>NC_087364.1:23959523-25291864 GCF_030014295.1 Loxodonta africana
GATCTTGGTGTATAATCATTTTTATATATTGCTGGATTCAGTTTGCTAGTATTTTTTTAGGATTTTTGCAACTATATTCATAAGAGATATTGATTTATAGGTTTCTTTTATTGTGATGTATTTGCCTGGTTTTGATATAAGGATAATACTGGCCTCATAGAATAGTTGGGAAGTGTTCTCACCTCTGATTTTTTTTTTTTTTTAAACATTTGTGAGGATTGGTGTTAATTCTTCTTTAAATGTTTTCTAGAATCTCTGAGCAAAGCCATCCAGGACTGGGATTTTCTTTGTGAGAAATTGCTTTATTACTAATTCAATCTTCAATCTCTGTTTGTTATTAAAAAAAAAAAAGTTTTATAGGTCTATTCAATTTTCCATTTCTTCGCGCGTTAATTTTAGTAGCTTGCATATTTCTAGAAAATTATTCATTTCATCTAGGTTATCTAATTTTTTGGCATACAATGATTCATAGTTTTCCCTTATAATCATTTTTGTTTATGAATGGTCAGTAATGATACCACTCCTTTCATTTCTGATTTTTGTCGTTTAAGACTTCTCTCTTTTTCACCTGGTCGGTCTAGCAGAAGATTTGTTAGTTTTGTTGATCTTTTCAAAGAACCAAGTTTTGGTTTCTTTGATTTTTTTTTCCTATTGTTTTTTGATTCTCTATATAATTTATTTCCACTGTAATCTTTATTGTTTCCTTCCTTTTGATTGCTTCGGGTTTAGTTTGCTCTTCTTTTTCTAGTAAAGTTAGGTTATCGACTTGAGACAGCACTTCTTTTCTAATGCAGGCATTTACAGCCGTAATTTCCCTCTAAGGTCTGCTTTAGCTGCATTCTATATGTTTTTGTATGTTGAGTCGGCTGTTAATTTTATTGTATGTTGTGTTTCTGTTTTCATTATTCCCAAAGGAAGTTCTGATTTCTCTTGTGATTTCTCCTTTGATGCATTAGTTATTTAGGAGCGTGTTGTTTAATTTCCGCGTGTTCGTGAATTTCCAAAATTTCCTTCTGTTTCTGATTTCTAACTTCATTCCATTGTGGTCAGAGAACATTCAGTCCTTTAAATGTATTAAGATTTGTGTTTTGGCCTAGCATGTGGTCTATTCGGGAAAATGTTCCGTGAGCACTGGAGAAGAATTTGTAATCTGCTGTTATTGGTTGGAGAATTCTATAGATACATATTAGGTACAGTTGGTTTTTAGAGGCGTCTAAGTCTTGTAGTTCCTTGTTGATCTTCTGCCTAGTTGTTCTATTCGTGGTTGATAGTGGAATATTGAAGTCTGAAACTATTATTGTTGAATTACCTATTTCTCCCATCACTTTTGTGAGTTATCACTTCATTTATTTTGGATCTCTGCTGTTAGGTGAGTATAAGTTTATAACTATTATGCCTACCTGAAGGACTGGCACTTTTCTTATCATAAAATGTCCTAGTAACAATTGCTATGGATTGAATTGGGTCCCCCCAAAATATGTGTTGGAATTCTAACCGCTCTATCTGTGTATGTAATCCTGTTCGGGAATAGAGTTTTTTGTTGTTTGTTTGTTATATTAATAAGGTCATGTCAGTGTAGGGTATGTCCTAAATCTAATCACTTCAGAGTTATAAGAAGAGCAGATTAGACAGAGAGACATACGTGCAGACACAAGGGGCAGAGAAATACTACTGGACAATGACAGAGGCAGATGCATCTACAAGCCCAGGAACTCTAAGAACTGCTGGCTATGATAAGCTGAAGTAGACAAAGAAGGACCTCCCACTACAGCCAACCCTGAATTTGGATTTTGAGCCCCCTGAACTGTGAAAAAAACTAATTTCTTTTGTTTAAAAAGACCCAAGCACTAGAAAACTAAAACAGCAATTTTTGTCTTAAAGCCTATTTTTTTCTGATGTTGGTATAGCCTTGCAACTCTCTTTTAATCACTGTTTGCATGGTATATCTTTTTTCCATCCTTTTACTTTCAATCTATTTGTGTCTTTGAATCTAAAGTGTTTAGACAGTACATAGGTGGGTCATTGTCAAGCAAGTGACACCTGTTACTACCTCCAGGGGTAATAACCATCAGGCAGTCCCACCACAAAGAAAATAGCAAAAAGCAGGTGTTGAGGTCTCCGAGGAAGACAAGACTCACACAGGCACTGGATAGACCAGAATTTGCTTACAGGAAGGAAAAGGAGAGTAAGATCAGCTTCAATAGTGGGCATCAGTCACTCATGGTCAGCGGGTCACTCACCACACCTGATACAGAATGGTATGCTGCATGTATCCCTCTCATGCTGCAGGTGAAAGATCCCACTTCTGTTCTACTGGGAACAGACATAGCAATGGAGTTGGCCAGGTGCCATTTGACACACATGCATAAGCAGAAAAAAGAGATAATGCACAGGGAGATATCACCAAACAAGGCAGAATGCCCAGTACGAACTATCTTATCTCCCTGTAAGATGTTCCAAGGCCCTAATCTGATAGCCCAGAGAAGGGGCAGAGAGTTGCTCATGTTTGTTTTTTAATCCATTCTGTTAATACTTCCCTTTTGTTTGTAATCTCTAGTTCATTTACATGTTCTGTAGTTGCTGAGAAGGTAGGGTTTACATCTGCCATTTTGCTATTTGTTTTCTATGTCCTGTATGTTTTTTATTTCACTATTCTTCCATTGGAGCCCTGTGGCATAGTGGTTAACGGCTCGTCTGCTAACCAAAAGGTCAGCAGTTTGAATCCACCAGCCATGCCTTGGAAACCCTATGGGGCAGTTCTACTCTGTCCTGTAGGGTCGCTATGAGTCAGCACGGACTCGTCAGCACCTAACAACAACAACATTCTTCCATTACTTCCTTCTTTTATGATAAACAGATGTTTTCTACCACACCACTTTAATTACCTTGTTGTCTATTTCACCGTTTTTTTTTTGGTTGTTTTCTTAGTGGTTATCCTAGGGACTAACACCTTAACAAAATCTAGTTTGGATTAATACCAACTTAATTTCAACAGTGTACAAAAACTTTTCTCAAAGTTTAGCCTTGTTCCCATCCCCCTGCAATTATTGTCACACAAACAGCAAATGTCTGCATTGTAAGTACATCAACACGGTTTTATAATTATTGCTTTATGCAATTTTCTTTTTAAATCAGAGAAGAGTTACAAAGAAAAATATTTTCGACTGTCTTTTACATTTACTTACGTAGTTACCTTTACCAGTGCTCTTTATTTCTTTGTGAACAATCGAGTTGCTGTCTAGTGCCCTTTCATTTCAGTCTAAGGAACTCCTTTTAGTATTTCTTGTGGGCTAGATCTGCTAGCAATGAATTCTCTCCGTTTTTGCTTATCTGACTGAGAATGATTTAATTCTGCCTTCATTTTTTTTTTATTTTTTTATTTTATTTTTTTATTAACTTTTATTGAGCTTCAAGTGAACGTTTACAAATCAAGTCAGTCTGTCACATATAAGTTTACATACATCTTACTCCGTACTCCCACTTGCTCTCCCCCTAATGAGTCAGCCCTTCCAGTCTCTCCTTTCGTGACAATTTTGCCAGCTTCCCACTCTCTCTATCCTCCCATCCCCCTCCAGACAGGAGATGCCAACACAGTCTCAAGTGACCACCTGATATAATTAGCTCACTCTTTATCAGCATCTCTCTCCTACCCACTGTCCAGTCCCTTTCATGTCTGATGAGTTGTCTTCGGGGATGGTTCCTGTCCTGTGCCAACAGAAGGTCTGGGGACCATGGCTGCCAGGATTTCTCTAGTCTCAGTCAGACCATTAAGTGTGGTCTTTTTATGAGAATTTGGGGTCTGCATTTTTTTTTTTTTTTTATCCCACTGATCTCCTGCTCCCTCAGGGGTTCTCTGTTGTGCTCCCTGTCAGGGCAGTCATCGATTGTGGCCAGGCACCAACTAGTTCTTCTGGTCTCAGCATGATGTAGGTCTCTAGTTCATGTGGCCCTTTCTGTCTCTTGGGCTCTTAGTTGTCGTGTGACCTTGGTGTTCTTCATTCTCCTTTGCTCCAGGTGGGTTGAGACCAATTGATGCATCTTAGATGGCCGCTTGTTAGCATTTAAGACCCCAGACGCCACATTTCAAAGTGGGTTGCAGAATGTTTTCATAATAGAATTATTTTGCCAATTGACTTAGAAGTCCCCTTAAACCATGGTCCCCAAACCCCCGCCCTTGCTCCGCTGACCTTTGAAGCATTCATTTTATCAGGGAAAAGTCTTTGCTTTTGGTCCCGTCCAATTGAGCTGACCTTCCATGTATTGAGTGTTGTCTTTCCCTTCACCTAAAGCAGTTCTTTTCTACTAATTAATCAATAAAAAACCCTCTCCCTCCCTCCCTCCCCCCCTCGTAACCACAACAGTATGTGTTCTTCTCAGTTTTTACTGTTTCTCAAGATCTTATAATAGTGGTCTTATACAATATTTCTCCTTTTGCCTCTGACTAATTTCGCTCAGCATAATGCCTTCCAGGTTCCTCCATGTTATGAAATGTTTCATAGATTTGTCACTGTTCTTTATCGATGCGTAGTATTCCATTGTGTGAATATACCACAATTTATTTACCCATTCATCCGTTGATGGACACCTTGGTTGCTTCCAGCTTTTTGCTATTGTAAACAGAGCTGCAATAAACATGGGTGTGCATATATCTGTTTGTGTGAAGGCTCTTGTATCTCTAGGGTATATTCCGAGGAGTGGGATTTCTGGGTTGTATGGTAGTTCTATTTCTAACTGTTTAAGATAACGCCAGATAGATTTCCAAAGTGGTTGTACCATTTTACATTCCCACCAGCAGTGTATAAGAGTTCCAATCTCTCCGCAACCTCTCCAACATTTATTATTTTGTGTTTTTTGGATTAATGCCAGCCTTGTTGGAGTGAGATGGAATCTCATCGTAGTTTTAATTTGCATTTCTCTAATGGCTAATGATCGAGAGCATTTTCTCATGTATCTATTAGCTGCCTGAATATCTTCTTTAGTGAAGTGTGTGTTCATATCCTTTGCCCACTTCTTGATTGGGTTGTTTGTCTTTTTGTGGTTGAGTTTTGACAGAATCATGTAGATTTTAGAGATCAGGCGCTGGTCGGAGATGTCATAGCTGAAAATTCTTTCCCAATCTGTAGGAGGTCTTTTTACTCTTTTGGTGAAGTCTTTAGATGAGCATAGGTGTTTGATTTTTAGGAGCTCCCAGTTATCTGGTTTCTCTTCATCATTTTTGGTAATGTTTTGTATTCTGTTTATGCCTTGTATTAGGGCTCCTAAGGTTGTCCCTATTTTTTCTTCCATGATCTTTATCGTTTTAGTCTTTATGTTTAGGTCTTTGATCCACTTGGAGTTAGTTTTTGTGCATGGTGTGAGGTATGGGTCCTGTTCCATTTTTTTCCAAATGCATATCCGGTTATGCCAGCACCATTTGTTAAAAAGACTATCTTTTCCCCAATTAACTGACACTGGGCCTTTGTCAAATATCAGCTGCTCATACATGGATGGATTTATATCTGGGTTCTCAATTCTGTTCCATTGGTCTATGTGCCTATTGTTGTACCAGTACCAGGCTGTTTTGACTACTGTGGCTGTATAATAGCTTCTGAAATCAGGTAGAGTGAGGCCGCCCACTTTCTTCTTCTTTTTCAGTAATGCTTTGCTTATCCGAGGCTTCTTTCCCTTCCATATGAAATTGGTGATTTGTTTCTCTATCACCTTAAAAAATGACATTGGAATTTGGATCGGAAGTGCATTGTATGTACAGATGGCTTTTGGTAGAATAGACATTTTTACTATGTTAAGTCTTCCTATCCATGAGCAAGGTATGTTTTTCCACTTAAGTATGTCCTTTTGAATTTCTTGTAGTAGAGCTTTGTAGTTTTCTTTGTATAGGTCTTTTACATCCTTGGTAAGATTTATTCCTAAGTATTTTATCTTCTTGGGGGTACTGTGAATGGTATTGATTTGGTTATTTCCTCTTCGGTGTTCTTTTTGTTGATGTAGAGGAATCCAAGTGATTTTTGTATGTTTATTTTATAACCTGAGACTCTGCCAAACTCTTCTATTAGTTTCAGTAGTTTTCTGGAGGATTCCTTAGGGTTTTCTGTGTATAAGATCATGTCATCTGCAAATAGAGGTAATTTTACTTCCTCCTTGCCAATCTGGATGCCTTTTATTTCTTTGTCTAGCCTAATTGCCCTGGCTAGGACTTCTAGCACGATGTTGAATAAGAGCGGTGATAAAGGGCATCCTTGTCTGGTTCCCGTTCTCAAGGGAAATGCTTTCAGGTTCTCTCCATTTAGAGTGATATTGGCTGTTGGCTTTGCATAGATGCCCTTTATTATGTTGAGGAATTTTCCTTCAATTCCTATTTTGGTGAGAGTTTTTATCATAAATGGGTGTTGGACTTTGTCAAATGCCTTTTCTGCATCTATTGATAAGATCATGTGGTTTTTGTCTTTTGTTTTATTTATGTGATGGATTACATTAATGGTTTTTCTGATATTAAACCAGCCTTGCATACCTGGTATAAATCCCACTTGATTGTGGTGAATTATTTTTTTGATATGTTGTTGTATTCTATTGGTTAGAATTTTGTTGAGGATTTTTGCATCTATGTTCATGAGGGATATAGGTCTCTAATTTTCTTTTTTTGTAATGTCTTTACCTGGTTTTGGTATCAGGGAGATGGTGGCTTCATAGGATGAGTTGGGTAGTATTCCGTCATTTTCTATGCTTTGAAATGCCTTCAGTAGTAGTGGGGTTAACTCTTCTCTGAAAGTTTGGTAGAACTCTGCAATGAAGCCGTCCAGGCCAGGGCTTTTTTTTGTTGGGAGTTTTTTGATTACCGTTTCAATCTCTTTTTTGTTATGGGTCTATTTAGTTGTTCTACTTCTGATTGTGTTAGTTTAGGTAGGTAGTGTTTTTCCAGGAATTCATCCATTTCTTCTAGGTTTTCAAATTTGTTAGAGTACAATTTTTCATAATAATCTGATATGATTCTTTTAATTTCAGTTGGGTCTATTGTGATGTGGTCCTTTTCGTTTCTTATTCGGGTTATTTGTTTCCTTTCCTGTATTTCTTTAGTCAGTCTAGCCAATGGTTTATCAATTTTGTTAATTTTTTCAAAGAACCAGCTTTTGGCTTTGTTAATTCTTTCAATTGTTTTTCTGTTCTCTAATTCATTTAGTTCAGCTCTAATTTTTATTATTTGTTTTCTTCTGGTGCCTGATGGATTCTTTTGTTGCTCACTTTCTATTTGTTCAAGTTGTCGGGACAGTTCTCTGATTTTGGCTCTTTCTTCTTTTTGTATGTGTGCATTTATCGATATAAATTGCCTCTGAGCACTGCTTTTGCTGTGTCCCAGAGGTTTTGATAGGAAGTATTTTCATTCTCGTTGCATTCTGTGAATTTCCTTATTCCCCCCTTGATGTCTTCTATAACCCAGTCTTTTTTCAGGAGGGTATTGTTCAGTTTCCAAGTATTTGATTTCTTTTCCCTAGTTTTTCTGTTATTGATTTCTAGTTTTATTGCCTTGTGGTCTGAGAAGATGCTTTGTAATATTTCGATGTTTTGGACTCTGCAAAGGTTTGTTTTATGACCTAATATGTGGTCCATTCTAGAGAATGTTCCATGTGGGCTAGAAAAAAAAGTATACTTTGCAGCAGTTGGGTGGAGAGTTCTGTATAAGTCAATGAGGTCAAGTTGGTTGATTGTTGTAATTAGATCTTCCGTGTCTCTATTGAGCTTCTTACTGGATGTCCTGTCCTTCTCCGAAAGTGGTGTGTTGAAGTCTCCTACTATAATTGTGGAGGTGTCTATCTCACTTTTCAATTCTGTTAAAATTTGATTTATGTATCTTGCAGCCCTGTCATTGGGTGCATAAATATTTAATATGGTTATATCTTCCTGGTCAATTGTCCCTTTTATCATTATGTAGTGTCCTTCTTTATCCTTTATGGTGGATTTAAGTCTAAAGTCTATTCTGTCAGAAATTAATATTGCTACTCCTTTTTTGCTCATTTTTTGCTTGATATATTTTTTTCCATCCTTTGAGTTTTAGTTTGTTTGTGTCTCTAAGTCTAAGGTGTGTCTCTTGTGGGCAGCATATAGACGGATCGTGTTTCTTTATCCAGTCCGAGACTCTCTGTCTCTTAATTGGTGCATTTAGTCCATTTACATTCAGCGTAATTATAGATAAATAAGTGTTTAGTGTTGTCATTTTGATGCCTTTTTATGTGTGTTGTTGACAATTTCATTTTTCCACATACTTTTTTGTGCTGAGACATTTTTCTTATTAAATTGTGAGATCCTCATTTTTGTAGTGTTTGACTTTATGTTTGTGGAGTCGTTACGTTTTTCTTGGCTTTTATCTTGAGTTATGGAGTTGTTATACCTCTTTGTGGTTACCTTATTATTTACCCCTATTTTTCTAAGTAAAAACCTAACTTGTATTGTTCTATATCGCCTTGTATCACTCTCCATATGGCAGTTCTATGCCTCCTGTATTTAGTCCCTCTTTTTGATTATTGTGATTTTTTACATATTGACTTCCGTGATTCCCTGTTATGAGTTTTTTTTTTTTTTTAATTTATCTAATTTGTTTTTGTGATTTCCCTATTTGAGTTGATATCAGGATGTTCTGTTTTGTGACCTTGTGTTGTGCTGGTATCTGATATTATTGGTTTTCTGACCAAACAATATCCTTTAGTATTTCTTGTAGCTTTGGTTTGGTTTTTGCACATTCCCTAAACTTGTGTTTATCTGTAAATATCTTAATTTCGCCTTCATATTTCAGAGAGAGTTTTGCTGGATATATGATCCTTGGCTGGCAGTTTTTCTCCTTCAGTGCTCTGTATATGTTGTCCCATTCCCTTCTTGCCTGCATGGTTTCTGCTGAGTAGTCTGAACTTACTCTTATTGATTCTCCCTTGAAGGAAACCTTTTTTTTCTCCCTGGCTGCTTTTAAAATTTTCTCTTTATCTTTGGTTTTGGCGAGTTTGATGATAATATGTCTTGGTGTTTTTCTTTTTGTATCAATCTTAAATGGGGTTCGATGAGCATCTTGGATAGATATCCTTTTGTCTTTCATGATGTCAGAGAAGTTTTGTGTCAGGAGTTCTTCAACTATTTTCTCTGTGTTTTCTGTCCTCCCTCCCTGTTCTGGGACTCCAATCACAAGCAAGTTTTCCTTCTTGATAGAGTCCCACATGATTCTTAGGGTTTCTTTATTTTTTTTAATTCTTTTATCTGATTTTTTTTTCAGCTATGTTGGTGTTAATTACCTGGTTCTCCAGATGTCCCAGTCTGCATTCTAATTGCTCGAGTCTGCTCCTCTGACTTCCTATTGCGTTGTCTAATTCTGTAATTTTATTGTTAATCTTTTGGATTTCTACATGCTGTCTCTCTATGGATTCTTGCAACTTATTAATTTTTCCACTATGTTCTTGAATAATCTTTTTGAGTTCTTCAACAGTTTTATCAGTGTGTTCCTTGGCTTTTTCTGCAGTTTGCCTTATTTCGTTTGTGATGTCTTGAAGCATTCTGTAAATTAGTTTTTTATATTCTGTATCTGATAATTCCAGGATTGTATCTTCGTTTGGGAAAGATTTTGATTCTTTTGTTTGGGGGGTTGTAGAAGCTGTCATGGTCTGCTTCTTTATGTGGTTTGATATGGACTGCTGTCTCCGAGCCATCACTGGGAAACTAGTTTTTCCAGAAAATCCACTGACTGGGACGCTGGCTCCAGGCTCCGAAAACAATCGCTGCTTCCCCATATTTGTTCGTTTTCCGTCTCTAAATCTATTTTTGTTGTTCAGGGTCCATAGATTGTTATGTACTTGATCGATTCACTTGTTTTTCCGAGTCTTTGTTGCAAGAGGGATCCGAGGTAACGTCTCCCTAGTCCGCCATCTTTGCCCCGCCTCCCTGCCTTCATTTTTGAAGAATAGTTTTGCTGGGTACAGAATTCTTGGATGACAGTCTTTTTCTTTCAGCACTTTGAACTTTGAATATGTCGTCCCACTGCCTTCTGGCCTCTATGGTCTCTGATAAGAAGCCAGTTGTTAATTTTATTGAGGATCCTTTGTATGTGATGAGTTGTTTTTTTCTCGCTGCTTTCAAGACTCTCTCTTTGACTTTGGCTTTCAACAGTTTAAAATATGTCTAGGTATGGATCTCTTTGAGTTTATCACATGTGGAATTCATTGAGTTTTTTGGATGTGTAGATTCATTTTTTAATCAAATGTGGAGAGTTTTTGGCCATTGTTTCTTCAAATATTCTTTCTGTCCTTTTCTCTCTCTTCTCTTCTTCTGGAACTCCCATTATGGGCATGTTGGTATGCTTGATGGTATACCAACTCATGGTGACCTACAGGACAGAGTAGAACTGCCCCATAGGTTTTCCAAGGAGCAACTGGTAGATTTGAATTACTGACCTTTTGGTTAGCAGTTGTAGCTCTTAACCACTACACCACCAGAGCTCTTAAATAATAGGGAGAGATGATAGTTTACATGTTAGAAATAGATGAGTCAATGAGAGGTAGAATTTTAAAAACATTAGTGATAATGAAGTAAAGTGGGAAGCAATTAAGAGAGCATTTATTAGAAGAATAATTTAAACCTAAGATTATTCAAAGCTAATTAGAAAGCCCAATTTTAGGGTTTCTTAAAAATGGACTGTATCTAGCACTGGGTAGAAACTACACCAGCAAACATTTTCTATTGTCCTTTGACTCTTAAAAATATATTGTTCTATTGATATACTATTTATTCTTCTTCAAATTGCCACATTTGGCAGCTTAATTTTTCTACATGTTTTAAAATTATACCTTATAAAGAAAGCAGACACTTTTAGTAGCCATATTTGGGCATTTTTATGTGCATCTTTTGTACTCCATAGACTCTACTGTGTGCACGTACTGGAAAAACTGATAAGAACTAAAAGATTGTTTGAGAAAGCCTGCAGTGTTGATCTTAAGTCCAATTTTTAAATGTTTTGGTATCTGCTCATTAACAATTATGATCATCATTTCCTGTCAAATAGAATCTGAAAGCACATAGCAGGCCTGGAAAAATTAATCTTATTTTCCAGAACATCCTGGTAAAACAGTGAGAGTGATCACATTTCATTAACAAGGTCACTCTTTACTTGACTTATTTTCCAAAACAACAAACAATCCATCCATTTTCCCACCTGACCCTAATAAATAGGCCCTATTTTTTTTTATATTCCATAGGCTAAAAAGGTCAGCAGCACTGAGAAACATCACTGGGAATCTATTGTGTCTCTTTGTGACTAAGCCTGGGTACGAATATGTTTTATAAAGGGTGGAAGTCTTTAGGTTCACATAAGCTGTTCATCCTTCCTGAATTGAATACAACTCAGGAAATACTGAAATTCATTTTCCAGTCACCAGGATCCCACTGTTTAGTGCCATTAGGGATGCAAATACTCTACTACAATTTGCCAACTTTAAAAGAGGCCTTTTAAAAAAAAAAAAAAAAAAAACCTGTTGCCGTCGAGTCAATTCCGACTCATAGCGACCCTATAGGAGAGAGTAGAACTGCCTCACAGGGTTTCCAAGGAGTGCCTGGTGGACTCAAACTGCTGACCTTTTGATTAGAAGCCATAACATTTAACAACTACACTGCCAGGGTTTCTGTAAGAGGGCTTATATAAGGTACAATTATTGGTCTCTACTCATCTAGAGCAAAAGAGAAACCAAGGAAACCGAAGACTCAAAGAAGAAACTAGTCTGTAAGACTAACAGCCCACATGAACTGCAGCCTCCCCTACCCTGAGACCAGAAGAATTAGATGGTGCCCAGCTACCACTACCTACTATTCTGAACAGGGACACAATAGATGGTCCCAGATGGAGAAAAATGTAGAAAAAAACTCAGATTCTTAAAAAAAGGCCAGGCTTACTGGACCAGTAGAGACTAGAGGAACCCCCAAGACTACTACCCTGAGATACCATTTAAATGATGTAGTAAAACCACACCCGGAGGTCACCTTTCAGCTAAATGACAGATTGGCTTATAAAATAAATAATGTCACCTGTGAGTACCGTGTTCCCTTAAAAAAAAAAAAATCTATGTGAGACCAACATTACCCCAAATGGTCAACATTTACCCTAAAGCAAAGATGAGAAGGTACAGGGTGGTGGGGGGAGCTAGATTGGTAGAAACAGAACAAACAGAATGGAAAGAATGAGAATGTTGACACATTGTGAAAAATATAAACAAATCACTGAACACTATGTATAGAAATTGTTAAGTGTAACTTAATGAGTTGGAATTGACTCAATGGCAATGGGTTTGTTTTTATAATTTGCTTTGTAAACTTTTGCCAAAAAACACAATAAAATATTATAAAAAAGAGGCTTTATAGTAGGTAATCTAGGTTTTCAGAAGGTAAAATGACTTCTTGAAAATTAAGATGGAACTTATTGTTGCTGTGTGCCGTTGAGTCAAATCTGACTCATAGTAGTCCGTACGACAGAGTAGAAAGAACTGCCTAGGCTGAAAGATTCCCTAGGGTAAAATCTACAGGAGAAGATCAGGAGGTCTTTCCTCCCACAGAGAAGCTGGTGGGTTCGAACCAACAACGTTTTGGTTAGCAGCTAAGTGCTTAACTATCACGATATCCTTAAGATGGATTTAGGAAGAAATAATTTACTAAATGGTTCTAAGTCAGATGTGAAGTCCAGACACATTTCAGATATACTCCCAAGAACATGTCCCAGATCTGATTGACTTCTCTCTTCTCTGCTAAATGGAGCATTGTGGAGAGAAGCAATGCTACCTAGAGGAAAGGGAAGTTTGGGCTTAGTAGCTATAAAGAAATTGCTAGGTAGGTTAGTTGCAATATTTTCTATTTATTTTGATTATTTTTAAATGTTGCAAGTTTAGGAAAAGCTGGCTGGTTTAAGAACCAAGAGGTAAGTGTCTAACATTAAAAGATAGATATATGGGGAAAGAGCCAGACCGGTCAGAATAGAGTCCCTGGGTGGTGCAAACCGTTAAGGCACCTGGAGTTAAGCTTAACCTGTAACTGAAGGGTCGAGTTCACCCAGAGGCTCCTCAGAAGAAAGGCCTCGAGATCTACTTCTGGAAAATCAACTATTGAAAACTTTATGGAGCACAGTTCTATTCTGATACAGATGGAGTGGCCGTGAGGTAGAGTCACCCTGACAGCAGCTGGTGTGGTACTGGTGGTCGTAATGCCGAGAGCGGTGTTTCTCAAGGTCTGGGTCCTGGAAATCTTGCAAGAAGCAGCAAGGGTGCTTGTGAAAAATGCAGCTTCCCAGTCATTGCCTGCCTTAAGGAATTGAGATCTAGGGCTTGGGATTTGCATTTTAATAGTCACCCTACCTGAGTGGCATGCACACTAAAGTTGGAGAAACACCAGCTAAGAATTTTGTAGAACTCCTGTTTTCTACTTAGAAAAAAAAAAAAAAAAGAAGCAACTTATTATTCCAGTTAACACAACAGTTAAAAACAAAACTAGCTTCTAGCTCAAATTAAATACCTCTCTCATTACTTAACTGTTATAAACTCTGCTTACGTAGGTGTTTTTTTGATACAGTTCTAATTCTCTTTCTCCTTCACTTGGGCTCTTCTAAATTATTTTCATAATTCTTGGCTGGTTGTCCCTATAATACTGCTAATTTTTGTCTTAAGCATTTCTACAAAACATTTTAGCACTTTTTTTAAAAATTTGCCTTCACAGACTTTTTTTTTTTTTTTTTCACAGACTAGGAAGAAAAAAAAAAAAACCTGTTTCTTGCCGTGCTTGCCTCATGGCAAAAGTTAAGGGCAGTTCCAGAAACACCTAGAAGTAGTGCCGGGACCACATGATTATATTAAAAAAAAAAAAAAAACATTGTCGTCAAGCTGATTCCAAACTGATACTAAAAATAACAGATGACTAAGTAGGATTCCTGCATCTTCCAATTATCCACGTATGAACTGAGCTCAATCACTGGATAAAAACCAGTGTCATCTGCATCTCCCGATTATCCACACGTGTACTGAGTGCAATCGCTGGATGAAAACCAGCGTCATCCTTCAGTTCATAACATCCACCTTCAATGTAGAGGGAAGGCACAATTCAGCATTCCTCAAACGCTCCTAAGCATGCAAATCACCTAGTATTTTGTTAAAAATTTAAATTCCTAGAGCTCCTGACCAGTCAATCTGGAGTGGGGTCCAGGAATCTGTTTTTTTAACACAGATTTAACACTTCTTCCCAGGGGCAAACTACTCAATAAGCAAGGTACATTCGGGCTTGCTTGTGACTACTTACTAATCTGTAGTGCACAATTTCACCTGCTTTTCAATCACGTCTTACCAGATCTTACCAGATCACACAGTGCCCTTCACCCATAGATTACACGAGTATGACCTTCTTTGGGGACGTTGAACCATTTCCACACCCTGTTCTCCTGGGTCCGGGAACACCGTGCTCTGTGAGGTGTGTCTGCCTGGTACTCACAGCACTTGGGGCTCCCCACACTGGATGTAGCAGAGGCACAAACACTGGGGGTGGGCGCCAGTGTGGTCTCAGCTGCAACCAGATTCTCTGCTGCACACTTCTCCCTACCCTGGAGGTTTGCTCAGAGGGCATCATGCTTTTGTAGTGGCACAGGTCCAATCCTTGGGGTACTGCTGTAAAAAGTCCTAAGCACCCACCTCTTGTGTGTCCAATGCCCTGGACAACTCTGGAGCCAACCAGGCTGTAAGCTTTGGGATGAGAGCACAAACAAGTTTGACTTGGGCGCCTTTTGGCTGTCAAACCGCTATCTTGGTCTACTCCAAACCACTGCTTTGGTGCCACTTTTAAATCACAGAAATATCTGTGCACCTCTAATTAGCATGATCGTGAAGACTTTTGGGGAGAATATAGTGACCTAGTGGGTGGAGACTCGGTCAGCACAGAAAACCCAAATTCTGACTACTGTTTCCCACTGGTAATTTTAGTGATCCTGAGTAAATATTTCTGCTTGCCCAGATGTTCAGATAATTGTGAAAAACGCATAAACATTTTTGGGAAGAATTAGGTAACTTGAAAACTCTCCCATCACAAAGTTTACCTTGACACACCAGCACACAGCAAGGTGGGGAAGATGGAGTAAAATATGGCAAAATATTGAGATTTGGCAAAGTTAGGAGGTGAATGGCCAGGTATTTGCTGTAATAGTCCCTCTTCTTACTGTATATTTAAAATACTTCATAATAAAGAAATAAAATCTGCATTTGTGATAGCCTTTTCAAATATTAGCTAGAAACCACTTTAGATAATCGATAAAATTATGACAGGGCATTGCATGAATCCACAAACTCCTCTTCTCTGGGGCTGCAGAGAAGACTTGAAAAATACCTTCCTTTCCCTACATATAAATTCGGCTTTCTAGGTTTACCTTTCCCAGATATGACATCCCAAACGAGTCTTCTTATCCTAGGGAGGTACTCTTAGTTGGTTCACCTGGAAAAAAATCTCATTTCTGTCTTTAAAATGTGCTCCATTGGATGGTGCCAAACCAACAACATTGCATCCATCCCTTTATCTCAAACATGCTCCTTGGGACAATGTCAGTAACCTAGATGTCCAGGCTAGATACAGAGCTCTTTATTCCTGAAGAAACACAAGGTAGCTCTGCCTGCCTCTGAAAGGCTGCTTGGATTACTTCCCATCTTAGCCTGGGTGGAGTTCCTTTTCTCTCAGAGATCTTACTAAACATGAATCTGGCCATGTTTAGTTGTTTTTTGTTTTTTTTTAATTGTGCTTTAAGTTAAAATTTACAAATCAAGTCAGTCTCTCATACATAAATTTATATACACCTTGCTATGTACTCCTAGTTGCGCTCTCCCTGAGACAGCACGCTCCTTCTCTCTACCCTGCATTCCCTGTGTCCATTTAGCCAGCTTCTGTCCCCCTCTGCCTTCTCATCTTCCCTCCAGACAGGACCTGCCCACATAGTCTCATGTGCCTGCTTAAGCCAAGAAGCTCACTCCTCACCAGTATCATTTTCTATCTTATACTCCAGTCCAATCCCTGTCTGAAGAATTGGCTTTGGGAATGGTTCCTGTCTTGGGCTAACAAAAGGTCTGGGGCCATGACCTCTGGGGTCCTTCTAGTCTCAGTCAGACTATTAAGTCTGGTCTTTTTACAGGAATTTGAGCTCTACATCCCACTGCTCTCCTGTTCCATCAGGGATTCTATGTCATATTCCCTGTCAGGGCAGTCATCAGTGGTAGCCAGGTGCCAAATAGTTCTAGACTCAGGCTCATGTAGTCTCTGATTTATGTGGCCCTTTTTTCTGTATCTTGGGCTCATAATTACCTTGTGTCTTTGCTGTTCTTCATTCTCCTTTGCTCCAGGTGGGTTGAGACCAACTGATGCATCTTAGATGGCCGCTTGCTAGCATTTAAGAGCCCAGACACCTCTCACCATGCCAATTGACCTAGATGTCCCCTGAAACCATGGTCCCTAGGCCCCCAGGCCTGCTACTCTGCCTTTGAAGCATTTGGTTTATTCAGGGAATTTCTTTCTTTTGGTTTAGTCCAGCTGTCCTGACCTCTCCTGTATTGTGTGTTGCCTTTCCCTTCATATAAAATAGTTCTTATCTACTATCTAATTAGTGAATTCCCCTCTCCCTCCCTCCCCACCCTCGTAACCATCAAAGAATATTTTCTTCTGTTTTTAGGCTATTTTCTGAGTTCTTACAATAGTGATCTCATACAATATTTGTCCTTTTCCAACTGACTAATTTCACTTAGCATAATGCCTTCCAGATTCCCCCTGTTGTGAAATGTTTCACGGATTCATCATTGTTCTTTATCAATGTGTAATATTCCATTGTGTGAATATACCATAGTTTATTTATCCAGTCATCCATTGATGGGCACCTTGGTTGCTTCCATCTTTCCGCTATTGTAAACAGTGCTGCAGTGAACATGGGTGTACATATATCTGTTCATGTAAAGGCTCTTATTTCTCTAGGACATGTTCCAAGGAGTGGGATTCCTGAATCGTATGGTAGTTCTATTTCTACCTTTTTAAGGAAGTGCCAAATTGATTTCCAAAGTGGTTGTACCATTTGACATTCCCACCAGCAATGTATAAGTGTTCCAATCTCTCCACAGCCTCTCCAACATTTATTTTGTGTTTTTTGGATTAATGCCAGCCTTGTTGGAGGGAGATGAAGTCACATTATAGTTTTGATTTGCATTTCTCTAACGGTTAATGATCATGCATCTGTTAGCTAACTGAATGTCTTCTTTAGTGAAGTGTCTGTTCATGTCTTTTGCCCATTTTTTAATTGGGTTATTTGTCTTTTTATAGTTGATTTTCTGCAGTATCATGTAGATTTTAGAGACCAGACGCTGATCAGAAATATCGTAGCTAAAAACTTTTTCCTAGTCTGTAGGTAATCTTTTTACTCTTTTGGTGAAGTCTTTGGATGAGCATAGGTGTTTGATTTTTAGGATCTCCCAGTTATCTAGTTTTTCTTCTGCATTGTTAGTAATGTTTCGTATACTGTTTATCCCATGTATTAGGGCTCCTAACATTGTCCCTATTTATTCTTCCATGATCTTTATCATTTTAGATTTTGTATTTAGGTCTTTGATCTATTTTGAGCTCGTTTTTGTGCATGGAGTGAGGTATGGGTCTTCTTTCATTTTTTCGCAGATGGATATCCAGTTATGGCAGCACCATTTGTTAAAAAAACTGTCTTTTCCCCATTTAACTGTTTTGGAGCCTTTGTCAAATATCAGCTGCTCATTTGTGGATACATTTATGTCTGGATTCTTAATTCTGTTCCATTGATCCATGTATCTGTTGTTGTACCAGTACCAGGCTGTTTTGACTACTGTGGCAGTATAATAGGTTCTAAAATCAGGTAGAGTAAGGTCTCCCACTTTGTTCTTCTTTTTCAGTAATGCTTTACTTATCTAGGGCCTCTTTACCTTCCATATGAAGTTGGTGATTTGTTTCTCCATTTCATTAAAGACTGTCATTGGAATTTGGATCGGAATTGTACTAAATCTATAGATCGCTTTTGGTAGAACTGACTTTTTTATAATGTTAAATCTTCCTATCCATGAGCAAGGTATATTTTTCCACTTATGTAGGTCTCTTTTGATTTATAGCAGAAGTGTGTTGTAGTTTTCTTTCTATAGGTCTTTTATGTCTTTGGTAAGATTTATTCCTAAGTATTTTATCTTCTTGGGGGCTACTATAAATGGTATTGATTTGATGATTTCCTCTTTGATGTTCTTTTTGTTGGTGTAGAGCAATCCAACTGATTTTTGTATGTTTATCTTGTATCCTGATACTTTGCTGATCTCTTCTATTAGTTTTAGTAGTTTTCTTGAGAATTCCTTAGGGTTTTCTGTGTATAAGATCATGTCATTTGCAAAGAGAGATAATTTTACTTCTTCCTTGCCAATCTGGAAGCCCTTTATTTCTTTATGTAGCCTAATTGCTCTGGCTAGGACCTCCAGCAGAATGTTGAATAAGAGAGGTGATAAAGGACATCCTTATCTGGTTCCCAATCTCATAGATCTTCAATGTCTTTACTGAGCTTCTTTCTGGATGTTCTGTCTTTCACCGAAAGTGGTTTGTTGAAGTCTCCTATTATTATTGTGGAGCTATCTCATTTTCCAATGCAGTAGGGTTTGTTTTATGTACCTTGCAGCACTGTCATTAGGTGTGTAAATACTTAATATGGCTTTATCCTCCTGGTATATTGTCCCTTTAATCATTATATAGTATCCTTATTTATCTTTTGTGGTAGATTTAACTTTAAAGTGTATTTTTTTCAGAAATTAATAGTGCCACTCCTGCTCTTTTTTGATTGTTGTTTACTTGATATATATTTTTTCTCATACTTTGAGTTTTAGTTTTTTTGTGTTTTTAAGTCTAAGGTGTGTCTCTTATAGGCACCATATAGACAGATCATGTTTTTTTATCCATTCTACCACTCTGTCTCTTTATTGGTGCATTTAGTCCATTTATATTTAGTGTAATTATGGATAGGTTAAAAAAAAAAGAGTTTAATGCTGTCATTTTGCTGTCTTTTTTTCTGTGTTGTTGACCTTTTCTTTTTTCCACTTATTTTTTTGTGCTGAGTAGTTTATATATAATCTTTTCCTCTTATTTGTTTTATTTTCTTTTTCCCGAGTCTCTGTGTTTTTCTTGTATTTTTTTTTTGATGTGTAGGATTGTTAGTCTCCTTTGTGGTTACCTTAATATTTACCCCTATTTTTCTAAGTTTAAAACTAAGTTTTATTTCTTTATATCACCTTGAATTCCTCTGCATATGAAAGATCTATGACTACATTTATTAGTCCTTTTTTATTGTTTTAATATTGTCATCTTTTACATAATGACATCACTTTTCCCTGTTTTGAGGGGTTTTTTACCTTGATTTATTTTTGTGATTTCTCTGTCTGGATTGATATCTGGTTGCTCTGTCCTGTGTTCTAGTCTTTAGTTGATGTCTGATATTATTGATTTTCTAACCAGAGAATGCCCTTTAGTATTTCTTGTAGTTTCGGTTTGGTTTTTACAAAGTCCCTAAACTTCTGTTTATCTGGAATTGTCCTAATTTCACCTTTATATTTGAGAGACAGTTTTGCTGGATATGTGATTCTTGGCTGGCATTTTTTTCCTTCAATGCTTTATATAAGTCACCCCATTGCTCTCTTGCCTACACAGTTTCTGCCAATTAGTCCGAGTTTATTCTTATTGGCTGTCCTTTGTAGGTGACTTTTCATTTATCCCTAGCTGCTCTTAAAATTCTCTCTTTATCTTTGTTTTTGGCAAGTTTGATTATCATATGTCTTGGTGACATTTTTTTGAGATCTACCTTATGTGGAGTTCAATGAGCATCTTGGACAGATATCTTCTCGTCTTTCACGATATCAGGGAAGTTTTCTGGCAACAAATCTTCAGCAATTCTCTCTGTATTTTCTGTTATCCCTCCCTGTTTTGGTACTCTAATCACTCGTAGGTTATTTCTCTTGATAGAGTCCCACTTGATTCTTAGGGTTTCTTCATTTTTTCTAACGCTTTTGTCTGATTTTTCTTTGTATACATTGGTACCAAGTGTTTTGTCTTTAACCTCACAAATTCTGACTTCCATTTCCTCAATTCTGCTCCTCTGAACTTTTACTGAGTTGTCTAATTCTGTAATTTTATTGCTAATCATTTCTGATTGCTCTCTCTCTATAGAGTGTTGCAGTCTATTAAATTTTTCATTATGTTCTTGAATAACGTTTGTAATTTATTCAACTGTTTTGTCTGTGTGTTCCTTGACTTGTTCTGTGTTTTGCCTGATCTCCTTCTTGATCTCTTAAAGAGTTCTGTTATTAATCTTTTGTATTCTACATCTGGTAATCCCAGGAAAACATCTTCATCCAGAAGATTCCTTGATTCTTTGTTTTGAGAGCTTGTTGAAGTGATCATGTGATTTGATATTGACTGTTTTCTCCTATCCATCTATAGTTTATTATATTATTTTATATTTGCTTACTGTATCATAACCTCTTGTTTGTCTTGCTTTGATATGCCCAAATAGGCTGCTTTAGTGAGCTAGCTTGGGTATTTTCATCTTTGAAGCTCTAATGACCTGTCACCAGATGGCTAGATGTGTTACCAGGTATATGAGCCTAGAAGTCCCTTCACTTTTCTTGTATGGATTCAGCTCAAGTGTCTAGGTATTTGGTTATCAAGTGTGTGATACAGTCTTCGAGGGGCAGGGCTGTTTGGTGTAGGCACATGTATCTGGTTGCAGTAGGGAGTTACACTCTGAACAAGGCAGGGTGCTGACAGCCTTCTCCTGAGTGTCTGTGAGGAGAGCGAGTCCTTGTTCCCTAGAGTGCAAGGGTGGGTGGGTTCTGCAGCCAGACCATGGGCACCCAGTACTTTTGGTTGTAAGGACTTGGAGGCACCACTTTTCCTTGGACCCCTGTCACGTGTGGCTATGTGACATGGGTGGAGCCACCAGTCCTCAGGCTCATGATGGGGGTAGGTTAGGACCCTGTTTAATAGGCAAAGCTGTGTCAAACATTAAAAACCCATCTCTCCACCGCATAGCTGAAATAATTGAAGTAAGATTTTAAGCGCATATACTGTTGCAGTTTGCCAAGAAGGACCTAATCTCCTGAAATGGGCCCACACAGCTCCATGCAGGGGTGAAAGGTATTCAAAGTCTGCAGACCGTTTGTGCCTGGACAGGAGTTGCTTCTGCCCTGAGCTCTCCAGCCTAGTGGAGCTGGCAGATTATCTTTTCCCCCAGTTGTTAATTTTTTCTTTCTCCAAGGCCGAGAGCCTGGCTCAGAGCGCTCAGGAGAACTTATCTCAGTCCTAGGGAAATCATCAGCCACTGAAACTGGCTTGGGGACTGAGGGTGCAGTAAAATTAGTGCAAGTACTTAGCTTTTGCCGAGAGCTGGTTCCGGAGGTTTGAGTAGACTTTGTGGCTTGCTGTCTATCCCTGAGGAAACCATGTCCCAAATGCTACCATCAGCCCACTGCTGTCGCTCCTGGGGATCATGCCTGAGGGGCATTGGTTCCTACCAAGTCAAGTCTGGCAACTCCTTACCACTTCTGAACTGTCTCTCCTTCCCCCTGCTGCTCATTCCAATTTCCTAACTTTTCCTTTGATGTTGGGGCTCCTAGCTTGTCATATATATTCATATCATTTGGTTTTTGGTTTTTTGTTGTAAGAGGGATCACCTGAAGCATCTGACTACTCCGCCATTTGGCTCTGCCTCTGTCAAGTTTAGTTTTGATGCTTTTGTTCAATGACTTTTTTATTGTGAACCTACTTTATGCCAGGCAGTAGGCTCAGTATTGGAAATACAACAAGGATAAACCAAAAAAACCAAACCCACTGCCATCAATTCTAACTCATAGCAACCCTATAGGACAGAGTAGAACCACCCCACAGAGTTTCCAAGGAGCACCTGGAGGATTTGAACTGCCGACCTCTTGGTTGGTAGCCGTAGTACTTAACCACTATGCCACCAGGGTTTCCACAACAAGGGTAAGGCAGTGTAAAACGGTAGTTGTAGCATCAGAACCTTTCTAACTTCAGGTGGGGATGATGAGAATTAGGTTCAGCCCAAGGCTGATTCCTATGAAGTAAAAGCAGACATACCTCTACTCTCAAAACTTTTTACCAATTTTGACACCAGTGGTCCTCTCCACAGCAATCTCTTCTTCTCTGCTGGGTTTGATAATCTATTGCAATGGCCACACAGAACTCACAGATCATACATGCAGTTAAGCAGTTTGTTAAGGAAGTAACAGGGTACAACTTTGGATCAGGATCAGGAAGCATGTGGACAAAGTCTGGAATGCTCCCCTGAAGATGAGAGTACACCCTACCCTTCTTCAGTGCAGAAATCTCTCAGCTCCTCTTGGCTATGGAAGCAAGCAGGCTCTTCTCTCTGCCATGCATGCCCCCCCCCCCCGGCTATGCCTGAAAAAAAGAGCCAATGTCCAGTTTTGAATCTATGCCTAATAACCACTTTCTCTAGCTCAAAATGCAGGAGAACTCTCTCAGCTCCTCTTGGCCATGGAAGCGAGACGGCTCTTCTCTCTGCTGTGTATGCCCCATCTCAGTTGTGCTAGTCTCCTCTCAGCCCCCTCAGGTTAGGCCTTAGGTTTCATTAAGAACCTAAGAGTAAGGGATTCTGGAAAGATGGCAGCAATAGCAATATCATTTTTTAATCTCTCTGAATCTCAACAAGAAAACAGAGCAACTAGATTATTTTTAAACCCCATGGACAACAACTACAACAAACCCAGGTGCCAGATATCCACATGAACTCAAGCAAGTGGGGCCAAACCACCAAACAATGCGTGCATCATTTTAGCATCTACAGGAGAAAAGAGATGTAAACAACCGGCATCTAACTGACCTAAAGAAAGGAGAATGCCTAATTTCACAAGAAAATAAGCAATAGAGAAATGTCGAGGTCAAGTCTCACATAAAATTATTATAGGAAAAGAGAGAGAGAGAAAGAAGACTAAAACCCTGTCAACAATGAAAGCACTGCAGAAAGATGTATTCACAGAACAAATAAAAAAGGAGGCTTTATTTCAATACAAGCTAAAAAATTTTAATACACTGATACAAGATGTGAATGAGCAATACAAATCAAAATGAAAAAACTCATAAGTGAGGTAAAAAACAGAAAGAAAAATTTTTTAAATAAAAAATAAATGGTAAGAAAGGGTATGAGGGAAAATTATAAATATTTAAAAGTAAGCAAAAAAAATTCAAACCCATTGCCATCGAGTTGATTCTAACTCATAGTGACCCTGTAGGGCAGAGTAGAACTGTCCCATCAGGTTCCCAAGGTTGTAAATCTTTATGGAAGCAGACTGCCACGTCTTCCTCTTCTGGAGGAGCTGGTGGGTTTAAATCACCAGCCTTTCAGTTGGCAGCCAAGCGCTTAACCATTGAATCAGGAGGACTCCTTAGTTAAAGATCCAACTTATATGTAATGGGAATCCCTGAAGAAGAAAGCCAAAAAAGGGAACAAAGCAAATACTAAGAAAAACTATTGTTTAAGTAAAATTTCTTGAAATTAAAAAAGAGAATTGAGCTGGAATTTGCTGGATGGCACATAACAACAATACTTATTGAAAGAACACACCACATAGCTTATAATATTAATTCAGAATGACCAAGACTGAGACAAATTTTAATAGAATTATTGGACTTGGAAATAAATGAAAAGCATACGTTAGTACCTAGACAAAATTAGCAAGTTACTTAAAGGGAAAGAGAATTATCATCACACTTTTAAACATCGACACTTTCTGTCTAAAGAAAATAGAATAGCATTTTTAAGACACTTAATGCAATAATATGTGAACTATGGATTTTCTATTCAGCAAGATTAAGTTTTGAGTATAAAGGGCACAGACAAACTGTCATTGGCATATGAAAACTCAAGGAATATTGGTCCATGAGCCCTTCCTAAGAACGGCGAAAATGACTCAAGACACCTAGACATAAAGACTAGTGGGGAGCAATAAACGTATAGTTACTTGGAGAACTAAGAGTGAATGGGAGTCAAAAAAGAGAG
Organism: Loxodonta africana; assembly: GCF_030014295.1. NCBI lineage: Eukaryota > Metazoa > Chordata > Mammalia > Proboscidea > Elephantidae > Loxodonta > Loxodonta africana. The sequence continues at coordinate 23,983,624 of NC_087364.1, forward strand.
AGCATATATGAAGTATGGAGCCCTGGTGACATAGTGGTTAAGTACTCAGCTACTAACAGAAAGGTTGGTGGTTCAAACTCACTAGCTGGTCCGTGGGAGAAAGATGTGGCAGTCTGCCTTTGTAGAGATCTGCTAGTCTGCCCTGTAGGGTTGCTGAGATTCAAAATCAGCTTGATGGCAGCTAAACCCTGTAGTAGGGTCGCTCAGATTCAAAATCAACTTGATGGCAACTAGTATACATGAAGTGACTGTATGCACAGGCAATATAAAGTATAACTATAAAATTGGAGAAAGAATGAGAGGAAAGTATGCTAAAAATATTTTAATTGTCTCAGTAATTATATTAGTGGTGTTAGTATTTTTTAAATTGAGATGTAATTCACATACCATAAAATTCACCTTTTTAAACTGTACATTTTTAAACTGTACATTTCAATGAATTCTAGTATATTCACAAGGTCGTACAATATCACCACTATTTGATTCAAGAACATTTTCATCACCCCAAAAAGAAACCTTGTATCTGCTCTCAGTCACTCCCCAAATACCTCTCCTGCCACCAGCCCCTGGAAATCACTAATCTATTTTCTGTCTCTATGGATTTACCCGCACTAGACATTTCAAATAAATGGAATCAAACAATTTTGTGACAGGCTGCTCTTACTTAGCATGATGTTTTTAAGGTTCATCCATGTTGAAGCATGTATCAGTACTTCATTCGTTTTTATGGTCAAATAATATTTAATTATAGGGATATACTACATTTTGGTTATCTATGCATCAGTTAAGGAGCTCTAGTAGCTCAGTGGTTAAGCACTCAGCTGCTACAACTGAATGGTTGACGGCTCAAACTCACCAGCCACTCCGTGGGAGAAAAGACCTGGCGATATGCTCCCATAAAGATTTCAGCCTAGGAAATTCTGTGGGGCAGTTCTGCTCTGTCCTATAGGGTCACTGAGTTGGAATCGACTAACCAGCAAACAACATGCATCAGTTAATGGGTAATTGGGTTGTTTCCACTTTTTTTTATATTAAATGATTCTGTTCTGAACATTCATGTACAAGTTTTTGGGTGCACATATGTTTTTAGTACTACTGAATATATATATACCTAGGATTTGAATTGCTGAGTCTGTGTGTAGCTTCTTGAGGCATTGCCAAACTGCACCACTTTACATTCTCACCAGCAATGTATGAGTTTTTCAATTTCTTCATATCCTTGCCAAAACTTGTTATCTGACTTTTTAATGCCACTCATCCTACTCGGTGTGAAGTAGTGTCTCATTGTGATTTGGGTTTGCATTTCCCTTGTAAGTAATGATGTTGAGCATCTTTTCATGTGTTTATTGGACATTTATTTATCTCCTCTGATGAAATGTTTATTCAAATACTTTTCCCATATTTTAATTGGGTTATTTGTCTTTTTATTGTTGAGTTATAAGATTTGTCTATATATTCTGGATACTAGACCCTTATTGGGGCCCTGATAGTGCAGTGGTTAACCATTTGGCTGCTAAGCAAAAGGTCAGCAGTTCAAATCCACCAGTCACTCCTTGGAAACCCTATGGGGCAATTCCACTCTGTCCTGTAGGTTCACTATGAGTTGGAATCAACTCGATGGATCACATATATGATTTGCAAATATTTTCTCCCATTCTGTGGGTTTTTTTACTTTCTTCTATCATTTGAAACACAAAAGTTTTTCATTTTGACAAAGTCGAATTTGTCTATTTTCTTTTTTTTTTTGGTTGCTTGTGCCTTAGGTGTTATATCTAAGAAAAAATTGCCTAATCCGTAGTCACAGAGATTCACACTTATGTTTTCTTCTAAGATTTTTATAGTTTTAGCTTCTACATTTAGGCCTATGATCTATTTTGAGTTCATTTTTTGTATGATGTGAGATAGGGTCCAACTTCATTCTTTTGTATGTGAATATTCCAGTTTTCCCAACACCATTTATCGGAAAAAAGATTATTTTCCTAATTCAAGTGTCTTGGCATTCTTGTCAAAAATCAATTGACCATAAATATATGGGAATATTAGTTGTGATTCCGAATGTGTGATCCATGAGCAGTCATGGAATATTCTAATTCTATCATCTTCTTGGTCCTTGAAAATCAGGAGAAAAAAAAGCTACAAATGTAATGTAGAAGAGATTAAGTTTAAAAAACAAAGTGATATTGCATTTTTAAGCAAATAACTCATGCTTTCTATGTTTAATGGCACAGTTTACAAACAAACATTATTTGTGTAAAAATACAATAAGTATGTTGTCAATGAATTTGAATAGAAAGTGTTAGAATACATGCATGGGATATCTTTAGAAAATTAATTTCCTAATTCTGTTCACTGATGTGGTTTAGAAATAATGACCAGCCCAGTAGCAATGAGCATCTTTAAAGCTCACATTGTGATCTTGAAATGTACTTTCCCTCTAAAAGAAATCAGAGCTTCTTGCAGAAATGGCTTGTTCCAGATCTGGGGTAAGAAATGTAAAAGATGAGCCTGGAATACTTTTTACTCCAGATAGTAAATAATGTCAAAAGGATTCAGGATTTAGGAACAGCTAATGGTCATGACTGAACAACATGATGAAGATATTTAATATCACTGAATTGTACATGTAGAGACTGTTGAAATGGCAAAAATTTTGTTAACTACATTAAAAAAAACTACATATTTACCATAATTAAAAAAATTTTTTTTAAATAACTCAGGAGCCAACATGAACAGGCTTCCACTGAACAAAGATAAGGCGATTTGAGTCTCACGAAGGATATTAATTGCAATTCAACTGAAACCCATCAAATGTACTTGAATCCATGAGTTCATAATATTTTTTAAAACTAAGTGATCATAGTCTTAGTTGCCTAGTGCTACCATAACAAAAAATACCACAAGTGATGGCTTTAAAGAATGGGAATTTATTTTCTCAGTTCTAGATTCTAGAAGTCCAAATTTTGGGTGTGGCTCTAGGGGAGGGATTTCCCCTAGGGATTTCCCCTAGAGGTTTCCTTGGCATTCCTTCGTGTCTGTCTTTCCCCAGTGTGTGTCTCTGTGTCTGGTCTAGTTCTCTTCGGCCTGGGTGGTGGGTATAGAAGTATTAACTTATAATAACTCATTAAGCCATATTTTGTGTTTTAAAATAAAAAAAAGTAAAAAAAAGGGGGGGGGAGGGTACCTAGAAGTATCCACATCAGGGCCACTGACGATAGGATAATTCCTTATGATTTTTGATCTTTAAATTTCATTAGAAATCATATAAACTATCTAAAATCATTTAAAAGAAAGTTAAAAATATCACCCATAAAGAGAAATGAAGTTCTAATATATGTCACAACATTGAGAACATTATGGTGAGTGAAACAAGCCAGACATAAAAGGACAAGCATTGTATGATCTCATAAGAATTATCTAGAATAGGTAAATGTGTAGAGACCACATTTGATTAGTGGTTACCAGGGGTCAGAGGGATGGGGAAAGAAAGAGTCTCTGCTTAGGGAGCACTGAAGAAAAACTCCATGGTGATGGAATAATTTGGAAACATGGTGATGGAATAATTTGGAAACATGGTGATGGAATAATTTGGAAACAGGTGGTGGTGATGGTCGTAAAATGTGATAAACGTAATCAATGTCACTGAATTGTACATGTAAAAAATGTTGACTTAGCAAATGTTTTGTTATATATATATGTCATGGATTGAATTATGTCCCCCCCCCAAAAAAAAATGTGTGTATCAACTTGGTTAGGCAATGATTCCCAGTATTATGTGGTTGTCCCCCATTTTGTGATTGTAATTATATGTTGAGAGGATTAGGGTGGGATTGTAACCACCCACCCGTTACATAGGTCACCACCCTGATCCAAGGTAAAGGGAGTTTCCCTGGGGTGTGGCCTGTACCACCTTTTATCTCTCAAGAGATAAAAGGAAAGGGAAGCAAGCAGAGAGTGGGGGACCTCATACTACCAAGAAAGCAGTGCCAGGAGCAGAGCACACCCTTTGGGCCCGGGGTCCCTGTGCCTTAGAATCTCCTTGACCAGGGGAAGATTGAGGACAAAGATCTTCCTCCAGAGCCGACACAGAGAGAAAGCCTTCCCCTAGAGCCAACAGCCTGAATTTGGACTTGTAGCCTACTGGACTGTGAGAAAATAAATTTCTCTTTGTTAAAGTGGTACTTCTGTTATGGCAGCACTAGATGACTAAGACAATATATTTTTACCCCAATCAAACAACTAGAAAAAGATAAATAGAAAATTAAAAAAAATTTTTTTCATTGAAAGCCCTTTTACTAAGTCGCATCTCTATTCCCCACTACATTAACATTTAAGATTACACTCTGCTCACTGTAAGGTGCTATCTAGCTCTCTAAAGGAGATTTTTTTTTAAAGCTTTTCATTTTCTCCTGCTGTCAGCTTATACATTTGGTTTTCAGACATATTTATTTTCCTATAGGTCATATGTCTTTAAATGTGCCTGTTGAGGTCTTGTCCTCAGTCCCCTCTCTCTCGTCTGTTTCCAGTAGAATGTGGCCTTTTCCCTTTCTTTGTTTTACAATGATAGAATATTCTGCAAGACACATGAAAGATTGTCTCTAGTCTACTGCCTTAAATATCCACTTAAGAGAACTGAGGCCTATCAAAGATGAAATTATTCACCAAAAGGCACAGAACTAATCTAGAGCAAAGCTGGGGCTAGAACTTTGCTCTTCCGGGCCCCCAGTTCTGTTTCTTCCCTGAAGGGTGTATTTGATGAGGGCAGGTTTGATTTTACATGAGTTCCTCCCTCCTACACTGTACATCATTCCACCTTTGATGGTTAAGTTTCATCCTACCGCATATCTTCTTCCCAGCTTCCCACCCTCCTTCCAATGAACTCTGGCCTTTGAATGTTTTCATAGTAAATTCAGTGGTGCATTTATGCGTTTGTTTAGTTTGTTTTAACATTTATTTCTTTTTTTTTGAGAAATAACATGTACACAAAGAAACATGTGTGAGAATGTTCATTATAACGTCATTCCTAACAGTAAAAAGATATAAGAAACTATATAAATGTCCATCAAGGAGCATAGATAAATAATGATAGTCAGATGATAAAATACAATGGAAGTGAATGAAGTGCATTTCCTTCTACCAACATAGGTCAATCTCAAAAACATTATATTGAGTGAAAAAAGTTAAGTTCTAGAGATGCACGTATAACTATTCTACCATTTACATAAGTTTTAAAAACATGAAAAATACTTTCTAATATAGCTTATGGATGAAGTATACAGTGCGTGATTTCTATAATACACGGGAATGAGAAACAGTAATTCATGATAGAGGTTACTTTTGTGGATGGAGAGAGGTGTGTGAGAGGAGAGTCCACAAGGTCTGCAGCAAATAAGGCATAAGATTAAGGCTTGATAATTCGGGTGTTCATTCATTTGATATTGGGTGCCCATTATATTTTTGTCTATTCTTATGTGTATATATAAAATATTTCTCATTCAACTTTTTCAAAGCTTAAACACAACATATGGGTGCAAAGTTCAAATGGTACAAAAGAGCTTAGAGTGGAAAATGTTCTACCCATTCCAGACCTTCTATTCCTCTCCTCAAAAGCAGTGCCAGAATCAGTTTCTTCTAGAGGTTTTCTATGCAGATGTTGTTGTGTGCATCGAGTCAATTCCAACTCACAGCAACCCTATAAAAAAAAACAAATCCATTGCCATCAAGTCGATTTCAACTCATATGAACCCTATCAGATAGAGCAGAATTACCCAGTAATGTTTCCAGGGAGTGGCTGGTAGATTCGAAGTGCCGACTTTTTGGTTAGCAGCCAAGCTCTTAACCACCATACCACCAGGGATCCTTTCTGTGCTAACAGAAGCACATTTTTATACCGAAGGGAGCACACAATCTGCAGTGTTCTTTGTGTTTTTAATTGCTTATCAGTGTATATACCTTGGGGATAGGTCCGTATTAGCACCCACAGCTCTACCTCGGCTCAAGGCCCACGGCAGCAGCAGGCAAGAAATCAAACACCATAGTGCATTGGGCAAATCTGTTGCAAAAGACCTCTTTAAACTGTTAAAAAGCGAATATGTCACTCTGAAGACTAAGGTGCACATGACCTAAGCCATGGTATTTTCAAATGCCTCATATGCATGCAAAAGTTGGATAATGAATAAGGAAAACCAAAGAATTGATGGCTTTGAATTATGATGTTGGCAATGACCTGAATTGTTAGCAACGATGGTGAGGATGGTGCAGGACCTGGCAATGTTGTGTATATTGTACACTATGAGTCAGAACTAACTGGACGACACCTAAGAACAGTACAGCAGTATCATAATTTATATAACTAGCTCTCTGTTGAAGGATATTACGGTTTATCTAGTCTTTTGATACAGAAAACAATGCTATGATGAATAGTCATTGTTGACTTTTCATAATTATTTACAAAAGCAGGATCTGCTATGATTTTTAACATGCTGTGTTCTGAGCAAGGAGCCCTGGTTGTGCAGTGGTTAAGCACTCAGCTGGTAACCAAAAGGTTGGCCGTTCGAACCCACGAGCTGCTCTGCAGGAGAAAGATGTGGCAGTCCGCTTCCGTAAAGATTACAGCCTTGGAAATCCTGTGGAGCAGTTCTACTCTGCCCTATAGGGTCGCTATGAGTCAGAATCAACTCAAGAGCAGTGTTTTGGGGAGTTTTTTGTTTTTTTTTTTTTAAATACATTTGCCTATTCTAGATATTTTATATAAGTGGGAAAAGAAAATATTTGTCCTTTTATGTCCGAATTATTTCACTCAGCATAATGTTTTCAAGGTTCATCCATATTGTAGCATGCATCAGAACTTCGTTTCTCTTTATGGCAAAGTAATATTCCATTGTGCACATGTACCACATTTTGCTTAACCAGCCTTCTTTTGATGGACATTTATATTGTTTCCACCTTTTGGCTTTTGTGAATGGTGCTACATGAACACTGGTGTGTAAGTTTCTGTTTTCATTCCTGCTTTCAATTATTTTAGGTATATCCCTAGAATAGGAATGGCTGGATCAAATGGTAATTTTATGTTCAACTGTTTGAGGAAATGCCAAAGTGTTTCCCACAGCTGCTGAACCAGTTTACAGTCCCACCAGCAATGGATGAGGGTTCCAGTTTCTCCATATTTTCCCCAACACTGTTGTTTTCTGTTATTTTGATTATAGCCATCTTAGTGGGTGTGAAGTAATATTTCATAGTGGTTCTGATTTGCATCCCTAGTGACGTTGAGCATATTTTCATGTGCTTATTCCAACTCTACGGGCCTGGTGGCGTAGTGGTTAAGAGCTAAGCTGCTAACCAAAAGGCTGGCAGTTCAAATCCACCAGCCACTCCTTGGGAACCCTATGGGGCAGTTCTACTCTGTCCTATAGGGTCGCTATGAGTTAGAACTGACTCAGCGGCACAAAACGACCTGTAAAGGCAACTGTTCCTTTCACCTGTGTAATACGGCTGTGTATTCAGTTAAAATACATTTAATAGCTCTATTTTGTTATTGATATCTGCCATTGCTTTCTTCCACTTGTCACCTCTCCTGTCCTTTTTCATCTCCTCCCTTCCTTCCCCTCCCTTCCATCCCTGCCTCTTTTCTCTCTCCACACAATTTCCGAAGCACTCAAAGTTTGCATGTCATTTCATCATATGGATGTGCAATGAATATCCCCTATTTTAAGATACATAACTATTGTCAGTTCGAGGACACTATGACCACTGCTATGCTTGCTTTTAAAATATTTTTAGCGGTCATCCATCACACTTAGATTTTTTATTGTTGTTGTTCCTTTAACCTGTTTAATACTGCTGTGTATTCAATTAAAGTGTTTAATAATGTAAAACAAAATACACCAAATCACATCACATTAAATCAATTCAGGTTTCAATGTAAGAATTATTCCGAATATGTCAAAATGGGACGTGAACAAGCACATAATAGTTATCAACACCCCTACATATTCTGGAAGATGTTAAACAGTGTCACTATCAATTTGTTTACTTTCTATATCTATGTATAGCCTATATTGTTCACTGCCATTGAGTCAATTCCAACTCGTGGCGATGCCATGCACGATGGAAACACTGCGCCATCCCCATTTTCAGTTTCAGATCAGACCATTGTGATCTATAGGGCTTTCACTGGCTGATTTTTGGACGCGGATTGCCAGGCCTTTCTTCCTAGTCTAGAAACTCTGCTGAAAACCGTTCAGCATCACAGCAACATGCAAGCCTCTACTGACAGATGGGTGGTAACTGTGTGTAAAGTGCATTGATCTGGAATGAAACCCAAGTCTCCCACATGGAAAGCAAGAATTCTATTCTACCACTGAACCGCCAATGTGTCATATGTATAGTCTTTACACACTTACTATTTGAAAATGCCAATAGTGTTGCTATTTTTCTATCATATATGACACAAACATGTCTGTCAGTTTGTTGTACTATGGGGGCTTGTGTGTTGCCATGATGCTGGAAGCTATGCCACTGGCATTCAGATACCAGCAGGGTCACCCATGGAGGACAGGTTTCAGCTGAGCTTCCAGACTAAGGCAGACTAGGAAGAAGGACCCGGCAGTCTACTTCTGAAAAGCATTAGCCAGTGAAAACCTTATGAATAGCAGTGGAGCATTGCTTAATATAGTGCTGGAAGAAGAGCCCCCGAGGTTGGGAGGCACTCAAAACATGACTGGGGAAGAGCTGCCATTTCAAAGTAGAGTCAACCTTAATGATGTGGAGGGAGTAGAGCTCTCAGGACCTTCATTTGCTGATGTGGCATGACTCAGAATGAGAAGAAACAGCTGCAAACATAATATAGACTATTAAATATTATTTAAACATATAGGTTAAACATATATCCATATATATCAGCAAAATTATACCTTAAAATGTATTATAGTATGTTATATAGTATAGAATGTCATACATATTGTGATATATAATTTATATTATTATATACAAAATATGTATATGTACCACCAAATTGGTAAAAGGTTCTATTTTCCAATGGTGGTAGAAATCCTGCTGAAGATAAAGCATTCAACTCGGTTATCCTTTTCATATCCCCTTCAAGTAGGGAAGGAATGAAGTCTTTCTAGCCTCCATCTGTCTTCTCCTTGAACCTGGGGGTTAAGGGGGATCTGTGCTAGTGACCTGCACGTCTGCTCACACAGAGCTTGATAAAGGGCTGGAGCAGGTGTTCAGGGTCAGCTGGGGCTCCTGGGCAGGGCCAGGTGTGGCACTTATCTGACCATCCCTGGAGCTGTGCTCATTTCCCAGGGAAGGGAGTAGGTGCAGTTCACCCCAGCCCTGACATGTGTTGGTGCTGGGGAGGGACGGAGGTGCCTTCACTCTCAGAATCCGCCCTTGCTACCACCACTCACGTGTCTTTATATTGTTGATACCCTGGGCCACTGATGAGTTCTTCTGTACTCCTTTTAGCTCCCCTTTCTTCCCAGTGCCCCATATAAGCCAGCGGCTGTCTCCTAGAGCTCCCTCCATCAGCAGCCCCTCTGATGTACATGCTGGAGAAGGGTCCATCCTGCTCCAAATGGGGCTCCAGTGCCTACAACCAGGAGGAAGGAGGGAAGGGTGAGAGGAGGAATGGGATAAGGCTGACCTGTGGAGAAGCCCACATCTGATCATGTAGGTTCTTTTATGGAGAGTTTTCATGGTTTTCCTATAGAAGCACAGCAGCCCATCATTACTCCTGTGGGGAAATAAACAACAAAGGTCACCCCCTCCCACTCACACTGCTTCAGCTCAGCTATTTTACCTCCCTGTTTATTAGCTGAGTAGGAGCTGCCCTAAGTAGGGCTGATTCCTGCACTTTTCAGTGATTACTTAAACTTTCCTTCCTTCAGCCTTTCTGGTTTCCATACATAGCCTTAGTCCTGCTATATTAAAAAATACACAGGAAGTAGGCTCCCTCTCCAGCTAAATTCTGCCTTAGCACTCCCACTGTCATTACTGGTATTTTTTATTCCACACCAGCAGCTTCCACCTTCCTTACCTGAGCACCAACCAATCACTTTAACAAAGAGCCTTTGTTCTAGATCCTAACTCAATTTGATAAAATTGAATTTTATTAATCTAACTGATTTGATAGCGTCTAAAAAAAAAAAAATTTTTTTTTTTTTTAAAGTCCAGTTTTCCCAAGAAGGGCATTGGACACTTTTAGACAATCTGTTGTTAATCTACTTAACATTTACAGAATGTTCTAAGGCCTAAAGTAAAATCAGAACAGTATTTTTGACCACAGGTTTTATTGCTGTGTTTAAAGCACAAACACTAGTAACAGTGACAGTCACCACCCCACAGTCCCCCCCAGGCCACCTCTGCACACAGCCCGAAGCAGGTGGGGTTGGAGAGAGGGCTCCTGTCTGGTGGCGTGAATAGCATCAAAGTGCAGGTCAAGTCTGGCTCATTGGCAACTTGCTTTGTGCAATGCATCGTCTCCTAGAAAGGATTTCATCAGGCTGAATCCTTTCTGATACATGGAGTCAAAATTGAAATTAGCTGCTGAAGTCAAAATAAAATAGTACCTTGTTGGGTCAACTTCTCTTCTGATTTCCGTGGCCTCTCAGTCACAGAAAGCTTTGCTGATGAAATATGATGTCCCTCCTCATATCTTTCCCCCAGAAACTCTTGCTTTTGTGTGAATTTCACCAGCACATGAATGGCATTTCCAGGAGGGCTCTTCGGGGTGCTGGGACTATATCTGCACCTAGAGCTGAGGGGTGGTTTGAAGGGTGTATAAATACATGTAAAGTCCCTACAGCTGTACCATAAAAACATGTCCTTTAAACTGTGTATAACTTAGTCCTCAGCTTCAAGTCATGAGAGAAGCAGGTTGATGAGGGCTAAATTGGGGGAGGGGGAAAGGCAAGGGGGAGAAGAAAAAGGAGGGCTCTTGAGTTGGAAAAGACCTGAGTTCAAGCCCTGACTCTGCTGTGAACCAGCCGTGTGACCTTAACCTTTTCGAGCCTCACTTTCCTGTCTTTAAGTGTGGAGACAAGTGCCTACTATTGGGGTTGTTGGGAGATAAATGGAGATAATGCAACTAAGCACTTGGCGCACTACCTGCTGTGTATTAATACACTCAATAAATGGAAGCTCGCTCCCTGGAAACTCTACGGGGCAGTTCTACTCTGTCTTATAGGGTCACTAGGAGTTGGAATCGACTCGACGGCGCTGGGTTTTTGTGGGTTTATTAATAACTGTAATTTATCCCTAATAGATTTAGGAAAACAATTAAACTTCATTATAACCACCATTCTCAATTTATGTTCTCTTTGAGCTATATTTATGCAAACAAAGGCCTTTTGGGGGCCATCTGCTGGCACATGGGGAGGAAGAAAGCAGGACATTGTCTCTTCCCATGGCTCCCTGCAGCCACACACACAGGTCCATTGACCTTGCTCCAGCTGTGCTGCAGCTCTGTGGGCTCTGGGCTTGGGAACAGAGCTGCTGGGGGCAGGGGCGTGGGAGGCATCGCCAGGCACTGTCCCGGGAGGCTGGCGCTTTCTGCACTCTTTCCTTGCGGCAGCAAATGCAGCTGAGTAACCTGAGTGACGGATCCAGTTCTAGTCTTAATTCCTGGGCTCAGATGATGTGTTAATTAATAAACTAACACTTATGAAATGTTCTTGACTAGGGTAACAGTGATTAAGATCTTAGACACTAGAGCCAGATGGCCTAAATTCAATCCCACTGGCTAATTACAAGTTGTAGCTCTTTGGCTGAATTGCTTAACCTCTTTGTGTCTCAGTTTTTGCATCTTTCAAACAGAGATACTAAAGGTGCCTAACGTGTTCCATGTGGTGCAGTGGTTAAGTGTTTGGCTGCTAACCAAAAGGTCGGCAGTTCGAATCCACCAGTCACTCCTTGGAAACCCTATGGGGCAGTTCTTCTCTGTCCTATAGGGTCCCTATGAGTTGGAATTCACTCCATGGCAACAGGTTTGGTTTTTTAGTTTGAATGTGTTCCATAGGGTTTTTATGGCTGTGACCTTTCAGAAGCAGATCACCAAGGCCTTTCTTCCAAGGTGCCTCTGGTGGGTTCAAACAGCAGAACATGCTAAGCAATTGCACCGTAGAGACAGTAATATATATATCTTCATGGATAAATATTAGGCATACCTTAGAGACAAAAGCTCCTTGGGAAGAAAAGGATATATTTTCTAAGTGATATTCTTCACTAACTCATAAATGCAAATGACGTATTAGCTAAAGGCCCCGTCTTTGATGAGCTAAGAGCCTAAGTAGCAAGGCAAAATTAACTGACGACACATCTAAATAATATAAAAGAACGGTGCCTTGCACATAGTTGGTGTTCAGAAATCTAGATTTTACTATATTAATTAATTAATGTTTTAAAATATCAATTGGCTTCCCTGGATGAAGTCTTCATTTCCTAACCTGGTTCCGACTTTCCCCTCTAGCTTCTGTTCCTGCTCACTCCCTATTGAAGGGCCTCCAGGTCACAACCAAAGAGTATGCCACCCCCTTTCAGGCTTCTGTACCTTTGTACTTTTTGCTTCTGTTCTCTAGAATGTTCTTCTCCCCACCTTCTCTACCTGATGAACTTGTGTTCATCGTTTTAAGAGCCTCGTTACTCTCAGGCAGAGTCCCTCCATCTTCTGAACGCCTACAAATTTTTCTTTATGGCCTCATTGCAGTCTTATTGTCCTGTTACTTTTTTTTTTTTTGCATGTCAATTTTCACTCTGTGGCGGGAATCATCCTTAGATCTCCAGCACCAAGCACAGTGTAAGGGAGAGTTACAGGAACTCATGTTATATGAGTTATAACTCATAGTTATAGAAAGTCATATGTTAAATGAATGGAAAGATGGTACTTGAAATAAGAGCTAAAATCAGCTTACAGAGGGTGTATTTTAGAAGGACAGACATGGAAAGAACAGAGAAGTTCTCTTCCTCATTAATAGAATCTTCCTCCTCTTTCATATCCCTCAAAAAAACCCAGGAGTTTTCTCTGCACTCAACTTTTCATTATATATGAAAACCTAAGCTGCCTTACCGCTGAAGTTGGTGGGAATCACAACAGGTTTTCCCATTTCTTTTCCTTTCTCTCACTTAAGTTGAGCAATTGTGCAAAAGACTCACCCTATTGGTGGGTCATTTAGCAGGGGGCTAGCCAGTGGCACACGGAGAACAACACCCACATTGTGCTTCTCTGGGTCTAAGTCCCAACAATCCAGTGATTGTTTCTAATATAGAATTCCCTGGTATTGGGGCCAACGGAGTTGGCTCCCACTCTAGAGCAAAGTTAGCAAACAAGTGCAAGGTGAGGGCCATGTCTGCTTTGCAGGGATCCCGTATTGCAGGTATAAAGCCAGGACCTGCTAGAAGAAATTGGAATAGTGGGTAATCTTGTAGACAAAGAGAAAACAAAAGAAAAGTCTTGTTCCTAAGTTCAGGAGAGATTTCAGATAAAGCAAGTTTGAACAAATGTGAGAACATGAATTCAAAGGCTAACCGTGTGCTGGTGTCTGCAGACCCTCTTGAATGGTTGGGGAACTGACTGATAGGATTTTGGTTGCATTTCCTCTCTGAAAACTATATTTCTGGGAACCTTCAGATTAAGCACAAACATGAAGGGAAGATAAGAGCAGGAAAAAAAGGGTGTGCGGGGGAGGAATTTATGCTTGCCAGAGTAGTAAAAAAAAAAAAAAAAAGAGTAGTAGAGGGAATAAATAAAGCTTTTACAACTCTATCAGGGAAAGGAAACACTAGAAATTAAAGTAGATATAGTGGGCAAAGGAGGAGAGTGAAACACAAGATGATTACCAAATGGCTGGGTACTCTAGTTACCCTTTTGAAGTCTCGCTTTACCAAAATAAAATTTGCAAGGCCCTGGCTCTATTCAGCTGCAGTTATCTGGGTAATGCTGGTAAAAACGCCCTGTATCGTTATGTACAATAAAAATTTTACCCAGAGAAGGGGACATTAATAATCAAAATCACTACTGTGTAGTCACAAGAAACAAGAAAAGTACTCTGCCGGACTTTTTAAAAAATACTTGAGGCTCTAGGAAGAAATAAAAACAAAAACAAATGCCCTAACTTTTGATTTAAATAAATAATAAGTTCTCTCAGAACACCTTAGAAACAGTGGTGTCATTTCTGAGTTATGGAAATTCATAGAGAAAAGTCATCTTCTCACCAAAGGTACCTTCCACGCCAGCTCCAACATTTCTATACGTACGTATCTCTAAATTACAAAATTAGCCCTGGCTCAGTGCAGGACACTTGAGAAATAGAAAAGCACACTGATGATCTCTATATGAGCTTTTCTTCCCTTTATCTTTAAAATTTTACTGAAGTTGTAAATGGCTATGTATACATATATATATCTGCCACTTGTGTGTCAGTTTGTCATTTTATGGTGGCTTACATGTTGCCGGGATGCTGGAAGCTATACCACCAGTATTTCAAATACCAGCAAGGTCACCCAAGGGGGACAGGTTTCAGCAGAGCTTCCAAACTAAGACAGACTAGGAAGAAGGAGCTGGCAGTCTACTTCTGAAAACAATTGGTCAGTGAAAACCTTATGGTTATGAGAAGGGACCAATCCCTGGAGAACATCATGCTTAGTAAAGCAGAGGGTCAGTGAAAAAGAAGAAAACCCTCAATGAGATGGATTAACACGGATTCAAACACAGCAAAGACTGTGAGGATGGTGCAGGACTGGGCAGTGTTACGTTCTGTTGCACATAGTGTTGCTATGAGTAGGAACAACTCTACAGCACCTAAAACAACAACATATATATACACATATATATACACACATATACATATACACACACACACACACATATATATATATACACATACGTATATAGAAAGAGAGAAGGGCAACCTCATAATCATTTCTGGTTTTGTTCTTGGCTGCTGCAAACAGTTAAGCGCTCATGCCCGGGCTTGTCTCCACCAACACAAGTAATCTCCCTGAGTCCGAAGGAGTTTACCTACCTCCGGTGGAGACTGGAGACAGTTCTGTACTGAGGAGTCTAACAGTTGGCAAATTTATACATTTCCTCTTTAATACACATTGTGGTTGTTGGTTTATTAAACTAATGACCTATTACACATTTGGGAATCATTTACTTCTAAATACAGAGTCATTTTAGATACATAATTTGTGGTGAGTTATAAGGTGTATATTGGAGTCCCTGGGTGGTACAAACAGTTAACATGCTCAACTGCCAACCAAACGGTTGGAGGTTCAAGTCCACCCAGAGATTTCTCAGAAGGAAGACCTGGCGATCTCCTGCCAAAAAATCAACCACTGAAAACCCCATGGAGCACAGTCCTGCTCTGACCCACATGGTGTCACTGCGAGTTGGGACTGACTTAACCAAAACTAGTTTTCTCGTAACTGTAAGTAATAGCTTATGTTGCTCACAACTGATGTATCAGCTTTAAATGGTATCTTTTGATTCTGGTATAAAAGATGTTCCTTTGCACTGTATTTGCCTCCTTCTCCCAATGTTAATATTTCTGCTGACTGTTACCAGTTGCCAGTGAGTCAATTTTGATTCATGACAATCCCCTTTTGGCAACCCCACGTGTTTCAGACTAGAATTGTGCTCTGTAGGGTTTTCAATGGCTGTGACCTTCTGAAAGTAGATCACCAGGCCATTCTCTGCAGGCATCTCTGGGTAAGTTCGAACTGCCAAACTTTCGGCTAGTAGCTGAGTGCTTAGCTGTTTGTGCCACCCAGGGACTCCACACCAGCGACTGTAGGGACTTACTTTAGGGGAGTGTGTGCCCAGTCACGCCCTTGCAGCCTGAATTCTCCCTAGGCAGTTTCCGCCACTTCTCTACAGAAAAACCCTGAGATCTGGGGCCTGAAAGTCAATGCATGCTGCTGGCACAGCACGCAGGGCACGGAGGAGGCTGGCGCTGGGGTTCTTTAGGCCCGCTTCCAATTTGTTCCTGGATTTCAGCACCTTTTCTTGTTCTCGCTATTTAAGTCTACTGGCTCCAAGCCCAGAGCTGCCCTGGGATTTTGCCAGAAAGATAGCTCCCACCTCCCTGGATCCCTTCTGTGAGTATTCTGGGCTGCAGTTCCTCCGCTCAGTTTCACTTGCATTTACTCCGTCTTCCAGAAATGTTGAAAAATCGCTCCTCCGCTGTGGATAACCACCCACTTCCGTTCTCTTTGCTGTGGTAGATTTAGTCTCTTTTTTCTGCCTTTATTATCATTTTATTGAGGTCTTAGAAGACAGGTGAAGTTGTACACGTATTTGTTGTTAGTTGCTATTGAATCAGCTCCAACTCATGGCGACTCCATGTTCAACAGAACGAAGCATTGCCTGGTCCTGTGCCATCTTCACAATCATTTGTATGCTCGGGTCCAGTGTGGCAACCACTGTGTATTTTGAGTGTCTTCCAACGTAGACGGCTCATCTTCCAGCACTATGTCAAACAATATTCAGTTGTGATCCATAGGGTTTTCACTGGCTAACTCTCAAAAGAAGATCACCAGGCCTTTCTTCCTAGTGTGTCTTAGTCTGGATGCTCTGTGGAAACCTGTCCACCCTGGGTCACCCTGCTGGTATTTGAAATACAGGTGGCATGGCTTCCAGCATCACAGTAATATGCGAGCCACCATAGTACAGCAAAGCAACATATATAGTTACATAGAGAGAGAGTCCCCAGGTGGTACAAATGGTTTTGTGTGTGTGTGTATGTGCGTGTATGTAAGAGTTTTAAAGTCTCTGTGTTAGAGTCTGGTTTTTGTTTTTCACTTAGACTATATTTTGAAATCTTTTCTACATCATTTTTTAAAAATTTCTTATTGTTGTAAAAGGATACATAACACATTTGCCAATTCAACATTTTTCAGGTGTACAATTTAGTGATAGCAATTACATTAATTATGTTGTACAACCACCACCGATAATCATTGCCAAATTTCCCATCACCTTAAACAAACACTCACTGCTTCCTAAACAAAGGCTCCCCTTCTCCATCTCCCTCCCACCCTGGGTCCATAACCAAACCAAACCCGTTGCTGTTGACTCAGTTCCAACTCGTAGCAACCCTATAGGACAGCGTAGAACTGCCCCATGTGGTTTCCAAGGAGTACCTGGTGGATTCAAACTGCAGACCTTTTGGTTAACAGTTGTAGCTCTTAACCACTACACCATCACCCTTGGTAACCACTAATAAACTTTGGTCTCTGTAACCCCAACAAACCCAGTGCCGTCGAGTCGATTCCGACTCATAGCGACGCTATTGGTCTCTATCATTTGCCTATTCTTGTTATTTCAGTCAGCATGTTTTCAAGGTTCATCCATGTTGTAGCGTGTACCTGAACTTCATTTCTCTTTATGGTTGAGGAGAATTCCACTATATGTATGTACTATATTTTCTTTATCCAATCATCCGTTGAGGAATGCTTAGGTTGTTTCCACCTTTTGGCTATTGCAAATAATTCTGCAGTGAGCACTGGTGTACGTGCATCTGTTCATATCGCTGTTCTCAAGTCTCGTGTGTATATACCTAGGTGTGGAATTGCTGAGTCATATGCTAGTTCTATGTTTAACTTTTTGAGGAACCACCCAACGGTTTTCCACAGCAGCTATTCCATTTTACATTACTACCAACAGTGATTTGAGAACCCTGATGGCGTAGTGGTTAAGTGCTATGGCTGCTAACCAAAGGGTCGGCAGTTCAAATCCTCCAGGTGCTCCTTGGAAACTCTATGGGGCAGTTCTACTCTGTCTATAAGGTTGCTATGAGTTGGAAGCGACTCAACGGCACTGGATTTTGGTTTCAAAGGCTAATTATATTAGCACCTTTTCATATGCTTGTTGGCCGTTTGAATATCCTCTTTGATGAAATTTCTGTTCAAGTCTTTTGGCCATTTTTTGATTGCGTTGTTTGCATTTTTGTCATTAAGTTGTACATGTTTTATCTATATATTTTAGATATTAGACCCTTTTCAGAGATATAGTTCCCAAAGATTTTCTTCCAATATGTAGGTTGTCTGTACACTTTTTTGGTAAATCCTTTGATGAACAAAGTATTCAATTTTTATGAGGTCCCATTTATTGATTTTGTCTTTTGCGGCTTGTGCTTTTGTAATAATATCTGATAATCCAAGTCTTAGTCATCTAGTGCTGCTATAACAGAAATATCACAGGTGGATGGCTTTAACAAAAAGAAATTTATTTTCTCACAGTCTAGGAGGCTGGAAGTCTGAATTCAGGGTGCCAGCTGCAGGGGAAGGCTTTTTCTCTGTCGGTTCTGGGGGAAGGTACTTGTCATCAATCTTCACTGATCAAGGAGCTTCTCAGCACAAGGACCCCCGGACCAATGGATGCACTATTCTCCTGGCTCTTGTTTCTTGGTGATATGAGGTCCTCCTGTCTCTCTGTTCACTTCTCTCTTTTATATCTCAAAAGGGATTGACTCAAAATACCTAATCTTGTAAATCGAGTCCTGCATCATTAACATAACTGCCTCTAATCCTGCCTCATTAACATCATAGAGGTAGGATTCACAACACATAGTATAATCACATCAGATCAAAAAATGGTGGACAACCATACAATAATGGGCATCGTGGCCTAGCCAAGTTGATATACATTTTTGGGGAACACAGTTCAATCCATAATAATTCATCATTCAAACCTAGGCCCCACAGCTACATCCCTATGTTTTCTGCTAATAATTTTATGGTTTTGTTTTTCACATTTAAATGATCCATTTTGTATTGCTTTTTGTGTATGGTGTGAGACTTGGATCCTGATTCATTCTTCTGCACGTGGAAAATCAATTTTCCCAGCACTGTTTACTAAAGAGATTCTTGCCTCTCCATCGAATGGACTTAAACACCCTTGTTGAAAATGAGTTGACCATAGATGTACCAGTTTATTTCTATACTCTCAATTCTATTCCATTGGTCTATACGTCTATTGTTATGCTAAGCCCAAAACCAACATTTTTTTTTTTTTAGTACCTGACTATTTTGATAAGTGTGACTGTATGAATTATTTTGAAATTAGGAAGTGTGAGTCCTCCAACTTTGTTCTTCTTCAAAATTTCTTTGACTATTGGGGCCTCTTGCCACTCCATATAAAATTGAGGATGGGTTTTTCCATTTCTATAAAAAACGTTGTTGATATTTTGGTCAGAATTCTGTTGAATCTATAAATCGCTTTGGGTAATACTGATATCTTAACTATATTGAATCTCCCAATCCATGAACAACGGGGTGTCTTTTCATTTATTTAAGTCTTCTTTAATCTCTTTCAGCCTTGTTTTATAATTTTCATTGTATAAGTCTTTCACATGCCTGGTTAAGTTTATTTCTAGGTATTTTATTCTTTTAGATGCTAGTGTAAATGGAATTTTTTCCTTAATTTCCTTTTCAGATTTCTCACAGAAATTCAACTGATTTTTGCATGTTGACCTTGTACCCTGCAACTTTGCTAAATTCCTCTATTAGCTCTAGAAGCTTTCTTGTGGGTTCTTTGGAATTTTCTATATATAGGATCATGTAGTCTGTGAATAGAGATAGTTTTACCTCTACCTTTCCTATTTGGATAACTTATTTCTTTTTCTTGCCTATTGCTCTGATGACAACTTCCGATACAGTATTAAATAGGAGTGGTGAGAGTGGATATGACTGTCTTGTTCCTGATCTTACGGGGAAAGCAAGCTCTCAATCTTTCTCCATTGAATATAGCGTCGGCTCGTTATTATTATTTTTAAATGTCTGCATAGCTACAGGGTCACTATGGGTTGGAATCGGCTCAGTGGCAATGAGTGTTGGTTTGGCATAGTATTAAATGATATGGATAGACTGTAATTTATTAACCAGCACCCCTATTACTGGGCATTTAGGTTGTTTGTAATTTTACTGTAATAAATCTGCAATAAATATTTCATTAGTATAATCTGTGCATCAAAACCAAAAAAACCAAACCCAGTGCCGTCGAGTTGATTCTGACTCATAGTGACCCTGTAGGACAGAGTAGGACTGGCCCATAGAGTTTCCAAGGAGCGCCTGGCTGATTTGAACTGCTGACCCTTTGGTTAGCAGCCATAGCACTTAACCACTATGCCACCAGGGTTTCCAATCTGTGCATATCATTGATTTGGGGTACATTTCTGGAATTGTAGTCACTAAGTGAAAAAGTTGTATTTTTTAAGACATTTGATACCCATTGCTAAATTGCCTTACAGAAAGTTCATATCAATTTTTCCTTCCCATTAGATGCTAATCCTGCCAACCTGCCAACCCTGGATGTTATGAGACTTAAACATTGCTAATTTGATAGGCAAAAATGCCACCTTATTTTAAACGTTTTTGTTGACTTCACTGCTAATCAATTCCAGCTAGGAGTTCCTGGGTGGTGCAAATTGTTAATGTACTGGCTGCTAACCAAAAGTTTGGAGGATGGAGTCCACCCAGAGGTGCCTCAGAAGAAAGGCCTGGCAATCTACTTCTGAAATATGAGCATTGAAAACTCTGTGGAGCGCAGTTCTACTCTGACACACTGGGGTTGCCATGAGTCAGAACTGACTCCACGGCAGCTGGTGGGGTAATTCCAGCTATGGGGGGAGGGGAATGGTGCACCCTTTCTTTACCTTTCCTTGCTGGCTGCCCACAGAGAAACTGGGAAATGGTACAAATCGGGACGTGCGGAGTCATAGCAGCCAGGTTCTGCTGCCTGCCACACCTGCCTCTCCTAGAGCACTCTCAGTTCTGCGGGTCGGGAGTGCCTTGGCCAAAGAGTGGGGAAGGGAGGAAGGGAGGGGGCTGCAGATCCAGCTCACTCTCCCTTGGCCAGTGGGTTCTACAATTCTATGGGGACTAAGGGAAGGGGAGGACAAGCCTGGAGAATGGACTGCGTTTTAGGTCAGGATTAACTGAACTGGGTCCAAATTCACCTTAGCATTAAAATCAGTCCATGAATCAGCTCCAGTAGACCCTCCTGGGCTGCTGCAGTCACGGATCCTTTCTCTTGAATCTTCATCAGCCCTGAGAACTTGTTACCGCCTGATCTGGCCCTCAACTCTGCCACTACTTCAGGGGAGGTGGTGAAGAAGCTAGCGTAGGGGTTAACAGACAATTATTATTCATTCTTCAAACCAGGCACTGTACCAGATCCTGGGGATATAGAAATGAAATAAATATGCCCTTCCTGGCAGGTGCCTGCAAGCCATTTGGGACATAAATATGCAAAACTGTAATAGAAGAGTAATAACGTTCCGACCCAAGAAGCAGGTTGCAGCGGGAGGGGCAGCTTCTTCCGGTTATGACCAACTTTGGATGAGGAGGCGAAGAGCCGAGTACACTAACTGCTGACAACTGGAATATATGTGTCTTAATTGTGAATATAGCATATTCTTGACTCCTTCTTTATTAACCCAAATAATAGAGACCAGTGAAAACGCATTTCCGATTCTAACAAATTGTATTATCTTCCATCATTTCCATCCTTTCTGCTAGTATCTTCATTCAGATATTATTATTTTATCTAATGTAGGTCTTGCTGTCTTGAATCCATCCTAACATGGGTCAGAACAATATTTCTAAAATATGAGTTTGATAAAAAGCACTTTCTTGCTTAATATTTTTCAATGTAGTGGTATCATTAGGGGAGTGCAGGGGTGTGGACCACGCCCCCTGGCACTGTCAGAGGGAGTTACACCAAAATGACCCCAGGGTCCTGGGTGGCGGGCAGGTGCTGCCCGCTAAGGGGCCTCCAAGGCAGTAGCATCACTAGGGTTGGTGTCACTGGTCACCTGATGCCGTACCTCATCACCACCACCACCCCTTCACCTGCCAGTCAGGGTACCAGCTGCTGGGCCTTGCTGCCCACCATTGGGCAGAGAGGAGGGACTCCACCTTGGCCAACAGGGTGGGGGAGGAGCTGCACGGAGCCGTGGTGGGTGGGTCTGGGAGGGGCGAGCCGCAGGGCGCTGCACATTGGTGGGTCGGAGCTGGGCCGCTCTGCTCACCAAGGGGGACTTCGCAAGCTAGCCCCTCCCACGGGGGTGACACCAGGAGTTACCGCACTGAGTGACGCCAACTTTAGTGACACCACTCCTTCCATGACTCCTCTTTGCATATTGGAAAGGTAGACACTTATTAGCAAACCCTCTGAGATCAAAATCCTGCGTCTTTCCCGAAAGTTCTGTGTACTCCAACATTGCTGAACTAATTGATGCTCCCTAAACCTGTCATGTTCTTTCACGTCTCTGTAGCTCTGTACATTATGACTGCATTGTCTGAAACTTTCTTTTCTGCCAGTGCCAACCCTTCTCAACTCCAACACATTGATCAAGACTGAGTCCATCGACCTCCGGGTGATTTCTGAGCATGCCCCCCCCATCCTCAACCCCCCTGTCTGCCTTGTTCCCTACTGAGCATTCAGCACCCAAAAGAGTGCCTAGCATATTGTAGGCACTCCATAAATAGCTGATGAATTAATAATTGAATGAAGGAATTGCTCCATAACACAGAGAGACATAACTTTAAAATACTTTCATCTGTAATCATGTTTTTGTAAAAATAAACACAACAAAATATACACCAATTCAACAATTTTTACATGTACAGTTAGGTGACATTAGTTACATTCTTCAAGTTGTACCACCTTTCCCAGTATCCTTTTCCAAATGATCTCACCATCATTAGTGCAAACTCAATACCCACTAAGATTCTCATCTAACCTTTCGAGTTGCTATTGCCAGTTTGATCCCATATACATAGTTCTTTAAAAGGGCACCATGCTCAGGGCAGATATTGTATTCTAACTAAAGTATTTTTTGGTTTAAAGATGACTTCACAGGATAGTTTCAGTTTTTTTTTTTTTTTTTTTAATCTAGTAATGAGGTGAATCGCATATAAATTTTATAATACAAAGCCATCATGAAACTTCCTACTAGGTCATGATACCTTTTCTGGAGAAACTATCTTTTTTTTTTTTTGCTGATAACTTATTTCAACTATTTTGCCTTCATGTTTGTAATTAAGATTGACTCATAATTTTATCATTTATACTTAAGGTCCCTGGGTGAAGCAAACAATTTGCACTTGTCTACTAACCTAAATGTTGGCTATTGAACCCATCCAGTGGTACCACGGAAGAAAATGCCTGGTGATCTGCTTCCATAAAAATTACAGCCAAGGAGATCCCATGAAGTAGTTCTACTTTGTAACTCATGGGGTCACCATGAGTCAGAATCAACAACAACAGGTTTAATTTTTTTTTTTTTTGGCTTATCCTTGTTTGATGTTTCTATTAAGGTTATACTAGATTTATCAGATTAGTTAAGGACATTCTCACCTTTTTCATTACCTAAGGATTTTGAATTACCTAAGGATTATTTTCCTTCAATATCTGGTCAATGATAACTTTTAGGCCTCATCTTCTATTATTTAGCAGCAGTATTTCATACAGTTGATTACTCCCTCCTTCTTGATCCACTTTCTTTACTTGGCCTCCAGGACACTCTGTCTTGGTTTTCCTTCAATCATCTGAGATAGAGGTATCCTTGCCTTTCTCCATCCCTGTCCATCACACCTTCTTGAAGACTTGTGACCACCTTAATCAGAGGACACCAAGGAGAATGCCCAACTATTCTCTCCTCTGGCTTTCCACACAAAGCTTTGTGGTTTGGCCTGAATGTTTCCTGTTGTTGTTAGCTACCTCCAATAAAAACCTCCTCTGACCTCCCAGGTCCCTTCCTTACTCTGTCAGTGGTGCCCACTGCTCTTTACAGAGGTCTCCAGAGCACCTGCCACACTGCATTATAATTAATGGCAAGTGGGTATTTCCACATGTTTACCACACTGCATACAGTTAATCATACATGGGTTTTACCTCTCCATCCAGAAGCTGAGCTCTTGCACGCTATGCGTTATTCATCTTTTCAATCTATGTCCAGTATAATGCCAAGTTCAAAAAAAAAAAAAGTTAACGTTTGTTGCATAAATGAACTAAATGCTGAACTGTTAAACACAAACGAGTCACTAGAGACGTAGCATGCGACAGTATTGGTCTCTATCCAGGAAGTGAGATATCTCCATTCTACTCTCCATCTCTTCCTCCTCTATCTTGATCTGCAGTTTTCTTCTCTTCCCTTCCTTACTCAGTCTCCCTCTGCAAGTTCTTAATGTCTAGTTGTTGTGTTATTAGGTCTTTGCTGCTCTCGCTGCAAAGTCTTACCCATGTACTTACTCTCTTATGTCATTCTCACTGCTTTGTTGCTAAGGACTCCTCTCTGTACTTCAGACTTCTATGAGAACTTTCTGGAATACTATTTTGTGGTTCATTCTGACAGACTCCACTTAGCAAGAGGGGTTACTTACAGTGATGACTTATCGACAAGGAAGTCTAGCTTCCTGGAAGCCTGAGTTCCCAGAGACAACATCCCCGGGAAAGTAAAACTGATGTGTCTCTGAGATACTTTGTTTCTTTTTCCTAAAGTGTTCCTGAAACTCTGCCTAAAAGATTTTCTGAACAATGTGCATTTTATATTTTAGTTTTGTAAAGCACCGCACGTAGTTTATAGCTACAGATACCAAAGTAAAACATATGCATATACCAAGGTAAAACATTACATCCATTATTTAATATTTGAGGCAAGAAAGTTACTTTGGTTTAAATCATTCTTAGTAGTGAAGTGACATTAATTGGCTAGTTAATAAAGTTACTTCTGTAAAGTAACTAGGTTGTCTTTTGAAATAAAACAAGAGAATAAAGCAAGTTACATAAATACAAGCTCAAGTACTGAGCAAGGGTTATAAATTTGCAAAGCATTCCCTGTAAATGTGGATTGATCTTTAATACAGATTACTTGAGTCATAAAAATTTCTCAAGTCTGAATGTGGAAGAATAACTTTTCATTAGTGCTTATTAGAGCAGTGCAGAGTGTTCATATGCAGTGCTAATTGGTAAATGGAGACCTTGGTTAGGTTTTATAATTCAGATACGCGGTGGAAGTCTCTTTTGGAGAGACTGCTAGCCAGTTCCTTGAAAATCTACAAAAGGATTACCGTTACTTCTTGTTCTTGTGGTCTGACAAATCCCGATTTTGAATCTTCCTCATTGCTTCCTCAGATTTAGAATCAACTGAGACCAATGCATGAGAACACGAAAGCTGATGCAGTGTGTGTGTGCGTGTGTGTGTGTGTGTGTGTATACTCGTACGTGCCTGCACGTGTGTGTGGAGGATGCTATATAGGGCAACGACCATTTACTGAATAGAAAAGAAAGTAAGCACGGTGTGCATTTGCACCTGATGTCCCCCTTTGCTCTCCTGGTGTATCTGGATGTTAACTGGCTGAGGTACTGCTGCTACAAGACCGCTACTACATGGGCCACTTTTTAATTTAGACGATTTCCTCTGTTTTTTTAATTTTTGCATTTGGAAACAGCTCAAGATCAGTCAAACTTTTGTTGGTTTGGTGTTTGAAGCAGCCCAGGTTGGGTCCTGGAGACTGACTGGAGGAGTTTCCAGAAGCAACTGTCATCGTGTTTGCCATGTAGAATCCTAGAACAGGGAAGACCATGGAGGTCATCTGGGCCTGTGTTTTTGATATCGTAAAAATAAATGCATGAAAGTGAGTTTGAGTGCTTTCCTTATCACAAATGTACCCTGGAGCAACAGAATTTTGACTTCAAATATTTTTGAGTTTACCAAGTACCCTCAGAGTAACAGTAATGGCAGCAGCAAACATAGTTGTACTAATTGTCTATTGCTGGATAACAAATTTCCCCAAACCTTAGCAGCTCACAGCAATAGCAAGCATTCATGAGCTCATACAGCTTGTGAGGGTCAGGAATCCAGAAGCACCTTGCCTGGCTAGTTCTGCCTCAGGGTCTCTCATAAGGGTACAGTCAAGATGTCAGAAGGGACTGCAGTCACCTGAAGGTTTGACCAGAGCTGGAAGATCTACTTCAGAGGCGGCTCTTCAGTGCCTGGCGGGTTTCAGTGCTGCTGTCAGCGGGAGGCCTCACTTCCTCATCACAAGGATTGCTCCATAGGGCTGTTCTTGTGTCCCACATGGCAGTGGGCTTCCCCAAAAGTGAGTGATTCAAGAGAGAGCAAGGCAAAGCTACAATGTCTTTTGTGACCAGGTCTCAGGAGTCACAAATTGTCATTTCTGCTATGTCCTCTAGGTGCCCAAGGCCAGCTGGATTCACTGTTGGGGGGCCATCAGGGCCTTCTGGGAGGCTGGCCACCACATCTCATTTCCTGGGCACATGCTACCTTCCCTGGCCCATCCAGTCACCACAACCACTCCATCTGGTAGGCAGCTGCACCTTCATTGTACAGATCAAGAGAGGATGAAATAGCTTCGAGAAGCTGAGCATCTTGCCCAGTATCTCACACATACCAACTGGCAGAGGTCAGACGCCAAACCAGGCCTGCTGTCTCTGAAGTAGGGCTGTTCACCACTATGCTCTCCTTTTCTTCCTTGTGTTTATAAAGACAACACAAGGGATTTGCTGTGATGTAATAACTGTACCCACATTATAGATCAAATAACTGAAGGGTAAATATGGATTTAATAACAGAGAATGTATGGTCTGCTGTTAATTTTGAATTCTCCATCAATATACAGATGAAACCCTTAGCCTATTGTAGCTAAATGAAATAAATGTCATTGTTTTGGCCTTGTCTAGGTCTTCTTTTTCCCCTGGTGCTGCAACATACAGTTCCCTCTGTCTTTACAAATCCCCGCCAAACTGCATCGCATCAGCCCTGTCTCACCGCTGCAGATACTTCTCAGTCTGCAATTTTTCACAGTTCAAACGATAAAATACTGCATCAGATGTATTTCTGTATGTCTTCAGTGATTTGTTTTTTGATTACTTACTACATAGATCTGAGTAAATTATGGAACTTTAGGAGATGTGTTCATCTTCCAATTCTCTAGAACTGCCTGGAATATGTCATTTTTCTCTCAGCTTTGTTGCTCCAGAACGAAAGCTCCCTGAAGTGGTCGACCGTAAGTACTTTTACAACAAAACACCAAGAAAACCATCCCAAACCCTTTGTGGTGACATCCTTTGCTGCACAATAACTGTCCTGGGATGACGGTGCTCCCTGATGACTGCAGAGCCAGGTTTGCTCTTTAACCATCTCGTTCACCTAGGTTCTGGCTGCATGGCCACAGCCCAGAGTTGGAATGCCATTGTGTAGACAGTGTTTGTTTACATTCTTTAAAAGTATTAGCAATGCGCATTTTATTCTGCTACAATGTAATTGTATTCCCAAAAAACTCACACCATCATACCTTGTAAATTTTATTCTTTCAGTTGAGACAAGTGGACTTAGATTTTAATAATGTTAGTTTTCCAAAAGGAACTTCAATATTAATCTATTTTTATCACTTGCAGTTTGATTGGTTATAACCAACTACAAATCCTAAATTGGTTGGTCAAAGCCCTGAACCAAACAAAAGGCCTAACAGGAGCAAACCCTGAGCAGTGCGTAAAGTCAGACCTAAGTATAAAACCTGTTGCTGTCGAGTAGATTTTGATTCGCAGCAAACCTGTAGGACAGAGTAGAACTGCCCCATAGGATTTCCAAGGCTGTCATCTTTATGGAGGATGGCCTGGCGATACGGTGGTTAAGCTCCAGGCTGCTAACCAAAAGGTTGGTGGTTCAAACCCACCAGCTACTCCATAAAAGAAAGATGTGGCAATCTGCTTTGATAAAGATTTGAAAAAAAAGAAAAACTCCGTGCCATCGAGTTAATTTCAACTCATAGCAACCCTACAGGACAGAGTAGAATGGCTCCATGGGGTTTCCAAGGAGCGGCTGGTAGATTCCAACTGTTGACCTTTTGGTTACAGCCGAGCTCTTAAACACTGCGCCTTGGAAACCTTATCCGGCAGTCCTACTCTGTCCTGTAGGGTCACTGAGTCAAAATCTACTTGATGGCAAAGAATTTTTAAACTTTAGAGAAGCAGACTGCCACATTTTCTCCCTCAGAGCCACTGGTAGGTTGAACTGCAGACCTTCTGGTTAGCAGCCGAAAGCTGCAAGGTTCAAATTTGCCAACAAGTCCCCAGGTGATGCAAATTGTTAACACACTCGGCTGCTAACCAAAAGCTTGGAGGCTCCAGTCCACCCATCCTTCTCTCATGACATTGCTCTTCTCCTGGCTTTGGGGTGACACTGTCCCAACCCCCCCCCCCCATGTGGGCCATGGGCTGCTAGCATTCAGCCACAGTACTTGGACCTCTGCTGCCCCCACCCTCTGTGCTGCTGACTCACCAGTGTCTACCCCCATCCAGGGAGTCCCTGGGCAGTGCAGACAGTTAGAGTGCTCTGCTGCTAACTGCAAGATCGGAGGTTCGAGTCCACTCAGAGGTGTCTCAGAAGAAGGACCTGGCAATCTACCTCTGAAAAATCAGCCACTGAAAACCGTACAGAGCACAGTTCTACTCTGACACCCATGGAATCAACATGAGTCAGAGCCAAATTAACAGCAACTGTTTTTTAGTCTTCTTCCACTTCATTTTTTCTGTGCATGAGTGCTCACTCCCCATCATCATCTCTCCTTACCAACACTGGTCTGTTGTCCTGTGCCGTGGAGTCAATTCTGACTCACAGCGACCCTCTATGACAGAGTAGAGCTCCCCCACAGGATTTCCAAGGCTGTAATCTTTATGGAGGGAGCCCTTATTGTACAGTGGTTAAGCTGACCAAAAGGTCGGTGGTTCAAACCCACCAACAGCTCTTTGGGAGAAAGATGTCACAGTCTGCTTCTGTAAAGATTTACAGCCTTGAAAACCCTATGGGGCAGTTCTACACTGTCCTATAAGGCCACTATGAGTCAGAACCAACTCAACAGCAACGGGATTTTTTGTTTGCTTGCCTTTCTGGGATCTTTATAGAAGCAGACTGCCACATCTTTCTCCCACGGAACGACTGATGGGTTCAAACCGCCAGCCGTTTGGTTAGGAGCCACGTGCTTGATTACTGTGCCACCAGCGTTCCTAATAGTGGTCTAAAAAAAAAAAAAAGGTTGCCATCGAGTCAATTCTGATTCATAGCGACCCTATAGGACAGAGTAGAACTGCCTCATAGGGTTTCCAAGGAACACCTGGTGAATTCAAACTGCCAACCTTATGGCTCTTAACCACTATGCCACCAGGGTTTCCAGTAGTGGTCTGCTACCCAAGTGGCATAGTGGTTAAGTGCTACAGATGCTAACTAAAGGGTTGGCAGTTCAAATCCGCCAGGTGCTCCTTGGAAAAGTGGTCGACTACTAGCCCCTAATTAATTGATCAAGTTGATTCTAATATACAAGCAGAAAAATGCATAGAGTTGGAGAAATGCCCACGTGTGTGAAGCTACTTAGGCACTTCTGGTAGTAACAAAAATGGTATATTGGGGAACTCTTGGAATAAAAAAAAAAAATTTTTTTTTTTTTTATTATTCATAGCAACAAACATGATATATTCTGGAACTAAAAATTTCTAAGTATGTGGAACTAAATTCACTGAAATTTGGAATCATTACTAAACGTGCATATCAGACCTGTCACGTTCATTGAGCCTTGGTTCTCCACCATTAGCCTCTGTCAGAGTAACCTGGAGGCTTGTTAGAGCATGCAAGGCTGGGCCCCCCGCCCAGGGTTTCTGATTCAGTGCATCTGGGGTGAGGACTGAGAATTTGCGTTTTCAACAAGTCCCTGGTGCTGCTGTGGGTTCAGAGAGCAAACATCGAGAACCACTGTTAAACTGTGAAGGAGCCCTGGTGGTGCAGTGGTTAAGAGCTTGGCTGCTAACCAAAAGGTTGGCAGTTCAAATCCACCAGCTGCTCCTTGAAAACCCTATGGGGCAGTTCTACTCTGTCCCATAGGGTTGCTATGAGTCAGAATCGACTTGATGGCAACAGGAACTTGATATTGAGTAAGAAAATATTCACAAACTTTTCTTGGCAATTTTTTTTTCTCTGTAGCTACTAGAAGTTTTCTAATGGACTAGAATATGCAGGAAATTGCCTTTCCTGGGGTATTTATGAGAAATCCCTGGGTGATGCAAACTCAACTGCTAACTGAAAGGTTGGAGGTTCAAATCCAAGCACAGTCACCTGAGAAGAAAGGCCTGGCAATCTGCTTCTGAAAGGTCCCAGCCTTGAAAACCCTGTGACGAACAGTTCTATGCTGACACTCGTGCAGCTGTCATGAGTCAAAATCAACCTTATGGCAACTGGTTTGGTGTTCTGAGGGGAGTGCATTCATCAGGGCCTCTTCTAAAGACCCCTTTTGCTCCAAATGAATTGAACATCTGCAATCACCTTCGCATGGTGTCAGCAGCTGTCACTAAAAGAAATGGTCCCCCAAAGCACTAGATGACTTTTGGGGAGCCCCTTTTAAAGGTTTTGCCATCTGTTTCTCCTAATTTAGCAAAGAATCAGGACTCGTCACCATGCAGAGTCTTATCTCATCTTCACTATAAACAGTCAACTGGAAAATGCCCCTGGAAGGAGGTTTCAGAAAGCCTGAGAAGCGGGAGGCCCCTAGCCCGGCAGATAGATGGAACTCTCTTCAATCAGCCAGTGCTTGGAAGGAGAAGGCTTGGAGAGAAGGTGCTAGTATGACAAGCTCGGCATTTAGACACAGTTCCTGTTTGCACTGCCGTTAGGGACCAAGTGCTAAAGTTTCCTTCAGACAGCTTCTAGTCTCTTAGTAATTTTCCTCCCAACCTAGCAACCAGAAATAATCAACAAATGGCCACCTTTCAGTTGATTTGTTTATTTCAACTGCCTTTAGTGGGAACACTGGTCAGATCCAACCCTGCTGGGATTTGTAACTGCCATTAAGGCAGCCCCACACACCGGTCTCAGTCTGTTCTCCCCACCCCCATCCCCAAAGCCCTAACCTTTTGGGATTGTGTTTCCTCCTCCGTAAAAATCAGGATTCTACTACAACTGCTTCACTTGCTAGTTAATGATTACCAGGAAACTGGTGTGTGACTGCTAGGAAAAATTGCAGAATGCCAAAGACTTCTTGCTTTTGTAAATGAGAAGTTCTGGGCAGGTCGCCTAGGTTACTCAAATTGGCCATGTGGTTGTTTTGCTCTGGGGAAGATTTATGGCTTGAATGGTCTTTTTTTTTTTTTTTTTGCCTTTGTCCTTACCAGGCATACCCACAGTAGGAGCCACAGGAAAGTAAGTTAAGTTTATCCATCCACATTTTCTACATGAGGAGCCTGGTCTTTGGGGCCAGAATGTCTAGGTTCAAACTTTGGCTTCCCTACTCACTAACTGTGTGACCTTGGGCAAATTACTATACCTCCCTGTGCCTCAGTTTTCTCACCTATAAGATGGAGTTGATAATAGTACCTGGCTCAGACAGTTCCATGAGGATTAAACGATAGTGCTTATGAAGCTCTTAGGACAGTCTTGCACAAAATAAACACTCCACAAATGCTTGTTGTTATTACAACTGCTTAAAGCCAAAACCAAAACGTTCAGCCAAAAAGTCCGTGCCTGTTGAAGGCTACCCAATGATTTGGAATCCTTGCCTACAAGGCACTTAGAGTTTAATGCAGGAGCTAGAAGCGGAAACGTACTGAGGGGAAAATTCACTGTGTTCTGCTCACAGACGTGAGCTTAGGTCCTGGACTGCCATGGAGGAGTGGGTGGCACTGATTGCGGGAAATGCAACAAATGATCAGGAGGAAGATGACGTTGTCCCATGCTTGCTTGCTTCTTTACTTTTTCTTTCTTTTTCTTAATTTAAAAAAAATTACAAAAGCAATTGAAGGCCCACTGGGGAATATACCGGAATATTTAAATCAGAAAATAAGTCACTTAAAACTCCTCCACCCAGAGACAACCATTGTTAATTTCTTAACAAATTTCCTGTTTTTTGGCTTTTGAGATAACCTGGGCAAACTGGCCATGGGAAAGGAAGGCTTAAATACCCTGTGAGATACTTCCCCTTGAGATGCCTGGGATTGCTCTGAGAGGTGGATTATCCAATCAGCAAGGTGAGCACCAGCTTACTTGTGCTTACTTACTATACTCATCTGCAGTGAACAATGTCACATGGGTTTCACTATATCTTTGAACAATTTCACATGGGTTTCTTTGATGTGGCAAAACCTATGTGACATTGTTCACTACAGATTAGTAAGTAAGCACAAGTAAGCCTGTGTTTACCTTGCTTACTGGGTCATCTGCCCCTGTCAGGGATTGTACATTTGAAAATAGGCTTTGATTCTGTAGGAAGGTACTGTAGGGCTGGGAGGGAGACAGCTAACAGCCATACCTAGAAGGAGAATCTTTGATGTGCTAAAAAATGTGAAATTGTTCACTACAGATGATCTAGTAAGCAAGGTAAGTATCATGTCTACCTTGCCTATTGGATAATCTTCCCCTGTGGCTCTGGGACACATTGGTCCATGCCAGTGTACCCAAATGAAGCAATGGGATCTTAGGAATTGTGACCAATTCTAGTAGGGGAGCCCTTTGCCAAGCATAGCCTATTTTAGGCTGAGTCTTCTAAACACCATATCTTGGTTATCTAGTACCGCTGTAACAGAAATATCACAAGTGGATGGCCTCAACAAACAGAATTTTATTCTCTTGCAGTCCAGGAAGATAGAAGTCCAAATTTAGGGCATTAGGTCCAGGGGAAGGCTTTTTCTCTCTCTCTCTCTCTGTTCTGCTCTGGAGGAAGGCCCTTGTCATTAATCTTCCCCTGGGCTAGGAGCTTCTCCACACAGGAACCCCAGGTCCAAAGGACACACTCTGCTCCCACTGCTGCTTCCTTGGTGGTGTGAGGTCTCCCACTCCCTGCTCACTTCTCTTTCCTTTTATCTCTTGTAAGATAAAAGGTAATATAGGCCACACCCCAGGGAAACTCCCTTTACATTGGATCAGGGATGTGACCTGCATAAGGGTGTTATATCCCACCCTAATCCTCTAATCTTGCCTTATTAACCGCAGGCAGAGATTAGGATTTACAACACATAGCAAAATAACATCAATCACAAAATGGAGTATAACCACACAATACTGGGAATCATGGCCTAATCAAGTTGACACATATTTTGGCGGGACACAATTCAATCCATGACACACCAACTAACATGGAAATTCACAAAAGAAATCAGTTACCTGAATCCATATAGAGAAAACAGCTGATGACAATCCAATTTGGGTTTTTTTTTAATCATTATTATTTGTGTTTTTGGTATTTTACTGCACAGCCTTAGAATCTAATTTCCCATTGATACAATTAGGAGGATGTCTTAGTCATCTACCATAACAGAAATACCGCAAGTGGATGGCTTTAACAAAGCTTGACCCATTTTGTTAATGTCTTACATTCCATACAGACTAGTCCAGATGTTTGTGGGGGGGAATCAGCTGTTACCAGAATATTTTTCATCACATCCTACCAAGACATGTGCGAACAAGCCCCTCACTGGGTCAAGGATCACCTGCTTGAAAAGAACGGAAACTCATTCAAAGGGCACCAATGGGCTGCAGCAAATAGAGGCAACCTTAGAGTCTGCACCTGTAGTGTCCCTCTCCTCCTCTGTGCGTCCTGGGGATTCCTGTCTACCTGTCCTGCCTCCCTCTTCCTGTGGCCTCCTTATCTACCTCTTCTTCCTGAGTCCTCTTTGTCTACTCCTTTCTACTCCCTCCTCCTGTGTCCTCCTGGTCTACCTCTTTCCTCCTTTCTCATCCTGTGTCCTCCCGGTCTACCTCTTTCCTCCTCCCACCTCCTCCTGTGTCCTCCTGGTTTACCTCTTTCCTCCTCTCTCCTCCTGAGGCCTCCTGGTCTACTCCTTCTTCCTGCCTCTATAAGACTCTCAGCTCCAGCTCCCCTGTACTCAGGCTCACACTTAGAGGTGGCTGGCAGACACTGGTTCTGGATCTGATGTCACATGGCTCAGAGCCCACCTCCTCTGGATGCGGCAGCACAGGATTCCTCAGTGGGTGCTGTGTCAGCAAGTCGCTTTCTCTAACAGAGGTGAGGAGGAGGATGCTTGAGGTCAGGGACTCAGAGCAGGGAAGCTTCCTCTTATTCCTGCTAAGAGTCATCTCATTCTCGTTGCACTGGGAAAAGAAAATCAAAAGGGCCACTCTGAGCCTGAGGTTCCAGGGCAGAAGGGGAGGGGGCGAGCAGAACACCTGTTTGCCTCTTCACAGAAGCAGGTGAGCCGTCATTTAGGAAGGTTCTCCTCCTTTTCTCTGTCAGCATAGAGAGAGGAGGCACATGATCACTGGAGAGGGCCCCGTGCAGCACCCTACATTTTCTCCAAAGCTCCTAAAGGTAACCAGCTAGAGGTGCGATTGGTTAAGGGGGGAGGGGGAGATAGCCATCCACCTAGTGTGAAATAATAAGCAGAGAATTTCTTCCTCACACTTGGCTTAAACCATCAAGATTCAAGGAATAGAAGTTTTACTTGCTAGGGAGTTTGAGAAAGAGGGCGGTCGTTTTAGAGGTGAGGCAATGAGGAGGAGGGGGCAGGACTATGAGAAGTGACCCAAAAAAACAAAAAAACCCAAACCCAGTGCTGTCTAGTCGATTTTGACTCATAGTGACCCTATAGGACAGAGTAGAACTGCCCCATAGAGTTTCCAAGGAGCACCTGTTAGATTCAAACTGCCAACCCTTCAGTTAGCAGATGTAGCACTTAACCACTAAGCCACCAGGGTTTCCTGAGAAGTGACAGACTGCTTTATTGTCAGATCTTGGTCTCATAACGCCTACGCTGCAACCTGCTGGGCAAACTGACTTAGCTTGCTCCACAGTAAATGTTAATCTAACCTAACCAGCTGCCATAGAGTCGATTCCGACACATGGAGGCCCATGGGTATCTGAGTGGAATGGTGCTCCACAGAGTTTTCAATGGCTGGTTTTTTGCAAGTAGATTTCCAGGCCTTTCTTCTGAGATGCCTCTGGGTGGTTAGCAGCTGATCACGTTAACCAGTTTGTACTACCCAGTGTCTCTGATAGTAAATGTTGGGACTTGGGTAATTTTCTCCCCTGGGTCCCATAAAGCCCATGATGGCAGTGCTCATCTTGGAGTTTCCCTGGACAAGAACAGGGGAAATAGAGCAAAATACGGGCATCGGTACTTTTTATTACTTTTATTGTTAACGTG
Source organism: Loxodonta africana (assembly GCF_030014295.1). Taxonomy (NCBI): domain Eukaryota; kingdom Metazoa; phylum Chordata; class Mammalia; order Proboscidea; family Elephantidae; genus Loxodonta; species Loxodonta africana. The sequence goes on from NC_087364.1 coordinate 24,018,791, forward strand.
ACAGCTCTGCTAATCTATACTACCAATTTTTTCTCTCTTGAGATAATGGAAGATTGGAGGTCGTGAAACCAAACAGAAATGGGTTTGAATCTCGGTACATCCATGATCTAACTTCTGGTCTTAGTGAAAACCCCCTAAACTCTCTGAGACTCAGTTCTGTGGTCTGTGAAATGAAGTTAATGATACTTACCTCATAGTGTTGTTTGAGGATTTAATTAAAGAATACCAGAGTCATGGTAGAAATATTCGTCAAGATCTTGGCAGGAGAAAGGGGTAGCTTGAAGAATGTTTAATAAAGGATTATTTACAAAGGCGTGGCCGGACATAGGGAAGACACAGGGGCGGTATAACACCCCAGAACAGCAGCAGTGGGGTTACCCTGTCTGGGTCTCGGGTGAGAGGAGAGGGAGGGATTCCCAGAACCTGGAGGCAAAGAGGGCTGTGTGGAGAGGGCTGCTTTTTAGGTGCTGTGACATTTAGTCAAGGGACACAGCCAGTGGCAGTGATCCAGGATTTCCTAGCCTGTCCTCATTCCCTGCTCTCCCTCCCTCCATCCTCCAGTCGCCTGTTGGGGCTCCCAGTGCTCAAACCCAGCCAGAACCCACAAGCACGCAAGCCCCTGGATGCAGTCCATATGGGACAGCCTCCGGGTGGAGGAGGGTGAGCTGTAGGGTGAACCTGAGAAGGAGACTGGAGATCGCCAGCACAGGAAGGGCACGCGCAATGATAGCTGTTGTGATATGTGACTTCAGGTCCGCCTAGATTCTCTCCACCCAGCACTTGAAAGTTTCCTAGCCTTCCCCCTCCCCCCAACCCCAAAGCATTAGGAAATCCTCATACAAACTGGGTTCCAATCAATGTTTGCTGAGCAGGAATCAGGTTCTGAAAAGGGCATTCAATGTTGACTTCTGGGGAAGCTTAACATTTGAATGTAATGTAATGTTAAAGCACAGATGTTATACTCAAAGATGACCATGTTATAAATTTAAATTGCTCGTCACAAATGGACATGAAACTGGGAAGGCAAAAGTTTGTTATAGCTTTATTCATTCCTTTCATTTCCGACCTAACCGAGTTTGCATCCAACCACATCTTACTCTCCTGTTGGCCAAATGACAGTGTAATTAACTAACGGCATTTACAAATAAATGACTGTGAATTGCTTAATAAAGGAAGGGCCAACCCCTGCTGTCCAACTGTCTCTTGGTGTCTGCAGATTTTCTTTGAAGTTGACAAGGGAGATTTTTGCTTGTAGGGGAGGCTCTGGATGGATGTTGATGTGATTGCTAGCTTGCTGTCAAGTCATCTCCGACTCATGGGGACCCCATGCACAATGGAGCAAAATGCTGCCTGGTCCTACACCATGCCCATGAGCCATAGCAGCTTGGACCCTTGAGATCCATAGGGTTTTCACTGGCTGGTTTTCAGAAGTAGATCTCCAGGCCTTTCTTCTTAGCCCATCTTAGCCTGGAAGCTCCACTGAAACCGTTTCAGCATCATAGCAACATACAAGCCTCCACTGACAGATGGGTGGTGGCCGTGCATGAGATGCATTGGCTGGGAATCAAACCTGGGTCTACCACACAGAAGGCAAGAATTCTGCCTTTGAACCAGCACTACATCTCCTGGACAAACAGAACCTATAACAGGCCAGTCATAAATTCTAGGGCCTGTGTCCTCGGGCATCAGGGGAAATAAAACGCCATTCACAGGCAGCACTCCAGTGGTGTGTTCCAGGTACCCCCTACCCTTAGAATCCAACCCCACTAGTAGCCAAACCTTTCCCCTGTGATCACATGCAGATGCTCATCAAACCTGGGAAGTGACCTCTGCCTGCTGTGTTCCCTGGGAATTTACCTAACCTGCTCTGTAAAGGTCTTCAAAACGTTCCAAACCATCAACCGTAATGCATTCTAACCCCAAAGCCTGGGCAGATTATTCTGTTTTCTGGTTAACTGTTGAAGAGAAGGGTAAAGCTGACAAGTAATTAGCTAGTGGGGCAAAGTGGTCAAGAAGGTCCATTCAGCTGAATAATGGTTCTCAGGCCTCAGGTAGCTTACTTTGAATAGTCTGCTCTTGGGTGTCCCAAATGAGGCACCTCCGTACCACACACTGCACCTGCAGCCAGGGAATCTGCATTTTAAAAGCTCTCCACTGATGCTGGCATACAGCCTGATTTGGAACCAGGACTCCTGGAAGCAAGAGAACCAGAAAATATATTTAAGGAGGATTTAAGCGTAGAAATTGTCAACCAAAGCATCTATCTGAGACCAGAAGGTCAACAATTAGTCTAAAGCAAAGATGAGAAGACAAAACTAGAGCACTGGAAATGGAATAATCAGAACGAAATTAATGAGAATGTTGACACGATGCGGAAAATATAATGTCACTGAACTTGTGTAGAAATTGGCAAATGGGGACCTAATTTGCTGTGTAAACTTTCACCAAAACACAAGAAAATATTACTTTAAAAAATTTCCTACCTGGCCATCTACTTATGAAAAATGATCCACTGAAAACCCTGTGGAGCTCAGTTCTATTCTGACACACCTGGGGTCCCCTGGGTTGGAGGAGACTCCACGGCGACTGCTTTTACCACCTCAAATCAAACTATTTCCTTTATTTAATAATGAATTACAGGGAAGTCTCAGGAGAACAGCCAATTGAATGTGACCGCTGTGAATACACCAGAGCCTCCCAGAGCCCCCTAATGCCCCCTGAGAGCCCCCAGCACCCCCCAAATGCCCTTGAATGCTCCCCTGAGAACACCCTGAGAGACCCCAAGAACACTCCTAGAGCACCCTAGAGCCCCCCACAACAGCACCTGAGAGGCCCCGAGAGCCCCCTGAGAGCCCAGGAGAGCACCCGAGAAGAGCTGAGAGCAGCCTGAGAACCCACAAGAACCCCCAAGAGCCCCTGAGAGCACCCCAGAGCCCCAGCCCTGTCCTTTCATGACCATGCGTAGGGTACCAGCCATCAGCCTCCGTAGTTCCTCCGATGCGTGGATTTCCACCGAACATTGATTCTAAAGAGGTGAACCCTGTCCTGTGCCTTTAAATCTAAAGTACAGATGGTCCCAGTCTAAAGGAAGAACTGGACAGACTTTGGTGCCGGTTCGCTGCCCAGCCTCTGCCTACAAGGCTGGGGTCAGAAGTAGACCAGTGATCAAAGAATGGAGTGAGAAAACTGGCCTGAGTAGGCGGGACAGACAGAAAGGCCTGGGTGGGACTTGCATCCTGAAATTCCCATGTTTAATCTTTTTACCCCCAGTGTCTCGGAATAGAAAAATGGCCAAAAGCACAGGTCTGGGCTGGGCTGGAAAAATGCTAGGATGTGACAGCAAGTGGACGCTTCTGAAGGCGCTTCACCCTCCCGGGTCTGGGATGTGGGTAGGGGGTAACAGATCGGACAGCTCGATTGCGGATGCCTGACCCGAAGTTAGAAATTGCCGGGTGTGTCAGTCAGCTAACAGCCTGCCCTTTTGCTTTTCCTGGTATTTATAAGGAGTGAAATGAGATGGGGAGGGGCAGTGGTGGTTCGGTGGTAGAATTCCCCCCCTTCTATGTGGAAGACCCAAGCTTGACTCCCAGCCAATTCACCTCATATGCAGCCACTGCCCATCTGTCAGAGAGGCTTGCATGTTGCTGAACAGGTTTCAGCCTAGCTTCCAGACTAAGAGAGTAGGAAGAAAGGCCCAGACATCTACTTCTGAAAATCAGCCAATGAAAACCTGTTGTTGTTAGGTGCCATTGAGTCAGCTCTGACTCATGGCAACTCTAAGTACAAGAGAATGAAACACTGGTCCTGCACCGTCCTCACAATCACTGCTATGTTTGAGCCCATTGTTGCAGCCACTGAGTCAATCCATCTGGTTGAGGGTCTTCCCCTTTTTTGATGACCATCTATCTTAGCAAGCATGATGTCCTTCTCCAGGGACTGGTCCCTCGTGATAACATGTGTAGAGTACATGAGATGAAGTCTCGCCATCCTCACTTCCAAGGAGCAATCTGGCTGTAGGTCTTCCAAGAGACACTTGTTCGTTCTTCTGGCAGTCCATGGTATATTCAGTATTCTTCGCCAGCATCGTAAGTCAAATGCATCAACTCTTCATTCTTCCTTATTTATTGTCCAGCTTTTACATGCATATGAGGTGAAGGAGAATACCACAGCTTGGGTCAGGCACACCTTAGTCTACCAAGTGACATCTTAGCTTTTTAAAAAAGTCTTTTGTAGCAGATTTACCCAGTGCAATGCTTCATTTGATTTCTTGACTGCTGCTTCCATGGGCGCTGATTGTGGATCCAAGTAAAATGAAATCCTTAACAACTTCAATCTTTTCTCCCTTTGTCATGGTGTTGCTTGTTGCTCTAGTTGTGATGATTTTTGTTTACTTTATGTTGAAGTGTAATCCATACTGAAGGCTGTAGTCTTTGATCTTCATCAGTAAGTGCTTCAAGTCCTCTTCCCTTTCAGCAAGCAAGGTTGTGTCATCTGCATAACGCAGGTTGTTAGTCTTCCTCCAGTCCTGATGCTGTGTTCTTGTTCATATAGTCCAGCTTCTTGGATTATTTACTCAGCACACAGACTGAATATATATGAATCACAAATGGTCAGATCCTGTTGTGCACAGGATCGTCATAAGTTGGGGCTGGCTCTATGGCAGCTCTAGCAACATGAGATGGGAGAGAGCCACTCTGTGTATGGAATAGAAGGAAAAGCTAGTGACTTCTGATTTCTGGCAAGGACTTCTGTTTCTGATTTATGTACTTAGTATGCCCAAAGGCTGTGTGATGGGCACATATTTATCACTGGGGACTTAAACAAACTCTTGTCTGGCAGAAGTCTCGGCCGAAGCCCAGCCTAGGTGATCCAGGGCTTCCACAGAGCCATGCAAGTCTAGTTGGGCTACTGTCATCACCTGATCACCTGGATGGAGGACACCCACAGGAGTTCTGTGCGGAGGTGGTGGATTAAAAGTCCCCTGACCCTGAGCCACAGGGCAGAATGCTAATGGACACTGGAGTCCTAGCCGGAGGTTATGTGTGCTGCTTCCTGGTGCTCTTTTGCTTTTTCCTGATTCAGAAAGTGAACTGAGACTCTTCACCTCCCCAGCCTTTTAGGGAAGTGCTAAGAGGTGGGCCAGGTGGCCTCAGAGGTGACCCGCTGCACCCCTTCCTCCAGGATGTTTTCTTTCTACCCAGAGCTGGCAGAGAGACCTGGGGCTGACTTCATCACCTTGCTTTAGGCTGTCCATCACTGGAAGCATGTTCGTACTGTGCTCCATGTGTGCCCAGCACCTGGGCTAAGGGAGCAACGCCAGGAAAATAACAAGTCCTGTGCAGGAGTCACACTAGAAAGCAACCAGCTGATGCAATAGAGGACAGCGCCACACACACAGGCTGCATGCACCAAGATCTGGGGAACTGAAAGGAGAAACCCTCCCAGAAGTCTAGGATGGAGTCCTGGTGGCACAGTGGTTACCTGCTCAGCTGCTAACCGAAAGATGTGGCAACCTGCTTCATAAGATTACAGCCTGGGAAACCCTGTAGGGCAGTTCAACTCTGTCCTATAGGGTCACTAAGAGTTGGAATCGACTCCACAGCACACGACAGTCCAGGACAAGCTCACATACAGCTGGATTAAAAGGGAAACTGATTAGCAAATATGAATGAAACCACTGTCCCAGGACTGAGCTGGCAGGACAGAAAACATAAAACAGAGTGGAGGGAAGAAAGAAAGGGTCAGAGATAAAAGCAAAAGTAGAGTTCATGAGAATGTCAGAAGTACAAGGGAGTAATAATAAATGCCCTGATTTACTGACTACATTTCAACTCATTATTTAGTATCTTGAGAACAAGATGTTTATCAGACCAGATCAAAAGTTTATCAGGGGCCAGTGTTACAGGATTAATCATTCCATGCCCATGTTCCTTAAGCAGATCACTATTTCTTTGTGCTGAAAGTATAATAGTTCCCAAACGATAAAAGACAGACCCCGTGTGAAGAAAACCAAACCAAACACATTGCCGTAGAGTCAATTCCAACTCATAACGACCCTACAGGACAGAGTAGAACTTCCCCATAGGGTTTCCAAGGCAGTAGTCTTTTTGGAAGCAGATTGCCACATCTTTCTCCCGCACAACAGCTATTTGGGTTCAAACCACCAACGTCTCTGTTTTATGTAATCTAAGGAGTTAAGATTCTCAGTAGGGAAACTGCTTAAAGGAAAAACATTGTTGAGCTACGGAGAATTCCACCCAGTTCTTAGCAACTTGGCTCTGCTCTTCACACTTATTCCCTTATTGGTTTCCGCACTGGATCCCATGTTTTCAGAAATAAAACCATCCAAAACGACAAGGATTTTCCAGTAAGGAAACTCCCAAGAGTTTTATGTAAGCTTGGATGTAATGCAGAAGAGGGGTTGTAAAATGCCTGGAACAAAAGCAGCACTACTGAAATCCACTTAGGTGGCTGCTTTGACAAGACCAACATTGATTTGGGATTGTAGGTTCTTGTGCATCTGTTTACAATAAGAAAGAAAGAAGTGGGCATGCTTTGCCCAGATCAAATCATCCCCTTCTTTGGGACATTTCCAGTGTCCCTCCTCCCTCTGTGGCCCAGGGTTTTCACCTCACCTGCCTTCCTTACTGCTCCACAATACTACCTCTCCATCCAGACAGTAAGCAACCTAAGGGCAAGGGTCTTATCTCATTCACCTCAGAATCCCCACAGCCTAGAAAGAAATCAGTATCAAGACACATCAGATAAAGGAATTTCTGCTACTTCCAGGTACCTAGGGAGTGAAATTTGGATGCCAAAAGATTGGGATTTACAAGGCATTCCAATGGTTTCTGAGAACAACAGGACCATGTATCAGAAGCAGGAACTGTAGCAGAAAATCCAGGGTGAACACAATGTCCATGTTGTTGTTGTTAGTTGTTGCCTTAGTTATCTAGTGGTTTTATAACAGAAATACCACAAGTGGATGGCTTTAACAAAGAGAAATATATTCTCTCACAGTCTAGGAGGCTAGAAGTCTGAATTCAGGTGCCAGCTCCAGTGGAAGGCTTTCTCTCTCTGTTGGCTCTGGGGGAAGCTCCTTGTCATCAATCTTCCTCTGATCTAGGAGCTTCTCCACACAGGGGCGCCAGGTCCAAAGGACGCACTATTCTCCTGGCTCTCTTTTCTTGGTGGTATGAGGTCTCCCTGTCTCTCTGCTTGCTTCTCTCTTTTATAAATCTCTAAAGAGATTGGCTTAAGACACAACCTAATCTTGTAAATTGAGTTCTGCCTCATTAACATAACTGCCTCTAATCCTGCCTCATTAACATCACAGAGGCAGGATTTGCAACACAAAGGAAAATCACATCAGATGACAAAATGATGGACAATCACACAATATTGGGAATCATGGCATAGCCAAATTGACAGAGATTTTGGGGGGACACAATTCAATCCACGACAGTGGCCGTTGAGTCAGCTTCACCTTATGGAGACTTTATGTACAACAGAAGGAAACATTGTCTGGTCCTCCACCATCTTCATGATTGTTGGTATGTTTGAGCCCATTGTTGTGGTTATGTGTCAGTTCATGTCATTGAGGGTACAGTATAAATCACTTGAATTGATTGTTGCTTTTAACACTTAGGAGAGGAAATAGCAGTTTTGCTGAGGAACAAGGGTTGTAATTACGGAGCCTGGGCCTCTTGGGAAATGAGTGACACTTTGTGAGGGTGATGACAAGGTCATGACTGAGGCAGGACTATTATACAGCAGCATAAAACAGGGCACAGCATGGTTGAGCAGACAGCACTTGCCTTACAACTTTCAAATGAAAGACAGATTAGGGAAGTAGGCAGTGGTGGCATACACAATCACCAATCCGTTCTCCCCATTTTCCTTATAATGGCTCAGATTTTGTTCAGAATGGTAATGTGTCCAGCTTAAAACACCCAGCTGCCTAGACTCCCTTGCAGCTAGGTTTGGTCACCTGATACAATTCAGGCCAAGAAGATGCAATTAGAGTCACTGAGTGGGGCTGCCAGGAGAGCTTAAAGGGAAGAGGTGGCTGACATATACCATTTTGGGTTATGCTCTTTGCCCTTTGCCCTTCTTCTTGGAGTACAGAGGTGGTACAGAGGTGTGAGAATCATGAAAGCCACGTGCTAAACGTGTAGAAAGTGCATACAAAGTGCCTGGAACCAGATACACTGTGGAGCTGCCATGTTAGCCTTGGGCAACTTATCTCCAAAGGACTTGTTATAGGAGAAAAACAAGCTTTCACTTAGTTAAGCCATTGTACTCAGTCTTCAGTTCTGCATGGCTAACTGTATGCAATTTTGACATATGTCATGTTATTGCTGCTACTGTTCTTAGTTGTTGTCAAGTCAGCTCCAACTAATGGTGACCTTGTATGTAATAGGACAAAGCATTACCCAGTTATGCGCCATCTTTGTAATCTTTGGTATGTCTAAGCCCATTGTGGTAGCCATGATGTCAATCGATCTCACAAAGGGTTTCCCTCGTTTTCACTGACCCTCTACTTTACCAAACATGATGTCCTTTTCTAGTGATTGGTTTTTCCTGATGACTTGTCCAAAGTAAACAGGATGAAGTCTCACCATCTTCGTTTCTAAGGAGTATTCTGACTGTACTTTCTCTGAGACCGATATGTCCATTCTTCTGACAGATCACGGTATATTCACTATTCTTTGACAACACCAAGTTCGAATGTGTCAATTGTTATTCCACCTTCCTTTTTCATTGTTCAGCTTTCTCATGCATATGAGATGGTTGATAGTACCATGGGCTGGGTCAGGTGCACTTTAGTCATCAAAGTGACATCTTTGCTTTTTAACACTTTAAAGAAGACTTTTGTGGTAGCTTTAATCAATGCTATATATCGTTTGATTTCTTCACTGATGCTTCTATGAGCATTGATTACTGATCCAAGTAGAATAAAATCCTTGATCCAGTTGTGAGAATTTTTGTTTTCTTTATGTTCAGGTGTGTTGGGGAAAAGTTATTAAAAAACAACAGCAACTGCCAACCCAGAAAACCTCTCCACAAAAATAGAAGAGAAAGAAGTTTTATTATTGAGTAAGCATTAAAGGAGAATGTGATGACTCACAGGCAATCCATTAAAGAGATCACAAAGACAGAAAGGAATCTTATCTTTTATATAGCTGAATGGATACAACTGTTTAAGGTAAAGTTGATAACTTCCCAGCATTTTTATGGCAGGCCCTAAAGTTATGCTAATCTCCTTCTAGGAACCTGAGAGGAAGGGGTGTTACCTTCCTTGGTTTCAAAAGAGAGGCTCCCAGGTCCTTGAGGAAACATCCTTGATTTACACACTTTTCAGAAAGGCAGAGAAAGGGTTTACCATTACAGACTATTTAAAATGAATTCTGAAAGATGGGAGGAGGGAAGTTTCTTCCGTCATTTTCATTTGGGAAAATTAAAACCTCCTATTTTCAATTTGGAAGCCCTGGTGGTGCAGTGGTTAAGAGCTCAGACTGCTAACCAAAATGTTGGCAGTTCAAATCCGACAGCTGCAGCTTGGAAACTGTATGGGGCAGTTCTGCTCTGTCCTATAGGGTCACTGTGAGTTGGCATCAACTCAACAGCAATGGGTTTGGTTTCTAGTTTTGGTTATTTTTGATTTGTATTTATCCTTACAGATGTAATCTATATTGAAGGATGTAGTCTTTGACTTTCACAACCAAGTGCTTCAAGTTGTCTTTATTTTCAGCAACTAAGAGTAAGAAAATGTAGTGTTTGGAATTTTCAAACTAAAAGACAGCAAACTTCAACGGATCCCGTAAAAAGGGGAATTTCCTGGAAGTCAGAGCCAGAACTCCATTTGTTTTTGTTTCTCTGCCATGAGCACTGCAGAGCCTATCATAAAGCCAGTAGTAATCACTCAGTTTGGTTTGGAAGCATTTGCTCCTCTCTCAAGCAGGACTAGATGCAGGACTTACCTGATGGAAATGAAGAGCCCTACTAGGAAGTCCTGGGTGGGTGGGAGGAAGAGGAAGCAGTTGCTAAAGAGCTTGCATGGCCGGCTGAAGAGTGTGGTTGGACTTGAGACAACAGGGAGCCCTGCAGTTTCTTGAGCAGGAGAGCGTGGCAGCATGAAGACGAGGTTCCAGAAATATAGCCTACAGTGGGGGCGAGGCAAGGGGTAGGGCAGAAGGTACTAACGCAGCCACATCTGCACACAAATCCACAGTTTGTGTTGCTGTGTTAGATGAAAGCGCATTGTTATAAGAGCAAGCATTAAGGGTGTATGTGCAGCATGGTTTTGGTGCTGAGAGCTAGTAGGAAAGTCACTGCTGCACCCCGTCGTGCACTTTGCTTCTCTGGCCCTGTTCTTGGGTCTCAGGATAAAAAGCCTTCTGCCTTCATCCCGAGAAGGAGGATTTCACACTGGACTACAGTTTATGGAGTGGGTCTTCATGCCCGAGTCCCTGTATTGGTAATCAGCCTAGTGCTGCAGCCCCTGTTGGCCAGACATCTTATCTCTGAGCCCCAGTCTAGTGCAGGTACCCGGCCATCCCTCCAGACTTCCTGATGCTCACTGCCGGCTGCTGGCCGGTCTGAATCTAAGAACACTTGCCACTCCAGGAGTTCCCACTACTGGGGTCTGCCTGTCTCTTCCAGAGCATTCCTCTTCTCCACTCCCACCAGCGGCTGGCCTGAACACTGTGCCATTGTCCCCAAGTGCTGCGCTCTCTCCGAAAGACTGGCTCCTTTATGGTGTACATCTGGATCTATGTCTAGTGGAGAGCACCAAGACAAGCCAAACCAGTCGCCACGGAGTCGACTCTCACTCAAGGTAACCCCATGTGTGGCAAAGTAGAAACGCATTCCGTAGGGTTTTTAGTGGCTGATTTTTCAAAAGTAGATCACCAGGCCTTTTTTCTGAGGTGCCTCTGTAGGAGAGAATTAATTTTAGATCCTAGACCCTCAGGGTGGGTCTAGGTTCATTACAACTAACCTGACCAGTTACTGCCACATCTCAAGTTATGACAGAGACGCAGTTTAAAGGAAAAAAGTTAAAGAACCTGGAGGCTGCGAGCTAGGAAGACAAATCCTGAGTACTGCACATTTTTTCTTGACTTCTCCCTGAATTAAGAACAACTGCTGCATGTGACCAGGCAGGAAAACATAATTTCCATTCCTGGTAATTCTCTCTGCCCTGTAGCCCTCACCCTTGAGACTGAAGTACATGTTGCTTCCAAGGGAGGGTGGAACCCAGCTGTGAATTAGTTCAGACTTCCAGAAGAGCTTCCTGAAGCCTATTTCAGAGATAACATTTGTAAACACTCAAACTTTAATTACAAGAGTTGGCTTTGTTGAGAAAAGAAAGGACTGGCTCTCCTTCCAACCAGCCAAATCTCAGAGGCTTCAAAGCACAGCTCTTACCATTTGGATGAAGCATCTAGGAAAAGAGGAAGACCCTTTTTGTGATGGGGGGAAAGCTTGAAGGAATGGAGACTCAGGGGACAGAACTGGGGCTTAGCAGCTGCCCAGCACTCCACCCTCCTGGGCCTTAGCTCAGTTTGAGAGATGGTATTTAAAAACCCCAGATAGTCTGAAGGGGGACCCAAAAAGCAGAAACAGGGAGAGCTATGGTCCCAGTTTTAAGGTGGAACTCTGCGGGGAGTTCCCTTTGCAGCATCTTTGCATCACTTTTGTGTGGCTATCTCCGAGGAGAGATGGCAGGGAAATGGCTTCCCTGGTGTCATGGCAGGCTCTCCAGGGCAGGGGTGGAGGGATCCAAACATCCTCTCCTGCCACACAGAGGCATGCAGCTGGGCGAAGAGGGCTGGGGTACTAGAGTAGGCTTGGTGTTGGGACAAGGAGGTCATTGAGTATATAGATTTTGACTCATAGCAACCCTATAAGACAGAGTAGAGCTGCTCCATAGGGTGTCCAAGGCTGCAAATCTTTACAGAAGCAGACTGCCACATCTTTCTTCCATCGAGCGGTTGGTGAGTTTGAGCTGCTGACCTTCTGGTTTGCAGCCCAGCACTTAACCACTGCACAACCAGTGCTCCTTGAGTTATACAGAATACATGGAATACATTTTACAACTTGGGGCTATGGCTGGGAGCAGACACCAGCTATGGATCCAGCACATTCCCATGGACAGGTGGACCCAGTAGCAGATGCAACCAAGAGAGGCTGATGCCCAAAGACCCAGCGGGACGAGACTGTGAGGCCTGTGGACCAGATAATGGCACGCAGATGAGACCACTCCCCTGAAACTTTCCCTGTGCCCTGCACCAGGTGCTGCCCAGGGAGAAGGGAAGGGGCATGTATTCGCCCCAAAGAGACTGAGTTAACCTGGTTCTTCTTATTAGATTCCATCAAGTGGGCCCCTGACTCATGGTGACCCATGCACAACAGAACAAAACGATGCTTCGTCCTATGCCACCTCCATGATCAGCTGGGGATCAGACTGTAGTGACCCATACAGTTTTCACTGACTGATTTTCAGAAACAGATCACCAGGCCTTTCTTCCTAGTCCATCTTTGACTGGAAGTTCTGCTGACCTGTTCAGCATCATAACAACACACAGCCCTCCACTGACTGATGGGTGGTGGCTGCTTACGAGATGCAGTGGCTGGGAATCGAATCCAGGTTTCCCACATGGAAGGCAAGAATTCCACCACTGAACCACCACTGCAGTTAACCTGGTACCAAAAATAAGCAAATCCGTTGCCATCGAGTCCATACCAACTCATAGTGACCTTATAGGGCAGAGTCGAACTGCCCCATAGGGTTTTCAAGGAGCAGCTGATGGATTTGAGCTGCCGACCTTTTGGTTAGCAAGCAAGCTCTTAACCACTGCACCACCAGGGCTCCGGTTTACCTGGTAGAGTCAGTTTAAAACCATAATAACTAGTTTAAATCTTTATCTGGTCCAAGTGGAAATAACAGATCCTGGGAAATTTTAGATCCATCTAGAAATCCAAGTTATATTTCTGTCTGTATGCAACATTTGTGTGTAAATTTCAACACCTGCACCCACAGCTACAAAGGGGTTAACTTCAGTGGGCACAGGGAAGACTGACAAGAGTCAGAAATGGAACTAGATACTCCCACTCAGGTGGTGCAGGTGCTAAGGTGTACCCGGAGGCAAGGGAAGAAAATCAGGTCAGGCAAGTAAAATGCAATAGGCGGAGAAAAGTAAAAGGTGGCAGGTAGGCCAAAAGGTGCTTTGGGGTTCCATAACAGGTGGGGAGGTGGAACAGGTAGGCTAGGAGCAGAAAACTTGCAGAGATACCAGCAGATGGCTGAGCAGGGAGGCTGCCTACGCCCATGGAACTTAGGCACAGGGCAGATAATTGTTCAGGGTGGCCTGGAGGAAAATGGCAGGAGAAGGCAGAGTTCTGGGCCTACAGGGAAGGGAACAGCACAAGTTATCAAGCAGGAACATAGGCACTAGAGCTGATCTCCACGAAAAGATCAGCACATTACCCCAGACAGAGAGGCCGAAAGTTTTCCTGCTCCAGGATAAGGCTAGCTTCAGAACCTTCTCCAGGGGTATGTGGTATTTGTGGTTGCTGGCAGGAGTTTGGAATTGAGTAGGGAGAGGCAGAGGACAGAGGTGGAATGGTGCCTGGATAGGGCCCTGCCGGGCAAAAAAAGCTTATAGAACCACAAAAGCTGTGGAACCAGCTATGGGTTCCAGCCCAGTGAATTTCTCTTCCTGCTGTGAGGACACCTTTGCCTTTACCCAAACCAAAGTGACTAATGGATGGGCTCACGGACCTTTCCAAGTGCCCTGAAACCATGCCATGAAACCTGCAAGCCCTGCCCCCTCCCAGTGAGTAAGCCCTGCTCTGGGATCCCCAGGAATTCAGTGCACTGCTCAGAGGGCTGCGTGAGCCCTGCCCAACTCCTTGTCCACACTGATGGTAGAGGCGGAGGTGGAGGCCCTGGCTGCCTAGAGGTTAGACCAATTCCCGGAGCAGCCCATCACTTTTTGGCCGTTTAGGCCAAGCCTGAATAGCAAAGGGGTCTGTTAGGGTTGATTTGTGTTGTCCACAAAAATACATTCAAGTGTTAACCCTCAGTACCTGTGAATGTGGCTTTTTTTGGAAATAGAGTCTTTGCAGATGTAATTAATTAACATGAGGTCAAACTGGAGTAGGGTGGGTCCTGATCCAATATGGCTGGTATGTTTATGAGAGAGGAGAAGAGGCAGGGGGAAGACAGCCATGTAAAGACAAGGCAGAGACTGGAGTTATGCTACCAGGAGCCAAGGAACCCCCAGGGCTCCCAGAAACAAAGAGACAAGGAAGGATCTTTCCCAAGAGCCTTTGGAGAGAGCATTGGCCCTGCTCACTGACACACTGAATTTGAAATTTCAACCTCCAGAAATGTCAATCAATTTCTCTTGCTTTAAGCCGCGCTCTTTGTGGTTCTTTGTTATGGCAGCCCTAGGGAACCCATACAGGGTTGCACTGGGAATGCTTTCAGGAGAGGAGTATGATAGGTTTTAGGGGAGAAGGGCAAGGCAACATCAAGAGAGACCCCAGATATGCCTTCCTGAGAGTCCAGTGGTTCTTATGGCCCCTAAGAGAAGCTGTTGAATCGCTAAGGACCTTTTTCCCAGAAAACCATCCACGTTCACTCATGATGATGCGTGCAATTTCCGAGCGTCCGCCAACAGTCTACTAAGGACATTTGCTAGACCAAGAGAGAATGTTCTTCAGCAAGACAGTTAAAGAGCCAAATTTTTCAGTCCCATTTTGCCATTATACTTTAAGAAGAGGCAGAAAATTTGCTCAAATTTTTTACCCAAGATTGATGAGAAGTTAAAGACAGCATAATATTTTGAGCTGAAAGGGGTCTTTGAAACCTAGGTCTCAAAAACCTCATCCAACCTTTGCAGTCGGCAGGAAACTAGACCAGAGAGCTGGAGAGGAAAAAACTGGCTCTCCAGGCCGAGGTCAGAAGCTGTGGGTCGTAGTTCACAGTAAGACCTGGGCAGGTCATTTTCTCATCTGAAAAATGGGAGTACTCAAGCATTTACTAGGTCATTGTAAGTTTCACTGAGCTGACACTGGAAAAATTTAAACATTGCTAAATTATAATGTTCTGTGATATAAATATTGATATAAATGCTATCAACAAGGCCAATTGCTAGCTCATGGCAAAGAAGGACAAGAATTTGGTCCTTCTTACCCCAGTGGCCTTTTCTTTCAACCCACAGTTTGTTCCTGTAAAGCTGGAGAAAAAACCCTGGGTTTCCTAGTTTTACCCCACCATCTTGGCCATTTGTAGTCACTTTTGCTCCCTGAGTCTATAAAATAAAAAGCCTCAGTTCGTAGTTTTGGCTTTAAGCCCCATAGCCATTGAGTTGATTCCCGACTCATAATGACCCAATTGGATACAGTAGAGCTGCCCCATAGGGTTTCCAAGGCTGTAACCTTTACAGAAGCAGACAGCCGCATCTTTCTCCTGTGGAGTGGCTGATGGGTTCGAACCACTGACCTTTTGGTTAGCAGCTGAGCGCTTAGCCACTGTGCCACCAGGGCTCCTTCAGGTGGCTTTACTCATCATTAAAAAAAAAAAAAAAAAGACTTTCCCTTCTCTCTGTCTTTCTTTCTGATTTGCAATAAGTGGGTAGGAAACAGTGCATCTATTTTAAATGTAAATGTACTTTTAATGGCTGTTCAAAGGCTGTGTGTCCATGACATCATATTATTTCTGTTAGGAGATCAGTTCCTTTTAGAAAATACCATCACTCAGGATTGAAAATGATATAATGTGCTTCATTTTTGCATTTAGCAGTATTTTTAAATTTTTTTTTTTTTTAAATAGAGTTCATTTTCCCCAACTATGAGCTTTTTAGGAGTCCTGGTAGTGCAGTGGTTAAGTGCTCAGCTGCTACCCAAAATGTCAGCAATTTGAACCCACCAGCTGCTATGCCAGAGAAAGATGTCACCGTCTGCTTCCATAAAGACTGCATCCTTGGAAACCCTATGGGGCAATTTGACTCTGAGCTGGAATCCACTTGATGGCAACGGCTTTTTGTTTCTTTTAAAGGAGCTTTCTGCTAGCTCTTAGAATTACTGCTGGATGAAGAGAACAATAGTGAAATGCTAGTGGCATTTCCTGAGAGTCCTCTGGAGCGATTCTCTTGCCTGATTTTAGCCTCACAAAAGTTTTCAAATCAAGCACAAACTTAAAGAACATGGAGGTCAGGATACTTCTTTTTAGATAAACTTTTGATCTCTGAAAAACAGTGTGTTCACTTTGCTGAGCTGAACTGAGAGGTTCTTGGTTCCCCTGGAAGCAGCGCCAGCCTCAGAAGCAGTTAAGGAGCATAGGCTGGCTTGGGCTGGTGTGGGGGAGAGGAGTGTTTCTAAGCCGATTACCAACTATTTGCCAGAGTTTCTGAACGTGCTTTCACAGTCAGGCCACAAAAATCCCTTCCTTTTAAATAAAGGATAATGGGCAGAATTAACTAGGAAACTGTCAATTTATTTCATAAATTCTGATTTTATTAAAAGAGTATTGCTGTTTTTTATTCTTGTTGAATATATATATAACACAATATTTGCCAATTCAACATTTCCAGGTTTACAGTTTGGTGCTATCGATTAGGTTAATCACGTTGTGTAGCCATCACCCATAGTCATCGCCAAATTTCCTATCACTGGGAACACTTATTTTAAAAAAAAAAAAATTACTTTCGACATGTTTGCTGCTAGTACATCTTTTTTTTTTTTTAAATAGTGTATTTTTGTTGTCGTTGTTGAGGATAAATTCTGATTACTGACTGCAAAGTGTCTTATTTATCTAGTGCTGCTATAACAGAAATACCACAAGTAGACAACTTTAACAAACAGAAATTTATTCTCTCACAGTCTAGGAGGCTAGAAGTCTGAATTCAGGGTGCTGGCTCTGGGGGAAAGCTCTCTCTCTCTCTCTGTGGGCTCATGAGGTCATACTGGTCATGTCCCTTCTGCTAAGCTTCTGCTCTGGAAGTGGGGGAGGTGCAGCAGTGGAGAGCTGGGGGAAGAGAGATGCTAAGATACATGAAGATCTTCCAGGAACAGAAGCTCAAAGAGGCAAGGACCTTCCTCTAGAGCCCTCAGAGAGAGAAAGCTTTGCCCTAGAGCCTGTACCCTGAATTCAGACTTCTAGCTTCCTAAACTGTGAGAAACTAAATTCCTGTTTGTTAAAGCCACCCACTTGTGGGATTTCTGGTATAGCAGCACTAGATAACTAAGACACAAAGTTAAGTCACCAGACTCAGGATTGGGGCCCACGAAGTCCCCCATGCTGTCAACACCCTGCACCCACTGGACTTGCACTAATTGTTACCAGCACAAGGCTGGCACATAGTAGGCCCACAGAAAATGTTTAAGAGACGCTGAATGCATGAACGGTACAACAAATCAGTGTAACTTAATGGAAATTTGATTAAATGTGATCTTTTTTTTTTTTTTTTTTTTTTTTTTGGCTAAACTCATTGATTTTGTCCATAATCAAAAATTAATGCGTGGGATGACTGAGCCAGCCAGTAGTAAGGCCTTCTGGTTTCAAATCTGAAAAGGAAAGCATGGAGTCATTTCCTGATGTTGAGGGTGATTTTCCTCTTATTACATTGCAGCAGGAGTCATTTTTAACTGACTTCTTTTTGTGGGAGGAAGGATGCTTTGTTTTCTAGTCCATGAATTTTATTTTTATTAGGAGGAGGACAGAGACAACAATCAGATGGCCTTCCTTTTCCATTGTCCCTCTGCCTCCATGCCTTCCCCTTCCCAGGGGGTTACTGGAATGGAAAGAGGCCTAGGTGCCTTGGTCCTGCCACCAGATGAGTAAGAAGCTGTTATCAAGGCATGTGTTGCATCTGTACAGCCCAAGGGATCTTGAACCACCGAACAGCAGTCTGGTTATAGAGGCTGAACCTTGAGGAGCAAGAGAGGGAGTGATGGAGGAAGGGAGGGAGGTAGGAAGGAAAGGAGGGAAGGAGGAAGGCAGGGAGAAAAGAGGGCGGGAGGAAGGAGAAAGGGAAGAATGGTGGCAATAACTGAAGTTTTTTGACAGCCTGACATGACTAAGCATCTTTGGGCCCTTACCTATTTAATCTCATTTAATTTTTTCAAAAAGTTTATTGTAGTATATAAAAAAAATCGTAGCGTATGTGTATATGTATATACACACACATGAAAGTTTGCCATTTTAACCATTTTTAAGTTTTCAACTGAGTGACATTAGTTGCATTCATCATATTGTGCAACTGTCACCAGTATCCAATTCCAAATGTTTTTTGTCACCCCAAACAGATCAGTTACTTATATGAGAGACTTGGTTATGTGATTCAGTGACAGGTTTGGACATCTTGGAACTGGCTATGTGAATTCGACAAAGTCATTGAAACTCTTTGGGCTTCAGGTTTCTTTTCAGTAAATTGACTTCTAAAGCTTCTTTGAACGTTGAAAAGCTCGATGTACTGACTTCCTAGTATCCTGGTGGGTAAAGACCACTCTCTGAAATGAGAAGACATAGATTCTAGACCTGGGTTTGCCACCTATTAGCTCACGGGCCTAGTTCAAGTCATTGAATATTTCTGAACCTCAGTCTCTTCTTCTATAATTTGGGCAAAATGAAACTTGCCTTAAGAGATTTCTGTGAGACATTAATTATATAACAGAGGAAGTATTGCTTACTCTAAAGAGTTGTAGAATGTAGTAGCATTACCATTTTTAAGACTTGGGTGTGATGTTAAAGGACAGCTTTTAATTTCAGCTTAAGTGTTATCAACAAGTGCTTGTGCTCTGAAACCACTGCGTGAATATTTTAAGTGCTTATCAGAGGATGCATCATCAGATCAAGGAGGGCCAAAGAGGTGGATAACTGAACCCCCACAATTTATAAAGGCTGATTCTTGGTGATTCACCTTTTGTTAATGTGTGTTCTTGACATTTTACTCCAGGCCTTTTCAACCTACTCTATGTCCAAAGATGACTATAAAAAGTATTGCTGAGTAAGGCTTGTCAAGTTGTTTCTCAACAGGGTTGTGCTGATTCTATACATTCTCCAATAGTGCTTTAGTGTGTCAGTTTTCCCACAATTAGCCTATGTCAACTATTGTTGAATTTTTGCTGCTTTATTAAAGAACCCAAAATCAAACCTGTTGCCATCGAGTCGATTCTGACTCATAGCAACACTATAGGCCAGAGTAGAACTACCCCATTGGGTTTCCAAGGCTGTAATCTTTATGGAAGGAGCCCTGGTGGTGCAGGGGTAAGCACACTCGGCTGCTAACTGAAAGGTCAGCAATTCGAACCCACCAACCACTCTGCGGGAGAGAGATGTGGTACTTGGTGTCTATAAAGATTTACAGCCTCGGAAACCATAAGAAGCAGTTCTACTCTGTCCTATAGAGTCTCTATGAGTCACAATCCACTCGATGACAGTGAGTTTTTTTTTGGGGGGGGGGTTTCAAATCTACTGAAGAGCCCTGGTGGTGCAGTGGTTAAGCACTTGGCTGCTAAAGTTCAGCGGTTCAAACCCACCAGTCACTCCTTGGGAGAAAAGACCTAGCGATCTGCTTTGTAAAGATTATAGTTCAGGAAACCTGTGGGGCAGTTCTACTCTGTCACATGGAGTCATTATGAGTCTGAATCGACTCAATGGCACACAACAAAACAACATTTATCTACTGGGGTATTAATACATTTTAGTATCTTATTTAATCACATACTTAAAAAAGAAAGTTTGGAAGTTTCTTCCAAACTTTCCAAAAAAAAGTTTTGGAAGGAACAAAAAAACTGGGAGATGGGTGTAAGTTTATTACCATCTGTTACATACAGCCATATTCTTCAATTTTTAAACTATTTGAATTTTTAAAATATACACATTAGATTTCTGAGCACTAGTTACTAGCCACCATTCAAGAGTAATTACCCTCAGCCGTCTGAAAAGGCAGGAAGCACATTCCATGTTGAGTCAGATGCTCTGGGCTTTTTCCTGGTCCTGGCACTGCTTAGCTATGTGGCTTTAAATAACTTGCTTAGTTGACAGCTTTCCCTGTTTCAAAATCTGTAACATATAGGGGATAGACCATCTTTAAGGGCCTTTCCAACTCTCATAACCTATGACTGCAAATGCCATAATGAGTTAAATCCATTTGTGTCATGGATTGAATTATGTCCCCCCAAAAATGTGTATCAACTTGGCGAGGTCATGATTCCCAGTATTCTGTGGTTGTCCTCCATTTTGTGATTGTTATTTTATGTTAAAGAGGATGAGGGTGGGATTGTAACACCAGGTCACATCCCTGATCCAATGTTAAAGGGACTTTCCCTAGGGTACTGCCTGCACCACCATTTATCTCTCAAGAGATAAAAGAAAAGGAAAACTAGCAGAGAGAGGGGACCTCATACCATCAAGAAAGCAGTGCTTGGAGCAGAATGTATCCCTTGGACCCGGGGTCCCTCTGTGTAGAAGCTCCTAGTCCTGGGGAAGATTGATGAGGAGGCTGACAGAAAGAGAAAGCCTTCCCCTGGAGCCGAACGAAGCCCTGAATTTGGACTTTTAGCCTACTTTACTGTGAGGAAATAAACTTCCCTTTGCTAAAGCCATCTACTTGTGGTATTTCTATTACAGCAGCACTAGATGACTAAGACAGTTTGCTTCCATTTTCACATGTATATTTGTATGGGTAAACTGTTCTTCAATATTGTGTTTAGTAAACACAAGCCTAGTGGTTTAGGCTAAAGTTAACACATTTATGTAGCCCCTGGGTGGCACAAATGGTTAACAACGTACTTGGCTACTAACCTAAACACTGGAAGTTTGAATCCACCCAGAGGTTCCTCAGAAAGTCCTGGCAATCTACTTCTGAAAACTCTATGGACACATGATCGTATCTATAGATGTAAAAAAAGCATTTGCTAAAATCCAACACCCTTTCTTGATGAAAACCCTAAAGAAGTCTGGAAGAGAAGGGAAATTCTTTAATGTGATTAAGGGCATATAAGAAAAGCTAAGAGCCAACATTGTACTTGATGGAGAAAGAATGAGAGCTTTTTCCTTGAAATCAGGAACAAGACAAGGGTGCCCACTCTCACCACTTCTATTCAGTATTGTATTAGAAGTCGTAGCCAGAGCAATAAGACAATAAAAAGAAATAAAAAGTATCCAAATTTGAAAAGAAGGAACAAATTTATCTCAATATGTGGATGTTATGATCCTATATATAGAAAATTCCAGAGAGTCCATAAAAAATTTCTAGAATTGATAGAGGAATTTAGCAAAGCTGCAGGGTACATGATCAACACACAAAAATCAGTTGGGTTTCTATACACCAACAATGAGAAATCTAAAAGGGAAATTAGGGAGACAGTTCCATTTACAATACCATCTAAGAGAATAAAATACCTAGGAAT
Source organism: Loxodonta africana (assembly GCF_030014295.1). Classification (NCBI taxonomy): domain Eukaryota; kingdom Metazoa; phylum Chordata; class Mammalia; order Proboscidea; family Elephantidae; genus Loxodonta; species Loxodonta africana. The sequence goes on from NC_087364.1 coordinate 24,040,217, forward strand.
AAATCTAACCAAGGACATGAAGGGCTAACACAATGAAAACTATAAAACACTGCTGAAAGAGATTAAAGAAGACTTAAATAAATGGAAAGATGTTCCATGTTCATGGATTGGAAGATGTAATATTGTTAAGATGTCAATATTACACAAGGTGATCTATAGATTCAATGTACTCCCAATCAAAATTCCAACACCCTTCTTTACGAAAATTGGTAAACCAATCCTCAACTTTATATGGAATGGTAAGAGGCCCTGAGTAGCTAAAACAATGCTGAAAGAGAAGAATAAAGTAGGAGGGCTCACACGTCCTGATTTTAAAACATACTACACAGCTACAGTAATCAAAAGAGCCTGGTACTGGTATAACAATAGACACAGACCAATGGAAAAGAATTGAGAGTCCAGAAATAAAACCACACATCCATGGTCAACTGATTTTTGCCAAGCATGCTAAGTCCACTCAATGGGGAAAGCAGAGTCTCTTCAATAAATGGTGCTGGGAAAATTAGATTTCCACATGCAGAAAAATGAAACAGAATCCCTGCCTCACACCATACACAAAAAGAAATTCAAAATGGACTAAATGTGTAAACTAAAACCATAAAATTCTTAGAAGAACAGACAGGAGCAATACTGTCAGGCCTAGCTTTCAACAATAGATTATCTAATATAACAACACAACCACAAACAGCAAAAGACAAAATAAATAAATGGGACCTCATAAAAATTAAAAAATTTTGTTCATCAAAAGACTTTACCAAAAAAGTGAAAAGACATGCTAGTGACTGAAAGAATACCTTCAGAAACTGTATATCCAACAAGTAGATAATAACTAAAATATATATAAAAATTTGACAAGTTAATACAAAAAGACAAATAATCCAATCATACAGTGGTCTAAGGACTTGAATAGACATTTCACCAAAGAGGGCATTCAAATGAACAACAAATACATCAAAAGATGCCCAGCATCATTAGCCAACAAAAAAAAAAAAGAGATGCAAATCAAAACCTCAGTGAGATATCACTTCATTCCCACTGGGATGACTAAGATTAAAAAAAAAAGAACCTAGAAATAAATGTTGGCCAGGATGTGAGGAAATTGGAACTCTTATCCATTGCTGGTGGGAAAGCAAAATGGTAAAACCAGTGTGGGTTCCTAAAAAAACTGAAAATAGGACCATATGGCCCAGCAATTCCACTCCTAAGTATGTACCCAAAAGACTTTGAAAGTAGGGACACAAAAAGAGACTTGTACACCAACAGTCACTGCAGCATGATTCACAATAGCCAAATGATGGAAACAAACTAAAAACAGATGAAAGGATAAGCAAAATGTGGTACATGTATACAATGGAATACTACTCAGACAATATCAAGATTTTGTTTCTCAGACAATAAATTTTTTTTTTTTATTGTCTGAGAAACAAAATCTTGATACATGCTAATGTATGGATGGAGCTTGAAGGCATTATGCTGAGTGAAATAAACCAATCACAAAAGGACAAATATTGTACGACCTCACTTATGTAAAAAGACAAGAAAAGGCAAATGTATAGACACCTAAGTTTATTAGTGGTTACCAGGGGAGGGAAAAAAAATCCATTGCTGTCAAGTTCATTCTGACTCATAGCAACCCTATAGGACAGAGTTGAACTGCCCCATGGGGTTTCCAAGGAGCAGCTAGTGGACTCAAACTGCTGACCTTTTGGTTAGCAGCCAAGCTCTTAACAACTGCACCACCAGGGCTCCACTAGGGGTGGGAAGGTCGGGGAAAAGGTGGGTTAGTGGTGATGGAAAAATTGCATTGATTCAGGGTAGGGTTCCACAGTCGATTAATGTACCGTATTTTTATGCAATTAACTCACAACTTTTGCGTTTGTTGCTGGCCCAGCCTCCCCCTTTGAGGCATTTTTAGAAGTACTCTATGCTAATTTTTTACACCAATATATGGAAGTGGATTGGCATGGCAGCACTTGTGAGGCTGCTTCATGAGGGAAGGGTACAGCCAGCAAACAAACTCAGAAGGCGTGCATTATTTGTGTAAAAATACGGCAATTGCTGTCAATAAGTTCTACACTTGTAAAAAGCTGAATCGGCAGGTGTATTTATAACAATAAAAGAGTAGCTGCTGAGGGTGCTTATGTACAACCAAACACCTCACGGGATTTGGTTCCTTGATTTGGAGGTATAGGGTCATGGCCTAATAACATGTTTAGTGCTTCTGTTCCACCTCCTATTTTGTTGCGTGGTGCCTCTGGTGTCTTAAAGGCTTGCAAGTGGCCATCCAAGGCATAACAATTGGTCTCTATTCACTTGGAGCAATGGTAGGAGAGTCAGGAACAGGAGGAGGCTGTGGAATGTGTGGCTAATTGCCTCCAAGAACAGCCGCCTCATTCGCCATGAGACTAGAACTGGATGGTGCCCAGCTATCATTACTGAACATTTTAATGAAAGAATTTTGATCAAAAGGGAGAAAATGCAGAACAGAATTTCAAATTCTTATAGACTCCAGACTTCCTAGAGCCATAAAGCTTGGATGAACCCCTGAAACTGTTGCCCTGAGATAGTCTTTGAGCCTTAAACCAAAAATAGCCCCTGAAGTCTTCAAACCAAACAACAGTTTAACTTAACTAGTAAAAAATGTCTGCCTTGAGCATTATGCTCCTTTAAGGTCTGTCTATATGGGATCAAATTGACAACAGCAACTCTAAAGATTAGATAGAAAACTTAGGGGACAGTGAGGTTATGTTAATTGGGAAGAACAATTCATAAAATGAGGATGAGAATGGTTGCACAACTCAAAGAGTGTAATCAACGTCACTAAATTGTATATGTAGAAACTATTGAATTGATGTATGTTTTGCTCAATGTATTTTCAAAATATGTATTTGTATGTATTTTCAACAATAATTTTTTTTTTTTTAATTTAGAAAAGAAAACCCTATGGAGTATAGTTCTACTCTGACACACATGGGATCGCCATGAGTAGGAACGGACTTGATGGCAACTGGTGTTTTAACACTTTTATATTCAAACCATTTTTATCCTTGAGTACCACATTTGATTCAGGGAAAGTCAAGAGCTCTGGCAGATACTGAGATGTTGAGATAATCAATCCACAGTTTACTTTCCCTATAGGAAGAGAGAATACTTTCAAAATATAAAAGACTCATTGATGCTGGAAGTGGTGGTAGTGATTCAACTATAGAATTTTCATCTTCAAAGCACTTTATAAACTAGAGATTGTGTGGGACTTGAGGTAAGAGATCATAACCCAAAATAAGTAGGGTCAGATGTAGAAGCTGAAATCTTTTGGACCAGCCAACCTGTCTCTACTGAGGTCCCATATCCTTGTTCAAAAGTTTGGTTTTATGTGTGCTTCTATTTGTGTGTGTGTCTACCTAGAGCAGCTATCTATAGTTTCCTAAATATGTTGTTGTCGTTGTAAGGTACCATCAAGTCGATTCTGACCCATAGAGACCCCATGTGGCAGAGTAGAACTGCCCTGTAGGGTTTTCTAGGGTGTTTTTTAGCCTTTAGGGAAGCAGATCACCAGTCTTTCTTCTGTGGAGATGCTGGTTGGGTTCAAACCACCAGACTTCCCACTGGCAGTTGAGCACTTAACCACTTGCATCACCAGGGCTTCTTTTCTGAAGTATAAGGGATGAAAATTAAACTAGGTATTATATGTAAAACTCAGCAGTTCATTTAAGTACAAAATCCAGGAGTGATAGTAGAATGAGGTGGGTGCGTGAAATCTGGAGCAATTTTCTAAATTCATTAGTGATGAGCACCACGATTCCCTTCTTGGAGGAATTTCTGGTACATTTTTAACATGGTGGCCACTAACATCTGTTTCAAATAATCTCAAAGGAAGGGGGAGAGAATTAGTATTTTAAAAGTTAATTCATAAAGTTTTCTGAGGTATTCTAATGACGGTCACGTTTCAAAGTTGGGTCAAGAAACTCGCGTGAACTCCTGGGGCTACCCACCACTTCCCAGGCCACCTGTATCTCTGTACCACTCTACTTCCTGAACATACTGAGAAATCTCCCAAGTCCACACTCCCCTCTGTACCTGGCAAACTCCTACTTATTCCTCAAAGCCTTATGTGACTTCTCCAACTGAGCTAATCCTTCTCTTTCCATTGTTCCTCTATTACCATGCTTATCAATATAACATAATGACTTAGGGTAGACTCTGTTAGACTATGAACATTTCATGAGGGAACGCTCTGAGTATTGTTTAGCCTTGCATGGTATGCAAAACCCAAACCAGTTGCCATCACGTTGACCTGGCTCATGGCTGCCCCATGTGTTTGAGACAACTGAGCTCCTTAAGGTTTTCAGTGGCTCATTTTTCAGAAGTAGGTGACCAGGGCTTTCTTCCAAGGCACCTCGGGGTGGACTCAAACCTCCAACCTTTCAGTTGCCCCACCCAGGGATTCCTATCTAGTATATGTTGTTGTGTGCTATGGAGTCAATTCTAACTCATAGCGACCCTATAGGACAGAGTAGAACTGCCCCGCAGGGTTTTGAAAGTTGTAATCTTTATAGAAGCAGACTGCCACATCTTTCTCCCTTGGAGCAACTGGTGGGCTCGAACCACCAACTTTTTGGTTAGCAGCCAAGAGCTTAAACTTTGCACCACCAGGGTTTCCTGCTTAGTACAGAGGAGGTTAATAATGATGGTTGTTAAATAACTAAGAAATCAGGTAACCTATAAAAGGCGTTGCCTTTTGCATCAATAGATATGAAACCTCAGAAGGAGAAAAAGAGGTGCAGAGGGTCATTCAGCGAACGCTCTCGTTTTGCTTTGATCTCATGCATCCCTTCAAAGGCAGTAACACGCTGTTTCAGAGCAGACTATGCACGGCTTTGGACAAGTCTGGTGTTTTGCTTTTCCCTAAAACTGCTGTTTAACTCAGGCCTGCACTTGGGATGTCAAGCCTCAATTCTCTACCACCATGCTACAAGGCATTGCAAATCAGCCCTGCGGAAACAAAATTTGAAAAACAGTGTCTCTGAGAGCGGTCTAAGTGCGATTCAGAAATACTGCGGAGGTTTCAATTTCAATTTCTTCATCTTTGGCATTAGTGGTTAGTGCATAAATTTGAATAAAAGATGAAGAAATTAAAGGGTTTTTTTTTGGTTTGATTTTTTTTAACTTTTTTTAAATTGTGCTTTAAGTGAAAGTTTACGATTCAAGTCAGTTTCTCATGCAAAAACGTATACACACATTGTTATGTGACACTACTTGGTCTCCCTACAATCTGACAGCACACTCCTCCTCTCCACCCTGTATTTTCTGTGTCCATTCAACAAGCTGCTGCCCCTCTCTGCCTGCTTGGCTCGCCTCAGAACAGGAGCTGTTCACTTAGTCTTACTTGTCTACTTGAGCTAAGAGGCTCACTCCTCAACAGTATCACTTCATGCCTTGCAGCCCAGTTTAATCTTTCTTTGTCTGAAATGTTGGCTTGGGGAATGGTTTTAGTTTTGAGCTAACAGAGAGTCCGGGGGTCATGTCCTCTGGAGTCTTTCCAGTCTCAGACCATTAACTCTGGTCTTTTTACTAGAATTTGAGTTCTGCACCTCACTTTTCTCCTGCTCCATCAGTGACTGCTGTGTTCCCTGTCAGGGCAGTCATTGGTGGTAGCCAGGCACTATCTAGTTCTTCTGGTCTCAGGCTGATGAGGTCGCTGGCTTACGTGGCCCTTTCTGACTCTTGGGCTCATATCTTCTGTGTGTCTTTGGTATTCTTCATTCTTCTTTGCTCCAGGTGGTTTGGGACCCATTGATGCATCTTAGATGGCCGGTTGCAAGCTTTTAAGACCCCAGATGCCAATCACCAAAGTGGGATGCAGAACGTTTTCTTAATATTCTTTGTTATGTTAATTGACCTAGATGTCCTTTGAAACCATTGTCCCCAGAGCCCCAACCCTGCTACACTGTCCCTCCAAGTCTTTGGTTGTATTCAGGAAACTTCTTAGCTTTTGGTTTAGTCCAGTTGTGCTGACTTTCCCTGTATTGTGTGTTGTCCTTCCCTTCACCTAAGGTAATTTTTGTCTACTATCTAGTTGTTTTTTTTTTTTTATCTAGTTAGTGAATACCCCTCTCCCTACCCTTGTAAACATCAAAGAATGTTTTCTTCTGTGTTTAAACCTTTTCTTTAGTTCTTATAATAGTGGTCTCATACAATGTTGTCCTTTTGCCACTGACTAATTTCATTCAGCATAATGCCTTCCAGATTAATCCATGTTGAGATGTTTCAAAGTTTCATCGTTGTTCTTTATCATTGTGTAATATTCTGTTGTGTGAATATACCATAATTTATTTATCCGTTCATCTGTTGATGGGCACCCAGGTTGTTTCCATCTTTTTGCTGTTGTAAACAGTGCTGCGATGAATATGGGCATGTATATATCTATTCATGTGAGGGCTCTTATTTCTCTGGGATATTTTCCAAGGAGTGGGATTGCGGGATTGATTGGTACTTCTATTTCTAGCTTTCTAAGGAAGCGCCAAATCTGTTTGCAAAGTGGTTGTGCCATTTTTCATTCCCACCAGCACCGTATAAGTGTTCCAGTCTCTCCACACCCTCTCCAACATTTATTATTTTATGTTTTTTGGATTAATACTAGCCTTGTCGGGTGAGATGGCATCTCATCGTACTTTTGATTTGCATTTCTCTGTTGGTTAGTGATATACGGCATTTCCTCACGTATCTGTTAGCCAGCTGAATGTCTTCTTTGGTGAAGTGTCTGTTCCTATCCTTTCCCCGTTTTTTAATTGTGTTATTTGTCTTTTTGTTATTGAGGTTTTGCAGTATCTTGTAGATTTTAGAGATTAGATGCTGATCAGATTTCTCGTAGCCACAAATTTTTTCCCAGTCTGTAGGTTGTCTTTTTATTCTTTTGGTGAAATCTTTGGATGAGCATAAGTGTTTGATTTTTAGGAGCTCCTAGTTATCCAGTTTCTCCTCTGGTGTTTGTGCATTGTTAGTAATGTTTTGTGTACTGTTTATGCCATGTATTAGGGCTCCTAGCATTGTCCCTATTTTTTCTTCCATGATCTTTACCGTTTTAGATTTTATATTTAGGTCTTTGGTCCATTTTGTGTTAGTTTTTGTGCATGGTGTGAGGTATGGGTCTTGTTTCATTTTTTTGCAGATGGATATCCAGTTATGCCAGCACCATTTGTTAAACAGACTTTCTTTTCCCCCATTTAACTGATTTTGGGCTTTTGTCAAATATCAGCTGCTCACAGGTGGATGAATATATGTCTGGATTCTCAATTCTATTCCATTGGTCTATGTATCTGTTGTTGTACCAGTACTAGGCTGTTTTGACTACTGTAGCGGTGTAATAGGTTTTAAAATCAGGTAGTGTGAGGCCTTCCACTTTGTTCTTCTTCAGTAATGCTTCACTTATCCAAGGCCTCTTCCCTTTCCTTATGAAGTTGGTGGTTTGTTTCTCCATCTCATTAAAAAATGCCATGGGAATTTGGATCAAAATTGCATTTATCTGTAGATTGCTTTGGGTACAATAGACATTTTCACAATGTTAAGTCTTCCTACCCACAAGCAAGGAGTGTTTTTCCATTTTTGTAGGTCTCTTTCGGTATCTTGTAGTAGTGACTGGTAGTGTTCTTTGTATCGGTCTTTTACGTCTCTGATTAGATTTATTCCTAAGTATTTTATGTTCTTGGGGGCTATTGTAAATGCTACTGATTTGGTGATTTCCTCTTCAACGTTCTCCGTGTCCGTGTAGAGGAATCCAACTGATTTTTGTATGTTTATCTTGTATCCTGATGTTTTGCTGAACTCTTCTATTAGTTCCAGTAATTTTCTTGTGGATTATTTACAATTTTCTGTGTATAAGATCATATCATCTGCAAATAGAGATACTTTTACTTCTTCCTTACCAATTTGGATGCCCTTTCTTTCTTTTTCTAGCGTAATTCTTCTGGCTAGGACCTCAGTAACAATGTTGAATAAGAGCGGTGATAAAGGACATCCTTTGTCTGGTTCCTGTTCTCAGGGGGAATGCTTTCAGACTCTCTCCATTTAGGATGATGTTGGCTATTGGCTTTGTATTAAAAAAAAAAAAAAAAAATTTTTTTTTTTTTTTTTTTTTTGTATAAATGCCCTTCATTATGTTGAGGAATTCCTCCTTCTATTCCAATTTTGCTGGGGGTTTTTATCATGAATGGGTGTTGGACTTTGTCAAATGCCTTTTCTACCTCAATTGATAAGATCATGTGGTTCTTGTCTTTTGTTTTATTTATGTGGTGGATTACATTGATTGTTTTTCTAATGTTGAACCGTCTCTGCATACCTGGTATGAATCCCACTTGGTCATGGTGAATTATTTTTTGGATATGTTGTTGAATTCTATTGACTAGAATTTTGTTGAGGATTTTTGTATCTAAGTTCATGAGGGATATTGGTCTGTAATTTTCTTTTTTTGTGGTGTCTTTACCTGGTTTTGATATCAGGGAAATGCTGGCTTCGTAGGAGTATTCCATCCTTTTCTGTGCTCTGAAATACCTTTAGCAGTAGTGGTGTTAACTTTTGCTGAAAGTCTGGTAGAATTCTTCAGTGAAGCTGTTAGGGCCAGGGCTTTTTGTTGTTGTTGAGAGTTTTTTTAATTACCTCTTCAATCTCTTCTTTTGTTATAGGTTTGTTTAGTTGTTCTACCTCTGTTTGTTTTAGTTTAGGTAAGTAGTGTGTTTCTAGAAATTTGTCCATTGCTTCTAGGTTTTCAAATTTTTGGAGTATGATTTTTCATAGTATTCTGTTATGATTCTTTTAATTTCAGTTTGTTCTGTTGTGATATCGCCCATCTCATTTCTTATCCAGGTTATTTTCTTCCTTTCCTGTTTTTCTTTTTCAGTTTGGCCAATGGTTTATTGATTTCATTGATCTTTTCAAATAACCGGCTTTTGATCTTGTTAACTCTTTCAATTGTTTTTCTATTTTTATTTCATTGAATTCTGCTCTAATTTTTATTATTTTGTTTCTTCTGATGCCCGAGGGCTTCTTTTGCTGCTCTATTTGTTCCAGTTCTCCAGTTAATTCTTTGATTTTGGCCCTTTCTTCTTTGGGATGTGTACATTTATCGGTATAAATTTACATCTGAGTACTGCTTCTACTGTGTCCCAAAGGTTCTGGTAGAATGTGTTTTCATTCTCATATGATTCTATGGGTTTCCTTATTCTGTGCTTAATTTCTTCTATAACCCAGTAGTTTTTGAGCAAGGCGTTGTTCAATTTCCATGTGTTTGATTTCTTTTCCTTGCTTTTTCTGTTACTGATTTCTACTTTCATGGCTTTATGGTCAGAAAAGATGCTTTGTAGTATTTCAATGTTTTAGATTCCGTTAAGGTCTGCTTTATGGCCTAATATGTGGTCTATCGTGGAGGATGTTCCATGTGTGTTGGAAAAGTTGGTGTCAAGTGCCTTATCTTCAATCTCACTAATTCTGACTTCCATTGCCTCAATTCTCCTCCTATGACTTTCTATTGAGCTGTGTAATTCTGAAATTTTATTGTTAATCTTCTGGATTTCTGTTTGCTGTCTATGGACGCTTGAAGCCTGTTAAATTTGTCATTATGCTCGTCTCTAATCTTCTTAAGTTCCTTTATTGCTTTGTCTGTGTGCTCCTTGGCTTGTGCTGCATTTTGCCTGATCTCCTTCCTGATGTCTTGAAGAGTTCTGTATCAGATTAATATCTTTTGTATTCTACCTCCAGTAATTCCAGGAATTTCTCTTCATCTGGAAGATTTCTTGATTCTTTGTTTTGGGAGCTTGCTGATGCCATCATGGTCTGCCTCTTTATGTGATTTGATATTGACTGTTGTCTCTGAACAGCCAATAAGTTATTGTATTTATTTATTCTGTGTTTGCTTACTGTGTCCCAGCTTCTTGTTTTGTTTTGTTTTGATATCCCCAGATAGGCTGCTCAAGTGAGCTAGTTTAATTACTGGTGCCACTGAAGCCCTCATGTCCTGTTACCAGGTGGTTAGAGCTGTTACTAAGCATATGATCCCAGGAGTCCATTTACTTTTTTTGTATGGATTCAGCTCAGGTGTCCAGGTAGTCGGTCACCAAGAGTGTGGTTCAGGCTTTCACCAAAGTCCTAGACGAGCAGGGTGTGATTGGCGTAGGCACAGGTATCCGGCTGCAGTAGGGGGTTATGTGCTGAGCACAGCAGGGGCTGACAACTGCCCCTGAGTGCCTATAAGGAAAGAGTGTTTCTGTTGCCTAGAGAGTGTACAGTGGGTTTTGCAGCCAGACTATGGGCACCCAATGCTGTTGGCTATAAGTACTGGGAGGCACCACTTATTCTTGGATTCCTCTCACGGGTGGCTAGGTGGCGTGGGTGGAGCCCCCAGTCCTCAGGCCCCTGATGTGGGTAGGTAAGGACCCTGCTTAATAGGCAGAGTGGTGTCAAATGTCACGAACCGACTTCTCCATCATATAGCTGAAGCGGTTGAAGTTAGGCTTCAGGTATATGCCCTGCTGTACTGTGCAAATAAGGGTCTATGCTGTTGAAATGGGCCCACACAGGTCTATGCAGGGATGAAAGGCATTAAAAGTCCATGAACCCCCTCATGCCCGTGCCTAGACAAAGGAGCTTTTTCTGCCCTACGTTTCCACCTTAGGGGAAGTGGCAGGTTATTTTTTCCCTGTTTATTAATTTGCTCCCTCTCCAAGGCTGGGAGAATGTCTCAGGACGTGTGACAGGTCCTACTTCTGGCCCAAGAGACATGGCAATCTCTGAAGCCAGCTCGGACCTAGTCCAGAGTGGGAAGGGGGCAGGTAAGTGGGAGAGAGGTGTTTCCCAAAGGGGTATTTTTGATCTGCGTGGTAGTTTAGATGCATGTACTTATCTTTTGCGTATTGAGCACCACTTTTTGCTGTTTCTGGATGCATGAGCAGACTCTCTGCCACTCAGTCTCTCTCAACGTGGAAAATGCATCCCAAATGCCACTGCTTGCCTCACCACTGGTGCCAGTCGATGCCCTCCTGCAGGGTGCCAGTTTCCACCAGGTCAGGTCTGGCAACTCCTCGCTGCTTCTGAACCATCTCTCCCCACTCCTGCCACTCAGTCAGGTTCCTCAACATTGCCTTTGATGTTCAGGGCTCCTAGATTGTCATATATAATCAATTCACTTGTTTTTTTCTTTTGGCCTTTGTTGTAAGAGGGACCATAGGAAGCATCTGTCTTCTCCGCTATCTTGGCCCTGCCTCTTGAAATTGAAGATTTTTACCAACTTCTACAGTCTGAAGTCGATCAAATATGCAAACAAGATGCATTGCTAATTACTCATGATTGGAACGAGAGGTTGAAAACGAAGAAGGATCAGTATTTGCATAATATTGCCTTGGTGACAGAAATGACACCAGATATTGCATGACAGAATTTTGCAAGACCAATGATTTATTCATTGCAAATACATATTTTCAACAACATAATTGGCAACTATACACGTGGACTTCACTGGATATAATACACAGGAATCAAATTGACTACATTTGTGGAAAGAGACAATGGAGAAGCTCAATATCAGCAGTCAGAACAAGGACAGGGGCCAACTGCAGAACAGACCATTAACTCTTCATAGGCAAGTTCAAGTTGAAACTGAAGAAAATTAAAACAAGTCCATGAGTGCCAAAGTACAATCTTGATTATATCCCACCTGAATTTAGAGACCATCTCAAGAATAGATTTTAAATATTGAACACTAATAACTGAAGACCAGACAAGCTGTGGGATGACATGAAGAACATCATACAGGAAGAAAGCAAAAGGTCATTAAAAAGAAAGAAAAGACAAAAATGTGTGTCATAAGAGAATCTGAAATGCACTTTTAAATGTAGAATAGCTAAAGCAAAAAGTAGAGATGATAAAGTAAAAGAGTTAAACAGAAGATTTCAAATTGTGGTTCAAGAAGACAAAGTAAATTATTATAATAAAATGTGCAAAGACCTGGAGTTAGAAAACCAAAACAGAAGACAAATGGGAAGAATACTCTTGGCTTTTCTCAAAAAGAAAGAACAGAAGAAACACTTCAAGCCTCAAGATGCAATATTAAAGAATTCTATGGGCAAAATGTTGGCCTATGCAGAAGCATCAAAAGAAGACAGAAGGAATGTACAGAGTCACTGTACCAAAAAGAATTTTGTTGACATTCAGCCATTTTAGAAGGTAGAGTATGATCACAAACCAAGAGTATTGAAGGAAGAATTCCAAGCTGCACTGATGGTATTGGCAAAAACAAAACTCCAGGATTGATAGAATACCAATTGAGATGTTTCAACAAACAGATGCAATGCTGGAAGTGCTCACTTATCTATGCCAGGAAAATTGGAAGACAGCTACCTGGCCAATCAACTGGAAGAGATCCATATTTGTGCCCATTCCAAAGAAAAGGTGATCTGACAGAATGGGAAAGTATTGAACAATATCATTAATCTCACACCCAAGTAAAATTATGCTAAAGCTAATTCAAAAACAGTTGCATCAGTAATTGACAGGTAACTGCCAGAAATTCAAACCAGATTAAGAAGACGATGTAGAATGAGGGATATCGTTGCTGATGTCAGATGGATCTTGGCTGAAAGCAGAGAATGTCAGAAAGAAGTTTACCTGCGTTTTATTGACTATGTAATGGCATTTGACTGCGTGGATTATAACAAATCGTGGATAACATTATAAAGAATAAGAATTCTAGAAGAATTAATTGTATCCTTTTATCATACTTATCTGATCTGTATGCTGAGCAAATAGTCCAAGAAGCTGGGCTATGTGCAGAAGAATGCGGCATTAGGACTGGAGGAAGACAACCTATGAAACAACCTATGAAATGCAGATGACATAATCTTTCTTGCTGAAAGTGAAGAGGGCTTAAAGCACTTACTAATGAAGATCAAAGACTACAGCCTTCAGTATGGGTTACACCTCAACAAAAATTCTTACAGCTGAACTAAGAAGCAACATCGTGATTGTCTCAGTTATCTAGTGCTGCTATAACAGAAATACCACAAGTGGATGGCTTCAGCAAACAGAAGTTTATTCTCTTACAGTCTAATGGGCTAGAAGTCCTAATTCAGGGTGTCAGCTCTGGCAGAAGGCTTTCTCTTTCTGTTGTCTCTGGAGGAAATTCCTTGCCATCAATCTTTTCCTGGACTAGGAGCTTCCCCACACAGGAACTCTGGGTCCAAAGGACTGTCAATGCTCCCTGCACTGCTTTCTTGGTGGTATGATGTCCCCATGTCTCTCTGCTTGTTTCTCTCTTTTATACCTCAAAAGAGATTAGCTTAAAACACAACCTAATCTTGAAGACTGAGTCCTGCCTTAAGGACATAACTGCCTCTAATCCTGCTTCATTAACATCGTAGAAGCTGGATTTACAGCACATAGGATAATCACATCAGATGACAACATAGTGGACGGTCACACAATACTGGGAACCATGGCCTAGCCAAGTTGGCACATATGTTTGGGAGACACAATTCAATCCATGGTAATGATAAACGGATAAAGGATTGAAGTTGTCAAAATTTCATTTTACTTGAATCCACAAGCAACACCCATGGAAGCAGCAGTCAAGAAATCAAATGACACATTGCATTGGGCAAATCTGCTGCAAACGACCTCTTTAAAGCATTATAAAGCAAAGATGTCACTCTGAGGACTAAGGTGCACCTGAATCAAGCAATGGTATTTTCAATCACCTCATATGTAAAACCTGGACAAAGAATAAGGAAGCCTGAAGAAGAATCGACACCTTTGAATTATGGTGTTGTTGAAGAATATTGACTACACCGTGGACTGCCAACAAAAACACCTGTTGCCTTTGAGTCAATTCTGACTCATAGCAACCATATAGGACAGAGTAGAACTGCCCCGTAGGGTTTCCAAAGAGCGGCTGGTGGATTCGAACCACTGACTTTTTGGTAGCAGGAAAGCTCTTAATCACTGTGCCACCAGGGCTCTAGACTGCCAGAAGAACAAACAAACCTCTCTTGGAAGAAGTACAGCCAGAATGCTCCTTAGAAACAAGGGTGGCATGACTTTATCGCATGTACTTTGGACACCTTATCAGGAGGGACCAGTCCCTGGAGAAGGATATAGAGGGTCATCAAAAAAGAGGAGACCCTCAACAAGATGGATTGACACAGTGGCTGCAATGATGGGCTCAAACACAGCAACAATTGTGAGGGTGGTGTTGGACTGGGCAATGTTTAGTTCTGTTGTACATACGGTTGCTGTGAGTTGGACTTGACAGAACCTAACAACAACACGTTTCGGATTTTGTCATTACAGAAAGTATTGGATTTTTCATCTTTTTTTTTTTTTTTTCACTTTTTGCCAGGAACAAACCAACAAGCTTTTTCCAATTATGATTTAGAGTCCCTGTGTTAGAGGCACCTCAGACAGTGTTGTTCTTAGTTGCCATCAAGTCAGCTCCAACTCACAGTGATCCTATATACAACAGAATGAAGCATTACCCAGTCCTGCTCCATCTTCACCAATTGTTGGTAGCTTGAGTCCATTGTTGTAGCCATCATGTATTTTGAGTGCCTTCTTTTTTTTCCAACCTAGGGAGCTCATCTTCCAGCACTATATCAGACAATATTCTGTTGTGGTCCATAGGCTTTTCACTAGCTAATTTTCAAAAGAAGATCACCAGTCTTTTCTTCCTAGTCTGTCTTAGTCTGGAAGCTCTGCTGAAACCTGTCCATCATGGGTGACCCTGCTTGTATTTGAAATACCAGTGGCAGATCTTCCAACATCACAGCAACATGCAAGACACCATAGTAGGACAAATTGACAGATGGGTGATAGTGGACAGAGTTAATCATTGCTAATCCTTTATAGGAGGAGCCCCAGTTGTGTAGTAGTTAATCTCTCGATTGCTACCCAAAAGGCTGGCAGTTTGAACCTACCACCACTCTTCAGGAGAAAGCTGTGGCAGCCTCACTGCCGTAAAGATTACACTCTTGGAAACCCTATGGGGCAGTTCTACTCTGTCCTATAGTGTCATTATGAGTTGGAATCGACTAGATGGCAATGGTTTCAGTTTTGGGGAATCCTTTGTAAAGAAAGATTTTTTTAACCTTTTACTTTGAGATTATTTTAGGCTTACAAAACTGCTGTCAAAACAGTACAGGGAGTTCCTGTATATCTTACATTCTGCTTCCCCTAATGTCAGCATCTTATATAACCACAGTATAGTGATCAAAACCTGGGCATTAACATTGACACAATATGATTTACTAATCTACAGACCTTATTTGGATTTCCCCATTGTCCCACTAAAGTCCTTTTTCTGGTTCAGGATCCAATACAGGATTCCACATCACACTGAGTTCTCAGGCTAACCTGTTTCCTCCCAACATCACAGTTCCTCAGTCTTCCTTTGTCTTTCATGATCGTGACCCTTTGAAGAGCTTGTTGTTGCTGTCCTTAGGCGCCATTGAGTCCGTTCTGACTCATAGCGAGCCTAGGTACCACAGAACAGAACACTGCCCAGGCCCGCGCCATCCCCACAATCGTTGCCATGCCTGAGCCCGTTGTTGCAGCCACTGTGTCAATCCATCTCGTTGACGGTCTTCCTCTTTTCTGCTGACCCTGTACTTTACCAACCATGATGTCCTTCTCCAGTGACTGATTCTTCCTGACAACATGTCCAAAGTATGAGAGATGTAAACTCGCCATCCTTGCTTTAAGGAGCATTCTGGTTGTACTTCTTCCAAGGCAGATTTGTTCATTCTTTTGGCAGTCCATGGTGTATTCAATATTCTTCACCAACACCACAATTCAAAGGCATCAATTCTTCTTTGGTCTTCCTTATTCATTGTCCAGCTTTCACACGCGTATGATGCAATTGAAAATACCATGGCTTGGGTCAGGCGCACCTTAGCCTTCAAGGTGACATCTTTGCTTTTCAACACTGTAAAGAGGTCCTTTGCAGCAGATTTGCCCAATGCAATGTGTCTTTTGATTTCTTGATTGCTGTTTCCATGAGTGTTGATTGTGGATCCAAGTATAATGAAATCCTTGACAACTTCAACCTTTTCTCCATTTGTCATGATGTTGCTTATTGGTCCAGTTGTGAGGATTTTTGTTTTCTTTATGTTGAGGCGTAATCCATACTGAAGGCTGTGGTCTCTGATATTCATTAGTAGGTGCTTCAAGTCCTCTTCACTTTCAGCAAGCAAGGTTGTGTCATCTGCATAACGCAGGTTGTTAATGAGTCTTCTTCCAATCCTGATGCCCTGTTCGTCTTCATACAGTCCAGTTTCTCAGATTATTTGTTCAGCATACAGATTGAATAGGTATAGTGAAAGGATAGAACCCTGACACACACCTTTCCTGACTTTAAACCACTCAGCATCCCCTTGTTCTGTCCAAACAACTGCCTCTCGATCTGTGTATCATGAGCACAATTAAATGTTCTGGAATTCCCATTCTTCGCAATGGTATCCATAATTCGGTGTGATCCACACAGTCAAATGCCTTTGCATAATCAAACACAGGGAGACATCCTTCTGGTATTCTCTACTTTCAGCCAGGATCCATCTGACATCAGCAGTGATATCCCTGCTTCCACAACCTCTTCTGAAACCAGCCTGAATTTCTGGCAGTTCCCTGTTGATATACTGCTGCAGCTGCTTTTGAGTGATCTTCAGCAAAATTTTGCTTGCATGTGATATTAATGATATTTTTCGATAATTTCCACGTTTGGTTGGACCACCTTTCTTGGGAATAAGCATAAATATGGATCTCTTCCAGTCGGTTGGCCAGGTAGCTGTCTTCCAAATTTCTTAGCACTGACGAGTGAGCACTTCCAGCGCTGCATCCATTTGTTGAAACATCTCAATTGATATTCCATCAGTTCCTGGAGTCTGTTTTTTGCCAATGTCTTCAGTGCAGCTTGGACTTCTTCCTTCAGTATCATCAGTTCCTGATCATTTGTTACCTCTTAAAATGGTTGAATGTTGACTAATTCTTTTGGTATAATAACTCTGTGTATTCTTTCCAACTTCTTTTGATGGCATCATTTAATGTTTTCCCCATAGAATCCTTCACCATTGCAACTTGAAGCTTGCTTTGAAGAGCACAGGCCTGTTATTCCTCTGATGTTTTCTCATGTTAGATTGTATGCATTTTTGGCAGAAACCCCACAGAAGAGGTAGTGTGCCCTTCTCAGTGCAAATAAGAATCTTTTTAAATTGACTCTTTGAATATTGCAACTTACCCCTTAACAACAAAACGACCATTGCTGTCGAGTCGATTTTGACTCATAGTGACCCTACAGGACAGGGTAGAACTCTCCCATAGGGTTTCCAAGGAGTAGCTGGTGGATTCAAACTGCTGACCTTTTGATTAGGAGTCAAACTCTTAACCACTGTGCCACCAGGGCTCCAGCTTACCCTTTAGAAGGAACTTAATCTTTTTTGGTATTTTATATTATCTGTGTTTCTCAGGAATTAGGTAGACTGGTCACTCAAAAGACTTAAAGTTTGCAATTGTGGCTCGTGGACCAAGATTCCCTCAAAAAACTTGCATTTCCCTACCTGTGGGCAATTAGAGGAAGTTGGATATGGCAGTTCAGGTCTTTCTCCTGTTCACAGAGATTCTTCATCATTCAGAGGTCAAGACGCAAGGGCATCTACGGTGCTGAAGCCACTCTCAGCTTTTGGCCCCCTCTCCAGCCTTTTAATTGTTACAAACTGCTTATGAGGTTGAGTCCATCCAGAAGCTGACCACGAAACCATAACTGAAGTGTTGTTGTTAGCTATCTTCCATTCACTTCCTACTCACAGTGATCCCATGAAACTGAACAAATGCTGCCCAGTCCTGCACCATTCCCATGATGGGGTGCAGATTAGACCCTTGTGTTCCATAGGGTTTTCCTTGGCTGATTTTCAGAAGTAGATCTCCAGGCCTTTCTTCCTAGTCCATCTTTGTCTGGAAACTGCTGAAACTTCTTCAGCATCATAGCAACACCCAAGCCTCTGCTGAGGGACAGACAGGTGGTGGATGCACATGAGGTGCACTGACTGGGAGTACAGTTTCTTTGCGAGGTAATCCTAGGAAAAGGGAGCCCTGGTGGTGCGACGGCTATGTGTTCAGCTGATAACCAAAAGGTTGGCAGTTTGAACCCTTCCAGGGGTTCTTCAGGGGAAAGGCCTGGCAGCCTGCTTCCGCAAAGATTACAGCCTAGGAAACCCTATGGGGTGGTTCCACTCTGTCACATGGAGTTACTATGAGTCAGATCTAGGTGACTAGATGATTAAGACAATGACCTAAGGCACCCAATAACAACAACAACCCTAGGAAGCGCCTCTCAGGGAGCAAGCAGGAAGGGGAAGGAAGGTCGGGGAATAACACTCAGCTCCCATCTGTAACTAGGTGAGGGCTCCCGTGGGTATTCATTTTCTGGCACCTGGTTTGAAATCAGAGAATCCCTCCAGGCAGTGAGTCACCCACAAGTGCCATTCTACAGGTCACTCATGTTTAAGGCAACTGGGAGTGACCTGTGGCATGGGAGGGGCACCAACATTGTCCCTACTTCCTTCTCTTTTCTTCTTTCTGCTTTCTTTCCTCCTACTTTGTCCGGTATTTTAAAAATTTTTAAGTGGTAGCTTGAGTGGGGCTGGGAGAAGAGGACATCAGATTAAGAGTTCCGGTTTGGTAAAAACCTTCAGATCGTAGCAGCACTGTCAATGATACACTCTTTTATATTTTGCATCAATTGATGATTAGTTCCATTTTTAAGATGAATGACTGTCATAGATTGAATTGTGTCCCCCCAAAATATCTGTCGACTTGGCTAGTTTATGGTTCCCTTATATGATTGTCTATCATTTTATCTTTTGATGTGATTTCCCTACGTGTTGTAAATCCTATCACTATGATGTAATAAGATGGATTAGTAGCAGTTATACTGATGGGGTTTACCAGATTAGATAGTGTCTTAAGCCAATCTCTTTTGAGATATAAATGAGAGAAGTGAGCAGAGAGACATGGGGACTTCCTACCACCAAGAAAGCAGCACCAGGAGCACAGCATGTCCTTTGGACCTGAGGTTCCTGTGCTGAGATGTTCTCAGACCAAGGGAAGACTGATGACAAGGACCTTCCTCCAGAGCCAGAAGAGAGAGAAAGCCTTCCCCTGGAGCCGATGACCTGAATTTTGACTTGTAGCCTGCTAGACAGTGAGAGAATAAATTTCTCTTTGTTAAAGCCCTCTGCTGTGGTATTTCTGTTATAGCAGCACTAGATGACTTAGACGATGACCTAAGGCAGGAAAGAAAAATGTGTTTTCTAAACTTAAGAAATTGTTATTTTTCAAGTTAAGGTCTCTCATCCAAGCTTTAGAACTGTGCAGTCAGTTATGGAAAGAGATGGCATTGCCTGAGCTTAGGAATATCATAGGACCACTCACAGTGAATCAAAACTACCTGCAAAGGCAAACATAGAACACCCAGTACTGTGGGTTTCATCCATTTCAGAAACCTTCTGGTCACTCAATGCCAGAAGGCTCAATGGGCCCGAGATGTCCCCATCCCCCACCCCCAAACTAGGGGAAAGGGCTATAGTTGAGGTCTAGAAAGAAGCATGGTGATTTATCATTTTGCTCTCCAGCTAGGTGTCCTTGTTGTTGTTGTTGTTAGGTGCTATCGAGTCGGTTCCAACTCATAGCAACCTGATGCACAACAGAACGAAACACTGCCCGGTCCTGCATCATCCTTACAATCGTTGTTATGCTTGAGCTCATTGTTGCAGCCACTGTGTCAATCTACCTTATTGAGGGTCTTCCTCTTTTCCCCTGACCCTGTACTCTGCCAAGCATGATGTCCTTCTCCAGGGACTCATCCTAAGGTGTCCTTAGGCAAGTTATTTATCCAATTCCCTCATCTGTAAAGGGGGAATAGGAGCGCTGGTGGTGCAGTGGTTAAATGATTGACTGCTAATCAAGAGCTCAGTGGTACAAACTCACCAGCGGCTCTGGGGGAGAAAGATGTGGCAGTCTTTTTCTGTAAAGATTACAGCCTTGGAAACCCTACAGGGTGGTTCTACTCTGTCTTATAGGGTCACTATGAGTTGGAATCAACTTGACAGCAATGGGTTTGGGTTTTTTGGTTTTAAGATGGGAATAAATAATACGTACTTCACATCACATGGTTGCCTTGAAAGTACGTAAGGTGACACAAGCAGAAAGTGCCTGGTCCAGGGTCCTGCAGAGTAGGCCCTTAGCACACATTGGGGGGCGGGGGCAGGGGAGGTGGTAGAAACTTCCTACTGTACCTCAGGCTTTGTGTTATGTACAAGTCCTACATACTATAGCTCGGGTGATCCTAATACTAATCCCGTGAAGTTATTATTAAATTATTAAAGTTTCCCCACTTTACAGAGGAGAAACTCACTTCCCCAAGAGGTGAAGACACTTGCCTCTATTCACGCAACTGTAAGGGGTTGAGTCAGGGTTAGAGCCCAGGTCTGTCTGTCTTCTATGATCCGCGTTACCCCACGCCTCCACAAATGTCAGTCAAATGAAGAGAGCAGGCATTTGCCTGTCCAATCACATCTTCCTACATCAAAATGGATGAAGAAAGAATGTAAGTGCTATATCCTATGTCAAAAAGAAAATTAGAAGAAAGAAAGGGAACAGATATCACTCCACCCCTGCTATGTTATGCTATACAACAATTATCGTCTTAAAGGCAGATCGGAATATAACTGTGGGGCAAAGAACTGGGTTTGGCCCTTTGACTCTGGTTTCTAAAAATAATTTGGGCAATCTAGGTGCTTTTGTTTTCCAAAATAGCCAGGCAAGTAGGGGCTATACAGGCCCCACACCTGCCTAAGGAACTTCAGCAAGGGAGGTGGCATGATGTAGTCAGATATATTCTTCATTGATTGGCTGGATCCTAACTATGCCTTAAGACTTAAGTCATGCATATCCACTGAGGTTCCAACGACTAGGGACCCCTCTTTGGGACCTTCTGAAATGGTGAGAACATCTGTGCACTGGAGATGGTGGCATGTCCCTAGGGACAATGGAGGCGCCATGCAGGGATCTCTCTCAGACCTTACCTGATGCATCTCTTCAGTTGTGTCCCTTCTTATCGTAATAAGTGGGTAACTGTAATTATAGGTAACAGTCTCTGGGAATTTTACGAACCATTCTAGTGCATCAACTAACCCATGGAGGCAGTGAGCCAGCAGGGGCTGGCAGTACAGAGGCAATTTGTGTAGACCCAGCTCAGGGTGGCTGGGTGATATTCAGAAAGGCTGCACAAGCAGTCGATGAAGAAGTATAGAGTCCTTCTAGCTTGTGACCTACGCCCAGGCAACTAGAGAGCGAGACAAAGAGAGAAAGGCAGAGAGGCCAGTTGACTTAAAGTGCAGGGAGTTGTGCAGACTCCTGAGCCTACAGCTGCTCCCCAATGACCTGGCCTCAGGTGGCCAGGGATGTTTTGACCCGGCTCAGGATAGCTGGGAATGAGGAGGTCTGGTGTAACTCTGGTGGTTAGGGTCAGAGAGAGAGAGCTTTTAGCACAGAAGTGGCTGGTGACAAGAAATGGAGAACCGGGAAGGTGAGGCCTGGAACCATTTCCAGGTGGGAACTGGATTCATCCTGATCCTTACCACATAGTTGGCAATAAAGGTGGGATTTGCCCATCATGCTTCTTTTATAATGCAGTTAGCAGCCTTGCAGTCGACTGCACAATAACAAACCAAAGTCCTCCTTTCTGATTGTTGTTGTTTGCTGCCATCAAGTCAGCCCCCAACTCATGGTGACCCAATGCACAATGGAACAAAATGCTTCCCAGTTCTGCGCCACCCCCATGATCCATTGCAGATTGGACTGCTCTGGTCCACAGGGTTTTCATTGGCTGATTTTTGGAAGTAGATCTCCAGGCCTTTTTTCCTAGTCTGTCTTAGTCTGGTAGCTCCATTGAAACCTGTTCAGCATCATAATAACACAGAAGTCTCCACTGACAGATAGGTGGTGGCCGTTCTTTACGTGCATTGGCTAGGAATGAAACCCAGGCCTCCTGCATGGGTGGCAAGAACTCTCCCATTGAGCCACCACTACCTTTCTGGTTGTTACACATACAGGTGTTGGCACAGGCAAGGCTTTAATCAAACACAGCGGAGCAGCTCTCACTGGAGGAGAGCATTCTTTGGCCCCTGTACATTTCTGCAAATATGCACTGCAGGTCCCTCCCAATTGCAGCATGCCAGCCAGCTGCAGCTACCCCCGAGAGACAGAGTTCCATGTCTGCAGGTTTTAACCAACTTAGCTTAGTTGGTGTTACCTTGAGCAGGGGCGAGGAGACACAGAGATAGGGGCTGTAGGGTTCTTTATATACTGACTCACAACCTCCTTGCCTTTGTCCTCCAGTTCCTGGCCAGAGCTCAATTCTTGGACTTAAGGTGCTGACCCCTCTCCCAGCAATCCTTCTTTGGACTAACATCTTCACAGACTTATGACAACATGGAGCATGAGAAAAATGGATGTCATTTGGGGAGGAGTGAGGTGGTAGTAAAGGAGAGAAAAAAGGGCATTGTGAATATCGGTAGGATGAAAAGTTAGAGCAATTAGCCATAAGGAGCCGCAATTTCTGAAGTGGACAAGACAAAGGAAACCTGCTCCATCTATCTTCTCCCAGCTCCCTGACAATACTGGCATCACTTTATAATTTTGGTGTTGGGTGATGTTAGGAGAGAGTGCAGAAAGGCCCAGATAGGCTATTTGATCTGAATGTATAAATTGTATTGCCTTTCAAGTAGCTGTTTTTTTATACTGGCCACACAATACCAACTGACTGGCTAACAGGTGATGTCTTAGTCATCTAGTACTGCTGTAACAGAAATACCACAAGTGGATGGCTTCAACAAACAGAAGTTTACTCTCTCACAGTCTAATAGTCCAAATTTAGGGCATCACACTCCAGGGGAAGGCTTTCTCTGTTGGCTCTAGAGGAAGGTCCTTGTCATCAGTCTTCCCCTGGACTAGGAGCTTCTCCACGAAGGAACCCCGGGTCCAAAGGACACACTCTGCTCCTGGCACTGCTTTCTTGGTGGTATGAGGTTCCCAACTCTCTGCTTGCTTTCAGTCCCTTTTATCTCTTGTAGGATAAAAGGTGGTACAGGCCATACCCCAGGGAAACTCCCTTTACATTGGGTCAGGGATGTGACCTTAGTAAGGGTGTTACAATCCCACCCTAATCCTCTTTAACATAACCTAATCTTGCCTCATTAATCACAGGCAGAGATTAAGATTTACAACACATAGGAAAATTACAATCGCAAAATGAAAGACAACCACACAATACTGGGAATCATGACCTAACCAAGTTGACATATTTTGGGGGCACACAATTCAATCCATGACAGGCGATGTCAGGAGAGAGTGCAGAAAGGTGCAGATAAACTATCTGGTCAAAATGTACAAATCCTATCAAATATCTGATTTTGTATACTGGCCACATTAGGGCTGTTTCTGTAACAGCTGTGGCATTGTTAAATAGCCAGGTGACTCAAGCCAAACTCTGACTTTTGCAGGGTTGTTGAACAGATTTTACGGCGTGTCCCTTCAGGGAGAAGAATTCTATCCAAAGAAACTGTAGTATCCCTCCTTGTGTGCCCCTCTGAGGGTTCTTACTGTGAGTGCACAGAAGACATAAACAGGATGGACTAGTACCAGATGTAACCGAAAATAACCCCAGGCTCAGTAAGAAGAGTCAGGAATGGAGACTGGTAACCTGAATAACGACATTTGTGTAGCCAGTTTAGAACTAGGAGCAGAATGGAGACAAGTAAATAATGATTCTCAATTTAGACTTTAGAAAGAGAAGGCAGCTAAGGAGAGATGTGTTAGACTTTGGGCAGGGCCACTGGGTGGAATTAGAAAGCCAGTGCTTGTTGAGGAAAAAGACTTTGGAGTATTGAGCGCTTTTAAAGATTCCTAGGAGATGGCTTTGCCTTTTTATATGGCATAACACCCATGGGAATAAATAATAATAATAAAAATCAGCTAATAAATTGAGAGCAAATATTGATTTCTTAATCCGTTTTTACCAAAGTTCTTTTTGAACGCAGGGAAGCTGGTGAAGAGGCCATACTTATGATCCAGTGGGAGAGAGAAGGGCATGAATATAAAATAGAGAACAGTGAACCCCAGTTGGTGGGGTCGGCCACGAGGGCGTTAAGGTTAAAGAATGGAGAATCTGTATAGACTGGATTGTCCAGAAAGATTTCTTGGAAGAAACAGAATATGAGCTGGGTCGTGGAGGAGAAAGGTTTTATGTTGGCAATGGGGAAGAGGAGGCTGTTCCTGATGGTAGGGAGAATATGGACGAATGCTCTCAGAAAAATTACAAGCATTAAATGTGAGGAGAGTGTTCTGCCTGAAGCTGAGTGTAGATGTTGAGCAAACGGGAGATACTTTGAACGAGCAGGCAGAGTGGGGTCATTTTATGACGAACTTTGGAAGCTAGGAAGAAGAATTTGGGATTTTTGCTGGTTCTTGAGCAGGAGGATAACACATGGGAAAGGCTATCTTCGTTTCCTAGTGCTGCCGTAACTAAAAATACCACAGTTTGGAGGCTAAACGTCCAAAGCAGAGCATCAATGCTAGGACAGGGCCCTTTCTTGTCAGTAGCCCCAGAGGTTCATGGAACTCCTTGGCGATCCTTGGTGTCCATCTAACCCTTGTGTGTGTCTCTGTCTATTCTGCTGTTTTTATAACTCGTAAGTGATTAGGTTTAGGACCCACCCTACTCCTGTAAGTCCTCCTTAACATAACAAAAGAAAACCATATTTCCAAACAGGATCATATCCAAAGGTACAGGGGGTAGGATTTCAATACATCTTTCTGAGGGACACAATTCAATCTATGACAAGGTATCTTAGGCAACACCTATCCGAATTCTGTTTAGGATAAACGGAGCCTTAGTGAACAAACTTTGTATATCCCAATCCCACTGGCAAAGCCAACTCTAATTTGAAGATGATTGCTAGGAATAAAAGCCAATTACGGTAAATCTCAGTATTCTAGCCCTATTGCCAAGGCTATCCCTGTGCGAAACAGAGGCTCACGCCCTCGTAGCCCTTGTTTTCTGCTTGCTCACCCAGCATCCTTGTAATTGCTAGTTTATTTCCCATGGAGGTGGGTCCATAGGAAATTAGTTAGGTTTGATTTAAAAGATAAAAACCCACTGCTGTCAAGTTGATTCCAACTCACAGTGACATTATAGGTCAGAGTAGAACTGCCCCGTAGGGTTTCCAAGGCTGTAATCTTTACAGAAGCAGACTGCCACATCTTTCTCCCTCGGATCAGCTCGTGGACTTGAACCACCAACCTTTTAGTTAGCAGCCAAGAGCTTTAACCACCGCATCACCAGGGCTCCTTGATTTAAAGATAGGACTGATAACTACATTTGCTGAGGAAATGCACAACTAAGTAGTCTATATTCTTGTACACATAGACTTAAAAAGTTATGAAATAATACATGAACTGGTACCATAGTTAAAGTAGAGGAATATAAGCTATAAATAGCCTCTAAAATGTTCTTTTCCATGATATCATTATAGGAAGTTTGAAGAAATAAAAGAAAAAATCAATAATTGTTTTCTTAGGTATTTTAAAAATGTCATTATCATGCTATACATTCAATTAGTATATGCTTTTGTATCTAAAGCACTTTTTGTTGTGGCTGGTCACGTGCTCTACAGTTTTCTACAACACCGCAGAATAACCCATCCCACAGCAAGCTGAGATTTATGATTTTAATCTCCTAATTTTGAACAAATACGCCAGTTCCGGTCTTTTAAAAAACCTTATTCAGACAAAAAAAAAAAATTTTTTTTCTTCTTAGAAATCTATGCACTCCCACATGGAAATTGAGGGAAGGAAACATTTTGGTTATTCTTGGTCTAAATCAGCAAGTTCTTTTTGAACAGGCCTCTAAAGAAGTCTATTATTTGCCAGAGTCCCTTCTCCATCCTCAGTCTGTAGCTCCCACTATCCACTAGGTGAAAGATGATATCTGAGTGAAATGTTCTTTCCACTTATACTAAAAACTGAGGTGACCTGGTGGTGCAATGATTAAGTGCTCAGCTGCTAACTGAAAGGTCTATGGTTCAAACCCCCATCTGCTCCATGGGAGAAAGACCTGGCGATCTGCTCCAGTAAAGATTGCAGCCAAGAAAACCCTATGGGGCAGTTCTACTCTGTCCCATAGAGTCACTAAGAATTGGAGTCGACTCAATGGCACACGACAGCACCAACAATAACACAACTAAAAACTGTTTTAAGAAGAATAGTCTGATTACTTGGCATGGAAGGCTATGCCTTGATGTGTGAAGGTTATGCCTAGTAATTTAGACAAAAACATGAGTCAGCGAAGGTAGAAAATGATAAAATGATGACCTAATTGCGTAACTTGGCATGACAATGTCATATAGTCTGGTTTGGCAAAGGTGAGTTTCTGTGAGATAATTTAGCTCATGTGTAATTGGTAAAGAGGAGAATACTGTCCATATATTGTGTAAGCTGTGCTGGTTTGCAGCAGTTTTCCCCGCATGTTAATGCTTGGCACCACCAAGCAATACAACGGAATGTGAAGTCCAAAGCCACACTGCTGCTCATGAAGCTTGTTCACTCGCTTCTCCTTCTGGGCTCAGTTCTTGCTCTTGGAATCACTTACTACTCAGTTCTTTCAATCTGTGTGTATTTATTTTGCCCTTGTTTCCGTAACAACAGCATCAACCCTTTCCTAAGCCCCACATCTCTTAAAAAGATAAAATTCTACGTTGGTTGTACTATTTCTTTACTAGGAATCTAACATGTCTTTTGAACTGTGCAGGTCTTTTTGTTAGTATCGTTACTATTTTGTTGTTGTCGTTAGCTGCCATTGAGTTGGCTCTGATTCAAGGCAACCTTATGTGTAACGGAACCAAGTGTTGCCTGTGCCTGAGCCGTGCTCATGATCGTTGGTAGGTCTGAATCCATTGTTGTAGCTCCACCTCATTGAGGGTTTCCCATCTTTTTGTTGGCCCTCTACTTTACGAAACAGTATATCCTTTTCTAGTAACTGATCTTTCCTGATGACATGTCTAAAGTAAGTGAGTCAAAGTCTCGCCATCCTCGATTCTAAGGAACATTCTGGTTGTATTTCTATTAAGACTTCTGACAGCCCAGGGTACATTCAATATTCTTCGCCAACACCACAGTTCAAATGCATTAATTCTTCTGTATTCCTTTTTTCACTATCCAACTTCCTCATGCATATGAGGCAATTGAAAAGACCCTGGCTTGGGACAGGTGCGTCTTAGCATTCAAAACAACATCTTTGTGTTTTAAAACTTTTAAGAATTCTTTGCTCAATGAAATATGTTGTTTGGTTTCTTGATTGCCGCTTTCATGTACATTGATTGTTGTTCCAAATAGAATGAAATCATTGACAACTTCAGTTCCTTCTTCACTTATCATGATGTTTATCAGTCCAGTTGTGAGAATTTTTGTTTTCTTCACCTTCTGGTATATTCCATACTGAAGGCTATAGTCTTTGACCTTGTCAAAAGAAACTGAGTCAATAACAAAATTAATCTATCAGATGAGGTTTATTCGGGCAGAAGATTCATGAGTCCGGTAGCATCAGACTGAATGTGGAAAGGCACTCCTCTGAGTATCAGCAGTGACTAGCTTCTTATTGACAAAACTAGGAAGCAAAAGAAGCTTATTTCTGTTGGCTTACACAATTTACTGTGGAAGCGCTGTCCAGATTTCATTGGTAAAGCAGGGTGGAAGCACTGTCAGAATCTTACTGGTCAGCAAGGGTGGCCTGATCTTCCAGAAAGCTCGGCTTAAGTTTTGATAAGGACAAGTCTTAGGGGTGTTTTCCATTCAACTGCTGTTGCCATTTTGTCAACCACATGACTCCATTTTGATTTCATTTCACAACTTTCTGAATCAAAAAACTATTTTGTTAGTGCCCTGGTAATAAAGTTGTAAGAATCTAAGTCGTCTGCCTCAACCTTGCTTCTTCCATGTGCTGTTAGCTTTTGTACACAATTTTGCAGAACAGAAGCTTTTTTAGAAGTGTATGTGTCACGTCACAGCAGAAATGCCTGTAGAGCTGAAAGGAAATAGGCTGGTGTATGACCCTGTGCTGTACAACTTAATTGCCTTGGCAACCTTGGAAAAATTAGCTAACCTTAATTTCCTTCTCAGAAAACTACCTCCTAGGCTTAGCACCAAACACAAACACGTAGTCCGTAACAGGAGTTCAATAAGTTACTTATCATTTGTAATGTGATTGAGCAGAGGCTTAAAATAAGAGAGGAAGTTCGGTTAGAGAGTTAAGAAGCTCTGTAAGCAACTGGCTCCAACTTTTTCTTGTGTTTACATCACACACAAGGCTTACTTGATGAAACAAATTAGAAAAGCAAAAAACATAAACAAGAGCAATGAGTATGCGCATAGAGGGATTTGGAAAGTCTGTGGTGGGCAGGGAGGGTCAGGGTGAGAGAATTAAGGTCACGGAGCCGCTTGTTATTCATGATTTCCATGAGGGTTCCTACCAGGAGAGGCTCTGCTAGGCGTGGCACAGAGAGGAAGACTTGGTGATTCAAGGATGCTGGAATGTAATAGGATCCACAAAGAAAGACAAAATATAATGAGGGGTTTGGATGTTATATTTCACCATCTGAAAAATCATTTGTAAAAATCCTAGTTTGTTAAAAACCATTAGCAAATAGGGACAGAGGAAGTAAGGGCCCGGAGACCCACATGGGGGCCCACTATTTAGGTTATCCCTTATAATCCTGAGGGTTTTCATGTCCATCTAGTTCTCAAGAGACTTAGGCCTGAACAACTGCCAACACTGGGTCCCCGAACTTTCTGTTTTATGAAAGTATTAAAACAGAGGAGAAAAAGAGCCCCTTTTTGGTTTTGCTGTGTATGATAACACTGTACTATATAAGTAACATTTCCACTAGCTTCAAGCCCTGGTGGTGCAGCGGTTAAAGCAGCTTGGCTGCTAACCAGGTCAGTGGTTCGAACCCACCAGCCACTCCATGCAAGAAAGTTGTAATTCTGCTCATGTAAAGATTACAGCCTTGGAACTGCTATGGGGCAGTTCTACTCTGTCCTATAGGGGTGCTATGAGTCAGAACTGACAAAAAGGCAATGGGTTTGGTTTTGGTTTTTTTATGCCAGAGTTATTGTATAAGTAATATTTCTAGTAGCTTCAAGTTATAATTAGAACTTAACCAGAGAAAGGGAGACCATACCTACTTGTTTGGAAGGCAGCTATAAGAGGCTACAAGCAGACTGTCACGTGTGCCCTGAGCCTGGAGAAGGAAGACCCTTGAGCTGCCAAATGGAAAAGGAAGGGGCTGGCTTTCCAGTCAGAGATCACTACAGACGATCTGGGAAGCAAGATAAGCACTGTAACTTACCTTGCCTATTGGATAACCTGCACTTGTGAGCCCTGGTAGAGCCCTGGTGGCTTAGTGTTTAAGAGCCTGTCTGCTAACCAAAAGGTTGGCAGTTCAAATCCATCAGCCGCTCCTTGGAAACCCTCCGGGGTGGTTCTACTCTGTCTTATAGGGTTGCTATGAGTTGAATCGACCTGACGACAATGGGTTTGTTTTTTTTTTGGTTGTTGTTGTTGTTGTTTATTTGGTAAGCCCTGGTGGCACAAAAAAGCCCTGGTGGTACAGTAGTTAAGTGCTTAGCTGCTAAACAACAGATTAGTGGTTTGAACCTACCAGCCGCTCTATAGGAAAAAGATGTGGTAGTCTGCTCCGGTAAAGATTTACAGCCTTGGAAGCCCTATGGGCCAATTCGACTGTGTCCTACAGGGTCGCTATGAGTTGTCATTGACTCGATGACATCGAGTTTTGGGTTTTTTTTTGGTGGCACAATGGCTAAGCACTAGGCTGCCAACCAAAAGGTCAGCAGTTTGAACCCGCCAGCCACTCTGCAAGAGAAAAGACCTGATGTTCTACTCCCATAAAGATTACAGCCTAGGAAACTCTATGGGACAGTTTTACTCCGTCCTATAGGGCTGTTAATGAGTCAAAATCGACTCAACACTCAACGGGACACAACAACAACAACGAAGATATGCTAGAAGTCCTTGGGTGGTGTAACTGGTTAACGCGCTCTGCTGCTAACTGAAAGGTTGGAAGTTCGAGCTCACCCAGAGGCACGTTGGAAGAAAGGCGTGGTGATCTACCTCTGATAAATCAGCCACTGAAAGCCCTCTGGAGCACAGTTGTACTTGGACATACGTGGGGTTGCCATGAGTTGGAATCGACTTGATGGTAACTGCTTCTTGTTTAAAGCTATGCTAAGATGCACTAAGACTAAAATGTGATCTCTAGATGATTGGAAGGACGTAAGTTCTGTGGGGATGCCAACCCAAGGGCTGTGTCGGGAGCCAGGTGAGTGCACCCTGGTGCAGTGGGGGAGGGGAGGGAAGAAACTTGGGGCTTTTAGGGAAGCTGAAGCTGTGGTAGAAGAGCAAGCAGAAAACCGAAAACACTTTAGAGTGAGGAGTCTCAGCACAGCAGGCCCGCAGTGACGTACACTGGGAAGGAAGGCCTTGTTCTTCCCTCACAGCCTGTGCTTTCACTGGCCTGCCGTTTTCTGATGTGAGCATCTGCCCCTCCATCTACCCCAACTTCTCAGAGCCGCCCAGCTTCACCTTCTCTCAGGACCCAGTCCCAGTCACCGCTTTCAAACAGATGCCAGTTTCATCTGGAACGCATCCCTCACATTCGTCTCCTCTTTTGCGTGGCCACTTCTGCCCAGGTCTAGTCCCCAGACCACTCCAGCCACTGGCCACTGTGATTCGCCGCCTCAGGTGTCCTCTTCCAAGCCAGCCTCCGTGCTGCCTCCAAGGTCATTTCGGAAACAGAGGTCTACGGAATGAAGTTCTAGTTTCTCAGCATGTCACACAAAACCCATCATAACTTGGACCCACCCAGCTTCCCAGCTTTATCTGCAGCTGCACCCCCCAACCCCACCCACCCCCCCCACCCCCAGCATCCTTTGCACAAGCCACCCTCTTGATTTCTTCCCCAAATGTGCCAGGGGTTTTCACACATCCAAGAAGTTATCTCTGGTCTCTCTGCCTGAAAAGCCAGTCCTCCCTCCTCCATTTGGCAACTCAAGGCTCTTCCTTCTCCAAGCTCAGGGAACACATAGACAGCCTGTTTTTGTCCTCTTATAGCTGCCTTCCAAGCAAGTAGATGCAATCTCCCTTTCTCTGGTAAGTTCTAATTGTAATTTGAAGCTACTGAAAATGTTACTTACACAATAACTCTGGCATATGAAAACCAAACCCAAACCCATGAGAAACTGTTCACTACAAATTAGCAAGTAAGCACAGATAAACCCATACTTACCTTGCTTACTGGGTCATCTGCTCCTGTCAGGAAACGTAAATTTGAAAAGAGGCTTTGATTCTGTAGGAAGGTACTGTGAGGTTGGGAGAGTATACAGACATCAGCCATGCCTAGAAGCAGAATCTTTGATGTGGTGAAAAAATGTGAAATTGTTCACTACCGACGATCTGGTAAACTTACCTTGCCTATTGGATAATCTGCCTCTGGCTCCTTAAAATTCACATCCTATCCGATTTCTCTGACCCATGTGTGTCTACTCTTTTGGCAAGGCCTGGTTCAAGCTGGATCTCCTCTCTGAAGCCTCCTCAGACTTCCTCTTCACACCCCACAAGAGAGTTGACAAGGCTTTGTCCGGAGCCTTCAGTTACACTAAGCCATTCTGACAGTATTCCTGAAAGGAGAAGATATTCTTATCCTCATTTTACACGTAAGAACACGGAGATTCCACACAGGTTAAGAGTCTTGCCCCCAATTACTCAGCTGCAAAGTAGCAGTGTTGGGGAAGGAGTCCAGGCCATTGTGCCCAGACCCTTCCTGCCATCTTTCTACAAGTTTTCGTATGTTCATGTGAACATTGCATGCGTCTCCAGCAGAAAGGCACTGCCCAGATGTCCAGGCTGGGCTGACCTTGATTAAACCCCAGGTCTGCTAAGCATATAGAGCTGGTTGACCTGGGGCCTTTTAATCAGTCTCTCTGTGCCTTAATTTCCCCATTCATAAAATGAAGATAATAAACAACCTTTTCCTAGGCTTGTTCCAGTGATTCAATGTAGCATGCAACACATTGCTTGGCACTTCCCAAGTGCTGGGCAATAATAATGACATTATTAACAAGAATATTTAATCATTCAAAACCAATTTATCTAGAAGAGAATAAAAATATCCATTTAAGTACCTGAAAGTTCTGCCTCTGCCAGGCATGGTAAACATTTCAAGTTCTGCATACAAATATGAACAATGCTTGATTATTTCATAATTCTAATAAAAGATTCCATAGATTTCCATGTATTAATATTTTATTGTAGTAAAATATACATGACAAAACTTTAGCCATTTTAACATTTTTTACATATTCAATTCAGTGGCATTACGTTCACCATGTCGTGCTATTATCACCACTATCGATTTTCAACTTTTTTCATTCCCTTAACAGAATCCAGTGTCCCTTAAGCAATAATTCCTCCTTTGCCTCTCCCAGCTGCCCCTGCTAATCACTAAGGAGCTTTGGTTTCTGTACACTTGCCTATTCTATGTATTTCATATAAATAAGATCATAAAATACTGGTCCTTTTTGTGACTGACTTCTTTTACTCAGCGTAATGTTTTCAAGGTTCATTTCTGTTATGGATTAAATTGTGTCCCCCAAAAATATGAGTTGTAAATTCTAACCTCTATTCCTGTGATTATAATCCCATTTAGGAATGGGTTGTCTTTGTTTTGTTAATGAGATAGGATTAGTTTAGGGTGTGGCTTGAGTCAATCTCTTATGACATATAAAAGAGATTTAACAAGGAAGCAGAGGTGGGGGAAGATAGATGCCAAGCCACATGGAGATCTCCAAGGAAATAAGAAACAGAAGCTGAAGAGACAAGGACCTTCCCCCCGAGCCAGTAGAGAGACAGAAAGCCTTCCCCCAGAGCCAGCGCCCTGAATTTGGACTTCTAGCCTCCAAAACTGTGAGAAAATAAATTTCTGTTTGTTAAAACCGTCCACTTATGGTATTTCTGTTATAGCGGCACTAGATAATCAAGACAATCCATATCATATTATGTATTAGAACTTCATTTGTCTTTTTGGATGAATAATATTCCATTGTAAGGATGTAATATATTTTGTTTATCCATTCTTCTGTTGATAGACATTTGGGTTGTTTCTGCCTTTTCACTAATGTGAATAATGCTGCAGTGAACACTAATGTGCATGTGTTTGTTTGCATCCCTGCTTTTAAGTCTTTTGGGTATTTATCTAAGAGTAGGATTGCCGGGTCATATATATAGTAGTTCTTTAACTTTTTGAGGAACTGCCAAACTGCTTTCCCCAGTGGCTGTGCCATTTTACATTCCCACCAGCAATGGATGAGTGTTATGGATTGCATTTTGTTCCCCAAAAACATGTGTCAACTTGGTCAGTCCCCATGATTCCCAGAATTGTGTGATTGTCCACCATTTCATGATCTGATGTGATTTCGCTCTGTGTTGTAAATCCTACCTCTGTGATGTTAATGAGACAGGATTAGAGGTAGTTATATTAATGAGGCAAGACTCAATCTACAGGATTAGATTGTATCTTGAGTCAATCTCTTTTTAGAAACGAAAGAGTAAATCAAGCAGAGAGGAGAGGAACCTCATACCACCAAGAAAGCAGCACTGGGAGCAAAGCACATCTTTTGGACCTGGGGTTCCTGTGCTGCAAAGCTCCTAGACCAGGGGAAGATGGATGACAATGACCTTCCCCCAGAACTGACAGAGAGAGAAAACCTTCCTCTAGAGTTGCCATCCTGAATTTAGATTTCTAGCTTCCTAAACTATGAAAGAATGAATTTCTCTTTGTTAAAGCTACCTACTTGTGGTATTTCTGTTGTAGCAGCACTAGATAACTAAGACAGAATATTTGGCACTGGGAGTAGGGTGCTGCTCTAACAGATATCTGCAATGTAGAAGCAGTTTTGCCACTGTGAATGGGTAGAGGCTGGAAAAGTTTTAAAGTACCTAATAGTAAAAACCTAGATTGCCTTGAAGAGACTGTTGGTGGAATTATGAACATCAAAGACAGTTCTGATGAGGGCTCAGAAGGAAGTGAGGAGAGCTGTTATACCAGAGACAATGCAGACGGCAAGAAGCAGCAACAGAGAAACGGCAGCAGCAGAACCAGGAGACCAGCACCAGATGGCACAGGAGCAAACCCACGGAGCCAGAGAACTGAATGCCTTTGCAAAGGCGGCTTCCTGGTGGAATGAGGTGCCTCCAGGTACTTATCAGTGGAGCTAGTCTTGCCGACCTGCAGAGCAAGACTGCTGAGTGCTTTCCGGCCAAGGTTCACTGGTGGAGTGGGGTGCCTCCAGGCACTTATAGATAGAGCTTAAGAGCTTTGGAACATCAGCCCAAGCAAGGAAGGCGCCAGGCTGGCCAAAGAGGCCTGAGGAGCCAAGAGACCAAGGAACCAGAAAGCAAAAGTTGAAGAGACAAGAAACACAGGAAGCGCAGCTGCCTCGGTCTCAAAGGGTAGCACCATGACCTCTGGGGTCTCAAAGGTCAGAGTCGGGGTCTCAAAGGTCAGAGTCGTGGCCTCTGGGGTTCCAAAGGCTGGGGTCACAGCCTCCCAGGTTTCAAAGAGTCAGATCTTTTCCATCTCAGATCTAGAGGGTAGGGCTGCAGTTCACAAGTGCCAGGGAGTTGGGGCCAGATCCACTGCCCAAAGCTGAGGGGCAGGGCTGCCATGCCCTAGGGGCAGAAGAACCAGGCCTGCAGGGGCCTAAGTGGTAGGGTTGACACTCAGATGGACTAGGAGAATGGGGCTGTCCAAAGCCAAGGGAGCAGAGTTAGCACTCCAGTGGGCCTGGAAGGCAGAGTTGAAGCCCAGGGCCAAGGGTCCTCTACCCAGAACCTAGAGATTGTGTCTAACACCCAGGGTCTGGAGAGAAGGGCCATTGCCTAAACGGTCTCAGAAAACAGAAGATTATTTTCACGTCTTGAGAGCTGATGTAATATATTCTGCTGACTTTCTTTGCACCTGTTATCCCTTCTTTTCCTGCGGTTTCTCCCATTTGTAATGGAAATGTCTACCTTGTGCCTGTTCTCCATTGTACTTTGGAAGCAGATAACTTGTACTCTAGATTTCACAGATAAAGAGGAATTTCTGGAATTTGGACTGGGAGTTGAATTAAGACTTTTGGGATGATGTGATGGGGTGAATGTGTTTTACATGAGCAATGACATGAATTTTGGGGGCCAATGGGTGGAATGTTATGGATTTAATTGTGTCCCCCAAAAATACATGTTGACTTGGCTAGGCCATAATTTAGTATTAGCTGGTTGTTGACTACCATTTTGTGATCTGATGTGATTTTCCTATGTGTTGTAAATTCTACTTCTATGATGTTAATGAGGCAGGATTCAAGGTAGTTATGTTAATAAGGCAAGATTACAGGATTAGGGTGTATCTTGAGTCAATCTCTTGAGATAAAAAAGAGAAAATTGAGCAGAAAGGAGAGAAACCTCAAGCAACCAAGAAAGCAGTGCTGGGAGTGGAGCACATCCTTTGGACCTGGGGTTTTTGTGCCAAGAAGCTCCTAGACCAGGGAAAGACTGATGACAATGACCTTCTGCCAGAACCTACAGAGAGAGAAAGACTTCCCCTAGAGCTGGCACCCTGAATTTGGACTTCTAGCCTCCTAACTGAAAAGAATAAATTTTTCTTTTTAAAAGTCATCTACCTGTGATATTTCTGTTGTAGCAGCATTAGATAATTAAGACAGATGAGGGTTCCAGTTTCTCTACATCCTATCCATCACCTGTTGTTTTCCATGTTTATGATAATAGATATCCTATTGACTGTGAAGTAGTATCTCATCGTGGTGTTGATTTGCATTTCCCTAATGACTAATAACTGAACATTTTTTCGTGTGCTCATTGACCACTTGCATATCTTCTTTGGTGAAATGTTTATTCAAGTCCTTTGCCCATTTGTTGGATTTTTTGTCTTCCCATTGTTGAGTTGTAGGAGTTCTTTATATATTCAGGATATTAAACCCTTACCAGATATAGAGTTCTCAAATATTTTCTCCCTCTCTATAGGTTGTCTCTTCACTTTGTTGCTAAAGTCCTATGACGCACCTAAGTTTTGAATTTTGATGACGTCCAATTTACCTGTTCTGTCTTTTGTTGCTTTTATTTTTGGTGTCATATCTAAGAATCCATTGTTAAAACTATGTCCCAAAGTTTTATCCCTATGTTTTCTTCTAAGAGTTTTATTGTTTTCATTCTTATTCTGTTTATTATTTATCTTTCTTTTTCTAAAACCTCTTCATTTACTTCCACATGCTTTTCTATGTACTTATTCTTAAATTAAATTCTTCAGCGTTCCTGGCAGTATATTGAACACCTAGTTCCCTTTGGCTGAGCATTTAAATATATATATATATTTAAATATATAGTTGTGTATATAGTTATCCTTTGATTCTGTGCTTTCTGTTCTGTTTGAATTCCTAGAAGGCAGTGCCCATTATTGAGACACATTGTTATAAAAGGGTAGGATCTGGAGCTTGATTAGCTGGTTTCATATCCCAGCTGTGTGTAATCTTGGGTAAGTCACTAACTTCTGTAGACATCCCCAGTCTCCTCACCTGTAAAATGGGAATATTAGTAGTTCCTACCTGTGACATAGTGGTTAACAGCTACAGCTGCTACCAAAAGGTCAGCAGTTCAAATCCACCAGGCACTTCTTGGAAACTCTATGAGCAGTCCTACTCTGTCCTATAGGGTCACTGTGAGTCAAAATCGACTCAACAGCAACAGGTTTTTTTTTTTTTTTTTACCCTATAGTGTTGTTGTGAGGGTTAAATTACTAAAATCATGTAAAATGTTTAGAACAGAACCTGGTACATTTTTTTTTTTAAATAATTTTTATTGTGCTTTAAGTGAAAGTTTACAAATCAAGTCAGTCTCTCATACAAAAACCCATATACACCTTGCTACACACTCCCAATTGCTCTCCCCCTAATGAGACAGCCCGCTCTCTCCCTCCACTCTCTCTTTTTGTGTCCATTTCACCACCTTCTAACCCCCTCCGCCCTCTCATTTCCCCTCCAGGCAGGAGATGCCAACATAGTCTCAAGTGTCCACCAGATCCAAGAAGCTCAGTCCTCACCAGCATTCCTTTCCAACCCATTGTCTAGTCCAATCCATGTCTGAGGAGTTGGCATCGGGAATGGTTCCTGTCCTGGGACAACAGAAGGTCCAGGGGCCATGACCACCGAGGTCCTTCCAGTCTCAGTCAGACCATTAAGTCTGGTCTTATGAGAATTTGGGGTCTGCATCCCACTGTTCTCCTGCTCCCTCAGGGGTTCTCTGTTTTGTTCCCTGTCAGGGCAGTCATCGGTTGTAGCTGGGCACCATCTAGTTCTGGTCTCAGGCTGATTTAATCTCTGGTTCATGTGGCCCTTTCTGTCTCTTCGGCTCGTAATCGCCTTGTGTCCTTGGTGTTCTTCATTCTCCTTTGATCCAGGTGGGTTGAGACCAATTGATGCATCTTAGATGGCTGCTTGCTAACGTTTACGATCCCAGATGCCACTCTTCAAAGTGGGATGCAGAATGTTTTCTTAATAGATTTTATTATGCCAATTGACTTAGATGTCCCCTGAAACCATGGTCCCCAGACCCCTGCCCCTGCTATGCTGGCCTTCGAAGCATTCATTGTACTCAGGAAACTTCTTTGCTTTTGGTTTAGTCTAGTTGCGCTGACCTCCCCTGTATTGTGTGCTGTCTTTCCCTTCACCTAAAGTAATTCTTATCTACTATCTAATTAGTGAGTACCCCTCTCCCACCCTCCCTCCCTCCCCCCTCTCGTAACCACAAAAGAATGTTTTCTTTTCAGTTTAAACTATTTCTCAAGTTCTTATAATAGTGGCCCTACATAATATTTGTACTTTTGCAATTGACTAATTTCACTCAGCATAATGCCTTCCAGGTTCGTTCATGTTATGAAGTGTTTCACAGATTCCTCACTGTTCTTTATCGATGTGTGGTATTCCATTGTGTGAATATACCATAATTTATTTATCCATTCACCCGTTGATGGGCACCTTGGTTGCTTCCATCTTTTTGCTATTCTAAACAGTGCTGCAATAAACATGGGTGTGCATATATCTGTTTGTGTAAAGGCTCTTATTTCTCTAGGATATATTCCAAGGAGTGGGATTGCTGGATCATATGGTAGGTATATTTCTAGCTTTCTAAGGAAGTGCCAAATCGATTTCCAAAGTGGTTGTACCATTTTGCATTCCCACCAGCAGTATATAAGTGTTCCAATCTCTCCACAGCCTCTCCGACATTTATTATTTTGTGTTTTTTGGATTAATGCCAGCCTTGTTGGAGTGAGATGAAATCTCATTGTAGTTTTGATCTGCATTTCTCTAATGGCTAATGATCGTGAATATTTCCTCATATGTCTGTTAGCTACCTGAATGTCTTCTTTAGTGAAGTGTCTTTTCATATCTTTTGCCCATTTTTTAATTGGGTTATTTGCCTTTTTGCAGTTGAGTTTTTGCAGTATCGTATAGATTTTAGAGATCAGGCATTGATCAGAAATGTCATAGCTAAAAACTTTTTCCAGTCTGTAGGTAGTCTTTTTACTCTTCTGGTGAAATCTTTAGATGAGCATACGTGTTTGATTTCTAGGAGCTCCCAGTTATTTAGTTTTTCTTTCTACATTCTTTATAATATTTTCTATACTGTTTATGCCATGTATTAGGGCTCCTAATGTTGTCCCTATTTTTTCTTCCATGATCTTCATCGTTTTAGATTTTATGTTTAGGTCTTTGATCCATTTTGAGTTCGTTTTTGTGCATGGTGTGAGGTATGGGTCTTGTTTCATTTTTTTGCAGATGGATATCCAGTTATGCCAGCACCATTTGTTAAAAAGGCTGCCTTTTCCCCCTTTATCTGTTTTGGGGCCTTTGTCAAATATCAACTGCTCACATGTGGATGGATTTATGTCTGGATTCTCAATTCTGTTCCATCGGTCCATGTATCTGTTGTTGTACCAGTACCAGGCTGTTTTGACTACTGTGGCAGTATAATAGGTTCTAAAATCAGGCAAAGTAAGGCCTCCCACTTTGTTCTTCTTTTTTAGTAATGCCTTATTTATCCGGGGCCTCTTTCCCTTCCATATGAAGTTGGTGATTTGTTTCTCCATCTCATTAAAGAATGTCCTTGGGATTTGGATCGGAATTGCATTAAATGTATAGATCGCTTTTGGTAGAATAGACATTTTTATAATGTTAAGTCTTCCTATCCACGAGCAAGGTATGTTTCTCCACTTATGTAAGTCTCTTTTTGTTTCTTGCAGAAGTGTACCGTAGTTTTCTTTGTATAAGTCTTTTACATCTCTGGTAAGATTTATTCCTCAGTATTTATTTTATCTTCTTGGGGGCTGCTGTAAATGGCATTGATTTGGTGATTTCCTCTTCCATGTTCTTTTTGTGGGTGTAGAGGAATCCAATTGATTTTTGTATGTTTATCTTGTATCCCGATACTCTGCTGAACTCTTCTATTAGTTTCAGTAGATTTCTGGAGGATTCCTTAGGGTTTTCTGTGTATAAGATCATGTCATCTGCAAATAGAGATACTTTTACTTCTTCTCTTGCCAATCTGGATGCCCTTCATTTCTTTATCTCGCCTAATTGCTCTGGCTAGGACTTCCAGTACAATGTTGAATAAGAGTGGTGATAAAGGGCATCCTTGTCTGGTTCCTGATCTCAAGGGGAATGTTTTCAGGCTTTTTCCATTTAGGGTGATGTTGGCTGTTGGCTTTGTATAAATGCCCTTTATTATGTTGAGGAATTTTCCTTCTATTCCTATTTGGCTGAGAGTTTTTGTCATGAATGAGTGTTGAACTTTGTCAAATGCCTTTTCTGCATCAACTGATAAAATCATGTGATTCTTCTCTTTTGTTTTATTTATGTGGTAGATTACATTAATTGTTTTTCTAATGTTGAACCATCCCTGCATACCTGGTGTGAATCCCACTTGGTCAAGGTGAATTATTTTTTTGATATGTTGTTGAATTCTATTGGCTGGAATTTTGTTGAGGATTTTTACATCTACATTCATGAGGGATATAGGTCTATAATTTTCTTTTCTTGTGGTGTCTTTACCTGGTTTTGGTATCAGGAATATGGTCACTTCATACAATGAATTTGGTTGTATTCCATCCTTTTCTATGCTCTGAAATACCTTTAGTAGTAGTGGTGTTAACTCTTCTCTGAAAGTTTGGTAGAACTCTGCAGTGAAGCCTTCCGGACCAGGGCTTTTTTTGTTGGGAGTTTTTTGATTACCTTTTCAATCTCTTCTTTTGTTATGGGTCTATTTAGTTGTTCTATCTCTGTGTTAGTTTAGGTAGGTAGTGTGTTTCTAGGAATTCATCCATTTTTTTCTAGGTTTTCAAATTTGTTTGAGTATAGTTTTTCATAGTAATCTGATATGATTCTTTTAATTTCAGTTGGGTCTGTTGTAATATCACCCATCTCATTTCTTATTTGGATTATTTGCTTCCTCTCCTCTTTTTCTTTTGTCAGTTTGTCCAATGGTTTATCGATTTTGTTGATTTTTGCAAAAAACCAGCTTTTGGTCCTGTTAATTCTTTCAATTGTTTTCTGTTTCATTTAGTTCAGCTCTAATTTTTATTATTTGTTTTCTTCTGGTGCCTGTGGGTTTCTGTTGTTGCTCTCTATTTGTTCAAGTTGTAGGGATAGTTCTTTGATTTTGGCCCCTTCTTCTTTTTGGATGTGTGCATTTATTGATACAAATTGGCCTCTGAGCACCACTTTTGCTGTGTCCCAAAGGTTCTGATAGGAAGTGTTTTCATTCTCACTGGGTTCTCTGAATTTCTTTATTCCCTCCTTAATGTCTTCTATAATCCAGTCTTTTTTGAGCAGGGTATTGTTCAGTTTCCAAGTGTTTGATTTCTTTTCCCTGCTTTTTTCTGTTATTGATTTCTACTTTTATGGCCTTATGTTCAGAGAAGATGCTTTGTAATATTTCAATGTTTTGGATTCTGTTAAGGCTTGCTTTATGATCTAATATGTGGTCTATTCTAGAGAATGTTCCATGTGCACTAGAAAAGAAAGTACACTTGTTTGCTGTTGTGTGGAGTGTTCTGTATATGTCTACGAGGTCAAGTTGGTTGATTGTGGCATTTAGATCTTCTGTGTCTTTTTTGAGCTTCTTTCTGGATGTCCTGTCCTTCACCAAAAGTGGGGTGTTGAAGTCTCCTACTATTATTGTGGAGATGTCTATCTCACTTTTCAATGCTGATAGAGTTTGTTTTATGTATCTTGCAGCCCTGTCATTGGGTGCATAAATATTTAATATGGTTATATCTTCTTGGTGTATTGTTCCTTTAATCATTATATAGTGTCCTTCCTTATCCTTTCTGATGAATTGAACTTTAAAGTCTATTTTGTCAGAAATTAATATTGCCATTCCTGCTCTTTTTTGATTGTTGTTTGCTTGATATATTTTTTTCCATCCTCTGAGTTTTAGTTTGTTTGTGTCTCTAAGTCGAAGGTGTGTCTCTTGTAGGCAGCATATAGACGGATCGTGTTTTTAATCCATTCTGCCACTCTCTGTCTCTTTATTGGTGCATTTAGTCCATTGACATTCAGGGTAATTATGGATACGTATTTTTATGAATTTAGTGCTATCATTTTGATGTCTTTTTTTGTGTGTTGACAGCTTCTTTTTCCCACTTGATTTTATGTGCCGAGTAGATTTTCTTTGTATATTGTCCTTTCCTCATATTTGTTGTTGTTGATTTTGTTTCTGCTGACTCTGTATTTTTCCCATGTATTTTATTTTGATCAGTAGGATAGTTTGTCTCCTTTGTGATTACCTTATTATTTACCCCTATTTTTCTAAATTTAAAACTAACTTTTATTTCTTTGTATCACCGTATCTTCCTCTCCATATGGAAGGTGTATGATTACATTTCTTCGTCCCTCTTTATTATTTTAATGTTGTCTTCTTTTATATAATAACATCGCTGTTACCCTGTGTTGGGCTTTTTTTTTAATCTTGCTTTGTTGTTGTTGCTTTTTTTTTTTTTTTGGATTTCCCTGTCTGGGTTGACTTCTGGTTGCTCTGCCCAGTGTTGTATTCTTAGGTCGATACCTGATATTATTGATTTTCGAACCAAGGAACTCCCTTTAGTATTTCTTGTAGTTTTGGTTTGGTTTTCATGAATTCCCTCGAATTGTGTTTATCTGGAAATGTCTTAATTTCACCTTCATATTTAAGAGACAGTTTTGATGGATATATGATTTTTGGCTGGCAATTTTTTTCCTTCAATTTTTTAAATACGTCATCCCATTGCCTTCTTGCCTGCATGGTTTCTGCCGAGTAGTCCAAGCTTATTCTTATTGGCTGTCCTTCGTAGGTGACTTTTCATTTATCCCTCACTGCTCTTATAATTCTCTCGTTATCTTTGGTTTTGGCAAGTTTGATTAGAATATGTCTTGGTGACTTTCTTTTCAGATCTACCTTATGTGGAGTTCGATGAGCATCTTGGATAGATATCTTCTCATCTTTCACAATATCAGGGAAGTTTTCTGCCAATAAATCTTCAACAATTTTCTCTGTATTTTCTGTTAACCCTCCCTGTTCTGGTGCTCCAATCACTAGTGGGTTATTTCTCTTGATAGAGTCCCACATGATTCTTAAGGTTTCTTCATTTTTTTTAATTCTTTTATCTGATTTTTCTTCAAATATATTAGTGCCAAGTGATTTATCTTCGAGTTCAGAAATTCTAGTTTCTACTTGCTCAATTCTGCTCCTCTTTCTATTGAGTTATCTAAATCTATAATTTTATTGTTAATCTTCTGAATTTCTGATTGCTGTCTGTGGATTTTTCCAACTTACTAAACTTTTCATTATGTTCCTGAATAATCTTTCTGATTTCTTCAGTTGCTTTATCTGTGTGTTCCTTGGCTTGTTCTGCGTATTGCCTCATTTCCTTCCTGATGTCTTGAAGGGTTCTGTATATTAAACTTTTATATTCTGTATCTGGTAATTCCAGGAATGCACTTTCATCTAATAGATCCCTGGATTCTTTGTTTTGAGAGTTTGTTGAGGTAATCATGGTCTGTTTCTTTATGTGACTTGATATTGACTGTTGTCTCTGAGCCATCTATAAGTTATTGTATTAGTTTATGCTTGTTTATTATGTCATAGCTGCTTGCTTTGTTTTGTTTTGATATACCCCTATGGGTTGCTTGAGTGAGCTAGCTTGGTTATTTTTGCCTTTGGAGCCCTGGTGTCCTGTCCCCAGCTGGCTAGAGCTGTTATCAGTTATATCAGTCTAGGAGTCTATTCAGTTTTCTTGTATGAATTCAGCTCAGATTTCCAGGTAGCTGATATCAAGTGTGTGGTACAGGCTCTGTCCTACAGTCTTAGAGTGGCAGGGGTGATTGTCGTATATACCGGTATCTGATTGCAGCAGGGGGTCACGCTCTGAACAAGGCAGGGGGCTGAGAACCAACCCCCAAGTGTCTCTGAGGAAAACGTGTCTCTGTCCCCTAGAGCGTGCTGGTGGGTAGGTTCTGCAGAGGGACCATGGGCACCCAAAGTTTTTGGTTGTAAGGACTGGGAGGTACCATTTATCTTTGGACCCCTGACTCGGTTGGCTGGGTGACCCGAGTGGAGCTACCAGTCCTTAGGTCCCTGATGTGGGTAGGCGAGGACCTTGTTTAATAGGCAAAGCAATGTCAAACAGCAAACACCCACCTCTCCACTGAACAGCTGAAATGGTTGGAGTTTGCCAACGAGGGCTTATTCTCCCTAAATAGGCCCACACAAGTCCATGCAGAAGGGAAAGGTGCTCAAGGTCCACGGATGGTTTATGCCTGGACAGGAGTTGGTTCTGTCCTGAGCTCCCCCAGTTAATGGAGCTAGCAAATTATCTTTTCCCCCCGGCTGCAAATTTTTTCCTTCCCCAAGGCTGGGAGGAGGGCTCCAGATGCTCACCAGGGTCCATCTCGGGCCCAGGGATTCAGCCGCTGAAGCTGGGTTGGGGGTGGGGGGGGCGGGGCGCGGTAAAATATAGGCAAGTA
The DNA here is from genome assembly GCF_030014295.1 of Loxodonta africana. NCBI lineage: Eukaryota > Metazoa > Chordata > Mammalia > Proboscidea > Elephantidae > Loxodonta > Loxodonta africana. The sequence continues at coordinate 24,084,488 of NC_087364.1, forward strand.
CTTAGCTTTTTCAGAGAGCGCAGTTCTCCTCAGGCTCTGGAGGTGTGAGTGGGCTGTGTGGCTGCTGCCTCTCCCTGAAGAAACTGGCCGAATGCTAGTAGCAGCCCACCGTCGCCTCTGTCACCACCACTCTGGGAATGGTGCCTGAGGGCTCCCCGTGATTCAGGTCCAGTAACTCCTCTCCGCTTCTGGACAGCCTCTTCCTCTACCTGCCCCGCAGTTCGTTGTCTAAGCTTGCCTTTGATGCTTAGGGCTCCCAGCTTGTCACAAATATACTTGTTTTACTTGTTTTTTCGGGTCTGTGTTGTAAAGAGGGTTCGACGGAAGTGTCTGTCTATTCTGCCATCTTGGCTCCGCCTCTCATTAAGTTCCCTGGTACATATTATGTACTTAGGAAATGTTACTATTTTTATTCTCTGTATAGTTTTTAACAATAATGTTATATAACCAACCAGTACCTTTTGCTGTGGAGTCGATTCCGACTCATGGTGACCTCATGTGTGTCAGAGTAGAATTGTGCTCCACAGAGTTTTCAGTGGCTGGTTTTTCATAAGTAGATTGCCAGGCCTTTCTTCCAAGGCACCTCTCAGTAGACTAGAACCTCCAATCTTTTGGTTAGCAGCAAACATGTTAGCTGTTTTCACCACCCAGGGACTCAAGCATTATATATGCTCAATTAATTCAGCTGAGATTTATTGAATGTCTACTCTGGACCTGGCTGAGGTGAGGACAGAAGAGGGGAGATGGAGTGTGGTGTTGGGGAGACATGGTTCAGTTCTCTGTCTCTGAGGAACCTACAGTTTTCTAAAAGTGGCAAGTGTTCAGAATTAACAAATGCAAGGACAAGTGTAATGTGTGCCATAAAGAAGGCACATGCAGGCTGCCTCAAGAGGGCTCCCCTGTACCTCCTGCATCCCACATGCACCTCTAACATTGCAGCTGTCACATTATAAGCAATGACATTGTCATTGACACTCCTACACAGACTGTGAGCTTGGTGATGGGAGTCCACGTCTTTGCTATTGTGTCTCCAGCACTCTGCACAGTGGGAGTTCTCCATCAGTTACAGAATAGGCTCATGAGGGTGTTCCAGGCACCCAGACTTACCCGCTTCCTCTGTCTTATGGGACCAGCATCTTCCTCACACAGTTTCGCGCCCAGAGAACCGGCCACACAGCTCTGTACCAGAACTGGCACCTGGGGACTCCTAGAGCCCTTTCCAGATCATGCAGGGTAAATGTCCCTTTTTGTCACCTGCCATCACCCTTCCTTCAGACCCTGTGTGCTCATTCATCAGACACACACTAGCAGGTTACTCTGAGCAAGGCACTGTGTGGGCGCTAGGGCTAAAAAGACACGTAATTCAAAGCTCCTGATCTTGAAACGTCTTGTCTCTCTCACCCCAAATGCTCAGGGCCTTCATGATGAGTCTCTCTGTCCTTCCTCACTTTCACGTTTTAAATGGAAATTGCTTATTCATCTCTAATTTTCCTCTGTATGTATAATTAACATACAATGTAGTTGAATGTGATAAAGACAAATGTGCAAAATAAAAAGCCAGTCTGAAATGGTGATGGTTGAGTAACATGATGACTCTATGACTCTATTTAATGTCACTGAAATGTCTGTGTATGTGAAAAATATTGAAATGGCAAGTGTTTTGTTACCTATATTTACCACACACACAAGCAAGTCAGAGTATGTGTCTGGAAAAACAAAGCAACAGATGTGTTATATCCGTGCTCATGTCCAATATGTTCTCTGAGTTGGGACCAGGGCATGCTCTCTGGGCAGTATCATCAATCCAATTTTATATTGCCTGTTTGGATTCCACCCCCCTTCAAACATTAAATCGACATTATAGCATTCCAGGGCGTTACGCACCCACTAGACCTTTGGCAAATGAGTCCTAATGTCAGATCAGCCACTGTGTCCTTGAGATTTACCAATAGGTCCATATGTGGTCCTGGGATCTCTGAGGTGCGAGCCACATGGTCCATCTGTCACCCTGTCTTTGGGCTGTAGAGTCCACAGAGCCTTGTACTTTTTTCCCTCCCTACCAACAACATTGGAGCCATAGTGACACAGTGGTTAAGAGTTTGGCTGCTAACCAAAAGGTTGGCAGTTTGAATCCACTAGCCGCTCCTTGGAAATCCTATGGGACAGTTCTACTCTGTCCTATAGGGTAGCTGTCATGGATTGAATTGTGTCCCCCCCAAAAATGTGTGTATCAACTTGGTTAGGCCACGATTCCCAGTATTGTGTGGTTGCCCTCCATTTTGTGATTATAATTTTATGTTGAGAGGATTAGGGTGGGATTGTAACACCACCCTTACTCAGGTCACCTCCCTGATTCCAAGGTAAACGGAGTTTCCCTGGGGTGTGATCTGCACCACCTTTTATCTTTCAAGAGATGAAACGGAAGCAAGCAGAGAGTTGGGGACCTCATACCACCAAGAAAGCAGCATGAAGAGCAGAGCTTCTCCTTTGGATCCAGGGTCCCTGTGCCTGAGAAGCTCCTCAACCAGGGGAAGATTGAGGACAAGGACCTTCTTTCAGAGCCAACAGAGAGAGAGCCTTCCCCTGAAGCTGATGCCTTCTTGGACTTTTAGCCTACTTTACTGTGAGGAAATAAATTTCTCTTTGTTAAAGCCACACACTTGTGGTATTTCTGTTACAGGAGCACTAGATAACAAAGACAGTAGCTATGAGTGAGAGTCAACTGTACTGCAACAGGTTTTTTTTTTTTAAATACCACTAACAGTCCTCACATTCCATTTCATTGCCTTTCTTTAGGAACAGGAACTTTTTGTCAGGTAGATGTTGTTAGCTGCCACTGAGTAGCCCCCAACTCATGGCAGCTCATGCACAATGGGATCGGGCTGTTGTGATCCATAGGAATTTCATTGGCTGATTTTCGTAAGTAGATAGCCAGGCCTTTCTTCCTAGTCTGTCTTAGTCTGGAAGCTCCGCTGAAATCTGTTCAGCAACAGAACAACACACAAGTCTCCACGAACAGATGGGTGGTGGCTGCACATGAGGTGAATTGCAGGGAATTGAACCTGGGCCTCCCACACAGAGGGTAAGGATTCTACCACAGAGCCACCACTCCCATAACCACCAGGTAGATAAAGGATAAATAATGGAACAAGGGATCTGTTCATACATGACAGAGAAGTGAAGTTGTCAATTAGATATTTAGCACCCACCATGAATTAGGTGAAAAAATCAGCCAAAGCAGTCAAGATCACCTTCAACAGCAGACACTTAGTGGAGGGAGTGATCCACAAGGCAGTTGTGATGAAAACCTGAACCTCTTGCCATCGAGTCGGTTCCAGCTCATAGTGACCCCATGTGACAGAACAGAACTGCTCTATAGGGTTTCCAAGGCTGCAGTCTTTATGGAAGCAGACTGCCACAGCTTTCTCTCACAGAGCCACTGATAGGTTTGAACTGCTGACCTTTGGTTAGCAGCTGAACACTTAGCCACTGAGCAACCAGGACTTCCTCTAGCTGGGATGAGTAGGGTATAAATTTACTGTAAAAAATCACATGTACACTCCTCATTAGATCACACAATAGAATTCTGCAAGACCAACAACTTCTTCATTGCAAATACCTTTTTTCAACAACATAAACAGCAACTATACATGTGGACCTTGCCAGATGGAATATACAAGAATCAAATTGACTACATCTGTGGAAACAGAGGATGGAAAAGCTCATTATCATCAGTCAGAACAAGGCTAGGGGCCAACTGTGGAAGAGACCATCAATTGTTCCTTTGCAAGTTCACGTTGAAGCTGAAGAAAATTGCAACAAGTCCACAAGAGCCAAAGTACGATCATTTTTACACCCTACTTGAATTTAGAGACTATCTCAAGAATAGATTTACACCTTGAACACTAATGACTAAAGACTAGATGAGTTGTAGAATCACATCAAGGACATCATACATGAAGAAAGCGAGAGGTCATTAAAAAGACAAAAAAGAAAGAAAAGACCAAAATGGGTGTCAGAAGAGACTCTGAAAATTGCTCTTCAGCGTAGAATAGCTAAAGCAAAAGGAAGAAATGATGAAGTCAAAGAGCTAAAAAGAAGATTTCAAAGGTAGGCTCAAGAAGACAAAGTATTATAATGAAATGCTCAAAGACCTGGAGTTAGAAAACAAAAAGGGAAGAATACACTTGGTAAATTCAAGACTTGAGTTACAATTCTGAAGGATTCTATAGGGAATATATTAAATGACACAGGACACATCAAGAGAGGATGGAAAGAATACAGAGAGTCACTATACCAAAAAGAATTGGTCTATGTTCAGACATTTCAGGAGGTAGCATATGATCAAGAACTGATGGTACTGAGGGAAGAGGTCCAAGCTGCACTGAAGGCACTGACAAAAAACAAGGCTCCAGGAATTGATGGAGTACTAATTCAGATGTTTCAACAAACAGATGCAGTGCAGGAGGTGCTCACTCATCTATGCCAGAAATATGGAAGAGGGCTTCCTGGCCAGCTGACTGGAAGAGATCCATACCCATTCCAAAGAAAGATGATCCAAGAGAGTGAGGAAATTATTGAACAGTATTGTTAGTATCACACACAAGCAAAATTTTGCTGAAGATCATTCAAAGCAGTCGCAGCAGTACATCAACAGAGAATTGCCAAAATTCAAGCTGGATTCAGAAAAGATGTGGAATGAGGGATATCATTGATGATTTCAAATGGTCCATGGCTGAAAGCACAGAATACCAGAAAGATGTTTACCTGAGTTTTATTAACTATGCAAAGACGTTCAACTTTGTGGATTATAAGAAATTGTGGGTAACATTATGAAGAATGGGAATTCCAGAACACTTAATTGTGCTCATGAGGAACCTGCGCATAGACCAAGAGGCAGTCGTCCAAGCAGAACAAGGGGGATATTGCATGGTTTAAAGTCAGGAAGGTGTGCATCAGGGTTGTATCCTTTCACCGTACTTATTTAATCTGTATGCTGAGCAAATAATGTAAGAGGCTGGACTATGTGAAGAACATGGCATCAGGATTAGAGGAAAAATCATTAACTACCTATGATATGAAGATGAGACAACCCTGCTTGCAGAAAGTGAAGAAGACTGGAAGCACTTACTAATGAAGATAAAAGACTACAGCTCTCAGTATGGGTTACACATCAACATAAAGAAAACAAAAATCCTCACAAATGGACCAACAAGCAACATCATGATAAATGGAGAGAAGTTTGAAGTTGTCAAGGATCCTCAATCAATATCTGTGGAAGCAGCAGTCAAGAAATCAAACAACACATTGCATTGGGCAAATCTGCTGCAAAAGACCTCTTTAAAGTACTAAAAAGCAAAGATGTCACTTTGAGGAGTAAGGTGTGCCTGACCCAAGCCATGGTGTTTTCATTCGCCTCATATGCATGTGAAAGCTGGATCGTGAATAAAGAAAACCGAAGAAGAATTGATGCCTTTGAATTATGGCGCTGGTGAAGAACATTGACTATACCATGGTCTGTCAGAAGAACGAACAAATCTGTCTTGGAAGAAGTACAGCCAGAACGCTCCTTAGAAGTGAGGATGGCAGGACTTCGTCTCATGTACTTTGGACATGTTATCAGGAAGACCCAGTCCCTAGAGAAGGACATCATGCTTTGTAAAGTAGAGGGTCAACAAAAAAGAGGAATACACTCAATGAGATGAGTTGACACAGTGGTTGCAACAATGGGCTCCAGCATAACAACAATTGTTAAGGATGATGCAGAATCGAGTAGTGTTTCGTTATGTTGTGCACAGGGTCATTATGAGTCGAAACTGACCTGATAGCACCTAACAACAACAACAGCAACACCACTCCACATTGCTGGATTGAAATTTTCTTTATCCTTCAAATCATGTAGAAGGAGTACATACTTTCTGGGGATGTATGCAGGAAAATGGAGTCTAAGAGATCATTCTGAAATCTTTGCGGAGTACACTGGTGTGGTGGGAAGAGTATGAAGTTTGGAATTAGTTCCTTGAGGTTTGACTCCCAGCCCAACCTCTTCTATGTGGCCCAGCAAGCAAAATGGACATAAATATCTATCATTTGTTAAACAAATATTATTTCACAAGCACATTTAATAATGTTCACAAGTCTATGTGGTGGATACTATTACTACCCTTATTTTTCTGATAAGAAAGCTGAAGCTAAGACAACACCAAATGCTCTTTAGGATATGGAGCACCTTGAACTCTTTTATATTGCTTGTGGGAATGTAAACTGGTACAATCATTTTAAAAAATGTTTGGCAGTGAACATGCATAACACCTATAACCCAGCAATACCACTCGTGGGTATGTACACAAAAGAAGTGAGGTTTCTCTTCTACCAAAAACATGTTCAAGAATGTTCATGGCAGCTTTATTCATAATAGGCCCCTCCCTTTAAAAAATAACCTAATTGTCCATCAGCAGTAGAATGGAATATCACACACTCAAACAATGGAATACTACACATCAGTGAAAAAGAATAAACTAATGACACACAGAAAAGCATGGATCAATCTCATAGACATAATGTGAGGTAAAAGAAGTCAGACAAAAAAAGAGTATATACTGCATGATTCCATTTTATGAAGTTCAAAAACCAACAATCTACGATCACAGAAGTTAAAATAGTGCTTACTCTTGGGGCAGTGGGCATTACTGACTGGGAGGACACATGAGGGAGTCTGCTGAGGCGCTGTAAATGTTCTCTACCTTGAGCTGCATGGTGGTTACATTAATATTTTTTTATATACTGTGTAACAAATGACCACAAATTTAGCAATTTGAGCAACACACTTATAATCTCTCAGTGTCCATGGGTCAAGAGTCCAGGCTCAGCTTGGCTGGGTCTTCTGCTCAAGGTCTCACCAGGCTGCAAGCAGGTATCCTCTGGGTTGCTCTCATCTGGAGGCTTGGCTGGTGAAGAATCTGTTTACAAGCTCACACAGGTTGTTGGCAGAATTCATTTCCTGTGTGTAAACTGAGGGCTCAGCTTTTTGCTGGCTGTGAGCTGGAGACTGGCCCCAGGTTCCAGAGGCTTCCTGCAGTTCCTTACCAGAGAAACTGCCCCACTGTGGCCAGTTAGAGTATCAAACCAGTAAGGAGAGCATCTCACTCCAGTTGGCTAAGAGGGAGTAAAAAAAAAAAAAAATTATGTAGCATGACATAATTATGGGTGTGACATCCCATCGCCTTTGCCATATTTCTATTATTTAGAAGCATGTCACAGGTTCTCTCCACACTCAGGGGGAGAGGATTAAGCAAAGATATGGGCACCAGGAGGTGGGCATTGTTGTGGTCAATTTAGGGTCTGTCCACCACAGACACACTCACATAGGCATACATGTGCATATGCACACACAACACACACTATACATACCTGACATGCACACATGTGCACACACACAGACATATATACACATACCACATGTGCACACCCTCACACACACATGCATACATGTACCACACGCATACCCTCACATGCACACACATGAATACAGACACACGCACACATACAGGCATGTACAACTATACACACCCACGCACACACACGCATGCACACATTCATCCACCTCTACATGTAAGATTTCTGTAAGCCACAGTGTGTTGTTATACCTCAATTTAAAAAAACAAAACAAGCCTCAGGCTAGGAGAGACACAGTAACTTGCTCTAAGTCACACAGCTGCCAAGTGTCAGAGGTGGGCTTCAAACTCAGCTCCTTCTGATACCACAACCTGTGCTCCTATCCTGAAATTGAAATGGAATGATGAAGCTATGCTCTGAGTCTACTGTCTGGCTCAGAGAACAGTAGCTATCATATTGATGACAAAGCATTTCAGTTTATTACATGTAAACATTACTGTTTAATTTTGAAATAAGTTCAGATATCAGCTTGTGCATCTCAAACAAGGTAGTAAGTCTGAGAAGGTGCCAGAACCCCCACACCCACCCTAATTGACATTGGTCAGGTGTATGCCCTTCCCACTGTTTCCTTAAACCACAAAGAATGTGGTTTTATCACTGTTGTTCATTTTCCTACAATATTCATTTTTCCATCCCTCCTCCCTACCCAGTTCTAAAGGTTTACTGTGAACATTCTTTAGTTAGTATTCTAACCTATAAAGGAACCCTCTGTTTTAAGATTTATTACAATTGTCTCTTTAACTTGTTCCTCATTATTCGAAAGCTACTTTTAAGTAAACAATGAAAAATCTTGTTCTCCCCATCTGTTCTCCTGCACTTAAAAAAACTTGTTTTTGTTGCTGAGAATACACACAGCAAAACATACACCAATTCAACAATTTCTGTATGTGCAATTCAGTGACACGGATTATATTCTTTGAGTTGTGCAACCATTCTCACCCTCCACTTCTGAGTTGTTCCTCATAACATAAACCCATTGCCCCCTTATCTAATCTTTGCTATTGTCAATGTAATCCCATATAGACAGATCTTAAAAGAGCATAATGCTCAAGGCAGACAGTTTTTACTAGTTAAGCTAAGTTATTTTTTGGTCTGAAGAAGACTTCAGGGGTTATTTTTGGTTTAAGTTTTAAAGAGTATCTCAGGGCAAAAGTTTCAGGGGTTTGCCTAGCCTCCATGGCTCCAGAAGGTCTGCAGTCCATGTGAATTTGAAATTCTGTTCTACATTTTCCCCCTTTTGATCAGAATTCTATAGACTCTTTGATCAAAATGTTCATAATGATAGCCAGGCACCATCCAGTTCTTCTGGTCTCATGGCAAATGAGGCCACACATTCCATTTCCTCCTGCTATTCCTGACTCTCCTTCCTGTGTTGCTCCAGGTGAATAGAAGCCAATTGCTCTGCTGTGGATGACCTGCTTGCCGGCTTTTACAGTCCCAGGAACTGCACAACATGTTCTTCACTTTTGAAGTCAGCAGGAAAAAAAATAATTTACTTGATTTCAAAATGGAAGAGTTCAGTCAGGGTAAAAATTCAAAACTGGTCACAAGAGTCATCTCAAATTACAGTTGTGAGCTATCATACTTATTAGGGGTTTGCTTAAAATTTTGGAGTTAAAAAGAATTATTGCTTTAAGGGAAGAGTTATAAAAATCAGCTAAAAAGAATTGGTGGCCTGCATAAACAGCTCCTAATCCTTATTGTAGGAGCTATTTTTTTTTTAAATTTCATTCTTCATGTTTGTAATATACTTTAAAGCACACAACAGTATGTACTAGGATAGTATCTTTATTTTATTGAGCACCTACTATGTACCCAGTGGAAACACTGGTGGCATAGTGGTTAAGCGCTAAGGCTGCTAACCGAAGGTCTGCAGTTCGAATCCACCAGGCACTCCTTGGAAACTCTATGGGACAGTTCTGCTCTGTCCTATAGGGTTGCTACGAGTCGGAATCAACTTGAGGGCAATGGTTTTTATTTTTATTTTTACATACCCAGTATTGTAAGAGATACTAAAATGAATAAAACGTAATCACTGTCATCAAGGAGATTAGACTATCCTTGATCAGTGCAAAAACAAGGGTGTGTCCGAGGTCTTAATTAACACTACCTTAGGAAGTCAGGGAGTCCCTGGTTGGTACAATGGTTAATGCACTTGGCTGCTGACTGAAAGGTTGAAGGTTCCAATCCACTCAGAGGTACCTTGAAAGAAAGGCCTGGCAATTTACTTCTGAAAAATTAGCCATTGAAAACCCTATGGAACAGAGTTCTACTCTGACACACATGTGGTCACCAGGAGTTGGAGTCGACTCTGCTACAACTGGTTAGAGAAGTCAGGAAAGACTTCAAAGATGTGAACTTGAGGTGAGTCTTAAAAAGTACATTGGAGTTCACCAGGTAGACACAGGTTAGTGTGGGTATATACTCTTAAAACCAAAAAACCCGTTGCCATCGAGTCAATTCCGACTCATAGCGGCCCTACAGAACAGAGTAGGACTGCCCCCATAGGGTTTCCAAGGAGCGGCTGGTGAATTTAAACTGGCGACCTTTTGGTTAGCAGCTGTTGCTCACTGTAGCTCTTAACCACTGTGCCACCAGGGCTCCAAACCAAACCTGTTGCTTTTGAGTTGATTCCCACTCATAGTGACCCTATAGGTAAGAGCAGAACTGCCCCATAGGGTTCCCAAGGAGCGCCTGGTGGAATTGAACTGCCGACCTTTTGGTTAGTAGCCTGAGCTCTTAACCACTAGGCCATCCATTTTTTCCCATGCTCTCCAGTCGGAATTGACAGCAACAGGTTCTTATTGTTGTTTTTTTAAATATATAGGCCAGGCAATTCTAAACTCCTTACAGGAATGATCTCATTTCATTCCCACACAACTCAGGGCAGCTACTATTGTGTCTAGATTACTGATGGAGAAACCAAGGTTCAGAAGAGCACGTCCAAGGCCAAAACCAGAAATATCTTTTATCCAGGAGCTCAAGGTTTCTACTGACACCCTGACAACTTTTTTTAAGGACAGGTTGTTGTTGCCATTGGGTGCCCTTGAGTCAATTCCGACTTACAGCAATCCCATGTGACAAGAGAAGAACTGCCTCATGGGGTTTCCTAGGCTGTAATCTTTACCAGGTTTCTCTCCTGTGGAGCTGCTAGGTGGGTTTGAACCACCAACCTTAGGTTAGCAGCTGATCACTTAACAATTTGCTCCATCAGGGCTTCTTAAAGGACAGGTACTAACCATTTTCTCTCACCACTCCAGATAGGGCGATACCTTTGTTTCCATTTTCACCAAAGAGGAAGCTGAAACTCTAGAGGTACAGAGTTTGCCCAGTGGTACACGGCTGACTCTAGGCTGTGTCTTTACAGCTCTAAAGAAATCCATTTTTTTGAGGGCTGGGCTTATTTTCCCAAGGACTTGACTTTGAGTATTGTGTTTTTCTTCATGAGTGAAAGTATTATATATAAATATTAATAGTGGTTTCCAAGCAGGCAGAAATGATTTTTTGAGGCACAGATTTTTTTTAAAGAAAAACCAGAATTGCTTATTAGATTTGTGCTAATTCTAAAGAGATTTTTAAAAACCCCTCAGTTTAGTCCTTCATGTCCTTTTTTAAGACAATACTTAAAATAGTTTTCATTTTAACATTTATGAGAACTTCATGAAGATTTTGTTAAAGTTATAAAATGAAACATCTGATATTAGCCTTTCGTGCTATGTCTCGAAAATTTCCAGGTTTATTTATATATTTCTTATGCTTTTAAAATACATGCTCTTTGTTGAAAATTTGAGGAATTTCAATAGATTCAATGAATAAAATTTGCCTATATTTCCATCGCCCAGAGATAATTATCATTCATATTTTAATGTGCTTTTCCTCAATTTTTAAAAGCATATATGAAATTAATTTTGAATTTTCATTAGGTAGTATAAAATTTTTATATGCTCTTCAGTGTTAAAAATAGCGGGTATTGTTCTTCATAAGTAATACATGTTTATAATAATAGTGCCTGGCACATAACAGTCCCTCAAATGAATGAATCACAGACAAATGTGCACTTTTGAAAAGATTGCCTCTATTTCATGCATTCCATTAGCTGCACATCAGGAAGCGGTTCTGGGACGTTTGGGGCACAAGTCCTGGCGCAGAAGGGTTGGCTTCGCCCCTGTCGTGCTTGGTATGAACAGGGTTAGGCTTTGCCCGCTACAGGAGGTGAGAGTCCTCGGACTGGGTTCACTGATACAGTCAAAACAAACCTTGCTTGGGCCCTGGGGAAGTGAGCAGTTTAAAAATACTCACCTTGGGTATCCCTGAGCTCAGGAGAGCACTGTCCCCAGCGCCCGGTGCCTTCGCCCCAGGTGAACTCCTAGCGGGAGCGGGGGGGCGGAGTTGGGGTGGGGGCGGGGCGACACGGTCGCGCCCCTCCCCGGCCTGGGCGGGGCTGGAGGCGGTCCGGGGCGGGCCAGCCGGGCCGGGGGCGGGGCCAGGGGCGGTCCGGGACGGGCGCCAGGGAGGCCCGGGGCGGGCGGGCCGCCGAGCTCTTCCCTGTGTGCCGCACCGCCCCGCCAGTCCCGGGGCGCAAGCTCCTCACGAGTCCCCGGCGTGCTTGCCGCTCCCGCCGGGAGGAGGGGACCGGCTTCGGGTCGCAGGGGCGTCTTTGATCTTTTAGCTGGAGAGCCAGCCTCTGAATCCGAGCTGCAGCTGCCCCGGGCGGTGCGCGCCGAGGTCCCCCGACTCGGCGGCAAGGTGAGTGCGCCGGAGGACCCGCTCTCCTCGGGGACAGACGGGGCGGAGGGCGCGAGAGGGGCGGGCTGGCCGCGTCTGCTCGCCGGGTGAGTGCTCAGGCTCCTTCCCCTCCCGCCCTGGGTGAGGGGAGGACCCTCGGGGGAAGCCTGAAGACACATGATGAAGATTGTGTAGATGGCGAGCGCTTTGTCCTCTCCTCCCCACTGCCGCTCGGAATCCCGGCCGGCGCCTGCCCACCTGTTGGTGCGCGGGTCCGCGGAGCTCTCGACCTTGCCTCGCCCGGCGATAGCGTCTGGGTGAGGGCGTGTATTTGATGTTCTGTGAAAAGGCAGCTTCCAGCAGGAAATGTACCAGGATTATGAGGGAACTTTATCCTGCGCTCCAAATTCGGAGTCCCCGAGACACGGGCACTGCGTCGGGGGGGCGGATAAAGGTTCGGGGTGGCCAGGGGTGGCTGGGGCCTCCTGTAACCCTCTGGCAGTGTGAACGCTGCAGCAGATAAGGGCCACGCATGACCTACTGGGGTCAAGATAGCATTACTGAGTCCAGGGACTGAGAGAGATGTGGTTTGGAGAATTTAGCTTCGAAAGGAAATTTTGCCTTACTTCCCAACTTCTCATTTCAGGAGAAAGACGTTGTGACCGGGCGTCTCACTCCTTTTGATTTGAGGGGCAAGTGGGCAGAGGTGGTTTGGTTGCGTTTCTGTTCATGAGATGGGAGAATTGGTATGCCAGCCCCAGGAAGGTTTAAGCCCGCGCTGCTGCCAAAGTCAGGGGAACGAACTCAGGTGATCAGGCTGACCAGGCCCCCACCTGACTGTGCAACTCTTACTGCCTTCCAAGTGCAAAACAAACTAAAGCAAACAAACAAACAAAAAAAACCCTGGTAGTTGCGTCCTAGCATTTGACGACAGTATTGGTCAATGGAAGGATAATTTGAATTTATTCAACACTTTTGCTATTAAGACTTCGCAACTTTAAGTCTTACCTATCTCCCAGCCCCCCCAGGTTTTTTTAACCCTCGACTCGACGGCAGTGGTTTTTTTTTTAACCACTCCAAGCCTTCCAGTTCCACTGCTGTCCTTTTTTCCACTTGCTGCCAGGCACATACATTCACTCTATTTTATTCTTCCACCTTTCCTAACAAATGCACCTTTTCTCTTTGCCCCCAGCCCCCCAAACTTCCTGTGCATTGTTGCCTGACTGCCTGTTAATTAGGCACCCTCCCAGTGCTGTGGTCTTTTCCTTTCATTGTTGCCACCCAATTCCCCTCCTCCATCACTTAGTATCACGTGGCTATTTCTTAGTATCAAATATTCTAAATTTCATCTACCCCCTTTGGCTCCTGAATTTGCCGTCCTCCTTCCTCCCAGTTTGAGCATTTTCTTTGTGCCTCTGTGTGTGAGTTTCTTAATTCTCCCTGCTGTGTCTCCCACCCAGCCCTTTCTTGCATGTTGCCCGTCTAACAAGTGCTTTTCCCAGCCACAGCCTGCAGCTGCCTTCTACAGCACACCTTGTTTCAGTTCCTTCGCTGTGCTTTTTCATACTCCGTCTCCCTCCCCGGGCCCCCTAGGTTCTCTTTTCCAGTCAGCCCTCTATTACCTTGCAGAGCTCTTTTCTTTCAAATGTCTCTGGTTTTGATGGAAGTGTCAGAAAGGAGCAGGGTGCGAGCAGCTGCATTTTCCCCAGGAGTGCTGTGAATTTCAGGACTTTCTCCTCTCCCACTGTTTCTGTGTGTTTGGTTTTTTTCTTATTGAAGTAGTATTGAATACATCATTCTTGACTGATGTTAGTATTGTTAGTAATATGAATATGACCAGTTACCGTGGAGTCAATTCTGACTCACAGTGACTGCATGTGTGTTAGAGTACAACTGTGCCCCACAGGGTTTTCAATGGCTAATTTTTTGGAAGTAGGTTGCCAAGCCCTTCTTTTGGGGCAGTTTTGGGTGGACTCGAACCTCCAACCTTTCAGTTAGCAGCTTAGTGTGTTCACCGTTTGCACCACCCAGGGACTCTTAGATGACTCTTACCGAGTGCCAAGCACTGTCTTGAAGGCTTTACGTGCAGTAACTTACTTGATCCTCCTAACATCCCTGTAAACGAAGGTACTTTTATTGTCCTCATTTTACAGATGAAAACAATGGAGGCTGAGGGAAGCTAAGTAACATACCCAAGATTTCACAGCTGCTCAACGGTGGAGCCGCTCTTCTCACCATATAGTGGAGCTTCCGTTTCATAATGCCTCTTGCACTCAGAGATGGAATAGAATTCAGCTTGGGAAATAAAGTTGTTATTTGACACATTTTATTTAGTCCGCAATTTACACCATTTGAAGGCACAAATTGAATACTTGCAGTGTGTGGGGAAAGCCTAATGCCCGATGACTCAGAAAGCCTGGGCTGACTGCCAACGAATCCACTTTCACCTGTTTTACTTGAGCTTGTGCGGTGGCCCTCATACATACTAAAAATTACCAAACCAGTTGACACCAACTCCTGGAGACCCCATGTGTGTCAGAGTAGGACTGTGGTCTATAGGGTTTTCAATGGCTGATTTTTTTTGGAAGTAGACCTCCAAGCCTTTCTTCTGAGGTGCCTCTGGGTAGATTCGAACCACCAACCTTTTGGTTAGTTGCCAAGCAACTGTTTGCACCACCCAGGGACTCCTCATACATGCTAAACCGTTGCCCTCAAGTTGTTTCCAACTCAGCGACCCTATGGAACAGAGTAGATCTGCCACATGGGGTTTCCAAGGCTGTAATCTTTACGGAAGCAGACTGCCACATCTTTCTCCCAAGATAGTATAAGCCGGTGGTTATTACAGCCACAGGAAGCACATAACAAAGCTTCATAAAAACACCATTAGCTACCATTTTCTATGCCTGGAGAGTTCAGTTTCACTTCAGCTGTGCAGAACTTTAGGGTCCTGATATCTGTGTGATTTTATGAGTCTTGTTTATTTCTGTTTGATTATTTAATCTTCTAACCTTGTTCAGACATTTCCTTGTTAGTCTTCACCTTCCCCCAAAGTTGGAGGCCAGTATTTCTGCTTTCATAGATACCGAAGCATAGAGTGCTGGTAAAGTCAGACACTTTGATCTCATTGGAAGGGCCCTTACATACTACTGATGAGGAAACTGTGGTGCAGAGAAGTGAAGCTATGTATCTGAGGGAACACAGCAGGACAGGTGGAGCACCTTAGCACCAATTCTTCCGAGTTCAGTTTCAGGGCTCCACAGAATGTAGCTACACCTGGCCCTGTAGCTTGGTGAGTTTTCGCCTGTGCTGTGGAAAACAATGAACCTTGTACCTTCCTTTCCTGAGGTAAGAGGCGTTGGAAGATCTCACTCATGCTTGAAGTTCTCAGTGGTTATGTTGGTTTGTTTTTGCTGAAAGCTACACATTTAGAAAATGTTTCTTTTTGAGGCATGTAATGGCATAAATGGGATTATGAAATTACAGAAGTATAAATTTCTGTTTTAGAAAGAAATGTTCTTATTACCAAAACATCAGGAAGGAACACCAAATGTACATTGCTGTCTAGAGGCATGCCATATAATACATGATAATTTAAAAATCAATAACTGGAATGTTTAACTGTATTTTCTGCTTGGGGAGAGACATGCATCAGTACAAAGTGCTTACATGGTTTTCTTCATCTCTGCCTCTCAACTAAAACAGTGTGAAGACGAGAGCCACATGATGCTCTAGTGATGGTGCAAGTTGGTTGTGTTGTTTCCTCCTCCTCTGCCCTTCCTTGGCGCCTCTCCTGATTCCCATCTCTGCTTCCTTCCTCTTCCCAGCCTCTAGTTGTTAGGTGCCACTGAGTGGATTCTGACTCATAGCGGCCCTGTGTACAACAAAATGAAATGTTGCCCGGTCCTTCACTATCCTCACAACTGTTGCTATGTTTGAGCTCATTGTTGCAGCCACCGTGTCACTCCATCTTGTTGAGGGTCTTCCTCTTTGTCACTGACGCTCCACTTTACCAAGCATGATGTCCTTCTCCGGGGACTGGTCCTTCCTGATAACAGGTACAAAGTACGTGAGACAAGTCTCCCCATCCTCGCTTTTATTTAATCCCTCTCGCCTGAACCCTCAGGTAATCTGGATGGTTACTGTTCACCTATGATGGTTGACTCATTCCATTTCAGCCCTTCTTGCCCTAACGTGTGTATTGCATATGATGAGGTAACTTCTCTTTTACACTTCTAGAATTCTTGAATTAATCGTCCTTCAAGTCATTGTTTGTGCTCTGTGGTTCCAGGGAGGATTATTATTACTGTAGCTGGATAGCAGGTTAGGTTTTACTGTTCCCCTGTTACACTTGTGGAAATGAATGCTCAAGAAGGTTATGTTAGATAAGCCACAGAGTAAGTAGCAAGATGGAGATTTGAACCCAGGTCTGCCTAGCTTCATGTGCTTCTATGTGGCTGTCTCTTCTAGTAGCTTGTAACTCATTAAGGCAGAAACTTTACCATTGAACCTTTTACAAAATAGATGATGACTGCTTGGTGAACTGCAGGTAAAACACGAGAGGAGCGATTAGGGGGTAGGGGGTGTGAGGGCTTACCGAGGTTCTGTGTCTAGCCCTAGATTTACCTCACTCCGGGCGTGTGGATGACTCACACTGTGCCTTGGAGAACCCTGGGGAGCAGTGGTAATGCCACAGTATGGAAAGACAATGTTAATGTACTTTTTTCTGCATGGTCGTAGCAATTTGCTGTGGTCAGGATGTCAACACTTACGGGCACAGGTAATGACCCATACTGTGGTCATAATGTTCAGAATGTCTTGGCCATAGGACTGTTATCTCATCTAACCAGATCTGAAAGATTTCCTGATCAGCAGTAACCTCCACCCATTTCCCTGAAGCAGGACCACCCTCTGTCTTTGTGGAATAAATAAGAACACAGCATCACAATTTCAGAAACCTTGTGTCTCGCCCTCACTTGCCAGATCTGGACTGAAAAGCTCACATCATTGTCCCTCCTCTGGATTTGGCCACAGAATCGGGAAACTCTAAAAAGCCTGTATGCATCTTTTCTGGGCGAGAGGAAGGGTCAGCCTCTCCCATCAGCCCCCGTTAACATGGCGGCAGAGTTTGTTTCCTAAGGTTGGCAAGCTCTCCCTTGAGAGAAATAGAACGAGAGTCTGAAATAACAAGACTGAAGAGTTTTGGTACAAAGAGGAAACCAGAAAAGATCACTGGCCCCACCATTTCTTCATCAGTCACCCAAGCCATACAGCCTCCTTGCACGAACTGCACCCCAAAACGCAGCCCACCTTCCAGAGCCCAAACTTGGAAATGAAGTCTTTGCTTACAGCCTAGGACAGGTGAAGGGAGAGGGCATGTCCAAGCTTTTATTGTATCACAGCAGATGGGGAGGATGACTGGGAATGAGATGTATTCCTCCATTCCGAATTGGAACTTTGATCACAGTCTTTCGTAGACAATGTTGTTACATATAACATGAACAGCCCATTGTGTTTTAGTGTTAAAATGATAATTTGGTCACACTAAGCAAGTTTCTGAGGTTTTCTAAAACAACCAGCCAACACTTAAATGAGTGCAAATGAGTTGGGAGTCTTTATCCCCACTCTGGCAACAGGCCTCAGAAAGGCAGGGGGCATGAGGCAGTCAATCATGTGTATTCATTGAGTCATGCATGTACACTGGGCCCCAATGATTACAGGACCATGGACCTTGGAGCTTTCTCTTTTGGGGCTCCCTGGATTGGTGAGAACATCCATGCACGGGATGTGGACAGCGGAAGCCTTGTGCTGCCGGGACCTCTCTGAGACCTTGCCCGATATGCCTCTTTGCTTGTATCCTTTCTGGTTGTAATAAATGGGTAACTGTAAGTATAAGTAATAGTATCTGTGAATTTTGTGAGCCAACATAGAGAATTAGCAAACCCACAGGGGGCAAAGGAACTCTCACTTAGCTCAGCTTGGCTAATTCAGAGAAAGGCTACAAAGGCAGTCGATTTGTGAAGATCCAGCTCTGGGTCATTGGTGGTCAGGGAAAAGACTGCCCGGGCAGTGGATAAAGAAAGACAGGGTCCTTCTAGCTTGTGACCTAGAGAGATAGGGGGGCTGGCTGGCCTTAAGTACGGGAAGTTGTGCAAATTCCTGAGCCTATGTCTGCTCCCCGATGACCTGATCCCGAGTGGCCAGGGATGTTGTGATCTGGCTCATGGTGGCCAGGGATGCAGTCTGACCTAAGTCTGGCTGGTTAGGCTCAGAGAGAGGAGGTGCCATGGAAGTGAATGGTGATGAGGAAGCGATAAAGGTGGGGTTTGCAAAATCCAACATCTCATATCCGATTTGTAGGTTGGGACTCTCAATGTTACTGTATTGTACACGTGAAAAATGTAGAATTGGGAAATGTTGTGTTGTCTATATCTTTATAACAGTTAAAAAGAGAAAGAGTCCATCCTAGGAACCACCCCACCGCCCCCGCCCCCCTCAAAAAAGAAACTTGTTCCCTTTATACTTCCTGATTGAAAGGAGTGCTTTTATGTAATGGATAAGCTTCTTTCTAGTTCTCCATGAATCGTCTGCTTTGTGAGTTACGTGAATGTATGGGTATTGCTGTCACATCTGTTTGAGTGGTGCTGTCTCTTGTGCTGGCATGGGAAGGGAGGACACATGTGTACCTGACATTTATTGAGCCCCTTTGTGTGCCAGGCAGTGTGGTGCTATCTCTTGTGCTGGCATGGGAAGGGGGGACACATGTGTACCTGACATTTATTGAGCCCCTTTATGTGCCAGGCAGTGTGCTAGACACTCAAGAAGGGGCTCACATTCTTGTCTAGTGGGAGAGGTAGACATGCAAAAGCAAATCATTAAAACATAGTCAGAGTAGTGATGGAATTATGCAAAGGGCCTGATAGGGGCACACGAGAGGTCTAAGATTCTGGGGTGCTTCCTGGGGAGGAGCTAAACCCAGGCTGAATCTTAGCAGAGGAAGGAGCAGGGTGGGGAAGCACTGACTAAGGGTGGCTTTACACATGCACAGCTTACACAGAGGTGGAAAGCTGGGTCTTCAGGCTGGTGAACTTAGGGAGTTGCAGACAGAGTGGCCACAGCTTCCAGCTCTTCGTTCATGACTATTGCTGTGCACCTTAGGGCCGTGGTCCTTAAAATGTGATCTCCATAATTGCAACGTCCGCATCATCAGCATCACTGGGAAATCATTAGGAAAGCAAATTTGAGGGCTCTACCCCAGGTTTGAAAGGAACCCTGGTGGCGCAGTTGTTAAGCTCTCGTCTGTTAACCAAAAGGTTGGTGGTTCAAACCATCCAGCTGCTCCATGAGAGAAAGATGCAGCAGTCTGAGTCCATAGATTTCCAGCCATGGAAACCTTATAGGGCAGTTCTACTCTATCCTATAGCGTCGTCCTATGAGGTGGAATTGACTGGATGGCAATAGGTTTTGAGAGCCCAGACTTACAGGGTTGTGATGAGTCGGAACTGACGCAATGGCAACAGGTTACCCCAGATCTCTGGGGACAGGATGATAGAATTCGAGCCTTCCATGCAGAAGACCTGAGTTCAATTCTTGGCCAGTACACCTCATATGCAGCCACCACCCCTCTGTCAGTGGAGGTTTGCATGTTGCTGTGATGCTGAAGGAAACCTTGGTGACATAGTGGTTAAGTGCTATGGCTGCTAACCAAAGGGTTGGCAGTTTGAATCCGCCAGGTGCTCCTTGGAAACTCTGTGGGGCAGTTCTACTCTGCCCTATAGGGTCGCTATGAGTTGGAATCAATTGATGGCACTGGGTTTGTTTTTTTTTTTGGTTTATGATGCCAAACAGAGCTTCTAGACTAAGATGGACTAGGAAGAAAGACCTGGCTATATACTTCCGAAAATCAGCCAATGAAAGCCCTACGAATCACAATACCCTGATCTACAACTGATCTTGGGGATGGCACGTGGCCGAGCATTGTTTTGTTCTACCGTGCTTGGGGTCGCCGTGAGTTGGGAGCCGATGGTAGCTAACAACATCATCAACAACAGTAATCCCACATCTGTTGAATTGGAAATTCTCGAAGTTGGACCCAGCAATCCGTAGTTTAACAAATCTTCTAAGTGATTTTGATGGATACTAAAGTTTGAGGACCAGGCGGTGTTTTGTTCCGTTGTTCATAGGGTCACTGAGTCGGAACTGGCTCGACAGCACCTAACAACAACACCAAAGTTTGAGAACCACGATTCTAGATCATGGGCTTTCTGGAGGTCTTAAATAGCTATTCATTATTCATTATAGCTGCGTGATAATCTTAAAAAGCGGTAACCGTGTTCTTACACAGGCTGGACTGTGTATGTATGATTACTCACAATCTATAGCCGTACCACCTCCCTTATACTTCTTTGCCAAGTGTATACCCTCACAATTCCTTTTGCCCACCTTTGTTCATTGCATTACATTGCATACTAGTATTTTATGTTATTTCTATAAGCACCTTTACCTGACATTTTTTATTATAGCAATATACATACAACAATACAAACAGTAGTTCATCAGTTTCTGCATGTACACTTCAGTGACTTCAATTATATTCTCCAAGCTGTGCAACCATTCTTGCTATGTTTTTCCAAATTATCCCACCATGTTTAACATACATTCAGTGCATCCTAAGCAGCTCACATTATTTCTTAATGTGTGGCAATAGTCAAACAACCCGAGTTCAAATCCCATCCTTACCAGCTGCATCACCTTGGGAAGCTGTTAACTTCTCTGTGCCTCAGTTGCTTCATCTAAAAAGTGTAGATAATAATGGTATCCATCTCTGAGGTGTTCCAGAAACTTTGCTTCACATTGGAATTACCTGGCATGAAGCTCAAGGCATTCTTGTTGTTGTTAGGTGCCGTCAATTCGGTTCCGACTCATAGTGACCCTATGCACAACAGAATGAAACACTGCCCGGTCCTGCGCCATCCTTACAATCGTTGTTATGCTTGAGCTCATTGTTGCAGCCACTGTGTCAATCCACCTCTTTGAGGGTCTTCCTCTTTTCTGCTGACCCTGTACTTTGCTAAGCATGATGTCCTTCTCCAGGGACTGATCCCTCCTGACAACATGTCCAAAGTATATAAGACACAGTCTCGCCATACTTGCTTCTAAGGAGCATTCTGGTTGTATTTCTTCCAAGACAGATTTGTTCGTTCTTTTGGCAGCCCATGGTATATTCAATATTCTTCGCCAACACCACAGTTCAAAGGTGTCAATTCTTCTTCGGTCTTCCTTATTCACTGTCCAGCTTTCACATGCATATGATGCAATTGAAAATACCATGGCTTGGGTCAGGTTCACCTTAGTCTTCAGGGTGACATCTTTGCTCTTCAACACTTTAAAGGGGTCTCTCACAGCAGATTTACCCAATGCAATGCGTCTTGATTTCTTGACTGCTGCTTCCATGGCTGTTGATTGTGGATCCAAGTAAAATGCAATCCTTGACAACTTCAATCTTTTCTCCGTTTATCATGATGTTGCTCATTGGTCCAGTTGTGAGGATTTTTGTTTTCTTTATGTTGAGGTGCAATCCATACTGAAGGCTGTGGTCTTTGATCTTCATTAGCAAGTGCTTCAAGTCCTCTTCACTTCCAGCAAGCAAGGTTGTGTCATCTGCATAATGCAGGTTGTTCATGAGTCTTCCTCCAATCCTGATGCCCCGTTCTTCTTCAGATAGTCCAGCTTCTCGGATTATTTGCTCAGCATACAGATTGAATAGGTATGGTGAAAGAATACAACCCTGACACACACCTTTCGTGACTTTAAACCACTCAGTATCCCCTTGTTCTGCCCGAACAAGTGCCTCTTGAACTATATAAAGCTTCCTCGTGAGCACAATTAAGTGTTCTGGAATTCTCATTCTTAGGGCAGTGAAACTATTCTGCATGATACTAAAATAGTGGAAAAATGACATTATGCGTTCATCAAAGCCTGTAGGACTGCACAACACAAAGAGCGAAGGAACCCTAATGTATACTATGGACTCTAGTTAATCATGATGCATCAATACCGTTCATCAGTTGTAACAGATGCACCAGAGGAGTGTAAGATGTTGATAGGAGAAACTGTGCAGGGGGATAAGGAGCAATATGGGAACTCTGTACTTCATATGCAATTTTTGGTAAACCTAAAACTGCTCTAAAAAATAAAGTGTATTAAAACAAACTAATAAACTACTGATGCCAACTCCCAGCCCCGGACGTTGTGACATAATTGGTGTTGGTATGACCTGTGTAGCAACGTTTGGGAACCACTGCCGTAGGCTGTAGTGAGGGGTGAGTGAGCTGATCCTGGTAAAGTGCGCAGAAGAGCGCCTGGCACATACCTTTACCGGTTGCTGTGGGGTCGACTCCCACTCATAGTGACCCCATGTGTGTCAGAGTAGAACTGAGCTCCATAGGGTTTTCAATGGCTGATTTTTTGAAATTAGATTGCCAGGTCTTTCTTCTGCGGCACCTCCGTTTGGACTTGAAACTGCAACCCTTTGGTTAGCAGGCAAAACTTAACTGTTTGGATCACCCTGGGACTCCCTGCCTACATATAGTATCAAAGAGACCCAAACCCATTGCTGTCGAGTCGATTCTGACTCATGACAACCCTACAGGACAGAGTAGAACTGCCCCACAGGGTTTCCCAGGAGCAGCTGGTGGATTCAGACTGCCAGCCATTTGGTTAGCAGCCAAACCCTTAACCACTGCGCCACTAGGGATCCACACAGAGGAAGTGCTTAATACAGGTCTGGTGTTGGGGGCTGTGTATATGGCTGTGTGGTAGGAGGAGGAGGAGGCAGAGGTGCTTCTTCAGTTGCTTAATGAATATTTGATGCAGGTTGAATGCATGCCAGTTTAGAGATCTCCTGGTGGTCCTGCCTTTTGTTCTAAGACTTGTAGCCTGAATGCTGGTGCGATGCAGTGGGTCACTTTTATGTGGTCTTTCTTGCCATGGTCTTATAACTCCCACAAAAAGATTGGGTGGGACTATGCAAATAAGGTGCTAATGGCCCACCAAGGGGATTGGACAGCTAGCTAATAATGCAGATAAGGTGCATGGCACCCTTGTGGTGTATAGAATTCTAACAAGGGATTAGTCAGTTTTGCCATTCCTGTAGGCTTAAAATGAGCAATTCCAGAGGCAGAAAGGGTGGGGGTGCCTCACTACCACCAAGAAGAAGAAACGGGAGTGGAGTGCATTCTTTGGATTCAGAGTCCCTGCACTGAGAACCTCCTAGACTCTGGAGACAGACAAAAGAGAGCTGTAACACCAGAGACAACACGAGATATGACAAGAAGCAGCAGCAGAGAAATGGCGGCAGCAGAACCAGGAGACCAGTGGGAGGTGACGCGGTGGGCTTCCCAGAGCAAGGCAGTTACAGTAGGCTTGCCGACCCATGGAGTGAGAGCTGAGTGCCTTTGGGCAGGAGGTTTCCTGGAGAGTGGGGGGCCCCTGGGCCTTACGGGCTGAGCTAAAGAGCTTTGTAACGCTTGCCCTAGCAGGGCAGAGGCTGGGTGGAGGGGCCAGAGAGAAGCGTGCCTGCGAGCACAGCTGAGAAGAGGCTGCCCAGATCTGAGAACTGTGTCCCAAGCATTCCTGAACCAGAGTTGTAACTCGTTACTTCCCTAATAAACCCCATAATCCTAAGTATTGTCTGTGAGTTCCGTGTGGCCATTGCAATGAATTATCAAACCCAGCAAAGGAGTAGAAAGTGCCATGGGAGGGACGGCCAATGTATGAGTTGGTGAAAAGGTTGGAGAGAGGAGGTATGTCTGATGTCCCCTTCATAGGAATCAGCCTTGGCCTGTTGGTGCTGATACTGATTCTCACTCATTGCCCTTGTGAAGTTAGACGAGGAGGCCTGATGCTCCCTCACCGCCATTTTTTACAGCTGAGGATCTCCACTTCCACTTCTCTAAACACCCTCCAAAAAGGATACAGAGTATCACATGGCAAACCAAGGGCAGGGGCCCCACCAGGCCAGCCTCCCCAGCATGGGGCACCCTTTCGCCACCTCTGTACAGCAAAAACATGACTCCTCGCAATATAACCAGATTCTTAAATAAATCATGAAGTAGCGGTGCTTTGTGAGTCCGGTGGGCATGTTGGTGTGTCTCTGCCTTCCCTCATCTCTCAGTTGCACCTAATGCTGGTTTTCAGGCACAGCACATCTGTGTGTAGTGAGGGCAACTGTTCTCTCTTCCAGGATCTAGATGTTATGATGTTGTAAATTACGTATTTCTAACCATTATTCAGAAGAATGTATAACCATATTTGCATACCTTACCCTGGCATACTTACTCATTCAGCCTTCATTCACTGTTTTGTTAATTCAACAAACATTGGTGAACACCTGCTTTGTACCAAGCCCTAAGCTAGCAATTTTCTCTCTTCCTACAGTGGAGAGACAACCATGTTTCTCTCTCTGTCAGCATGTGTGAAATATTTCTTTTGCTTTTAATTTATGACTGCAGCCTTCTCTATACCTGTCTCTTTTGGTGACATAATTACCCAACTTTTAATAATAGAACAGCTGAAGGACGTTTTTCACATTGACTTCATAGGCCTTCTCTGAACCCTGCTGAGATTAATTAAATCAAACCCCACGCAACAATTATTCAAAAATATCCTGACAAGTTATTAAAATTGAGTTTGCCTAGGAATATAAGGCTTGAATAAGTGTTCCACAGTTTAATGCCTTCAGAATAAAATATACGATCTAGTTTAAATTGGTTCTAATTTCTTTTAGTCCAGCTGCAGGCCTGGCCAAATTAATTTATGAGTGAGAAGTATATCAATTGATATCTAGTTTATGGTTTGTTTTGTTTCTGTGGAAATGGTAGATTGTGCTCTTGGTTTTGTTTTCCTTCACTGTTTCAAAGTATTGCAGGGTTGCAAGTAACTGATATTTACTGTTGGATTTGCCCTAATACATTTAAATGGGTATTGTAAATGGAAACGATTGATTCACTGTATTTATTCTGCTGCCCACTGACTAAGCTAAAATCTACCACTAGGGAAACTTCTGCATAGCCAGCACACAAGTAGTTTAGTATTATGGTAAAGACCAGCTCCCATTGTATTGTCTTACCGTCCTTACTCGTGTTACCCACGGACTGAATAGCATTTAGAAATGCAGGCATTCAAAGGCATTGCCCTTGCTTAAATATTCCATGATTCTTTCTGAAATAACATCCCTTAAGCCCTTTTTCAAAAAGATTAAAAAAAAAGAAGGGGTATATTTCTATCTCTAACATCAGTAATATTGAAAGGGGTTATATATATATATATATATATATATATATATATATATATATATAAAACAAGAAAAGTTAAATATATGTTTTAGTTAACAAAATATAAAGTTAGCAAGTTATTCAAAATACACTAAGAAAAAGAAAATAGTCTTTGAAATGGTATATTTTGAGACCTGTCAGACCTGCTTTCTATAGTCTTTCTATCTTTGACTTTTCTAAAACAAATCTAAACTCCCCAGAGGCGCTGCTCAGCTCATCTTACTAAAGAACCTCCTTGTTTTACCAAATTCAGTTCAGTGCTGGCATTAGAGCGTCTCTCTGTGCGCCCTTACACACCTCTGTCTGAACTATCAGTTTCCCCAGTTCTTAGAAAAGGATTGGGTGCTTCACTGTGTTGGGATGGCCCTAGCTCTTGGCCATGCTCAGTGGTGTGTGTGTGTTGGTATGCGATGAAGCCAGAGCTATGCACTAGTCTACCAGCATGACATGGCATCAGATGCTAACCACATAAGGGCCACCTTTACATGGGGCTTAGACTCCTGGCCTTCCTAGGTAAATTCGACAGTGGAGTTCTGAATAAGGAGAGCAGCAGCTTGGTATGAACATTTTAATTTTCAATGACAAGTAAAGGAACCCTGGTGGTGCAATGGTTAAGTGCTCAGCTGCTAACCAAAAGGTTGGCGGTTTGAACCTACCATCCACTCCATGAGATAAAAGTCCTGGTGATCTGCTCCTGTAAAGATCTCAGCCTAGGAAACCCTATGAGGCAGTTCTGCTTTGTCCTATAGGGTCTCTATACATTGGAATCGACTTGACGGCACACAACAACAACAACAATGGCAAGTTGGGAGCCTTTGAGTGGCACAAACTGTTAAGCACTTGGTTTCTAGTTGAAAGGCTGGCAGTTTGAACTCACCCAGAGGTGCCTTGGAAGATAGGCCTGGCAATCTGTTTCCAAAAGATCACAGCCTTAAAAACCCTATGGAGCAGTTCTACTCTAGACACATGGGACTGCCATGAGTTGAAATCAACTTGACCACGACTAACAACAATGGCAAGGTATAAGAAAGGTATAAACTTGTGGCTTGTGGAATTGTTTTGCTGATATTCATGTTTCCAACTACTGTCCTCACGGATCAGCATCAATGTAAATAGCTCTACTAGATGCTGAGGTATTGGAAGGCAAAAGTCTTTTCCAGACTCCATTCTTTAAATGCCACGGTAACCCTGTAGAATGGCTTGTGCTCCCACAGGTCATGTTGGCTCAGGGATAGTGATGATGCTCATTGAGATGTAAGGACTGTTCGTTCATGAACACTGTGTGTTCTGGCCAGTGTGAGGCTCTGGTGCTGGGCCGACCAGGCTAATAAGCCAAACAGTGATTCCAGAAACCAAACCCATTGCTGTTGAGTCATTTCTAACTTGCAGTGACCCCATGTGTTAAAAAGTAGAACTGTTCCATAGGGTTTTCTTGGCTGTCATTGTTACAGAAGCATATTGCCAGGCTTTTCTTTCACAGTGCTGCTGGGTGGGTTCAAACCATCGACCTTTAGGCTAGTTGTTGAGCAAAAATTGTGGCACTCAAGGTTCCAAACAGTGATTCAGGCATTGCTTATCACCTCATCCACCTTTTTAGTCTTACCTTCTCTCATTCATTCTCTCTGCTGAATGCGGGGAGAGTGATTAAGGTTAACTGCTCTAGACCTGTCTTTCCAGGCTAGAATCTAGACCTTTCTTTCAAGGCTAGAATCCAGATAGTGGAGTTTAGGAGAAGAGAGAGGAAGTAGAGTTTGCTCAATCCCTGGTCTCCTCTCCTCTCTAGCTGTTAGGCCTGCAGACCATCGGCGTTTCTTATGGCTCTACTCAAAATTAGGAAAAAGGATTCAGGGCTTGGGAATGCTATACACACCTGTGCCCATGAACACTTTCTTTCTGATACAGGTGCGATCTTGGCATGGAAGCAGGAACTCTTGCAGCTTTTCCTAGTCATTCATTTTCATCCGACCTCCTCATTCTACAAGATGGTTGTTGTGTGCCATCAAGTTGACTCTGACTCATAGCAACCCTACAGGACAGTAGAACTGCCCCATAAGGTTTCCTAGGCTGTAAGCTTTAGGGGAACAGATCGCCAGATCTTTTCTCTCACAGAGCCACTGAGTAGGTTCAACCACCGATCTTTCAGAAAGTTATAGGCCAAGAGCTTTAACGGTTACACTACAATACTCACCATTAATGGGTACTGGCCGAGGAGCCTTGAAGCAGTTGCACAGAAGCAGGAATGGCTTAGCATTAATAGATCATATGTTGTAAACAGATATCTTCAAATTACCATATTTTAGTCCTATATTGGGTTGAATAGTGCTTCCGCCCCGCCCCCGCAAAAAAAAAGAAAAAAATTCATGTGCTTCCTGAAACGCTTTATATGGAAATAGGGTCTTTGGTGATGTAATCAGTTAAGATAAGTCATACTGGAGCCTTGTAGGTCCTAAATCCAGTATCACTGATGTCTTTGTAAGAAGAAACAGGGAGAATGCCACATGATGACAGAGGCAGAGATTGGAGTGATGCAGCCACAAGCCAAGGAGTGTAAGTGACCACCGGAATCCAGGATGAGGCAAGGAAGGAGTCCTCCTGTAGAGCCTTCAGAGAGAGCATGGCCCTGCTGACACGTTGGTATTGGACTTGAGTCTCCAGAACTGTTAGAGAATACACTTCTGTTTAAACCACTCGGTTTGTGGTACTTTGTTACGGCAGTCCTAGGAAACTAATGCTGTTGTTAGTTGCTGTCAAGTTGGCTCTGACTTGTGGGGATGTACAGCAGAACGAAGGATACTAATACAAAGCCTAAAATGCTTGCAGGTGGGTAGGTCGAACCATATGGTACAATTGCCACTGTCTAAATACTTCCTGATTTGGTAGCTGAGTTACTTAAATTTTAATACTAGTACATCTGGATGTACCATAGACTGCCAGAAGAATGAACAAATCAGTCTTGGAAGAAGTACAGCCAGAATGCTCCTTAGAAGCAAGGATGGCGAGACTTTGTCTCACACACTTTGCATGTCTTATCAGGGGGGACCATTCCCTGGAGAAGGGTATCGTGCTTGGTAAGTTAGGGGTTCAGCAGAAAAGAGGAAGACCCTCAACCAGATGGATTGACGCAATGGCTATCACAATGGGCTCAAACATAGCAACAATTTTGAGGATAGCACAGGAGTGAGCAGTGTTTCGTTTTGTTGTACATAGGGTCACTATGAGTTGGAACCAACTCCATAGCACCTAACAACAACAACAACAGTACATGTGAAGGAAATTTGTCATACTGACTTCCCGTGGGCCTTCTATAAGCCTGCTAAGATTAATTAGATCAACCCCCATGCAACAATTATTTAAAGCATGATGACTTACTAAATTTCAGTGTATGCTGGATGACTGGATTTCAATAGTCTATGATTACAGTTTTTGTTGATTTCCTACTATAGGAGTCCAATACAGTTTCAATTTTCTGGGTGGCTACTACTCATCTCTTAGTTTTCCTTTTACTCTGGGATGAAAAATCTCTGAAGGAAAAAGGAAATCCCTGCTGTAAGCAGGACAGTAATGTTTTCTAGGCCTTCCTGGAAACTCATCCTTGTGGAGCCAAGTCTACCCTCCACACAGTGCATCTCTGTTGTTCTCAGGTTGGGCATTTTGAAGAACACTTTGCGTTAACTGGAACACTTTCCTGAGATGCAGGTAGTGGGTATTCGTGCAGATTAGTCTGGGATAAGAAGGACGTTGTGAAAAGGGACCTGATTCAGTAGGAGAGATCCTGGGCCCTTGTAATGCGAAACTGGGCAGTCATACTTCTCTGTGCTCACTCATGTCTACTGAGAGGATCCTGGAGGAACTTTCATCTTTATTGAGAGAGGATCTTTAAAAACTTTCTCTCAGACATATAAGTTCTTACCACTGTTTCTTCCCAACTGGAGAATGCTCTTTCCTGCAATTGTTTTAAGTAGAACCTGGTCACTCATGACCAGTTGTCCCCATGAAGGTAGACATGGTTGTTGAATCTTTGTCCTCCACGTACAGACTCATCAACACAGCATTCAGAAAGAATTAACCTGGAACACATTTCTCTCGGGTTTTTAACTAGAAAGATGTTTTCCCATTTGGAGGATCCCACAGCTTTTAGCTCAGGTGAAGAGTGAGAAATTCAGATTTGTTTTAGGATGCACTAACCGCTTGCTAGGAGATCTAGGTGGTTCAGTTCCCAAGGAAACAAGGATGTTGTGCCATCTGAGCGCTAAGGTACTTAGTGAGCCCTTGCCCATTGGCTGACAAGGAGGATAGTAGAGCCGGGACCTCATCTCAGAACCCGTAGGGTAGATTTGAGTACCTGATGTTTCTGTATGAAGGGTGGAGAGAGGACAGTTGGTACTAGGAAGGCCATATACCACTGTTGTTTTAGGTGCCTTTGAGTTGATTTCGACTCATAGTGACTCCATGCAACAGAGTAGAATGGCTCCATAGAGTTTCCTAGGCTGTGATCTTTCTGGAAGCACATGGCCAGGTCTTTCTCCCGTAGAACAGCTGGTGGGTTTGAATCATCAACCTTTCAGTTAGCAGTCGAGTGCTTAACTGTGGAGCCACCGGGGCTCCATATATTGTTTTGTAACTAGTCTGCCTGAGTTTGCCTCATATATTGTTTTGTAACTAGAGTAGCCACATTCTATTTTTCTCACATGATACAATGCAGATGACAGAGGGGATGTTACAAGGGTGAGATAAATTGTTCTAAAAGAGAAGGGGTAGAAGGCTGATAATTATGAATGACCTAATTGGGAGGTGACCAGTGTGCATGCTGAGGGAGGGTTGCATAGTCTGCACTGGAATTCAGAAAGATCTTTAAGCACTGGTCCCTGGCTCCTCTACTGAGCCTGTCTACATCAGTGGTGAGGTTTGGATATTCAAGAAAAGGTCTCCGTAAAATAATTTTGAACTTCTAGATAAATGCCAGGCCAAAGTCCTGGTGATTGGTTGAGTGGAAGATTAGCAGTGATGAGCTGATTGCTTTGGTTAGCTGCAGCAATGTTGGTAAGAGTTAACACCTGACACAGAAGAAGCAAGGGTTGGCAGAAAAAGAGAATAGAAAATTAAAACAATGTATAATTATTTCAGTGAAGAGTTTTAAAATTCTTTATTAATTTTTAAAAATTTTATTTTTGGTGAAAATATACAGAGCAAAACCTGCTCCCATTCTGCAGTTTCTAGACGTAATTATCAGTGACATTGGTTAAATTTTTCACATTGTGTCAACATTCTTGTTGTTTCTGTCCTAGTTGTTTCACTTTAATTTACTTAATCCCCTGTTCCCTTACCTTCTCATCTAGGCTTTAAAATAGCTGCCAACCCTTTGGTTTTGTGTAGATAATTTTTTTTTTTTTTTGGTTAAGTAACGCAATACTCAAGGGTAACAATCTTTATTCTTTGGGCTAAACTATCACTTAGTTTAAAAGTGGCTTCAGGGATTATTTCAATTCATGAGTTGAAGAGCAACTCTGGGCCATAGTTTCAGGAATTCCTCCCGACTCAATCGGTCCAGTAAGTCTGGATTCTTTAAGAATTTGAAATTCTGTTCCACATTTTTCCCCCTTTTTATCAGGATTTCTCTCTTATATTCCTGATCAGAATGTTCAGTAGTGGTAGCCAGGCACCGTCTAGTTCTTCTGGTCTCAAGGTGGGGAAGGCAGTGGTTCATGTAGACAATTAGTCCAATTCCTTCTCTGATTCATGGGTTTCATTCTTTCTCTTTTGTTCCAGATGAATAAAGACCAATGGTTGTATTTTAGATGGCTGCTCATAAGCTTTTAAGACCCCGGACACTACTCACCATACTGGGAGGTAGAACATAAACTTTAAGAACTGCATTGAAACCTGTAAGATATGGAATGCAACTGGATTATCTTGTTTTTCCAGGTTTCACCAGTTTACCTGTGACAGGGTATGGTCTTACCACTTCTCTATCGCTATTAGTGGAAAATATTTGAGTTCTGCTTCTCTGACAGGTTTAGGTTTCTACCTTACATGGTTTCCAGTTTCACAGGTTTTCGTATATTAGGCTGATTGACTGGGTTGTCCCATGAGACTATGGCCCTAAACCCTGAAATCAAGAGAACTAATCCCATAGGTGATTGGTTTTGTCTAATTGGTATCAGCATCTGTAGCCCTTCCACTGTTTTTGGTTGTTGTTGTTGGGAAACCATTTACAGCCTAGCACTTGCCCATTCATACCTTTTCCCTGTGTACAGCTCATTGACATCAGTTACATTGGTCATGCTGCGTCACCCATATTCAGTGCCACATTTCCCATGTCTATAAACAAAAAATGACTACTACCTAAGGATTAGTAGTCCCACCCCCTACCCCTGGTAACCACTATTAATTGTTTAATTAAACTTTTTATTTTAAAATAATTATAGATTCATAGCAGCTGTAAGAAATTATACAGAGGGATCCCATGTACCCTTTACCCAGTTTCTCCCAAAGGTAACATATTGTAAAACTGTATTACAATACCACAACCAGGACATTGATATGGTCAAGAAATATAGAACATTTCCATCACCCTCATGTTGCTATTTTACAGCCTCACTCACTTTCCTCCTGCCCACCCTCTCCTTAACTCCTGGCAACCACTAATCTGCTCTCCACTTCTATAATTTTGTCATGTTAGGAAAGTTTTTTAATTGAAATCATGTAGTATGTAACTCATCGTAATTCTCTGTAGATTCATCTGGGTTGTTAACATGTATCAATAATTCCTTTTTACTGCTGAGTAGTATTCCATGGTATGAAGGTACCACAGTGTGTTTAACCATTCACCCATTCATTGTAGGACATTTGGGTTGTTTCCAGTTTTGGGCCATTATGGGTAAAGCTGCAATAAACATTCATGTATAGGTATTTCGGTGGTCATATGTTATCATTTCTGGGAAATATGCCCAGAAATTCAGTTGATGGCTTGTATGGTAGTTGCATAGGAGCCCTGATTGTGCAGTGGTTAAATGCTCGGCAGCTAATCTAAACGTTGATAGTTCGAAGTCACTAGCCGCTCCGTGGGAGAAAGATGTGGCAGTATGTGTCCATAAAGATTCACCGCCTGGGCAGATCTACTGTGTCCTATAGGGTCACTATGAGTCAGAATCAACTTAATGGCAGTGGGTTTGAGGTTTGGTATGGTAATTGCATGTTTACTTTTTTAACCCTTTGGTGACCCATGGGATATGTAGCTCTGACCTGTGTTTTATGCCTCTAGGGTTTCTCAGGAAGCTGCTTTCCTACTTACAGTGCATGCGGCTGCAAGGCTAGGGCCTGTGTAACTGTTTGAAACAAAAGAAATGGGTGTGTACTCCAAATTACTGTTTTTACAGAGTATTGTATTAGGTGATGCATCCTGGAGGTATAATTTTGCAAAACTTTTGTCTCTTTTGGCTTCTTTAGTGGGAGATAAGCTTATATTTCTGTGTTCCTCATTTTTCAGGTGCCATTCATTGTATGCACCTGTGATCCCACCAATCATACCCCCAGAGTCCACAGGGACATAGTTTTCCCATATATTACCATAATAAAAACCCCAAAAAACCACTGCCATAATAATACCTGCCAAAAATTCAGACACACTCAATGATATTCAGCATGCCTTCCACTACTGAAAACACATGGTATTAAAAAACAATTCAAAGCAGAAAATAATTTGGTCACCAAAGGTTTTTTTTTTTTTTTTTTTAAGAAACGGTCAAGCTGTTTTCCAAAGTGACTGTACCATTTTTCATTCTCACCAGCAATGAATGAGCTACTATAGCTGTATACCCAGTGCCATCTAGTAAGTCTTAAAAATGGTGAGACTGATTCCTCCCACTCTGTTATTCTTTTTCAAAATTGTTTTGGTTATTCTTATTCCTTTGCCTGTCTGTCTAAATTTTAAAATAACCTTCTCTGTGTCAACAAATATCTTGCTGGGATTTGGTAGGAATTGGGGAGAATTGACATCTTTACTATGTTGAGTCTTCCTATCCATGAATACAGTATGTCTCTCCATTTATTTACCGGATCTTCTTTTTTTCATGAGCATTATGTAGTTTTCAGCAGACAAGCCCTATATTTGTCTTATTAGATGCACACCAAAGTATTTCTTTTTTTATTAGTAATTATAAATGGTATTATATTTTTAATTTCAATGTGCACATGTTCATTGCTAGTATAATAGAATTAAAATTGAATTTTGAGTATTTAGCTTGTACCCTGTGACTTTTCTGAGCTCACTTACTAGTTCCAGTTTTTGGTAGATTCCTTGGGACTTTCTACATATATAACTCTGTCATCTGTCAAAAGGGCAGGTTGTTTATTTATTTTTGATCTGAATGCCTTTTATTTCATTTCCTTGCCTTATTGCACTGGCTACAGCTTCCAGCACTATGTTGAACAAGAGTGGTGAGAATGAACATCTTTGCCTGTTCCTGAGCTTAGGGGGAAAGCATTCAGTAGGTTCTGGTTTATTTCTTCTTTCTTAAGTCTGATTGTTATAATGATAGAGACCAACTATATACTTTTTAAGCTTTGTATCATTTTTATGTTGTATTTCTTAAGAAATAGAAGCCTCCGTGTACACTAGAAAATTTTATTTACATCCATTTTTTTTTTTCAATAACACAGCTTTTTAAGGAATATCTACGTAAGTCATATTGAACTTAAATGCAAACAGATCTGGTGTCAATACTGAAGTCACTTCACATTGTTTCCTAGATGCACCATTAATTTACCCTTTTTTTACCAGGTACAATTTCAGAAGGGCAGCAAAGACCTTGGTCTGTTACTTTTCCTGTAGCAACATTCCAGAAAGTTAGAAACTTTAGCCAAATAAATCATAGTATTTGCTCTTTTCCCATGACATCATGGTTTCCCTTTAATATCTTCTTTTCAGACCACAAAAACATGTTATTTTCCCAGAAAACTAGTTCGTTTGATTAATTGGACCAGGCAAGTCCAAGGTTAGGTTAAGCACACTGGATTCTGGCTTGCCGCCTAGAAATGATCCCCAGTCAGCCTTTCTCTCACCTAGGGGCTGTCTGATTGTTTTCTTGCAAATGGAACCTGGTAATTCTCTAAAGAAGCTGCACAGGTCTAAATAAGTAATAGATGGTACGTTGATAGTTGTTAATTATTAATAGATGTTATGGCTTTCTTTTATATCATTTTATTACTGCACCACCTCCTTTTTCCCTAGTATAAAAAGAAGTTGAAAATTGAATTCTCTATTCAGGCTCTTTATCATTCCTTAATTAGATTAAAACATAGTGGACAGGGACAGTACTTTAACTGTATGTAAAAAGCTCTGAATAGATACCTGGAAGAGAGTGATCAAGTGCTTCCATAATTTAGGCATATGTCAGTCTGGCTGATATGGTTTACCTTAGATAGAACAGATAATTTCTGTGTGCCTTGTTTTCTCCTCTCTGTAAAAGAATCTGGCTGATAATAATTATTTCATATGGCTGTTTTCATTATTTCTTGTTAGCCTATGAGCCCTTAAGATTAGGAGCTGTGGCCTATTTATTCGCCTTTATACTTGGTTACTGTAGCTTTATAGTAAGTTTTGAAATTGGGAAGTATGAGTCTTCCAACTTTGTTCTTTTTCAAGATTGTTTTGGCTATTCTGTGTTTCTTGAATTTCCATATGAATTTTAGGATCAGTATGTCAGTTTCTGGAGCCCTGGTGGCACAGTGGTTAAAAGCTTGGCTGCTAACCAAAAGGTCTCACTTTGTATCCACCAGCCACTCCTTGGAAACCCTATGGGGCAGTTCTACTCTGTCCTGGAGTGTCGCTATGAGTCGGAATTTACTCGACAGCAATGGGTTTGGTTTTTTTGGGTTTTTTGTGTCAATTTCTGTAAAGAAGCCAGCTAGGATTCTGATAGGGATTTACTTGAATCTGTAGACCAATTTGGGGAATATTCCTCTTTAAAAAAAAAGAAAAAAAAAATTTATTTTTGTTGTTGAGAATATACACGAATAAATACCAACTCAAGTTTCTATATATTCATTTCAGAGACATTAATTGCGTTCTTTGAGTTGTGCATCCATTTTTACCTACCTTTTCTGAGTTGTTCCCCCTCCATTAACATAAACTCACTGTCCCTAAGGTTCCTATCTAATCTTTCGAGTTGCTGTTGTCAATTTGATCCCATATAGATAGATCTTAAAAGAGCGTAATGCTCAAGGCAGACATTCTTTACTAATGAAGCTAAACTATTGTTTGGTTTTAAGAAAATTTCAGGGGCTATTTTTGGTTTAAAGTTTAAAGATTATCTCAGGGCAATGGTTACAGGGGTTCATCTAGCTTCCATGACTCCAGAAAGTCTGGAGTCCATGAGAATTTGAAATTCTGTTCTACATGTATCTTCCCCCCTTTCGATAAAAATTCTTTTATAGATGATTTGATCAAAATGCTCAGTAATGGTAGCAGGGCACCATCCAGTCCTACTGGTCTTATGGCAAAGGAGGCAGTTGTTTATGGAGGCAGTTAGCTACATATTCCATTTTCTCCTCCGTTCCTGAGTCTCCTGCTTCCTCTGTTGCTCTAGGCAAATAGCGGCCAACTGTTGTGTCAGATGGCTGCTTGCAAGCTTTTAAGACCCCAGGCACTACGCAAAGAACTAAGAGGTAGAACAAAAGCAGTAAACACTTTATTAGGCCAATTAACTGGGATGTCCCATGAAACCATGAACCTAAACTTCCATACCAAGGAACCAGATCCCATGAATGTTTGGTTGTACATAAGCAGCGTCAGAAGCTATTTTTTTTGTAAATATATCACACAGCTTTTGCCAGTTCATCTTTTTACAGGTGTGCAACTTAGTGACAGCAATTACATTAATCAGCTGTGGAATCATACCCTTAATGTGATTTTCCTATCACCGCAAACTGAAACTCCCCCTCCCTCTCACTCCTGGTAACCCCTAATAAACTTTGTTGTCTATACGTTTGCCTGTTTTTGTCTTTTTATGTAAGTGAGATCATAAAATATTGTCCTTTTTTGATTGGGGAATATTTCCATCTTAACAATAGTCCTCTGATTCAAGAACTGGAAATGTCTTTCTATTTATTTACAACTTCTTTAATTTCTTTCAACAATATTTTATAGAGGACAAGTTTTACATTTAATTTGTTAAATGTATTCTTAAATGTTCTTTTTGATGCTATTGTAAATGGAATTGTTTTTTTCATTTTTGGATTGTTCATTGCAAATATGTAATAATACAATGGACTTTTTGTATTTTGAGCTTGTATCCTGCAACCTTGCTGAACTCATTTGTTAGTTCTATAATATTTTAGTGGATTCTTTAGGATTTTCTATATTCAGGATCAGGCCACCAGTTAAAAGAGATAGTTTCACTTCTTCCTTTCTAATATGGATTCTTTTATTTTATTTCCTTGTCTCACTGTTCTGGCTAGACCCTCCAGTACAGTGTTAAATACAAGTGCTGAGGGTCGACATCCTTGTCTTGTTGCTGACCTTGTAGGGAAAGTATCCACTCTTTCACCACAAGGTATGATGTTAGCTGTAGGTTTTTGTAGATGCTCTTTGTCAGGTTGAGGAAGATCCCTTCAGTTTCTAGCTTGATTGTTTTTTTATCATGAAAGAGTGTTTAATTCTGTCAAGTGCTATTTTTATTTGAAATAATAGGTGGTTTGATTCAAAGTCTTAACACTTGTTTAATGGCTGATTAGGTAAATTTTCTTACTGTATTCTTTGACAAAGGAATACTATCTTTTTTCTGTTGATTCTTTGGAATGTCTTTGGAACCTATTATTAAAGACTAATTTTTTCTTGACCACACAAATTGTGAGGTTTTGAAGAAGTGCTGAGAACATGGGCTGCGCAGTCAGAGAACCTGGCAACCTGGACTCAAGTTCAGACACTGCCATATGCTAGCTGTACCTTGCTACTCTACTTCCTCATCTGGTAATGTAAGAATAAGAAGAGTACCTATTTCTAGGGCTCTTTCAAGGATTCGGGGGTACTGATTGTGAAGTACTGATCATGGGGCCTAACATTGGCACAGTGGTTAAGAGTTCGGCTGCTAGCCAAAAGGCCAGCAGTTTGAATCCACCAGCTGTTCCTTGGAAACCCTATGGGGCAGTTCTGCTCTGACCTATAAGGGTTGTTATGAGTTGGAATTGCTTTGACAACAGCGGGTTTGGTTTTTGGTTTATACGTTAAGTGGAGCCCTGGTGGCGCAGTGCTTAAGAGCTACAGCTGCTAACCAGAAGTTTGGCAGTTCGAATCCACTAGCCGCTCCTTGGAAACCCTAGGGGGCAGTTCTACTCAGTCCTATAGGGTTGCTATGAGTCGGAATTGACTTGGTGGCAATGGGTTTTTGTTTTATATGTTAAGTGGGTCCCTGGGCGGTGCAGAGGGCTTGCACTGAACTACTAACTTAAAGGTTGGTGGTTTGAACCCACCCAGTGGCATGGTGGAAGAAAGGCCTGGCAATCTGCTTCTGTAAAGATTATTGTTGTTGTGTGCCATGGAGTCGATTCCAACTCATAGCAACCCTATAGGATAGGGTAGGACTGCCCCCTAGGGTTTGCTAGACTGTAACCTTTACAAGAGCAGATCACTGGGCCTTTTCTACCATGGAGCCGGCTGGTGGATTTAAACCACCAACCTTTTGGTTAGCCACCAGTGCCAAAAAAATCCTATGGAGTAGTTCCATTCAGTAATACGTGGGGTTGCCATGAGTCAGAATCAACTCAAAGGCAACAACAAAGAAACCATGGAGTCGATTTCGACTCATAGCCACTGTATAGGACAGAGTAGAACTGCCCCATAGGGTTTCCAAGGAGCGCCTGGTAGATTCCAGCTGCTGATCTTTTGGTTAGCAGCCGAAGCTCTTAACCACTACGCCACCAGGGTTTCCTGACAGCAACAAATTGGGGTTTTTTTTTTTGGCTGTATATTAAGTAGTTGTATTTGGCATATTCATCACCCTTAGCACCTAGTACAGCGGCAGGCATGCAATAAACATTTGAATGGAAAGTTTTGTTGAAATTATTAAGCTGCTTTTGGAAAACCCCTGTTGAAGGTATTGGGGTTTTGTTGTTTTGGGTTTTGTTTTATTTTTCTGTAGGAAGGATTCCCGCCTTGAGAGAGAGGCCTGGCTTGGTGATATGTAAGCCTATTCCAAGATTGACTGAGAGTCTTAAAGCTGAAAGGATCCTTTTCTACCATCCTTAGTTTATAGATGAGAATAGGAAGGCTGCAAGGTAGTGATTGTATGGTTATATATTTCTCCTGCCTTGAATTTTTTTTTAACCTTCATGTCTAGTAATTTTGTGCATTTCTGCTGGGATTAAATATATTTGGTTGTATAGGTTTTATCAGCTTTAGAAAACCTCACTGTGCTGTCTCCTTCATTAATCAGGCCACTTAAACAAAGCCTAGGCCATGATACCCAAACCCGGGAAACAGAATGCAGCTCCTGGGTGGCCATCGCCACGTCGCTGTCTGTGATGGCGTTGGTGCTTCCTGGTGCAACAGCAGCATGTGGGGCCCGGCTTTGTCATTGGTACATCAGGGATCTGAGTGCACAAAGTTTCTGCAGAAAGACATCTACTCACTTATATTCCTTATCCATGTAACTTGCCAGGAAATGTAGAGAAATGATTGTTACATATGTAAATAACCTCAAAGTTTTAAGTCCAATTTTTTTTTTTTTAAATGTTGTTATTGTTTCCAGTGCCCTCTCTTATGTACTCTTTTACTAAATCTCAGTTTTTCATCTAGTTTTCTTTTATTTGCATGTTGAGGTTGTTTGGCAAAGGGATGCATTTTTCAAATATAAAATTAAATATAATGAATGCAAATTTCTTTCCGGATAGAAATAGTTTTTCACTACTTCCCTGTGGAAAGTTACCATCAAACCAAACCAAGCTTGAATGACAGGGATAAAAGCCTCTGACAAGGGCTTCTTAAACATAGCACACAAAAAAGCAGAGTGTCCAAAAATTGGAACTCTTCCTATGCAGTACGTTTTCAAAGAGGTACAGGCCCAGGCTTTCATTGCCCTAAATTTATAATGTTCTTTATTGGCTGACAATGGCCTTACCTGTCAGTGCCCCTGGTGCTTACAGGGGCAAGACAGGTGACTACTCTGTCTACACTAGGGAGAGAAACTTGGAGGCATGAATTTTAATCATGATTTTGCTCTGGAGGGTTTTTTTTTTGTTGATGTTGTTCATTTTTTTGTGGTTTAAAGAAAATTTGCCATTTTAACCTTCTTTACATGTACATTTTAGTGGCATTAATTACATTCACAATATCTTGTAACCATTACCCTTGTCAGTTTCTAAAACATTGTCATCACCCCAAACAGAAACTCTGTACCTGTTAATCAATAACTCCCATTCTCCCCTCCCCATAGCCCCTGGTAACCTCTGCTCTACTTTCTGTCTCTGCATTTGCTTATTTTAGATATTTAGTATACCCAACCCATTGCCATCTAGTTGATTCCGACTCATAGCAACACTATAGGACAGAGTAGAACCATAGGATTTCCGAGGCTGTGGTCTTTATGGAAGCAGACTGCCTCATCTTTCTCTGCAGAGCAGGTAGTGGGTTCAAACCACCAACCTCTGGGTTAGCAGCCGAGCACTTAACCATTGCGCCAACAGGGCTCCTCATATTTCATATAAGTGGAATTATACAATGCTCATTCTTTCGTGTGTGGCTTATTTTGTTCAACATAATGTTTTCAAGGTTCATCCATGTTGTAGCAGCATCAAAACTTCATTTCTTTTTGTTGCTGAGCAACAGTCCATTGTATGGATATACCACATTTTGTTTATCCATTCATCTGTTGATGGATACTTGCGTTGTTTCTGCCTTTTGACTATCGTGAATATTGCTGCAATGAACATTGAGTCCCTGTTTTAAATGCTTTTGGGTATATGCATATGCCTATGGGTGAGCTCTGTGTGATTTTTTTTTTTTTAAAATAATCACTTAAACTTTGCATGATATGGTGCTACCAGGGTTTTTCATAGCTTACTTTCTACACATAACACATTGAGGTAGATAATATTACTCCCACTTTGTAAATGAGGAAGCTGAAACTCAGAAAAATTAGGTGACTTATGGGACCTATTACCATCAAGTTGATTCCAACTCATAGCAACCCTATATGACAGAGTAGAACTGCTCCATAGGGTTTCCAAGGAGTGGCTGGTGGATTCAAACTGCTGACCTTTTGGTTAGCAGCCGTGTTCTTAACCAGTGTACCGCCAGGGCTCCAACTTATTCAAAGCCACTCAGAAAATCTAACTTCCTTCTTAGGATTGTTGGAATAATACTGCCTTAGTCATCTAGTGCTGCTATAATGGAAATACTACACGTGGATGGCTTTAACAAAGAGAAGTTTATTCTCTCACAGCCCAGTAGCCTACAAGTCCAAATTCAGGGTGTCAGCTCCAAGGAAAGGCTTTCTTCTCTCTGTGGACTCTGGAGGAAGGTCCTGGTCATCAGTCTTTTCTTGGTCTGGGAGCATCTCAGCATAGGAACCTCAGGTCCAAAGGACATGCTCTGCTCCCGGGACTGCTTTCTCGGTGGTATGAGGTCCCTGTGTCTCTCTGCTTGCTTCTCTCTTTTATATCTCAAAAGAGATTGGCTTAAGACACTATCTAATCTTGTAGCCCTCATCAGTATAACTGTCACTAATCCATCTTATTACATCATAGTGATAGGATTTACAACACATAGGGAAATCATATCAGAAGATAAAATGGTAGACAGTCATACAAGGGAATCATGATCTAGCCAAGTTGACAGATATTTTGGGGGGACACAATACAATCCATGACAAATACCAAGTAAAGAATAGCTAGAACCCTTTGCCAATGAGATGATTCCAACTTATAGAGATCCTATAGGACGGAGTACAAATGCCTCATATGGTTTTCCAAGGCTGTAAATCTTTACAGAAACAGATTGCCACATCTTTCTCCTGTGTAGTGGCTAGTAGGTTCGAATCACTGATGTTTCTTTCAGTTACATGCCGAGGTCTTTAACCATTGCTCCAACACAGAGCCCTATGGATTTCACCATCATCTGTGGCATATGTTGACTGGTTTGATAAATACATGTCTGGGATCAGTTCTTTGAGAATGAGTTAACTTTGAGAGATCAATGCTAAATTCATTTGGATGTTGACGTTACGTACAGGAAATTCTCTGGGAAGAATATTTGAGTCTGCCCTGAACCCATATAGTCAGATCACTTTTCTTTTGTACCCAGAACCACTCAGCTCAACAGAACCTGCATCTATTGAGTAGACCAGTTGTTACTGTTGTAGGTGCCATCGAGTCGGTTGACTCACGGCAACCCTATGTACAACAGAATGAACACTGTCCAGTCCTATGCCATCCTCACAGCCCTTGCTATACTTGAGGCCATTGTCGTAACCACTTTGTCAATCCATCGTGTTGAGGGTCTTCCTCTTTTTCATTGATGTTCTACTTTACCAAGCATGGTGTCCTTCTCCAGGGACTGGTCCCTTCTGATAACATGTTCAAAGTACGTGAGACAAAGTCTCACCATCCCCGCTTCTAAGGAGCATTCTGTCTGTACTTCTTCCAAGACTGACTTGTTCATTCTTTTGGTGGTCCATGGTATATTGAGTATTCTTCGGCAACACTATAATTCAAAGGCATCAACTCTTCTTTGGTCTTTCTTATTCATTGTCCAGCTTTTGCATGCATATGAGGCGATTGAAAATACCATGGCTTGGGTCGGATGCACCTTAGTCCTGAAAGTGACCCCTTTGTTTTTTAAAACTTTACAGTCTTTTGCAGCAAATTTGCCCAGTGCACTATGACATTTGAATTCTTGACTGCTGCTTTCATGGACGTTGATTGTGGATCCAATTAAAGTGAAATCCTTGATAACTTCATTCCTTTTTTCATTAATCATGATGTTGCTTATTGATCTGCTTGTGAGGATTTTTTTTTCTTTATGTTGAAGTGTAATCAATACTGAGGGCCATAGTTTTTTATCTTCATCAGCAAGTGCTTCAAGTCCTCTTTGCTTTCAGCAAGCAAGGTTGTGTTATCTGCATATCACGGGCTGTTAATGAATCTTCCTTCAATCCTGATGCTGCATTCTTCCTCGTATAGTCCAGTTTCTCGGATTACTTGCTCAGCATACAGATTGAATAAATAATGGTGAAAGGATACAACCCTGATACACACCTTCCCTGATTTTAAACCACGCGGTATCCCCTTGTTCTGTTCGAATGACTGCCTGTTGGTTTATCTACAGGTTCCTCATGAGCGCAATTAAATGCTCTGGAATTCCCATTCTTTACAATGTTATCCATAGCTTGTTACGGTCCACACAGTCAAACGGCCTTTGCATAGTCAGTAAAACACAGGTAAACATCTTTCTGGTATTCTGTGCTTTCAGCCAAGATCCACCTTACATCAGCAATGATATCCCTGGTTCCGTGTCCTTTTCTGAATCCAGCTTGAATTTCTGACAGTTCCCTGTCAATGTACTGCCGCAACCTCTTTTGAATGATCTTAAGCAAAATTTACTAGCATGCGATATGAGTGATATTGTTCTATAATTTTTGCATTCTGTCAGATCTTTGGAATGGGTACAAATATGGATCTCTTCCAGATGGTTGGCCAGGTAGCTGTATTCCAAACTTTTTGGCATAGTCGAGTAGGTACCTTCAATGCTGTGTTCATTTGTTGAAACATATCAGTTGGCATTCCGTCAATTCTGGAGCCTTGTTTTTCACCAATGCCTTCGGTGCAGCTTGGACTTCTTCCTTCAATACCATCAGTTCTTAATCATATCCTACCTCCTGAGATGGTTGAAAGTCAACCAGTTCTTTTTGGTAAGTGACTCTGTGTTTTCGTTCCATCTTCTTTTGATACTTCCTGTGTCATTCAGTATTTGCCCATAGAATCCTTCAGTATTGCAAATCAAGTCTTGAATTTTTTCTTCCATTCTTTCAGCTTGAGAAATGCTGAGTGTATTCTTCCCTTTTGGTTTTGTAACTTCAGGTCTTTACACATTTCATTATAATACTTTGTCTTCTCAAGCTATGCTTTCAAATCTTCTGTTCAGCTCTTTTACTTCATCATTTCTTCATTTGCTTTAGCTGCTCTACGTTCAAGAGCAAGTTTCAGAGTGTCTTCTGACATCCATTTTGGTCTTTCTTTCCTGTCTTCTTAAAGTATGATGTACTTGATGTTATTCCACAACTCATCTTGTCTTTGGTCATTAGTGTTCAATTTGTCAAATCTATTCTTGAGGTGGTCTCTAAATTCAGATAGGATATACTTGAGATGGTCTCCAAATTCAGATAGGGTATACTCAAGGTCATATTTTGGCTCTCATGGACTTGTTTTAATTTTCCTCAGCTTCAACTTGAACTTGCATATGAGTAATGAATGGAATTATCAGTCCATCAACCATTTAGTCACAAGCAAAAAACCAAAACCAAACCAAACCCACTGCCGTTGAGTTACAAGCAAGGATCCTCGTATATGGGGAAATGGGAAAAACAAACAAAACACACAAATAGGACCAACCAAGCTGCAAAGATTATCACTTTGTTGTTGTTGCCAGTTTTGGTTTTTCTGAACTCTATATTTAACTTGTTGATTTTTCTCTCTGACGAGTAATTGTTGTTATACATTAACTTAATGCTAGGCAACGGCACGAACTTAAAAATCACACTGGTGAGTTTTTGTATTCTGTGCAGGACTAAGTTCAAAGCTCTGACAATTTCATGGTCTGAATTCTGCAGAGCATCTGGACCTAAAATAAGGGTGTACCTACCGTGCCGTGGTCTCTTTAATGGCCCTTTGAAGACTTAAAAAGGTACAATACGTCCAGTTCTATGTTTTGTTTTTTAAAT
This sequence comes from Loxodonta africana, assembly GCF_030014295.1. NCBI lineage: Eukaryota > Metazoa > Chordata > Mammalia > Proboscidea > Elephantidae > Loxodonta > Loxodonta africana. The sequence goes on from NC_087364.1 coordinate 24,128,931, forward strand.
GAACTACATCTTTAGTTATAAGGGAAAATCTGTTGTTATATATTGTTGTTCTGAGTTCAAGGTCAAGAGGTAGAATTTACAGAGAGTGACCACCGTTTTGCTGCCATAGAACATCATAGGAATGCTAGTCATTTCTCAGGAAATGGCTGCTGCTTTTGAGAATGGCATGGGCATCAGTCTTTTGAAAAGTGTATTCATGTTGCATTGTTTTGCTTGTCTTGGGGACCTTCTCCGTAATTGTGTTTATCACAAATTTGGGCATTTCCCCCCTTTATGTAACTGGATATAAGCCTTTCCTAATAAGTGGAGACAAAAGCACCACACTGTGAAATGTGTTTGTGAGTAGATGCTAGTTGGTTTTTCAAAGGACTCTAATTAAATGCTTTAATTAATAATAGTGCCTGCCACACGGTGCTGCACACATGGTCGGCACTCAGCAAGATGTTATCTTTTATTTTATGAAAGATCTTTTTTTCACAAAGGATTTTATTTATTGACAAAGTACTGCAATGAGCGTGCTTTTTAGGGGTCTATAATTTAAGCTTTCCTGATGCCAGGCTATAATTTATTCTAAAGCTATCTGGAGATCCATTCAGTAAGAAACAAACTTTTGCAGAGAACTTAAGGGACCGAAATTTAAAAGGACCAAGTGAAGTTATAAGTTTTATATTGCCTGTGAAATAATGCCACTACTTGTCTGTCAGTTTGTCATACTGTCGTGGCTTGTGTGTTGCTGTGATGCTGGAAGCCATGCCACCGGTATTTCTGACACCAACAGGGTCACCCCTGAGGACAGATTGGACACAAGACCAGGTAGCATTTTGTTCCGTTGTACATAGGGTCACTATGAGTAGGAACCAAGTCAATGGTACCTAACAACAACATGAAATAATTACTCCTTTAATTTTAAATCCACTAGTATAGCCTTCTACAATCTTTGATGCTTATTATGATTATTGACTGTTCTGTATATCCAGTCTTTAGTATGATCTCATTTCTGAAGCCTTAAACCAATCATTGGTTTTAATATAATAGGCATGGTAAGTTCATATGATACAGTGTATTGAGGGTTTATGATTACCTGGATTCAACTTAGAAGATGTACAAATAAATACAACTTTTTTTATGACCACCAAACAGGGAAAATGGGTATTACAATTTATATGTGATACAGTGAAGCCATCTTCCTTTCAGCTGCTCACTTAATCTAAAACCCGAAAATCAAATCCGTTGCCGTTGAGTCGATTCCAACTCATAGCGACACTATAGGACAAAGTAGAACTGCCCTGTAGAGGTACGTAATTACAAGACAAAGGTGAAAAATTTTTTAAATTGGGAGTCAACGTGGAAAGATTAGGTGTTATACCAGTCATCGGAAATTAATAGTAGAAGGACAGAATTTTGGAGTATGTCACAGATACACAAAGTCACCTGTTATATGTTGGCTGGGGGCCGATAACATGCTTCAAGTGGGAAGGGGCGTGGGAGGGGGACAGCAGCAGCAGCAGCCCATCAACACTGATGACAGAATGTTGACCCTAAAGTTCCAGAAGCAAGTGGAAATCGAACCACAGCTGTGCGTTCAGAGGACACAGTTACTTTGCAGCATTTTGTTTAGTAATTGTGTGCACTTTGGAGACTGCCTGATTTATGGCTGGCCTTAGTCCATCACGTGGACAAGCAGGGTTTAGTATGAAGATTTTCTCTGAAGATTGCAGTACTTGTTAAAAGCAGTCATAAGTCCACATAAGCCTGAGGCTGTACTCTAAGCAGAGTCCCTGGGTGGTACAAATGGTTAACACACTTGGCTGCTAACTGAACGGCTGGAGGTTCGAGTTCACCCAGAGGTGCCACAAAAGGAAGGCCTGGCGACTTGCTTTTGAAAAATCAGCCATTGACAACCCTTTGGAGCCTAGTTCTACTCTGGCACGCACGGGGTCTCCATGAGTCAAGGCTCCGCTTAGCGGCAACTCGTTATACTTCATATACTTGTTGTCTAGTGTTCCTTTTCTTCATATGTGCAATTTTAATTAAGAAAAATATTTTTAATTTTTAAAAATTAATGACTTGGTGAACTTGGAGTAACCTAGTGCGCCTGCTAAATCATGGCACCGGTGCTAGGCCCAATAGCTACAGAGAACTTACGTTTCAGAATTTTTCAGCCTTAAGGTTCAAGAAGCAAGAGCAAAGCATAGCACTGTTGCAGAAACGTTAATCTCCTGCATGGAAAATGAAGGTTTTAGAGAGGAGTACTCCACAGAGCATCTTGTTTGAAATGGGCAACAGGACTATTGAAGGCATCAATCAAATTGAGAAGAAGAAAAAAAGAAAAAGGGTGCACCAGAGAGAGAATAGGAAATAGTTGTGTGTTTGGCTTTTGTGTATCTCAGAGAATTCTCATTAGACAAGAAAGCTCTTTCATGTCTATAAAGCCACACTTACTCTGCTCTGTATTTAATGAGAGTGTTAGCATGGGTCAGATGTGTAGGTGTGGGTTTATGCAAGCTGAGCAGAACCAACAAAGAGACTTTCATGAATCTTTTTCCTGTAAGGAGGCTGTTGAAGCAAACACAAGGTCCATGTGCTAACACTTGGGCAGGAAAGGATTTGCTTTTTTCAAAGCGGTGTCATCTGTTGATCTGTTCCTTTTAGACCCTGTACCGTCACTGCCAGTGCACTTCTAGCTCGTCTCCCTGCCCCAGAGCTACAGGAGTCATTGGTAGACTTGGACAAATTCTTGCTGGTTGGGTGGCTGCCTTTCTGAGCAATCCCAACCATCTCTTATTCTCTGCTAGCAATCTCTCTCCACTCTCATCTTTCAAGAAGTTTGACACCAGAGTGGGAAACAGATACTTCCTCTTCCTCACCATGCCTTTATTTCTAAATGTAATGAAAGTACGTTTTAATTTAAAGTGATTTCTTAATTTCTGAATCGATGGCGTTTTCTTAGTACTTATTCTACTTGATTCTCTGCAACAGTGTTGCTAATCTCCTTATCCTTCTTAAACTAACTCTTTGCCTGGCAACTGTGACACCTGCTGTCCCTGTCCCCTCCTGTCCTTTCAGCCTTAGTGCCAACCCATCTTCCTCCTCCTCCCCACTGAACATAGCTTTTCTTCAAAACAGGTCTTCTAGCACTCTCTTCTTTCTCAACTTCAGCCATTCTACAGCCTCATCTGTCACCTGACCCCGACCATTTCCAAAGGACTCTTTACACCTGTGTCTCTTCTGAGTCAAGACCTGAAGTTCTAACTGTCGGTGCATGCTTACTATGGTGAACCCTTGTGTGCTAAGTAAAATCATGGTTGTCCTTCCCTCCCTAGCACTGGGTCCCCTGGGAAATGCACACCTGCCACAGGCTCTGGAGCAGACTGTCTTCTGCACCTCCAGGATGCCATTGGGGTCAGGGCGTTGGAGAAGCACAGGGAAGATTTGATTATGGAAAGGGGTATGATTTGAGGCAGACCTTGAAGATCTGGTAGGAATTTGAGAGGCTTTCCCTGTGGTAAGCACAGCAGAGGCAAGAAAGCAGAAGCCACTTTCAGAAAAGCAGGTGTTCTGGTTTGACCAAAGCCCAGCACTTCTGTATGGGAATAAGGTAAGATGAAACCATCCCTTACTCTTCCTGGTGTTCTCAAAACATCAAGTACGGTGCCTTCCACATCACAGGTATCAGTAAATGTTTTGAAAATAGTTATAAGTAAAGGTGGTTTTGAAGGGTCAGAGCCCTGAAGGCCAGGATGAGGGGTTTGAATTTAATCCGGGAAGTGTTTGGGACCCGTGAAAGTTGCAGAGCTACATGCAGACTGTGATTGGGGTTTACTTAAGAAGCTTTGCCTGCCATTTGGGCACTGAATGGGTACCAGAGTAAAAAGAAACTCTGGACATGTTAGTCATCACTACCCTCTACCCCCAGCCCCATCAAAGAAAAACCATACCCATTGCTGTCAAGTCAGTTCCAACTCATAGTGACCCTATAGGACAGAGTAGAACTGCCCCGTAGCATTTCCAAGGCTATAATCTTTTCTGAAGCATACCTGCCACATTTCTCTCCCATGGAGCAGCTAGTAGGTTAGAACCGCTGACCTTTCTGCTAGTAGTCAACCGCTTAGCCCACTGCGCCATCAGGGCTTCTTACTCCTAGCCCTAGGCAACCACTAATCTACTTTCTGTCTGTATAGATTATTTCCCTGTTCTGAGCATTTCATATGCATGGGGTTATACAATATGTGACATTCTGTGACTGGCTTCTTTCACTTAGCATTATGTTTCAAGGTTCATCCATGTTGCAGCATGTATCAGTAATTCATTCCTTTTTATGATAGGTTAATATTCCATTGTATGACTATATCAGATATTTTTTATCCATTCACCTATCGATGGACATTTGGATTTTTTTGACAACTATCATGAATAATGTTGCTATGAACATTGGCATACACATTTCTGTGTGGACATGTTTTCATTTCTCTTGAGTATATATCCAGGAGTAGAATTGTAGGATCATATGGACACTCTTTGCTGAAAGTGAAGAGGACTTGAAGCACTTACTGATGAAGATCAAAGATTATGATCTCAGCATAAAGAAAACAAATCCTCACAACTGGACCAATAAACAGCATCATGATAAATGGAGAAATCATTGAGATTGTCAAGGACTTCATTTTACTTGGATCCACAATGAATGCCCATGGAAGCAGCAGTCAGGAAATCAAACGACATATTGCATTGGACAAATCTGCTGCAAAAGACCTCTGTTAAAAAGCAAGGATGTCACCTTTAAGGTGCCCTGACCCAAGCCACGGTATTTTCATTCACCTTGTATGCATGTGAAAGCTGAACAATAGAAGCTCAAAGAATTGATGCATTTGAATTATGGTGTTGGCAAAAAATATTGAATTTACTGTGGACTTGCACAAGAACAAACAAATCTGTCTTGAAAGAAGTACAACCAGAATGCTCCTTGGATGCAAGGACTTCGTCTCATATGCTTTGGAAATGTTATCAGGAGGGACCGGTTCCTGGAGAAGGACATTATGCTTGGTAAAGTAGAGGATCAGCATAGAAGAGGAAGACCCCTAATGAGATGGATTAACACAGTGGATGCAACAATGGGCTCAAACACAGCAACGATTAAGGATGGCACAGGACTGGGCAGTGTTTCATTCTGTTGTGTATAGGGTTGCTATGCGTCGAAACTGACTTGACAGCACCTAACAACAGCAACAACAATGGTAACTCTATGTTTAGCATTTTAAGGAACTGCCAAACTGCTTTCCAAAGTGACAGCACCATTTTTATTCCCACTACCAACAATACACTAGTGTTCCAATTTCCCCACATCCTCATCAACACTTGTTGCCTGGGACATACAGTATTATATCAAACTCATACTCATTCAGACATTCGGGTTTTCCAAGATTTTTGTTTCTCTTTCCCTGTCTCCAAAGATACTGATTTGTTGGCTCCACTTTAATAATACTTAGTTTCACTTCCCTGGGTAGAGAGGGTGAAGAGAATATGGGAGAACTTAAATTGGTTAATGTAGATATGTATTAACCTGTTAACAACCAAACCAAAACCAAACTCATTGCCATCAAGTCAATTCCAACTCAAAGCGATCCTACGGGACAGGGTAGAACTGCCCCATAGGGTTTCCAAGACTGTAATCTTTACAGGGAGGCTTGCTGGTACAGTGATTAAGAGCTCAGCTGCTAACCAAAACGTTGGCAGTTCAAATCCACCAGCTGCTCCTTGGAAACCCTATATGGAGAGCTCTACTCTGTCCTATAAGGTTGCTGTGAGTTGGAGCCGACTCTACAGCAATGGGTTTGGCTTTTTGGTTTTTAATCTTTACGGAAGCAGACTGTCCGGTCTTTCTCCTGCGGAGTGGCTGATGGGTTCCAACTGCCGACTTTTTGGTTAGCAGCTGAGTGCACAACCACTGGAACCACTAGGGCCACTTACTTGTTAAAAAGTTGGCTAGAAAGACATAAAGGGGGAAAAGGCTGAATTTATTAGCTTAAATAATGTTTTGTGTAAACTGCAGACATGTGTAGAAATGGGGATGTATTCTTGGATACTGTCATCATTTGTAAATTGTGTGGTTTCATTTATGAAAATATTAAAAAATTCTATTAAACCTATCCCATGTTATCTGGGTGGCAGCTGCCTAGGGAGTTAGATGTTGTTGGTTGCCCTCAAGTCGATTCTGACTTATGGTGACCCCACGTGTGCAGAATAGAGCTGTGCTCCGTGGGGTTTTCAAGGCTGTTACATTTTGGAAGCAGATCGCTAGGCATGTCTTCCAAGGCGCCTCTGGGTAGGTTCCAACTACTGACCTTTCAGTTATTAGTCAAGTGCTTAACCATTTGTGCCAGATTTTAGTGCCTTCATTTGGGTTTGAGTTTTATTCTTTGGTGGCAAGAAATTCAACTAAAGTGACAGCATTTAGCTTAATGCAGAATTTCTGATGTATCCTAGGGGACCTGGGGTATATTTTATAAAAGCTTCTATGTTACTCGCATTTGGAGAGCACTTTCATAGTCAGTACTTCTTTGGTGGTGCCACCAGGCCCTTCTCATGCTGGGGAGAATGAGGGCGTGCTTCCCAGGCTCTGAGGTGCAGCACAGAGTCTGCTGCAAGCAGTGCCACCAGGCCCTTCTCGTGCTGGGGAGAATGAGGGCGTGCTTCCTAGGCTCTGAGGTGCAGCACAGAGTCTGCTGCAAGCAGTGCCACCAGGCCCTTCTCGTGCTGGGGAGAATGAGGGCGTGCTTCCTAGGCTCTGAGGTGCAGCACAGAGTCTGCTGCAAGCAGTCAAGGCTGTGGAGTGCTGGCACCAGTCTTTCCAAGTTCACATGAATTTACATTCGGCTTCCTAATATTCACGTAGAGTTAATAACTGTTTTCCTCCAAAACCAAAAACCACTGCCATCGAGTCAATTCTGACTCATAGTGATCCTGTAGGACAGAGTAGAACTGCCCCGTAGGGTTTCCAGGGCTGTAAATCTTTACAGAAGCAGACTGTCTCATCTTTCCCCACAGAGCAGCTGGTGGGTTCTAACCACCTACCTTTTGGTTAGCAGCCAAGCGCTTTAACCACTGCACCACCAGGGCTCCCATTTGTTTTAATATAAAGTAATACTGTAAATTATATAACATTAAATAAAAATAGCTGCACCTTGCCCAACATACTAAAAGATGATCCACCTCATGTAGAATATATTTTTATTATCCTTTTGGTGTCACCCATTCATTTAATAAATATGTATTAATCCTGTATTAAAAATCAGTTCCTGTTGAGTCAGTTCTGATGCATGGCAACCCCATGTGTATCAGAGTAGAAATGTGCTCCGTAGGGTCTTCAGTGACTGAATTTGTGGAAGCCAATTGCCAAGCCTTTCTTCTGAGATGCCTTCAGGTGGACTCAAACCTTACGGTTAGCAGCTGAGCTCATTAACCATTTGTTGCACCCAGGGACTCTGATCATGGTATTAGGGCTATAAAAAATATAAAGATGTTATCTGTTTTCTTAAGGATCTCGCAAGGTACTGTCATTGATTACAGGGCAACAAGGACGTTGTGAAAAGGATTTTTGGGCAAGGTGCTTAAATATTTGTGAATAAGTCATATCTGATGATGACAATTTTAAAAGTAGGAAGTGAGCATATGTTCCAGTTCCTACACTTGCTGTATGTCTTTGACCAAGTTACTTACCCATTTTAAGCTTCACATTCCTCATCAGTAAAATCAGAATGTTGTTGTTGTTGGGTGCTGTCAAATTGGTTCTGACTAGTAGCAACCCCACATGACAGGTTAGAACTGCCCCATAGGGTTTTCTTGGCTCCTTAAAATAAGAATAATAAGGCCTAGTTGTAGTTGTTCTGGGAGATCAAATTATATATATATAAATACTTTATGATAAAACACAGCTATGTATTTGGTTTAACTTCCTCACATTATGATAAAGAACTGAAACTGGAGAGAAGTGAAGTGATTTATTAAAGGCATCTCTGTTAGAAAGTAACAGAGTTGAGACTGATATCTTGGTTTTCCAATTTCCAGTCCAGTATATTATCAACTTTGCACACTCTAGGGACAGAAGAGTCACATATTATAGAAATTTGAAATACACAAAATTCAGATGATGAGATCCAATCAAAAATGGGCAAAGGACATGAACAGATATTTCACCAAAGAGGACATTCAGGTGGCCAGCAAATGCATGAAAACATGCTTGGCACTGATCCATAAAACAGAAAACAACAAATGATGGTGAGGTTGTGGGGGGATTGGGACTCTTAAAGATTCCTGGTGGGATTATAAAATGGTACCAAAACCCATAACCAAACCCACTGCTGTCAAGTTGATGCCGACTCATAGTGACCCTATAGGACAGAGTAGAACTGCCACTGAGTGGGCTCAAACTGCCAACCTTTTAGTTAGCAGCCGAGCACATAACTGTTGCGGCACCAAGGCTCCTTAAAATAAGAATAATGAGGCCTAATTGTTCTGGGAGATCAAATAAAATATATAAAAATACTTTATGATAAAGTATTTATTATACTTTATGTAAGTCTTAATGGAAGCAGACTGCCACTTCTTTCTCCTGATGACCAGCTGGTGGGTTCAAACCACCGACCTTTTAGTTAGCAGCTGAGTGCTTAACCACAGCACCACCAGGTCTCCTTAGTCCCCTGAAGAGGTAACCATGATTCTCAATTTGGTGATTACCACTCCCTAACATTATTTTTTCCATATATACGTGTATATATACATATACTCCTAAATAATATTTTACTTTATGTAACTGTTTCATTGAATGTTGTTAGGTGTTGTCCTGTTGATTCTGACTCATAGTGACCACCCTGTAGGACAGAGATCTGTCCCATAGGGTTTGCTAGGTTGGAATCTTTATGGGTGCAGTGGTTAAAGCCCTGGACTACTAACCAGTAGGTCTGTGGTTTGAAACCACCAGCAGCTCCAGGAGAGAAAGATGTGGCAGTCTGCTTGCCTAGAGATTTTACAGCCTCGGAAACCCTATGGGGTTGCTGAGTCAGAATGAGCTCCACAGCAGTGCATTTGGTTTTTTTAATCTTTATGGGAGCCGATCACAAGGCCTGTCTCCCATGGGGCTACTGGATAGATTTGAACGGCCGACTTTTTGGTTAGCAGCCGAGCGCTTAACTGTTGTGCCACCCGGGTCCTTATTTGAGTAGGCATAACTACGGAAACCCTGGTGGCGAAGTGATTAAGAGCTACGCTGCTAGGCTGCTAATCAAAAAGTCGGCAGTTCAAATCCACTAGGCACTCCCGTGGGGCAGTTCTACTCTGTCGTATAGGGTGACTGTGAGTTGGAATCAACTCAAGGACAGTGGGTTTGGGTTTTTTGGTTTAAGCATAACTTTATATGTGAGTATCAAGCGACTTTATTGTTTTGCTTTCTTTTGTCAAAAATAATCAAAACCGACCGAAATTTGAACATAAGATTTATTCTTAGCAGTTATTCTGTATGCATAGAGAGAGGCCATACTGAGTCCAGAGAAAGCAAATGGCTCTAAGAAGCTAGATACAATGGAGCTTTTAAGGAGAAGAGGAGGAAGAAATACGGAAGATCAACCACTGTCTAATGTTCACATGGTTGGTTGAAACCTGCCTTCCCCCTCTTTACCGAGATCCACCAAAATCAGTTTTCTTCTGGCCTGGCTGCTCTCCACCCACATGCAGCCAAGAGACTTGTAGAGATTTACATCAGGAGGTAACAGTTTGCTAGAAAAGTTATCCTTTTCTAGCAGGATAAGACAAATTTGCATTGCTATAGACCACTTTCTGGTAGGCTTTTGCTGGTTAATATTTAGTTTCCTGGGTAAGAAAAACCTAAAAATCAGAGTAAGATGTCTGTTATTACTTTTCCTTCTGAACGCTATTGTTCAGACTAGTCATCCCCTCCCCCGCCCCATGAAAGCCCAAGCAAGCTCTGTGACTTCTGTGGTCATTTTTGAATGATAAAAATCTAATAGTCGCTTCAAGTCAAACCCTCACACACAAAAACTTATTTTTGTAACGAAAATATTGAATTTCATGTAATAATCAAACCTTTAAGCTTGGTCTTAAAATTGAGGCCCTTGATACTGACATGGATGTCTTACCTCCTTGTTCTTTTTGGTTGTTACTTTTTTCCCCAGGAGTATCTCAGCTATTCCAAGACCTTTGCTTTTCCACATAAATTTTAAAATCGGCTAGTCAAAGTTAAACACATACACATGTGCGCACATGTACAAAGTTTGGGTTTTGATTGGAGGTATTTTGGAATCTTAATAATGACCCTCCCCCATGGTAAAGTTAATATGCTTATTAACACAGGGGTAAAACTGGTTACCTATGAGTTGATTTAGACTCATACCGATACTATTGGTTGGAATAGAACTGCACCATAGGGTTTCCAAGGAGCAGGCTGGTAGATTTGAACTGCTGACCTTTTGGTTAGCAGCCAAACACTTAACCACTGGGCCACCAGGGTATGACTTCTTATTAACACAAGGGTCTGGCTTCTGGGCACTTACCTGGAAGAGCTGGGATCACCTGGGCTGTGTATAAAGCACTTGAGTAGTACTAGGGTAGTAGGTCTGCATTGTTGGCCAGACTCTGCCACTCACTACCAAAAAAAAAGCCAAACCCACTGCCGTCGATTCCAACTCATAGCAACCCTATAGGACAGAGTAGAACTGCCCTGTAGAGTTTCCAAGGAGCACCTGGCAGATTTGAACTGCCGACCTCTTGGTTAACAGCCGTAGCACTTAACCACTACGCCACCAAGGTTTTCCTGCCACTCACTAACTAGCTGTTAATTCTTGGTCTCGTAGGTCCTCATTTGTAAAATTAGACATTGAGCAAAAGTCTTTATTTCGTTGTTTCAGTGAAGAAAGCAGACTGCCAGGAACAGGAAAAGGAGGATGGGAGACATTGTGAAGTCCTAAGTAAATGGTCCTGGAGAGGGGGACACATGGGGAGGGAAAAGAAGGTTGGCTGTGGTTTCCAAAAGAGTCCTAAAATGAGGAATGAGTGGAACCAAGAGCTCCATTAATTAATGAGAATAGGCCATAATTATTTTAAAAAATAAAACCAAGAGCAGCAAGTCAAACCTGGAGGTAGAGGAGCCCCCTGGGGCCGGGGAGTCAGACTGAGGGAAGGGGGAAAGGCACTTAGTCCCAGGTGTTGGTTGTGGAATCCAGGACACCTGTTGCCTAGAGTTTAGGTGACTAGACCAGTATTGCATGTGGAGCTAGGAAGGAAGGCATTTTCCAAGGAGGACTGGAATGGGTAAGCATATCTCTGCTTGGCTGGCCTTATGGTAAACTCAGCTTGAAGCAGTAACAACAAAAATCAGGCTTAGGGAGGCTTAGAAGAAATTGTTGTTGTTATTGTTGTTGGGTGCCATCAAGTGAGTTCCAACCCATAGCAACTCCATGTGACAAAGTAGAACTGCTCCATAGGGTTTCCCAGGCTGTAATCTTTCCAGGGAGCCCTCGTGGCGCAGTGGTTAAGAGCTGTAGCTGCTACGCAAAAGGTCAACAGTTCGAATCTACCAGCCACTCCTCAGAAACCCTACGGGGCAATTCTGCTCCGTCCTACCGGGTCACCATGAGTTGGAATCAACTCAATGGAAAAGGGTTTTTTAGTTTTTAACCTTTACAGAAGGAACCATGGGTGGTACCATGGTTAAGCACTGAGCTGCTGACTGAAAAGTTGGTCTGAACCCACCAGCTGCCCTGTGGGAAAAAGATGTGGTAGTCTGCTTCTGTAAAGATTATTGTGTTACGTGCCATCGAGTCGGTTCCCACTCATAGTGACCCTGTGTACAGCGGAACGAAATACTGCCCGGTCCTGTGCCATCCTCACAGTCGTTACGCTTGAGCCCATTGTTGCAGCCACTGTGTCAGCTCATCTTATTAGCTAGGGTCTTCCTCTTTTTTGCTGACGCTCTACTTTACCAGGTGTGATGTCCTTCTCCAGGGAATGGTCCCTTCTGATAACATGTCTAAAGTATGTGAGACGAAGCCTTGCCATTCTTGCTTCTAAGGAGCGTTCTGGCTGTACTTCTTCCAAGACAGACTTGTTCGCCTTGGAAACCCTGTGGGGCATTTCTACTCTGCCCTATAGGGTTGCCGTGAGTTGGAATCGACTGGAGGGCAGTGGGTTTGGTTTTTGGTTTTAGTGAGACACAATAGCTGCTTTTAGTCACTGTCAGCACAGTGGATATCATTTACATAGGATTTACATATAATCTTTTTGCCACGGGTTACAGCATTCACAAGTCTGATTTTTTTTTTTTTTTTTTACTTTTCCAAAGAGAGGGACATGTGGACTACTATCAAGGATTTCTTCATGTTAAGAGTTTGGAGCCCTGGTGGCACAGTGGGTAAGTGTTTGGCTGTTAACCAAAACGTCGGCAGTTCAGTAGCTGCTCCTTGGAAACCCTACGGGGCAGTTCTACTGTATTCTGTAGGGTCTCTATGAGTCGTAATCGACTCCATGGCAATGGGTATGGTAGAGTTTGTCTTAGTTACCTAGTGCTGCTATAACAGAAATACCACAAATGGCCAGCTTTAACAAACAAAGTTATTTTCTCACAGCTTAGGAGGCTTGTTGTTAGGTTCCGACTCACAGCTGCCTTTTGTACAACAGAACGAAATGTTGCCCAGTCCTGTGCCATCCTCACAATCGTTGCTATGTTTGAACTTCATTGTTTCAGCTACTGTGTCAGTCCATCTTTGAGGCTCTTCCCCTTTTCACTGAAACTCTACTTTACCAAGCATGATGTTCTTCTCCAGGGACTGGTTCCTCCTGATAATATGTCCAAAGTACCAGAGATGATGTCTTACCATCCTTGATTCTAAGGAGCATTTTGGCTATACTTTTTCCAAGATTTATTTGTTCTCCTGACAGTCCATGGTATATTCAATATTCTTTGCCAACACCATAATTCAAATGTATCAATTCTTCGGTCTTCCTCGTTCATTGTCCAGCTTTTGCATGCATTTGAGGCGATTGAAAATACCATGGCTTGGGTCAGATGCAACTTAGTCATCAAAGTAGCATCTTTGCTTTTTAACACTTTAAAGATAAAACTGCCAGACAAGTGAATGCTGTAAAGATTACAGCCTTGGAAACCTTATGGAGCAGTTCTACTCTATAGGGTCGCTATGAGTCAGAATTGACAACAACAGGGTTAGGGTTCATTTCTTGGCTGATTCCTGAAGGCAGGAATTAGGATAGAGTAATATCTGGGGCCAAAATTTAGTGAGTCCTCCAACTCTGAGACAACCCTTTTTATTCTTGGTAGGGGGAAAATAAATCATTGCTGTCCAGTCGATTCTGACTCATAGCGATCCTATAGGATAGAGTAGAACTGCCCCATATGGTTTCCAAGGAGTGCCTGGTGAATTCAAACTGCCGACCTTTTGGTTAGCAGCCATAGCTCTTAACCACTGTGCCACCAGGGTTTCCAGTAGGGAAAGAGAAGTGGGAAAAGACTCCTTTTTTGATTTTATAAGGTGCTGATAATGCACAAGAATTTTTATTTTAGTCTCTCCCATGGATAAGTTTACTTTGTAGGAAACCCTGGTGGCACAGTGGTTAAGAGCTACAGCTGCTAACCAAAAGGTTGGCAGTTCGAATCCACCAGGCACTCCTTGGAAACTGTATGGGGCAGTTCTATTCTGTCCTATAGGGTCGCTATGAGTCGGAATCAACTCAATGGCAGTGGTTGGTTGTTGGTTTGTAGATATCCACACCAAAGGTCTGAAATCACTATCCTCAGCCCTAGGAACAGTGGTGTCACTAGGAGGGTGCGAGGGGTGTGGGACACTGACCCCAGGATCCTGGCCGCTGCCGGAGGAGGGTCTGCAAGGCAGTGGCATCACTAGGGTTGGTGTTTCCCGTCACCCAGAGTGGTAACTTGTCACACACCCCCACCCTCTGCCACCTGCCAGTCAGTCACTAGGGTTGGTGTCACCCAGTGCAGTAACTCCTTACACACAGACACCCCTCACCTGCCAATCAGGGTGTGGGTGCCTGGGCAGCAGCACCAGCCATTGAGTAGAGAGGAAGGTCTCTGCCTTAGCCAATGGGAAAAGGGAGGAGTTTGGGGCGAGCAGGACTAGGAGGGGCGGGGCCTTCCAACGTGGGGTGCAGGGAGGGGCTGGCTGCTCCACCCACTTGGTGACACCAAGTGCTAGTGACACCACTGCCGAGGACGAGGCAGTTCAGTGGGGTTAAGAGCACAGATACTGTGTCCAAACTATCTGGTGCAAATGCTGGCTCTGTCACTCTCTGCTGTGTGATCTTAGGACCTAACTTCAGATTCTGCATCTGTGACATGGGTATGATAAGCTGCTTATGAGTTTTGAGGCTACCTGGCCTCAAAGAGACTTTCTCTCACCTATTACTGTTATCTGGAGTGATTTAAAGGAAACGCTTGAGAAGCACAGCCCGGTGGGGAGCAGTTGAGGTCTTTCAGCAGGGAAGTGACAAGACTTGGTCTTATTGGCAGCCGACATTTTTGAGACTGAAACTATTGTTAAAAGGATGCAGGAAGGCACCTGATGGGCGGAGGGAGGAGTTTCTTCCAGTGATTACGTGTAATAGGAAGTTCTGGTGCCAAACAGCCTGATTAACCAGTGCTCCATATTCCTGTTGGTTAGATGCAGCACAATTCCAGTTCCAAACTGTACTCTTGTCATTGTTGTTGCCTGCTGTTGAGTCACCCCCAAGTCACGGTGACCCCACACACAACAAAACACTGCTGGCTCCTGAACTGTCTCCATTTTGGCTACGGGTTGGACCATGGTGATCTGCTGGGTCTTCACTGGCTGATTCTCGGAAGCGGATCACCAGGTCTTGCTTCCCACCAAATTGTACTGCTGTGGAATAAAATACACGATACAGAATTTGTTAAACCGGGCCTTTGAAAGATTGAGGTGTAAGTGTATAATTTCATAATCTCCCAGGGCTACATGTATTCTAGTGAGTGAACAGTAAAAGGCAGAGTTGATGGAGAACCATTTTTACTTCTTGTCTGGATGGCACATTGGCTTCTCGGGATGAGCTGTACCCAGTACTTGGTCTAGAGCTTCACTTACCAGTCAGCCACTCAGATCTGAAATGACTGGTGAGAGTGGAGGACTTTCCAGACTGAAATTGAGGTGAAAATAGGTTTAATCCGAGGGTCCAGAGGGTTCCCAAACTTTCTCAGTTAGTGGCACCCTCATGTCTCAGTAAGTCTTTCGTGGAGCCCCTAGGCCAGAAGAAATACCTAAAAATTCCATTTATTAAGTCGTTTTTAATCAGCTGGCTGAAAAAGGATGTTTCTGAGTATAGAGAGAAAGAAGAAAGTTAAGAAAAGTTTCAGCTTCTTCAGAAAGTAGTGTGCTGAGCTTGGTTTGAAGTCAAGTAGGAGCCTTAAGAGGACATACGGACTTCATTGTTCAAGATTGATGTCTTAGTCATCTAGCGCTGCTATAACACATACCGCAAGTGGATGGTTTTAACAAAGAGAAGTTTATTCTCTTGCAGTGCAGTAGGCTAGAAGTCCGAATTCAGGGTGCTGGCTCCAGGGGAAGGCTTTCTCTCTCTGTAGGCTCTGGAGGCAGGTCTTTGTAATCAGTTTTTCCTTGGTCTGGGAGCATCTCAACACAGGAACCTCAGCCTCTACTCCCGGCACTGCTTTCTTGGTGCTATGAGGTCTCTATGTCTCTCTGCTCGCTTCTCTCTTTTATATCTCAAGAGAGCTTGGCTTAAGACACTATCTAATCTTGTAGACCTCATCAGCATAACTGCCGTTAATCCATTTTACTATATCATAGTGATAGGATTTACAACACATAAGGAAATCATATCAGAAGATAAAATGGTAGACAATCATACAAGAGAATCATGACCTAGTCAAGTTGACAGATAGTTTTGGGGGACACAATTCAATCCATGACAGTTTGATATAGGTGTTATTTTTTAATCTGAAGTGTTGTTCCAAAATTATGCGGAAAACACAAAGTTCCTGTAAAATCGTTGTTATTCTTATTTGCTGCCTTCTAATTGGTCCTGATCATGGCTACCTCATGCATAACAGAACAAAACACTGCCTGGTCCTGCACCATCCCCATGATTGGTTGTGGATCAGGTCATTGTGCCCTGTAGGGTGTTCACTGGCTGATTTTCAGTAGTAGATAACCAGCCCTTTCTTCCTAGTCAGTCTTAGTCTAGAAGTTCCACTGAAACCTATTCTGCATCACAGCAACACACAAGCCTCTGCTGACAGGATGTTGGCAGCACATGAGGTGCGTTGGTCAGGAGTTGTACCTGGGTCTCAACAGAAATCACTGGTTGTGTTTTTGTTGTCTCCTGGTCAAGGTTATAATCTCCTGAGAACAAGGCCCATGTCTTCTTGGACCTGGCACAGTGTCAGTAAATTCTCAGTCCATATTTGAGGATTAATTATAACAAGGATGCAGTGAGAAATGCCACTGCCTGCCAATGTATATGGTCAAGAACTACACGCAGGCATAAGCTGGTTTTAGGAATTCAACTTGAAAAAGCAATTTGATGGCGATAATATCAACAATAGAAACCCTGGTGGTGTAGTGGTTAAGTGCTATGGCTGCTAACCAAAGGGTCAGCAGTTCGTATCCCCCAGGTGCTGCTTGGAAACTCTATGGGGCAGTTCTACTCTGTCCTATATGGTCGCTATGAGTCGGAATCAACTCGACGGCACTGGGTTTGGTTTTTTGGTTTTGGTAATATCAACAATAAATATTTTATAAGAACCATCCCATTTCTCTGTTAAACCTGTATTAGGCTTTTGACTGTCTCTGGTAGACAGAATTATCAAGCTTTACCTTCATTTTATTTTTAATTTTAAAAGATCAGTGTTTTTTGTTGAGACTAAAATATCATCAAGTCTATGTGTTTAATCCCTAGCATTACTATTAAGATTGTTGCACTTAGGGTATGGGGCCAGAGGTATTGAAGATGAAAAGGTACAGTTCTTGCCAAAGGTTGCTCGATGGAGTAAAATGGGGACATCTGACATGAGGTGATACCAGTGCCCGTATCGTAGTTGCTCAAGGAGCAAACTCCAGTAAAATACCAAACCAAACCAGTTGCTCTCGAGCTAATTCTGACTCCTGGTGACCCCTGTGTGTCAGAGTAGAACTGTCTGCCGTGGAGTTTTCAATGGCTGATTTTTCAGAAGTAGATCTCCAGGCCTTTCTTCTGAGGTTTCTGTGGGTAGACTCAAACTTCTGATCTTTGGCTAGCAGCTGAGCTTGTTAGCTATTTTAACTACCCAGGGACTCTTGCAAACGTTAGTTTTGTTTGTTGTGTCTCGTCAAGTTGATTCCACCTCTAATATGACAAAGTAGAAACTGCCCCCACAGGATTTTTTATGCTGTAATCTTTATGGGAGAAGCACTGATGGTGCAGTGGTTAAGCACGCAGCTGCTGACCAAAAGGTTGGTGGTGTGAACCCCCCAGCCACTCCCTGGGAGAAAGATGTGGCAGTCTGCTCCTGTAAAGATTATAGCCTTGGAAACCCTGTGGGGCAGTTCTGTACTATCCTACAGGGCTGCCATGAGTCAGAATCAAGTGGATGGCAACGAGTTTGTTTTGGTTTAATCTTTATGAGAACAGATTGCCTGGTCTTTTCTCCTGCAGAGCAGCTAGTGTGTTCCAGCCGCCAACCTTTTGGTTAGCAGCCAAGTGCTTACCCATCGCACCAGCAGGGCTCCTTGCAAAGTTGAATACGGTGAAGGCATTAAAAACACGGAGTTTGTCCTTTTCACAAACGGACTAAATCTGACCTCTTTGGCTCTTTCTTTTTCTGTTCTCTTTTTCAGGCCACTCATCTCTACCTGTCACCTAAGAGGTGTTTTTCGGCCTTTTGCATAAGCCTGTCTCCTCTGGTTTTAATTACCTCCTAATCAGCTCTAAGTCTCTAGCTCCACCCTCCCTTGCCAGCCTCACCTCCAGGCTGTTCCTGTAACTGCCTCCTGGGCATCTTCACTTGAGTCTAGGGTCATTATATGTAAAACTTTACTCTTCATTGTCCCTCCAAACCTGCTCCTCTAGCACCAGGTAGTTCAGTAACTTGCCTCACCATTTGACCACCTGTCAGCTGGAGTCACACCTGACTCTTCATCTCCCTCTCCCTGCACATCCAGTTGGTCACCAAGCATGTTGAGTTTATCTCCATAGCTGCTTTCCATCCTCCAGCCATCAGGCAAGCCCAGGCACCTGATCACGCTGGCAGTGCTGACTGCCTTCTGACTGTCCACTGCCTCTAGTATTGCTGCCTTCCAGCCTGGATGGGTCACCTGCTTCATCACTGCTGAAGGTTGCTAGCATCCTTAGGGTGAAATACCAAATCCCTGGCACGACTTACAAAGCTCTGCATGCCTGGCCTTTCCACCCTTTCTCATAGCCCTTGTCCTGCCTGCCACCCTCCAGCCAGAGTCTCTGCTCTAGGCTCTTGGTACCTTCCACCTTCCCCCTCCCTCAGGTCCTAGCTTTAACAACGGTCCTGAGGGTGGGCATACAGTCTCCCTGCTGGAGGTGCCCATAATTCTGTCCCTGAAGTCAGAGTTACCTAATGCTCCATAACACAAATACCCTGAGTGGGTGGCTTTAAAAAACAGAAATTTATTGTCTTACAGTTCTGGAGGCTAACAGTCCAAATCAGGGTCTAGGCTGTGTGGCTTCCTTTCTTTTTGGCAGCCCTGGGCATTCTTTGGTTGCCTGGCATTCCTTGGCTTGTAGACGATTTTCATATGCCGCCTGTCTTTCCCCATGTTTGTGTATGTGTCTCTGTGTCTATTCTGATCTTTTTATAAGTCTGACGTAATTAGGTTTTAGGATCCACCCTACACTGGTATGGCCTCAACTGACTGCTTGTTTACATTACATTAGATTGCATTGTGGAAGATGATTACCTTACATTGCATTATATGGAAAGTAATCTGTTCTGTTCAAGGGCAATTGATCTAATTAAATGTAACTACTCCGTGAGGGCAATGAGACTAGTGTTTGGCCAAACAACTGGGAACCAAAGCCTAGCCAAGTTGACACATAACATTAATCATCACACCTGTCACAGCACTATTAGAACTTCATTATAGTTGCCTATTTATCTATTTTAGTTAAATATTTTATTGTATTTTTGGTGAAAGTTTACGCAGCAAATTAGGTTCCAATTTAACAGTTTATACATATTATTCAGTGACATTGGCCACATTTTCCACCTTATGTCAACATTCTCATTATTTCTGTTCTGGTTATTCAGTTTTCATTAATCTACCTTCCCTGTACCCACCACCCGCCAACCTTCTTACCTTTACTTTAGGTTAAATGTTGACCATTTGGCCTCATATAGATGATTTGTTTTTTAAAGGAATGTAGTACTCATGGGTGATATTGTTTATTTATGAGCTAATTTGTTATTTTGCGGAAAGGTGAACTCTGGGAGTGGTTTCAGTTCAAGGTTTATAGGGTATCTAAGGGCAATAATTTCAGGGTTCCTCTAGTCTTTACTGGTCCA
Source organism: Loxodonta africana (assembly GCF_030014295.1). Classification (NCBI taxonomy): domain Eukaryota; kingdom Metazoa; phylum Chordata; class Mammalia; order Proboscidea; family Elephantidae; genus Loxodonta; species Loxodonta africana. The sequence continues at coordinate 24,148,519 of NC_087364.1, forward strand.
GTAAGTCTGGCCTTTTAAGAATTTGAGTTTTCTTCTACAATTTTTTCTCATTCTATCCAGGATCATCTTTTGCATCCCTGGTCAGAACAGCTGGTAGTTGTGGCCAGGCACCATCTAGTTCTTCTGGTCTTTACAGTTACTTATTTAATTATACATCCCTCCCTAGCTAGCTGCAACTCTGTGATGGCTGAGACAATGTCTACCTTTTCACTATTTTCTTTCCAGTGTCTATATCCATATGAGTCAGACAGAGGGAACTAAAGAAACATCTGTGGAATCAAAGAAGGGACGAATGATGTTCCCATGTGTCTTAGTTATCTAGTGCTGCAATAACAGAAATACAACAAGTGGATGGTTTTAACAAAGAGAAATTTATTCTTTCACAGTTTAGGAGGCTTAAAGTTCAAATTCAGGGTGCCAGCTCTAGGGGAAGGCTTTTTCTCTCTGTCAGTTCTGGGGGAAGGTCCTTGTCATACATCTTCCCCTGGTCTAGGAGCTTCTTAGCACAGGAGCCTCAGGTTCAAAGGACGTGCTGTGCTCCTGGTGCTGCTTTCTTGGTGGTATGAGGCCCGATTCTCCTAGTCTATCTGAGTGGTGACTCTACCCTTTGAGACCCCAGAGGTCGCGGCTGTACCCTTTGAGACTGAGGCAGCTCTGCTTCCTGTGTTCCTTGGCCTCTTGGCCCCTTGGGCCTCTCTGCCTATGTCTACCCTGCTGGGGCAAGCATTCCAAAGCTCTTTAGCTCCACCAATAAGTACCTCTAAGCACCCTACTCTGCCAGGAAGCCTCCTGCCAAAGGCACTCAGCTCTCTTGCTCCATGGGTCGGCTCCAGGGCTGCCTCATGCTGGTCGTCTGGTTCTGCTGCTGCCATTTCTCTGCTGCTGCTTCTTGCCATCTGTGCCATTTCCAGTGTTTAGCTCTCCTCACTTCCTTCTGAGTTCTCACCAGAATTGTCTTTGATGTCCATAATTCCATCAACAGTCTCTTCAAGGCACTCTAGCCTTTTACCATTAGGCATTTTAAAACTCTTCCAGCTTCCATCCATTCAGTTTCAAAACAACTTCCACATTTTAGGTATCTGTCAGAGTAGCATCTAACTCCCAGTACCAAATTCTGTTTTAGTTATCTAGTGCCGCTATAACAGAAATACCACAATTGGATGCCTTTAACAAATAGAAGTTTATTCTCTCACAGTCTGGGAGGCTAGAAATCTAAATTTAGGGTGCCAACTCCAGGGGAAGGCTTCCTCTCTCTATCGGCTCTGTGGAAGGTCCAGGTCCGTGTCATCAATCTCCCCTGGTTGAGGAGCTTCCCAGCTCAGGGACCCTGGGCCCAAAGGGCGCGCTATTCTCCTGGAACTTGTTTCTTGGTGGCATGAGGTCCCCCGTCTCTCTGCTCGCATCTGTCTTTTATATCTCAAAAGAGATTGATTTAAGACACAACCTAATCTTGTAGATTGAGTCCTGCCTCATTAACATAAATTCTGCAAATCCCACCTCATTAACATCATAGAGGTGGAATTTACAACACAGAGGAAAATCACATCAGATGACAAAAGGGTGAACAGTCACACAATACTAGGAATCATAGCCTAGTCAAATTGACACACATTTTGGAGGGGCACAATTCAATCCATAACACCATGTTTGAAGAGGAAGGACAAACACTGCAGGTACCTTATTTAAATTGAGGACAGAAATGTTTTTTTCTGATCTTTGTACACTCAAATCATGACAGTCTTGAGTTGACTTTGCAGGTGTTTTTGCCTGCACTTGGCTCTGAACTGATGATGTAACAACCCCAGAGGCAGCTGTGGCAGTGGTTACTGCCAAACCACCGGTCTCTATTGCATCAGAAAAGCTGCTCTCGTGGGGACTGCTGGGACCTATAGAGTAGACTTCCGTGTCATTATAGTTCTGAAATTATAATTGGAAAAGCAATAGACCAGTAGACTTTGGCAGGGTTTTTTTCTTTTTTTTTTTTTTTTTTTGATGTGTAGGCAGGCAGCAGGATTGTTTTTAAAATGAAATTTGAACTTAGTCAAATTGGTCAAGTTGAAGCACATACCCAAGCAGGATTCTTTGCCAGATCTTGAAAAAATGGAAGACAGGGCTTGGTTTTGTGAACAGGCCATCTTAGACTGACAACATTGCCCTGGTGTCATGGTGGCTAAGTACTCAGCTGCTTACTGAGAGGCCGGTGGTTCAAATTCACCTACAGTTCCATGGGAGAAAAGACTTGGTAATTTGTTTCTGTAAAAATTTTGGCCTAGAAAATCCTATAGGGCAGTTCTACTCTGTGCTATAGGGTCACCGTGAGTAAGAATCAACTCAATGGCACGCAGCAACAACAACTCTTGCCAACATACTCTTGTCCCTGAGACTCTGCCATTGGGAAAAACAGCAATGAACAACAGCAAAGACAACCAGCTCCAGGTTTGTTAGCGATTCCATGACTATAAGAAGTGTGAAAGGTGACTAGTGGAGAGGACCTGACGCCACTGGCAGGTCTGGACTTTTTGGGGCCGGGGCAAATTATGCAGAGGAAGTTACGAGTTTACTTCCGGGAGCTGGCTTGTTGTCTCCACAGCATGTAGGACCAACCCCTGGACTGGGAAATTAGAGGAAGCCTCCTGTGTTACGGAGCATTGTTGGGGGGAGAAAGGGCGACAGGAGGGCAGAGGAGAGCTCCAAGAAGTGTGATGGCATAGAGAGTCAGAAGATGTGAAGCAAATGGGCCTGTTTCAGGATACTGCTGAGGGTCTTTCTTATCCTGGAAAGAGAGGACCAAACCCGTCTTTCTCTCTTTTTCCTCTTTGCTACCATACAAGCTCTTAAGACCAAAGAAATCATGTTCCCTTTTTTGATTAATTATTATTCATTTAGGTTAACATGCTGCTGTATCCCTTGGGCCCTCTGGAGCACAATTCTGCTCCACACGTGTGGTCGCCATGAATTGGAAAATGACTGGACAGCAACTGTTTTGCTGGTTTAGTATACTATCAATTAACAATACTTTAGCATCATATTACCATTAGTAACATAGTTTTATATACATCATGAATTAAGGGGGATATGGGAGATAATATGAGAATCTTACAGAAAAATGTAGTTTTAAATTATGAACAATTGACTTATTAAAAGTTTAGAACACTACTTATTGAAAATTTTGAGGTGTCTGTTATTTCTTTCTCACAAAAACCAAACCAAACCCATTGCCGTTGAGTCAATTCTGACTCATAGCAACCCTATAGGACAGCGTAGAACTGCCCTATAGGGTTTCCTAGGCTGAAATTTTTATGGGAAGCAGTCTGCCACAACTTTCTCCTGTGCAGCTGCTGGTGAGTTCGAACTGCCAACTTTTCAGTTAGCAGCTGAGTGCTTAACCATTGCACCACCAGTCCTAAGGCATATAGTGTGCATATTGGTGGAGAAAAGATAGGTTTCATTTAACAATCACATAGTCACAATTAATATATATTTGGATTCAGAGGCAATCTTTGGAAAAGCAGCCACAGTCCTCCACATTCACAGTCAGGTGTCCCTCTGCTGGCCCCCTGCCATGCTTGGCTGAAGACCAGTTCTGTGGCAGCGACCTGTGAGCTGGCAGCGTGTACGTGCTAGTGCTCTCTCCGCCTCCCACTGACTGCCTGGGGTCTGTTACTTAGCCTGAGACCACTTGCAGGTATCATTAGCTCTAACCCATTGAATTTCCACCAGACTGTTTTCACTTCTTTTTTGATCTAGAAAACATTTTCTAATAACAATATCCTATAACTATAAACCCTACACTTTACGGAGAAAGGTGTCATGACATAAAAATAATTCATATTTTGTTGAGAATATTCTGTATATAACACACTAAATTCTCATAACAACCATGCAAAATACCCTGAAAAGAAATTTTTAAGATCACATGGGGAAATCTGAGTCAAGGGTGTTGTATGCACAGTTTCGCAAAGCTAGTAAAAGACAAAGGAAAACCTTAGTGAAAATGAGGACCCAGGAGCTCTGGACCTCAGCCCAGAGCCCTTTCTCCTTCACCTAAATTGCTCTGACCTGAAACTTAACTCTTCCCTGCTTGTATTTGTTGACAGGAACGCTTCCCTTGCCTTGTCTCTTCGTTGGGTTCTTTGCAACTGCTCTCTCAGAGACGAGGGTTCCTTTCTGAATTGCCCAAGGACGCTCACCTTTGACATCTATTGGGAGTAGAGGGTAACCTCTCTCTCAGATGCATACTCCACTTTCCTTTTTAGTTTCAAGATTTAGGTTCAAAATTTCAGTCTTTATTATTCTTCAGTTTTTTAGCACCTATGCTGAGCAGATTTTTAACTTTTTGCCAAAGTTAGAATGAAGAACGTTGCTTCATTTCAGGTCCCACTGAGTGTCTGGGATATTTAAAACACACTGGCATTTCAAATACCAGCAGGGTCACCCATGATGGACCGGTTTCTGCAGAGCTTCCAGACTAAGACTAGGAAGAAAGTCCTGGTGTTCTGCTTCCTAAAAAATCAGCCTTTAAAAACCCTGTGGATCACAACAGAATATTGTTCGATATGGAGCTGGAAGATGAGCCCTCTAGCCTGGAAGGCACTCAAAATCCACGGTGGCTGCAACAACGCACTCAAGTATACAATCAGGAAGATGGCACAGGACTAAGTAACATTTCATCGTCGTGCATGGGGTTGCCATGAGTCAGAGCTGACTAAATGGCAGCTAATAACAATAACGATTTGACCTTGCAAGGCCCAGAACCAGGAAGTCAGGTGAATGTAGCCAAGGAGAAGACTGAGGTGACGGCAGTGATGGCCATGTTCCCTTTGACTGGCCTCGCATTTGGGGTTTGGATGAAGTTGGTGCAGAGTGAGGGCTACAGTGGTTTACAGTGACAGACACTGGCTGGGAAAAGAATCAGATAAAAGATGAGGAATGCAGTATGTGTTATATAATCCAAGTTGTATTAGCCCCCTTGCCGTCAGGTGGATTCTGACTCATAGCGACCCGGTAGGACAGAGTAGAACTGCCCATAGAGTTTCCGAGGAGTGCCTGGTGGATTTGAACTGCTGACCTCTTGATTAGCAGCTGTTGCACTTAACCACTATACCATCAGGGTTTCCAGATGTATAAGAAGGCCTTGGAATTCTAAGTGATACAGTTATTTGGTGTGGCTTATCTCTTACAGGAGTCGTGGTGGTGCAGCGGTTAAAGCACTTGGCTGCTAATCGAAGGTCAGCAGTTCGAACTTACCGGCCACTTTGCAGGTGAAAGATGTAACAGTCTGCTTCCCTAAAGATGTACAGACTTGGAAACTATAGGGTCTCTATGAGTTGGAATCAACTCGACGGCAGAGGGTTGAGAAGATAATGATGACAGTCTGCACAGTGGTTATATCTGTAAAATTGATGTAGTTGATTGCTACTGCAGTGACCTCTTACATGTACAGCCCCAAAACAATGCCTTTGCTCAGAACAAGTGCCCTAAACAAATACATTTAGTGATCATGAAGCAGGGCGTGTGATCCAGGGACACTCTGGGCCACAGATCTTTGTGGGTAGAAGAAAGAATGGCAAAACCTCCAAACAGCTGAGGAACTTTTCCTGCATTGCCAGTGATCCCCTTTCTGCAGGACAAACGTGTGAAGAAACAGTGGTGCTGACAGTGCGACTGAGAAATGTGTGACACTTTTCTCCGCTGTACACTTTCCTCATCAGGCTTTCACTCTGTTATCCCTTTCACAGGTTTTCCTTACAGTTGTGGCCAGTTTGCATCTCTGAGTCATGGGGTAGGGTGAGAATATGGTCTCCTGATAAGCAGCAGGAAGTCCTCTTGATGTGCCAGCACAATGTGCTGTTTGAAGGCCTCTGGTCTTTGGTCTTTGGTCTGCAGTATCGCTTCTTCTTTCTACAGAGGTATAAGTGATGTCCCCAAGGACAAGCTCGGAATAATAGCCTCCACCTCTCACAGCATGGCTGCAAACAGGCTCCTGCCAGACTGGGGCATTCAGTCCCGCTGGCGGAGGTGGTGAGTAAGGGGAGCCCTGGTCGTGAATAATAGACTGGTGGCCACTGGCTTTTCTCACTGATGACGTCATCTGACAGTGCCATTGTTCCTCTCTTAAATGAGGGCGTCTGTGCCAAGAGGCCTGAACTGAAGGGCCCACCAGGAAACCACATCCAAATGTCAGCTTAATTAGGAGACATTTTAAGTTAGTCTAAGGCATCTCAGCAACAGCTTTAATGCGCAACACTAATTTGAAAATATGGGATACCCGATTGAACAGAAGGAGAGCAGACAGCCTTCTGTGGACCTTTATCCTTAGAGGTAGCAGAATGGGGCTACTGTGACATCTCCTAAAAGAAGACCTACTTGGCTCCCGCTTGGAAGCTGAGTTGAAAGTTGACCTTGTTTCCCTGAGACACAGTGCTATAAATTGGGCTTCTATTCCTAGAAATCCATGTCATGCAAAAAGCAAAGGCAAAACACCTGAGCACTAAAATAAATGCAGGAAGAAACACTCATCTGTACTCTTAGGAACAGTCATTACATGTGTCTAACTACACACTTGGTACAGAAGCTGCGCTGTTCCTTCCGGGGGGTTTCTGTGACCGGACTACCTAAGTTTCTTAGAATGTGTGACTGAAGACGCAGGGGCTCAGATTCTGGGAAATCTGCCTCTAGCCAGCAGAGGCCTTGTTTTTGCTCCAGTGACCTTCAAAGGGCCCCTAAGATTAGGGCCATCCATCTGGAAAACGTTCGTTGCTTGTGAATGGTGAACACAGGGGAGGCATGGTTTCTGTAGTGACAGCAGGGTTGGCCTTGGTCACAGGCATTAGATAGCGCTAAGGGGAATTTTTGGTGGTTACTGCTGGAATTTATTTACCACAGGAAAGATAGCGTGGGTATTGGGTTGGGAACGAGAGGGACAGTGTCTTACGTTAGGACTGGGCAATGGGGAAAGGAACTGCCTCCCTGGTACTCCAACCCGTGGTTGAATCTTAGATGCATTCTCTTAAAGAAATGTTATCAAGTATGGTTATATTCAATAGTAGCTGTGTAGTTAAGTATAGATTGATGCGCCGATCTAAAAATATAATATTTAGGTGCTTCTCTAGGCAAACATGTTACCCATGTGTATAACCTGTTAGAATACAACCTGTTCATAAAATGTGGGCACTGCAATTTCTAGCTTCTGCTCCAAGTCATGATTTTTACAAGGTTCTAGGAAGGATAGTAGAAAGAATAATAGAAGGAGAAGACCTGAAAGGCAAAGAAAATGGGAGAGTAAAATGGACAGATGAGACGGACTTGTTTATCACCATGAGGCTTTCTTCCTACTACTCCCTAAACTGTAATTTACTAAAAATGCTATTCTATGTAATTGCAGTAGGAGTGTTTACTCTTGTCATATATTTTGAGTATTAGTTAGTTGAATGTCTTTTAACTATGTATCTGTAAATTTTTTTTCACAGTGATATTAACTTAATGATACCAAACCAACTCAAACCCATTGCCGTCGAGTCAATTCCGACTCATAGCGACCCTGTAGGACAGCATGGAACTGCCCCATAGAGTTTCCAAGGAGCGACTGGTGGATTCAAACTGCTGACCTTTTGATTAGCGGCCAAACGTTTAACCGCTTGTGCCACCAGGGCCCTGCTGTTTAAACTGAATTTCCTTGATAAAAGAGATTCATGAAGATGTAATTAATGTGTTTAATCTACATGCCATTTCACTTTTGTTTTACATTTTATAAAGTTAAAACAGTTTCTTTGAACTAAGAGTAAGGAACATATTAAGGTATGGCTTGCATTAAGAAGTATTTTAAAGATATATTTTACAGAAGAAATATTTTATTACCTTAAAGAAAAAATAATTTTATGAAGAAATATAATTTTCCTAATAATCACAGATACTTTAGAATCCTCTTTGAACATGTTTTGTTGAGATCTTGCTGAGTAACATAGAGTCGTGGGTCAAGGAGAATTTTATCTTTAATCTGTTTTTCATGGATTCCATATGTGCGAATTCACCTACTTGCTAAAGCTTGTATGTAACCCCAAAATCAATACACATAGCACTTTTGTTGTCAATAGCAGACATGAGCATAGCAAGGAAGAATATGAGACCCCGATGTAAAGACTGGTTTGGGGATTTACTACTTCAGTGTTCACGAGGACTTACTATAACTACCACAAATATTAAGACTCGCCTGTATCCACATTTGGACATTAATTTTAATAATCATATTCTAAGTATGTTATGAAAAAATTTGTATATTTCTTAACTGTCTTAGGCTGGGTTTTCTAGAGAAGCAAAACTAGTAAAGTGTGTAAATATATATATAGAGAGAGATTTATATTAAGGAAACGGCACATACATTTGTAGGGGCTAGAACATCCCAAGTCCGTGGGTCAGGATAGAGTCTTCTCCTGATTCATGTAGCCACAGGGGCTGGCGAACCCAAGATTGGCAAATCAGAGAGCAGGGCTCTGGCTCACAGGCTGTGAAGACCAAGGAATCCCAGGATCGGCAGGCAAGTGAGCTGCTAGCTCAACTCCTAAGAACTGGAGGTCAGACAAACAAGAGACAGCTACAGGATCCAGTGTGAGCAAAAGCCGGCAAGCCTTGCCAGAAAGTCCACTTATTCAGTGCAGGCCCATCCACAAGGAAACTCCCTTTCAACTGATTGGCTACTCACAACAGATCCCGTCATAGAGGTGATCACATTATATCACATCTCATCATGGAAGTGATCACATCATCATACGACTGCCAGACTACATCATAGCTGCCAAACCACTGAGAGTCATGGCCCAGCCAAGTTGGCACATGACCTTAAGGATCACACTGTCATATTAAGGTATCTCAGATAGGTATTTTGTATAATCTGAGCACTCAAATTACTAAGCTTTGGTACATAAACCTATTAAAATGAAATATCTGTATTGGTAGTTAAAAATATCAACTGAGTATAATTATTAACATGTCAGCACTTTTATTCCTACAATATTAAAATATCTTTATAATTAAATATATAAAAAGCATTAAAAAAATTACACAACTATTGAAATAATAGAATGTAAAGTTGAGTTTCTAGCACAGGGAAATGTAGCTGCTGACAATATTACAATTTATTAAATGAATTATCAGTATCTTCAAATAATGAGAATAATAATTTATATTCTTCCTAAGAGCATCATTTTTACATAGTGGTTCTCATTGGAGTGCTTTTGTCTTCCCTCCTCTCCCGCTAGAACATTTGGCAGTGTCTAGAGACATTTTTGGTTGTCAAAACTTGAGGGGGTTACTTCTGGCATCGTGGGTAGAGGCTAGGGATGCCACAGAACACCCCACAATGCACAGGACAGCCCCCCCCCCCAAACAAAGAATTATCTGTCCACAAATGTACCAAGGCTGAGAAACCTAAGGTATGGAAAGGTAGTTCATTCATTTAACCAACTGCGTGCTGAGAATACTGAGTTAAATAATATGTGGTTTCTGCCTTCAAACAACTTTAGAGGTTGGTGGAGAAATCAGTCAAGAAAACCTGAATTCCAGAGCAAAACAAGCAGTAAAACAGAGCTATACGCAAGCTACCGTGAGCCCAGAGAGAAAGGGCATCTGCACTGGAGAGGAAGGAAAGAGTTCTACGGAAAGTTAATTTTCAATTAATAGAAGTTGTTGTTGTTGTTAGGTGCTGTCCTGTCCGTTCCGACTCATAGCGACCCTGTGCACAACCGAACAAAACACTGCCCAGCCCTGAGCCACCCTTACAACTGTTGTTATGCTTGATCTCATTGTTGCAGCCACTGTGTCAATCCACCTCTTTGAGGGTCTTCCTCTTTTCTGCTGACCCTGTACTCTGCCAAGCATGATGTCATTCTCCGGGGACTGATCTCTCCTGACAACACGTCCAAAGTATGTATGACGCAGTCTTGCCATCCTTACAAGGAGCATTCTGGCTGTACTTCTTCTAAGACAGATTAGTTCGTTCTTTTGGCAGTCCACGGTATATTCAATATTCTTCGCCAACACCACAATTCAAAGGCGTCAACTCTTCTTCGGTCTTCCTTATTCATTGTCCGGCTTTCACATGCATGTGATGTGATTGAAAATACCATGGCTTGGGTCAGGCGCACCTTAGTCTTCAGGGTGACGTCTTTGCTCTTCAACACTTTAAAAAGAGGTCTTTTGCAGCAGATTTACCCAATGCAATGCTTCTTTTCATTTCTTGACTGCTGCTTCCATGGCTGTTGATTGTGGATCCGAGTAAAATGAAATCCTTGACAACTTCAATCTTTCTCCGTTTGTCATGATGTTGCTTATTGGTCCAGTTGTGAGGATTTTTGTTTTCTTGATGTTGAGGTGCAATCCATACTGAAGGCTGTGGTCTTTGATCTTCATTAGTAAGTGCTTCAAGTCCTCTTCACTTTCAGCAAGCAAGGTTATGTCATCTGCATAACACAGGTTGTTAATGAGTCTTCCTGCAATTCTGTTGCCCCGTTCTTCTTCATATAGTCCAACTTTTCGTATTATCTGCTCAGCATACAGATTGAATAGGTATGGTGAAAAAATACAACGCTGACACACCACCTTTTCCTGACTTTAAACCACTCAGTATCCCCTTGTTCTGTCCAAACAACTGCCTCTTGATCTATGTAAGGTTCCTCATGAGCACAATTAAGTGTTCTGGAATTCCCATTCTTCATAATATTATCCATAGTCTGTTACAATCCACACAGTTGGATGCCTTTGCATAGTTAATAAAACACAGGTAAACATGCCTCTGGTATTCTCTGCTTTCATCCAGGATGCATCTGACATCAGCAATGATATCCCTGGTTCCACATCCTCTTCTGAAACCGGCCTGAATTTCTGGCAGTTCCCTGTCAGTATACTGCTGCAGCGGTTCTTGAATGATCTTCAGCAGAATTTTACTTGTGTCTGATATTAATGATATTGTTCTATAATTTCCACATTCGGTTGGATCACCTTTCTTGGGAATAGGCATAAATGTGGATCTCTTCCAGTCAATTGGCCGGGAAGCTATCTTCCATATTTCTTGGCATAGACAAATGAGCACCTCCAGCGCTGCATCTGTTTGTTGAAACATCTCAATTGATAGTCCATGAATTCCTGGAGCCTTGTTTTTCGCTGATGCCTTCAGAGCAGCTTGGACTTCTTCCTTCAGTACCATCGGTTCCTGATCACGTGGTACCTCTTGAAATGGTTGAACATCGACTAATTCTTTTTGATATAATGACTGTGTATTCCTCCCATCTTCTTTTGATGCTTCCTGCATTGTTTAATATTTTCTTCATAGAATCCTTCACTATTGCAACTCGAGGCTTGAATTTTTCCTTCAGTTCTTTCAGCTTGAGAAATGCCAAGCATGTGCTTCCCTTTTGGTTTTCCATCTCCAGGTCTTCACACATCATTATAATACTTTACTTTGTCTTCTCAAGCCGCCCTTTGAAATCTTCTGTTCAGTTCTTTTACTTCATCAATTCTTCCTTTTGCTTTAGCTGCTCGATGCTCAAGAGCAAGTTTCAGAGTTTCCTCTGACATCCATCTTGATCTTTTCTTTCTTTCCTGTCTTTTCAATGACCTCTTGCTTTCTTCATGTATGATATCCTTGATGTCATTCCACAACTCGTCTGGTCTTCGGTCACTAGTGTTCAGTGCGTCAAATCTATTCTTGAGATGGTCTTTAAATTCAGGTGGTACAGGTGATATTTTGGCTCTCGTGGACTAGCTCTGATTTTCTTCAGTTTCAGCTTGAACTTGCATATGAGCAATTGATTGTCTGTTCCACAGTCGGCCACTGGCCTTGTTCTGACTGGTGAGATTGAGCTTTTCCATCGTCTCTTTCCACAGATGTAGTCAATTTGTGTGTTCCGTCTGGCAAGGTCCACGTATATAGTCACTGTTTATGTTGGCGAAAGAAGGTATTTGCAATGAAGAAGTCGTTGGTCTTGCAAAATTCTATCCTTAAATCTCCGACATTGTTTCTATCACCAAGGGTATATTTTCCAATTACTGTTCCTTCTTCTTTGTTTCCAACTTTTGCATTCCATTTGCCAGTAATTATCAATGCATCTTGATTGCACGTTCGATCAATTTCAGACTGCAGCAGCTGATAAAAATCTTCTATTTCTTCATCTTCGGCCCTAGTGGTTGGTGTGTAAATTTGAATAATAGTCATATTAACTGGTCTTCCTTGTAGGCGTGTGGATATTATCCTATCACTGACAGCATTGTATTTCAGGATAAATCCCGAAACGTTCTATTTGACGATGAATGCAACACCATTCCTCTTCAAGTTGTCATTCCCAGCATAGTAGGCTATATGATTGTCCAATTCAAAATGGCCAATACCAGTCCATTTCAGCTCACTAATGCCTAGGATATCGATGTTTATGCATTCCATTTCATTTTTGATGATTTCTAATTTTCCTAGATTCATACTTCGTACATACCAGGTTCTAATTATTAATGGATGTTTGCAGGTGTTTCTTCTCATTTTGAGTCGTGCCAATCGGTAAATGAAGGTCCCAAAAGCTTTACTCCATCCACATCATTAAGGTCAACTCTACTTTGAGGAGGCAGCTCTTCCCCAGTCATCTTTTGAGTGCCTTCCAACCTGAGGGGCTCATCTTCCAGTAGTATATCAGACAGTGTTCTGCTGTTATTCATAAGGTTTTCAGTGACTAATGCTTTTCAGAAGTAAACTGCCGGGCCCTTCTTCCTAGTCTGTCTTAGTCTGGAAGCTCAGCTGAAACCTGACCTCCATGGGTGTCCCTACTAGAGTCTGAATACCAGTGGCATAGCTTCCAGCTTCACAGCAACACACAAGCCCCCATAGTACGACAAACTGACAGACATGTGGGGGTAACAGAAGTTAGACAAAGCATATATAGCAGTCAGGAAAAGAGACACTTTTCTAGGTACAGGTAGTCCCCAGTTTGTGACTGGGTTCTGTTCTGATGACGCTGTTGTAAGTTGGTTCTGACGTATGTCATGTACCTCGTTTTTTGTTTTTTTCCTAGTTTTCATTTTTATTGCCTTTTATTATCAATATCTTCATAAATCCTGTCTTTGTGTTTGGGGGTTGGAAACATTACATATAAACTCACAGATATATTTTAATACATACATACATACAAAATACACAAATCATAAAAAAAGGATGGTCGTATATGCACATTTGTCATAAGTCAAGGACTACCTGTATTTCAGACAAAGGGAATTTAATACAGGGATTTTTTTTGTTTTACGTAGCTGAGGAATGAAGAAGAGAGTGAAGCAGCTCAGAGACAAGCGATAGCAGGAAGGTGGTAGAACCCCTGGACTGGAGGGTTAAAGAGTAGAGGCAGTGTTACTTGAGCCAGGAACTGGTGCCACCTGGCAGGAACTAGGACCTTGGAGGGGAGCTGGAGCCGCAGAGGAGACCTAGCAGCTGCTGGACATGTCCCACGCAGAAACAGGGGAGAAATACCCTGGCATCTGCCTTCCTCCCACCCTTGTATTTCCCTTCAGTGCTTCCCATTGGCCAGATGCCATTTGGCAAGGGAGCTTGGGAATTGTGGCTCTTCACAATACACAGAGACAGATAAGGAATCTGAGGGCAAATAAGGAAACCACCCAAAGGCATAGCAGTATGAAGTAATTCAGCACAGCTAAAGTGAAACGTATTGTGTGCTAAGCTGAGGAGTTGCAATGTCTTCAGCCAGGGACACTGGTTTGAGTGGCACAGCTTGATTTGCAGTCCAGGAGGAACACTGGCGGCAGACTGAAGGGTGGGCTGGAGATAAGCTGGACCGGAAAACAGAGACTGGTCAGGACGCTAATGCAGCCATGCGGATGGGAGGGATTGCAGGCCTGACATAAGGCCATGGTAGCAGTGTGATCCAGAGGGAAAGGAAGAGGTCAAGGATGACCCCCAGCTTCTGGCTTATAAGCTGCTGTGCTGGGACTGGAATCTGGTCCCTCTGATTCCCAACCCACTGTTCTTTCACTAAGAGTAGTGTGATGCAATGGGTAAATGAGTCAATTCCACTGAGCTTGTAGGGATTATTGTAGCTGTCCCCCAAGACAATATAACCAGAAAGCTCCTTAGAAGCAAAGATGGCGAAACTTCATCTTGCTTCCTTTGGACACATCATCAGGAAGAACCAGTCACTAGAAAAGGGCATCATGTTTAGTAAAGGTAGAGGGTCAGTGAAAACCAGGAAAACCTTCCATGAGATGGATTGACACAGCAGCTTCAATGGTGGACTGAAACATAAAAGGATCATGAAGATGGCATAGGACTGGGCAACGTTTCGTTCTGTTATACTAAGTCAGAGCTGGCTCAGTGGCAACTAGCCATGACATGGCACCATTCTATAGTGTTGTGATTTAATGATCCTCTTTAGCATTTTATATTACAATGTTTTTCAGTGTATATGAGTATATTACATAAACTTTCTTGCTTGTTACATATGCATTTAACCTGGTATATCTCCCTAAATATCAAATTCAAATACAAGTTCTTATTTAAAAACTACTGGTCATAGTTGTTTTCAAAGAATTCTCATTAGTACCAAAAGAAATGTTCTGTTCCAAAGTTCATAGATCCCACAACCCAACTTGTAGACAATATATTTCACAATATTCCCATCAAAAATTCATTCTTGTGGCTCTGTTCAAAGATTGCTCTGGCAGAGCGCCCACGATTTCTAAGACTTGCTACAAAAACCGCTGATTGAATTGCAACCCTTGTTAGTTAATAGAGGTCAAAGTATTAGTTCTAAATAATGCAAGTGGGTGTGTTACTCAGAAATTCCAGGAAAAGCGTTTTTCCATGATTTTCAGTTTCATTCTAAGCACATAACAATCATGTTGCTCAGATGCATGAACTAAAGAAGTCACCAGTCTTTTCTAAAAAAGCATGTTGCTCCAGTTAGAAACTCGAATGTTCTGCATACAGGCAATCGTCAGATTACGAACGAATTCCATTCGTAATTTGTTGAATTTGTACGTAAGTCAGAACAACTAGGTACAGTTTGTACCTAACGTCAGCTAGTCAAATGTTTGTCTTAGTATGTAGTGGACGTTTCTTTGCATAAAAAACATTAAAGAAACACTTCCAGATATACTAAAACATCATCAATATAATATCGTATAATAATAGTATTTTTATGTATGTCACAAAGTAGTGCCCATTTGTTATTACAAACTGTTGTATGTACCTTGAATTTTTAATATAATAAGCTCTACGGGAGTTGGTTCATAACTACAGTTTGCATGTAAGTTGGATGTCCATAACCTGGAGACTGTGTATATTTTACTGAATCTGTATCATTGCTGATGTAAGATGGATCCTGGCTGAAAGCAGAGAATACCAGAAGGATGTTTACCTGTGTTTTATCAACTATGTAAAGGCATTCGACTGTGTGGATCATAACAAACTATGGATAACACTGTGAAGAATGGGAATTCCAGAACACTTAATTGTGCTCATAAGGAAACTTTACATAGATCAAGAGGCAGTTGTTTGGACAGAACGAGGGGATACTGATTGGTTTAAAGTCAGGAAAAGGTGGTGTGTCAGGGTTGTATTCTTTCACCATACCTATTCAGTCTGTATGCTGAGCAGATAATCCGAGAAGCTGGACTATATGAAGAAGAACAGGGAATCAGGATTGGAGGAAGACTCATTAACAACCTGCGTTATGCAGATGATACAACCTTGCTTGCTGAAAGTGAAGAGGACTTGAAGCACTTACTAATGAAGATCAAAGACCACAGCCTTCAGTATAGATTACTCGTCAACATCAAGAAAACAAAAATCCTCACAACCGGACCGATGAGCAACATAATGATAAACGGAGAAAAGATTGAAGTTGTCAAGGATTTCATTTTACTTGGATCCACAATCAACAGCCGTGGAAGCAGCAGTCAGGAAATCAAAAGACGCATTGCATTGGGCAAATCTTCTGCAAAGACGTCACCCTGAAGACTAAGGTGTGCCTGACCCAAGCCATGGTATTTTCAATCACATCATATGCATGTGAAAGCCGGACAATGAATAAGGAAGACCGAAGAAGAATTGACGCCTTTGAATTGTGGTGTTGGCGAAGAATATTGAATATACCATGGACTGCCAAAAGAACGAACAAATCTGCCTTAGAAGTACAACCGGAATGCTCCTTAGAAGGATGGCGAGACTGCGTCTTACATACTTTGGACATGTTGTCAGTAGGGATCAGTCCCTGGAGAATGACATCATGCTTGGCAGAGTACAGGGTCAGTGGAAAAGAGGAAGACCCTCAAAGAGGTGGATTGACACAGTGGCTGCAACAATGAGCTCAAACATAACAACGATTGTAAGGATGGCACAGGATCGGGCAGTGTTTCGTTCTGTTGTGCATAGCGTTGCTATGAGTCGGAACTGACTCGGCAGCACCTAACAACACCAACAGTCTTATAAAAACATCAGTATCTTCACTCTAGAAAAATATATTAAAAAACACCCATTGCCATTGAGTTGCTTCTGACTCATAGTGACCCTATAGCCCCATAGGGTTTCCAAGGTTATAAATCTTTAGGGAAGCAGATTGCCACGTCTGTCTCCCACCAAGTGGCTGGTGGGTTCAAACCACCAGCCTTTTGGTTAGCAGCCAAGTGCTTAACCATTGTGCTACCAGGGCTCCTATGTAGAAAAATACAGTGTTACATAATGATGCACTGCTAATAAACACAGTTTCATTCTTGGTTGTGAAGGTTCTCACAGTGTCCTCTAGTTGTGGTGTCAGTATGCAGTATTTGTCCAGCTGGTTGACAAGATAGTGATCGAGTCTTCTCATCTGTATCCAGTGCAAGTCATAACCATCATTCCTGCTTAATGTGCAGTCACTGAATGCCTGTGAGCTGGGCTTGACTATGTGCATAAAGTCCCTGGTTCATGCCAGCATTATGAGGATCTGAAATGACCGTAATCCACTCTCCCTCCCAGAGTCAGTGAGGGTGGACAACGGTACCAAATGCTGGCCTAATTTTGGAGCACAACCCACAGCTCTTCCTGATTCTAATCTCTGTTAAAACATTCAACTCTGGAGCACATGCAGGTGCCCACCAGTCTTCTGAGTAGTGGGATTGGGTCATGGGACCTGGGACAGGCCCCAAGGGTCCAAGTCGCTGTAGCCTCCTCTCTTCCGAATTGAACCAACCCATTACGGCTCCTCTCTGGGCAAATGACAGTGAGCCTGCGGGAGAAGGTGGGGGGCAAAAGCAGGTGACACAATTCCCTTGCATAAGGTCACATTTTCCTCTGCACTGAATTAAGCTAGATTTGGAGCTAACCCCATGGTTTTTTTTTTTTTTTTTACAACTTCCTCAGTCGTAATGGTCTTGACTGGCATGATAAGGACTGCTGGGACTTGGTTTAAGTCAGGGTGTGCCTTGGGGTACTGAACTTGGAGTCCAATGTCTGGGGTTCAAATCCCAGCCTGTGCCCCTCTATCTTTGTTCCTGAGTTCAGTGCAGTGGGTAAGAGCTCAGGCTGTGGAGCAGAAAGCTGGACTACCCCCAGGCAAATTACCGAACTGTCCACACCTTTATTTTTTTCTCTGTAAGATGAAAATAATTCTGTTGGCTTGGTAATATTGTTATGAGCTATGAGCGGCATGATGTTTTTAAATGCCTTGTACAGGAGGCTGGCATGTGAGGGAGTAATGCGAGTACTTAACGATAATTCTGCTAATCTCATTCATTCAATGATCATTCACTGGGGTCGGGGTGGGGGTGTGGCATTTAAGCTGACCCTTGAAGGACAAGCAGGTCTTGGCCAGATGGGAGAGGTTGAGGAGAGCATGGGCACAAGGATGTGGTGGTCTTCAGAGCCTGAGAGAAGGGGAAGAAGGTGCCCTATTTGTTTAATGTGAATTTTTTTTTGTGTTCGAATTTCTAATATTGTAGCTCTGGGGTGTTTCATGGTGTTTCATAGTCCTTTCCAGGCAGTCAGCAACTGAGAGCATCTCTGTATTCATCATGACTCTGTGGCTGGGTTTTTTTTTTTTTTAATTTTTATTGTGCTTTAAGTGAAAGTTTACAAATCAAGTCAGTCTCTCACACAAAAACTATATACACCTTGCTACATACTCCCAATTGCTCTCCCCCTAATGAGGCAGCCTGCTCTCTCCCTCCACTCTCTCTTTTTGTGTCCATTCCGCCAGCTTCTAACCCCCTCTACCCTCTCATCTCCCCTCCAGACAGGAGATGCCAACATAGCCTCAAGTGTCCACCTGATCCAAGAAGCTCACTCCTCACCAGCATCCCTCTCCATCCCATTGTCCAGTCCATCTGTGGCTGGTTCTTGTGTGCACTGAGCTCCTGTTTACATATTACCTGTGTTACATTTAACATGGGCTGGCATTCATTGTGGCACATTTTGAAATAGGGTTCATATATATATATATATATTTTTAAACCTGGTGGCATAGTGGTTAAGAGCTACAGCTTATAACCAAAACGTTGGGAGTTCAAATCCACCAGGCACTACTTCCTTGGAAACTCTATGGGCAGTTCTACTCTGTCCCGTAGGGCTGTTATGACTCAGAATCAACTCGATAGCACTGCTTTTTTTTTTTTTTTTTTAAATATATATATTTTTTAAAAAATAAAATTCTTCCATTCCAAATAGAAGACACTGTTGAATAATGCCTTGGCTTTTTCCATTCTGGCAGTTTTTGAAAAGATTTTTTTAAAGCAAGTTTCAGTGAACTCGGTAATTTACCACTACACTGAATGCGCTACTCATAATTCTTTCCTTTTTTTCAGGAATATATGTATACAGCAGTCCCTGGGCTACCAACGAGATCTGTTCTGAATGTATCTTTAAGAATTTGTAGGTAAGTCGCAACTGGTGCATACGGTTTTTATTTAGCCTTACTTTGGTGCAAGAAAAGGCTCCAAACCTTTTCAATGATTTAAACGCTGCACGTGCAGCGAGTGAAGGTGATTGTGATAATTTGTTGCTAGTAGGAGTGGGTTCAATTGTTTCAAAGTGAGGACACATTTATATAACATTAAAAGGCGAGCAGGAGTTGCCTATAAGGCAGAGTCCTGTTGCCTGGGCACTGCCTGGGTCCATGTCTCCAACCGCTGAGTTACCACTGACTCACGGCGACCCCTGTGTGTCCGGGGAGGACTGTGCTCCTCTGCAGGGCTTTCAGTAGCTGACTTTTCAGAAGTAGATCATCAGAACTTTCTTCCAAGGTGCCTCTGGTGGACTTGAACCTTCAACCTTTTTGTTAGCAGCCGACTGCATTAAATGTTTGCTGTACCTAAACCAAAAACCAAACCTGTTGCCATCAAGGTGACCCTATGCGTTACAGAGTAGAACTGCTCCATAGGGTTTTCTTGGCTATAATTTTTAAGACAGCAGATTGCCAGGCCTTTCTTCTGTGGTGCTGCTGGTTGGGTTTGAATCACCAAGGTTAGTAGTTAGGTTGGTAGTTGAGTGCTTAACTGTTTGTGCCACCCAGGTACCCTTTGCACCACCCAGGGACTATTTATTATATTTTCTCTTCAATTTATTGTAAAATGAATTAGAAAAAAATTAACTTTCAGTTACTTTAAATAGCTTTTATTTGATCAGCCCTGTCATGGGGCATGCCTTTTTTCTCTTAGCAATTATTAAGCAAAACCATTAATGCCTATTGATAGAGGCTCTTGTGTAGGGAAACATGGTTAAATCCTTCCTTTGTTTTCTGGTCGCAGGCAGTGGCAGTCACGGCGGAGCTCCATGTGCCCAATGGAGGCCTCGGAGGTGACGGTCTGGGGCTGGCGCCAGCAGCCAAAGATGTGAGCATGGCCCTGAGCCTCGGGGCGGCCCAGGCCCCCAGCCCCAAGAACATGACGACGGCCCAGAACGGCCACGGAGCCGCCATCGCCTGCTCGACCACCGAGCCCACCGAACCCGGGACAGTGACTCAGCCCTCGAGCCCGAACGGAGGATGGAGCGGCGGCGGGGACGCTGAGGCCCGCGAGGCGAAGGTCAGCCCCTCCAAACTCGCGCGCTTTTTCTCTGTGAGCAGGAAGAGATCGAGCGCCAACGCCGAGAGGCCGCGCTCCGTGGTCCTGGTGGGAAGCTCCTCCACCTGGAACGCCCTGGCCTCCTTTCGGAAAATGGGGTCTTTTAAAAAACTGAAGTCCTCAGTTTTTCAGGGAATTCAGAACCGAGAAGCGGCTGACGCCTCAAAGGAAGAGGCCTCAGAAAGTGATCTGGGGAAACCCCTCCCGAACGGCGCCATCACCGGAATCCAAACAAACAGGCCCTCTTACTCGGGGCGCGTGGGGGCCCCCCAGGAGGCCGGGGCGGGTGCGGCCTCAGACTGCTCCGACCCGGAGGAGGCGGACGACGCCTTCCAGAGGAGCACACACCGGTCCCGCAGCATCCGGAGAGCCTACGGTCTGGGCCGCATCAGCTTACTGGATTACGACAGACACCATGGCTCTCAGAGCCACATCCGGCCCCTGTCTCCCCTCACTCAGGAGCCCAAGATCTGTGAGATTCTCGTGAAAAACTCTGAAAACAATCACATCATCTACAGGCGAAGCAAGAGCACGGACAACTTGAACTTCCTGAAGAAAACCTCCTTCAAACGGAAGTCCACCTCCAATCTCGCAGATCTCAAAGTGGCTCATGAAAAACAGGTGCCTCAGAGGACATTGAGCAGTTCCTCTGCTGACTCTGAGAAGTTCGGTGGGTCAGAGAGAAGAACGAAGCGCTGGAAAAGCCCCATCAGGGCCAAGGACTTTGATAGAGTCTTAAAACTTGTCAGCAATGTCACAGATGCTGCATGGAAGAGGGAGAGTCCCAAGAACAGGGCTCCCTCTCCCAGTGACCCAAACCAAAGGCTACGACTCAACAGCAGGCTGCACGACGACTACTCCCGCCGGGTGTCAACCAGCACGGAGCTGGACAGACGGCGGTGTGCACCCTCTGTGCAGAGCATGGACGCTCCCTTCACAGCAGCCCCCGGTCCCGGTCCAGCCACTTCTCAGGGTCCCCACATAGACATAGAGACGGCCGTGTGTCCTCTTGAAGCCAAAAACTTGCAGGCATCAGAAAGTGCCCTTTCTTGCCCTGGGAGTTCCTCACCGAGCCCGACTGCTCAGGGAGTGCTCCACAGAGACGCTGGTGAACCAGTGCCTCCCAGCCAGCTTAGGTTTGAACCTGAGCAGCCTCTGACTCCTTTACGGCCCACCACCCCCAAACCCCAGAGCCCCCAGAGCCCAGGTGTAGGAAGTGCCAAGTGCAGTGCTAATTTTGTTTGTCCAAATTATCACAGTGCCCTGTCCCTGAATTCGGTGGAGAGTGAAGAAAGGGCAGAGGGTCCTGCTCAGAGGGAGCCGGGTTCTGGGTCCTTCCCAGATGAGGTACAGACCCCATGTAGTGAAGAAGGCAATGAAGACAGTGGCATCAGCAGCTACTCTCAGCTGAGCCTCAGCGGGGCAGCCGGGCCAGAAGAAAAGAAGGAAGAGGTGAGGATGGGGGCAGAGTGTGCTCTGCAGGTGGCTGCTGTGAGAGGGGGGGTTGTTACAGTGGCATGCCTTGTCTTCGCCTGCAGATTTCCATGTGCCCAGGTGTCTCTGGTGGTGGTGGTGGTAGTTAGCTGCCAGCCCCGACTCGTGGCAAATCATGGTGACCGGATCAGAAGATCAGGCTGTTGTGCTCCATAGTATTTTCATTGTCTGATTTTCAGAAGTAGATTACCGGGCCTTTCTCCCTGATCGTAGTCTGGAAGCTCAGCTGAAACCTGCTCAGCATCATAGCAACACACAAGCCTCCACTGAAAATGGGTGGTGGCTATGCATGAGATACATTGGCTGGGAACTGAACCCAGGTCTCCCACAGGGAAGGCAAAAATTCTCCCACGAAACTGGTGTTTGCTCTTATTCTTTAATGCCTCAAGGAGGCCAGTGGCACTGTTCTGATTATGCCGCTATGACAGTTATTAGTACAGATGGCAGTTGTCAAATTGCTGCTTTACAAATTCAGAGGTAATCTTTACCTCTTTTGCAATGAATTGCTAATATCTGAAATTTTTGCAAATGGCATTTACCACACCATCTATTCAAAATATGTTTGCTGATCATCTATTATGTGGTACAGGAACCCTAGTTGCACAATGGTTAAGTGCTCGGCTGCTGACTGAAAGGTCGGCAGTTCAAACCCACCAACGGCTCTATGGGAGGAGGATGTTGGCAGTCTGCTTTCTTAAAGATTAAACCCCCCCCCACCAAAAAAAAACCCAAACCTGTTGCTGTCGAGTTGATTCCAACTCATAGTGACTATACAGGACAGGGTAGAACTGTCCCATAGTGTTTACGAGGAGCAACTGGTGAATTCGAACTACTGACCTTTTTGGTTAGCAGCCAAGCTCTTAACTATTGTGCCACCAGGGCTCCTTGTAAAGATTACAGCCTTGGAAGCCCTATGGGACAGTCTTTTTTCTCCTTTAGGGTCACTGAGTTGTAATTGACTCCTTGACAGTAAGTGTGTTTTTTGTTTTGGATATTTTCTTCTAAGTGCTAGATTTTGGGAAAGAAAAAGTTGGAAAAGTTTCACTCCATGCAGTTCCTAGGTGCTCTCAAAATTTTCATTTTGAAATACTTTATTATCTGTAACTTTCTTCGCTTTGTTTTAAATATTTCTTATATCCTTCCCAAGAGAATACATATAAAGGGAAGTCTTTGTGCAAAGAGACCGTTTCATGCACCTTCTCGGTTTTTTTCTTCGCCTAGGAATGCATTTGGAACGTTCTGTTTGGTACCTGCCAGCCCTGGATGGTGATTGTCTGCAGGGCTTTTTATGGTGCTCACTGTACTTATTTTTAGAGTAGAACATAAGCATCTCATGAATTGAATGAGCTAATAGCTGTCAAGGCTACAAGAGCAATGTTCTTTTCATACCCTGTCAGCACTCCAGACGACTTCACTCTCCTGTCTAATTTCCACTTTATAAACACATTCAGTAATATTACCTTACATGGCGGGAAGATGAGGAAATGCACCCACGTGTACAGATTGCAAACCATTCTTCGCTCACATTCCTGGACGACTTTGCAGGTATAAATTGGTGCTTGCCTTAGACAATAATCCCCCAGCTGCGTCCCTTCCCGCTGATCCCAAGATGGCCTTGATTTTGTCTTAATTCCTGCAGATGAATGGTTTTCTGCAGAGGGTTGCAAACTCAGAAGCCGGCTCAGCCTCTGATGGTGAGTTTCTGACCTCCACTGTGCAGGGAGACCGAGAAACCAGAGCTTCTTCCCGAGCAGTTTCAGGAGCTCCAAGTCATCCTGAAGGGCCCCTGGGTCTGAGGCCCCCTGGGCAGCCAGAGAAGGGGAGGGGGTCACTGGTGGTGGGTCTAGGCTCGTGCAGAGGCCTCAGGCCAGTCCAGATGAGTAAGTGGCTGAGTTATATGTTAACCCTTGGATGTGGTTCACTTAATATGTACTCGGGAATAAAATATTTTAATGATTACCTTTTTACTAATTTTGTTAAACAGAAAATAAAATTCCTACCTTTAACATAAAGAACGCTTTAGACTTTTGAACTGTGGGCGGTGCGAACAGTTAATGCACTTACCTGCTAACTTAAAGGTTGGAAGTTCAAGTCCACCCGGAGGTACCTCAGAAGAAAGGCCTGATGATCTACTTCCAAGAAACTCAGCCATTGAAAACCTTATGGAGCACAGCTCTACTGTGACACATATGGGGTTGTCATGAGTTGGAATAGACTCAACAGATACTGGGAGCAAAAAAAAAAAAAATCTTTGCAAATCCTTTTTTTTGTGTGTGGGGAGCAGGGACCTGGGGACAGATCTGGATATTTATTAGGTGGAAGAAATGTTAACTCCGTATCCCACCAAACACCTCTTCATGCAGGAAGGCAGTGAGGCCCAGAATGGTTGGGCCCTGCCAGCTATACCAGTCAGAGCTGGCAGAATGGAAATGTTCCCCAAACTGGCATTTAGTCTGTGTCCTTCCAACCACTCCACAAGGCTTCTTTCAAAGTGTGCAAACAAGTAAGTGACTGGTCATCAGTCCAGAAGACCTCTGGAAGATAGACTGGCTCTGCAGGTTTGGACTGGCCTGAGGCCTCTGCATGAGCCTAGATGCACCCCAGTGACCCCCTTTATTTCTCTGGCTGCCCAGGGGCCCTCAGACCTAGGGGCCCTTGGGGATGACTTGGAGCTCCTGAAACTGCTTGGGAGGAAGCTCTGGTTTCTCGATCTCCCTGCACAGTGGAGGTCAGAAACTCACCATCAGGGTCAGAGCCGGCTTCTGAGTTTGCAACCCTCTGCAGAAAACCATTCATCTGCAGGAATTAAGACAAAATCAAGGCCCTCTCGGGATCGGCGGGAAGGGATGCAGCTGGGGGATTATTTTCTAAGGCAAGCACCAATTTATACCTGCAAAGTCGTCCAGGAATGTGAGCGAAGGATGGTTTGCAACCTGTACACATGGGTGCACTTCCCCACCTTCCCGCCATGTAAGGTAATATTACTGAATGTGTTTATAAAGTGGAAATTAGACAGGAGAGTGAGTCGTCTGGAGTGCTGACAGGGTATGAAAAGAACATTGCTCTTGTAGCTTTGACAGCTATTAGCTCATTCAATTCATGAGATGCTTTTGGCCATTATATAGTTTTATATATATATTTGGTATTCATAGTTACATAGCATTTAATTTATACCGACAGAAAGCAGAGGAACATGGATACTGAAATTCAGTTTGATAAAGGTGCACATGTTCCTAATTTTGCAAATTTGCCTCAAAATGTTCATCACATTTTTAAGTGGCATTCATTTCATCAAAATTCTTACACAGCAGATCAGGCTTCCTCTTGTACTTTTAAAATAAATGTCAAAAGGAGAAAATATGATGATTTTACCCAATTTGCATTTTATATATTGGGAATCCTTTCAGAGGGTATTACATGCAGAGAAGTGCTTGCAAAATGTAACCTTTTACTTTACTTTATACAAACACAAGAATTCCAACCTTCCTGGGTTAAAAGCAGTTTTATCTATTTTTGTAGCATTACACAAAATTAAAAGTTCAGTCTTGATCATAATATACTTTAGTGTTACAGTATTTTTTATTTAATTTGTTGACAGTATGGCTCTACTTAAATGTTTAAAGCATATTTAAACTGTGTTTATTAAATGTTGAAGGAGCCCTGGTGGCACAGTGGTTAAGCACTTGGCTGCTAACCTAAAGGTCGATGGTTCAAACCCACCAGCGGCTCTGTGCGAGAAAGACTTGGTAATCTGTGTCCGTAAAGATGAAAAAAAAAACAAACCCATTGCCATCAAGTCAATTCCAACTAATAACTGTCCTATAGGACAGAGTGGAACTGCCCTAAAGGCTTTCCAAGGCTGCAGTTTTTATGGCAGCTGACTGCCACATCTGTCTCCCATGGAGCAGCTGGTGGGTTCGAACCGCCACCTTTTTGGTTAGCAACTGAGCAACTTACTCACTGCACTACCAGGGCTGCCTGTAAAGATTATAGCCTGGGAAGTCCTGTGGGGCATTTCCTCTCTGTTATATGAGGTCACTATGAATCAGTATCTACTCAGCGGCATACAATGACATTAAATATTGAATGAGAAAAGTTTGAAATCTATATTATGCTATTTAAAATAAATATTACAATGTGATTTTTGGTAAGACAAATTTTTAGTTTAGAATCATTTATCATATGCCACCCTAAAAATGGTAAAATATTTTTTTAGAAATTGTAAACAGTTCAGCAAGATTATGTATTGCTGTAGGAAAGGATTGAAAAATGCCAAGCTACCTTATAAAGCCCTGTAGAAAACTCACAGCCCTGGTGGCGTAGTGATTAAGAGTTTGGCTGCTAACCAAAAGGTTGGCAGTTTGAATCCACCAGCCACTCCTTGGAAACTCTATGGGGCAGTTCTACTCTGTACTGTAGGGTCACTAGGAGCCGGAATCCACTGTATGGCAATGGGTTTGCTTTTTTTGGTTTTGTGGAAAACTTGCCTTTCTAATTTCATGCTCCTGCTGCCACCTAGTGGTCAATTTGCTGTAGGACCAGTGGTGTGTTAGACTAAGTCCCTGGCTTAAAAATGCTGCTTAGCATTTATTTCTCCGTAGTGCTACTTGTTCAAGGTACAGGCAGTGGACTTTAAAGTGTTACTTCTGGTTTTCCAACCAGTTCACACAATGGCCAGATCCTATCCTTAGAGTTACACAGATCTACATAGATCTAGTAGTGTGTGGCGTTGTCGAAGCATGCCACAGATTTAAATTATAAAATCCAGTTGTGATCCCGTTACAGGGAGGTTTGTTCAGCTTTAGTCTTTTTATCTTTTTATTGTGATAATTTTTTATATATACATATGTTTGTGTATATATAACAAGCCATTTACCATTTCAGTCTTCTTAAGTGTACAGTTCAGTGACGTTAATTACATTCACCACGTACCACGTTATGCAGCCGTCACCACTATCTGTTTCCAGATTTTCTCTTCATCCGTAATAGAAACTCAGTGCCCCTTATCTTAGTTATCTAGTGCTATTGTAACAGAAATGCTGCAAGTGGATGGCTTCAACAAAAAGAAAGGCTAGAAGTCCAAATACAGGTGTCAGCTGCAGGGGAAGGCTTTCTTTCTCTGTTGGCTCTGGGGGGAGGTCCTTGTCGACAATCTTCCCCTGGACTAGGAGCCTCTCTGTGCAGGAACCTCAGGTCCAAAGCACACACTCTGCTCCCGTGCTGCTTTCTTGGTGGTATGAGGTCCCCACTCTCTGCTTGCTTCCTCCTTTTCTCTTTATCTCTTGTAAGATAAAAGGTGGTGCAGGCCACACCCCAGGGAAACTCCCTTTACACTGGCTCAGCGATGTGACCTGAGCAAGGCTATTACATCCCACCGCAGTCCTCTTTAACGTGATCTAATCTTGCATCATTAACCACGGGCAGGTTAGGATTTACAACACACAGGAAAATTATGTCAATCACAGAATGGAGGGCAACTGTACAATACTGGGAATCGTGGCCTAACCAAGTTGACACATATTTTTAGTGGACATAATTCAATCCGTGACACCCCTAAAGCAATAACTCAGCCTTTCACCTTCCCACCCACCCTTGGTAAGCACTGATGAACTTTGTTCTCTATGCATTTGCTTATTCTACCTATTTCATATAAGATCATATAATATTTGTTCTTTTGTATCTGACTTATTTCACTCATCATAATGTTTTCAGAGTTTATTCATGTTGTATCGTGTATCAGAACTTCATTTCTCTTTATGGCCGAATAATATTCCATTGAATGGATATATCACATTTTGTTTATCCATTCACCTGTTGATGGACATTTGGCTCGTTTCCACCCTTTGACTATTGTGAATAATGCTACAGTGAATATTGGTGTAGGGGTACCTTTCTGAATTCCTGCTTTCAGTTCTTCTGGGTATACATACCGACGGGTAGAATTGCAGGGTCATATGGTGATTCTGTGTTTAACCCTTTGAGGAACCCCCATACTGTTTTACACAGGAGCTGCACCATTATATAATGCCACCAACAGTGGATGAGAGTTCCGATATCTCCACATCCTCACCAACATTTGTTTTTTCTAGTAATCTAATAATAGCCATCTTAACAGGGGTGAAGTAGTATCTTAGCTCATTGTGGTGTTGATTTGCATCTCCCTGGTAACTAAATGAGGGAGCCTTGGTGGCGCAGTGGTTAAGTGCTCAGCCTTCAACCGATAGATCAGCAATTTGATCCCACCAGCCACTCCTTGGTAAAAAGATGTGGCAGTCTGCTTCCGTAAAGATTTACAGCCTTGAAAACTCTATGGGGCAGTTCTACTCTGTCCTGTAGGGTTGCTATGAGTTGGAATTGATGTGACAGCAATGGGTATGATGACTAATGACACTGACTTTTCACGTGCTAATTGGCCATTTTGTGGAAACCCTGGTGGCATAGTGGTTAAGTGCTACGACTGCTAACCAGCAGTCAGCAGCTCGAATCCACCAGGCGCTCCTTGGGAACTCTATGGGGCAGCTCTACTCTGCCCTATAGGGTTGCTATGAGTCAGAATCGACTCCACAGTACTGGGTTTGGTTGTTTTTGGTTATTGGCCATTTTATATATCCTTTTTGGAGAAATGTCTACTCAAGTTTTCTGCCCATTTATTTCATTGGGTTGTTTGTCTTTTTGTTGTTGAGTTGTAGGAGTTCCTTGTATTCTGGATATTAAACCCTTATCAGATATATGATTCCCAAATATTTTCTCCATCCTGTAGGTTGTCTCTGTTGATAAAATCCTTCGATGAGCACAAGTTATTAATTCTGATGAAGTCCAATTTATCTATTTTTATATTTTGTTGCTCATGCTTTTGGTGTCATACTTAAGAATTCATTGTCAAAAACTGGGTCCTGAAGCATTACTCCTGTGTTTAGGTCACTGATCCATTCTGAGTTTATTTTTTATAATGTGGTCCTTTTGCATATGAGCATCCAGTTTTTCCAGCACCATTTATTAAAGATACTCTTCTTTCCCCATTAAATGGACTTAGTACCCTCGTCAAAAATCAGTTGACCATAACATCTATGAGTTTATTTCTAGACTCTCAATTCTATTCCATTGGCCTATGTGTCTATTTTTATACCAGTACTAGACTGTTTTGATTACTGTAGCTTTATAGTACATTTTGAAATCAGCGAGTGTGAATCTTCCACTTTGTCCTTCTTTTTCAAGATTGCTTTGGTTTTTTGTCATTCCTTGCAATTCCATATGAATCTGAGTTTGGCTTTTCCATTTCTGCAAAGGAAGCTGTTGGAACAGGGATTGTGTTAAATCTACAGATTGCTTCGGATAGTATTGACATCTTAACAATATTAAGTCTTCCATTCCAGGAACATTGAACGTCCTCCTGTTTACTTAGGATTTTTTTTTTAATAGTGCTTTAAGTGAAAGCTTACAAATCAAGTCAGTCTCTCATACAAAAATTTATATACGCCTTGCTATATACTCCTAGTTGCTCTCCCCCTGATGAGACAGCACAGTCCTTCTCTCCACCCTGTATTCCCCATGTCTGTTCAGCCAGCTTCTACCCCCCTCTGCCTTCTCCTCTAGCCTCCAGACAGGAGCTGCCTACATAGTCTCATGTGTCTACTTGGTCCAAGAAGCTTACTCTACACCAGTCTCATTTTTTAACTTATAGTCCAGTCCAATCCCTGTCTGAAGAGTTGGCTTTGGGAATGGTTCCAGTCTTGGGCTAACAGAGGGTCTGAGGGCCATAACCTCCGGGGTTCTTCTAGTCTCAGTCAGACCATTAAGTCTGTTTTTTTTTAAATAAGAATGTGAGGTCTGCATCCCACTGCTCTCCTGCTCCCTTGGGGTTCTCTGTTGTGTTCACTGTCAGGGCAGTCATCTGTTGAGGTTGGGCACCATCTAGTTCTTCTGGTCCCAGGCTGATGTAGTCTCTGGTTTATGTGGCCCTTTCTGTCTCTTGGGCTCTTAGGTTTTCTTTAACTTCTTTGAGCAATGTTTTATAGTTTCCATTGTACAAGTCATTCACCTCCCTGATTAAATTTATTCCTAGGTATGCTTTTAGATGCTATTATAAATCAAATTGTTCCCGTAATTTCTTTTTCATATTTCTCATTCCTGGCATGTAGAAACTCAACTGATTTTTGTGTGTTGGCTTTGTACCCTGCCACTTTGCTCAATTTATTTATTAGCTCCAGTAGCTTTCTTACGGGCCTTGGGTTTTTTAGTTTTTTTTTTTTTATTGGATCATGTCATCTGTTGAAAAGGGATAATTTTACTTCTTCCTTCCCAATTTGTATACCTTTTCTTTTTCTTGCCTAGTTGGCTTTTTTTTAATTGGCTAGGACTTTCAGAACAATATTGAATAGCAGTAGTGAGAAGGGCCATCCTTGTCGTGTTCCTGATCTCAAGTGGAAAGCTCTCAGTCTTTCTCCATTGAGTATGCTACTAGCTGTGGGTTTTTCATAAATGCCCTTTATTAGATTGAGGAATTTTCCTTCTAGTCCTAGTTTGTTGAGTGTTTTTATCATGAAAGGATGTTGGATTTTTTTCAAATGCGTTTTCTACATTGATTGGGATGATTATGTGGTCCTTTTCCTTTTTCCTATTGATGGTGATATGTTACTTTGACTAATCTTCTTACATTGAACCACTCTTACATTCCATGATAAATTCAATTTGATCATGGTATATAATCGTTTTAGTATGCTGTTGGGATTTTGTTTGCACTAGTATTTTGTGAAGATCTTTTTATCTATATTCATAACAGATATTGGTCTGTAGTTTTCTTGTATCAGGGTAACATTCAGATGATTTTTGCATTCTGCATTGACCTGACTTCTTAAGATATGAGCAAATTAAGATCTGTATTTTCCAAAACTTCTTTTTGGCATGTCACTATGTTACAGTCTCAAGCAGCATTGCAAAATCTTTAAACAGTTAGTTTGGTTTCACATTAATTTAAAAAAAATTGCGTGAGAATTGGCTTATATTACTTGATGTTTATACATTCACTCAGTAATATACCAAGCCAAATTTGTGGAGTACCTGTGAGGTGTAGGACAATGACTGGGTGTAGCTGCATAAGCGGTAGTGGACGAAAAGAACAGCACTGATTTTTTATATGCCAGATAAAAGAAAGATGTAAAAAAAAAAAAAAAGGAAACCCCCCCAAACTGTCCTTATTCTCAAGGGTTCATAGTCTTTTTTTTTTTTTTAACCTACCTGCTATATGCCAGATGGAATCTCTGGGTGATACAGTTAATGAGCTTGGCTGCTATCCAGAGAGTTAGAGGTTTGAGTCCACCCAGAGGCACTTTGGAAGAAAGGCTTGGTGATCTGATTCCAGAAATCAGCCATGAAAACCCTTTGGAGCACAGTTTTACTCTGACAAACATGGGGTCACTGTGAATCAGAACTGACTGGAAGGCCTTGATGCCCCTCAACTGCTGTCCCATCTGCTCCCTTGCTCTGCCTACAAGACCTTGCTCAGCTGCGTCCCCTCCCCAGTTCTGCCTGTCATCACCCAGCGTCATTAATTCCCCGTTTGGCGCATCTACAGCGTGTTGAACATTCCTCGTGAGGAGCACTTAATCCATGGCAACATTTTCTGCAGATATTCTAATCTGTCAATTAGACTATGAACCCTTGAGAATAAGGACAGCTTTTGCTTTTTTTAAAAAAAAAAATCATTTACTTGGCATATAAAAAATCGTTGCTGTTCAGTCACATTTACATGAAGGCCCTTCACTTAACAGTCACATTGGATTCTCAGAGCTATGCTGTGGTGAAGTAGGTCAGCATTTTATACTTGCTATAAAAGATGGGTAAACTGAAGCTTAGAAAGGTTAGAGGACTTTCCCAAAGACACACAACTTATAAGTGGCAGAGCTGGGCCTGGAGCTAGGTTTCAAAATGGGGAAAAAGCTTCTGCTTTGGAAGCTGGTAGACAAATACACTTTCTAGCCGTTTACTAGCTTCCTGATCTATGGTGGAATTGCTTAAACTTTATTATCTGTAAAATAGGATGAAAAATATTTACTACATGTTATTGTTGTTAGCTGCCATCAAGTCACCCCTGACTCAAAGCGACCCTACACACAACAGAATGAAACACTGCATGGTCCTGTGCCATTTCCATGATTGGTTGCGAATCGGACTGTTGTGATCCATAGGGTTTTTATTGGCTGATTTTTTGGAAGCAAATCACCAGGCCTTTCTTCCTAGTGTGTCTTAGTCTGGAAGCTCTGCTGAAACCTGTTCAGGATCATAGTAAAACACAAGCCTCCACTGACAGACATGTGGTAGCTACACATGGGGTGCATTGGCCAGAAATTGAACCCAGGTCACGCTCATGGAAGGCGAGAATTCTACCACTGAACTACCCGTTGTCCTCTTTCTGCTGCACAGGGTTTTAAAATTAAATGAGATTGTGTAGGTAGAGGCCATGTTTCAGATGCTGGTATCATGGCCATTTAATAAATTTCCATCCCGTTTTGTCTTTTGGCTCCGCATCTGGCATTCTTTCCATGAGCTTGGGTCATTTCCTACTGTACTTGGTCCCTGCCCAAATCAGAGGCCTTCCTCTTGATTTTTTAGGCAGCCCAACTAAGGAGCTTCAGTCCCATTTACCCTTTTCTGGCAACTTCTTTTGTGGTTCACCTGCTGGCCACAGGAAAGAAAGCCTCTTTGAGCAATAGAAGCAGGGTGACTCAATGAGCAGAGCTATGCCATTTTTAGGAGGTCAGTAACACAGGTGGAGGGACAGGCAGCACAGAGCCCTAAATACCATTTGTGACTAAGGTGAAGTGTTACAGCACCATGCCCTAATGTACAATATAAATTTTTCACATGTCTACTTATGGCAAGGATAGTTTTACTCTTTTTGTAGTATAAATTATTCACCTGTAATTCTTTTATTGCCAAGTGTTGAATTAAATGTTTTTGAGATACTTTGCAGCAGTACACGTAATTAGATTCTCATATTCTCTGGTGGAAATAAAAAACAAACAATTCTAGTTCTGTCTCTTGATCTTACCTTGCTTTTGTGATGGATGGTTTCAATACAAACAGTCTGCATGACTCCACGCCCAAGGGTCCTTGGTGAACCACAGATCAAAAGTTGATGTATACATCACTAGGTTCCTTGGCTGGACCCTTACAAGTTTAAAGGAGGGTGATAAAATCCATTTATAATCAATGAAAGCTGTGATAGGAAGAAAGATTTCAAATGAAAATGTGACCATTCCTTTTCCTTACTCTAATCTTTTCTCTGCTCTTCTAACTTCCCACCACTATACTTATTCATTCCTTGCTTTCCCTTCATCTTATCCCAAGTTACCTTCTCCTTTCATTGGAGGAATGCTTCAAGCATGAATGGAAATATCGAGAAGATCGAAATAGATTCTTTAAAATCCTAAATCTATCTTTCCTTGTACATTCTGTTGCCAGCAGTGAAAACTTACTTGTTGGAAAACATCCATTACTTTGGCACTTGCATGTCTGTGGTTAAATAGGAGACTTCAAAACAGGACTGTTGATGGTGGAAAAGACAATTGAGGTCAGCCTGTTTTCAGAGTGGCTTAGAATTAGGAAGGAGACATGGAACGATAAGGTTCATTTCCTGATGCATGTAGGGTAAGAACAGCTTTCTTGCCTTCAGAAGTGTCCATTTATTTGCTCATTTATCTGTCCATCAACTCACCCTTTTATCTGTTTACCCATTCAAGAAGCATTTTAATTGCCTATTTCTCAGGCACTATTATAGCCTCTAGAAACTCAGAAGGCTCAGTAGTTAAGTGCTTGGCTGCTAACCGAAAGGTTAGTGGTTGGAACCCACCAGCCAGCCACTTCACAGGAGAAGGATGAGGCAGTCTGCTTCTGTAAAGATTACAGCCTTGGAAACCCCATGGGGCAGTTCAACTGTGACCTGTAGGTTCGCTATGAGTCCTCTAATCGACTTGATGGCAATGGGTTTGGATTATAGACTCTGGACTCCCTGTGTGGTGCAAATGGTAATGTACGTGGCTGCTGACTGAAAGGCTGGAGGTTTAAATCCACCCACAGGCACCTCAGAAGAAAGGTTTGCTGATCTGCTTCCGAAAAATCAGCCAGTGAAAACCCTATGAAACAGTTCTACTCTGACACACATGGGGTCACCATGAGTTGGGATCATTTAAATGATAACAGATTTGGTTTTTTAATTATTATTATTATAGACTCTGGGGGCATAAAGATAGTGTTGTTGTTGTTGTTGTTGGGTGCCCTCAAATTGGTTCCGACTGATAGCAACCCTATGTACAACAGAACAAAACACTGCCCAGTCCTATACCACCCTCATAATCATTGTTATGCTTGAGCCCATTGTTGTAGCCACTGTGTCAGTCTGTCTCGTTGAGGGTCTTCCTCTTTTTCACTGACCCTCTGCTTTACGAAGCGTGATGTCCTTCTCTAGGGACTGGTTCCTCATAATAACATGTCCAAAGTATGTGAGACGATGTCTTGTCATCCTTGCTTCCAGGGAGCATTCTGGCTGTACTTCTTCCCAGATAGATTTGTTCGGTCTTCTGGCAGTCCACGGTATATTCAGTATTCTTTGCCAACTCTGTAATTCCGAGGCATCAATTCTTCTTCAGTCTTCCATATTCATTGTGCAGCTTTCGCATGCATTGGAGGCGATTGAAAATACCATGGCTTGGGTCAGACGCATCTTAGCCCTTAAAGCGACTTCTTTGTTTTTTTTTAATACTTGAAAGAGGTCTTTTTGTAACAGATTTGCCCAATGCAATATGTTGTTTGATTTCTTGACTGCTGCTTCCGTGGGCATTGGTTGTGGATCCAAGTAAAATGAAATCTTTGACGTCAGTCTTCTCTCCATCTATCATGATATTGCTTATTGCTCCAGTTGTGAGGATTATAGTGTAGCTTCTTGGATTATTTGCTCAGCATACAAATTGAATAAATATGGTGAAAGGATACAACCCTGATACACACCTTTCCTGACTTTAAACCACGTAGTAGCCCCTCGTTCTGTTCGAATAACTGCCTCTTGGTCTATGTATAGGTTCCTCATGAGCACTTATTAAGTGTTCTAGAATTCCCATTCTTAGCAACGTTATCTGTAGTTCATTACAATCCACACAGTCGAATGCCTTTGCATAGTCGATAAAACACAGGTAAACATATTTCTGGTGTTCTCTGCTTTCAGCCAAGATCCATCTGACATCAGCAATGATATCCCTTGTTTCACAACTGCTTCTGAATCCAGCTTGAACTTCTGGCAGTTCCCTGTCGCTGTACTGCTGTAACTGCTTTTGAATGATCTTCAGCAAACTTTTACTTGCTCGTAATGTTAATGACATTGTCCAATAATTGCCACATTCAGTTGGATCACCTTTCTATAGAATGGGCACAAATATAGATCTCCTCCTGTCAGTTGCCCTGGAAGCTGTCTTCCAAATTTCTTGACATAGATAGGTGAGCACCTTCAGTGCTGCGTCTGTTGAAATACATCAGCTGGTATTCCATCAGTTCCTAGAGCCTTGTTTTTTGCCATTCTCTTTGGTGCGGCTTGGATTTCTTCCTCCAGTACTGTTGGTTATTGATCATATGCTACCTCCTGAAATGACTAAACGTCAACCAGTTCTTTTTGGTACAGTGACTATGTATATTCCTTCCTCTTCTTTTGATGCTTCCTGTGTCATTCAATATTTTTCTTGTAGAATCCTTCAATATTTCAATTTGAGGCTTGAATTTTTTTCTTTTCTTTCAACTTGAGAAATGCTGAGCTTTTTCTTCCCTTTTGGTTTTCTAACTCCAGATCTTTGTACATTTCATTATAGTACTTGTCTTCTTGAGCAGCCCTTTGAAAACTTCAGCTCTTTTATTTTGTCATTTCTTCCTTTGAATTTAGCTACTCTGTATTCATGATCAAGCTTCAGAGTCTCTTTCGACATCCATTTTAGTCTTTTCTTTCTTTCCTGTCTTTTTAATAACTTTTTGCTTTCTTCATGTTTGATGTCCTTGATGTCATTCCACAGCTTGTCTGGTCTTCAGTCATTAGTGTTCAAGGCATCAAATCTATTCTTGAGATGGTCTCTAAATTCAGGTAGGATATACTCAAGGTCATACTTTGGCTCTTGTGGACTTGATTTAATTTTCTTTAGCTTCAACTTGAACTTGCGTAAGAGCAATTGATGGTCTGTTGCACAGTCAGCCCCTGGCCTTGTTCTGACTGATGACATTGAGCTTCTCCATCGTCTCTTTCCACAGGTGTAGTCAGTTTTATTCCTGTGTATTCCATCCGGTTATAGGGTTGCTGTGAGTTGGAATCGACTTGACGGCAGTGGTGGGTTGGATTCCGTCCGGTGAGGTCTCCATGTGTATAAATGTATAGTCACCTTTTATATTGTTGAAAAAAGATATTTGCAATGAAGAAGTTATTGGACTTGCAAAATTCTATCATGTGATCTCTGGCATCATTTCTGTCATCAAGACCACATTTTGCAACTACTAATCCTTCTGTTTCCAACTTTGGCATCCCAATCACCAGTAATTATCAATTTGCCTTTATTGCGTGTTTGATCAGTTTCGGACTGCAGAAGTTGGTACAAATCTTCAATGTCTTCATCTTTGGCTTCAGTGGTTGGTGCATAAATTTGAATGATAGTTGTATAAACTGGTCTTCCTTGTAGGCATATGAATATTTTCCTGCCTCTGACAGTGTTGTACTTCAGGATAGATCTTGAAGTGTTCCTTTTGATGATGAATGCAATGCCATTCCTTTTTGATTTGTCATTCCTGGCATAGTAGACTATATGGTTGTCCAATTCAAAATGGTCAATACCGGTCTATTTCAGCTCACTAATGCCTAGGGTATCAATCTTTATGTAGTCCATTTCATTTTTGACAAGTTTCAGTTTTTCTGGATTCATACTTGTATGTACTCCATGTTCCGATTTTTAATGGATGTTTGTAGCTGTTTCTTCTCATTTTGAATTGTGCCATCTTAGCAAATGAAGGTCTCAAAAGCTTGATTCCATCCACGTCATTGAGGTTGACTCCACTTTGAGGAGGCAGCTTTTCCCCAGTTGTATTTTGAATGCCTTCCAACCTGAGGGGCTCATCTTCTGGCACCGTATCAGACAATGTTCTGCTGCTATTCGTAAAGTTTTCACTGGCCAGTTTTTTCAGAAGTAGACCACTAGGTCCTTCTTCCTAGTCGGTCTTAGTCTAGAAACTCTCCTGAAACCTGTCTTCCATGGATGACCATGCTGGTATTTGAAATACCAGTAGCATAGCCCCAGTATCACAGCAACACACAAGCCACCACAGTATGACAAACTGTCAGATGTGTGTGGAAAGCTAGTATCAGATAGTTTGAAAAGACTGTAAACAGCTGCTATAGTGAGAGACTCAGATAAATAAATACTATAAATATTGTCACTTTTTAATAGGAGCAACTGAGTGAGCCAGGGAGTTTATGCAGTTTTCACTGAAGAGGTGATATTTAAACTGAATTTTGAAGGACAATGGAGAGTTCCCAGGTCAAGGAGCAGAAAGGAGTCCTAGAGGAAACAGCATTTGTGTCACTTAAAATTCCAATAGTGAGTCATTTGGTGTGGCTGCAGCAGAGTTTGTATTACAAGGTGGAGCTGGAAGGGTATATTGGACCACGTTTTGAATGGCCCCAGGTTGTATTCTAGGTAGCTGCAAGCTGTACCTGGAAGTTAAGAAATAAACACGAATGTTTTGGGTAATGGGTGGAGAATGGATTGGAGACAGAGAAGCTGGTTCGCAAGCAATCAGAATAGTTTTGTGAGAAATAATGAGGGCTTGACCCGAGTGTGAGGGGAGAACAGACTCCTTCTGAGCTTATGTAATTGAACTTGGCTACTGTCTAGCTATGGACTGGGAGAAGGAAGAGTTAAGGGTGTATGGAGTGTGATGACTGGTATATTGTGTGTTCTTAACTAAAGTGAAAAAGCAACTTGGGAGAAAGATGGTTCCTGAAAAGTTATTCTGGATTTTAATCTAGGAACCCTTGGTTTTCTTGATTTCTGGAAGGCATTTGGTGTTGTTGATTTGAATGTTTGCATGCTGTTAACAATGACTTGAGATGCCTGTTAGGTGGAAAATACAGGCACCTTTCTCAGTCTGCTTCCACCAGAAGGAAACATGAGCCTTCTTCTGCTTTTCATTCTTCTTTCCTCCCGATTCCTTTTGCCTTCTCTGTACAATAAAAGTCAAAACAAGCATTAAGAAATAATACCAATGTTCAAAAGGGGTGGAGGCGGGCAGGGGCATGGGTGTATGAAAATATAAAGAAAGAAAACAAGTGGTTTCCAGACATATTTAGATCTAAAACATGGTTATCGATTTGAAATTACTCAATAGTCCTCACTTAATTTCAAAAGAGGAAAGTAAGTTTATTTTTATAAAATCATGCTTTCTTTTTTAGATTGGAAAGACAAGTTTTGTGTAGATCTCTGTAATCTTCAGCATGTGTTTCAGAAATAAAATACATTTTAATGTGTAGCAGTTATATACATTTTAAACGGTCTTTTTATTCTTAATGAGCATAAAATTGCAACCTACTATTATATTATTTTCTCTAACTGGGTGTCAACTCAGCATTGTGCTGTTGTTGATTTTGAAATTTAACCACACTTGAGATGGTAGGATGGTCTGAGTTTTATAGTTTAAACCCAGAAAACTGAATTCCTGCCAATGATTATTAAGAAGGCTTGTTGCTGTCGTTAGTTGCCGGGAGTCGGCTCTGATTCGTGGTGATCCCACGTACAACAGAATGAAACGCTGCTTGATCATGCCCCATCCTCCTGATTGCCAGGATGCTTGAGTCCATTGTTGTGGCCACCATGAATTTTTAGTGCCTTCCAGCCTAGGGGCCTCGTCTTCTAGCACAATCTTGGACAATATCCTGTTGTGATCCATAAAGTTTTCACTGGCCAGTTTTTTCAGAAGTAGATCTCCAGATCCTTCTTCCTAGTCTATCTCAGTCTGGAAGCTCCACTGAAACCTGCCCACCACGGGTGACCCTGCTGGTATTTGAAATACTGGTGGCATAGCTTCCAGCATCACGGCAACATACAAGTTGCCACAGTACAACAAACTGTGACAGATGGGTGGTGGCTGTTAAGAAGGCTAGGGGAGGAAAACTCACCAGCCCGATTTTCAGCTTCCTGGAATCAATGTCTGTAGGAACTTCCCAGGAGAACATTGCTGCATTTGTGTAAGGCAAATGGGTAATGGTAGCAGGTCACGGTCAAAGGGAGTCAGTATGCAGTTTATCAGATGTCATGTGGAGTTCATTCCTTTTTTGTAAACAAAGTGGAAATGAACTCAGCTATACTGAATTTATCAATTCTAAGTCTTCAGTAGTGGTTAAAACTTTCACAGTAACATTAAATTTCTTTATGTTAATGGAAAAGTGTTCTCCTTGAGCTTCAATATTTGCATTTTTAACAAATTACTTAATCAGCCTATGAATCAGATTACAAGTCCATGGCCTTGCCAGAACACCAGCTGTGGCTTTAGTATATTTTATCAAGTTTTACACATGCAAGGACAATTAAAGTCTTCCACTTTATTCCCCTTCTACTTCGTGAAAATAAAAAACATGAATCATTCAGAAAATTTTAACAAAGGTCCTAACTGCTCCCTGAACCTAAGAGACAAGGCTGCAGCTTTCCAGATTACAGTACTTTATTGTTTTATTTTTTTCCTTCAGGTGGGGGGGTGGTCTTTTTTGTGTGTGTGCTTTAGGTGTTTACAGCTGAAGTTAATTTCTCATACAGAGATTTATACACATATTGTTATGTGACAGTAGTTGCAATCCCTATAATGAGATAGCATACTCGCTCTTTCTACCCCGGGTTTCCCGTGTCCAGCCAGCCAGCTCCTGTCCCTTTCTGCCTTCTCATCCTGCCTCTGGACAGGAGCCGCCCATTTAGTATCATGTATCTGCTTGAACTAAGAAGCATACTCTTCAGGATTATTATTTTATGTTTTATAGACCAGTCTTATCTTTGTCTGAAGAGTTGCCTTTGGGAGTGGTTTTAGTTCTGGGTTAACAGCCTGGAGGCCATGGCTTCGAGGGTTCCTCCGATAATTAGTCAGACCATTAAGTCTGGTCTTTTTACGTGAATTTGAGTTCTGCACCACACTTTTCTTCTGCTCTATCAGGGACTCTCTGTTGTGTTCCCTGTCAGGGTGGTCGTTGATGGTAGCCGGGTACCATCTAGTTCTTCTGGTATCAGGCTGATGAAACCTCTGGTTTATGTGACCCTTTTTGTCTCTTGGGCTAATATTTTCCTTGTGTCTTTTGGTGTTCTTCATTCTCCTTTTCTCCAAGTGGGTTGGGACCAAATGATACATCTTAGATTTTTTTTTTTTTTTTAGATAGCCACTTGCAAGCTTTTAAGACCCCAGACACCACTCACCAATGTGGGATGCAGAACATTTCCTTAATAAACTTTGCTATGCCAGTTGACCTAGATGTCAGGGAAGGAAGGGGTTCTTTACATTTACATTAGTATTGCTGATAGGTGTGTAATCCCATTTGTAGTAATTAGAAAAGCTTTGGTTAGTCATTTGTCATTTCATCTCCTGTTATAATTCCAACAACCATGAAAGATTCTTATATCTTAAAATTTTCCATCTTAAAGATGCACCACATTTTAAAGAGCGTGAACCAATGTTAATATTTACTTTCTGCTGTAAGCCTTGGAAAAGAATAACCCAGCAAACCACATTTCTACTTCCTGTAAGGTGTCGAGTGTGTTTCTTGCTCAGGCCCTGTCCAGACCCAGGCTAAGTCCAAATCAAAGGCAAGGGAATCAGAGGGAAAACTTAATGGAAATGTCTCTTACCCAGGATGGCCCCTGAACTAGAGGAATTCCAGGTGGGGTGGAGCTGAGCCAGCCCTGGACATCCACGTTTCTAAGGTGTTCTTCACTCAGTTAAGGTCCCTTGGTGGCACAGTGTGCGCTCTACTTCTAAAGGCCCATGGTTTGAACCCACCCAGTGATGCCACAGAAGAAAGCCCTGGCAATCTACTTCTCTAAAGATTACAGCCAAGAAGGCCCTATGGAGTGCAGTTCTACTCTGTAACACATGGAAGCACCGTGAGTTGGAATCAACTCTTGGCAACATTTTTTAAATTTTTTTACATAGTTAAGTGGAGGGGATGTTGCCAGTACTTATTTCAGAGCTTTGTCAGAGGTCCCATGTCCTCTCCTTGCTCGGGCAATTTTGATCTTAAAATAGTCTATCCCCTAAGAAGGTTTGTTCCGTAACTAACCCAACTGGTTTAGGAAGATACAGGAAGCAGTGGAAAGAGTTAGGGGAATGGAGACTTAGAAAGCCTGGGTTGTAGGTACATTTTTCACCCGTTAGGGCTTCTTCCTGTTGTGTGCTATTGAGTCCATTCCTACTCGTAGAGGCCCTATAGCACAGAGTAGAACTGCCCCATAGGGTTTCCAAGTCTGTAATCTTTACGGAAGCAGACTGCCACATCTTTTCTCCTGCAGAGTGGCTGGTGGGTTCGTACTGCTGACCTTTTGGTTAACAGCTGAGTGCTTAACCACTGTGCCACCAGGGTTCCTCCATTAGGGCTATGAAAGCAAAAATCAGCTTTGGACAGAGAAAGATTTTTCCACCTACTTGTTTCTAAAAACAAAGGCTAAGAAACCAATTATAAGTAAAAATATGAAGCAAACCATCTCTGTTTTAGTTCTTTACATAATCAATTAAAAGAAAGGCAGCAAGGCAATGAGGAGAGAGAAGGGGACAGAACAGAGAAAAAAGTGAAGGTGAGAAAGAGATAGAGACAGAGAAATGGGCTGTGACAGCAAAGCAACGTGGAGGAAGAGTTAGAGAAAGATGTCCACGTGCACACTGGTGAATGGTCCACGTTGATGGGTGGAGGCCAGAAAATAGCGCGGAGAAGATAGGAAAGAGAAGCACAAATGAAAAGCAGGTAGGAGAGAGAACAGGGATAGCTCAGAACGCCACATGGTCTAGTATTTCTGGAAGCTGCTGCTAAGGTTTCCTGCCCTAAACCATAAAACCATATTGCATTTTTCTCGTCTGTAGCTCCAAATTGAGGGGTCATGTCTAGTGCTTGCTTAGAAGGATCAAGTTAAATTGCCTGTGTGTCTCGTGCTAGATCTTTAAGTAATTCCATTGCTTTCTCCATGACTGGTTTCTTTTTTTAAAATAATATTTTATTATGTGCTCTTTGAAAGTTTACACAGCAAATTAGGTTCCCATTTGACAGTTTCTATACAGATTGTTCAGTGACATTAGTTACATTTTTCACAGTGTGCCAACATTCTCTTTAATTGCCTGCTGGTTGTTCCATCTCCAGCACTCTAGTTTCCCTGCCCCCTTATCTTCTCATCTTTGCTTTAGAGTATGACTGGTTTCTCATCTATAAAGTAGAAATAATAGTCTCTTCTTTAGTATCTGAAAATACAGTATTAGGTAGACATTAAAGCATCTTGAAAATTTAAGATTTCTAGGCGAATGTAACATCCCTCTGATGTGAAAAATGTGAGTGAAAAAAAAAAGGAAAAATACCATTAGAGCTCAAAGAAAGTTTTCTCTTTCTACATATGTAAATATTTCCTTGTTCTAATATATGGTAATTGACCTGGGAGTTTACAAGCTCCCCTTGCCTACTTAAACTTCTAGGACATATCATTACACCATTCCACGCACTCTGAAATCCAGCTCCTATGCTAGGAAAATGAATCCGTGCTGGTCTATTTATGAATGCGTTAATTTTCACTTAAAGAAAATTAGGTTATGGTGTGTAGTTGTAAATAGTGGCATGTATGCTACTATTTTGATTTTAGAAGCAGTAAGGCCTAAAGTTTAATTTTTCTGTAATTGCAACACATGGGATGGCACATAGGCTACTTTTTTTTTTTTAACTTTTTAAAAAATTTTTATTGTGCTTTAGATGAAGGTTTACAGAGCACATTAGTTTCTCATTAAACTATTAATACTCATATTGTGTTGTGACATTGGTTGCCAACACCACCCTCCCCTTCTCGACCTTGGGTTCCCCATTACTAGCTTTCCTGGCCCTTCCTGCCTTCTCATCCTTGACCTGGATTGTTGTGGCCATTTAGTCTTGCTTTGTTTTATGGGCCTGTCTAATCTTTGGCTGAAGGGTGAACCTCAGGAGTGACTTCAGTACTGAGTTAAAGGGTGTCCAGGGGCCATACTCTCGTGGTTTCTCCAGTCTCTGTCAGACCAGCAAGTGTGGCCTTTTTTTGTGAGTTAGGATTTTGTTCTACATTTTACTCCAGCTCTGTCTGGACCCTCTATTGTGATCTCTGTCAGAGTAGTTGGTGGTGGTAACCAGGCACCATCCAGTTGTGCTGGACTCAGTTTGGTGTAGGCTGTAGTACTTGTTGTCCATTAGCTCTTTGGACTAACCTTTCCCTTGTGTCTTTGGTTTTCTTCATTCTCTCTTGCTCCAGATAGAGTAGGACCATTACAGTATCTTAGATGGCTGCTCACAAGATTTTAAGATCCCAGACACTACTCACCAAAGTAGAATGGAGAATATTTTCTTTATAAATTATGTTATTCCAGTTGAGCTAGATGTCCCCAGCACTCAGCCCAATAATTAGGTCCCTCAGGGAGTTTGGATGTGTCAGTGAAGCTTCCATGACCTTGCCTTGGTCAAGTTGTGCTGGCTTCCTCAGTATTGTGTACCAAAGGGTCAGCAGTTTGAATCCACCAGGCGCTCCTTGGAAACTCTACGGAGCAGTTCTACTCTGTCCTATAGGGTCACTATTAGCTGGAATCGACTCGATGGCACTGGGTTTTTTTTTTTTTTGGTTATTGTCTATTTAGTGCCTTTCCCTTCCGAACCCTCCTCTCATAAAAATCGAAGATTGTTTCTTTTTGTATGTAAACCTTTTCATGGGTTGTTATAGTAGTGATCTCATACAGTATTTGTCCTTTTGTGATTGACTTATTTCACTCAGTATAATGGCCTCCAGGTTCACCATGTTGTGAGATTTTTCACAGATTCATCATTGTTCTTTATTGTTGCACAGTGTTCCGTTGTATGTGTGTACCATAGTTTATCCATTCACCTGTTGATGGGCACTTAGTTGTTTCCATTTTTTGCTGTTGTAATTAATGCTGTAATGAACATGAGTGTGCGTATGTCTGTTCACGTGAGGCCTCTTATTTCTCTAGGATATATTCCTATGAGTAGGATTGCTGGATCCTATGGTATTTCTACTTCTAGCTTTTTAAGGAAGCATCGTATCGTTTTCCAAAATGGTTGTACCAGCAGCAGTGCATAAGAGTTCCAGTCTCCCCACGGCCTCTCCAGCATTTGTTATTTACTGTTTTGTTTTGTTTTTTAATCGGTGACAGTAATGTCAAGGTGAGATGGTATCTCATTGTGGTTTTCATTTACATTTCTCTAATGGTTAGTGATTTCAAGCATTTCCTCATGTGTCAGCCACTTGAATGCTTTCTTTGGTGAAGTGTCTGTTCATATCTTTTGCCATTTTTCAGTTAGATTATTTGTCTTTTTGTTGTAGAAGTGTTGGATTTTCCTATAGATTTTAGAGATTAGACCTTTGTCAGATTTGCCATACCCAAATTTTTTTTCCAAGTCTGTAGATTCTCTTTTTACTCTTTTGGTGTAAGTGTTTAATTTTCAGAAGATCCAGGTAATCTAGCTTATCTTCTGGTGTTTGTGTATTGTGTATTGTTCATCCTGTTTACGCCATGTGTTAGGGCCTCTAGTGTTGACTCTCTTTTCTATGTTCTTTCTAGTTTTTGGTTTTATGTT
Source organism: Loxodonta africana (assembly GCF_030014295.1). Lineage (NCBI taxonomy): Eukaryota > Metazoa > Chordata > Mammalia > Proboscidea > Elephantidae > Loxodonta > Loxodonta africana. The sequence continues at coordinate 24,192,950 of NC_087364.1, forward strand.
TAGGTCTTTGATCCATTTTGAACTAGTTTTTGTGTATGGTGTGAGATATGGGTCTTGTTTCATTGTTTTGCAGGTGGACATCCAGCTTTGTCAGCACCTTTTGTTTAAAAGTCTGTCTTTTCTCCCATTTAATGGACTTTGGACCTTTGTCGAAGATCAAATGACCGTAGGTGGATGGGTTACATCTGGGTTCTCGATTCTGTTCCATAAGTCAATGTGTCTGTCATTGTACCAGTACCCGGCTGTTTTGACTGCTGTAACTATGTAGTAGGTTCTGAGATCAGGTAGTGTGAGTTATCCTACTTTATTATTCTTCATCAATAGTGCTTTACTTATCTGGGCCTCTTTCCTTTCCATATAAAGTTAATGATTAGTTTTTCCACTTTATTGAAGAATACTGTTGTTATTTGAAAGAGGATTGCATTGTTTGTGTAGATTGCTTTGGGTAGAATTGACATTTTCACAATTTTGAGTCTACCTATCCATGAGTATGGTATGTTTTTCCATTTCGTTTGGTTTCTTGCAGTAGTGCTTTGTAGTTTTCTTTGTATAGGCGTTTTACATCCCTGGTTAGATTTGTTCGTAAGTATTTTATTTTTTTAAGGGCTATTGTAAATGGTATTGCTTTCCTGATTTCCTTTTCATAGTTCTCTTTATTGGTGTGTGGGAATCCAGCTGATTTTTGTATGTTTATCTTGTATCCTACAACTCTACTAAATTTTCCTATTCCAATAGCTTTCCTGTGGCATCTTTTGGATTTTCAACGTATAGTATCATATCATCTGCAAATAGGGACAGTCTTACTACTTCATTACCAATTTGGATGCCCTTTATTTCTTTTTCTTGCCTTATTGCTCCAACTAGGACTTCTAGTACAATGTTAAATATGAGTGGTAATAAAGGATATCCTTGTCTTGTTCCTGTTCTCAAGGGGGATATTTTCAGCCTCTCTCTGTTAGGAATGATGTTGGCTGTTGGTTTTGTACAGATGCCCTTTATTACGTTGAGGTATTTCCCTTCTATACCTATTTTATTGAGAGTTTTTATCAGGAATGGGTGTTGGACTTTGTCAAATGCTTTTTCTGTGTCAATTGAGATGATGATGTGATTCTTTTGTTTTATATATGTGGTGGATTATGTTGATTGATTTTCTAATGTTGAACCATCCTTGCATACCTGGTATGAATCCCATTTGTTCGTGGTATATTATTTTTTTGATATGATGCTGAATGCTGTTGGCTAGAATTTTGTTGAGAATTTTTGCATCTATATTCATGAGAGACACTGGTCTGTAAATTTCTTTTTTGTGATGTCTTTGCCTGGTTTTGGTATTATAGTGATGCTGGCTTCATAGGATGAATTTGGAAATATCCCTTCCTTTTCTCTGTTGTGAAATAGTTTGAGTAGTACTGGTGCAAGCTCTTCTCTGAATGTTTGGTAGAATTCCCCAGTGAAGCCATCTGGGCCAGGACTTTTTTCTTTTTTTTTTTTTGTCGGGAGTTTTTTTAAGTTACCTTTTCAATCTCTTCTCTTGTTATGGGTCTGTTCAGATTTTCGACTTTCCAGTTTGTGTTAGTTTAGGTAGGTAGTGTGTTTCTAGAAATTTGTGTGTTTCCTCTAGTTTTTCAGGTTAGTTGGAGTACAGTTTTTCATAGTGCTCTGTTAAACCCAGTGCCGTCGAGTCGATTCTGACTCATAGCGACCCTATAGGACAGAGTAGAGCTGCCCCATAGAGTTTCCAAGGAGCGCCTGGCGGATTCGAACTGCCGACCTACGATCCTTCTTATTACATTTGGGTCAGTTGTGATGTCCCCTGTTTCATTTCTCATTTGAGTTATTTGCATCCTCTCCTGTTTTCCTTTTGTCACTGGCCAATGGTTTGTTGATTTTGTTGATTCTTTTAAAGAGGCAACTTTTGGTTTTGTTGATTCTTTCTATTGTTTTTCTATTTCATTTATTTCTGCTCTGATCTTTATTATTTCCTTTCTTCTGGTGGCTGTGGGCTTCTTTTGCTGTTCTCTTTCTGTTTGTTCAAGTTGTGTAGCTAATGTTTTGATTTTGTCTCTTCTTTTTGGATGTGTGCACCTATTGCTATAAGTTGACCTCTGAGCACTGCCTTTGCTGTGTTCCAAATGTTTTGGTATGATGTGTTTTCATTCTCGTTTGGTTCTAGGAATTTTTTTGATTCAATATTTGATTTCTTCAATTACTCAGTGGTTTTTTAAGCAGGGCATTATTCAGTTTCTGTGTATTTGATTTTTTTTCTTGCTCTTTTTTTTTTTTTTTTTCCTGTTGTTAATTTCTACTTTGATGGTGTGATCGGAGAAGATGCTTTGTATTATCTCAGTGTTTTGGATTTTGTTGAGGGTTGCTTTGTGGCCTAATATGTGGTCTATTCTGGACAACGTTCCATGTGCATTGGAAAAGAATGTGTACTTTGCTGCCGTTGGGTGGAGTATTCTATATACGTCTGTGAGGTCAAGTTGGTTGATTGTGGCCTTTAGATCTTCTGTATCTTTGCTGAGTTTCTTTCTAGATGTTCTGTCCTTTACCAAGAGTGGTATGTTGAAGTCTTGTACTATTATTGTAGAACTGTCAATTTCTCTTTTTCAGTGTTGTTAGAGTTTGTTTTATGTGTTTGGGAGCCCTGTCATTGGACGCGTAGATACTATGGTTATGTCCTTGTGGTGGATTGTTCCTTTAATCATTATATAATGTCCTTCCTTATCTTTTATGGTGGATTTTGTTTTAAAGTCTATTTTATCTGATATTAGTATTGTGACTCCTTCTCTTTTTTGGTTGCTGTTTGCTTGATATTTTTTTTCCATCCTTTGATTTTTAATATATTTATGTCTTTGTTCTTAAGGTATGTCTCTTGTAGACAGTATTTTGATGAGTCCGTTTTTTTTTAATCCATTCTGTCACTCTCTGTTTCTTTATGAGTGCATTCAGTGCGATTATTAATAGGTGTGCATTTATTGCTGTCATTTTGTAGTGCTTTTTGTGCTGCTGTCATGTTCTTAATTCCTCGTACACTTGTGCTGAGTTCCTTTTGTTTGTGTATTTTTTTGAGTTGTTTCTTTTGTTTTCATAGATTTTGTGTTTACTGAGACTATGTTTTTCTTCTTTGTTTTGATGAGCAGGTTTGTTAACTTTCTTTGTTGTTACCTTGCAACTTACGTCTATGATCCTAAGTTTGAACAATTCTCTTATTACTTGCCTTCCTGTCCATTTGAAAGTTACATACTTACACCATTTATTCCCTCTTTTATTGTTCTGGCGTTGTTGTCATTTACAGATGGACCTCTCTGGTTCCTTGTTGTAAATCTTTTGTTTTGTCCTTGAGAGTTCATTATCTAAGTTAGTATCTGGCTGATGCTGTCTTGCATACTACATTCAGATTGTTGTCTGGTTTTGTTGGTTCTCTAACCATAGGACTCCCTTTAATAATTCTGGTAGGTTTGGTTTGGTTTTTATATATTTCTATAATTTTTGTTTATCTGGAAATATTCTAATTTCAACATCATATTTGAGTGAGAGTTTTGCAGGATATATTCTTGATTGGCAGTTTTTTTCTTTCAAGATTTTATATATGTCATCACATTGCCTTCTTGCCTGCGTGGTTTTTGCCAAGTAATCAGAGCTTAGCCTTATTGTTTCCACTTTGTTTGTGACTTTTCATTTTTCTTGAGCTGCTCTCAGGATTCTTTCTTTGTCTTTGGTTTTAGCAAGTGTGATGACAATATGTCTTGGTGATTTTCTTTTGGGGGTCTATCCTATATAGGGCTCATTGAGCTTCTTGGATGGTCAGCTTTTCATCCTTCATGATATTAGGAAGTTTTCTGTAAGCAGAAATTCAGTGATCCTCTCTGTGTTTTCCATTTTCTCTCCCTATTCTGAAACTCTGATCACACACAAATTTTTGCTTTCTATTGTATTCCACATCATTCTCAGGGCTTCTTTATTCTTTTCTCTGATTTTCCCTCAGACAAAAGGGTATCCAAGGATTTGTCTTCGATTTTGCTGATCCTGTCTTTTATTATTTCAAATTTGCTCCTCAAACCTTCTATTGCACTATTTCTAAAATCTTGTTTATCTTTTGGATTTCTAATTGCTGTTTTTGTATGATTTCTACTTGTTTGTTTATTTTGACATTTTGTTCCTGTATAGTTTTCCTGAATTCTTCCATTGTTTTGTCTGTGTTTTCCCTGATTTTATCTGTATTTCCCATAATTTTGTCTGTTTTTTCCTTATTTTTGTCTGTGTTTTCCTTCATCTCTTGGAGAGCCCTGAATTTTAGAGTGTTGAATTCCCTATCAGGTAGCTCCAGTGCTTTTTCTTCTACCAGACGGTCATCTGATGTTTTATTTTGGTCACTTTCTGGAACTATCCTGTTCTGTTTTTTTAATATGTTTTGATATTTTCTGCTGCCGTTGGAGATTAATAAATAAATAAATAAACTATTTTCTTTTTTTTTTTTTGGAGATTCAGGAATTATTTTCTTCATTTATTGATTGTAGATTTGTTTATTTCATCCTCCTTTTTGTTTTATTTGGTTATGTCTGGACATGCAGGCTGGGCGTGCTTTGTTGCTAGCTTATATGTCACCCTGATACTTTTCACTACCTTGTTCAGGTTGGCAGGGCCGGTTACTCAGCTAATGGCTCAGCAGGGCAGGTCCAGGAGTGGGGAGGAGTGGAGGTGGGTTGTTTGCGGCACATACTGGGGCCAGAAGGGTGGGACTGGAGGGCAGTGCAGGGCAGGTTTGGTGGTCCATGCCTTTGCTGCTCGGGGGTGTGGTGTTAGGCACACAGTGCAGGCAGGCAAGAGGGAAGACAGAGAATGTGATGTGTGGATTGGGTGCTCTGTCTCCTGTTGGGAGTTCCATGAAGCTGCCTTCCTGTATTCCCTGTCTACTGTCCTTGGTGGGTGAGGTCCAAGATGATGAGTCCATGCCATGCTAACTGGTTGGGGACCTCCACTCCATAGCTCTCCTTGTTCTCTGTTCTCTGTCCGTTTCTTATTCCATTCAGTGCTTGGTTGAGATATTTATCCCTTCAATTGACACTTAGAATTCCAAGACTGATATTTGTATCTGTCTTACTTAGTTTTTCAAGTCTTCACTGCAGAGGGATGGCATGGTGGTTCTGTCTGTAGTGCCATATTGGCTTTGACTCCGCCTACATAGGCTACTTTTAAGTAGTATTATCTTACTTGTGGGTTTTAACCTAAGATCTGAGGAGGTTCATCCAATGGCTCCATTGACAGAAATCAGGGAGTGGGAAATTTTTATCTTTCCTAACCTCTAGCTAAAATTTAGCAATTCTTTCAATTATGAATGTAGGCACCAAACCATAGCAATTTTAGCAATACTTGTGATGTTGTCACCAATAGAAATTACAGATATTTTTCACATTACAGTACAGTTTTTGCTGATATCTTGAAATATCACTTACACTTGTCGGTACTTCAAAGCAGTGCTGGTTTTTAGACCTATCACTAGTTGTGCTAATTCATGTGTTAGTAACTAATCACATGTATTACTATATTGCAATATTTTAATAATTATATTTCAAAATACAGCGAACCCTGTGACAGTCAGAACTCGGTGGGGTTGCCTTGTTTTTCCAGGTCTTGCAAGTTTTCCACCTTTGACAGGGTGCCTCCTTACTACTTTTCTATTGCTCTCTATCAGTGGAAAATATTTGAGTTTTCCTTTTTGACAGGAACCTGCCTTACACAGGTTCTGGCTTTCGTAGGTTTTACTGTGATTCATTTACTTTATAACCATATTTCTTTTCTTTTATGCATTTAAAAATGTGATTCTGAGATGAGATTCCATCTCACTCCAACAAGGCTGGCACTAATCCAAAAAACACAAAATAATAAATGTTGCAGAGGCTGTGGAGAGGTTGGAACACTTCTACACTGCTGGTGGGAATGTAAAATGGTACAACCACTTTGGAAATTGATCTGGCATTTCCTTAAAAAGCTAGAAATAGAACTACCATATGACCCAGCAATCCCACTCCTTGGAGTATATCCTAGAGAAATAAGAGCCTTTATACGAACAGATATATGCACACCCATGTTTATTGCAGCATTGTTTACAATAGCAAAAAGATGGAAGCAACCAAGGTGCCCATCAACAGACGAGTGGATAAATGAATTATGGTATATTCACACAATGAAATACTACGCATTGATAAAGAACAATGATGAATCTGTGAAACATTTCATAACATGGAGGAACCTGGAAGGCAGTATGCTGAGTAAAATTATTCAGATGCGAAAGGACAAATATTGTATAAGCCCACTATTACAAAATTTGAGAAAAGGTTTAAACTGAGAAGAACACATTCTTTTGTGGTTACGAGAAGGGGGAGGGAGGGAGGGTGGGAGAGGGTTATTTACTGATTAGATAGTAGATAAGAGCTACTTTAGGTGAAGGGAAGGACAACACTCAATACAGGGGAGGTCAGCACAACTGGACTGAACCAAAAGCAAAGAAGTTTCCTGAATAAACTGAATACTTCGAAGGTCAGCGGAGCAAGGGCGGGGTTTGGGGACTATGGCTTCAGGGGACATCTAAATCAATTGGCAAAATGATTTCTATTAAGAAAACATTCTGCATCCCACTTTGAAGTGTGGTGTCTGAGGTCTTAAACACTAACAAGCGGCCATCTAAGATGCATCAATTGGTCTCAATCCACCTGGATCAAAGGAGAATGAAGAACACCAAGGTCACAAAGTAATTACGAACCCAAGAGACAGAAAGAGCCGCAAGAACTAGAGACTACATCATCCTGAGACCAGAAGAACTAGATGGTACCTGGCCACAACCAATGACTGCCCTGACAGGGAGCACAACAGAGAACCCCTGAGGGAGCAGGAGAACAGTGGGATGCAGACCCCAAATTCTCATAAAAGACCAGACTTAATGGTCTGACTAAGACTAGAAGAATCCCGGTGGTCATGGTCCCCAAACCTTCTGTTGGCCCAGGACAGAAACCATTCCTGAAGCCAACTCAGCAGACATGGATTGGACTGGACAGTGGGTTGGAGAGAGATGCTGATGAGGAGTGAGCTACTTGCATCAGGTGGACACTTGAGACTATGTTGGCATCTCCTGTCTGGAGGGGAGATGGGAGGGTAGAGGGGGTTAGAAATTGGCAAAACAGTCACAAAAGGAGACATTAGGGGGAGAGTAAGTGGGAGTATGTAGTAAGGCGTATATAAGTTTATATGTGAGAGACTGACTTGATTTCTAACTTTCACTTAAAGCACAATAAAAATTATTTTAAAAAAACAAAATTTGATTCTGAGAAGAGGTCTATAGGTTTCACCAATTTTTCTAAGAGGGTCCAGTGCCCCATAAACGTTCTGAGCTTCTGATGACTGTCACTCGCTCCGCACACTCCATTTGCTCCCTCCAATTAGTTGTACTTCTAAGGGATATATGAAGCCTAGCCTCCTCCAGCTATGGAGTCCCCAGCTAGTGCAAATGGTTAATGCTCTCTGCTGCTAACCAAAAGGTTGGTGGTTCAAATCCACCTGGAGGTACCTTGGAGGAAAGGCCTGTCATTCTACCTACAAAAACTCAGGCAATGAAAACCCTGTGCAGCACAGTTCTACTCTGACACACATGGGGTCACCACGAGTCAGTTGACTTGATGGCACCTGGTACTGGAAAAAGTCTGCTGTAAAAATGCACACCATGGATGCAGTATTGTAGAGTGGGAAGACTGAGATTTTGAAATCAGACCAGATTGTAAAATGGGCTCCTTCTCTTTCTTGTCATATTAACTTGGGCAAGTAATTTTATTTATTTTCACCCCAAGGTAAATATGACTAATGGTACTTACTCAGTGGTTGTGAAGACTGACGTATCTGGGACAGGTCTGGCATGCAGTAAGCATTCCAAAATCTATTTTCATTACTCCCCAGTACTCTACATCATTGACTGTGAAGCTGTTTTCCCTTGTGACCTCTAGCTCTCTCATTGTGCCTAAATTCTCCATGGTGTGTAGGATTCTGGTTTCCTGGAAAAATCTGGCAGGTTTGATTATAGTATCAGTATGCATCTTCAGGATACCTTTAGCTCCTTTGGAGTGAAGTCTCTCTAATTTTTTTCCAAATCTTCATAAAGCATCTTTAATTTCCTTGCCTAAAATATTTTCTTCTGAATTACTCTGATGTTTGACCCCATATACTTAGGTATTTTAGGCCAGGCTTTTAAAGGGGTATGTGTGAAATCAAATTATTTTGTGGAAGCCTTTTTTTCCCCGTTAACAGTTTTCTTTCACTGTGGTCTCAAAAAAATTTTTGGAAGTGCCTAACTGGAGGTGAGAGATCTTGGCTTTTTTACTTTTGTAGAAAGAAATCTTGTATAAGAAAAAAAAACCACCAACTAGGGAAAGTTCTTTAAAAGTGATACTGAGAAGCAAGAGTTAAAAGGGCAGGGACTCCTCGGCAAAGTCTGTTTACAAGAGTTTATAACTTGGGCGTGAATTGGTTATTCAAGCATATAGAGCCCTGAATTAATCTGAAGCTTAGACTGCCAGATTGTGAAAGAACCTGGACTAGGCGTGTATCCCTGCTTGCTTGTAGTGTTTTAAAGGCAAAGACGAATCTTTAGAAAACATGGACGCGGTCACCTGCTTGTTCCTTCAGTGTGTCTGTGGCCAGCCGCTGCCCGTAGCACATTCTGAGGTAGGCTGTTGGCATTGTTGGAGAGGGTCGTTTGTTGGTGTGTGCTTGTATATTTAAAAAAAAAAAAAAAAAAACAGTTGCCATGGAGTCAATTCTGACTCATGGTGACCCCATTTGTGTCAGAGAACTATGCTCCATAGGATTTTCAAGGGCTGATTTTCCAGAAGTAGATCGCCAGGCCCTTCTTTTGAGGTACCTCGGGGTGGACTCGAACCTACACACTTACAGTTAACAGCCAATCATATTAACCGTTGGGAACACCCAGGGACTCCTTGTACCTTTTAGAGGTTGTGCTTTCTCTTCCTCCATATTCTGATGGAACTATATACATAAATACTTTTAAGTAGAATTGCAGTTTTTATTTATGCTCACCAGTGCAGGAACAATAGGTGACAACTGAGGCCTAAAGTGTGGAAGTGAATTATCCTGTCCACGCTATGTCCCCTCTTTGTATAATTTCCTTGCTGTGAGCACAGCTTTACCCAGTTTAGACCATTTCCTGGAGTGTGTTTTGGTCCTTAGAGGATTTGTTACCTGAACAACTAGGACAACTTCTTGTATTCCTAAACCCATTTCCTTATTTTTAGTGTCAGTGAGGAAAGGCAGGCTGCATGTTGCCTAAGGGCAGAAACAAACAACTAAGCAATCACAAAACTGCATGTGGATAGTGAGCAGTTAGACGACTCCTTGCCTGTAATTTTGTTGTGCTTCTCTTTTCCAGCATGTCATTTGTACATCTTTTTTTTCACAGGGTAGTAATATAAATGGTTTTGTTCTTACTGTTTACTTAAGTTGTCTGTGCCATTTGATTTAGCAATTTATTTAAACTACCCATTATAGTCTGTTTTTCAGATGTGACGCATAAAGTTATATGAACTTCTCTGATTTCTTTCCTCTGTTCCCTTGATGGCAATTTGAATTTAAAATAGCGTTCAAGGCAGTGAGAGTTGGTAAAAAGCAGGGTAGGTGGAGTTTGCTAGGATCTGTGCTGTGCTTTCTTTTCAGCAGAGGTGACATGGTATAGTGGAAAACCTTCTGGACTGGAAATTACAAGAGCTCCATTTCAGTGTCACCTGTTGCCGCTACTTGGCTGCGTGAGACTGGGCAAGTCACTGAACTTCTTTAGGTCTGAGTTTCCCTTATTTGAAAGAAGAAGGGGTTGCAGTAGAGTATCTGTACATCCCTTCCTGCATCCTTGGCACTTTATCACATTCTTGATGAGATGTGATCTTGGGAAATTCTAGGCATACCTGACTGGAAATTATGAGACCTGCCATTTCAAATCTCTGTTGCTACTAAATGATAAGAGCGAGGCTTCTTGGGCCACCACCATTTTGTTTTCAGGTTAAGGAGCCTCCCTGGCCTGCGCCTTTGCCTGCCCGGTACACCTGACTCAAGGCTCCCCTGCTCTAGTCTCGTACTCTGACTTCTCAAGTTCAATGACTGATTTTCCAGACATAGATCACCAGGCCTTTCTTCCAAGGCGCCTCTGGGTGGGCTTGAACCTCCAACCTTTCAGTTAGTAGCCATGCACATTAAACTTTTGCACCACCCAGAGTCTCCCTTTTATGTATTTGATGGAACTGTATAAATATTTAAGGTAGCATCACAGTTAGCTTTTATTTATGCTCACTTGTGCAAGAACAGCTTCTCACGATGCCCTTGCCCTGACATCCTTTTTTGTCTTGGTTTTAAAAGCCATTGATAGAAATGGAAGAACTGAAGTCATCTAGCCGTGACTGGCAAGCATGCTGTGATGGCATGCCACAGACTCCCCCTTGCACCATCCCTGCTTTATCTCTGCAACAGCTGTATCTTGTCTGCTGAGATAGAGGTTTATTCCTGGCTCTGGTTATTCTATGGCATAGCTTTTTAAGAGCAATCATTAACGACAGCTGATAAGGGCTATCTCACCCTTGTCTCATTTCATCCTCACGGGGACCTATTACCCCCATGAACAATCACAGAACCGGGTACCCAGGGTTAAACAACTTGTATGAGTTTACAAATCTAGCAAGCGGCGGAGCCAGATTTGGCAGAGCCAGTTCCAAAGCTCATGGTCCCCCTCCCCACCACCCCCCCGCAAGTACATCACGCTGCCTCTGAAGAAGAGATTTGGAAAATTAGAAGGTATTGCCAATTTAGAATCATAGACTCCTGAGAGCTGTGGAATTGTCTAGTCTGGAACCTGAGGTCCAGAAAGGTTGTGACTTGTCCAAGATCACACACCTCACCCGACCTAGTTCTTTGACCCCTACCCATCACCCTGCTCCCTGGAGCCCCAGAGCCTGATCAAAGTGATCATCTCGGGTTGGATCCTAACAGCGCTGAACTTAATCTTACAGCACGTTCTATTTTTAAGTAGCTCACATTATTGAGAGAAAATGGCCTAAGAGTAGCAATGCAGATAGCATTACACATTCATTTCTTCTACTGGCAGTCCTGCCTCTCCTCGGGCTATTGTTGTAGATATTTTGGGAGACGCCTGCCACAGCTCATTTAATTAACAATGGTGTTCGTTTTCTTAATGTCTCTTGTCAACAAGCATCAGTTTAAATCGTGGTATCTAATTCATGTCAAATGAAGGTTAGATTTGCTTATTTTAATCCGTGCTTTAATTGTGTCCTCACTTTCTATTACATAAATAACTTTTTTTTAATAGGCTAGTAAACCAAGAATGCCTTGAGGAAGGACCGAGAAGGTGGGAGGGGATGCATAGTTTGTGCTTGTTTAATACCCTCCTGAATATCTGAGCTCACCTAACTTGTTCACATTTGAAAAAGGTGGTTACTGATGAGCACTGGCGGAGAGCCTCGGCACAGGATGAAGAAAAGGCAGAGGCACAGAGGATTCCGAGGAGGAGATGGGGTTCTGGTAAGAGGTCAAGACCGAGACCCCTCTCGGACTATGGCCAGTCAGCAAGCCGAAGTCTGTCTATCCCTGAAGACTCTGTTGCTGTAGACACCCAGAAAATGGACTTTGTGGATGGTGAGCACCAGCCGGGCATGGTGCCCACTGATGCAGCTCCCCTGGGCTTCCCTAAAGGAAGCCGGAGAAGAAGGCCCATTTCCGTGATAGGTGGCGTCAGCTTCTATGGGAACAACCCGGCAGAGGAGATAGAGACTCTTCTAACTCAAGTAAGATCTGGTGTGCTTCCACCAAAGCCAGCAAAACTCCTTGAGGGTCCTGCTTCTGTTCTGCTGCGGCACACTCAGCGGGACGCTGCTTTTCCTTCTCTCTGTCTTCCCCTGGTATGCTGCTGTCAACTCTCAACCTTTGCTTCCTGACTTTGTGTGAAAACATGCATGAGTAAAACTAACCACCTGACCTTTGGATGGGTGCTAACCCACTTTTACTAACCTTCTTTCTTTCCTGGCATCACAAAAAAAAACACGTGAAACTAGTTTGTTGTTTGTTTTTAAATAACCTGAGATTTTTAAAAAGAGAAGGGTACCAGGTCATAGTTTCCTGAAGGAAGAAATTCTTGAAGGAGAATGTATCATCCACTGGTGGAATGTAAAGATAAGAAGAAATCTATTTTTCTTTAGGAGACAGGAAATAACTTAGAAAAAAAATCATTTCCTTAGTCTTTACTTTTCAATTGCAACTTTGCAACCTTAATCTATTTGACAGTAGATTAAAATCTTACTATTGGTCCCTTAGCATGTTTTATAAATCAACGTGTCAATCAAGTACCCAGTGAGCATGTTGAGGATACAAAACATTGAAAGGCCTTGTGGGGGAGGAGTTTGTACTTGCTTGGTGAGGTGGATACCCAGGCCATGATTAAGAGTTCATAAAACAGTATATGAGGAAGTGTCCAATCTCATGTTAAAATCCTGTCAGCTCTTGTCATAAATAGCCTGTAAAATTCTCTTAAAAGGGAAGTTCTGTATTAGTCTTAATATTGGATTGTATGACATACTCCCTGTAAATCCCAGCACAATGCCTTGTTTATAGCAAGCACTCAAAAGGTCCTCCTTTACCAAATTGGGTTGAATTAAATTCTTAATGTAAAAAAAAAAATTAAGTTGAAGAATACCATGAAATATTTAAGAGCTTTTGGTTGTTTAAGATGCTCCACATTGCTAGGTAGGAAATATTTCTGAGCGAAATCTAATTCTAACCTATTTTAGCTCAAAACACAGCATAGGGAAGAAATTCTAAGCACTTAAAAATTATTCCATGTCAGAGCATCAAAGAGGTGTGTAGTAAAATAATTTTCTGCAACATAACCGAACTTAGGGAGCTGGGTGGAAAGATAGGAAAAACATAAGGAAAGCGTGAAGAGACTTGGGCTTTGCCATATAGTTATCAGGATAGTTGATATGGAAAATCAAAACGGCGTATAGATGGTTCTAAGGAGACCAGGATAAATTTGTAGGAAACCAAGTCTTCTTTGAAAGGAGCTCAGTTGTCATGGTGATTTAGCTAAACAATAATTGCCTTTAGTTCCACAAATGACTATCAAGTTCCTGCATGTGCTAGTATCTGTGCAGAGGGTTTGCAGGGGTGAAGAGATGAGGCAGGATAAGCACGTGGGCCCACAGCCGGGTCCCTCTGGCTGGTGAGAGCTTCTGCCTCAGTCTTTGCTTCCTTTGGTGATTGTTCCTTGAAAGGCATCTTCCTCATCCTCTGACACTGTCTGTGTGAGAACTCTGCCACTTCCTTAAGTTACTGTTCCTCTTCTGAGACTTTTTGCTTTTACCTGGTGTGACCGTCTGGTATGACCTCCTGGTATGTAGCTGACAAATACGATAAAAGTGATGCTATGAGGTAAGAGCCAGTGGGTTCATGATGATTTTTTAAATGTTTAGGCTGATTCATTGCAGCTGATCCTTGGTGCAGCCTGAGGCTTACATGGTTTGGAGGAACCATCTCAGCTGTGAGTGGCTTTGAGGCGAGACCTCTGAGCACCTCACAGCTGCGTGTGATCTTCTTGCAGGAGCTGTGACTTCCTGGCATCTCCTCACAGCTCTTTGATTTCCTCTTGCAGCCCGCCACCAGGCCTCCGGTGCCAGCTCACCAGGTGCCACCGTACAAAGCTGTTTCGGCCCGGTTCCGTCCGTTCACGTTTTCCCAAAGCACCCCCATTGGGCTGGATCGAGTGGGACGCCGACGCCAGATGAGAGCATCCAACAGTAAGTCTCACGTGCCCTCCGAGCAGAGGCCTGCCTTTGCTTTTCCCCTTAAAAGCAGGCGCATGGGTGATTGCGCCGTCTCGGCCTCTCTCTGGGCTGGAGCTTCTGCTCCTCTGCCTGATGGTGAAGCAGGGCTCATCCTGCTCCCATATGTTTATGAATATCGTCTGGTCACCTGTTACCTCCTGTCCAGGAGTGTGCTCTCTGAGCCGTCACAGGGACCCGAGTGTGAGGAGTTTGCTTTTCTTCTGGTATCTACATTCCTCAGTTCTTACAGGTGGAAATTCAAATGGGAATGGAGTCCTAAGGACTCACCCTCACCTTTTTGAAGCTCTTTTCTGGGTTATTTGAAATTCACCAACACTGTTTTGAACACCAAAGAACAGTTTATATAATATAGTAGTTAATATGCTATCATACTGTTTTTTCAAATTGTTGTCACATTGGCCCCGACTCATGGTGACCCCATGTGTGTCAGAGTAGAACTGTGTGCCATAGGGTTTTCAGTGGCTGAATTTTTGGAAATAAATCACCAAACCTTTCTTCTGAGATGCCTTCGGGTGAACGGGAACCACCAAGCTTTCGGTTAGCAGCTGAATGCTTGACTGCTTGCACCACCCAGCTACGCCATCATAGTGTTTACCCAATAAATACATGTTTATTTGAATTAACATAAAATTCATAAAAAATGAAGTCTTCCCCTACGTTAATGTTCACTTCAATGCCAGTCAGTGAGGTGAGTGATGGCACAGCCAGGCATATACTCAGTGAGACTAGTAAGAGCTGATGTTTACTGAGCACATACCGTGTGCCAGACACTATCCTATGTGCTCTAGTGTATTAACTCATTTGTTCAGTGTAGATACTATTATTATCCTCAAGGAGCCCTGGTGGCACAGTGGTTAAAGCACTTGGCTGCTAACTGAAAGATCAGCAGTTCTAACCACCAGCCGCTTCTCAGAAGAAAGATGTGGCAGCCTGCGTCTGTAAAGATTGCGGCCTTGAAAACTCCATGGGTCAGTTCTACTCTGTCCTATAGGGCGGCTATGAGTTGGAATTGACTTGATGGCAACGGGTATTATTATCCTTATTCTACAGATAAAAAAGCCTAAGCATAAAGAAGTAAACTGTCACTCACTCAGGAAGCAGCAGAAATATGATCTGAACCTACAGTCAAATGGAGTTTTAGTCCGAAGGTCATGCTTAAACCAAGGGACTGTAATGACCCTTTAAAGAAGCATGGCAAATTACTAATCTTCAGCTGCTGCCTGTACTGCCTGACTTTTATGAATATAGTGTGGTGGTCAAGGAGGGTGATGAGCTGGGCATTAGGAGTCTAATGCCCAGCTCTAACTGGCTGTGTGGGCAAGTTTGCCACATAATGGTAGCAACTCCAATCATAAGAGTGGATTGATTCAGATAGTGTAGTTTCAAGAGGATTGGAAGGGCTGAGAATGTCACTTTGAGAACATTTAAATTTAGAGGGTGAACTTACATGAAATATCTAAGACAGGGAAGTATATAAAAACCAAAGTTCATTAGTGGTTCCCAGGGGCCAGTGGGAGAAAGGGGGAAAGGGGGGCTCATTGCTTAGGGGACACTAAGCTTCTGTTAAAGGTGATGGGAAAATTTGGAAGTGGATAATGGTAATGGCTGAACAACATGACAAACGTAACTAATGTCACTGAACTGTACACATGGAGAGTGTTGAAGTAGCAAATGTTTTGTTACATATATATTTACCACATGTTATGCATTGAATTGTGTCTCCCAAAATTATGTGTTGTAAATCTAATCTCTGTGCCTGTGGTTATAATCCTGTCTGGGAATGGGTTGTCTTCATTATGTTAATGAAGTAGGATTAGGATGTACCGTGAGTCAATCTCTTTTGAGATATAAGAGAGATTAAACGCAAGTTGGCAAGCAGAGGCAGAGGAAGAGAGATGCCAAGTCACATAAATATCACCCAAGAGCAGAAGCGCAAAAGAGACAAGGACCTTCCCCCATAGCAGACAGAGAAAGCCTTCCCCTAGAGCCGGCACTCTAACTTTGGACTTCTAATCTCCTAAACTGTGAGAACATAAATTTCTATTTGTTAAAGCCACCCACTTGTGGTATTTCTGTTATAGCAGCACTAGATAACTACAACACCATAAATTAAAAAAATTAGAGGGTGAGAAGAAGAGGAGAAGACCATAGACAACGACTGGTCAGAGAAGTAAAAGAAAAAAAAGGATGTAGCATCACTGAAGCTGACGGAAGTCTTAAAGACAGGTTGAAGAGCAGGAAGATTCAGAAAGGGCCAACAATCACGGTGGCAGGAAGGTCACTGATGACCTCTGACCTAGCAGCAGTTGGGGAGGAGAGGCCCAGGGAGTGGGCATGGAGAGCCAGACAGGGTTGTGAGAGGTCAATTAGTGATGGATAATGAGGAAATGTGACCGCCTCTGGTGTGTTTGCATGGCTTCTAACTCACTTCCACACACCTTAATAAGAGGAGTCAAAGTTACACTATTTTGTCAAGCAGGACATAATGGGAAAGAGAAATTAGATAGCAGCTAAAGGTTGAGGAAACTTGTAAACATCTCAAATCCAACAAATCCAAAAGAGAGAGATCCTATTACTCCTGAATTAAGCCCATGGCCCACCTGTTCCTGACGGCTTTGTCTTCCTCCTAGATGAGCAGGCTGCAAACCTTGGGATCAGAACCTGTGTCCAAAGAGTCAATTTTTGTCCTCCAGGGTCCCTGGCTTCTCAAGTTTATTGACCCTTTCTCTAACCATGTCTCCAATCACTTCCTTATGCCAGTCTTCCATACACACTCTTGTCAAAGTTATTTTTCATGTTCAGCTTGTGCTAGGTTCTTTACTTTCAAGCTCTCCCCGTCACCAGTGGAATAAGGTCCAAGCTCCTTAGATTGGTATGCAGGCTTTTTCTGCGACCCCAGTCTAACTTTCCATCTGTCTTCCCCACTTCTCCTGCCAGACGTTACCATTCAGGCTTCCCTTTGTCAGCCATAGTCTCTCACACTTTCTTTGCCTCTGCTTACTCCCTCTGATTAGAATTCCCTTCCTTCCCTTCACCATATGTCAAAATTCTTCCTAGTCAGAGTTCTGTGAAACTCAGAGTAAATTCATTATAATTCTTCTGTGGTTTGGCTGTATGTTTCATGTTCACCTTCTTTGGTCTAATAATCGACTTCTGATGATGCATCTTGAGAAAGTTATCCAAAAGAAGAAAAAAGCTATATGTGCAAGACGTTCTTCACAGAGTTATTTGTGATAGCAAAAAGTTGAAGCAATCTAAATGCCCACTTACTGTGGAATGGTTGGTTGAATTGTTATATGGGAGACTACTTCAAACAGTTTATAACATGTAACTAAAGAAAAAATGACTACTTTAAGTGAGTAAATACATGAAACAAAACCACATGTATACCATGATTGCAACCGTATACAATATGTACACATATGGTCAAAGATATAAAAAGAATATGCAAAAATGAAAATAGCGTCATTAGGGTGGTAGGAACGGAGACAGTTTCTCCTCCCAGCTCCATGCACTATGTACAGGCCCTCATTCCATGCTTTCTGTAACACTGTTTTTTGATGTGAGGGTATTGTGGTTCTTTGGTTGAGAAGCAACAAAAGCTAACTCTGGCTAGCTTGAATGAAAAGGGAATTTCTTGGAGGGGTGTCAGTGGCTCTCAGAATTGGTGGGATGGCTGAGGAACCAGGCTAGTAAGTAGACAGCAATCAAGGTTGTTCCTGGGAGCCAAGGAACTACAGGAAAGGCCATGTAGCAACAAGGAGTGGTCCTGGTGCCCTCCCTGGCACCACGTGTGGATGAATACCTGTCCTTCTAGCCGTCTGTCACTTGAGTCCAAATACCAGAATAGAGGATTCTATTCTCCAAGCTTAGGTGCCTGCAGGGACCCATTGACTTCTATATCAGGAGGCAGGCACCTGAATTGCCTGTTCACTCAGGCTGGATACCCATGAGACATTGGTGGTTCAGTAGTAGAATTCTCGTCTTCCGTGCAGGAGACCTGGGTTAATTCCTTGCCAGTGCATCTCAGGCGCAGCTACCACCTGTCTGGCAGTGGAGGCTTGTGTGTTGAGGTAATGCTATACAGGTTTCAGTGGAGTTTCCAGACTAAGACGCACTAGGAGGAAAGGGCTGGTGAGCCCCTTCCAAAAATCAGCCAACGAAAACCCTGTGGTCCAAGCCACAACTATTCTTGAGGATGGCACAGGACGGACTGGCGTTCAGTGCATCATGTCGCTGTGAGTAGGGGGCCAACTAGACGGCAACTTAGAACAAGAAGGCTGAACACATTGGAGGAAAGGTAATTCTCCCAAGTGGAATCGAGGTGCTGTGAGAAATTGAGACATATTCTGGACAGGTATTATGTTCATTCATTCATTTATTCATCCAGTAAACATTTACTGAGTGCTTACTGTGTGCCAGGTGAGAAGAGTGAACAAAATGACGTCCTTCACTCAGGGACTTAGATTTTAGTGAGAGGATGCAAGGAATAAATCAACAAGTAACTGTTCAACATGTTAGGTAGTACGATAAAGAAAAATACAGCAGAGCAGAGGGCACTAATTTCCAAAAGAGCGTCATTCTAATATGAAACAACTCTTCTATGTATGGTGCCCTGGTGGCGCAGTGGTTAAGAGCTCAGCTGCTAACCAAAAGGTTGGCAGTTTGAATCCACCAGCTGCTCATTGGAAACCCTGTGGTCTTCTCTGTCCTATTGGATTGCTGTGAGTCAGAATCAACTCGAGGGTTTGCTTTTTGTTTTGTTTTTAATTCCGTGTATAATTGAAAACCCTTTCATTCCTTCCCGGAAGGGACACACCCCAAAGGCTGATCAATTACTGCAAACATCTCCAAGTCTAGACCTCCAAGTAAGGTCCAGTCCTCCTCCAGTTCTGTTGCAGTGCCTTTTAAATTTTTATTACCTGAGGGAAATTTAAGCATCACCCTATTATCACAGGTAGAGGGAAAGGAAAAGGAAATAGAAAATAAATACTTTGGTTTATGTATTTTAATGTTAAACCGGTTTTTGTTGAGTCGAGTGGATTCTGTCTCATGGTGACCCCATGTGTGTCAGAGTAGAAACTCCATAGAATTTTCAGTGGCCAATTTGGGGAAAGTACATCATCAGGTGTTTCTTTTGAGGTGCCTCGAACCACCAGCCTTTCGGTTAATAGCCCAGTGTGTTAACTGCACCACCTGTGACATCAAAAAAGGAAATTTCTCTCCTGTCTTTGGTTGCAGGGCTATAGGTGGGGTTGTTAACTTTGCTTCTCCAGTTCCCACTGTGTGTTGTCCTTGCCTCTGCCCAGCACCTTACCTGGTAGGGTTCTTTGCTGGGTAGGGTGGCCCAAACTTTCTCCCCTTAGGCTTCTGAGCTGTTAGTGGGCCTGCTTGCTTAGAGTTGCCATGGTCTCCTTTCTTCCATCCTATTAGTTAGTAAAAAATACCTTGTCAGTCTACAAAACTTTATGGAGCATCATTTATGAGCTGGGCACTGTTGTTACCATTTGGAATACAGCAGAGGGTATGGCATAACAAAAATATACACTCTAGCATTCAGACAGATTAAACAAGTCAATCACTAGGACCATCTCAGGCACTGACGATTACCGTGGGGAGGGAGAGAGAATGCTTCTAAAGAGCAGACATCTGAAAGATGAGTAGGAGACGGCTGTGTGAAGATCTAAGGGAGGACAGGTCCACACAGAAGGGGTGTCACATGCCCAAAGATAGGAAGGAACACAGTGTGCCTGAGCTTCCGAGAGGATGCCAGTGCCTGCAGCCAAGAGAACCAGGGAGGAGAAGAGGACCTTGCAGTCAGAGCCGTAGGTTATGGCCAGGTTATTGCAGGTCATGATAACGAGTTTGAGTTATTCAAAGTATAAGAGAAGCCATTTTCAGCACAGGAATGATACATTCTGATTTATGCTTTAGAGAGGAAGGACAGTTTAGGGCAAAGGCAGAGGAAGTGAGACTCATTAGAAGACTGTTGCGTTAGTCCAGGGACTGCAGAGACCATAAAAGGCACCATGTTTCCCTTGGGTGCGCATTTTCTCAGTGGCGTGAGGAGGCTAAAATGGCCACGCTTAGTTGTAATTCAGTGGGACCATTATCATCAAACTCTAGTGGAAGTACTTCTCTCTTGGCAGACTTTATCAGTCAGGTTTCTCCAGAGAAACAGTATGTGTGTGTGTGTGCCAGTCTGTCTGTCCCTGGGTGGTGCAGATGGTTGTTTGACTACTAACCCAAAGGTCAGCAGCTGAACCTACTCGGAAGCTCTTTGGAAGAAAGGCCTGGTGATCTCCTTTCGAAAAATCAGCCATTGAAAACCCTATGGAATACAGTTCTGTTCTGAAACACGTGGGGACACCAGGAGTTGGAACGGCGGCTACAGCAACTGGCTTGGTTTATATATATGTATAAGAAATGAAAGAAAGATGGACTGATTTTAAGGAATTTACACAATTGCAGGGGCTGGCAAGTTTGCAATCTGTAAAGCAGTCTGGTAGAGTAGAAACTCAGCAGAAGTTGGCACCTCAGTCTTGAGGTAGAGTTTCTTCTTCTCCGGGAAACCACGATTTCTGCTCTTAGCTCCCTCCAACTGATTGGATGAGGCCCACCCACATAATCTCATTTAATTATAAGTCAACTGATTGTAGGTGTCAAGCACATCTACAAATACCTTTATAGTAACACCTAGATTAATGTTTGATTAAATGGCTTGCCTAAGAAGATGACACATAAAACTAACCATCCCAGGGACTAAAATCAGTTTTGACAGAGCATAGTTACTGAGTGGGAAGCAAACATTTTGCAAGTTGATTATTAAATAATCACATGAAGTTACCTCCTGGTTCACCCTTTGTTTCAGGACACACATATTTTGGTGAGGGCGAATATCACCATATTAGTCACAGATTTCAACCACGTACCCCATACAGGTCAGCATCTTAACTTCAAGATCTGTCTTCAGACTGACTCCATAATTTTGCTTTCAATAGGCTATTATTCTTCTCCATGTGGTAACATGATTCTGGATGATGGTGTGATAAAACCAGTGAAACTTAGGGCACTGGCTTACATTTTTTTCATTGTGGAGTTCTTTGGGTAGGAACAATATTGTGTGAAATACCATGACAGTGTGTAAGGCCTTCAGTGGGATTGCAGCAGAGTTCTGACAGTCAAGAAAAAGAAATCCCAATCTAAAGTGTGTCTTTCAGTAAGGACAAATCATTGACCTCTTTGTATGAAAAGCATCTGCTGTGGATTGAATTGTGTCCCCCCAAAATGTGTGCTGAAATCTTAACCCCAATACCGATAGATGTAATCCTGTTTGGGAATAGGATTTTTTGTGTTAATGAGGTCGTATCATTGTAGGAGGTGTCTTAAGACAATCTCTTTTGAGATATAAAAAGAGCAGATTAGGCGTAGGACCAAGCTGGAATGGGCAAAAGATAGATGCATCGTGGAGATCTCCAAGGAGTGCCAAGAAGAAGCTGAAACAAGGATTTCTGTCTTGAGCAGACAGAAAGACCCTTCCTCCAGAGCCAGTAATCCAAATTTGGACTTCTAGCTTCCTAAACTGTGAGAAAATAAATTTCTGTTTGTTAAAGCCATCCACTTCTGGTATTTCTTTTTAGCAGAACTTGGAAATTGAGACAAGTCCATTGTCATCAGCTTTCCACAAGTAGCTGTTTGGGTCCTTCAAGGAGCCATGTTTGCTGAGGAGAAGCCCGTGTGGGTTAAAGAGGCTCTGCATCCATTTCTGCCACCATGGCCAAGTTTTTTCATGGACCTACTGAGCAAGCATCAAGATGAAAGGAGATTGTTTGGCATCTGCAGAGTGAGACATAATGTCCACATGATTATTAAGAAGCCTCGTTTGCTATGGGATTCACATGGGATACAGTTTTTCATGCTTTGAGTCTATTCAGGTATATCCAATCACAGCCCTTCCCCAAGTTGATCTGTTACCCATTTTGTTCTTTCAGATTCCCCCAAGCCATTCAGCCAAGCCTTTTGCTCCAAATCGCGAATTCACATAGTCTGAAACCTTACTTGGGCCCCCTCTCCTTTCAGTCAGAGGGGGTTAGGAAAAACTGTGCATAAATTTTACCTCTGGGAGATTTCCCTTCCCTAGGGGCACAGTTACCCAGGTAAATGGTGCAAGATGCCTTTGGGGAAGAGTAGGAGGAAGAGTTGTAAAAGCAGAATGACCCCAAGGCTACTGGCCTCGCCTTCATCCTAGAGGCTCTGAGTCTGAGAACTGATATAGGTTTGGAAACTGAGTGGGTGCTGGTGATTTTCTGTCATGGTGGTGGCTCAAGATCTGATTTGGAGATTTTCTATTACACAAATCAAGGAATCCCTTGGTGGAGTTACTATAAGTTTTGTAAAGCAATATTGATTGGTGGGCCCTGCTCCCTATGACAGCAGCTGTGCCCACTTTCCCTGCGACAAACAGTCCTGCCCCTTCTGTCACCACAGCAGCTTCCTACCTCCATTGAGATGGGGGCCTCATTGCAACACATACATCTTTCTCCCTTGGAGTGGCTGGTGGGTTGAAACTGCCCGTCTCTTGGTTACCAGCCAAGCACGTCACTGCTGCGCCAGCAAGGCTCCTGCTAGAAAGACTGGCCAGCAAATTGCTTACAAAAGTTGCTGCCACTCCCATCATCTGGTTTGGGAGAGAGGTGCTCATATATGATAGACTGGCTGCAGAATTTCTGTCTCCTAGTCTGTGAATTCCTTCCAAGGGATTCCTAGCCTCGCACCCCAGCAGAGTGCTAGAATGACACCCAGCTTTTCTGCTAGAATGACACCCAGCTTTTCCGCTAGAATGACACCCAGCTTCTTGAGCTCACGTACAGAATGCCAGAGCTCTTGTGTCACCCAAATTGAAAAATTTGGTTTAATCTAAATGTAATATGTGAACTTTGGATCCTGATACCAACAAAAAAGCTGTCAAAAGATAGTTTTGAGAAAACGGAGGAAATTTTGACATGGACTAAATGGAAATTACTGTTAGTTTTGTTAGTTATGATACTGAGTAATTTTTAAGTCATTATTTTCCTTATTTGTTTTCTGGATGAAATTATATATATGAATTATATGAAATTTACTCTACAATACTCCCCCCAAAAAGCTGATGAGAAATAGTTGAAACAAAATTGCTAAAATATTGATAATTGTGGATGCGTATGTGGGGTTTATTATATTAATTTTTCTACTTTTGCGTTTATTTGGAAGTTTCTACGATAAACCAAAAAACCAAACTTGATGCCTCGAGTCATAGAGAACTTGTAGGGCAGAGTAGAACTGTCTCATAGGGTTTCCAAGGAGTGGCTGGTGGATTTGAACTGCTAACCTTTTGGTTAGCAGCCATAGCTCTTAACCACTTTGCCACAAGGGCTCCTTGTATGATAAAAACTTTTTAAAAATAATAAAAGTATGTTTTCTCCTCCCTGATCAGTGCTCTCAAAAATCCCCCAAATGAAGAGGAGCTGCCCACAACTAAATTATTCTCAAAATATGGAGAATTTGAGCATCGGGAATTTAGGGGTTTTTTGGGTTTTTTTTTTTTTTTTTTTTTTAAGAAATGAAGACCTGCTTCTTCTAGGTGAAGGCAGGGTCTCCCTTCTGAGAACTACCACAGCGCTTTGCTATGCTGCCTGTAGTTTTGCTTTATTTAGAGTACTTGTCTTATCTCTGTATAGAAAGGCCACATGAAACATCCTCGGTAATGTTTATTGACTGCCAGGTATGGTATTTAAATAGTAGAGTCAGGATAATGAATCATAGTGGCAGTTATGAGTTTATAAAAAAAATTTTTTTTTTTTTTTTATAAAGTTCATGTGTGGAAGGTTGCCAGCTCCACATGTAATAGTGTTACTGGTGATGGTGTTTATGGCCCTTTCTTTCCCCTGGGTCCAGGGGTGGCTTACCCAGTAAGCAAGGTAAACATGAATTTACTAATCTGTACCAAACAATTTCACATGGGCTTAACAGAGGCTTCACCACGTGAGAAATTGTTCACAACATATTAGTAAGTAAGCGCAAGTAAGCCCATGCTTACCTTGCTTACGGGGTCATCCACCCCTGTCAGGGACTGTAAATTTGGAAAGAAGCTTTGATTCTGTAGGAAGGTGCTGTGGGGTTGGGAGAGAGACAGATGCCAGCCATACCTAGAAGCAGAATCTTCGATGTGCTGAAAAAGTGTGAAATTGTTCCCTGTAGATAATCTACTTACCTTGCCTGTTGGATAATCCTCCCCTGCCTGGGTCCTGGTTCTTAGGAAATGTGCCTAAGCTGTTAAACAACTTTCTGGGAATTAACTTTCTACATTTTGTTTTCTTCTTATATGAAGCTTTTTTCTCACATCCAAGGCAATTTATTCCATCACAGCCTAATTTTCCTCATTCTTACTTTGAATTACTCCCTCCCTTAATTAGTCTGTACGCTTTAATTGGAAGTGAAATATGATCACTTTTCAAAATTGTTTCCATGTGCCCACTCACCCTTCCCTTTCTAGTCATCCCATTCATCAAGTTCAGATTAATTTGCTCTTGTGAGAAACCAAGTGATTATCTTCATTATCTCCCCAGAAAGGAGAATATCCAGTTTCTTTAGCTATTGCATTTGAGTGGGATCCTTCTGGGTCACAAGCAGAGGACTAAAGTATGCCCATGCACTGGAAATCGTTAGATTTGGCTGTACTATTAAAAAACAAAAGCAAAAAAGTCTGTGTATTATATTAAAAGAGTAGCACTTATACTGTTGTCCTTTAAAAAATCACTTATATGAGAGAAATGATCAAGAATTACTTTAAAACAAAGATGAGAAGGTAAGGGGGCAGGGAAACTGGATTACAGGAAACATCCAGAATGGAAATACCGAGACTATTCACACATTCTGAAGAGTGTAACCAATGTCACTGAGCAACTTGTGTAAAAATTGCTGAATGGGAGCCTAAACTGCTGTGTAAACATTCACTGAAAACACAATAAAATACTATTTAAAAACAAAAAAAGTAGCTGTTTAGTTAACCAATACTACTTTGTTGCCAGACAACAAAGGAAAGAAAATGACAAATTAGGTACAATAATAACTAAGTATAAAAATTAGGTTAAATGCTTTTCTCTTCTGAGGGGGTACAAACATGGTGAATTGACTTGGTTAGACTTTTTTTTAAAAATTCAGACAAATAATTGCTTAATTTGCTTTTAAAAAAATAGAAATTAAAAACCAATATTTTTATTTCTTTTGAATAGAGTCACTTTTTGCAAGCTAGGAAGAAGAATGAAACAGCCAGTCTAGCCCTCCGGTGACTTAGGCCGTGTCTTTCCATCTCCAGCAGAGTGGTGTGGTAATACATCAGTGTGCTAACTGTGGTGTTGGTAAACTCCAAATCATAAGCACTTGTGTGTATCTTTCATTAGGAGACAACCAGACATCCAGTCCTTAAAGGCATGCCATGATAAAGAACATCGTCATCTGCAAAGGACAGAATAACCCAGAAAGTATGCTGGCCAACTTCTCTGTGAAACATCAGAGCTGGCCAAGGATTGGTGAATGGAGGATACTAGCTAAATTCTGAAAACCTGTTCTGAGGTTTTAAAAATCCCTGGTTCTCCTGTCAATAAGAAACCAAGTTAAAAAAAATATGTATAAACAGATGCATTCAAACTGATACTTGATTTCACCAAGACCGCTAGAATAAGAAGAGGTAGGTGTGGGGTATAAGATACTTAAAAATTTTCAAAGCAAATTACTCAATAATAAGAAATCAGACATACTGCCTTTTTACCACAAGAACACACTGACCGTGGGGACTATTTTAAAGAAAACTTCAACTCTAAAAATGTTGGTGGGTGGCAACACTTTCCACCACAGAATAACTTCCTGCTTTCCCGTACAATCGATCTTGCTTTTCCTGCACTATATATCGACCTGGAAAAACTTGTCAGGAGCCTTTACCAGGGCGCAGGAATGAAAAATAGAGCAGGTCCTAGTTAGCGAACGTAGCCAGAGTTTTGCTAAACATCAACAAACCACCCTTAAGCACAGATTTCCGCTGGTTTCTGCCCGATGCCTTAAAGCTTGACTTCTACCGCCTGGCTTCTCCTTGGCTGAGGAGTAGCCCGGTAGCCTTTGGAAGCGCAGTAGGCGGTGCGCAGCTGGAAAACCGAAGGCAGGAACGCCAGGACTCCCCCCCTTTGCTAATAAATGCCATGTGTAGGCATTTCTTAAAGTGAGAGCCAGCGCGGCCAGCATCTGTCCTGGAGGTGCTCGACTGTGTCACCTGGCTGGGGGTGGAACGCCGCGGCATCCCACCGCCATGTGGACACCTGCGCCAAGACTTCGCGCAGGGACCTGGCTGCAGGGGCCCGGCCCCACCCAACTGCCGCCCTGCCCTCTCACCAGCCCTTCATTTGTTTTCCTACACAGATGTAAGGTTGGTTTGTCTAAAGAAAAAAGAAGTTCCAAGGTATTTTCCATTGCCTCTGAGGCACAGTAGTTTCAAAATACAATTTCGGCTTAACTTTAATACATTCTCTTCACGTCTGGAATTCTCATTATTTCACTTCGATTTCATTCCGAAGTGTATCCGTCCAGAAACGGAAAACATTCACTTATTTATGTATTTATTATTATTATGAGTTTGGCTGCTAACCAAAAGATTAGCAGTTCGAAACCACCAGCTGCTCCTTGGAAAGTGTATGGGGCAGTTCTGCTTTGGCCTGTAGGGTTGCTACGAGTCAGAATCGACTTGCCAGTGACAGGTTTGGTTTGGGTTTGGTTTCTTAAGAACTAGGAGCTCTAGGCCGTTCAAACCCCCCAGGAGAGAGATTGGTGGTTTGCTTCTGTAAAGATTAAAAGCCATTGCCATGGAGTCAGTTCCGCCTCATAGCAACCCTAAAGCCTTGGAAACCCTCTGGGGCAGTTCTACTCGGTCCTGTAAGGTTGCTGTGAGTCGGAATCCACTCAATGGCAGTGGACTTGGGTTTTTTGTTTTGTTTTGTTTTTATTAAGGCACTAAGTATGGGTTGATAAAGCAAGTATATTCAATATTAGTATGAAGTTTATAACCAGGAAATCATTGGGAAATCCTGTTGGTGGTGTATGCCATCTACTCGATTCTGACTCATAACAACCCTATAGGACAGAGTAGAAATGCCCAAAGGGATTTCTAGGCTGCATTCATCATGGGAGCTGATCACCAGGTCTTTTCTCCCACAGAGCCACTGGTGAGTTCGAACTGCCAGCCTTTTAGATTAGCGGCTGAGAGCTTAACCATTGTGCCACCAGGGCTCCCCAGGAAAATGCTGCTTGATATGCAGTTAGGACATAATCGAACAGTATGATTTCAGGAAGTGTCCAGTGTGCTACGAAACCTTTCCAAGTTGGGTTTTAATTGTGCTCTTGGTTTACGAGATACTTCATACTGATTCACTTAACAAATGTATGTTATGTCCCGATCACATGCAAGACAACTGAACTAGTAGCTGGCAGTGTAATCATGAGTAAGCTGAGATTGTTCTCATAGGACTTCCAGTGTCGTATGATGCAGACCGGGAAAGTAACCTTACAGCGGGATACGTGTAAATGGAGCACTCAGATCTGGGGAGTCCCAAGACTTTCTGAGGAATGACATCAAAGTTGAGACCTGAAGGATAGATGGGAGTTAGATTAGGTTGCCTGTTAGGTGGAGGGCATATTCCAGGGGAAGGGAACAGCATTTGCAAAAGGCTGGAGGCCAGAAAGAGGAGAGACCATTTGAGTGACCCAGAGTAGAGTAGCGGACAAAAATTCTCTTATCAGGTTAAAGATGTCCTTCCTTCTGAAAGCATGCAGGCTGGTGTACACAGCATGCTGACTGCTGGCTTTAGTAGGTGCCATATGTCTACTGAGCTCACCAGTTGAGTTGTATCCTTACCAGGAACTAATGGCATAACCCCAAGCCTGCTTGTGGCAGTTGTATTTATTGTTGTAGTTATGGAGCTTTTTAAAATATATACAAATGGAGTATCAATATGAGACCGAAAAGAGACTTGCACGTATGGAAACTAAATTGAATTCTTTGGAAGGACTCAGTAAAGGTGTGATGCTAAAAAATGTTTTCTGTCAAATTAGATGAGAGCAGACAGCTGCAAAAAAAAAAAAAAAGAAAAAAGTCTAGGAATCTACTCGTATTACTTCACATATGTCTATGGGTATTGCTATACTTTAAACAAACAAGCTGGAAATCATATTTGGTGATGGCCTATGCAAGAAATAAGGGGCAAAGTTCCAGCCAGATGGTATACACCAAGAGCCTTGATCCTACATCATAAGAAAGGAAAATAATGTTACTTTTCAGTTAAACTGTATATGGTATGAATGTATGTATCATCTTTTATGATCAGGATTTTTGGCCTTCCCGATTATATCTGGCGCAAACACCGAACTGCTAGCCATAAGGTTGGCAATTCGAACTTGCCCAGGGGCACCTAGGAAGGCAGGGCTGGCAGTCTCCTTCCAAAAGGTCATAGCCTTGAAAACCCTATGGAGCAGCTCTACTCGGCACACACGGGGTCGCCATGAGTCAGGATAAACTTGTCAGCAACTAACAACAACAGGAGGAAGATCACTGTAGGTCAGCATGGCTCAAGCCAAGGCAAGTGGAAGGGGTAGACTAGAGATCCAGCTACTACATGTCAAAAGGAGCCTGGGCCATCAGGGCCCAGTGTTCAGGGGATTAGGCTTTATCCTGGGTGCAAAAAGGCATCACTGAACGGTTTTAAGTGAACTGATGTGATCAGAGGTCACTGGCTAGATTGTGGAGCCACCAAGAGACGAGAGTCACTTACATAATATAAGCCAGTGGTGACAGATCCTAGACTAAGAAAATGGCAGTCATGCTAGAGAAATGAACAACTTTGAGGTCAGGGTAATCGTTTCATTGTTTTGGGCGAGGGAGTGGTTGGCGATGACACCCAGCTACCTGAACAGCTGGTTGGGTCAGAGCATAGGAGAAGAGCGCAGTATTGGGGGGAGCTGGGTTCAGTTGCTGAGCTTGTGGGACATCTAAGTGGGGATGTTGTCACCAGGCAGATGGTTATAAGGGTCTGCTGTTCAAGAGGGAGATCCAGCCTGGAGGTGAAGATTTGAATAATCATCAGCAAACGGAGGATTCTTAAAGCCCTAGTAAATGTTATCATCTAGGCTGCATGTGTGAAAAACAAGAAAGGAAGAGGATCTTGGGCAGCAGCCTGGGGATCAGCAGCGTTTGGGACCAGAAAAAGAAGAGAAACCCACAAAGACAGTAGAAAAGGAGGAGCCAGAGAGGTGCATGGAAAACCAGGAGCCCCTGGTGTCAGGTACCAAAGGAGGACAGGGCTTCGAGGAGGTAGTGGCTAACGGTTTGAGATGGCCAAGTCTCAAGTTAGATACAGACTGAAACCTATCCATTGATTGACAGCAAGGAAGAGTTTGGTGACCTTGGCAAAAGCCCTGTCATTTCAGTGCTAGGGCAGAAGGCAGAATGCAGTGGGAGGATGGGGAGTGGGAGGTTGCTGGGGAAGTAAAGGCATTGAGTTTAAAATAGAGGTATTTCATCGATTTTGGTTTGTCTGTTTTGATGGTTTTCTGATTTTATAGCTGAAAATATTCCATAAATGCCAGGACTAATTAAAAACTATTTGTTATTTTACCGTTAAAAATTTATGTTGGCTTTATAGTCTCTGAAAGCTCATTAACGTGAATTCATCAGTGTTTATTTCTTATTAAATATTACTGACAGAAAGAGTCAGTATACTTCAGAAAGTCCCCTTCCTTGATTAAGAATTATGATGTAATACACCGGCATTTAGGAAGTGGGGCAATTTTAATTAGAAGGGCTTACGTCATTTCAAATTTGATTTTATAAAAATTAAATTGTTTGAATTGTAAGCAATGACTGAAGCATATGCCTTTGATAAGAGTTGCAGTAATGTTAACAAACTGATAACACTTGGCCAAAACAGTGTTTTGCTTTGTTTTATTGTTTTTGTTGTTGTGATTTCAAAAGGGCCTACGTCTAGTTTGTTAGAAATAAACTAACTCATTGATGGTTTGATTAAAAACAGACCACAACATAGTTCTATTTTTCCTTAGGATGGTCAGTAGAATCAGACTATAAGAATTCTTGATATGTAGACCAAATGAATCACAAAAGGAAGAGAACTCACAGTTTTTCTGGCATTATTCTAATTAGTGTAATGAAAGTCAATTTTCCTCTTAACAGACATTTTGGGTAAAAAGCCAGAGTTGAGTCCCAGACCTCTGTTGGCTAGCTGGTGACCTTGGTCAAGTTACTTAATCTCAGAGTATTACATTGCTCATCTGTAATAGGAGATACTAATATTATCTATCCCACAGATGTCTAAGAAATGACTAGGACACAGTAAGTACTCAGATTGTTATTACAAAGAACTAAAGAGAAACATTACCTACACAGAGGTCAAGGGTCATGATGAGCAGTGGGCTGTGTTCATGTCGGAGTTCTGGGTTACTGACTTAACTACACTAACCAGTGGTTTAGCCTTAGACAAGTCACTTAATCTTTCTGGACCTTAGCTTCCTCACTTATGAAATGAGTGAAGCCTTAGAACATAGATTAAACAAACTTTAAATGCATTTGAAAAAAATGCTGCCATCAAGTTGATTCTGACTCATGGTGACCCCATGTGTTACTGAGTAGAATTGCTCTGTAGGATTTTCTTGGCTGTAATCTTTTTGGAAGCAGATCGCCAGGTCTTTCTTCTGCAGTGCTGTTGCATAGGTTTGAACCACTAACCTTTAGGTTAGTAGATGAAAAGGCTACCCAAGGACCTTTTTACATGCATAAACTCAGGTTATTAGGAAAAAACTCAATGGGATCTTTATTGTTGATTCTCTTGGCACAAAATTTCAGGCATTATCTAATGATTTTCCAAAGTGCTACCTAGAGACTCCACTAAAATTTTTTTTAAAGGAAAGAGAAGAAAAGCGATAGTAGTTGTTGGTATGTGCGTTTTGAGGAAGGGGTGCCTTTGTAGTTATTTTAACCACACTATAAAACCTTATTTCTGTGATCTCTTAGTTTTTGGATTTTTCATGGACTTTTATTCTTTCTGCTTCTGGATCTTATTCAGTTTGCTTTTCAGAAGTTTTATTTTAATCTATTATGAAATCATTCTGCATCCCACTTTGAAATGTGGCATCTGGGGTCTTAAATGCTAACAAGCAGCCATCTAAGATGCATCAATTGGTCTCAACCCACCTGGAGCAAAGGAGAATGAAGAACACCAAGGTCACACGACAACTAAGAGCCCAAGAGACAGAAAGGGCCACATGAACCAGAGACTTACATCATCCTGAGACCAGAAGAACTAGTTGGTGCCTGGCCACAATCGATGACTGCCCTGACAGGGAGCACAATAGAGAACCCCTGAGGGAGCAGGAGATCAGTGGGATGCAGACCCCAAATTCTCATAAAAAGACCATACTTAATGGTCTGACTGAGACTAGAGGAATCCTGGCGGTCATGGTCACCAAACCTTCTGTTGGCACAGGACAGGAACCATCCCCGAAGACAACTCATCAGACATGAAAGGGACTGGACAGTGGGTAGGAGAGAGATGCTGATGAAGAGCGAGCTAATTATATCAGGTGGACACTTGAGACTGTGTTGGCATCTCCTGTCTGGAGGGGGATGGGAGGATAGAGAGAGTTGGAAGCTGGCGAAATTGTCACGAAAGGAGAGACTGGAAGGGCTGACTCATTAGGGGGAGAGCAAGTGGGAGTACGGAGTAAGGTGTATATAAACTTATATGTGACAGACTGACTTGATTTGTAAACGTTCACTTGAAGCTCAATAAAAGTTAGTAAAAAAAAAATCAAACCAAAAAAAAAAAAAAGCTTTATTTTGATAAGGAATCAGGGAGAAAATAAAATTCAGATCTGACTTGCTTAGTCCCTACTGAGAGGGATAGTAAAAGCTCTTGGGGAAGGTGGTTGAGGTGACAAAGAGCCTTGATTAGTAGGTGCGGATTTCATTTATCTTGTCTAATACCCTTCTCCCTTCCCTATCCCACTTTATATTCTAATACAAAGAAATATTGGATGTTGGTTATATTTTATTATAAAATAAGATCAATCAGTTCATTTGTCTTTAGACACGTACTTGCAGTAAAAATGTTTTCCTGACTCCCAACACACAGTAAAAACAACTGTTTTCTAACCAGGCTATGAGACAGTGTAGATTCCACAGAGTCAGGAGGAATTTAGAAATTATGAAAGGGTTCTGTATGGGAGAACAAGTATTACAAATATGGACATGAGTGCCTGAAACCATATTGCCTGCAAGTCTTAAGTTAGCTCAGTTAACAGTTATCTTTGCTGGCATTTCATGCTTTATCATTGCCTATGATCAAAATTTAAACAAACAGTTTTCCAGTGCTGTCTTAGAAAAACATCGTAGAGTATTTAACATTTTCCAGCAAACTCTTCAATGTTCATCTTCTAATAGTTAACATTCTCAGTTCTAAAACTTGTGTTCGGCTCTTCCTGAGCCACTAGAGTGAAAAAAAGAAAAAAGTTTTCAAAATGTCATATATCTAATTACTGAGTTACAGAAATTGGATTTTAAAAGGAAAAGAAAGAATATTAAAAGTTATAGGAAGGAGAGCAAGAGAACTAACATGTAGCAAACAACTGCTATGCGTACACAACTCTGTACTTATTACGGGCCTGACCTTACAGATGAGGAATCCAAAGCTTAAAAATATCCAGTAACTTTTCCTAGCTCAGCTAAGCAAGATTTAAGTAGTAGGTAGTGGAGCCAGCATTCAAACCAAAGCGAACTGACTTGGAGGCCCACGATTCTTCCCCTTTCCCTCACTGCCTCCTGTGTACTGTATTTTTCCATCACAAAACACAGAATGATTTGCACAGATAAGTGTGCAGATTTATTTCCACATTTGTTTGATGGTTTTTAAGACAATGTCCTAATAACTATCTTTTATTAAAACAAAGGGAAAAAAATTCATCCAACACCTATTTTGCTCCTATTATGTTTGAAACGTGTGTTTCATCCTAAGGATCCAAAGCCAAAGATAAATACAGAAACGAGATGAAATATGTATCAGGCCTTGAAGAATGAAAAATCAGAGAGGACAGGAAAAGCAACAATCTTGAAATTAAGAGCACCTTAACTTTGAAAGGACAATTCTGCACTTGTTTCTGGGTTAATCTAAAAGCTGTCGTCAGTGCCCACATACAGAATGTCTTCTTTGGTCAGCTTTTGGAGATGGTGGGATAGGGAGTTAGGGGTAAGAGATGGGAGGGTTAATTTAAGCCATTGAAAGTAAATTTTCCATCATGTTGTGTGTTCAAGTCCACATTACCCAAGGAGAAAAAGCAGTCGCTTTGAAGGCACCCAAATGAACAGTGGGTGGTTCTCACACTGGGTGTTGGTAGCTCAGTCTCCATTTCCTGTGTGTTCTATGTGATTGGGTCCTTCCCTTCTGTGACGAGTTGTGGCTACTGAGTGATGTTTCGTTAACACCTAAATCAAGCCTGCCTTAGAGATATAGCAGCAGTCAGTTAGCAAAGTGAAGTGCTGTCTGAGGTTGTGCATTAATATATGCCAGAAAATGTTACATGCCTGCTTAGATTTCTCTGGAAAATAGTGTTAACTGTGAACCATAGATTAATAATGTTGTTGTGGAGTTGTACCCCTACTCGTGGTGACCTCATGCACGATGGAACGAAGTGCTGCCCGGTCCTTTGCCATCCCTGTGATCGCTTGCAGATCAGACTGTTGTGATCCATAGGATTTTCATTGGCTGATTTTCAGAAGATCTCCAGGCCTTTCTTCCTAGTCTGTCTTAGTCTGGAACCTCTGCTGAAATCTCTTCAGCATCATAGCAACACACAGAGCTTAGATTTCCAGGCCTTTCTTCCTAGTCTATCTTAGTCTGAAAGCTCTGCTGAAATTTCTTCAGCATCATAGCAACACACAGACCTCCACAGACAGATGGGTGGTAGTTGTACGTTTGTCTTTAATCCATTCAGAATTAAGGGATCACTCAATTATCTATGCCAACGGACAAGGGAACATTGGCCTGAATAACTGATAGCAAATGTAGTAAATTATTTCCTGCTAAAGAACCCCTGGAAACCCTGGT
This sequence comes from Loxodonta africana, assembly GCF_030014295.1. Taxonomy (NCBI): domain Eukaryota; kingdom Metazoa; phylum Chordata; class Mammalia; order Proboscidea; family Elephantidae; genus Loxodonta; species Loxodonta africana. The sequence goes on from NC_087364.1 coordinate 24,227,040, forward strand.
GGCATAGTGGTTAAGAGCTACCTACGGCTGCTAACCAAAAGGTCAGCAGTTTGAATCTACCAGGTGGTCCTTGGAAACTATGGGCAGTTCTACTCTGTCCGATAGGGTCACTATGAGTCAGAATTGACTTGGAGGCAACGGGTTTTGTTTTTGTTTTAAGGAACCCCCATCCAGCTTTAGGAACTGTAGCCACAAATCAGCAAGGAGGGACAATGAGTGAATGTGCACAGATCCCTGGTTATGCTGCACTTGGCTCTGGGTGGTCACTGCCTGTATGGGAATGGAGGCTGTGCCCCAGTCCAGCCAGTGGCAGCCAGGGGTGGGGATCCTTGGTTCTTGGCTGATGTGCTACCTGTCCTGTTTTCTAAAATTGACAGTGGTGCTGTGCCAAAGAACACCATTGCCCTACCCGCCAGTGGCCTCCTGCTATCTAGCTCCTGTAGCTCTTAGTAATGGGCCATATCTAAACCCAGTGCGGGTACAGAAGTTCCTAGGATACTCCTAGGTTAAGGACATCTCTACCATGTAGAGAGGTCCCAGCTTTGGCGAAACAGCAGAGAAGCAGCGGCAGCTGAGAACTTTTGTTGTTGAGTAGATAACCAATGCCCGGAATCTCTCTGCACATGATCAGAAGGTGGCATGTAAGAAAAGATACACCATGTTGCACTTAAATAAGACAGAAATCCCTAGCTAAGACGAACCTTGCAGACCACATAGTCAATCCCCAGAAGTCCTGGGGAGGCCAAGTGATGGCTGTTGCTTTGAGTTTGAGGTATGCCTCTGAACTTCCCTTTCCAGCAATTTCATGGTATTTCCTTTCTGTGTGTCTATTATGTAAATATTTATGAGTCTAGGGCCATTTTGCAGCAAATAATTCAAATTCCTGTATCTGTAGAATAAAAGTGATCTGACGTCATGTGTTTTCAACTCTTATCCTCTCTGATATCTAAATATTTGATGTAGAGATATAATTTGGATCTCTCCACTCTCCCAGGACTGATCCCTTTGCTTGATTCTGTCAGTGCCGCCAATAATCAGTGTTTGTAACGTTCCCAGTTCTGATGATGTAGTTTAGTGGTATCTTATCCAAGGAGAATAGATTCATGGGAATTTCCAGACTCCTTTCAGCTGTGCTTAAGGTGTTTGTTTTAGTGTTCTTGTTGGTCTGGTAAAATCTAGACTCATCACTTTAAAAAATTAGTTATTTTCAGACTTTCCCTTTGCTCTACCATACTCCTTTCTACATTAGTTAGTAGTAGCTTCTTCCAGTAATGTCTGAGGCGGGTTGGTGGGTCAACGGCTTTGAAGAGGGTCCTTCGCTTAAATGCAGTTTTTGTTTGCTTTGTTTCCCTCTTTCATCTGTTTTTGTTTTGAGTGTGCAGACCGTGCCAGTTTACTTAGCGAACATTTCGGGCTTAAAATCATAAAATTCCAAGGATCTTAAACTAGTACCTTGACCTCATTCCTGCATCTAGGAAAAATCTTTGGGAAACAGAAGATATCATTTGTATCGACTGCCTTTGAAAAGTGAAAGTGAACAGAGAGACCGTTAAGACAATACTAAGGAAGTGTGGCAGTGACAGCCTTTACTGCTTGAAAACTAGCAATTTTAATAGCAAAAAAGAAATATTGAGAAAATGAAAGACTTCTGAATTTTATTTGCCTCCTGCCGGAATTTAGGCTTTGCTAGAAAGGATCCGTATTAGAATTCTCACTAATTACTTTCACCAGGTCTACCCATGCAGCCCATGGTCTTCATTAGTTTCTGAATCAATGAGAAAAAACACACTTTCAAGATTTTGCCCTATAGCACAGCTTCTCAAAGTGTGTTGCACAGTTTGTTAAGTTGCCTAGAACGATATTTTATAAACTTGAACGAGCACCTGAACAACCTGTGATCTTGTTGAAATGTGGGTTTTGATTCTACACATCTGAGCTGGACTCTAGGTTCTGCCTTTCTAACCAGCTCCCAGATCACGCTGTTGCTCCTGGCCCTCGAACCTCACTCTGAGTAGCAAGGCCCTGGGACACTCTCCTAGGGGTTATTGTGTTGGTGTAAAAGAGATATTTGTGGCCAAATAAAATTGGGTATTCTGGGCTAAACAAAGGTGCACAGGTATCTTTATTAAGACTTCTCAGAGCCTGTGATTGCTAATGTGCCCTGTGGATTTCTAAGAGGTAGATATGGTATCTAGTGGTTTTCAAACTTTTCTGTGGAGCATATTAAAAACCCACTGCTGTCAAGTCGATTTCGACTCATAGTGACCCTATAGGACAGAGTAGAACTGCCCAGTAGAGTTTCCAAGGAGCGCCTGGCAGATTCGAACTGCCAACCTTAAGCGACTAGTGTTCCGTGAAGTATGCTTAGGAAAGTTTATAGACAAGGATTTACACTGAAAAATAATTTCCGGGAGTATTTTGAGTCTGTGGTCCAATGAAATCAATATATTTAGAGTAGATATGCCCTTATTGAATGAACTATCAAACATTTTAAAAATATGACTTTTAAATCTTTTTTGTTTTTTGAATACTTGGGGTACAGCAGTTAAACGCTTAGCTGCTAACCTAAAGGTTGGTCATTTGATTCCACCCAGCTGCTCTGCAGGAGAAAGACTTGGTGATCTGTTCCTGTAAAGATTACAGCCTAGGAAACCCTATGGGGCAGTTCTACTCTTTCACATGGGGTCACTGTGAGTAGGAATCGACCCAACAGCACTCAACAACAGAGATTGGAAGCTGATCTTCAAATCTGAGTGTGTGTATCTATATGATTGTGTGTGTATGTTTCACTTTGCCTCAGTAAGATAATAAAATACCTCTGTTATGGTTTACTGAAGCTATGAGTCCCCAGAAAACTTTCCTTAGGGTAAGGATTGAATGGGCCAGATCAGTAGAATGTCCACAAACACGTAAAGGTAACAAAAGCCTACAGTATAATGCATAATCAACATGGCTGTTGTAGCCAATCATGTGGCTTTGCACTGGAAGCTAGTGCTGTAGGAAACAATGCAGCTCTTGTGTGGGTGCTGGCTGCTGTGTGTACCGCGGGGTTCTGGGGAGCAACAGCAGCAGCGTAATAGCTACCACTGATTAGTCCCAAATGAAGTGCCATCACTCTTCTAAACACGCTGTTCTCAAATAACCCTACAAGGACTATCGACGTTCCAGTTAGCCCCACCGTACAGACTAGGAAACTGAACTAATTTAGAGATTTGGTGCCTCTCCTTGAGTGAGTTATGCTAGAGCAGAATTTGAACCCAACCATTGTAAGGCATGCATTTTACTAATTGGCACTGTGATTTTTTTAAGCCAACATTTATTGAGAGATGACTGTGTGAAAACTGCTTTGCATATGTTACATCATTGTTCATTAAGTTGAAAATGCAGTAGACACTTGGTCACATGGCCATCTTCCTGTAATGAAGAAACTGAAGGAAGCAGACTGTTTGCTTAACAATCATTGTTTCACAATGTGGGGGGAAAAGGCACTTGGTCATTGTAGATAATTTGGAAAATACAGAAAAGTATAAAGAGGAAATAAAAATAAACCGTAACGTAGAGAGAAGCTCTTAAGATTGTTGTCTTCATTCTATACGATATATATACTTTATGTAGTAAATATAAACACATTATGTCACATAGAAAAGTATTCACATAGTTACATATGCTTTTAAACAGAATTCAGCTTATAAACAAAATCCTTTTAAAGTGATTTCATAAATTTGCAGTTAACATAATGCAGTATCATAACTCAAATTTTTGTCATGCCATAGTGCGAAATCCTAACTCCATTTCTGAACTGAGTGACCTCTAGGCTTTTCTCCCATGAAATAGAAGCCTTTCTAAAAGCTCTCGGAAGTCAAATTCGGGTTGAGGGATTGTCACCAAAAGCAGCACGCATGTTTCTGCATAATATGCCTGTGAGCGTGCCTGGGTTTGCGACACGCAGGCTTTGCCATCTTCGCGTATTTCCTGCCCGACGGTCCCCTCGGTGTGTGGAGCCTCTAGCCCTCGTCACACTGAGCTGTCAGCTCTCAGCAGACTCGGCCGGGAATGCACACAGAGGCCACACAGTGAATAAGCTTTTTCTGCAGTTTCTGTAGCTGAAAGCCTGTGTGCTCCTCCGTGATTCCTTGAGGACTGGCTTCCTGAACTCCAGTCCTTCTCTAGGTGTTCCTGGTCTTCAAACGGAAGGATGGTGGCTAGAGGGGAAATAGCAAGATTTTGGAGTCTGGAAAGCCTGCATATGGGTACGTGTGCTGAGAATGAGTTCTCTCATGCCAGTGTCTCTGTGGACTCTGTCTTCCCTCAGAGCTACAGTTCTCTCTCTCTCTCTCTCTCTCTCTCTCTGCTTTTTCTGGTCCCATGTAAGTTAGTATGTAAAGGCTTGCCTTTCTAGTGAAGTGTCTTTTAAGTAGTTTTAGTTGTGGGCATAGTGAATCAGAAATTGGTTTTGTTTATGGCAGAATAGTTAGTAGGACTGTAAAATGAAATAGGAAATAAGAAGAATCAAACCTGGACTATCATCTATGATTTATGGATTTAGTTTTAATTGCTGTTTTTTGCTTCTATTATGTGAAATTCTTTCATTCAAGAGCTTATTGTCGGAGTAGATAAATATGTTTCTTGATAATTCAAGATGTGTGTGGTTCTAGGCTGTGAATTGATTCTCAGAAATACTGTTTACTGCTTGCAAAAGTGGTATTGCTCGGTTTATTACTGTTTCTCCCTTATCTCACCTTCCTTTTCAGTATTTTTGTGTCATCGATGCAACAATTAAGTAGTTCCTTCTTAAGTGTAGAAATGTCCTCTCACAGTAGGAAGTTATAAGTTATGCGTTCTTAAAAGGAAGTCAGAGAAAAAAATTTCACAGAAAGAATTTTAAATGACTGCTGTACATGGATACAATAGACTGTGTTAAAAAAAAAAAAAAAATCCTGTCTCTGTTTTTGCCTTAAGTAAATGCTAGTAACTCACACGGGAATGAATGAGAGCTGAGCTGACGGCCTGGAGACCGCCGTGGGCCTTGTCTGTCTGGGCGGTTTTCTGGGCGCCGGTAGAAGACAGGGGTGTGGTTATGATTTGTGTGTCTGGACAGATTAAAAAATCAAGACCAGTGTGGAGTTCATTTCACTCACTAAAAGTGTATAAAATGGGGACAAAGTTGCCCAGTAACTTCTACATTCAGAACTAGAGCTGTCTACTACTGGCTATGTTGTCGGTTTGCCTAAGGGAGTAGAGCAGCCCTGGTGGCCGACCACACTGAACTGGACCGGCCAGAGCTCTGGAGGCGGCTGCTGCCTCCTTCCTGCCACTCCAGATGCCATCTGTCTGTCCTTCCGTTGGGCTTATCCTTGAAGGCCCGTGTGTGTATGTCTGTGTCCTTATGCCAAGAAAGAGAGAAGTGCCTGTGGGAGAGCCTGCGAGGGGAGCCAGCTCAGAGATAGTGGACCCTTCCTTATCTGCTACGCCTCCCTGCAGCATTCCTGCTCAGAGACAGGGTTTCCAGCCCTCCTTCCCACACTCGGCCAGCGAGGGGAAAAGCGCCGACGGAACCCCTGGCTCTCCCTGGAGTGCTTTTCAGGATGTGGCTAAAAAGACAGCCCCTCAGCTTCTTGTGGCTAAGGCTTTGCACGCTCCTCCCCTGTCCCTTGTACCATGAGAAGATTTGGGAAATCTTTCTCAAGTGTTCTGTCCTTGCCCTTATCAGCACTCTGGGCTCTCTGTGATCAACCTGGCTTTAAAGAGAGAGAAGGGAGGTCTTGGGAACGTCTCTAACAGAGGAGGCCAGTTCTGTAGCCGTGTTTCTTCTTCTACTCTAAAAGTTTTCTAGTTCAATGAATTCTGAAGACAATTGTCTTTCGCGTATGCTGTATATTACATGTATATGTATCATGGAAATGACAACAAACAGTATTTAACCAACTCAGTGATATGCTGGGAGTTCCCAGGTGGTGCAAGCAGTTAACACGCTTGACTGGTAACCGAAAGGTTGGAGGTTCAAGTCCACCCAGAGGCACCTTGGAAGAAAGACCTGTACATCCACTTCTGAAAAATCAGCCATTGAAAACCCTGTGGAGCGCAGTTCTTCTCTGACACACCTGGGGTCGCCATAAGTAAGAATCCGCTTGACAGCAGCTGGTTAAATGGTATGCTGGTATAAAATAAAGTGTAAAGCTTTCTAAATTGTTGATCTAGTTTGACAGCGCTGAGAAGACAGGTGGCCAGGGAAGGGGCTGTGGGTCACTGAGGAGACAGCCCATGCCCTCAGGAGAGGCACTTCGGCAGGGCTGGGCAGGGTATCCCACAAGCCAGAGCATGTCTGATTGCCCAGGCCTGGCAGCAGTGTGCACTGTGATGGACGGGCCTATAGGTGTGAACTCAGTGTGCCCAGGACCGGGAGGCCAGATGGGAACATAGCTCTTCAGGCCAGACAGACCTGGTTTGAATTCTGGCCCTACCGCTTGGGAGCATCTCTGATGGACTCAGTCTCTTTGACCCCCTTTTACTCCTCTATGCCAGCTGCCACCCAGGGGCTTTCCTTCTTGAAACATGGGCAGTCATTACTCCAGGGCGCTTGTGCAGATTTAGTGAGGCGATGTGTGTCCAGTGCTCAGTGCAGTGCCTGGTGCATAATAACAGTCCACTGTCTGGCTGCTGTGAAACCTAGAGGTTACTGTTGATGGTGTGTTTAGCCAACCAGCGATGCAGTGGTCAGGAGCTGGAAAGGAGAGGTCAGACGCAACATGGCGAAAGAGGCAGGTACAGAATAGGTCGACAGGTGTCAGCTGCGATGGACGTGAGGAGCCCTGGTCAGGACCAGAAATCCAGGAGGAGCATGCATCCACTGGCCAGGAAGAAGAAATGGACAGCACCAGGCAAGCCAGAGGTCAAACCTGATGGCTCTCTGCCAGAGGCAGAGAAACTGGAAGCCCAAATCTAGGTCTGAATTGGAGACATTACATAGGATTAGCCTCAAGACACAAAGAAACATGGCTGTAGTGCCCATAGGGGTCTGGAGTTTCTGTGCCCACCCATGGACAGTGAGGGGAGGGGGCACCTGAAAGGCACTGTGGCCCAGGGCTCCCAGCCCTGACCTTCCTACCTTAGTGTTGTTAGCTGCCATCAAGTTGGCCTCCCACTCATGGCAACCCCCGTGCCCGGTAGAATGAAATGCTGCCCATTCCTATGCTATCCCCATCACTGTTGTGCTCCACAGCATTTTCGCTGGCTGATTGCCAGGACTTTCTTCCTAGTTTTTCTTAGTCTGGAAGCTCCACTGAAATCTGTTCAGCATCATAGCAACACGCAAGCCTCCGCTGACACACAGGAGCGTGAGGAGCATTGGCTGGAAATAAAACGGGTCTCCTGCATGGAAGGCGAGAATTTTACCTCTGCACCCCCATTGTTTCCCAGGCAGTATGGCTCCTCTGGGGATTTCCCCACACTTAGTGGAGACTTCAGGGAAATTCCTGCACGTAGAGTAATCTGCTAACAACATGCATTTCAGAGAACCTCCTGCTGATCACTCAGACTTCCTCAGGTTTGAGATAAGCCAACCTCACTTCCCATCTTAAAACCGGAAATGGCAAAGGTAGCGGGTGAGCATTTTTTTAACAATGGCTCTGTAGACTGGAGCCATGAGCCTAAACCTGGCCCCCAGGCCACAGAGACGGATGGGCACAAAGGGAACAACCGCCACAGCACGAAACAAACCCAGGCCTCAGGAAGTTAACACGAAACAGTAAAACTCACTGTCCAGCTTTCAGGGCCCCTGGTCGATGCCTCCTCACTCCAGATTGTGGCTCCCAGACACCAGGGCTGGCTGCAGCCAGTCACACAGAGAACTTTTACAAAATGCAGTTCCCTGCCCTAACCTGGACCCACTGAACTTGAATCCCTGGGGGTATCGGAGGATGTGCATCAAAAGAAACTACGAAGAGGGTGAGCAGACAACCTACAAAATGGGAGAAAATATTTGGGTCTGGTGGGTTATATCTAATAAGAGTTCAATATCCAGAATATATAAAGAACTTGTACAGCTCAGCAACAAAAAGACAAATAGCTCAATCAAAAATGGGCAAAGGACTTAAGTAAACTTTTCTCCAAAGAAGTTAAGAAATGGCTCATAAGCACATGAAAAGATGTTCAACAGCATGGGTCCTTAATACAAAAAAAAAAAAAAAGAAAAATGCCGTTGAGTCGATTCTGACTCACAACGATCCTATAGGACAGAGTAGAACTGCCCTATAGGGTTTCCAAGGAGCGACCTTTTGGTTAGCAGCAGTAGCTCTTAACCACTACGCCACCAAGGTTTCTGTGAGTCCTTAGGGAGATGCAAATCAAAACCACAACAATGAAATACCACTTTACACCCACTAGGATGGCTATTATCAGGAAACAAAAATATTAAGTGTTGGCAAGGATGTGGAAAGATTGAAATTCTCATCCATTGCTGGTGGGGATGTAAAATGGTGTGGCCTTTGTGGATAGCAGTTTGGTGGTTCTTCAAGAAGTTAGACATAAAATGTTTTGAACCAGCAGTTCTCCTCCTAGGTATGTACTCAAAAGAATTGAAAGCAGGGACTTAAATGGGTTTTTGTATATGAACATTCATTCCATCATTATTCACAATAGCCAAAAGGTAGAAACAACCCAAGTGTCCATCAACAGATGAATGGATAAACAAAATGTGGTATATAGTTACAGTGGAATATTATGCAGCCATAAAAGAAATGAAGTACTGATATATGTTACAGCATGGATCAGCCTTGAAAACATTACACTGAGAGAAATAAGCCAGACACAAAAGGACGAATATTATATGATCTCACTTATATGAGGTATATGGAATAGGTAAAATCATAAGACACTAGAACAGAGGTTACCCGGGACTGGTGACAGGGAGAAGTGGGAAGTTACTGTTTAATGGGTATAGAGTTTCTGATTATAAAGACTACCGCATTAGTTCTTGGCTTCCTTTTATTTAGCATGACATTGACTCATTTTACAAATGAGAAAACAGAGGCTCAAAGAAGTGGAGGTGTGTGCTACAGTAGCCTGCCTGGGACCCAAAGTGTGATCTTGGGACTCCCAGTCCAGTGCTTTGACATTCTGCCGCTGGAATCAAAAACCCGTAGATGCACAAGAATGAAGCAGATGGGGATGAGAACTGTTGTACGCCCTGAGAAAAACCACCCACTTAGGACACGGGGTGCGGGCCTGTCTGTATGTGTGCAAATCAAACTCCTATAGGAAATCCTTATCCTTTGGCAAGTGTTGTGAAGTCAAGTCTTATATTGTTTAATAGTATTTGATATTTCCTGTCATAAAAATTCACCTTTAGAGTCAATTGTCAGGTTTGGTTCTGTCACCAGTGTAAAAACCTAAGTTTAGACAGAAGAAGTCTGCTACCTTTTGAGAAGTGTGGAAGCTGTTTATTTATTTATTTTTTAAATATCTTCTCCAATTATTGTTTGCAATAGCCCTACTGAGTTAGGAAAACGCATATCCTCTCTGAACATGCTGACTCTAAAGAGCTACGTAATTGTTCCTAAGAGGGCTAGGGAGATAGCCTCAGGTGGCAGCTGCAGCCTGGAAAGTTGGTAAATTCATCCAGGAAGTAAGCAAATAGACTTGGAGGAGAGGGTCAAAGGCCAGATCTTAAGAAGCTGACTGTTAAAGGGACAGAGGTAGTAAAGGGATATAGCCAGTAAGGTAGAGAAATGAAGATCCCAGAACAGAGCCTGGGAGACAAGGGAGGGCAGGGTTTTCAGGCGGGACTGGTTCACAGTGACTATTAAGCAAGAGTGTTATAAATTCATTTTATTACATAAATAAATAATAGTACTCCATAGGACAGATTGTATTGTCTCAGAATCATCAGTCAGAGGTATTTGCTGAAAATACGCTAAGCTTTCAGATGGTCACTGGGGTTTTCAGTTGGCTTCACTGGTGTGTTAAGAAGTGCTTATGGGAGGAGAACACTCTGTATCTGCTCTCATATTGATTACATCTAGGAGGACTTTGGGGTTTTAAAAGTAATTTCAATTTAAAGCGGTTCTTGCTCCATGTTTACAAGATAGTTTTCAGAATGGCTTTTCCACACCTATTTATTCAACAGGAGAAATCATACAGAGTTCCATTTACTTTTTTATTATAATATATTCCTCTCTCCTAATTTTGCTGAAGTACATTTCGAGAATTTATAGCAGCTGTGCATCACATAAAATTCCCTCAGATTAAAAAAATAAAAACTGAAGTTTCAGAAGCCCATGGAAGTTAGATGACAATCCATTCACTTAGCAAGGAGTTGTAATGAAGAGGGTTTGAAGAAGGCTGTATCTTACCCAAGCTGTGGGCACAGGCCTGTTACATTTGGGTAGAGGTTGAGAGGTCTGTCCTATGGAGGTGGGTTGCGGGCTCTGGCACACCATGGAAGGTGTGGGGGTCAGGTTACAGAGGACCTTGAAAATACTGCAGAAAAATTTTTCCACGGGGTAATAGATAACTAATACATGCTTTCTTGTGAATGGAATCCCTGGGTGATGTAAACAGTTAATGCACTCAGCTGCTAACTGAAAGGTTGGAGATTCAAGTTGATCCAGAGAGGTGTCAGAAGAAAAGCCTGGTGACCTACTTCCAAAAACTCATCTATTGAAAACCCTGTGCGGTCACCATGAGTCAGGATCAAGTGGGACTTTAACAGTTTTGTTTGTTTGTTTTTCTTGTGAATATAATGAAACCACTGTTTTAAGATACTGCCTTTCAAGTAGTTTATGGTGTGGCTTGGGGTGGGAGACCGAAGGCACAAAGACTTGCCTGGAGAGGGTGAGCACTGGAGTGAGAGGCAGTGCATCCTGGCCCTGACCCATCACTGTGTCACCCAGTTAAATATTTTAACTTCTCGAGGCCTCAATTTGCCACAGCAATTTGCAGTTCCATTCAAAAACGTTTATTGGGTGCCTTCTCTATGCCAGGTATTATGCTAGGTGCTGGGATACAAACATAGAAAGTCTCTGTTCCTGCCCTAAAGGAAGCTATGGCCTTCGAAGGGAAATACATAGGAGAAATTAGTGAGTATGGGGTAATAATAGAAAACCATGCTAGACACAAATGTAGTCTCAAAATGTAACCCTGAAATCTCTCCCCATCTAGACACCAAAAAACCAAACCAAATCTTTTGCCATCGAGTTGATTTCAACTTATAGCAACCGAGTAGAACCAGATACTGGAAAACCCAGCTCCATAAAATTCATGGAAATTATAGGACAGGAGATTGAGTGCACGTTAAAGGCTGAAAACGCCAGCTTGGGAGTTTCATGGATTGAATTGTGTCCCCCAAAAATATGTGTATCAGTGTGACTAGGATATGATTCCCAGTATTGTGTGATTGTCCACCATTTTGTGTTCTGATGTGATTTTCCTGTGTGTTGTGAATCCTATCTCTATGATGTTGATGATATGGGATCAGTGGCAGCCATGTTGATGAGGCAGGACTCAGTCTGCAGGATTGGATTGTGTCTTAAGCCAATCTCTTTTGAGATATAAAAGAGAGAAGCGAGCAGAGAGACAGGGAGACCTCATACCACCAAGAAACCAGTGCCAGAAGCAGAACACACCCTTTGGACCTGGGGTTCCTGTACAGAGAAGCTCCTAGACCAAGGGTAGATTGATGACAAGGACCTTTCTCCAGAGCCGACAGAGAGAGAAAGCCTTCCCCTGGAACTGGTGTGCTGAATTTGGACTTCTAGACTGTGAGGGAATATATTTCTCTTTGTTAAAGCCATCCAATTGTGATATTTCTGTAATAGCAGAACTAGACGACTAAGACAGGAGTCATCTACTTGGAAGGGAGTTTAGAATCACGAAAGGAGTTAAGATTGTGAAGAGAAAGGTTAAAAACAAAATGAAATCCATCATTGACAATTGGAAACAGAGGTGGGGAGAAGGAAGAAAAAGTCAGCCAAAAGAAGGCATCAGTGAATAAGGCTACTCTCCAGAATAAAGTAGAGGATTAAAGTTTGGGGCATTAAGCCATTTGTATTATTTCTCAGGTGGTCATTTTCTTGTTAACAATAGCAGAGGTAGTACTGGAGGCACCACCACAGCCCGAAAGGGTAAGAGCTGTACCAGGTGGGCACAGCGTGTGATACTGATTGGGACTTCACTCATAGTGTTGTAGGGAGGATTATATGAGCTCCACATAAAAATGTTCCGTTACATTATAACTGCACAATAAATTAACTGTTTTCCCCATCAAATAATATTTTGCAATTCTATAGTGTTTCTAAGTTTACAAGCACTTTCATAAATCATTTCATTTGAAGCTCACAACAGACTACTGTAATCACAATTATTGAGACTTTACTGTGTGCTAAGTGCTTTTTCACATAGAATCTCATTAATTCTTACAAATACCTCTGTGACGTGGCTATTACCTGGTTTTCAAAGATGAAAAAAACTGAGAAAGGAATGTGACCCAAGACTCAACTCAAACAAGAAAAACGCACTAAGTCCTTGGGTTAGGAACATTTGATTTTAGTTGCAACAAATGCATCACAACCACCTTCGCTTGCTGTATTTGCAGCTTTTAAATCATTCAGAAGGTTTTAACCCTTTGCTTCCACTAAAGCAAGGCTTCCAACTGGTTCATTCGGGGTTCGAACACACGCTGAGAAATTGTATTTCCACCCCAGATATATGGAATCAGAATCTACAGTCTAGCAAGATCTCCAGGTGATTCTTATGTGTAATAAATTTTGAGAACCACTGCTTTTTTTCAAAATTGGTCCCTAACCAGTGGCATTAGCATCCCCTGGGAACTTGTTACAAATGCAAGTTCTCAGTAGGGGTCTGAACCGGAATGAACAGGTTCCAGGCCCTGCACTAAAGTAAGGCTAATTAAGAACCATATGCACGTGTTCCGACTTACATACAAATTCTACAAATTCGACATAAAGACACACTTAGGGACTAGATCTCGTTCATAACCCAGGGACTCCCTGTAGAAGGGGGAAAAAAAACTGTTGGCGCTATCATTTGAAGCCAGCCCTATTCTTAGTCAGTATACTGTATTTCCATCCAGCCAACAGATACTTATTGAGCACCTACATACACCAGGCAGTGGACTAGGTATAGAAACACAGTTAAGAATAAACATAAAAAAATCACTGCCTTTATGTAGCTTACATTCTAGTTGGAGGAGACAGAGGGTAAACAGAATATATTAGATGATGTCAATGCAATGGAGAAAAATAAAGCAGGGAAGAAGGTTAAGGAGTATGTGTGGGGGTGGAGGTGGATTTTAAATGGGCTGGTTAGGGAAGGCACACTTGGGCAAGAGGCCCTGAGGAGAGGGAAGTGAATGCTTCTGTGTCTGGGGAGGAGCCTCAGAGCCTGAGGAGGGGGTGCCTGGAGTGTTTGCAGCCAGGAAGTCAGGGAGCTGAGCTGAGCAGGAGGAGGTAATGTGTTTATTAGGTATGGAGAGGGGAAGGAGGGAGTCTGCAAGGACCTTGGCTTCTTGTCCTTTGAGTAGTTCTGAGCAGAAGAGCAACGTAATCTGACTGGCTTGTGGCTTCAAGGACCCTCTGGTTGCCAGGATGAGAGCACCAAAAGGGGCCAGGGCAGAAGCAGGGAGATCAGTGAGGAGGCTGCGGACCTGACCTAGGTGTGGGTGACCCTCCTTGACAGAGGGGTGAGAAGTGCTTGGGTCCTGAATGTGTTGTGAAGATAGAGCCAGAGGGTTGCTGGAAACTTGATGTGAGATATGAGAGAAAAAAAAAAAAAAAATGAAAGGGAGAAGAAAAAGCATGACTTCTGAGTAGATCAGACACGTAAACGCACCGCCACTTTACAAATGGAAAACTTGGAATTGAAAGAGGTCATGTGCCTTACTCCTAGTAATTTAGCTAGAACGTTAGCAAAGCAAGGACACTTACCCAGATTCTTTTACTCTCAATTCCTTAGCCTTTGCCTCATCCACGTTGGTCTCTCCCACCCCATCTCTTAACCCTTGCTCACTTAAAAAAAACCAGTTGCTATGGGGTCAATCCCCGCTCATGGTATCCCTGCGCGCGAGAGTAGAACTGTGCTCCTCAGGGTTTTCAGTGGCGGATTTTTCAGAAGCAGATTGCCAGGCCTTTCTGTTAAAGGACCCTCTGGGTGGAGTCAAACCTCCAACCTTTGGGTTAGCAGCCGAGGGCATTAACCATCGCGCCACCCCAGGACCTCTGCCTCACTTAGACCACTACAAAACTGTCTCTGCCACCCTGTGAGACCTGAGAACCATCTTGTTTCTGCAGCGCTCAGTAATGCTCATCCCTTACGTTGAAACACTTCATTCTTAAGTCATCCTTCTCGTGAGCCTCTCAGCCAGAGCCGTTTTCCTAAGTGCATGTGATCCAAAAATCCACTGCCATTGAGTTGATTCTGACTCATAGCTATTCTGTTGGATAGAGTAGAACTGCCCCATAGGGTTTCCAAGACTGTAAGTCTTTATAGAGCAGACTGCTACATCTTTCTCCTGCAGAGGGGCTGGTGGGTTTGAACTCCCGACCTTTCAGTTAGTGCTTTAACCACTCACTGCACCACCAGGGCTCTTTGATACCCACTCAGAAATCATTCAGTATATGGAGTCTTTGTCTGTTTCCAGAGGGTTTTACTCCGATACATCCTGTAAAGGTTTAGCATCTTCCCGGTGGAATGTTTTTTAATTCTTTTATTAGACTCCTGTGAACTATGTGGTTATGTGTGATCACTACTGGCTTTAAAAAAAAAAAAAGTTCTCATTTCCTGACTGATTTTCGTAACAACAGCCATCTGATCTAGATGGTAAAGAATCTCCCCTGGGGGAAAACACTGTTCAGTGGTTCTTCAAGTGACAAAGTGTCATGTTCAGGGCTTTGCTCTGGAGAGAGGAGGCTCAGGCACCTTTATTTTACTGAGCTTCACAACTTTTGGCTCAACTATTGCTGAAGTGTGAAAAGGAAAAATGTCATTGCGTCTGGCAGTGCCTGATGGGTGCTTGCTGAAATCTGCAGATCGCTACCCTTGGGCCCCGCTGAAAGACTAAGGGTTTGTATGTAGTCTGCTTACCCAGGAGAATTAAAACATTTCAGCCACTCACCAGTGTAGTTGCTGGGCACCTTGGTCTGGGCAGCTAGCCCTGAGGACTCCAGGTAGAGAAGGCTTTCAGATGGAGTATAGTCGTTTACTTTGTAGCCTAAGACATGCTCATGCATGTAAAAATAAAAATTTGTTTGTTTCCTTAAGACTTCTTCCCTCAAACACCCACAGCAGGAAAGCGGCCTAAACCAGATAGCCTTGCATTCTCCACTTAAAACACCCCAGCCCCAGCATCCTCAGCGGAAGTTACACGTAAGAAGGAGCAGTCACCATCCATAGTACAATCTCAGCAGAAGCCTGACTTGAGAAAGACAAGCCATCCCCACCCACCCCCAGCGTTGGGTAACAGAAGTGTTTGTGGCACCAACAACACCGTACTCCTGGAGGGCAGCCCTCCTGTGAGGATGCTGGGATGTGGCATAGCCCCGGCGACCGGTGGTCCTCAGGAACACACACCTGCACTGTACTCCACTCACCTGGACACTGGAACGGCTGTGGTGCCAGAATCTGTTGTGTCCCTGACAAGCCTACCCTCTCTTTTTTTGGTGACTTGGTAAGAAAGCGAGGGGCCCAGAAGGCAGTACCAGGGGTCTGCAGAGATTGTTTCTTGGCTTTTGGCTTTGTGTGATCCAGAAAGATGTTCCTTCTTGGCAACACCTTCATCCCTGAGGCAGCTCACTTTCACTTTTAACTCCCAGATAGCCCTTCGCCTTTTTGAATGAGGTGGGGTAGGAATCAGGGAAGGACCTGGGTGGGGACAGGGACCTAGGGCAGGTGAGGTCAGAGCCCAGAAGCTTACTTTCCCTGCAGAGAGCCCTAACTTGCCAGCTATAGAGCAGTTGTCAGTCCATTTACATTTTACTGAACATCTGCTAGGTTCTATACACTCTTCTGGGCACCTGGGAACACAGATGCATAAACTGATGAATTAAAGCTCAACATGACAAGTCCTATCACAGAAGTTACCGTGAAGAAAACATCTGAGGGAGCAGCTCACTCTCCTTGGGGTGACAGGAGGGTCTGTGAAAGGGAGATGACTGCAGATGGGTGTGGGCGGTTGCTAGATGGAGAGGCGGTTGACACTCCGAGCAGCAAGGAAACACATGTCAAGTGCAGACCACTGAAAAGACCCAGTTTGTCTGGGGATCACCAAGAACTGCTTACTTTAGACTTAGGGAGCAGGAGGACAGAGGCGGAGAGAGGAGGAAGTAGCTGGGCAGGGGTCTGGGCCGTGAGCTGGGCCTGACTGGGAAAGGCTGTGTCCACCTATGTGTCCATATCTTCTCCCCACTACATCCCATGGTCTTTGTAGGTGTGTGTTTTGCTGTGAGATTATTTACAGTCTGTATACCTTTCTAGTTTTGTGTACTTGGCTTGAATTCATCATCATATACATGGTCTTAGTTACCTAGTGTTGCTGTAACATAAGTGGCACAAGGTGGTGGCTTTAAAGAACAGAAATTCATTTTCTCACAGTTTTGGAGGCTAAAAGTCCAAATCACGATCTTAGCCATGTGGATTTCTTCGTTTTCATAGCCCTGGGTGTTCCTTAGTTCTTTGATTCCTTCCTTGTCCATGATCCTCACGTGGTGCCTGTGTTGCCCTTGTGTGTATCTCTGTGTCTAATCTGCTCTTTTTGTAACTCAGAAGTGGTTAGTTGAGGATCCACCCTGCGCTGGAAGGATCGCATTCACGTAACAAAGAAAACTATCTCTGAACTGGGTCACGTCTACAGGTATAGGGGTTAGGATTCCAGTATATTTTGGGGGACACAATTCAATTCACATTTAATAAGAATTTAATATAATTTGGTATAAGATCACCAGGTCTTTCTCCCACTGAGAGACTGATGGGTTCCAACCGCCAACCTTTGGGTTAGCAGCCAAGTGCTTAACCTCTAGGCCACCAGGGCTCCTCCCTGAGGATAAAGTTACTAGAAATTTAGATTCCCAAGTCTCTGAGAAAAAGGAAGGGTGTCTTATCAGGGCCACTATAGATGCATTCTGATAGACTAGGAGAAAATTGTGAAACAGAACTCAAATTCAAAGTCCAAAGCTACTGGACCAGTTGAGACTAGAGGACTCCTCCAGTCTCTTGCCCTGAGAGACTCAACTATCTCCTGAGGTCACCTTTAGGTAAATTACAGATTGACTCATAAAATAAAGAATATCACCTGTTAGTACCGTGTACCTTTAAAAAATCATCTATATGAGATCAAAGGGTCAACAATTACTCTAAAGCAAAGATGGAAGGTAAGGGGGCAGGAAAGTAGAGCACTGGCAATGGAACATCTAGAACGGAATTAATGAGAATGTTGACATGTGAGAAATGTTATCAGTGTCTCTGAATAATATGTGTAGTGATTGTTAAATGGGAAACTAATTGTGAAAACTTTCACCCAAAACACAATAAAATATTATTTAAAAAAAAAAAAGGAAGGGCAGGCAGGGGACTGTCCCGTTGCAGTGTCAAACTCCTCTTGTTCAAACCAAGTTTTCATCATCCTTCCCATCACAGTGGCTTCTCCCAACGTCCCTTTTTTTGGTTAGGTCTTCCAGTAACTTGAAATTGAAACCTCTGTGATCTTACCCTCTTTGTTCCAAACATCTGTTCACCCTCCACAACACTCTTGAATCTGCTCCCTTCCATCCCCATTGCCACTGCCCTTGTGCAGCTCCTATGACCACTCCTTCCAGCTCACCCAGCTTCTTCCCACTGGTTCCTGTGGTTCCAGGTTCCCCCCACCCCCAGCCCTTCCTTCCTGCTGTAGTAAAGTCATTTTTCTTCAGCCTAACTCTTCTCATGCTTATCACCAGCACCACAATAACTGTCGTTTGTTGAGCCCCAAGTGTGGGCCAAGGATGCTAGGATCTTGATGCACATTGTCTTGCTTAATTCTCCAAAAAGAAAGTGCTAGTTTTCCCAAGAAGGGAGTGGAGCAGAGAGAGAGAGGAAGTTGCCTGTTTGAGGTCCCATGCCTAGAAAGGGGCAGGGAGGGAATTTAGACCCAGACCTCTGTGACCCTAAACCTTTCTATTCTGTGGTATCCAGGGACCTCTATTCAACACCTGTCACTCCTGTGCTCATGACCCCAACATAGCAGCCCATTGCTCTATTCCTCCATGAGGACTTCCACAGTGTGTTCACCTTATCTTTTCAGTCTCTTTTATTCCATCCAGTCTACTTGTACCACGTGCTTCAAATTAAAGCACTTTTTTTCCCCCAATCAGCAGCCATCTCAAATATCTTGAATAGCCACTGCTCCCTCTTCCACGAAGCCTTTCCCTGTACTCTTTGCGATGGAATGGTCTCTTGCTTTAAAATTCCTCCTACTACTTGATTTTTACCTTGCTTATAACCCCTGGTGGTGTAGTGGTTAAGAGCTAACCAAAAGGTTGGCAGTTCGAATCCACCAGGAGCTCCTTGGAAACCCTGTGGGGCAGTTCTACTCTACCCTGTAGGATCTCTATGAGCCGGAATTGACTCAGCAGCAACAGGTTTGGTTCGGTATTTCCAACTTTTTGGCTTGAATCATAAATACTTGGATTTTATTTGTTCTACCCCACCTCCAGTGCACCCCCTCCCTGAAATCTCCACTCCTTAAGGACAGGAGACATCTATTTCCTATTGTGTGTTGCCCCCAGCAGTTAGCACACGCAGCACCTGGCAGCCATTCATTCCGTTAGAGAAATTAGTGCTGGAGAAGTCCCTGAGCTTATACAAGATGGGTGAAGCCAATGGTCCAAAAAAAAGAAACTTCTCTCTGCTCTGTGACTGATTAGCCTTGGGAAGAGTCACCAGTAGAAAAGTAGCCACTGAATATGAAGGTGGCCAATCCAAAATGCCACACCCATCCTTAGAAAGGTCCTTCTCTTTTTGATAAAGGTGCTTATCCTAGTTACCTAGTGCTGCTGGCTTGTTGTTCCTTGGCTTGAAGACCATCCTCACATGGAGTCTGTCTTCCCCCAAGTGTGTGTTCTATGCCCACTCTGGTCTTTTTATAGTGCAGAAGTGATTAGGTTTAGGATCCCCTAGCACTGGTGTGGCTCATTAACACAACAAAAGAAAACCCCTATTTCCAAACAGAATCACAGGGACAGGGGCCAGGAGTTCAAAACATACTTTTTGAGGACACAATTCAATCCATAACAGTGCTATGTAATTCCTAATTCTGATACTGAGAGTTTATTCCTGTCATTTATGGACAAATGATAAGAATGATTACACGTTTTCTCTTAGGATACTATTACAACCTTTACATTTTGGTAACAGTATTATTGCCTTTCAGGTGAATGATGGAAGTAGGACATTTTTTTTAAAGTTAGCTTTTTGGGTTTTTTTTTCCACTTGTCAGACTTGTCAGCACATTTCTTGGAAACACTATATTTATGTTTTTTATATCAACTTCAGAACATAAATTTCTAACTAAATCATGCATAACTCATTTAGTATCTGAATTCGCAGGTTGACATTGTGCCTGTTAGCAGTGTTCTCTGAAATGTTCCACTTCACACTTCCCATAACACCTGACTCCAGTTCTTCTTAGCATCGACGGGTACCTTTGAATTAAAGTATCGGTAGAATTTTCTGAGTAACTGATCGTTGGGCATACGTCCTCCAAGGTGATTGATTGCATCGCTTAAAGACAACTTGTGTTAGCTGTGTCTTTGAAACCCTGCCCTCCCTCTGGTTTTAGTTTCTGCAGATGGAGGTACTGAGTCTTCTGCCTTAGTTGACGACAATGGGAGTGAGGAGGACTACAGCTATGAAGAGCTCTGCCAGGCCAACCCTCGCTACTTACAGCCCGGCGGGGAGCAGCTAGCCATCAACGAGGTACTGGAATTCGCAGTAGTAAATAACCCGATTTTCAGCATCCAGAATCAAGGCAAACTTGGCTATCTAATTTTTTTTTTTTTTTTAACTAAATAAACCCTAAAACCTAGAGCTCTGATTAAAACAACAGTATGATTTTCTGACATTGCCAAGGACAAGCCTTGCGATTTAATTTTCCAGATAACTAAAGCATATCTGCTCAAGTAATGCTGGCAGCAATAGTTGGCATTTGATTAGTGCTTTTCAGTTTATGCAACGCTTTCACTTTTATTATCTCCTGTAATTCTCACAACTGATCTAAGACGTAAATGCTATAATTATTATTTACATTTTAATAAACATTCTGACACTGAGAGATTAACTTTCTTGCTAGCAAATGCCAGAACTTTGACTAACTGCACATTTTCTGACTACAAATAGGGTATTCTTTCTGCCATCCTGTAGTTTTAACCCTTTTTATAGAAATCCTCTAACTCTTTGATGTCTTGATCAGAGTGTGTGGAGCCTAACTTCTCAGTAACTCGGAATCCCGATGACTATCCTTAGTTATTGTATAACATCTTGTCACCCATGGGGAGCTAAGGAGATGTGCTCCTGTGGCAGGCCACGAGACGGGCCCAGAGGCTGTAATTCTTGAGTCACTGTGTGTTTTTACATTTTAAATTAACTGTTAAATACCTAGGGATCATGTCTTATTCTCTTTAATAAAATTAGAGACAGTGTTTATTAAATTGTAAAGTATGGACAATAAGCTCTGGGTGAAGATGTCAGGGATTCTCAGTAAAGTACGTGCATAACCTTTGGGTGCTTGGCTTCATGGCAACTAGCCTGACTGCTCAGAAACCATTTTGGGGGGACTAGTTCCTGGCTTTTTGCTGTAGCCTAGATACTCAGTTTTGTTGGAGAGGTGATCCACAGATAAGTGAGCTAGTGATACGTTTTTTTAAAAAGTAGATTTGGGGCTTCCTTTAAGACCATCCGAGTAATGCTCCTCATTTTGACTGCCCCAGTGTGTTTTTACATGACATACAAGGTCTTGGTTCATTTTGTGTAACCAGTTTTTAGTTTTTTAGTAGTTGCTGTCAAGTTGATTTTGACTCATGACGACCCTGTGTGTGTCAGAGTAGAACTGTGCTCCGTAGGGTTTTCAGTGGCTGATTTTTTGGAAGTAGATCACTAGGCCTTTTTTCTGAGGCATCTGTGGGTAGATCAAATCTCCAACCTTTCAGTTAACAGGTGAGGGCAAACCATTCATACCACCCCAGGATAGGTGTATACAAATGAGGACTAGATACAGATCTCACCCTGAAAGAGCTCGCACGCCTTCTCCTCCACCCTTTTGCCAGCCCCCGCGCTCTGCTCAGCACCACCGTGTGTCTTCCGTTTCAGCTTATCAGTGATGGCAGTGTGGTCTGCGCAGAAGCCCTGTGGGACCATGTGACCATGGATGACCAGGAGCTGGGCTTCAAGGCCGGGGACGTCATCCAAGTCCTGGAGGCCTCCAATAAGGACTGGTGGTGGGGCCGGAATGAAGACAAGGAAGCCTGGTTCCCTGCAAGCTTTGTCAGGGTAAGTGGTGGCTGTCTCCACTCTCCACAGTACGGAAGGGGAGACAGGAAATCGTGTGAGGCCAGTCTCACTCCTTACAGACTCAGCTCTATTGTAATGGTTTTTAATCCAACATGCAAGTCAAACCTGTATAAGACTATCTAAGAGCATTAAGGAATTACACTGGATTGAAGTAAAAAATTTAACTAAGGTAAACTAGCTGTTTGCCATTCTGCTCTGTCCCTTGAGTTGTCTGGCACTCTCCAGACTGTGGCCAGGCTACCTTCTCACTGGCCTGGCCCTGTGGAAGGCTCACCCCTATGTCAGCTGCCCTTTGTGTTGCCCACAGTTGCGAGTCAATCAGGAAGAGCTGCCAGAGAATTCCACCAGCACCCAGGGCGAGGAGGAGGATGAGGGTGCTGGCCACGCCCGCCTCAAACACGCGGAAAATAAGCACCAGATGAGGACGAACGTGATCCGGGAGATCATGAACACAGAGCGGGTATACATCAAGCATCTCAAGGACATCTGTGAGGTGAGGTGCCAGGCCCTTTTATGTCACTCAAGGTTGTACACTGTGACTGTGGTTTTCCCAGTATAGTGTTCTTCCCTACCTCCATCCCCAGGTAGATTGTAAACTCTTTGAGGGCTGACACTCAGTTATCCTCGTATTTATATATTTGTCTACACTCATTTCTCCTCACCTCCACTGACACCCATCCAATCCTTGCACAGACTACCCGCTCAGTTCATTAAAGACTTGTTTACAGACCAGTGGAGGCACTGGTGGTTCACTAGTGGAATTCTCACCTTCCATGCAAGAGAATTGGGCTCAGTTCCAGCCAGTGCATCTCATGCTCAGCCATTACCGTTGCTGTGATGCCAAACAGGTGTCAGTGATGCTTCCAGACTAAGATGGACTAGGAAGAAAAGCCTGGCCATCCAGTTACAAAAATCAGCCAGTGAAAACCCTATGGATGATAACAGTCTGGTCCACAACTGCTTGTGGGGATGGCGCAGGACCGGGCAGCGTTCTGCATGGAGTTCCATTGTGCATAGAGTCGCTAACAACAGTATACACCGATGAGTATAAATGGCCACCTTACCTGCTGTTGTAGCCAGCTCTCTTTCAAGGGCGCCGTACAACTATCTCATTCAGGACTTGAACTTAACCCCTGAGATTATTCAAAGTGAATGGCTTTCATAGAAGGCAACAGTTTTTCTCTGAATATTGATTTTACAAAGGCTTGTAAGTATCCACAGCCCACTGGCTCTAATCATTTGACTCACAGACATCATTCTGAGTTACTGCAATCAGTATTTAGAGGTTGACAGAATACTTGGTTTTATCTAGTGACACCAAGACTGTTCTCAACAGCATCATCGTATTCTACTCTGCAATGAATTGTTTGTAGTCTTGTCTTATTCCTGATCACAGACAGTTGGCCATTAGTAAAAGTGTACGTGAAAGGTTTTGCCCTTCCATGATAGTTTTGCCTTTTATGGATTGTATATGAGTGTTACACTAAACGGTTGTTTGGCCAATTTGATCATTCCATCCATCTTTACTGTGAATGCTGATCTTGGCAGTGTCAGTTCAACTAGGACAATTCAGCTTTGAAGACAAGTTGAACTGAGAGAACTGGCCGTTCTAAAATTAGATTAACCAACTGGATAAAGGCATTCGATGTTTAGCTTATTTGTGCTAACCATCTTCTTCTGTGTAAATACATGGTTAAGGAAGTTTCTCTAAGGTAGCGTTTTAGGACAATACTCATAACTGCCAGTAACTGTTGAGCACTGACTCTGCACCATCCCTTCACATGGATTCCCCCCTCTAACGCTTACAGCCCACCACCCGTCTGTCAGTTTGTCTTCCTGTAGGGGCTTGCGTGTTGCCGTGATGCTGGAAGTTATACCACTGGTATTTCACATACCAGCAGGGTCACCCGTGGTGGACAGGTTTCAGCAGACCTTCTAGACAAGGCAGATTAGGAAGAAAGGCCTGGTGATCTACTTCCAAAAATTAGTCATTGAAAACCCCAAGTATCCTGGCAGAATGTTGTCTGACAAAATGCTGGAAGATGAGCCCCGGAGGTTGGAAGGCAACGATAACTCAAGCATGCCGCCAAGCGTGAGGATGGTGCGGGACCAGGCGGCATTTCTTTCTATTGTACATGGGGTCGCCATGAGTCAGAGCTGATTCAACAGCAACTAACAACAGCAACGCTCACAACACTCTCACTAGACACCTCCTATTACCTTCCACACTGCAAATGAGCAAACTGAGGCAGAGGGAAGTTAAGTGGTGGGGTTGTGATTTAAACCCAGGGAGTGTACTCCAGAGTCAGTATGCTTAGCCATGGCATTATATCATCTTTCTGTTAAAATACATTTCAAATAGTCAGTGATACGTATTTACCAAATATACCAGTTTAATATATTTAACTACATGATGCTAATTTGAAGACAATATTACATATATGTGTCATCCCTGCACCACCAACTTCTATCCAAGCTATAGTACAACCATGTTGTTATACAGGGAGAATTAATTAGCAGTGCTCTGATTAAAGATCTGTGGATTTGTGCTGCACACAGAAGGTAAGTGATGCTGGAATCCTTGGCTAAGGCATTCTTGGCTCTTTGCCATGATTCACAGTGAGCAGCACTGAACTAGCTATTCAACAAGGGATGGCAGTCTGTATTGGACAAGCTTTCTCAACTGTGAAATGGAATTAGGGATGGGACAACGATTATCTTAAGTTTAGAAAAAGTGTGACAATACAATTTTTTTTTTTTTGATCTGTCAGTTGAAAGTAAGCAACTCGTTTCATGAGTTTAATTTGGAAATGTTACGTGATTTTTTGACTTATAAATCCCTCCATATGTACCTTTCCTCTTTCCTTTTGCTTTTAAAGTATTTATGGCAAATTATAGTCATGGACATGATTAATTATCACAGCAGAGACTGGTAGAAATTAAAATAGTTTTCCCCAGTTAAAATCCACTTCAACACTAATTAGGTAGTAGGTAGACAAGAACTATTTTAGGTGAAGGGAAAGACAACACACAGTACAGGAGATGTCAGCACAACTGGATTAAACCAAAAGCAAAGAAGTTTCCTGAATAAACTGAATGCTTTGAAGGCCAGAGTAGCAGGGGTGGGGGTTTGGGGACCATCTAGGTCAATTGGCATAATAAAATCTATTAAAAAAACATTTTCTATCCTACTTTGGTGAGTGGCGTTGGGGTCTTAAATGCTAGTGAGCAGCCATCTAAGATGCGTCAATTGGTCTCAACCCACCTGCAGCAAAGGCGAATGAAGAACACCAAAGACACAAGGTAATTAGGAGCCCATGAGACCACATAAATCAGAGACTACATCAGCCTGAAACCAGAAGAACTAGATGATGCCCGGCTATAACCAATGACTGCCCTGACAGGGAACACAACAGAGAGCCCCTGAGGAAGCAGGAGAGCAGTGGGATGCAGACCTCATATTCTTGAAAAAAGACCAGACTTAATGGTCTGACTGAGACTGGAAGGACCCTGGAGGTCATGGGCCCCAGACCTTCTGTTAGCCCAAGACAGGAACTATTCCCAAAGCCAACTCTTCAGACAGGGATTGGACTGGAGTTAGAGATAGAAGATGATATTGGTGAAGAGTGAACTTCTTGGCTCAAGCAGACACATGAGACTCTGGGGGCAGCTCCTGTCTGGAGGGGAAATGAGAAGGCAGAAGGGGGACAGAAGCTGGCTGAATGGACACGGGGAATACAGGGTGGAGAGGAGGAGTGTGCTGTCTCATTAGGGGGAGAGCAGCTAGGAGTGTACAGCAAGGTGTATATAAATTTTTGTATGAGAGACTGACTTGATTTGTAAACTTTCACTTAAAGCACAATAAAAATATAAATAAAATAAAACCCATTTCAGGACCATGGCTTTGAGTCCAAATAGCTATGTTGTTCAAATAAATAATTTCCATTTGAATTTTCAAATTAATAAAAGTTTACTTTTATCCTTGCAGGGCTATATTCGGCAGTGTCGCAAGCACACAGGAATGTTCACTGTTGCACAACTAGCCACCATTTTTGGAAACATTGAAGATATTTACAAGTTCCAAAGAAAGTTCCTGAAAGACCTTGAGAAACAGTACAATAAAGAAGAACCTCACTTAAGTGAAATAGGGTCCTGCTTTCTTGAACACGTATGTCACCCGTTAAGTCTTCATTAATGACGCCCAGTTAAAAATGCATTTGTAATGTTCCTCCACTAAAAATAGGAGTCCTTTGTTTGCTTGCTAGATTAGTTTTTCATAGAGTGGAGCAGTCACTTGTGAAAAATAATTTGATGGGTTTATATGGTTGATCTTTACCTAGTTAAATACTCTGTCTTTTTAGCATATTGCACTTTTATTATACAGTTTAGATGTAGAGTTGGGGGCATTGTATTTGGCGTAGTTTCTAATAATACTTATTATTGTGTGTTAAACACTATTTTAAGGGTTTTCTTATATCAGCTCCTATACTGCTATGTGGTAGATATGATTCTTATGTTCATTTAACAGATGAGGAAACTAAGGGCCAAGGTCACACACAAGTAAGTGGCAGATCTGAATTCAAGTGCAGGCCGTGTGGCTCTGGAATCGTGCTTAAGACCACTGTAACTACTGCAGAACCTGGAGAATGGGCTAGGGCAATCATCTTTTAGTTGACTACTGACTGTTATTTATTACTAAAATA
This sequence comes from Loxodonta africana, assembly GCF_030014295.1. Classification (NCBI taxonomy): domain Eukaryota; kingdom Metazoa; phylum Chordata; class Mammalia; order Proboscidea; family Elephantidae; genus Loxodonta; species Loxodonta africana. The sequence continues at coordinate 24,253,292 of NC_087364.1, forward strand.
TTTCAGAGGAAGAAGATTTCATTTCTAGCCAAAATGGTCAGGGGGGGAATAATAGTAATAATAATAACAGTAACAGCAGCACTTCTGTGTGCCAGGTCCATTAGCTGTACAGAGCTGGCCCTCTGTGGTGGGTAGATTTTTAAACAGATGAAGGTTTTGGTTGGTAATGCAAGTGGGAAGACAGCCTCATAAATGCTCTGGGAATGTTTGGGGGTTGGTTAAAAGATGTGCTTGGCCAGACCAGAAGGTCCACGTAAGAGGCCAGCCTCCAAAGTTACGTAAGGTCAGGCTGCAGAGCAGAGTGGTAAAATGTTGCAAGAGAAGCCTTAGGAAGTCTTGCTGTGGAGAACAGGAGAGTTTGGATTAAGAGACAGAGGTAGTTGGAGAGGGAGATGAAGTGGGCCTCGGCTTAGAAAAAATAAGAAAGGGATTTGTTGAAATGTGTATTCTTGAAGAAAAGCTGACAAGACTGGTCATAGAGAACAAAGAAACACAGCACTCAAAGCTGCCCCCGGATTTTGAGTCTCCAAAAATTAACAGATGAGCTAGGAAAATCTGTTTTTTAGGGAAATAGGGGTTTGGTTTTAGACCTGTAGAGTTTGAGCACATCAAGTATAAACTGTCAAGTGGGACACGGGAAAAAAGGAATAGCAGCTCTGGATAGGGGTAAAAAACCAGTTGCCATTGAGCCAACTCTGACTCGTGGGACCCCGTGTATATCAGAGTAGAATTGTGTTCCACAGGGCTTTTAACAGCTGATTTTTTGGAAGTTGCCAGGCCTTGCTTCCCAGGTGCCTCTGGGTAGACCCGAACAACCATCCTTTCTGTGAGTAGCCAGCACATTAACCATTGAATCTCCCAGGGACTCCCTGGATGGAGGGAGACACTGGTGAGTCAGCGGCACAGAGGGTGGTGGGAGCATTGTGTCTGAATGCTAGCAGCCATGGCTTACATGGAGGGGGGTCAGGACAGTGTCACCCCAGAGCCAGGAGAAGAGCAGTGTCATGAGAAAAGGATGGCAGCAGCCCTGAAATGAGGCCTTCAGTTTGAGGTTGGAGGGTGGTCAGTGCCCTCAGAGCAGAGCCGGGGCTGGCATTGGAAGCCAGGCTGTAGGTGCCAAGGAGAAAGCCTGTCAGCAGGTAGAGGCGGTGAATCCAAGCCTCCTGGTCATGGTCCAGAAGTTTGTCAATGAAAGTGAAGGTGAAAAAGAGGGAGAAAATTGGGCCGAGCACATCCTCTTCTCTGCTGTTTTTTGGTTTGTTTTTTAATGTGCTTTAGGTCAAAGTTTACAGCTCTAGTTTCTCATTCAGAAATTTATATACATACAGTTTTGTGACATTGGTTCCAGTCCTCACAATGTGAGAGCACTCTTCCCATTTCCACCCCATGTTCCCTGTGTCCGTTTGTCCAGTTCCTCATCTTACTTTTGTGCAGGAGTTGCCTGTTCGGCCTCGTATATTTGATTGAACTAAGAAGCATGTTCCTCGCAGGTGTAACTGTTTGTTTTATAGGCCTGTCTGATCTTTGTCTGAAAAGTGGGCTTTGAGAAGTGGTTTCAGTTCTGGGTTAGCAGAGTGTCTGGGGATCACAGTCTCGGGGGTTTCTCTAGCCTCTGTCAGACCAGTAAGTCTGGTCTGTTTTTGCGAATTCGAATTTCATTCTGTATTTTTCTCCCACTCTGTCTGAAAGTCTATGTTGTGATCCCTGTCAGAGCAGTTAGTGGTGGTAGCCAGGCACTATCTAGTTCTTTTGGTCTCAGGCTGGTGGAAGCTCTGATTCATGTGGTCCTTTAGCCCTCTGAACTAATATTTTCCTTGTGTTTTTGGTTTTCTTTATTCTCCTTTGCTCCAAACGTGATGGGCCCAGTAGATGAATCTCAGATGGCTACTTGTAAACTTTTAAGACCCCAGATGCTACTCACCAAAGTAGGATGTGGATCATCTTCTTTGTAAACTGTGTTATGTCAGTTGACCTAGATGCCCCCCGAGACTAGGATCACCTGTCTTCAACCCCAGCATCTCGGTCTCTCAACGTGTTTGGATGTGTCTAGGAAACTTCTGTGACAACTTTGCCTTGGTCAGGTTGTGCTGGCTTCCCCTATATTGTGTGTCATCTTTGTCTTTACCAAAGTTGACACTTGTCTTCTATCTAGTGTTTTCCTCTCCTCATCCCTCCCTGCTCTCATAACCATCAAAGAATTTTTTTTTTTCTGTGTCAAAACCTTTTGTTAAGTTCTTGTAATAGTGGCCTCATACAATATTTGTCCTTTTATGGCTGACTGATTTTACTCAGCATAATGACCTCCAGATTCATCCATGTCGTGAGGTGTTTCGTGGATTCATCATTGTTCTTTATTGTTGAGTAGTATTCCCTGTACGTATGTACCATAATTTGTTTATCCATTCATCTGTTGATGGACACTTAAGTTGTTTCCATCTTTTTGCTTTTGTGAATAGTGCTGCAATGAACAGGCGTGTGCATAGGTCTATTCATGTGACGGCTCTTATTTCTCTAGGATGTATTCCTAGGAGTGGGATTGCTAGATCGTATGATATTTCTATTTCCAGCTTTTTAAGGAAGTACCATATTGTTTTCCATAGTGATTGTACCATTTTACATTTCCATCAGCAGTGCATAAGAGTTCTAATCTCCCCTCAACCTCTCCAAAATTTGTTATTTTTTTCTTTTTTTTTTTTTAGTTAGTACCAGTATGATTGGGGTGAGATAGTATCTCCTTATAGTTTTGATTTGCATTTCTCTAATGGCTAGTGATTGAGAGCATTTCCTCATGTGTCTGTCAGCCACCTAAATGTCTTCCTTGGTGAAGTCTTTGTTCATATCCTTTGCCTGTTTTTTAAATAGATTATATGTCTTTTTGTTGTTGAGGTGTTGAAGTATTTTGTAGATTTGAGAGATTAGACTATTGGACATGTCGTATTTTCTGCTATTTTAATGTTGGAGCAGAGCTGGGTGGAAGACGCACCAAGTACCTGTGACATACACTTTTGGGGCTGCTAAGGCAGATGTGGAAACCCTGGTGGCATAGTGGTTAAGTGCTACAGCTGCTTACCAAAGGGTCGGCAGTGCGAATCCGCCAGGCACTCCTTGGAAACTCTATGGGGCAGTTCTACTCTGTCCTGTAGGGTCGCTATGAGTCGGAATCGACTCAACGGCACTGGGTTGGTTGGTTGTTGGTAAGGCAGATGTGGTTGGGACCACAGTGCCAAGTCCCACGCAGCCTCTCATTCCTCCCTTCCCTGAGGAGCCCCTCAGATCCTCTCCCTCCCTGAGGTGATCTGGAAGCGCCCCCTCTACAGAAATGTGGACTTGCTGTTTATGTAGGAAAAGAAATGCAGAGTGACTGGGGTTGCCATCAGCTGCCACACCTGTTCTCGTTGCCGTGGTGCCTCTCCTTCCCTTCGCAGGATGGTCCCTCGGATGGGGCTGGGCCTGTGAGTGTCCTTGCCATGCCTCAGAGCCCCACATGCTCTGATTGTACTTTGCTTTCCCTTCACAGCAAGAGGGCTTCGCCATCTATTCCGAATACTGTAACAACCACCCTGGCGCCTGCCTGGAACTTGCCAACCTCATGAAGCAGGGCAAGTACCGGCACTTCTTTGAGGCCTGCCGCCTGCTCCAGCAGATGATAGACATTGCCATTGATGGCTTCCTGCTCACACCCGTGCAGAAGATCTGCAAGTACCCGCTGCAGCTGGCTGAGCTGCTCAAGTACACCACGCAGGAGCACAGGTGAGGCTGCACAGGTGAGGGCTGGGGCCGCCAGAGCATGGCCAGCGTGCCAATGACTGGTCCCAGCAGAGGCCCTCGAAGCCAGCTCAGGCCTCCATGCAGAAATAGAGAGTTGAGGGGAAGGCTCTTCTCCTATGGAATTATTGAGTCCTCCGGGCTTTCACATAGCAGTAATAGATGAGCTAAAATCTCATTCGTAGGCTTTAATTAGTGTGGTGCAGTGGTTAATTGCTCAGCTGCTAATCAGAGATCTGTGATTCAAACCCACCAGCTCCCCTGCGGGAGAAAGACCTGGCGATCTGCTCCCGTAAAGATTTCAGCCTAGGAAACCCTTGGGGCAGTTCTGTGCTGTCATATATTGTCACTGTGAGTTGAAAATTGATTTGGATGGCATCTAACAACGACAATATTGGAGAATTTTGTGCGTGTTTAGAATGTTTACGATTGTTAAATACTGAAACGGTAATAGGAGAGGCTCTAGAATATTTGTTCCTAGAGATATTCAAAACAGGATTCTTAAACTGTCATGAGTGCCTGGGGATCTTTATTGTATTTTTATTCCTTATAATTTACATGTATTTTGTAAATACTCCTTTGTAGCTACTCAGCGTTTGATACAGGCAGTTTTTAAAAGGAATAGACCAGTCTGAATACAATTTTAGAAATATATTCCTTTATCTGCTTTCCTTTATTACTCTTTGTTTAAGTTGTTTTCATAGCAACTCACTCTTATTACTGCAGCAGAAAATTACTTTGTTGAAGGGATGAGGATAATCAAAGGTATGAACTATGAAAAGGTAGGAACTGATTCCAAGGGTATGGAGTAGTACATAGGGGTCGGCTTGGAGACGCAGCTCACTGAGACCCTCCCAGCTCTGTGGCCGGTCGTGCCTAGCAGGAGTGCTCTCTGCAAGCTTTCTTTTCCATTCTCACTTTGAGCACAGGCCTTCTTGTTGTCATTACCAGAATGTTCTGTTTTGCTTTAGGGCTTACTTTGCACCTAACTAAACTCTTCTTACAACCCACAGCACCTCCGTTGTTCGAGTCTCAGCTTCTCCTGAAAAAAAAAAAAAAAAACACACACAAATAAAATATGTTCTCTTTCTTTATTGTCTGTTGCTTTCTATGGTTTCTGCATTCTTTCTGGTCTTTTGCTCCCCAACAGTTTGGTCCCTTCTGGGGGAGCCAAAAATTTATCCCTTGCTTACTTAATATCGACTCATTTTCCTGTATATACAGAAACCTTGCTGTAATTATACGTAAGATATCACTCAGCACTGGAATGGCAGATCCCTCTTCTAGGACATGGGAAAGTGTCAGCACAGCAGGACCCTGCTGGCTGGTGCCTCAAGGTCGTCGTGATTGTGCAGCTGCTGGTGTTCTCTTTGGCCATAACCGGAATGCCAGAGGGGACGTGGCAGTTACAGAGCATCTCCTGGTGCCAGGCTCTGGCCAAGCCATGGGGTGGGGTGAGGTTTTAGGACAAAGCTTACTGTTTTAGGTGGGACCCAAGCCTACCACATTCATGCCACTGGCACCACACTTTAACTATCTACAGCTTTTAAAAGATGAATTGTGAAGGTCCTGGTGAAGAGAGGGAGAGAGAAAGGATTGTGCCCAGAGGAAATTCGCTGGCGCAAACCACAGCAGTTCTGGGTTTCACCAACCGAATGTTGCCACAAACCAAAAACCTACTCATAGCAACCACGGAGGACAGAGTAGGATAGCTCCATACAATTTCCAAGGCTGTAATCTTTGCAGGGTACTGGTTTTTTTAATCTTTGCAGGAGCAGACTGCCACATCTTTCTCCCACGGAGCGGCTGGTGGTAGCAGCCAAGCACTTAACCGTTGCGCCACCAGGGATCCTTTAAATGTCGGCACAAGAGCAATCATATTAACCACAGTGGTGCCTAGCACTGCAGGGTATGCTCTTTTGTCCCCTCTGCTGCTGAACTTCTGTGGAGAGACAGGGAAAAAGGGAGCCTTTGTACAATTAGATTTGAAGGTAGACTGGAGAAAAGAGGTCACCAAACAATAGGCCCTAGAGAGGGTGTTAGTTTAAAGAATTAGGACTAAAGGAATAAGAAAAGTTAATTGAGAAAGATGAAAGGCTATCTAGATATGTAGATACACACACACACATATATACACACACATATATATATTGCTAATAAAAACATCAGAAAAGTTTGAAAATAATAGCAAAGTCAAGAGAGTCCTAAATTTGAAGATGTTAGGAAAAAAGAAAGAAAGAAAAGAATAAAAGGCATCATGGTAAGGAACCAGAGAAAGTAAACAAAAAAATTTAAAAGCAGAGACACCTTGAAAGACGTGGGCAGACCTCTTATTAAATTCCAAGGCATAAAGCTGTGGAAGGAAGTCTGCACATCACTCTTTAATAGGTGAATTTTTTTAAGGAAATTTTTCACTGTGAGCTTTAGGTTTACCTTAACACTGTAGATTGTATCTATTTTTTAAAAAATTATTTTAAGGGAAATGCCAAAAAGCCCATGTTCTTGTCTTTAATAAAACCAAACCATTACACTCTGCCTCTTATCTGGAGATGTACAGAAAAACTTGTAGAAAAAAATATAATTGTTTTGTACCCTTTCTTCATTGTTGGAGGCCTTTTGGGGGGTTTTGGCAGCCCACTTGTATCCTTTTTATTCTTGCGCTCTCTCTCTCTCTCTCTCTCTCTCTCCGCTCCTCAGCGTGAATGGGATTTCAGCTCATTTTGGGAAGCACTTGTCTTTCCAGCCATGTCTGGTTTGTGTGGAAAGGCCCAGGGACGTGCTGGGATCTGAGCGTAATTGTGTTTGGTGAATAGACAGTAGAATCTGCTTCCATGGCTTTTTTTCATGGCTGTGCAGGAGGATTCTAATTCAGTCCAAATGAACTCCAATGGCTCTGTCACCACAGGAAAGTGCTAGAAAGTAAAAAATCTTCAGCCCAGTAGCTGGGCGATTGTTTTACATGACCCCAAGTGATTAATGCTGAGCAAAACTTCAGTGTAAAGCCTTCAGCTATTGGGCATGCTCTCTCCTGGCCTGGGTGTCAATTAGAATTTCAGTCTACAGTTTTAGACAGCATGCGAACAGGAGTCTGTTAGGGAGGCCATTTCAGTTTGATCTGAGTGTGGCTTAGGGAAATCGCCAGACACAAAGCTCTGTTGGTGAGTAAATACTGTATTATATTCATGTGACCAGCCACTTAGGGCTTCTGTGTCCTCTCTTGTCCTCTCCTGAGTGCCATGAAAGGCATGACTTGGAGCAAATAATTACTCTTGAAAATGGCTAGTGATTTTGAAAGTACTTGACATAGCATAACTGGTTATTTCAGAATCAAAACAATCATAAAAATGATTCGTTATTAATGAAAATAATTCATTGTCACTGTGATTAAGACTTATTTCTTGTGGCATTTACTTTTCATTCACTGTGATTTCTGGGAAATGAATGAAAACATTCTTATTCCAAAGAACTCGGAATTGCATTTAGTCAGCTCTCTTAACCTATGCAGACTATGGTCTATTCATGGGGGAACAAGAGCTAGGAAACAATGGCTGTTACTTGAATGGCACTTTGTCTAGACTTTTGGTATACAGAACATCATTTTGCCGAGAGCATTCGCTTGTGAGTTGCCTGCAACGTGATTAAAATGAACCTCCCATTTTGCAGTGACTACAACAATATCAAGGCTGCCTATGAGGCCATGAAGAATGTCGCCTGTTTGATCAACGAGCGGAAGCGGAAGCTTGAAAGCATAGACAAGATTGCCCGGTGGCAGGTGTCCATTGTGGGCTGGGAGGTACACATGAGCTCACCTCTCTTTACCCTCAATTTCACCCCATCTCTGCTCACTCCCTCCTCAACCTCCATTTAGTCTGATCACTTACTTTAATATTCTGTGATTGACACTTTATATACTTGGCTTTAATGGCATAAATATCTTGAGCATATTGTTGAAGGTAACAGTCAACTACTGTACCGTCCTCCACACACTAAGAAATGCAATCTGAAGGGCGTGCGTAATTAACTTACTGCCTGTTGTCTGTGTTGCTAGACAGTAAGCCAATGAGAGCAACTAGAGAGCATTTAAGATGCAGGACTATGTTGAGTGGTTAGGGTATGGCCTCTGGAACCACACTGCCTGTGTTTGATCTGGGCAGGATTAGTCTTTTCATTCATAAGATGGGGAGGAAAATAATACCTACCTCATAGGGCTGCTGTGAAGATTATGTAAAATGGCGCAAATACAGTACTTGTTACAACCAATAATGATGGTCCAACAATATGGGGTGGAAAATACATATATCCATACACACATATATATGTGCATATTTATACACACTTTGTTTATTAAAACAATAATAACAGTAGCTAGCACTTGTGTTTACCATGTGTGTGGCACTGGCCTAAGCCTTTCTCATATATGAATTCATTTAATCCTCTGGAACAACCCTGTGAAGCAGGCACTGTTAAAACCCCCATTTAACATATGGGGAAACTGAAGCACAGAAAGGGTAAGTAGCTTGCCCAGGGCCACACAGCTAGGAAGTGGCAGAGCCAGATTCAGACCTCGGAAGTCTGCCTTTAAAGGTAACCACCATGCTCTACCACTGCAATTAAGAACCGTAAACTGATGGCTTGAAGGCTTGTTGTCAGACCAGGCAAGGCTTACCCCACATCACTTTCACCCTGTGGAACTCACTTTCCCAGAAGATTGAGAAAATCTGGATTGTTGAGAAGTTCGGTTTTTGCCTAAAGTCAGTTATAGCAGTGATAATTGGAATGAAGCATTTCAAGGCCTCATAGACTCTTACAGCTTGAATGGGACCTTGGAGATCATCGAGTCTTACTCCTCCATTTTATACATGAAGGATCTCAGGCATAGGATTGCTTTACGCAAGTAAATAGAAGAGCTATTTTGGAATCAGGAAACCCTGGTGGCATAGTGGCTAAGTGCTACGGCTGCTAACCAACGGGCTGGCAGTTCAAATCTGCCAGGCGCTCCGTGGAAACCTATGGGGCAGTTCTACTCTGTCCTGTAGGGTTGCTTTGAGTCGGTATCAACTCGACGGCACTGGTTTTTTTTTTATTATTATTGTGGAATCAAAGCCTTTTTCCTCCAAGAGATAATCATCTGTGACCGGGATTAAAGGAGAATTAAATTGTATAAAGCAATGGCTAATTTGATAACAGTATACTCTGTGTAGTTACTAGATTCAACCTAAATATTTTTAAAGTATTTTTTTTCTATTGATTTTGCACAGAGGGTATAATTTATTGTCGGCAGTTTACCGATTCCTTGCTGGCAATTTGCCATCTGGTCTTTTGTTTTCATGACCCTACACTAGTTATTATTCCAAAGAGCTGCTGTATACCTGACTCAGAAAGCAGAAGTGTATTTAGCACTGTGTTCTCATGCATTTAAAGCCTCCTCAAAGCTTCCTTATTCTCAAGAATCAGCCTGAGCTGGCTCCATTCAAATCCTGAGTGCATTCCCCTAATCCAGCATGCTTTTCAGCAGAGGGTTCTTGTCCGTAAGGAAGATACTTCAGATAACCTAGAGGTGCTTGTAACATTTTCCCACTGAGTAGGGAAAAAGAATTTCATGCCTAAGAAGATTAATAAACTGAGGTGTAAAATGGCCTTTGAGGCCTACTGTACCGAGAATTGGGGGTAGGAGTGGAAGTCCCCCTGGGCCGGGGTAGTCTGAGGAAGGCTGTGTCGAGAGCCTCTCCCCACATCACGGAAGCCCAAAGGGGCCAGCGGTGGAAGTGCTTTCATGTGTTTTTATCATTCCAGGGAATGGACATTTTGGACCGGAGCTCAGAATTGATCCATTCTGGAGAGCTGACCAAAATCACGAAGCAGGGCAAGAGCCAGCAGCGGACTTTCTTCCTGTTTGACCACCAGCTGGTGTCCTGTAAGAAGGACCTGTTGCGCAGGGACATGCTGTACTACAAAGGCCGGATGGACATGGACACCATGGCGCTTGTGGACCTGCCGGATGGGCGGGACCGTGACTTCAACCTTAGTGTGAAGAATGCCTTCAAGCTTGTCAGCCAGACCACGGACGAGGTCCACCTGTTTTGTGCCAAAAAGCATGAGGACAAAGTGCGGTGGCTTCAGGCGTGTGCAGATGAGAGGCGAAGGGTGCAGGAAGACCGGGAGATGGGTAAGCGGCACACTGGGCACTGCACAGTGTTTGCCTTTTGCCTTTGTTTTCTAGCCTTATTCTCGTGCCAACTCTCCCCCCAGATTTCCCCCCTAGAGTCAAATTCCACTATTGGGAAAGAAAAAGAAATGGCAAGTCCTAAATACCCCTCAGCTTGCTAACAAGGCAGACTATGACAGGTACAGTTACTGCAGGTAACATTTATTCAGTATTTACCCCATGGCAGGCATCATGCTCCACACCTACCTAGGCTATCCCATTCAGCCTTCACAAAACCCTGTGACATGGGTACAAGTATTATGCTCACTTTACAAATGAGGAAAGTAAGGCTTCAGGAGATGGGCCACTTTTCCACTACGGCCAAATAGTACTTAAAACTAGGTCCGTGTGACCCCAGAGACTAAAGCCCATTATGGTGGCTTTCACTGAAGCCATTAGAAATAACAAACGAGTCTTTTTTTTTTACACCTACCCCTCACTTATCAACTCTTTGTTTATCCTATATTTCCCATTTAACACAATAGTGAAAAATCTACTATCCGACTTACTATTCTGCACATTAACAAGACAGCTGGCATGGCGGCAATGGCGGCAGTAGCTGCAGAGCATCCCCTCCCTCAAGAATGGTCTCCGGGTGGCTTCTAGGAAGCTGGGCCTTGCTGCCCACATCCCCCATGCCCTCTTGTAGGCAGGTGTCTGGCCGCCCCGGCCTCCAGGCGAACGAGTAGGCGGCACCCAGCCAAAAGGCCTCTTCTGAATTCCCAGCTCCTACGCAGCCTGAGGCCCTGCAGTTCAAAATTGCCTGGGGTGGGATGGGAAGGGAGGAAAGGCATCAGAGAAAGTGTTTGGAAGAAATGCATGCGAGTTTAATGATATCGCAAAGTGAGCTGAACTGGACCTGAAGCACTACCTTGGTGGGGTGAGTGCGGTGTGTAGCCAGGCTCCCAGCGGAATTGCCAGCCTCGGTTACTTGCCAGGCCTGGAGGGAAGAGCAGGCTCCAGGACTGTGAAAGGCAGGGCTTGCAGGGGTGGGAGTGAAGCCCTGCAGGTGGCTCCACAAGGTAAGCTCTGACTCTGCACAGAGGAAGGTGAGGTGATTAAGCCATGGGCATTATCCAGCTTTGTCTCCTCTAAGCCTCTTTCTCCACAGAGGAGTAATCCGTAAGTGGACTCGTCACAGTGATGAGCACATCAGGAAATCTCACCTGTTGTTACTTCTATGATCATATTTTTTAAACAGACAAACAAATGGTGTGAAAACAACAACAAAATCCTTCATTTTCTCATAACGCCAGCTTTCACATAACAACCTGATTTTTGGAACCTAACCATATCGATAAGAAAGGGAGTGGGTCTATTTTTTTGTTGTCGAAAGTGTACACAACAAAACAATAGCAATTCAACAGTTTCTACACGTACAATTCAGTGACATTGATTACATTCTTCAAGTCATGCAACCATCCTTGCTATCTATGTCCAAACTGTCCATTTTCCATTAACGTAAACTCATTGCCCCCTAAGCTCCCTATCTGACCTTTCAAGTTGCCGTTGCCAATTCGATCCCATATAGATCGTTCTTCAGAAGAGCACGATAGTCAAGGCAAACCTTCTTTACTAAAAAGGCTACCTTACTGTTTGGTTTGAAGAAGATGTTAGGGGATATTTTTGGTTTAAGGTTTAAAAATTATCTCGGGGCAACAGTTTCAGGGATTTATCCAGCTTCAGTGGCTTGAGAAAAATCTAGAATCCATGTAGAATCTCAGATGAGTCTTGAGGCTCCCACATCAGCTGTACGTTTGCTGTAGAGTTGGACCCCACAACTCTGCCTGCATCTTTCCCCTTCCCTCTCACCATGAAGCTCAGCACCACGCATCATGTGTTAAAGTGAAGGCGATGCATCTTCATTTGCCGCTTTGATGGTGCTGTTCTGCCTATTGTTTCCCTGACCTTCCTTAGTTTCTGCCTTGCCAGCTTCTGCCGACCTCCTGATATTGATTGGCTTAATGATACCCAAACTCCTGTGCCTGCCATCAGTGATGGCAGGACCATGGCCTCTAAGCTCAAGGTCCAAATACTTCCCAAGCCCATTACGGTTTTAAGCACAAACTGTTCAATGGAAGCCAGAATACCATGGGCACCAGCTGAGGTGGAGTGAAGGATAGTCCTCTCTGCACTCCCAGTGAGCTCGGACCTCAAAGGTTATGTGGTCCAGGGTGGAGGAGAAGACCTACTCCACACTCTCCACCCTTCCCAACTGAAGTGATGAACTGCCTTTTTGTTGGGATGAAAGCTAGAATGAAAACTGTCCTTACCATGTTGAGCATAACCAGCTGCTGTACTGGGTTTGGCCATGGTTTTGCTCTCACCCACAGTGAGTCAGATTTGGGAGGGGCTTAGAAGTCATTCAGGCCAAGTTACTGGCCAAGTTGCTAATGAAATACCCTCAGCAATCAGACATCAGCCTACACTTGAAGAGCTCTGATAATGTGGAACTCACTCCCCCACAAGGTAGCCCTTCCCTCTAAATGTTGGAATATTTTTCATATTGAGAGAAAATCTAATCCCCAGTTACTTCCATATATTGGTGTTGCTTTTGACTCCTGGTCCACTCTATATGGCTAATTGCTCTATTGTGCTGAGAATTCTTCGGTATCTGCAAAGTGGAATGATTAAAATGTAAAATGACAGCCATATAGTGTCATTGCGGAATGTTGTATAGTATAGGACCAGAAATCATTGATAAATGACAATGCTTCCTTTTCCCCGGACAAAGAACTGACAGGGGCCCTGAACACTTCTCAGCTCTGCCCCTTAACAGTAGAAGAAAAGAGGGACCTGAGTTTATAGGTCCCGATTTTAACAGCACAAGAACCCTGGTGGTACAGTGGTTAAGCACTTGGCTGCTAACCAAAAGGTCGGTGGTTCCAACTGCCAGCCGCTCCATGGAAGAAAAATGTGGCAGCCTGTTCCCATAAAGATTGCAGCCTTGGAAACCCTGTGAGATACCTCTACTCTGTCCTACAGGGTTGCCATGAGTTGGAAACCACTCTTTGGCCACAGGTTTCATTTTTTTGGTTTATTTGCAGCACAGCGTTTACATACAGCCAGTGCTCTGGAGACTTGAATGTGTGAATGAATGAATGAATGCTGCACTGAGGGAGTGTGGAATAAAATAGGGCCCAGGCCCTCGCCTGGAATGCATGTCAGTCTTGGCGGCATGGTACGCTCTGTGGGGGCAGAGTGGTGGTAGCATTAACCAGGAGTGTGAGAGCCAGGCCAAAGGCCGGGGATGGAGGAGAGAAATGAGTTCAAAGGCTGGTGTAGGCTGAGGGGGCAAGAGAAGTCAAAGAACTAGTGGATGGTATCTGGACAAGATGCCGAGGCAGGCAAGGGATCCAGGCCGGGAGAGCAGCCCGGAGGCTGAGTCACAGGGAGGGACTGAGCAGCATATGTGGCAGAGGTAGGTACAACACCAAAAACCGGTTGCCATCAAGTTGACTCTGACTCATGGCGACACCATGTGTGCCAGGGTAGAACTGCTCCACAGGGTGTTCAGTAGCTGATTTTTCAGACATACACTGTCAGGCCTTTCTTCTGAGGTGCCTCTGGGTAGACTCGAACTCCAGCCTTTTGGTCAGCAGCCAAGTATGTCGTTGATCGTTTGCACCACCCAGGGACTCCAGGCAAGACACACCAGAGCCCAGATGCCTGTCAGCACAGCTGGTGCTGCCTCTCAGAGGAAGTCTTTCTGCAAACAGAGACTCTGGTCCTGCCTCCTTGGCTGTTCCTCTCTGCGTCCTTTGCTGGGCCTCGCATTGTGACTGCTGGGCAGGGGCTTGTTTCGTCTCTAGATTGTCCGGTGTCGCTTGTTTCTACCCACCTTGCCCATTGCATGCAGACATTTGTCACTCTACTACAGAGCCTGACAGCATGGGGACGTTCACACTGTCACTCTACTGCAGAACTTTATAGTGTGGGTATGTTCAAGGCACACACCAAACACGGGGACACGTTAGATCTAGTTCCCACTACTCAGATATCACCTTCATCGGGATATAATTGCTGATTCACACAGCTCTGTGGCAGGGAGGTGGACAAAGGTGGACCCTTTGACGTGTCCTCTCCTTCCAGGGCCTCATTCTTTAGGATTATAATTAGGGAGACCTTCTGTCAGCATTCGCCGGGGAATGTTTGGGTTTGCACCGGTAGGCCAAAATTCCTAGCAGCACCCAATTTCATCCTTAGAAATGTCTGATTGACCATTACTGGCCGTTCTGATCAGGGCCACAATAGATGGACCCTGACAGAATGGGAGAAAAATGTGGAACAGAACCTCAAATTCCTTGGAAAAAAAAGAAAAACAGGCATACTGGACCGGTTGGGGCTAGAAGACTCGTTGAGACTGTTGCCCTGAAATACTCTTCAAACCTCGAACTGAAACTAACCTCTGAGGTCACCTTGTAGCTAAATAACGGGTTGGCTCACAAGATAAAGAATATGTTGTGAGTACTGTGCTCCTTTTAAAAAATCATCTACATGAAACTAATCGGTCAGCAGTTACTTTAAAACAAAGATGAGAACGTTAAGGGGGGCAGGGAAACTAGATTAATGGAAATGGGACAACCAGAATGGAAACAATGAGAATGTTCATGCATTGTGAAGAATGTAACCAGTGTCACTGAACAACTTGTGTAGAAATTATTCAGTAGAAACCTAAACTGCTGTGTAGACCATCACTGAAAAAAACAATAAAATACTACTTGAAAAAAAAAAAATGCTCTAGCTTGGAGGATAATTACATGACCACCCCAGTGACCATGCTCCTTGCTACTTCTTTTCCAGTCTCTTCACTGTCTTAGGGTTCCTTGAGGATTGAGCTCTTTGCTTGGGGTTATGGTGCATACCTTAGGGGTGAGATGGGTTTGGGTGCAAGTTTTATTCTGATATGTTTTCACTTGTTTTGAGTATATGTCACATTTGTTTTTAAATCCAGGAATGGAAATTTCAGAAAATCAGAAGAAACTCGCCATGTTAAATGCTCAAAGGGCAGGACATGGAAAGTCAAAAGGTAAGGTTTTGAGAAGGTTTCATTCACCTCCTTGATGTATCAGTATTGAAATTGAAGTGGGGGAAATGCCAGTGTCGTGAGCATATGACCAACTCTGCGCAAAGAAGAGGAGCGTGGGTGAACCATGGAATAGATCCAGAAAAATAGAATATGTATTTGGTCTTGAATGTGTGTCAGTATTAACTTATATTTGAATATGGATATATAAAATGTCTTGGTGTTTATAACTTTTCAAGAAGCAGTGAAATGTTTCTTGAAGTGGTACCAGAAAGCCCCCAGATCTCCCACCCTACTGACAGCCTCCCTGCCCCCCGCCCTTCTGAGGGAACCACGGTATTACCCATCAGGCTGTTGCAGTTCACAGTCGGAGGCGAGCGAAGGTCTCTTGCACCTTTTGGGCATGCTGAGTAGGAAATCTCCAACCCCAAAGCTCTTGTCAGCGGTAGGCGACACCTCAGTTTACTTAAGAAAAAAGATCGAAAAATTCAGTACATCGAGCAAAAAATTAAACAAAAAGAAGGCACACTAGCTAATGTAGCAGTGATTCTCTACCCTGGATTCACATGAGAATTACCCAGGGCCTATTTTCTCTTATTATTAAAAAGGAAACCCTGGTTGCATAGTGGTTAAGTGCTACGGCTGCTAACCAAGAGGTCGGCAGTTCGAATCCACCAGGCACTCTTTGGAAACTCTATCGGGCAGTTCTGTTCTGTCGTATAGGGTTGCTATGAGTTGGAATTGACTCAACGTCGGTTTGGGTTTTCTGGTTTATTATTTAAAAAAAAAAAAACACCCAGGCCACATACCCAGGGGTTCTAATATACAGTTTTCCACCACGCAGGTGATACGAATGATCTACCCCAACAGGAATTAAATAATAAGGATTTTTTTTTCCCAAAAATATATGTAGTCATCTTAGGAACTTTAGATTGACTTTCTACTCTAATAGGATTTATCTACTCAGTATTTTCCTAACTGAAAATGCAAAGCAAAAAGCAACTAAGCCCAGAACCGAACCACAGCAACACTTAGTATCTCCCTGCTCCCAGCTCAAATGCAGATTTTCCCTTGCCGGGTGTAAATCTCTTCAAGGCAGAAAGACCCATTTTATTCTTTTTTGCATTCCTACTTTTAATGGCCAGCGACTAGTAAATAGCCTTTTGTTAGAATTCCTTTGTTTTGGTCACTCACTCAGCAACTAGGCGCCTGAAGAATGGCACAAGCACTCAGGGGCAATTGGTGTGTGTCAGGCACTTTACATGTGTCATCTTATTTACCACCCCCCCATAAAGGAGCCCTGGTGGCGCAGTGGTTAAGCACTTGGCTGCTAATGAAAAAGTTTTGGGTTCAAACCCACCAGCAACTCACCTCCATATGAGAAAGACGTGGCAATCTGCTCCCATGAAGATTTACAGCCTTAAAATGCTGTGGGGCAGTTCTACTTTGTCCTATAGGATTGCTATGTGTTGCAATTGACTCGAGGGTAATGAGTTTTTGGTTTGGTTATAGCCCTGGAAATGAACCCTGGTGACACAAACGATTAAGTGCTTGGCAGCTGACCAAAAGGTTGGTGGTTCAAAACCACCCAGCCACTCCATCCAGCACTGCAGAAAAAAGGCCCGGCAATCTGCTTCCATAAAAGATTGCAGTCAAGAAAACCCTTTGGGGCAGCCGTACTTTTTCACTTCAGGTCATTCTGAGTTGAAAATATCTTGACAGCACTCAACAATAACATAGCCCTGAAAGGAGTCCCTGCGTGGTGCAGGCAGTTAAGTTCTGGACTACTAACCTAAAGTTGGCATCTCAAACCCACCTAGAGGTACCTCGGAAGTAAGGCCTGGCGATCTGCTTCCAAAAGGGCACATCCTTGAAAACCCTGCAGAGTGCAGTTCTACTCTGCCTACTTGGAGTTACCACAAGTTGGAACCCGCTCACTGGCAACTAATAACGACACAGCCCTGTAAGAGGTCCCTGGGTGGCGTACCCTAACCTGCTTCTGTAGAGATTAGAGCCAAGAAGACCCTATGAAGCAGTTCTACTCTGAAACACAAGGGGTCGCCATGAGTCAGAATCAGCGCAATGGCAATAGGCATAGCCCTGTAAATGAGTACAATCTTAAAGGAAGTCAAGGGCAGAAAACCAAACCAAACCAAACCCAGTGCTGTCGAGACGATTCTGACTCATAGCGCAGAGCTGGGTTCTAATTCTGCCCCTTATTTCTGTGTGACTTGTGAGCTGCTGTCAAGTCGCCCCGACTCATGGCAACCCCTTGCACAATAGTCCTGCCCCATCCCCGTGATTGGTTGTGGTGTGGATCAGATTCTTGGGATCCATAGGGTTTTCAGTGACTGATTTTTGGAAGTAAATTGCCAGGCTTTTCTTCCTAGTCCATCTTAGTCTGGAAGCTCAGCTGGAACCTGTCCAGCATCATCGCAACACGCAAGCCTCCATGCACATGAGGTACGTTGGCTAGGAATCAAACCTGCCACTGAATCACCACTGTCCCCACTGTGTGACCTTAGGGGATTTAAATGACCTCTCTGGGTTTCAGTTTTCTTCTGTGTCCAGTCGCCCAATTGAGCTAATGGTACCTCCCCTGAAGGGTCTGTGAGGGTAAATGGAAAGCCTCATGCATAATAAACCCTGCCCCACAGGGTTTCCAAAGCTGTAATCTTTATGGAAGTAGACTGCCACATCTTTCTTCAGTGGTGGGTTTGAACCACTGACCTTTTGGTTAGCAGCCAAGCACTTAACCACTGTGCCACTAGGGCTCCTTTCACACACAGTATATGACCATAGTAAGCGTTTCCTAAATGATAGCCAGTAAGCATAGTTTTGGCTCATTTGAATCAAGAATTAGCCAACAACTCTTTTTTGTGCTTGGTTAGTCAGTGACCTTCCGTGCATGTTCTGTTTCCTCCCCTCCTGGCCCAGGCTACAGCGGGTGCCCTGTGCCACCGCCTCACCAGAGCTTCCTCCCCATCCACCAGCGCCACATCACCGTGCCCACCAGCCTTCCGCAGCAGCAGGTCTTCGCCCTGGCTGAGCCGAAGCGCAAGCCCTCACTTTTCTGGCACACCTTCAACAAGCTCACCCCTTTCAAGAAATGAAGACGGGATGGCTGCGCCTCCATGGAGCGGATTGTGAAGAGGAGAGCCATTGTTGTCTTTGCCGTGCTAAATCCAAGGAGCACGTCTTGGACTCAATGCTGGAAACTCCTTTTTGGGGGAACAAAGAAGGAGAAGATTTTCACTCGCCTTCAGTCTCCGGAAGCCCAGCTGCCTTCTTGGAAGGGAGGAGAAGGTCCTGATGCAGTTTTCACACCCATGAGAACCCTCCGTGGCCTGCTGTGACACAGCAGAGACATGGGGACCAGAACATGCTCTGAAGTGGTACGGAGTCGGCCGGCCGCAGTGGCACGGCTGGTGATGAGTGCGTCCACTTCTGACCCAGGCCAGGCTGCAGCTCCAGAGCGCTCAGGGCTGCTTCTCAGGTCCTGAGGAGTGGAGATTAGAGGGTCTCGTGTGCACATGGTTCTGTAGGGATCCATCGGGACGGGGCTGGTCCGGTGCTGCCTCTTGCCAGTGCGCATGGGGGGAGACCTGGACGGACAGCTGTTGCTTTCTGCCGTGGTAGATTAGGGGCCTTACGGCTGCATGGAGATGGCCGTGGGGTTCCCTGGGGTTGTCTAAATCCACATGGTTGCCAAATGGTAATGCAGACTTCATCTTATAAGGTTCCTCTTCTTAAAAAACAGGCTAGGAAAAGCAAAAACATGATTTATTCATCATTGCAGTGCAGAGTGACTGAAGCATTCCAGAGGTGCTGCCATTTCCAGGGGAGGTTCTCCCCTGCTGGTGTGATGTTGCACGTCTGCAACAGAAATATGTCTGGTTATCACCTAAGAAACTACTGTTCAAAAATAATCTGTTGCAGTAGAAAAACCCATTTATTTTAATTTTTATGATGGAATTGAATATGGAAATACACAAGATTGTAAAGCCTGCTTGAAGAGCATTGTTGCACTTCTTCAATCAGTTGTTTATAACATCCGCACAAATGCCAAGTACAAAGACACTTAAACATTCCCCTGCGTAAGCACGAACGAGGCCACAGATCCTGCCTGGGATTTGGAACCGACTTTGTTGCATAAACCCCAGACAGTAGTGCATACCTGTGCCAGTATTCGCATGTGTACAGGTTTCTGAAGATGGAGAGAGACCTTAACAAAATATGAAGACTCAGAGATGGCAGTCTTTTTTAATGAAGGACACGCTGGCTGAGGCCTGCAATCTCTTCCTCTTTGTCTATATTGTAAATTTTGATGAAAATAATTTTTTTAATATCTGAAGGAGACAAGCTGTACAAGATAGATGCCATCGTGATTGACTCAGCACCCTGGACAGGGGGATACTGAATGATGCAATTTATGGATTTCTATTCGAGAACTTCTCTCTTGTACATTATTCTTGGGAAGTTCCTTCTTTTAGTAGGTACATGGTTGAGAATAAACACCTGTAATGGCAGAAACAAATGTATAATCTAAGTCTGCAGTGTGTGCCTCCTCTGTTCTCCCTCTCCCGCTTTACCCAAGTGATTCTTGGAGGGAGGTGACCAGCGCGCATAGAAGACATAATCCTGGGCGCCCCTGGTGGCCTCGAGAGCGTGATGTAACAGTTGTTCAAGAAGCCTTACTTGCTCACCTATCCCATTAGGCTAATTTGCTTGCTTATTTAAATAGGCAGTATCACTGAGGAGTTGTGATGCTCCGTGACTAGCAAAGCCATGTGTCCTGAGTTAGAAGTCACTAGAATTCTGTGAGAAAGATTCCCAGGAGGTACTGAGGCTGTGTGTGTATGCACGTGTTGCGTGTGTCTTTTTTGAAAAGACTTGTCAATTTTAGTTGCATTTATATAATGCAACTTTTCATTAACAAAATACAGTGAACACAACAGAACTACCTTGTTTTTCTGGGTCTCGCAAGTTTTCCGTCTTTGACAGGTGCAGTCTTACCACTTTTCTCTTGCTCATTTTGGAGGAAAATATTTAAGTTTTCCTTCTCTGACAAGCCTCCACCTTACACAAGTCCCAGCTGTTGCAGGTTTTATTGCTTAATCATATATTTTGAAACTGTACCTAATATGATGTTCCTGGACGCCTCAGCAGGGGCTCTGTACTAAATAGGGTTGTTTGTATGTACAGCGGTTTTGCAGTTTTTATGTTACATAAGAGAATTGCTTTAAAGAAGTAAAGAAAGGATCACTGAATTATGTTACATTCCCAGTGAGGACTCAATGTAAAGAATCACTCAAAGGACGTCTTTTTACTAATAATATAAAACTGGGCAGTGAAGACATGTTTTCAGTTTTGTAACCATTCCTAATTTGTTCCCCAGCTGAGCCCTAACTTCTGATTCCCACCTCTACCTCCATGGGCTTCCTAACGTGGAAGCATGACCACCAGGACGTGCTTCTGTTAAGTCCGGCTCAAGTCAGATGCAACCTGGACACGTCCCGGGGTTGCCCCAGTTGGTGTTGTACAGTGTGAAAGTCACTCGATCAAATATTTGTTCTGGGTAGATCCAACTTGGGCTTCCAGGATGTAAGTTGGCTCCTTGGCATCCTTTAGGATGCTAAAATCTTTTTATGAGAAGAAAATATCCTTTGGTTTCTTTATGTCTGTGTGTCTAGCTTACATTTCAGTTCTGAATGCCTGAGCGCTACAAGGAATAAAAAGCACGAGTATTGGAATTTCAGGTTTGCCAAACTCCCTTCTTGATTTAAGTCGTATGTCTCACTTGGAAAGAAAAAGAAAAAAGATGGGTCATGTATGAACTTCATTGGGAAAATCTGTCTCTGTTTCTCTTTAACCCTACATTACATGATATTGCAGGGGGAAAAAAAGATGATATAACATTTTGATGAATTTCAGCTATTCTATTCATTCATGTTTCAGAAATCGCAAATTCTGTTGAAAAAATGGTTAAAATGGCCTTTGGTCAAAAGCAAGCTTCTAAATTTTGACCATACTTAACATAGAACAAACCTGCAATAGATTATAAGCAATTATAAAATAGAATATTTCTAAAATCCTAGAGAAATAGCAATCTTTGTCTCTGGCCTGCAAAGTAGAAACAGAGTCACAGCAGTGTACCCCGACTTTCCAGGAGTACCATCCAGAGATTGGTTCCAGCAGATCTGACGCCCCCACCCCCCACCCCGGTAGATACCATTGTGCGGTTGGAAACGTATCACCACCATCTCCGTACTGTTTCGGTGTTTTGTTGTGCCTTTTCATTCCCAATCCAGATGAAAACTGACTCCAGGCTTGTTAAGGAAATCCTGCATTGCTATTGTCTACAAACAAAGCAAAAGTGCATTTAATTTCAGGTTGTGTTGACAATAGAAATTATTTGGAAAAGCCGTGTGATCAGCATTTTACCAGCCGGAAACTTCCACATGCCCTATCGCCGCTAGTCCTTGATCCAAATTAATAACCGAGCCAGACTAGAACACCCTGTTAGTGGAGTTCGGGGGAGCAGAATGGCTCTATTTGTAGAGGAGGAGGGGAAACATAGCTGTGTCCCTCCCAGGATAGTGCCAGCAAGTGTAAGTGGCCTTGGATGACTTACAGCCCAGGGATGCTGGGACACAGGTCAACTTCTGGTTAAACTACCAGGAAACAAGGTTGTCCCTGGAATGAGCTTAACCTACAAATAATTCTCTGTTAAAATTTCTCTTGGCTAACGTTATTGTTTTCAGGATGCAAGAGGCAGAGTTCAAAAACCTTTGAGAAAAATACGCGGAAACTAGCTGGTTTTCAAAAAACAAGCTGAAATATTTGATGCAACTTTACTTCGCTACACCACATTTCATTCTTGCCTTTAGTTATGTCGTAGGTGTTGACGTGTATTTTTTTCCTTCTGATTCTGTAATTTAATAATTGGTGTGTTTTGTAAATACTAGCATCAATTGTTACCTGCTTTGCAAGGCTTTTGGTAACCTCTTTGTTCAATTTTAATTTATCAACCTCAAAATGATGTTAATCTGTGTCGGTCAAGGGACAGCTTCAGAACTGATGAACTCTTGACAGCTGACATGTGATATACACAGTTGCTGTGACTTGATATGTATTTTGTTGAATGAAGTTTTTTTTGTAAAAAAAAAAAATTATCTACAATGTTATTCGAATGATTTCTTATAAATGACGTGAATCTATATTTGTTGTTTTGTATCTGTACTTTAAAATTAATTTGCCAAACTGGTTCTAGCAATACATTTGAGCGTTAAAATAACACAGACACATTGAAAAAAAAAGTCCAGTGTGGGTGCCTGAGACTTTCTGGGGTTTACAAATTACTCCCTGCGCTTGCATTGGTAGCCGCCTTTTCCGGAACAACTTAGCCGCTAATGAGCTGGATCAAACCACCGGAGGGTGTGGGAGAAGGAAGTCTCTGACAGGAACCACGAGGACCCACTTAGAAATCTCTAGAGTAGGTAGATGTTGGGATAAGACTGGCCAGACGCACTGAAGACCGATGTAACCAAAACCCAAAGAAAGCTCTATGTTGTGGCAGCACCATCTGCTACTGATGGTGGAAGGCAGGTGAACAGAACATGCCTTTTATACATACATTTTACTTCACAGTAGCTGGCTTGGACTCCCTGGTCAGGATTGGTGGCCTTCCAAACCCTTAGGGGGATCTGCTAGTGGCCCTGGGTGCATTTACCCTGTGGGGGTGGGGTTGATAAGAATTTCCTTCTCTACTTAACAGCTTGGAAAAGCTAATAGCCCATTGTTTGCTGTGACTATAATCAGAAAAGTTCATATAAAGGTTGCCAAGTAGCTGCTTCCCACTTTTTGTTTATTTAGTCTTAAAATCCACCTACTTCCCAAAAAGATCTGCTCACCCCTTCAGAAGGGGCTGGAATGGGAGAGGAGGCTTAGCTTGGGTTGAGAAGGGCGAGAGCACTGAGAACATAAGGTCTACCTCTCAATTGTCCCCTTCTGACTCAAGATGGTGAAGGAGTGAAAATTATTTACAGAGGGCGGCAGTTTTCATTCTAGGTCCCAGGGTGGAAAAAAGGTTTGGGCTTCACTACTAACCTAAAGGTTGGCAGTTTGAACACTCCCAGTGGCGCCACAGAAGAAAAACCTGGTGATCTGCTACCATAAAGATTACAGTCACAAAAACCCCTTGGACCAGTTCTACTCTGATACACATGGAGTCCCCACGAGTCAGAATCGACTCCACAACAATGAGGTAATTACTATATGCACAGGAGAGACCAAGTTAAGGGCTGAATCCTTCAAAGGAACATAAGACTGAGGGGGGAAGACATACAGAGGTATCATTAAGATTCAGCATGGGTGGTATGATAGGTGTACGAGTAATAAAATGGATTCGGAGAATGGATTCTGGTGGGAATGTGTGGCAGGGGTCAAGATTTCGAGGGTTTTTTTCTTTGTTTTTTGTGCTTTACGTGAAAGTTTACAGCTCAAGTTAGTTTCTCAATCAAAATATTATACACGTTGTTTGGGGACGTTGGTTGCAGTCCCCACAATGTGACAGCACTCTCCCCCTTTCCACCCCAGCTTCCCTGTGTCCATTCATCCAGTTCTCCTGTCCCCGCCTTCTCATCTTCCCTTTGGACTTTGGTCTTGCATATTTGATTGAACTAAGAAACACGTTCCTTGAGGAGTGTGCTTCTTAGCTCAAGTAGACACATGAGACTAAATGGGCAGCTTCTGTCTGGAGGTGAGATGAGAAGGCAGAAAGGGACAGGAGCTGGTTGAATGGACACAGGAAATCAGGGTGGAAAGGAGGAGTGTGCTGTCACATATAGCAAGCAACTAGGGTCACAAAATGTGAGTATAAATTTTTGTATGAGAAAGTAACTTGAACTGTAAACTTTCACTTAAAGCACTATTTCAAAAGAAAAAAACCACATTCCTCACGTTATTGTTTGTTTTATAGGCCTGTCTAATCTTTATTGGATCCCTGGTGGCACAGTAGTTAAGAGCTACGTCTGCTAACCAAACAGTCAGCAGTTTAAATCCACCAGTCGCTCCTTGGAAACCCAATGGGGCAGTTCTATTCTGTCCTAGAGAGGCACTATGAGTCGGAATTTGAGAGCAAGGGTTTTTTTTTGGGGGGGGGGGGTCTAATGGGGGGTCTAATCTGTGGCTTCAAGGGAACTTCAAGAGTGGTTCCAATTCTGAGTTAGCAAGGTGTCCAGGGTTTGTTTTTGTTTTTTTTTTTTTAATTGCTGAAAGTATATACAGCAAAACACACCAACTGAACACTTTCTATATATACATTTCAGTGACATCGATTACATTCAAGTTGTATGTCAATTCTCCCCCTCCTTTTCCAAATCGTTCCACCACTGTGCTCCCTAAGCTTCCTATCTGACCTTTCAAGAGTTCCTGTTGTCAAATTGGTCCCATGTAGGTAGAGATCTTTATAGAAGTGCACGATGCTCAAGGCAGACTTTCTTTACTAAATAAGGTAAACTTTTTTTTTTTATTGTTTGGTTTAAAGACGACTTCAGGGGATATTTTGGATTTAAGGTTTAAAGACTATCTCAGGGCAACAGTTTGGGGGTTCATCCAGCCTCATGGCTCCAGAAAATCTGCATTCTATTAAAATCTGAAATCCTGTTCCGAATTCCTCAATCCTCCCCTTTCGATCAGGATCATTCTATAGAATCTTTGATCAAAATGTTCAGTAATGGTAGCCTGGCACCATCCAGTCCTGGTTTCACGGCAAAGGAGGCACTTGTTCACAGAAGAAATTAGGCACCCATTCCATTTCCTTCTGTTTCTGACTCTCCTTCCTTTGCTGGTCTAGGCAAATAGAGACCAATTGTACTTTGATTGGCCACTTGCAAGTTTTTAAGACCCCAGACACCATATAACAAACTAGGAGGTAAAACAAAAGCACTAAAAATGGTATTAGGCCAATTACCTGGATGTTCCATGAAACCATGACCTTAAACCTCCAAACTAAGAAACTAAATCCCATGAGGTATTTGGGAAGCAGCCTCAGCAGCTGTTTTTTTTTTTTTTTTTAATAAAAATATATACCATACATTTGCCATTCAACTTTTTACAAGTGGACAACCTATTGACAACAATGACATTAATCAGCTGTGTAACCATTACCCTTACTCAATGTGACTTTTCCATCGTCGTAAACAGAAACTCAGTGCACCACTAAAGGGGTTTCTGAAGGGCATAGCGTAGGAGCACATGTGAGGTTAACAAGGCGAGGCGGGGCACCAAGGGAGGGAGCACCACATGGTGTGCTCAGGGTTGCGGGAATTAAAGTGTCCTGTGAATTGCCTGACAGACCGGAATGGTGGGCAGAAAACAGATCAAAAGGACCAGTATACCTTGAGGAGGTGCTTGGATTCCATCTTGTAGGCAAAATGTTTAAGGCAAGGAAGGATGAGGCCAAATTTGCATTTTTTGGAGCTCACTCTAGAGGCAGTGTGAAGATGGATTTAAAGTTAGCAGAAGCAGGGAGATGATTTAGGAAGGCCCCAAGGAGAAAGATTGACACAGTGGCTGCACAATGGATTCAAGCATAATAACGATTGTGAGGATGGCACAGAACTAGGCAGTGTTTCATTTTATTGTACATAGGGTCGCTATGAGTCGGAGCTGACTCAACGGCACCTAAGTAACAACAACAGGGTTGCTATGAGTCAGAATCAACTCGATGGCAACAGATTTGGTTTAGTCCAGAGAAGAGCCGACTAAGGCAGTGAACAGCACTGGGAAAGGCGAGAGGAATGGATATGAAGGGTCGTTGTTGGGTGCCCTGGAGTTGATTCCGACTCATAGTGACCCCATGTGACAGAGTAGAACTGCCCCACGTGGTTTCCTAGGCTGAAATCTAGCTGAGCAATCAATCCTAGCAGATTGCCAGGTCTTTTCTCCCAGGAAGCCACTTGTGGGTTCGAGCTGAAGACCTTTCAGTTAGCAGCCAAGCACTTAACCAACCGTTATGCCACCAGGACTCCTTAATAGGCCACTTGAAAGTGTATCTGCTTCCCTTCATTTTCTTAAAAAGGACCAGACAAAGGTAACTAAATTTTTTAAAAGAAGTGGTAGAAGAAACTACCTGACTCTAGGGTGGCTGCAATTTCTGAAGCTCTTCCAAGGCATCTTGTGCCTTACGCCGTTCCCTCCCCTTCCTGCTGTTTTGCAGACACATCCACTAGGGAACCGTGTGGCCAGAAGGCACGATTTGATTTAGTTTCCCTGGGGTTCCTGACCTGCACAGCAGCTGGTACTGCCTGCAGCTTTGGGGTTCAGGTAAGTGCATTGGGAAAGAATTTCTTTACACTCAGTTCCAAGCATTTGAGTCCTAAAACAGCTCCTATTTTATCAATGTGTAATAATCCTGCTTAATTGTTTGCAAAATAGGTATCTATAGAGTTTTGAGTAGGAAACGGGTAAGCTGTTTCCAAAATACATTCTTAAGGAAGAGGCTAAAAAAAGAGGCTAAGCAGGCAATAAAAGCAGATTTTGAAACTCCTCTGCCAGAACTCTGCAAACTGGCTGGGAGGAGGAATAAAAATAATAAATCATAACCGTTTTCTATAGAAGCTTTCTTGAGCAGCTTATAGTCCTATTATTTTGCACAAACTTTAATCTACATTTTTGGCTATGTTAGTTTACAGTATAGTGAAAAAAAAACCCTCAATGTATGTTGATGAAGAAATTCATAAGGTATACAATATGTATAGCACATGGAAGAAAACCTTCAATGAAGGCAGCTTAGAGATTTTTAGATTCTTAGACTATCAAACCTTCAGGGATGGTGGGGAGTTCACCCCTTCCATTTGAGGCCCAAGGAAGTCAAGGCTCAGAGGTTTGGTGACCCAGCTAGTGCTCAGCTGGCGCTCAGCTACTTTCTGGCAGGTCTGTATTAAATCTTGGGGAAGTAAGAATCTTGACAAGCAGACACCTTAACCTTTGCTGTGAACTAGGTATTTGATGCATTTGGGTAAAACTAATCTGAAGGACCATCGGTTAAGCCTTTCTCGAGAGATTCAGTAGTAAAGGAGAAATTTAGATAAAGTATAGGAGGAACAACGCAGAAATTCGAAGTTAAGTAAATAAGAACCTATTTTATTTGGGACTGGGGAAAAAAAAAAAAGACTCTAACATCATCTTTGCAGTCTGTGACCCTTTGCCCCTCCCATGCTTATGAGGTCATGTATCAGTATGTCATGTTTATGAAGTCACAGCAGCTTATGATACAGACCAAGGACCTTCCAGGCTCTCTCACCCCATGAGCTTCAACATCCAATGACTGCGTCTGTTTTCTATGCATTCATGGTAACTGCCTTGATCCGTCTAAGGCAGTGACTGTTGTCTGTTTTTTAACATATTGCCTGACGTGTTGTATACCCAAAGAGTCCTCAGCAACTCTTACTATTGGGCTAACTGACCACAGATGTCCAACAAACCTTCCTCACTTCTGACGAGTAGCCTAGTCTTGGCAGCAGAAGCATTGTATTAGTTAGGATGTGGGTTTAGTTGTGAGTAACAGAGACCCCAAATAGCAGTGCCAAATGCTTAACACACAAATGGTTAACGCACCTGGCTGCTAACCAAAAGGTCGGAGGTTTGAGAGCACCCAGAGGTGCCTCAGAAGAAAGAACTGGCACTCTGCTTCTGAAAAATCAGCCATTGAAAACCCCACGGGGCACAGTCCCACTCTGACACACATGGGGCCGCCATAAGTCGTAATCGATTTGACAGCAACCGTTTTTTTCTGGTTAAGCATGTTGGAAGTATATTCCTTTCCCATGTCAAAGACAGAGCTGGTAGGGCAGGTGTGCTCTATGTTATCCTCCTCCAAGCAGTCCAAGATTGCTCCCACCACATGCTCACAGGAAGAGGGAAGGCGCCAGGGGAGCCCTTCCCTTTAAGGCCATCGTTCAGAAGTTGCACACATCACTCTTGCTCATTTCCCGTGGCCAGGATTTAGTTTCGTGGTCATATCTAGGCTGCAAGGGAGGCTGGGAAATGTCGTCTTTATTGTGTGCAGCCATGTGCTCGGCTAAAATGTCTATTGCTATGGAAGAAGGTGAGAAGGGGTGTTGGAGAAAACTAGCAGTCTCCACCAATACCCAGTCATCTCCCCCAAGTAAAGATTCTCACACAGTTGGAACCAGGATAATAGTTTATTCATTTATTCACTTATTCATTCAACGAATATTGGACCGTGAAGTACTGAAAATAAGAAAGTAGAAAGATGCCATCACCATCTTCAAAGAGCTGTAACTTGGTTTCGTGGCTAATAAGTCATCACTAGGTGTGGGAAGAGGGAGCCCTGGTGACACAATGGTTAAGCGCTCAGCTACTAACCGAAAGGTTGGCGGTTCTAACCCCCCAGTGGCACCACAGGAGAAAAGATCTGGCGATCTGCTCATGTAAAAATTACAGCCTAGGAAACCCTTTAGGGCAGTTCTACTCTGTTCTACAGGGTCGCTGAGTCAGAATCAACTCAACGGCACATAACAACAGGTGCAGGAGCAGCCTGGGTGGTGCACATGGTTTGTGATTAGCCACTAACCTAAAAGCTGGTGGTTTGAAACCACCCAGTGACTCATGCATGGTTCAAAAAGATCACAGCCAATAAAAGCCTATGGAGCAGGTCTACTCTGTAACACATGGAGTAGACACGACATGGGGAACAGACTGAAACAAGGTGTGCATGTGTACGTGCAGTAATCCAGAAAGAGGAGAGGAGGGAGGAGAAACTGGTGGAGCTGATCACAGGGTAAAACGACACATGGGCTGGGGGTTCAAGCTCAGGTACCTTCTGGAGAAAGACCAGACGTGAATTAAAGGCTGAGGGTAATAACTCTAGTTGAGCTAAGGAAACCATGTCCAAACCGTGGCTTTATGAGACGCATAAATGCAATTTGTTATTTTTAAATGACATATTAATATAATATCTACTTCTATTCCTTGTGCAAACCCTTGATGTTTCTCTTCTAAACTTTCTTACAGGAGATGATGCCATAACTTTTCACTGCTTATTTGGGAATAAAACATGTTCAATTATTCACAAGCATTTCTTGAAGGTTGTCAACATACTAGGCACATGTGTAAGCAAGACAGATATAAAATCTCTCTATATCACATATGCAAAAATAAGAATTATAGAAGGATAAATGTTTGTTTTTATGTTTCCTCTTCTTTAACTGGGGACAAAATGGATAACAAAATTATCCCAATTGGACACTTCTATGATCTTGTGATCTTTTTATTACTGAAATGATTGTTTTACTGCACATTTTGAAAAATGAAAAAGCAAAAATATAGAATCCTGAAAAAAAGTTTGGTTGGTGGAATTTGAGACTTGACTGCTACCAGTCACTCCTGAGTTAAACAAAGGAGCCTGGTGCAGATTATTCATGGAATTTGGCTCTAAGAAAACTCAACTCAATTTCCTGAAATAGAGTGAGTTTGTGACTTCAAAGGGAAACATCTGCATCTCCTTTTCCAATATCCTCTATTGGCATTAGCTTGGACCCTGTGGTAGTTAGAGGTTTCCACAAGATGGCGATATCACCTAGCTGGTTTCAGGATTTGAACCGCCGACTTTTTGGTTGGCAGCCATAGCACTTAACCACTAGGCCACCAGGGTTTCCATATATATATATATAGAAATATTTCTGTAGACACTGTACAAAACCATTTTTGAAAAAAAGAACTCCCATAACCCACCATTCTAAAACACCATGTCTGCGTACATATGTTCACTTCCAGCTTTTGTCGGTATACATATACAGTTCCCTGAGTGCGTTCACACGGGGGATGGCATCTTGTTGTTGTTGTATTGTTGGATGCCGTACAGTCTATTCTAACACACAGCAACCTATGTGACAGAGCAGAACTGCCCTGTAGGGTTTCCTAGGCTGTAATCTTTGCAGGAGCAGATAGCCAGGTCTTGCTCCCGCATTGGCATTTTTAGTCTTTTTTTATTCAACACAAGATATATTTTTTCCATATTTCCACATGATTCCCATAATTGTCTCAGTGGTTACATAATACCGTACTTCCAAACTATCCCCCTGTGTTGCACATTATGTGGGATGCGTGTTTTCACTATTTCTAGATAATGGTGTGGTCCACGTCTTTGGCACATCGACTTTTGATTATTGAGAAGAATTTTAGGAATGGGATTACTGAGTCAAAGATATGGGTATCTTTTGCACTTTTAGCTTTCCAAAATGTTGTGCGGGTTCCCATTACACGAGAGCCTGTGTTCTAACCAGTTGCACTAGCCCTACGCTATGTTATTGGTTTTTTATGCTGTGTTATTTTACGTCCTAAGATATCCAACATTCATTCATTCTAGTCAACAAATATTTATTCAGCCTGCTGTTCCAAGTTTCATGATGAGTATTAGAAATACTGTAATGAGGTAAGTACTGTCAGGTGGGGAGCCAGATTTTTAATCATATAATCACATAAACAAATTTCAAACCCCAACTATGACAGGTACTGTGAAGGAGAGGGACATGACGCTACCTGGACCTTAAAGAGGAGATTTGACCTGTCAGGAGGATTGTACTCATCCCTAGAGTTTCTGGTGCCACAGCCTTTGCAGATATTGCTCTCTTGGTTTGGAACACTGTGTCTGATTAGCTCCTCCCCTCTTTCAGATCTCGGTTCCCACATCACTACCCAAGCACAGTCTTAGCTCCTGACCAGGTCATGGCACCACTCTCTGCCTGCAGTTGGAAAGCGAATCAATAACCTAGGAGGTATTGCACTAATAATAATCGACAAAAGGCTGATCCCCAAAATGTGAAGATAGTTCACATCCCGGCTTTCCCACTTCTCCGTCTCTGACACCAGCCACCCACATGGCATCTTCTCTCTCTCTGACCCTAACCATCCAGAGTTAGGTCTTTACAAAACTGCTGCCTGTACAGCCCTCTTCTGCCAACCAGCCACCCACAGCTGGCTCCTCACCAGTCAGGTCTCTGTCCTTCTAGCTGACTGCCAAGTAAGCAGATAACATACCCTGCTGGCCCTCACTGCCCCCCGGTGGGTTTGGTAATTCTCTAGAATGACTCACTGAACTCATGAGAGGGACTATCTATACTCACTATAGCCTTTGTAATATAACAAAAGGATATACACAAATAGGTCTGGGAGGAGTTTTCAGCATGGAGCTTCATGTCCCCAGAGACATGCTGGTCCTCTCATAAAAAATGAGAGGTCCTCTCATACGCATCATTAATCCGAAAACTCAAAATGAAACTCCAAGGCCCCGGGTCCTTTATGATAGTTCCTGAGGCCTCAGTACATGCATGACTGGGGCTTTAAGGGACAGTCAGTGATTGACTGGATCACTGAATATGCATAACTGATTCCATCATGTCCCCACCCCCTTTTTCCTGAAGTTAATTTGCCAGGTGTGATCCTTGTATCCGTTTACGTGCTGTTTGGCTGTTTTAAGAAAACAAACGACACCTTGAATTGCTGGGGAATTCCAAGGGCTATTTTCAGAAACTAGAGACAAAAGGCCAAACCAAGCTCTTTGTCTCACACAGGTGTGCAGTGACAATAGAAGAGAACAGGACTTTAAAGTGTACTTCTGCCAAACTGTGTGCCCTTTTTTTACTGTAGCCTCCCAGAAAACCACAACCTTAAAGGAATATGACCTATCATCAGAGAACCACTAGAATGCTTTATGATTAATGTATTTTCAAGCATGCACAATATAAGGAAATCTGGTCTTCACAGCAACCCTCAAAGATAAGTAGGCATTGATCTCTTCAATGGCTCAGACACATGCTCTGCCCAAAGTCAGACACTAAGTGGAAGAGTAGTGTTAAAGAAAATGCCCCCAACCCTGTTTAAATTTAACTTTTAACCCTTCCCAGAAACTAAAACTCATGATAAAGACATTCTGGGAAAAGTTTAAATAATTGGATAAGCTGTAACTAGGGTAGAGAATACAGACACACAAACTTAATAAACCAATCCAAGCCACCTCCAGCTGATTAAGAGAATAACAACCAATCATTTTAAGTTTCCCTTTTGGGAACTCCTCTAACAGTTTGTACTGTAAATAAGCTGATCAAAATTGTAAAGTAATGAGCTCATTTCTCCTGAGGTCTGCTCCCTGCTCGAGAACAGGTTTTTCAGCCCAATAAATCCAAATTGGCTCATTAATCAGATTTTTCTTTCAACAGTTCTGGGGTCAGAAGTGAGATCCAAAGAACCCAGACCACCCCGTGGCTGGTGAGTGAACAGGTGCTGGTGCCCACAAGGACCCCTATGTCCCCTGTTTC
This sequence comes from Loxodonta africana, assembly GCF_030014295.1. Taxonomy (NCBI): domain Eukaryota; kingdom Metazoa; phylum Chordata; class Mammalia; order Proboscidea; family Elephantidae; genus Loxodonta; species Loxodonta africana. Next base: position 24,285,630 of record NC_087364.1, read on the forward strand.
CCTCACCAATCTCACAAGAGTCTGAAGGACAAGTCTCTCTGGATTCAAGCGCCACTCTTTGCATTTTGAGCTCCCATTTTATTGGATGACTTGGGTTAGGTCCGAATAAGGTTTGCAGTCCAGACATCATCTTGGCAAGTCAGACTTTGGTTCTGTTTATTTGGGTAAGGTGTATGAACCTCTGTGCCTCTAGACAGCTGTTTAACTGGGCCCTCAGTTTAGGTATAGTCATTTTGGGGATTCTAAGCATGGGATTCTTCTGTTCTCACTGCAGAGCCACAGGCTTCTTGGAAGTGGGTTGACTATATCAAGGACAACTTGAATTTTTAGTGGCCACTTTGGGGAACTGAGTTCCCATTTGCTTTGTTTTTTCTATCTGGGGCACTTCTGCTCGGTGTCCAGGTTTCACTATTGGTTCCCATTTGCTTTATTCAAACACTCTTCTTGTACTAGGTCCAAGGGAAATCAGACTGGGTCTAACAGAACTCATTTTTTTTTTAATGGGCTCAGCCTATTCCAAAGGATCTGGGCTCCTCCATCTGAGACTCTGGCAAGACTCTGGCAAGTTGATATGTTTTTAAAAATTGGACCCAGAGCCTTTTTTCTTTTTTTTCTGTCTAAATGGGTTGATGTTACCAAAGACAGCTTGGTGTTGCAGGGACCAGTTTAGGGAACTGGGTCCCCATTTGCTCTGTTTTACGTTGAGTTGTCTAAAAGTGTTGGCTGTCTAAAAACGTTGATTGTCACATAAAGGGGAATCACAGGCCGTATTAGCCTGTAGTTCAAGCCAGCCTCATGAACTAGTGCGTTTGCCATTCTAACTGAACTGGCATCCACTTCGACAAACTTTGCTATATAGCTGGGTGAACTTCTCCTTGTCTCATTTTTGTCCTGAGAGCTTGGCTTTGATCCAGAGAGAGCATGCGCTCTGCTTTTCCACCTGCCTGGAAATGCAGATTGTAGGGTCTGACTTGGGAGGTGGCCAACTGACTGGCTAGGGGCATATTCCTACCTTCCATTGCCAACTCATATGGGGTTGTTTTAAGCCTCAGTCTTCTCTTCTAGAAAAACTCCTGCTTCCTGTCTTTCTAAGTGGATAATCTGGATCTTCAGTGGCTACTTTGATATGATGAGGCATTTTAAAAGACATGACGATTTCAGATTTGCCTCTCTAAAAGATTTTGTCAAGTGTGCAGAAGATAGGATTAAATCCCTAACTACACAAGGAGCAACAGTCCTTCAGCTCCCCATCTGTATGTATGCACATGCCTGTCTGTATGTGTATGCTATATTTGTATATGTAATAACTTCAAACCTCCATATAGTATTACCAAATTAGAATATAATACACCTTCAAAGAGCTTTCTTTGGATTGGCTTAGAGATAAATAAGAGTTTGTATAAATTGAATAGTCCTAATACTCCCAGAAATTAATGTAAGTGAATGTGGTCTGACAAAAGCTTTTATGTTTTATAATATGTCAGCTTAAAACAGTTTCCAAGATCCTTTTGGTAATTTATAATCTTGGACTTAGGCTAGATTGAGTATGCGGGATGTATTTGTTAAAGAAAAAGGAGATACTTTTGTCCCAAGGTAAACAAAAGTGGCTGCTCTAGAATGAGAAATAAAAACAAAAACCTAGATGAATACAGAAGGTTGTGGAAGGTTAGAAGAAGATAAGAAGAAAGTTATCTAAGATCTGATAGGTTTATTTACAGGATTGTTACAGAGTTTTAGTATCAAATAGTATGAAGACCAGGAATTTGATTTTCTCTCTGTTAAAATGACAAAGTTTTCTTTGATTACTGGGTTGCTCTTTGTAAAAGGCTATAAAACCACAGAAGACTAAACTTACTGCCAAAAGAAAAGCAAAGAAGGACAAAGGAAAGAGTCAAGGGACCCGTGCCTGCAGAATGGAAATCTTTAGAAAAAAAAAAAAGGCTGTTGAAAAATAGGATAAATAAGATGGACATTGATGGAGTTAAAATAAAACAAATACTGTCTTAATACAGTATTATCAGAAGTTGGGTGGGTCAATAAAGCAGCCAAGCTCTTAACCACTACACCACCAGGGCTCCCCTCCAACATTAAAGAGCCATAAACAAGTCCCCTTTATTGTGAAGGAATTTAAAAAAACCAAAAGACAAAGAACACACTGAGAAACCTACCTAAAATTTCCTGGGGGTATGGTGTAGCAGATGGATCCTGGTTGAAAGCAGAGAATACCAGAAAGATGTTTACCTGTGTTTTATTGACTATGCAAAGGCATTTGACTCTATGGATCATAACAAATTGTGAATAACATTGCAAAGAATGGGAATCTCATAACTCTTTGTTGTGCTCATGTGGAACCTGTACATAGATCAAGAAGCAGTCATTCGAACAGAACAAGAGGATTTAAAATGCAAGATTTAAAATAAAAAAGGTGTGCAGCAGGGTTGCATCCTTTCACCATACTTACTCAATCTGTATGCTGAGCAAATAATCTGAGAAACTGGACTACATGAAGAAGAGCACAGCATCAGGATTGAAGGAAGACTCATTAACAACCTGTGATATGCAGATGACACAACCTTGCTTGCAGAAATGAAGACGACTTGAAGCACTTACTTATAAAGATCAAAGATTACAGCCCTCTACCGTGTGTCTTGGGAGTTATCTCCTCAGTCTGCGAAGCCGCACTTGCACTCGTGGGATCCCTGGGGGACATTTCTTTTTTTTTTTTCCTTTTTGTCTCTCTTCATTTCTCAGTTTCTCATCTCTCTATACTTCTTTTCCTGTCTCCTGAATACCTGGCTCTGTGTGACATCTCTACCCCTTCTAGCCAGGCTGTACTGCATGGCCTAGGAGCTATTTCCCCAGTCTTCACAGCTGCACTGGTGGGATCCTTGGAGACTTTTCTTTTTTCTAATTTTTATTTATTATTATTTTTCTTTTTTTCCCTTGTGCTTTTCTTCACTTGTCAGTTCTCATCTCCCTACTCCCACGGTAAGCTCCCTTAGCACTTTTTGTTTGTTTGTTGTTTTTGGCTCTTGTTTCTCTCTCCTCTCCCTTCTCTTTCCCGTACCCATCTTAGCTCCACACATTACAACCTTCCTCCCTCCTACCTGCCTATCTGCACTGTGCTTTGAACATCACACCCCCGAGCAGCACAGCCACGGCCTACCTGAACCTGCCCTGCAATGATTCCTGGCCTGCCCTGTTGTCCCGCCTGTTATTTACGTGCCATAAACAACTCATCCCAGCCGCTCCCCTTCAGCTGGACCTGCCCTGCTGCACCATAGATGAGCAACTGGCCCTGCCCATTGGACAAGGAGGTGAAAAGTACTGAGCCCACGGATGAGCAAACAACGAAGAAGGTACAGCCTACCTGCTCAGATATAACCAAATAAAACAAAAAAGCAGAATCAAACAAACAATCTACAATCAATAAATGAAGAAAATACTGAATGTCCCAAAGACAGCAGACAATATCAAAACATATAAAAGAAAAAAAACAGGGCAGGATGGTTCCAGTAGGAGTCCAAAATAAAACACCAGATGACTTTCCAGCAGAAGAAAAGGCACTAGAACTACCTGATAGGGAATTCGAATCTCTAATATTCGAGCTATCTAAGAGTTGAAGCAAAAAGCAGATAAAAATGAGGAAAAAATAGACAAATTCATGGAACAGGCAGACAAATTCATGGAAAATTCAGACCAAAAAATGGAATAATTCAGGAAAATAATACAGGAACAAAATGCCAAAATAAATTCACAACTAGAAATCATACAAAAACAACAGCTAGATTTCAGAAATGGACAGTCATAGAAGGGCTGAGAAGCAGGTTTGAAATGATGGAAGACAGATCAGTGAAGTTGAAGACAAATACTTGGATACAACGCTGTTTGAGGAAAAATCAGAAAAAAAGGATGAAGAAACCCTGAGAATTACGTGGGATACAATCAAAAGCAAAAATTTGGGAGTGATCAGAGTTCCAGAACACGGCAAGAAAACAGAAAAAGGAGAGGATCATTGAAGAATTGCTGACAGAAAACTTCCCTAATATCATGAAAGACAAAAAGCTGACCATCCAAGAAGCTCAACAAACCCCATATAGGATAGACCCCAAAAGAAAATCACCAAGGCATATCATAATCACGCTCACTAAAACCAAAGAAAAAGAAAGAATCCTGAGAGCAGCTCAAAAAAATGAAAAGTCACATACAGAGGAGGAACAATAAGACTAAGCTTTGATTATTCAGTAGGATGCATGCAGGAAAGAAAGCAATAGTAAGACATACATAAAACCTTTAAAGAAAAAAAATTGCCAACCAAGGATAATATATCCTGCAAAACTCTCTTTCAAATATGATAGTGAAATTAGGACATTTCCAGATAAACAGAAATTAAGGAAATATGTAAAAACCAAACCAAACTTACAAGAATTATTAAAGGGAGTCCTTTGGTGTGAGAACAAACAACATCAGACCACAGCCTGAATCTAGGATGCAAGATTGCACCAGCCAGATACCAACCTAGGAAATGAACTCTCAAGGACTACCCCAAACCAAAAGAATTAAACAGGGAACCAGAGAGGTTAATCTGTAAATGACAATGTCAGAACAATAAAAGAGGGAATAAATGGTATAGATATAGGTATAGGTATAGAACTTTCTAATGGAAAAGGAAGGCAAGGCAATACCAAGGTTCAAACCTAGGAAGATATAGGGCAAATCTCAAGGTAACCACAAAGAAAGTTAACAAACCAGCTCATCAAAATAAAGAAGAAAAACATAAAGTCTCAGTAAAAACAAAATCTACAAAAACAAAAGAAATGAAAAAAACAAAAAATCCACCAACAAAAAGGAATTCAGCACAGGAGAATAAGAGGAACAAAGAAAACTTCAGCACCACAAAAAAAGCACAACAAAATGACAGCAATAAACTCATAAAAAAAAAAAATACCTATCAATAATTACACGGAATACAAATGGCCTTCATGCACAGAAGTGACAGTGTGGATAAAAAAACAAGATCCATCAACATGCTGTCTACAAGAGACATACCCTAGAAACAGAATAAATTTATTAAAAATCAAAGGATGGAAAAAAATATATCAAGCAAACAGCTGCCAAAGACTACAGCCCTCAGTATGGATTATGTTGATAAAGAAAACAAAAATCCTCAAAACTGGACCAATAAGCAACATCATGAAAAGTTGTCAAGAGTTCCATTTTACTTGGATCGATAATCAGTACCCATGAAAATAGTAGTCAGGAAATCAAATGATGTATTGCATTGGGCAAATCTGCTGCAAAAGACCCTTTAAAATCTTAAAAAGCAAAGATGTCACTTTGATGACTAAAGTATGTCTGACCCAAGCCATGGTATTTTCAATCACCTCATATGCATGCAAAAGCCAGACAATGAAAAAGGAAGACTGAAGAAGAATTGATGCCTTTGAATTATGGTGTTGGCGAAGAATACTGAATAGACCATGAACTGCCAGAAGAACGAACAAGTTTGTCCTGGAGGAAGTACAGCCAGGATACTCCTTAGAATTGAGGATGGCGAGACTTCGTCTCACATACTTTGGACATGCGATCACAATGGACCAGTCCCTAGAAAAGGACATCATGCATGGTAAAATAGAGGGTCAGCAAAAAAAGAGGAAGACCCTCAACGAGATGGATTGACACAGTGGCTGCAACAATGGGCTTGAATATGGCCGTGATTGTGAGGATGGCGCAGTACCAGGCAGTGTGTCATTCTGTTGTACACAGGGTCCCTGTGAGTTGGATCTGACTTGATGGCAACTATGAAAATTTTCTTTTTTCTCCCTACCTGATCCCTCTGGAATTGGAAAACTCTTAATGAGTATCCTTATCTTGTGGCAATGTAATTACTTGCATAAGTTCAATAAGTTCCTTGTTAATAGAACACAATTGGAAACTCTAGTTATATAACCAAGCTTTGGCTGGAAAGTCATGTTTGAGAGTGATTCTCAGAGAATCAGGTATGACCAGACATGTTTAAGAAACTAAGATTGACTTTTTGGAAAACTGGTCTGGTACCTGGCTTATAGGGTTTCCAGCCTTACAGGTGAGTAAGGAAGGTCACTCTCTGGCAGGCCCAAGAACCATATGGTATTTTGGGACCTTGAGAAAAGAAGAACTCGCCCAAATCTGTAGGAACTACAGTGAGATCTGGTGGCAAGTTCTTTGCTTGGCCTCCTAACGTTGACAGGCTTTTATAAATTTACTTTGAAGTTCCTTATGAAAACTCCCAACAAAAAAACTTAAAAGATCTGTATGATAAATTGTCGTTATTGCTGCGCCAGCCTTATTGTAAGATCAATGTCTTTGCTTTGAAATTGTCTTTGATCAAAGGGAAGGTGAGTGTAGAGAGAAATTTTATGTTTCAGTAGAAAATTATGACAAGCCCTTGTGGACCATCAGATTCTGGTCCTGTTTATTGTATTTGAGCTATTTTATATCTCCTTGTAAACTACTGACAACTAACGGTTTTGTTTTGTACCTGTAAATTGAACTAATTCTTGTTACATAGTTTATGCTTTGAATCAATGACCCAAAGAAATATGAGAGGCATCAACGATGTAAAAACAAGAAAATAAACTATTGCTCATTTAAATACAGCACTAAATGGAAGTTTAAAAGCCTCTAACTGAAAGGCAGATGCTACCACAGTAGCTAAAAAGTTGTTAGAACAAATTTTACGTCTTTTAGAAGTGCCTTTAGAATTGTCTAGTGATTGGGACACACATTTTACAAAATCAATTATCAAGAAAATTTGTCATGGTATGCGAATTTGCCAAGGTCTGCGTTGTCCTTCTCATCCACAGTCATCTGGCAAAGTAGAAAGAACAAATAGAACGCTAAGGCTAAAATTAGTCAAACTCTCAGAATCCCTAAATCTCTAATGGATTAGTCCCAGCTTACCTCAAACAGGTGTACGCAGCCTTCCAAGAACTAATTTCTGAGAAAGGACACATTCCCCACAACCTAAAACTGGGAGATTTGATGTTCTGAGAAGATCAAAAGAAATCAGCACCTGAACCCTGCTAGAAAGGACCCTTTTGGGTGCTGTTCACCACCCACACAGCAGCCAAACTCAAAGGAATAGATCACTGGGTACATAGCTCTCAAACTCAGACTCACCCAAGATCACTGTACCCCAGAGGTAGATGATGTCCTGAGGTAGACAGTTTCCACCCAAGATTCTGGATAAGTCCATGACTGAGCCTCAAATCTGGACCATACCCAGTATCATTATTTTTTTGGAAGGGTAGACAATCATGCTATCCATTCCCAGGGTACCAAAATGATTCTTTTGCTCGATGAATCTCTGCTCAGACTTTGTCCCCTGATTGGCAAGGATTTTGTGGATTAGAATATCTAGTTCTACATCTTTAATTCCTTAGGGCCCTTAATGCTAGCCAAGTTTAAATCTAGGACCTTTTGTTCATTGACTTAAAAGGGATTCCAGTCCTCTAATTGGTCTAGCTTCTGGTTTTCACTCATTTATTAGGGCAATCTTCCCTAGTTTAGGGGTTTCAAAAAGCAATCCATAATACAAGTAGTCCCCAGCTTCTGACATGGTTCCATTCTGATGGCTCGGTTTTAAGTCTGAGTGAGTGACTTGGTTTTAACTTAAGTTGAATACCTCTTTTTTTTTTTTAGCTTTTATTACTATTGCCTTTTATTACCAATATCTTTGTAAATCCAATCTTTGAACATCTGAGAATGGTAACATCAGCAAATTATGCAACATTGTATGTAGAACACATTACTAACAGTAAGATGTACCAAAACAAACAAACAAGCAGCAACAAAAGAAACAAACAAAAAAACAGAAGGTCATAAGAGCTGTTCGTCATAACTGGACTATGTCATAAGTCAGGGACTACCGGTATATCAAAGTCTGTAAAGCTATCTTTTAACTCTGTTTCATAAGTGCTGGTGTTTATGAGTGGTCATATCCTAGAAAGATGACCAGAAAGGGGCGGAGGGCAGGGGGGGAATTGTTAAAGAAAATGCCTATCCTCTCAATTTAAATTTAACTCTTAACACACATCCCAGAAACTAAAACCCATGAAAAGGAGTTCTGGGAAAAGTTTAAATATTTGGATAAGCCATAGCTAGCCTATAGAATGCAGACACTTAATAAACCAACAAACTGAATAAAAAATAATAAACAACTACAACAAAAACAAAAACTTATAAAAAAACCTTAATAAACCAATCCAAGCCACCTCCTGCCAATTAAGTGAATTACACACTCATTTTACATGTCCCTTTTGGTAACTCCCCTGTCTGTACGGTATATAAGCTGATCAGAATTGTAATGCAATGGGCTCATCTCTCCGAAGGGATACTTCCTGCTTTCGAACATTTTTTTCTGGCCAATAAAACCTTTTAACTCTAATTGGCTTATCAATCACATTTTTCTTTTGACAGTTCCTTGACTTCAAAATTGGCTTTTCTATTGATTGCTTACCATTACGAGTGGTCCTAACTACATGTGTATTCTTGGTTGTAGCAAGCTCGGTGTGCTACAAGGTTGTCAACCTTACCTGCCGTGACCATTCTGTCCAAGTGCCATCAGGTGTTGGTCTGTGACAGTGTACAGCTCACCTGTTGCCATGGCAAGGAGCAGAGGTGTGTGTGTGGCCCCAGGGACAGAAGCTGATCGTTCCTGTTTCCCTTTTTCAGTTCAGACTCTGTCATCTGAGCCATGAGATTCTGGTGGCTCCTGCTTGCTGTTGGAGCCTGCACAGGGAACATAAACTCACAGGACATGTGCAGGCAAGGGCATTCTGGCATCCCTGGGAATCCTGGGCACAACGGTTTGCCAGGAAGAGATGGACGAGATGGAGCAAAGGGGGACAAAGGGGATGCAGGTACTCCCCACCTGGTAGCCTTTAGCTGCCCTTCTACTTACCTCTCTCATTCATTTTATCTTGTCGATCCATTCATCCATCCACTTATTCATCACTCATTCATCCATCGAGCAAACGTTTATTGAGAGCCTACTCCATACCAGATTCTTCATTAGGTGTTGGCGATGACGCAGGACAAGACTGGCACGACCCTGCCTTATGGACTTTCTAATTTAGTGGGAATACCTGTTTGTTAGCCGTCACCTCTGACGCTACAGGGCCATTTTCAGGAGCATATGATGGTGTAGACGTTCCTGCCTCATGCGACAGGTATGGTGGATCTTTGGCAACCTGCGGTCTATAGCTGCCATTGAGTCAACTCCAACTCATGGTGACCTCATGTACAACAGAACAAAATGCTGCCCAATCCTCACAATTGCTGGCATGTTTGAGTGTGTTGTTGTGGTTACTGTACTTCACCAAACATGATGTCCTTCTCCTTCGATTGATCCCTCCTGATGACATGTCCAAAGCAAGTGAGTTGGGCAATATTCTTCTGTGATCCATAGGGCTTTCACTGACAATTTTTTGGAAGTAGATAACCAGGTCTTTCTTCCTAGTCTGTTTTAGGCTGGAAGCTCTGCTGAAACCTGTCCGCCATGGGTGACCCTGCTGATATGTGAAATACTGGTGACATAGCCTCCAGCATCATAGCAACACAAGCCACCACAGTACAACAAATGGACAGCAGTGAGCACGTTAACCATTTGCACCACCCAGGGACTCCCCTGCAAATTTTCTCTATGAGTTCTCTCTGACTGGATAGTAACTCTCACAAATCCATGTAATTCCAGTCACTTTTTGGCATTAGACCAGTCTCATTTCCAGATAGCAAAAAGCTTAGTCCAAGTTTATAGCAAAACCTCAGTCTTACTGAAATCAAGTCTTCTACCCTCCCCCGGAGACCAGCAGTGGGGTGGGTGTGTATGTGTTCACATGCTCACATTCATCTCTGGATATATCTGTCTTCGCAGTAAATCCATCCGGTACTTCCACTGTCCTTCCTCACTGCCAGGACCACCTCTGACTTCAGAGACAGGGCTGGGTTAGGGGAGAAGAGATGCAACAAGTGTTACTTCACAATTACTCTAAGGCAAAGATGAGCAGATAAGGGCGCAGGGAAACAAGAGCACTGGAAATGGAACAGCCAGAATGCAGTAAAAGAGAATGTTGACACATTATGAAAAACGTAACTAATGTCACTGAACAAGTTGTATAGAAATTGTCAAATGGGAACCTAATTTACTGTGTAAACTTTCACCAAAACACAATAAAGTATTATTTTAAAAAAAGAAGCATCGCTTACCTAGTGCCACTATAGTCTGGCATGGCTGCCTTCTGAGGAAGACGATCCAACGCCGGCCTTTCTTTGACAGGTGTTTTGGGGTTTTTTGTGGACTTCCTGCACTCACTGCCCAATGGCATCCAAATGGCCCTCAGCTCCTAGCTCAGTCTCTCTCTGGGGCGGGGGTGGGGGGGTCCCCTCACCTTGGCAGACAGTTCTCATGGGTAGGGTTTTTTCAATATATCTCAAGCCTGGCCCTCTGAAGGCACTTTATCCCCTAGGAAAAAAAGGTACTTTTGCCCTCGTGGACTCAGAAAGCACTGGGTGTTCACAGTGCCGCTGCCCTCTTGGCTCTGCCATTGGGACAGCTGCAGCCGGCCTTTTCTTTAGATTTTTCTAGTTGGAAGTCGGCAGTTCCATAGTGCAAACAGTTAATGTGCTCAGCTGCTAACTGAAAGGTTGGAGGTTCAAGTCCACCCAGAGGCACCTTGGAAGAAAGGCCTCGTGATCTACTTCCAAAAAATCCGCATTGAAAATCCTATGGAGCACAGTTCTACTCTGACACACGTGGGATTGCCAGGAGTCAGAGTTGACTCCAGGGCAACCAGAAAAGTTGAAAGTCAGGCATCAGTCTCCATGACTTCACACTCCCAGGAACACATTCTAGCTTTCCCTAAAAACACAATTAGCTCCAGGTTCAAGGTAACATTTCTGCAGCTCACCAGGCCTCTGGCCAGAGGAGTATGGTAGGTGGGGCCAGGTGATAGTTGTTTCTGGATCTTGTACTTAGTCCTTCTCTCTGACTTAGAGCAAGTGTGTGTGTTATTTCCAAATGTATGAGATTTAAATTTTTAAATATTTATTGTATTTTATGCACACAAAAGGAGACAGAATGATAGATTAAAACAAAAACAAACCCGTTGCCATTGAGTCGATTCTGACTTATGGTGCCCCCATGAGTTACAGAATAGAACTTCACGCCAGAGGGGTTTCTTGGCAGGAATCTTTACAGAACCAAATCGCTAGGACTTTCTCCCATGGTTCCACCGGATGGGTCTGAATCGCCAACTTTTAGGTTAGTAGTCAAGCGCGTCTGTCAGTTTGTTGTACTATGGGGCTTGTGTGTTGCTGTGATACTGGAAGCTATGTCACCAGTATTCAAATACCAGAAGGGTCACCCATGGTGGACAGGTTTTAACTGAGCTTCCAGACCAAGAAAGACTAGGAAGAAGGACATGGCAGTCTACTTCTGAAAAGAATTAGCCAGTGAAAACCTTGTGAATAGAACAGAACACTGTCTGATACAGTGCCAGAAGATGAGCCCCTCAGGTTGTAAGGCACTCAAAATACGACTGGGGAAGAGCTGCTTCCTCAAAGTAGAGTTGATCTTAATGACATGGATGGAGTCAAGCTTTCAGGACCTTCATTTGCTGATGTGGCGCGACCCAAAATGGGAAGAAACAGATGCAAACATCCATTAATAACCTGGAATGTATGAAATATGAGTCTAGGAAAATTGGGAATAAATGGGAATTCCAGAACACTTAATTGTGCTCAAGAGGAATCTGTAAGTGGATCAAGAGGCAGTCGTTTAAACAGAGCAAGGGGATACTGCATGGTTTAAAGTCAGGAAAGATGTGCATCAGTGTTGTATCCTTTCACCATACCTATTCAATCTGTATGCTGAGCAAATAATCTGAGAAGCTGGACTATATGAAAAAGAATGGGGCAGCAGGATTGGAGGAAGACTCATTAACAACCTACACTACGCATGATACAACCTTGCTTGCTAAAAACGAAGAGGACTTGAAGCACTTACTGATGAAGATCCAAGATGACAGCCTTCAGTATGAATTACACCTCAACATAAAGAAAACAAAAATCCTCACAACTAGACCAATTAGTAACATCATGAGACATGGAGAAAATATTGAAGTTGTCAAGGATTTCCTTTTACTTGGATCCACAATCAACACTCATGGAAACCGCAGTCCAGAAATCAAAAGACGTGTTGCACTGGGCAAGTCTGCAGCAAAAGATCTCTTTAAAGTGTTGAAAAGCGAAGACCTTGAGGACTAAGGTGTGCCTGACCCAAGCCATGGTGTTTTCAGTTGCCTCATGCGCATGCCAAAGCTGGACAATGAATAAGGGAGACCAAAGATGAATTGATGCCTTTGAATTGTGGTGCTGGCGAAGAATATTGAATATACCACGGACTGCCAAAAGAACGAACAAATCTGTCTTGGTGGAAGTACAACCAGAATGTTCTTTAGAAGCAAGGATGGTGAGACTGCATCTCACATACTTTGGACATGTTATCAGGAGGGATCAGTCCCTGGAGAAGGACATCATGCTTGGTAGAGGGTCAGCAAAAAAGAAGAAGACCCTCAACAAGATGGATTGACACAGTGGCTGCAACAGTGGGCTTCAGCATTGCGACAATTGTGAGGATGATGCAGGACTGGGCAGTGTTTCGTTCTGTTGTGGATAGGGTCGCTATGAGTCGAAACCAGCTTGACAGCACTAACAACGATAGTCAAGTGTGAACCTTTTGTGCCATCCAGGGACCCTTAGTAAGACAGGCAGATAGACAGACAGAAAATAAGGAGGAATAAGACAAATACTCATCTCTAACACCAAAGTCTCTGCCTCTCCCCTAAAGAATCTCTTTCCTCTCCAAGTATATCCAATACCCATTCTTTCAAATTTCCATATTTCATACTTATAATTTATTTATATTTTTAGATAGGTCATATATATATATTTCTTAGAAGAATATTCTATCACATTGCTCATGCTAAAACTTCATCTTTTTCTTGCCCTGTTAAAACTTATCTGTGTGTATGTTTTATAGTAAGCAAATTTTAGTACGTTAAAAACCCAAAACCAAACACGTTGCCATCTGACTCATAGCGACCCTATAAGAAAGAGTAGAACTGCCCCACAGGGTTTCCAAGGAGCAGCTGGTGGATTCCAACAGCTGATCTTTTAGTTAGCAGCAAACCTCTTAACCACTGCGCCATCAGGGCTCCTTTAGTACATTACCTGTACCTAATTTGTAAACACACACGTACATAATGATTAGAGTATGCGTTCACACTATGTTATTTGGGGGTGCATAATCAAAGAAGTTTGGTGGCTACTGCTCTAGAGAATGGAAAAACTGGGAATTCGGCAGAGGAACCAAAAGCAAGTTAGGAGAGGAGAACTTTCACCTCTAATGTGGTCTGTGCAGGGAGTTGAGAGGGAAGGAAGAGGAAGTAAATGTAGGGATGACCCCAGTCAGAGGCTCCCAGGGGTTCCCAGTGGTACTCAGGGCTTATGTGGGAGCATTAGCTTCAGACCTGCTGGCAAAGTCAGAAAGTCAGACATGATCACATCTGGGAAGTTAACTTCTTTTCAAGCTCCACTAATATATTTGCCCTATCTGTCCTGCCTCAGGAATTGGAGGCTGACCCAAGCCTGCCCTATCACCCAAGGCTGGGTCAGTGGGGCTGGGATATGGGTGTCTCTGCTGTAATGGGAGAAGCCAGAGTCTGGGTTGAACTGTGCGCTATTGAGCATCAAGCTGCCTTTTACCATATCTGGAGCCACTTACAACTTGCTCACTAATAACACGGGAAGTGGAGCTCAGGGTAGCCTGCTCTGAGGACCAGGACTCCTATGTGGTCGGCAAAACCTTGTTCATGTGACATTTCTCAAATGGGGTCTCCTGACTAGATTGGTGATATTTACCAAGAAAGATCCTTCTAGGAGCCTCCTTCCCAACCCAAATAGTGTCATGCTACCTTAGTCATCTATGTTTTTGTAGGAGGCTAATGAACCTTCTACTCCACCTTTCCACACAAGAGTGATGGAAAAGGAAGAGGAGAAAGCCATCCACTCCCTCCAGCATTCAGATCACATGACCAGTATTCAGCACATGAGACAAATGCAACTGTGACCTGCATGGCACACACACCCCTCCTTACCCATCTGTTCTGTGCACTCATGCTGTCATCTCGGAGCAGGGTACTTGGGAAGTCCACACCACTGCTTTGATAATTCACTTACTTTACTCAACTTAAACCAGAATGCTCCTTAGAAGTGAGGACGGCAAGACTTCAGCTTACTCTGGACACGCCATCATGAAAGGCCAATTGGTAGAAAAGGATATCATGTTTAGTAAAGTAGGGGGGTCAGGAAAAACAAGGGAAACCCTCAGTGAGATGCATTGACACAACAGCTGCAACAATGGTCTCAAACATATTAATAACCATGAAGAGGACTGGGCAGTGTTTCATTTGTTGTACATTAGGTCACTGTGAGTTGGAGCTGACTCAATGGCAACTAAAAACAATAACAACTGCCTTGATGTTTTCTCACACATCTGCCTTTTTCCACCTATACTTCTGTAAGGGAGGGTAGTTTATGACAGGGCTGGGGACCACCCCAGTACTCTCCAACATCTACCATTCATTGACACCATGTCTAGTAAAGTCTGAATTGGAATTCTAAATCTTGTCTGTTTTTTTTCTTTTTCAACTAGGAGAACCAGGACTCCCTGGAGGCCCAGGGAAGGATGGAATCAATGGAGAGAAAGGTGAACGAGGTCAGAAATTGTTTTCCTATTTTACCATGATCTAGTTCTGAACTTTCAGTGAATTAACAATAATTATCAAGTGTTGGAAACCCTGGTGGCATAGTGGTTAAGAGCTATCTGCTAACCAAAAGGTTGGCAGTTTGAATCCACCAGGCACTCCTTGGCAACTCTATGAGGCAGTTCTACTTTGTCCTAAAGGGTTGCTATGAGTCGGAATCGACTCTAGGGCAGCAGGTTTGGTTTTTTTTTTTTTTTTTATTAAGTGTTTACCAAGGATAAACTCTTTACTAGGCTCTGGGGTGATCCAAAGATAAAGCAACACAGTTATTTCCCTCTAAAAGCTATCACTGCTGAATATTTTGATCAGAGAACTTATAGAAGAATCTTGATCAAAAAAGTGAAAATTTGGAACAGAATTTCAGATTGTCATGGAATCCAGACTTTCTGGAGACTATTCCCCTGAAACTATTCCCCTGAGATAATCTTTAAACCCTAAACCAAAATATTCCATGAAGTCCCCCTTAAATCAAACAACAGGTTAGCTAAATTAGTACAGGATCATGCTTAAGCAGGAAACCCTGGTGGCATAGTGGTTGAGAGTTATGGGCAGTTCGAATCCACCAGGTGCTCCTTGGAAACACTATGGGGCAGTTCTAATCTGTCCTGTAGGGTTGCTATGAGTCGGAATTGACTCAACAGCAATGGTTTTTTTTTTTTTTTTTTATGTTGAGCACTGTGGTCTTTTAAAGAATGATCTATCTGGGATCAAGTTGACAACAGCAACTCAAATGTTAGATAGGAAACTTAGGGGTTAGTAAGTTTATGTTAATTGGGGAGGAACAACTTGGGAAAGGAGGGTGAGAATGGTTGCACAACTTGAAGAATGTAATCAATGTCACTGAATTGTACATGTAAAAATTGTTGAATTGGTGTATGTTTTGCTATGTATATTCTCAACAACAACAACAAAGCCTATGATTTAATCTAAGGTTCAATAATTTTTTTTGTAAAAATAGTAAACATTTTCAACTTTCTATGTCATACAGTCTCTGTCACAACTAATCAACTCAGCTGTTACAGTGAAAAGCAGCAAGATGCTCTGTAAATTAATAAATGTGACTGTGCCCCAATAAAACATCATTTGTGAAAACTGAAATTTGAATTTTATATAATTTTCCTGTATCAGGAAATATTATTTATGACCATTTAAAAATGTAAACAATTCTAAGCTGTCGATGGTACAAAAACAGGCAGCAGGCCAGATTTTGCCCAAGTGCCATAGGTTGCTGAACCCTGATTTAGTGGATGAGCACTGAGGAGTGAGACTGAGTACTGACGCAGTGGGTCTGGCAACACTCCATGGAGAAGACCACTGCATGGTCTGGCCCAACTGTGGTTGGGCCTTGAAGGGTAAGGACTCTGGCAGGTGGAGATTGATTGACAGAGAGAACAGTCATAATGGCAAACATGTATAATGTTTATGTGCTACATTGTTCTACATGCTTTTCGTGTACTGACTTGATACAATAGCCCTAAGTTAGTAGGAGTCCCTGAGTGGCACAAGCAGTTAAGCACTCGACTAGTAGTCAAAAGGTTGGAGGTTCAAACTCACCCAAGTAAGGCCTTGTGATCTACTTCTGAAAAATCAGCCACCGAAAACTCTAACGGAGCACAGTTCTACTCTAACACATACGAGGTCATTATAGGTCAAGAGTCAATTTAACAATTTTTTTTTCTAAGTTAGGTGCTATTACCATACAATTTTATAGATAAGGGAAGAGAGGTGTAAGTGGTGCAGACAGGATAGAATCCTGCATTTGAACTCCAGAACCCATGCTTGTAACCATGACTTTGCAGACTGGGTGGAGGAAATAGAGGATCACTGAGCATATATGTAGAAAGATGAATTGTGCAATATGATTTACAGTGACAGGCTGGAGGTGGACAACAGAGCAAGGAATGCCACACTCGTGGCTTTACTTCGTGTTCCTTTCAGTGCGGATTTTTGATTGGGTGTTACACAACGAGGGCTGAGTATCAGTTAGCTGAAAGCAGCCTTCGTAACAATGGCCTTTTGCACTTCTTCCCTAATCAGAAAAGCACATTCTCCCAAGCATCAGCATAGTGTAGTGGTCATAATGGTAGACTTAGGTGGTCAAGAGTTTAATTTCTAAAGTGATCCCCTGCGCTAATTTATTATACAGGAATCAAAAGGTGGTATCTGTGAGCTATGAGAAAAAAAGTTACCAGACAGAGACACCAAATGGAGTTACAGTTTGAAATGGAGAACAGACATGAACTTATTCGGAGAACTGACCCAGAAGCTCCATGGGAGAAAGACCTGGCAATTTGCTTCCATAAAGATTATAGCCTGGGACATGAGTCAACTGCCGACTCAAAGGCATTGTCTCAGGCTGGGTTCTTAGAGACGCTAAAACCAGTGAAGTGTTTATATATACATATGTCATAGAGAGAGAGATTTATCTCAAGGAAATGGCTCACATGGTTGTGATTGTAGAGGCTGGCAACTCCCAAGTCCATCGGTCAGGCATCAGGCGCCAGGCTGGAGGCTTCTCCTGACTCATGGGGCTGAACTTCAGGGGGCGCTGAGCTTCAGAGGCTGAGGAACCCAAGATCCACAGATCAAATGGCAGGCTGCTGACTCACAGCTGCAAAGGCTAACGAATCCAAGATTGGCAGGTAAGATGGTAGGCTGACAAGCCAAATGCAGGAGCAAGAGCAGAGCAAAAGCCAGTGAGCTTTGACAGAAAGTCCACATATATTGGGTGCAGACCAACCTCCAAGGAAATTCCCTTTCAGCTGATTGGCTACCCGGAACAGATCCCACCATGGAGGTGATCACATTATATCAGATCTCATCATGGAAGTGATTATATCACTACACGAATGCCGAACTACATCGTAACTGCCGAACCACTGAGAATCATGGCCAGGTTGACACACAACTTAATGATCACACGACCACCACATTTTCTTTCTAAAATTTTTTAAAATGTGTGTGTGTGTGTGTGTGCACAGTTGGGGAGTAAATGGATTTTAAACCCCGAACCTGTACTATACTGGTGTTGTGGTGGTTAAGGTTGTGTGTCATCTTAGTTGGGCCATGATTCTTAGTGGTTTGGCAGTTATGTAATGGAGTAGTTTGGTAATTATGTAATGATGTGGTTTGGCAGTTATGTAATGATATAATTTGGCAGTTATGTAATGATGTAGTTATCCTCCATTTTGTGATATAATGTAATCATCTTCGTGATGTGATCTGATGTGATCAGCCAATCAGTTGTAAGAGGAGTTTCCTCGAGGGTATGGCCTGCATCCAATACACATGGACCTTCTGGCAAAGCTCTCTGGGTTTTGCTTGCTCTGGATTCTGCATGCAGCCTGTCATCATCTGATCTCTGGCTCTCGGAACTTGAGCTAGCTGCCTGCTGTATTGCCTACCAATCTTGGGATTTGTCAGCCTCTGCAGTCTGTGAGCCAGCAGCCTGCTGTCTTACCTGCTGATCTTGGATTCATTAGCCTCTGCAGCCTGTGAGCCAGTGACCTGCCATTTGATCTTTGGTTTGTCAGCCCCTGTAGTTACATGAGAAGCCTCCAGCCTGACATCTGCCCCACGGACTTGGGGCTTACCAGCCTCTACAACTGCATGAGCCATTTCCTTGAGCTAAATCTCTCTCTCTATAACCCACTGCCTTTGAGTCGATTCCGACTCATAGCGACCCTATAGGACAGAGTAGAACTGCCCCATAGAGTTTCCAAAGAGTGCCAGGTGGATTCGAACAGCTGACCTTTTGGTTATCAGCCGTAGCACTTAACCACTATACCACCAGGCTTTCTTCTCTCTCTCTCTCTCTATATGTATATATGCTTCACTGGTTTTGCTTCTCTAGAGAACCCAGCCTAAGACACATGTACTACTTTGTCTCCTTTGTATGTTCAACAACAACAAAAAAAAAACAAAAGTTGTTTTCTACAAGGTTATGTTTCATAGTCATCTCTTCCTTTATTCCCCCTTTCTCTGTTTAGGAGCAGATGGAAAAGTTGAGGCAAAAGGCATCAAAGGTGAACCAGGCTCAAGAGGATCCCCAGGGAAGCACGGGCCAAAGGGATTTGTCGGTCCTATGGGAGAGAAAGGCCTCAAAGGAGAGACAGGCCCTCAAGGGCAAAAGGGGAGTAAGGGTGAAGTGGGGCCCATTGGGCCAGAAGGCTTACAAGGCAACCCTGGACCTTTGGGCACAACTGGCTTACGTGGCCCTGTTGGCCCCATCGGAAAGCCTGGTCCCAAGGGAGATGCTGGGCCCATAGGGCCCCAGGGTGAGCCAGGAGACAGGGGAATGAGAGGCTGGAAAGGGGATCGAGGAGAAAAAGGGAAAATTGGTGAGACTCCTGTGTTGCCAAAAAGCGCCTTCACTGTGGGGCTCACAGTGTTGAGCAAGTTTCCTTCTTCAGATTTACCCATCAAATTTGATAGGATCCTATACAATGAATTCCACCACTACAACGTAGCCACAGGGAAATTCACCTGCCACATCGCTGGGGTCTATTACTTCACCTACCACATCACGGTGTTCTCCAGGAACGTGCAGGTGTCTTTGGTCAAAAACGGGGTGAAAGTTCTGCACACCAAGGACGGTTATCTAAGCTCTGAGGACCAGGCGTCCGGGGGCACGGTACTGGAGCTGAAGCTTGGGGATGAGGTATGGATGCAGGTGACAGGAGGAGAGAGGTTTAATGGCTTGTTTGCAGACGAAGATGATGATACAACTTTCACGGGCTTCCTACTGTTCACCAGCTCGTGACCCAGAGGGTTTATAAACTTGCCTCGCCATCCACAGAATTAGCTTAATGAAGAAGTCATTAGGTGAATTTATGATATTAATTGCACTAAGTACTGCAATAATCACACAAAGGTGAGAATAGGAAAGTTATCCCTAAAACTGATTTTATGAAAATTACTGTCTTTCCAAGAATAAATTTAAAAATAACTTGTGCTGTTTCTTTTTTTGAACACTTTTGGGTTGTTTCTTCTAATTTATTTAGTAGTTTCCTTCATTCCTATTACCCGAAGAATCCTTTTTGTGTGTGTGGCGTTGGGAAGAGTGTTGATATCATGTTAGTGCTCTAAGGAGCCATCTGTGTTTCAGGGATCAAGAAAAGGAACATGTTTGTTCTATTTAGTGACTAATGAGCTGGCGAAAATGAGACATCCCAGAAAGCTGAAGAACATTTTGCTCATTTTCTCCCTCGGGTTTTAATTGCCATTCAATTCAGCAAACATTTGCTTAGTTAACCATTTGCCAGACTCTCGCCAAGATGAATAAGGAAAACTTCCTGTTCTCAAACAGCTCACCATCTAATATTTCACAATCACTATTTTCTTTCTAAGGAGCCCTGGTGGCGCACTGGTTAAGTGCTCAGCAGCTAACTGGTGGGAAAAAAATCTGGAGGTCTGCTCTCAAAAAAAGATTAGAGCCCAGAAAACCTTATGGGGCAGTTCTGCACTGTCACATGGGGTCACTATGAGTCAAACATTGACTTGAAGGCACGTAACAACAAAAACATTTTTCTTCTACCAATTTTAAATGATCTATGAGAGAGAAAAAAATTTACTGGACAGAGACACCTTATGAAGTTACAATCATAAGAGCAGTGGGATGAATTTATTATGAGAGTAGGGTAAAAGGGAACCTTCTCTTTAGGCCTGTCAAATTTAGGGGGGGATATAAACGATGAGGCGTAAATTATGTTTTAAAGGACATGAAAAACAAAGTTGATTGGGGAGTCTATTCTCCCATCTGAGATTATTTTTCATCAGTTGTCTGTGAATCTGGAATCCAGTTTTCAAAAGTCTAACAACTATATTCAGGCTTTCTGGGATGCCAAACACCTTGTTAACATACCACCTGCCACCACCTGCTGAGGGAGTCTTTTTGCTTAAGTGTTTGCATTCTAAAAGGTAAGGTCCTCTTTTGTGAAACCAACTCTGGGCTAAGAAAAAACCCTCATATTTGAAACTTTTTTCTAAAAACGTAATGAAACCAATGTTTTTGTAAAATACATTGATGAATATTTCTTTTTCAAGTGACATATTTCCTGTCTTTGCAACGGTGTGCCCCAGGCACCAGGTCTGCACTGTGACCTGGCTGCCTTGAAGACACATGGCCCCTGAGTAACGACTCCAGGAGCCAACAAGCTACAAATAACTCGATGTTAATAATAACATGGAGTCAGGAGTTGGGGAATTTTAAATAACTGTAAATCTCTGATTAAAAAGCTAATAGAGAAGGAAAGCACAATTTACTGTATATACACAATGAAACATAAAATTTATAAAACCAGTTGCCATCAAGTCAACTCTGATTCATGGTGACCCCATGTATGTCAGAGTAGAGCTGTGTTCCACAGGGCTTCCAGTGGTTGGTTTTTTGGTAGTAGATCATCAGGCCTTACTTCCAAGGTGCCTCTGGGTAGAGTCGAACCTCCAACCATTTGGTTAGCAGCTGAGTGCAGTAATGGTTTGTACCACCCAGGGATTCCGTAGAATTTATAGTCAAGGTAAAAAATACCACAGGTACGCTATAGTCTTTGTTTTAACTAAACTTCACTGGTTATCATCATCATCACCATCTCTTGCACTTTTCCCCATACCAGGTAAAACTTAAAATTTGATTTCATGTGTGGGGGTGGGGAGGGGGAGTGTTAGAAGATTCTATAGGAAACACATACAATGCCCTTGGCCTTCACCTCTAGCCCTTTGGGACTTCAGAGAAGGTCTCCAGCCTGCTCAAATCCAACAGGAAATGTTAAAATGAGCAAGGCTTTTACCTTAGAACCAAACATTCGGGGTGAGATAAAGCTCTGAACAGGACTGCACAGGAAGCACCTTTTAAATATGTGACTGTTGTTTGCTGTGGAATGAAAAGGTTCACTTGGATTCTTGTTCCTTTGCACAACTCACACCTCTGGTATATAAAAAAAAAAAATTTTTTTTTTTTTATAAGGTAACTAAATCACCCTTTCATTAGTTCATAAAAGACCATAGTCCATCTCATTCAGACACTGATACGCAGGAGTCAATAGGTATCCAGCTCCTGCGTCAAGCAGAGAAGGAGACGTGTTACTTAGAGGGGCTAGCTGAAGTCCTTGGGTGGTGTAGATGGTTAATGAGATTGGCTGCAAACCTCTAAGGCCTTGTGATCGATCCACTTCCAAAAAATCTGCAATTGAAAACCCTATGGAGTGCAATTCTACTCTGACACACATGGGGTCGCCGTGAGTTGGAGTCAATTTGGCGACAACTAGTTTAGCTGAAGGCTGAAGTGGCAGGCTGGTGGATTTGAGCTGCCGACCTTTTGGTTAGCAGCCAAGCTCTTAACCATTGCGCCACTGGGGCTCCCATTCTTGCCTTCTCTCCTAAAAACCAGAAAAAGCAGTTGCTGTTTAGTTGACTCCAACTCATGGCAGCCCCACGTGTGTCAAATTAGAACCGTGTTCTATAGGGTTTTCAAGGATGTGACCTTTCGGAAGCAGTCTCGAGGCCTGTCTTCCAAGGCACCTCTGGGCAGCTTCAAATCACCAACCTTTTGGTTAGCAGTTAAGTGCTTAACCACTCACACCACCCAGGGGCTCCTCTACTCTCCTAGGTGGTCTTCTCTCCTCAGGCCCAGCCCACCTGGCCGCACTTCTGCAGGAGGGTCAGTTCTCAAAGGGTGAGTCTCACGTTGATTATCCATTCAGCAGCCTCACCCCAGGAGATTACCAAGAAGTGGCAGGTTACTGCGACCAGCCTCAGAAGCAGGGCTCTGTCCAGGCAAAATGTGAGAGTTGCTTTTACAGCCTCACTTTTCCTTATGTACAACAGAACGAAACACTGCCCGGTTGTGTGCCAACGTCACAATCATTGTTATGCGTGAGCCGGTTGTTGTGGCTACTGTGTCAATCCATCTCTTTGAGACGCTTCCTCTTTTTCTGTGAACCTCTACTCTATCAAGCATGATGTCCTTCTCCAGGTACTGATCCCTCCAGATGTGACCCCAAGTACTCCCCAGCATGTTTATTCCTATTTCAAAATGGGCAGCTGAGAACTTGACACAACTAATGCCATCATGAAACTGTAAGTTCTTCTCCTTGCTCTGCCTGCCCCCTCCTTCACATACCTCTGTTAATTACTTTGTTTTGCCCAAATGTTAATGGCTTTGTTCTCTGTCTGACCACCTGTGGCCTACAATCCCCACAGGAAAATCTTTAGCCTAATAAAGAAATGTCTGGCAGGAGACTACGAAGACATTTGTAACCCTTGTAAGATTCTATAAAAGCTCAAATGTAAATTTGCTCTTTGGGGCTCCATATAGACAGCCCGTGTTGCTGCCCGGTCCCCGGTGATGTAAACATCTCCTTAATAAACTTTCTCACTCTTTCTGACTCGGGGTATGTTTCATTGGCTCGACTGCTCCACGGCACGGACCCTAATCAGGTAACACTGAGAACATGTCCAAAGCATGTGAGATGCAGTCTTGCCATCCTTGCTTCTAAGGAGCATTTTGGCTGCACTTCTTCCAAGACAGACTTGTTCATTCTTTTGGCAGTCCGTGATATATTCAGTATTCCTTGCCAACACTATAATTCGAATATAATTCAAAGGCATGAATTCTTTGGTATTCCTTATTCATCATGATATTATAATAATCATTCATTATGATTGTCATACAAGTTAAAATAGATAAAGAAGATTCAGTGTTAATTTACCTGGTTACACTCAACCGGAACCCCGACACGCAGTCACACCATGTATTTAATTTAAACCATCTTTTAGAATTTTTTTTTTTTTTTTTAGAGTGGAAATAGATTCATTGAAACGTGCACTTGACCGCGTGTCAGAGACCCTGGGTTAGGCCACAGGCTTTATCACTAAATCACGCCGGACAAGGCAGTGATTATTCACACTGCTGCCTTCTCTAACTACCCTCTTCCCCGGGGAATCGGAGTAAGTCAGACTTGGCCCGCCCCGCTCCACTCACGCGAGAGGTCAGACACACAGTAGTAATTCCTTACTCCAGACACACGGGGGCGCCACACAGTAGCGGCTGCTGAGATGGCGGCGGGCGACGCTCTTGCCCGTGGGACGTCGAAATGCGCACGTCCTGAAGGAAGTGTTCTTTGACCCGGAAGCGCGGGGTATCACGTTTCATAGCGTGGGCCGCTGTCTTGGAAACACGGAGCGAGCTCCGTGAGGGAGCTGCGGGGCGCGCGCCCGGGGCAGTGCGGCAGGGGCAGGGGGCTGATACCCGACAAGATGCTGTGCACACTGAGGCTATGCGGCCTCGGAGCCGGGGCGGCAGCTTTCCAACTGCTGCGCACCGGGCGGGGCGACCCTCTCGCCAGGATCTGGCCCCGAGGGGTCAGCACTAGCTGGTCCCCGGTGGGCGCCGCCTTCAATGTCAAACCTCAGGGCCGCCGCCTGGATCTCTTCGGCGAGCGCCGGGTGAGCGGCGCGGAGAGGGCGTCCTCTCGTCACCCCGAGCTAAGCCTGCTCCCTTGCCAGGGGGCTAGCGGAGCTCCGAGCGGGGTTGTTGGGCCTGGGAAGACCCAGGGCGGCGAATCCACGTGTACTGTGGTGTCCTTGCCGGTCACCTCCGGGCTTAGCTAGGGGGAGCAGGGCAGAGAGGCCTGAAATGACCGCTTCTCAAAGCGTGGGGCCCAGCGCTTGCCTCTGCGTGAGCCCCTTGGCGCCATGGGAGCTTAAAATCGGTCACCGTGGCGGTGGCATTCGGCCTGCCGCGTCCCGCCCTCTCCCCTTGGCCACACTCACCCCTACCCTCGCTGAAGCCCACACTTTTGCTCTGACCTTTCTCTTCTGCCTTGAGAGGCCTTGCCCGGTGATTTCACATTGGGTATCAGGTTGTCGTTTCGCAAGAACACATTTTCCGTTACTGGTGTAACAGTAATTCCACTGATACCCGAAATTTCTTCACTTACTGATTTCTTTTTTCAGAACCTTTCTGTTTTCTTTTAGAACACAAAACTGCTGGAAGGGGTCCAAGTTCCTGTAATGCGGTGGATTGATCACGTAAATTTCTTCCCAGAGGAAGTCACTAGACTGAAATCTTATTTGTATATGCACAGTGTCTAGGATGGTGTCTGGCATTCAGTAGGCACTCAATGATACTTGAATGAATGATTTAAAGGTGAAAGGAAGGCAAGCTTGAAAAGCGGGCGTGGGAAAGGATCTTGAAAAGGACTCACCTGTTTCTAGTTGGCATTTTTGGATGTTGTCCATCCTAGGTTAAGGGTTACTTTTGTTTTTGTTTTTTTTATTTCTTCATTATGCCATTGCCTTTCTTATAAATGGAGTCTAAGACATGGTTTCAGTGAGTTAAATGGTGTGTTTCTTATTTTATCTATTTCATCTATTTTTAAATTCTTTTTCTTTGAAATGTGGTAAGCTGAATATCCCCCATGAGGTAGATTATGTTTGTATTAACGTTGGTGTGAGGAGGAAAAATGCCACCTGTAGCTACTCACTCAACAGCTCAAAGAAGTGATGGGTCAGCCTGGTTTTCTGGTGGATGAAATACAGCTAATTTTAGCTTGGTTTTTCTCTGTGCACCGTGATTTTAAGCGCTGATACTAGATTTTCAAATATATGAATTGGCTTTTGCCTCAGGAACAAAAAATTTCATGTAATTGGTGTTTTTTTTAGCATTATCATGTTTGGTATTCCAGGAACAGTGTGGGGAAGTTGTACTGGGAAACGGAAATAGTGCTTGAATTAAATTAAATCACTTTAAAGATCAAATTGATCTTTGCTCCCCATTGTACTCTACCTCCAACTGTCTTTCATTTATTTTCTTCACATTATTACTACGTTTTGAAAAGAGTTCTGTTTCACGAATTGCGTCTTGCAGAAGCAGTTGTGCCTGACCAGGCTGAACATTTTCCCTGTTGGTATTTCAGAAGATGTATCTGTCGAAAAATTTGAGCATGTGCATTAGTTTGTTTTACTTTACTGAGTTCATTCCGTGTGTTAGGCACTGTGTTGAGCAACTGGTTAAAAAAGATGAAGCACAAGGTTTCTGCCGCTAGGAGCTTGCCTTCTAAATACCAAACACCAGTCATCGGGTCCATTCTGCCTCAGGTGACCCCATGTGTGTCAGAATAGAACTGTACTCTGTAGGGTTTCCAATGGCTGATTTTTCAGATATTGATCACCAGGTCTTCTGAGATAGACTTGCATTGCCAACCTTTCGGGTGGTAGTCGATCATGTTAACCGTTTACTCCACGAGTAGAGAAGTCTTTTAAGCGGATACATTCTAGTACAGATGTATGGAAAAAAGTGGGCTTTAGAGATGTATGTGGCAGGTTCCAGTTCCAGCTTTCCCACTGTTAGTTGGTGACCTCATGCGTGTTTTTTTAACTTCTTGAAGTGTTTCTTTATCTGTAAAATGGGAATGATAGTCTCTGCTCTAGAACTGTGCGATTTAAATAAGAAACAAAAAAACCCAAATGATTTAAACAAGAGAACCCATAAAAGCTGCATAGCTCATGACTTGGCTTGCAGTGGGTACGTACTGAATGGTTGGGTGGCTTTTCCTGCCATCCTGTGTGCTGTAACAGAGGTGGTTGAGCTGGTGCAGAGGATGGTTATGTCAGTGAGCAGTCATCCTCATTAGATCTAGGGTTTTTTTTTTTAGTCTTTATCAATATATTAAAACACCTTTGAGAACTATAAAATTGGCTGCCAGTTTCAGCCTATGACTTGGTTTAATTTGTTTATTTAAATCTTTCTAAAAGTCCTTAGGTAAATGGTTTGTGCTCAACTGCTGGCTGAAAGGTTGGTGGCTCAAACCCATCCAGGAGCACCACAGAAGAAAAGGCCTGGTGATCTCCCATAAAGATTATAGCTCACAAAACCCTGTGGAGCAGTTCTATTCTGTCATGTGTGGGGCCACCAAGAGTTGGAATCAACTCAATGGCAACTAACAACAAAAGATCTATATACTTGATAATAAGTCATCTCCCTATTTTAGCTTGTAGAATAGTTGGTATGTGTACTGAGACCTTACTGTGTGCTAGACGTTTTCCTGAGTACTTTGCATGCATTTTCTAACTTAGGACCTGCACCCATGCTGTGAAATATGTGTTATCATCCCCATTGTACCGGATGAAAACAGTGAGGCCTGGGAGCGTAAATAAATTGGCCATGATTACATACCTAATAATGTTTATAGATGACATTTATTAAATTTCTTTTTATTTGCCTGGCACTGTTAGGGTTTTTTTTTTTTTTTAACATGTCTTATTTAATCCTCCCAACTGCTTTGTGAGTTAGGTCCCGTAGTAGTGACAGGGCTGGATTTGGAACCCGTATCATAATATTGTTTCTTGTCTTTGCAAAAATAATTACAAATTGAAGAAAACTTATGTTTCTAAAACATTGTTTTTAGTCTCGTTGGTGTGGAGTGATGGGGGGAATATGAAAGTGATGTTCGTGATCACAGGTGTTGTAATTACATCATACAACAACAAAACCAAGATTTTCTGTATGACAAAATATTTCTATTTCATGCTCATGTTAATCATATTTTTGGTTATCAACTGGAAATATTCTTTGAATTTTAGGGCCTTTTTGGAGTTCCTGAGCTCAGTGCTCCAGAAGGATTTCATGTTGCACAAGAAAAAGCCTTGAGAAAAACAGAAGCGCTCATGGAGCTGGTGTGCAAGACCCCACCAGGCCCGAAGACCGTGCTCATCTTTGATGAGCTCTCAGATTCTTTGTGCAAAGTGGCCGACTTGGTAAGGTGCTTTGTTTAAGACTTGAGACCACCTTTTTAGCTGTGAAAAATTAAGCTAAATATATCCTTTTGTTGTTTAAGGTTAATATTAGACAGTAAGATTCAAATGCCTTAAACTTTGAGAGCTGTTTGGTGTAATGAGGTATAATAGTGAAGAGTGTGATTAGGAATGGGTGAAATGTATAGGAAAAGGTGTTTAGGCAAAGGTGGTATTTGGAACGTGTACATTAATATGTAATAAAAGAATGATTACTTGTATGGCAAAGACTCTTCATTTATGAAAGCTTCTACCAAAATTCTAATAGAACATTTTATCTGTACATTTGCAGTAAAATTCCTGTTATGAAAAAACACTTTTTATAAACCCTTTTTGGAATGCATTTTCTGATTAAAAACGAGGTTTTGGCTTCAAACTGATTGTATTAAAGACTTTTTTTTAACATTTTAAAATTGAAATACACGTAGTTTTCTTCACCAACTAAGAAACCCATTGTCGAGGTAGAAAGCATGGTTTTCTATCAGCCCAAAAGAGAGCCAGACCTTGGTTACTCATATCAGTGAAGGTAGTGAGTAGTGCAAATAGTGATAATTCATGATCCTCCCCACTTGGTGTTGGACTGTATAGTTTTTTTTTTCCTCTCGTATTCGTTCAATATTGAGCACCTACTATGTGCCAGGCACTGTTCTAGGCACTGGGAAGACAGTAATGAAAAAGACAGACAAAATCTCTGACCTCCTGGGGTTTACATTCTAGTGTCAACTTTTATTTTAATCTTATTAGCTCTCAGGCCTTATGGTAGGAGCTTTGCCTGGGTTGTCTGATTTAACCTTCTCAGCACCTCTCCACTTTCAGATGAGAGAAGAAAGTCACTGAGAGGCTAAGTGATGTGCCCATGGCTACCCAGCCAGTAAGTGGTGGATCTAAGTTTGAATCCAGCAGCTGAGTGTGGAGTTCACGGTCTTCCTTGCTGGTCTCTGCAGTTCCAGGGGCTGGCTGGCTGCTCGGTAGATGAAACCTTGCTGGCGGATATTGGATGTTTGTTAACGTCCCCATCTTTTTTAAAAGTATTTATTTAAAAAATTACAGTAAAATTAACTCTTGCGGGGAAGGGTACAGCCAGAGTGGTCCTTGGAAGCAGGGATGGCGGCAAGACTTCATCTCATGTACGTTGGGCTTGTTATCAGAAGGGACCAGTCCCTGGAGAAGGACATAGTGCTTGGTAGAAAGAGGGTCAGTGAAAAAGAACAAGACCCTCAACGAGATGAACTGACGCAGTGGCTGCAATAGTGGGCTCAAACACAGCAACGATTGTGAGGATGATGCAGGCCCAGGTAGTGTTTTCGTTCTGTTGTACATAGGGTTGCTAAGCGTCGAAACTGACTGGATGGCACCTAACAACGACAGTAACAGTTCTGTGATTTTTTTTTTTTTCCAACTTTCAGTGTCTTCTTTACACATTCTAAGTAATTTTTACAAAGAAAGGTAACTGTTCAGCTTCGGATGGTCTCAGACAGGTTCTACATTGTTTAACAAACTTCCGAAAATACATCCTTGTGTTGGGGAAATAGAATTAAAGAAATCTACACCCAACCAGGAAAACCTCTCTACAAAAGTAAAAGAGCAATAATTTTATTGTTTAAGAAGCACTCAACTAGGATATGATGCACCACAGGGAATCTTCTAAAGAGATTGTAGAGACAGAAAGGAATCTGACCCTTTATGTAGCTGAGTGGATACAACCCACTGTTGTGTTGTTATTAGGTGCCATTGAGTCATTTCTGACTTATAGTGACCCTGTATTCAACAGAACAATATACTGCCCAGTCCTGAGTCATCCTCACGATCCTTGCTATGTTTGAGCCGATTGTTGCAGCCGCTGTGTCAATCTATCTTGTTGAGATTCTTCTCTTTTTCACTGACCCTCTACTTTATCAAGCATGATGTGCTTCGCTAGGGACTGGTCCCTCCTGATAACGTGTCCAAAGTACGTGAGATGAAGTCTTGCCATCCGTGCTTCTAAGGAGCATTCTGGCTGTACTTCTTTCAAGACAGATTTGTTCGTTCTTCTGGCAGTTAAGGGTATATTCAGTATTCATCACCAGCACTATAATTCAAAGGTGTCAATTCTTCTTCAGTCTTCCTTATTCATTGCCCAGCTTTCACATGCATATGAGGTGATGGAAACACCATGGCTTGGGTCAGGCGCACCTTAGGCCTCAAAGTGACATCTTTGCTTTTTAACGCTTTAAAGAGGCCTTTTGCAGCATATTTGCCCAATGCAGTTTGTCATTTGAATTTTTTTTTTTTTTGTGCTTAAGTGAACGTTTACAGCTCAAGTTACTTTCTCATACAAAAATTTGTACACATTATTATTCGACATTAGTTGCAATCCCTGTAATGTGACAACACACTCTTCCTTTCCACCTAGGGTTTCTTGTGTCCATTCAACCAGTTCCTGTCCCTTCCTTCCTTCTTATCCTGCCTCAAGACAGGAGCCGCCCATGTGGTCTTGTATATCTGCTTGGACTATGAAGTCCACTCTTCACGAGTAGTATTTTATGTTTTATAGTCCAGTCTAATCTTTGTCTGAAGAGTGGGCTTTAGGGATGGTTTTAGCTCTGAGTTAACAGAGCACCTGGGGGCCATGGCTTCGGGAGTTTCACCAGTCTCAGTCAGACCATTAAGTGTGGTCTTTTTATGTGAATTTGAGTTCTCTGTTGTGTTCCTTGTCAGGGCGGTCATTGGTGGTAGCCAGATACCATCTAGTTCTTGTCTCAGGCTGATGGAGTCTCTGGTTTATGTGGCCCTTTTGTCTCTTGGGCTAGTATTTTCCTTGTGTCTTTGGTATTCTTCATTCTTTGCTTCAAGTAGGTTGGGACTAATTGATGCATCTTAGACAGCTGCTTGCAAGCTTTTAAGACCCCAGATGCCACTCACCAAAGTGGGATGCAGAACATTTTCTTAATAAACTGTTAGGCCAGTTGACCTAGATGTCCCCTGAAACCATGGTCCCCAGACCCCAGCCCCAGCTACTTGGTCCCTTGAAGTGCTAGTTGTGTTCAGGAAGCTTCTTAGCTTTTGCTTTAGTCCGGTTGTGCTGACTTCCTATGTATTGTGTGTTGTCCTTCTCTTCACCTAAGATGATTCCTGTCTACTGCCTAGTTATTGAATTCCCCTATCCCTCCTTCCCGACCCTCCTGAAGTTCTATGACTTTTAACTCATGTGTAAATTCATAGCAGTCAAGAAATAAAACGACAGATTGCAGTGGGCAAATCCGCTGCAAAAGACCCCTTTAAATTGTTAAAAAGCAGAGATGTCACTTTGAGACTAAGGTACACCTGACCCAAGCCATGGTATTTTCAATTGCCTCATATGCACGCGAAAACTGGACAACGAATAAGGAAGAGTAAAGAAGAGTTGACACGTTTGAGTTATGGTGTTGGTGAAGAAAGTTGAATATACTATAAACTACCAGAAGGACAACCATATCTGTCTTGGAAGAAGTGCATCCAGAGTGCTCCTTAGAAGTGAGGATGGCTAGACTTCGTCTCATGTACTTTGAACATGTCGTCAGGAGGGACCAGTCCCTGGAGACAGACATCATGCTTGACAAAGTAGAGGGTCAGTGAAAAAGAGGAGGACCCTCAATAAAACGGATTGACACAGTGGCTACAACAATGGGCTCAAACATAACAATGCCCCATAGTAAGGAGTCCTGGCTAAGTTTAATTCTGGCGTTCAGTACTGTAGTGGTGGTGGTACTACTAGTAACGTGCTCTTCTGTTTTATCCTGGAACTGTGATTTCATATTTTACTAAAAGGGCAATCAAGAAAGAATGTGCCCTTTTTTCCTGCACAAAGACTAGAATATAGTTAAATCAGTCTTGAAACTATACTACATAACAATTTTTTTAAAAGAGTGTTTTTAAAGAGCTTTTCTCTGGCACCAGTTTAAGATGTGAAAAGCCTGTTGAAAACAATTTTAGTTGGAAAGTTTTAGAATAATTAATACAATTTGAAATAAGAGTCTGCTTATTTTGAACTACAGACTTTGGAAGAACTCTCTTGGTGTTTATATTTGAAGGCAAAAGACTTCTAAAGTTAGTACCAGTATTTTCCTTGGAGTGAAGCAATCTTGGTCCTAAGGAATAACAGAGTTAAATGTCGAGGACGAAGCTGTTCGCCTTACTAGTTTAGGGAGAACTCAGTAATGGAAACACTTGGGTCAAGCCAGATGGCACATTTTAAAGCACAGGTTTTCCTTTTAACTCTCAGATCCAGCAAGAAAGTTTTCCGTCAAATTCCCTTTGGTTTTTTCCTCTCCCCTTTACTAGGCTGATTTTGTGAAAATTGCCCACCCCGACCCAGCATTCAGAGAGGCTGCAGAAGAAGCTTGTAGATGTATCGGCACCATGGTGGAAAAGTACGTGTTGTCCCCTTCTTTACTGTCTGGGTGGCATGTGCCGTGGGCTTGCTGTAGGAGAGTTGTCCACAGGGCCTGTCTTGCATATGTAGTGTGGGAGGTGGTGTGTGTGCTGACTGTGGAAAAGGGCCTCTGGAAGCCGACTGCGCCCAGCAGTGTGACTTTGGACTGGTTCTTTATTTCTTCTCCAACTTGCTTTCCTTGTCTGTAAATGGGGTGATAAGATTATCTGCTTCTTAGGCTGGTTATGAGGATTGAATGAGATAATATAAAGTGCTTAAAATGGTGTCAGGCACACAGCGAACATCCCATACCGTTATCACTGTCATCGTTATTTGTATTATGTAAGGGCTTTTTAGTATCTTACTGGTGAGTTAGAGTTACTAGATTTTCACATGATTAAATTGCAGTTGCCATTGATGGCTCTAGGCCACGGGGCAGGAAGCCAAAACACTACCCTTGGAGTTGCTGCCAAGTCAGGATTAGGGTGGTCTAGGAAGACCATAAAACAACCTGGGAGGGCCGAGGTGGGCTGTAAACTGAGGTGGCCATGATGCAGTGAATGCCTTTGAAGTGATTTTGAGGTAAATTTAAACATTTTAAGCCACTTTTGAGGGCTCCAATGTGCTTGTTAAAATAATTTAGAGGTGGGCAGTGCTATATTTAAAAGCACTCAGGTGCATGACACCGTGCCAGAAAGCGTGAAGTTACAATTAGAAGCCGTGAGAAGCAACACATGAGGACTTAATTTCACAAATCAGAAGCTATTGTGGGAGGAGGCCGATGGCTTCCTAGAGGACCTAACACTTCAGATGTGTTGCTGCTGCTTTTCACTGCATTGAGCAACACTTAGGACAATAAATATGATTCTTAAAGAGCCATTGAAAATCAGCTTGCTGAGTGGGGTGAAGCTGGTCCCTGCAGCCATTGAAAATCAGCTCGCTGAGTGGGGTGAAGCTGGTCCCTGCACACTCCAGCCACTGAGTTGACAGTGGGGCTGAAAGCGGGGACTCTTAGAGAAAGAGAAACTTGCCCAGGTGAAAGGGCTCTGGGTTGCTTGCTGGTCACTCTGACTATTGTATGGCCCGGAACCTGTACACAGTTCTGTCCTTGTGGACACATACTCTCAGTCTCTGGGAGGATGATAGGAACATGTAGCAGCAAAGCCTTGTCAAGAGTGTCTGCCTATGGCCTTCATTTACCACAGACAGCTTTCGAGCCTCTTGTTCTTCCTGACCACACTGTTGCCGCCTCCTGTTGGCCTGTCAGGGTTGAGGGGAGTCGGAAACAGTCTCCATTATTCCTTAGAGCTTTGTTTTCTAGTCCCTCTGAGCACCATGACTCATTTTCTCATTGAGTCTAACTGAACCATATCTTAACTGACTTCCTCAGTTGATGTTTAAAAACCAGGATGATTTAGTTGCACATGTAGAATTGATTTATTTTCCAGTAATGGAAAAAAAAGCCTAAAACAAGGTGTACTTTTTTAGACTTAATTGCAAATGTAAACTAAACTTTAGGCTTTACGTCAGGATCCTCCAACAAAACCTAATGTGAGAGGTTTGCTTAAACTTCTGAAAAGAGTACAGTGAAGGCCACCTCCCTACCTGCCGTTGTCCTTTTTGACCTGGGGTAACACCTTACCTCCACAGGCCCCAGGAGGGAGGCACCACACTGATTTCCTCCCTGTCTTCCTGGAATCAGTACTTGGAGCCAGGCATGAGAGGGTATGCCAGCCCTCCTTGATGAGAGCTTCTTGATTGGAGGTGACTGCCTTAGTGCCCCTGGTATTTGGGAAGACCCATGAGCACAGAGCCAACAGAAACCCTTTGATTTATATAAAACTTCATTTTGTTGATTGTGAACTGACTGGGGAACCTGCCCGTCACTGGGTCCTGAAGAGGAATTGGTGGATGGTTTTTATAACGTTGCCCTTACGTGGGGATCTACCAGGCAGGGAGCAGATTTTTTTAGAATAGCCTATGCTTCAGCCCTGAGAATGCCAGGGCTTTCTGGGGTCTAGGGAACTGACAGCAGCACCCCAGTTTGGAATGAGATTGGTGCTCAGTTTGGGGCACAGTTTGCTCCACAGCTCTGGCTGAGGGAAGCCTGGCATGGCCATGTGGTAGTAGCTACATTTAGTATAGGGAAGGTGTGCTTCACACGCATCATCTCATTTAGTTCTGACTGTAGCCTAAGACTGGCATTGTCCCATTTTATAACAAGCTGGGTGGGTTTACATATCTTGTCTAAGATCACAGAGCAGTAGTACAGCCTGAATTTAAACCCAGGTTTGTGACTCCAGAGCTCATGCTCCTGACCACGACGGTATGAGCAAGGTCTCCTGCACTCTAGGGTGCTTGGCTTAGGACTGGAAAATCTTTGTGCTTGTTCACCCTCCTGCCCATCCTCACTTTCCTTTCATTAAAAGAAAAAAGGCCTTTGGCATATTGCTAATGGGAACTGGTTCTGAGTGGCAGCTGGGTCAGTTAAATTGCCAGTTACCACATACCTCTCCCCTTTACATCATCTTTTCCTCCCCAGCTGCTGACTGTAGTTTAAATTTACTCTTTCCACTTCCAGAGCAGTTAGTACCTTGACCCCTTGCCTAATCGATTGCCTTTCCCTCTGCTAACTAGTTCAGTTTCTAAGGATGGTCCAAATGAAAGAAGCAGACAAAAACCTACCCCGAACCTTTGGACTCTGAGCATATGTGTACTAGGATTAGACATTGTTTTTTTGATGGAAAGTAAAAAATATAGAAAATCATTTAATTTTTTTCATTTGTAATTTTTCCAGGTTGAACACAAATGTGGAATTATATCAAAGTTTGCAAAAATTGCTAGCTGATAAGAAACTAGTGGATTCCCTTGATCCAGAAACCAGGTACTCATTCCTTTGCGTGCATTGTGATTGTGGTGGGGTAGGGTGGCTCTGCCTGGGATGTCCCTCCTCCAGTGCCTCCATGACCCACACTTTCCTTAGGGCTCACTCACATAGTGGCTCTCCTGAGATCTTACCAGGTCATGTTATACTGCTTTAGTTTTCTTCGTAACTGAATAATCTCTTCATAACTTCATAATCACTCCCAGTGTTATGTGATCTGTTTTTTGTGATACTTGTTTATCTTCTTTCTACCTCAATGGACTGGAAGCTTCTTGAGGGCAGGGACTTGGTCTGTTTTATTCACTGCTGCATCCTCAGCACCTTGGCATGTAGTAGGTGCTTAATCAGTGAATGGATTCCTAAAAACCATTGATAAGTACACTTAGCTTTATGGTTAAAGTTTTGGAATCAATGCCATCAGAAAATGTAAGCAAAGTGATTTTATTTACTGGGTTGATGTTAAGGTCCTTGAAATGATTTGCATTTATTATTACATAGATTTATTATATAGATTACATTTATTATTCTGAATTTAAAAGGCCTAATTTCTAAGTTTTTTTTTTTTAATTTCTAAGTCAGTACTTAGAAATATTTGTTACAAAGACCTATACAAAGAAAACTACAAAGTACTAGCGCAAGAAACTAAAAGGGACCTACGTAAGTGGAAAAACATACCTTGCTCATGGATAGAAAGACTTAACATACTAAAAATGTCTGTTCTACCACAAGCCATCTATATATACAAGGCACTTCCAATCCAAATTCCAATGACATTTTTTTAATGTGATGGAGAAACAAATCACCAACTTCATATGGAAGGGAAAGAAGCCCCAGATAAGTAAAGCATTACTGAAAAACAAGAAGAAAGTGGGAGGCCTCACTCTACCTGATTTTAGAATGTATTATACAGCCACAGTAGTCAAAACAGCCTGGTTCTGGTACAACAACAGGCACATAGACCAGTGGAACAGAATTGAGAAGCCAGATATAAATCCATCCACATATGAGCAGCTGATATTTGACAAAGGCCCAGTGTCAGTTAATTGGGGAAAAGACAGTCTTTTTAACAAATGGTGCTGGCATAACTGGATATCCATCTGCAGAAAAATGAAACAGGACCCATACCTCACACCATGCACAGAAACTAACTCCAAGTGGATCAAAGACCTAAACATAAAGACTAAAACGATAAAGATCATGGAAGAAAAAATAGGGACAACATTAGGAGCCCTAATACAAGGCATAAACAGAATACAAAACATTACCAAAAATGACGAAGAGAAACCAGATAACTGGGAGCTCCTACAAATCAAACACCTATGCTCATCTAAAGACTTCACCAAAAGAGTAGAAAGACCACCTACAGACTGGGAAAAAATTTTCAGCTGTGACATCTCCGACCAGCTCCTGATCTCTAAAATCTATATGATTCTGTTAAAACTCAACCACAAAAAGACAAACAACCCAATCAAAAATTGGGCAAAGGATATGAACACACACTTCACTAAAGAAGATATTCAGGTGGCTAACAGATACGTGAGAAAATGCTTTCAATCATTAGCCATTAGAGAAATGCAAATTAAAACTAGGTTAAGATTCCATCTCACTCCAACAAGGCTGGCATTAATCCAAAAAACACAAAATAATAAATGTTGGAGAGGCTGTGGGGACATTGGAACTCTTATACACTGCCGGTGGGAATGTCAAATGGTACAACCACTTTGGAAATCTATCTGGCGTTTCCTTAAAAAGTTAGAAATAGAACTACCATACAACCCAGAAATCCCACTCCTCGGAATATATCCTAGAGAAATAAGGGCCTTTACATGAAAAGATATATGCACACCCACGTTTATTGCAGCTCTGTTTACAATAGCAAAAAGCTGGAAGCAACCAAGGTGTCCATCAACAGATGAATGGATAAATAAATTATGGTATATTCACACAGTGGAATACTATGCATCAGTAAAGAACAGTGATGAATCTGTGAAACATTTCATAGCATGGAGGAACCTGGAAGGCATTATGCTGAATGAAATTAGTCAGATACAAAAGGACAAATATTTTATGAGACCACTGTTATAAGATCTTGAGAAATAGTTTAAACTGAGAAGAACACATTCTTTTGTGGTTACGAGATGGGGGAGGGAGGAAGGGTGGGAGAGGGTTATTTACTGATTAGATAGTAGATAAGAACTACTTTAGGTAAAGGGAAGGACAATACTCAATACAGGGAAGGTCAGCTCAACTGGACTGGACCAAAAGCAAAGAAGTTTCCTGGATAAACTGAATGCTTCCAAAGTCAGTGGAGCAAGGGCGGGAGTTTGGAGACTATGGCTTCAGGGGACATCTAAGTCAATTGGCAAAATAAATTCTTTTAAGAAAACATTCTGCATCCCACTTTGAAGTGTGGCGTCTGGGGTCTTAAATGCTAACAAGGGGCCATCTAAGATGAATAATTGGTCTCAACCCACCTGGATCAAAGGAGAATGAAGAACACCAAGGTCACAAGATAACTATGAGCCCAAGAGACAGAAAGGGCCACATGAACTAGAGACTTATATCATCCTGAGACCGGAAGAACTAGATGGTGCCTGGCCACAACCAATGACTGCCCTGACAGGGAGCACAACAGAGAAGCCCTGAGGGAGCAGGAGAACAGTGGGATGCAGACCCCAAATTCTCATAAAAAGACCAGACTTAATGGTCTGACTGAGACTGGAAGAATCCCAGCGGTCATGGTTCCCAAACCTTTTGTTGGCTCAGGACAGAAACCATTCCCAAAGACAACTCATCAGACATGGATTGGACTGGACAATGGGTTGGAGAGAGATGCTGATGAGGAGTGAGCTACTTGTATCAGGTGGACACTTGAGACTGTGTTGGCATCTCCTGTCTGGAGGGGAGATGGGAGGGTAGAGAGGGTTAGAAACTGGCAAAACGGTCATGAAAGGAGAGACTGGAAGGAGGGAGTGGGCTGACTCATTAGGGGGAGAGTAAATGGGAGTATGTAGTAAGGTGTATATAAGTTTATATGAGAGACTGACTTGATTTGTAAACTTTCACTTAAAGTGCAATAAAAATTATTTAAAAAAAAAACTTGTTACAGGACCTTGGGTATCTTATATTTTGTTCAAATGTTTTTATTTATAAAACAAGTGTAGTAGCATTTGTCATTAACCTGCCTAGGATATTTGTGTCATAACACAGAGATTAATTTTTTTCTCACTCACTTGTACCTGTTCGTCTAGTTTTTATTTATGGGAGATTTACTTCTTTTGGAGCTCTGGTGGTGCAGTGGTTAAGAGCTCGGCTGCTAACCAAAAGATCAGTGGTTTGAATCCACCAGCCGCTCTTTGGAAACTCTATGGGGCAGTTCTACTCTGTCCTGTGGGGTTGCTTTGAGTTGGAATTGACTCGACAGCAACAGGTTTGCTTCCTTTGGCTACTTGATTCTCCTCCTGCTGCTTTTTCTCTCTTTTTCTGTTTCCATATGTGGTTAGTGACCCAAGTGAAACTCTATTTCACAGGGGTTAGTTAATAATAACCCATTGCCATTGAATTGATTCTTACTCATAATGGCCCCATAGGACAGAGTAGAACTGTCCCAGAGTCTTTCTCCTAAGGAGTGGCTGCTGGGTTCCAACCACCGACCTTTTGGTTAGCAACGGGTGCTTAACCACTGGGTTACCAGGACTCCTTAGTTAACAATAGAATCTTGCTATTAATATAGCATGTAAACACCATCATAGTTAAGTCACGTGAATAGACTCAGTCCTCCAGGAATTATGTCACATGAGTGATTGGCACACAGATAACAGTTTGGTCTTGTTTCACTTCATCAGTCCTGCCACTTAGGATACTAGTAAAGCTGACTGCGTCCTCTGAATAGTTTGTTTTCATTATTTTAGGCTTGAACATTATCCTTTGTTAGTGAAGCAAGTAAAAGTTGAATGCCTACTAGTTGTGCCAGATTTATACTCAGCTAGTTTTTTTAGTACTGAGTATGGAAACCCTGGTGGCATAGTGGTTAAGAGCTACGGCTGCTAGCCAAAAGGTCAGCAGTTCAGATCTACTAGGCGCTCCTTGGAAACCATATGGGGCAGTTCTAACCTGTCCTATAGGGTCGCTATGAGTTGGAATCGACTCGATGGCAATGGGTTTGATTTTTTTTTTTTTTGGTTATACTGACTTTAAGTAAAGACAAAAAAAAAAAATGCTAAAAATAACATACTGATAACCTGACTTTACTAACAATTGACTTTTCCATATTTGATGTATGAAAATTGTAGTGGAAAAGCAGACTATTTTAGATACAAAGGACTTACAGTAATATACATGCCGTACTTCTGGATGTTACTAAAAACGCCAGTAGGAATTTTTATATAACAAAATGGTTCTAAAATACATTCAGAAAAACAAGCTAGGTAGAATATCGATATTCTGAAAAGGAAAAGCAACCTGGAAGTAGGAGGAAACAATAATTTGAAGTGCTAGTTATTAAAATCCCATGGCATTGGCATCATTAAGAGGCTTGGCTGAACACAGAAAGAACTGTATTTTAGAACTTTGCATATGATAGAGTGTAAGATAATGGCTGAAAAAACAGAGTTGTATATTTAGTAAATTATACCGTCATGGCAAGCTAACGAACAGGAAAGTAATTTGAGTGGAGTAGACTTCCATCTTAGTACTTCCCAAGCTGCATTCCTTGAAATAATAATTCTATGCGATATTCAAAAGTATTCCTGGAAGTGTCCTGTTGGTCAGTAAGTTTGGAAACCTGACACACTAATACATTTCCCCCTCTCGGAGAATTATAGGATATTAGAGTCTCTGAGAAGCCCAGCCCTAAAGGAACCTGTTTAACTTGGGGTTTTCCAAAACCATCAAGAACTTTTCTGAATGCAAAGAATATGATAGACACGCTCTTCAGAAAATACCGTGGAGGGAAAATCCCAGCCATTATAACAGCAAAAACTGTAATATACTTCAGGATAATCTTAGGAAGGCAGAAAGTGCAGAACCTCAACACACACACACACGCATGCTCGCCCACACATACGTGTATGCACATGATGGGTAACATGAAAGGTGACTTAAACACAATACTGTTTTCTTAGCTAAGGAAGCTCAATAGTGTTTTCTGCTGGCCTGTATTTTTGACATGGTCCAATATTTATCTTAAGATTTTTTTTGTTTATTACTTAGAAAAATGTTTTTTAAGCCCTAGAGAGTGAATATACAAGAATAGGCAGGAAAAATCTGGCAAAACAAAGGTACTACAAAAGAACTTATGCCAGATGATAAAATATAAAAATACTGCCAACTGGGCTAAAGCAAAAGCTAAGAAGTTTCCTGAACACAGCCAAACACTTTGAAGGACAGAGTAGCTGGGGCTGGGACCTGGGGACCATGGTTTCAGGGGACGTCTAGGTCAATTGGCATAATACAGTTTATTAAGAAAATGTTCTGTATCCCGTTTTAGTGAGTGACATCTGGGGTCTTAACAGCTTGCGAGTGGCCATCTAAGATGCATCAATTGGTCCCAACCCACTTGGAGCAAAGGAGGTTGAAGAACACCAAAGAAACAAGGAAAATATTAACCCAAGAGACAAAAGGGCCACAGAAACCAGAGAGTCCATCAACCTGAGACCAGAAGAACTAGATGGTGCCCAGCTACCATCAATGATGGCCCTGATGGGGAACACAACAGAGATTCCCTGACAGAGCTGGAGAAAAGTGTGGAGCAGAACTCAAATTCACGTAGAAAGACCAGACTTAATGGTCTGACTGAGACTGGAGGAACCCCCAAAGCCATGGCCCCCGGATGCTCTGTTAAGCCAGAACTAAGACCATTCTAGAAGCCCACTCTTCAGACAAGGATTAGACTGGACTATAAAACAAAATAATACTCGTAAAGAGTACGCTTCTTAGTTCAAGCAGATCATACGTGAGCCTAAATGGGCAGCTCCTGTCCAGAGGCAGGATGAGAAGACAGAAAGGGACAGAAGCTGGTTGGATGGACATGAGAAACCTGGGGTGGAAAGGGGGAGTGTGCTGTCACATTATAGGGATTGCAACTAATGTCATATAACAATAAGTATGTAAATTTTTGTATGAGAAATTAACTTGAGCTGTAAACTTTCACCTAAAAAAAAAAAACAAAACCTAAAGCACCATAAAAAAAAGAAAATACTGCATTTAAAAGAGGATTATATTCAGTATAGTCAATTAGGTCAATGAAAGAAGAGAGAAGGTTCAGACACAGACACGAATTTATGTAAGACTGTATCTATATGTGATAGGAGTGTCATTTCACATCAGTAGGGAAAGTAACCATTTTGGAAAAAAAGTGGATTGATTAAAGGTTTAAATGTTAAAAGAAAAAAAGAAGAAAGTCATAAAGTATTAAATAATCTTGGAGTCTTGAAAATCTTTCTTGGCATGATACCAAAGACACACCGTGAAAGGAAAGAGTGATTTAATTATATGAAAGTTGCAAACTTTACTATAGCAAAACACTTCCACATTCTAAGTCAGAGTGTACAGTGGGACAAAATGCTACTTACGTGGCACAGGGTTAATATATTTACTAAGTTAAGAGATAATTACAAATTACTTAAAAAAAAGTGAAGAGCTATTGAAAAAGGGGGCAAAGAATTTTTTTTGTGAAACTATGATTTCACAAAATAATAGCAACAAATGGCCATTATACTTATAAAAATATGTTTCCCTTTATTAATAAGTGTAAAGTAGTAGCTGGAAATGTGGGCTCTAGAATGGGTTTAATACTAGCTCCGTAGCTTTCTAAGCCTTAGTTTTCTCCTCTGTAAAAGAGGCATAAAAAAGTATTGCATAGGATTACTGTAAGGTTTAAATGAAATCATGTAAAGTGCTTTGCTTAGTACCTGGCATTTAGAAATCATGCTGTGATGCTGGGAGCTACACTGCTGGTATTTCAGTTACCAGCAGGGTCACCCATAGTGGATAGATTTCAACAGAGTTTTCAGACTAAGACACACTAGGAAGAAAGGCCTGGCCATCTACTTCGGAAAATTAACCAATGAAAACTCTGGATCACAACAGAATATTGTCTGATAAAGGCTGGAAGATGAGCCCTTTTAGGTTGGAAGGCACACAAAATACACAGTGGCCACAATGAACTAGAGCTTCCCAACAATCATGAAGATGGTGCAGGATAGGGCAGCGTTTCATTCTGTTGTACATGGGTCACCGTGAGTCAGAGCCAACTTGATGACAACTAACGCCACCACCACCACCACTATTCAAGAAATGTAGAATAAAACAAAGAGCCTATCAAATTGGCAGAGTTGAAAAGGAATAACAGTATTGTTGATGGTTTGAGATATGGATTCTCTTTGTTGTTACGTGCCGTCGAGTTGCTGCCAACTCATAGCAACCCTATAGGAGGTTTAAATTGATAAATTTTTTGGAGGACAACTCATTAATACTTTTTGATAAGTTTCTTTTCTTGGAATTTATCCTAACAAACAAGAATAAAGAGATGTATGTTGAAGAATTTTTATCATAGTGTGGTTTTTGAGGCTGGGAAAAATGAAAGCAGTTTTAGCCTATATGACAATCCAATAAAACATAAAAATCATGGTTTTTGAAGAACATTTGAAGATATAAAAAAGCATTTGATGTTTGTGTTATAATTTTACTAGAAAAAGCGAGATACAAAAGTACATGTAATCTGATCCCAATTATTGTAAGACAAATAATACAGTAAAACCTGCGGAAGCCAGAGCCTGTGTAAGGCGAAAACCTGGCAAAAAAGGAAAACCCAACTATTTTCCACATAACGAATGATAGAAACGTAGTAAGACTGTACACTGTCAAAAGTGAAAAACTTGTGAGATCAGGAAAAACAAGATAGTTGTGTGAGTTCCAGCTGTCACAGGTTTCACTATGTAATATTGGAAGTAGATTGGAAGGAAATATATGAATTGTAACAGCTGTTATCTTTGGGTGGTGGGATTAGTGAATTTTAATTTTTTCCTACATTTGTGCAATGAAACTATTAAACAATAAGCTGTGGTACTCTAAACTTCTACAGTAAATTCCCATCGCCCATTTATCAGGCTGTGCTACCTTTCTTCCCTCTTATTAAACAGAAGACATTTTTGCTTGAAAAAGAGAGTGGCATGGTTTTTAGATTGTTCAGGAAAGGACATCAAGTGACATAGAGATAATGGGGGCAGTTCTAGGCGTTTGAGTGATGTAGTTTATTTATTTAAGAAAGAAAGTAAATGACTAAAACGTTAACGTGGTCTATTG
Organism: Loxodonta africana; assembly: GCF_030014295.1. NCBI lineage: Eukaryota > Metazoa > Chordata > Mammalia > Proboscidea > Elephantidae > Loxodonta > Loxodonta africana. The sequence continues at coordinate 24,328,867 of NC_087364.1, forward strand.
AATTTTCAAAGTTTTTGGAGAACTTAAAGTAATTCTGTTCATTCCAGATGGTATTTGGCACAATCACCAGGAAGATCAATACATCCATTTTGAAAAGTCAAGGAAAGCCAGAGAGTAGATCAAATATTTGGTTAACTTTAATTCCAGAAAAAAGCAGGTTTTTTTTTTTTTTTTTTTAATTGCTGACAGAGGTGTTACACTTGAAATTGGTTCCAAGCATGAAGCAGGGTTAAAAGAAAAGAAAGAAAATTTTCATTAGCCAAGAAGCTCAGTTTCCGGCACAGCATCAAAGAATTTAATATTCTAACTAACTGCTACTAGTTGGAAGAAAAACTGAAAATCTCATCCACAGGGCCTTTGAAAAATTGTCCAAGTATAAACTGTTTTATGTTTTTAATTATTGCTGTTTGGATGGAGTTGAAATAAATGACTATCATGGTGGCTTTCACAGGCTTGTTCTCTGTGAATAAAAGAATGAGCTCCTACATGAAAAGCTAATTTTAATTGTGTTTCATCTTCTGCAGTACATATACTGACTTATTTAAACATTGGTTGAAGCTCCCTTTTTATTCCTTCTTCGCTTATTATACTTAAATACCCATATGAAGTGTTTATGCTATTTATGCTTTAGGTCTTCTGCGGCGTACGTGACTTTCTATCATAGAAGCTCAGTACAACTTTTTTTTTTAATTCAATGTTTGTACAACAAATACATTTTTTAACCCTTTCATGTTTGTGGGTACCTCTAGGGACCAAATACTTTCTCTGTCTCTGAAGGTTTATTGGGAAGCTGCTGCACCATTGATAGTGCGTGCTGCCACAAGACAGGGGTCTTTATGACTGTTTGACACTGAAGAAACAGGTGTGCTGCAAATTACTGTTTTTACATGGTATCATATGAGTTGTCTGAATTTTTGGTAGGAAAAAGAGAAATTTGTTACACGTACATTACAGTAGACCCTGGTGGGGGGACTCTGGGATATAATTAGTGGCAATTCTCATGTACCACTAAACACTTAGAGTAGGCTTGTGGGAGGGGGCAAGAAAAAAAAAATCCATACTACCCACCAAAAATATAGACACACTCAATGATTCAGCATGCTTCCATTAATGAAAACACATGTATTAACAAAAATTAAAAGCAGAAAATAATTGGTTCACAAAAGGGTTAGTGAAGCCTGTTAAGTGGAAATGACAAATGCTGTCAGTTTGGTCGGTGGTGGAGAACAGTGTTCAGGGACCTTACATGGCATTTCCTGGGGTACCAGGGAAATCATGCTCAGGACTCGGCTTTGGAAAGATCCTGCTGGCTGCAGGAGTGTGAGACCAGAGGCCAGGTGGCCATCAGGGGGTGGTTGCCATGTATCAGGGCCAGGGCGACAGCAGCCTGGGTGAGGGTGGTGGTGGTACGGAAGGAGAGGAGAGGCTAGTATGGATGATTGCTTTACTCCTTTCTAATCCTTTTTTCTCTCACCACCAAATAAATAGCTACCATTATCGAGCAATCTTTATATGCCAATGAATAAATGATATAAGGTGAAACATTACGTATATTTTCATAATGCTTATATCAACCCTATGCGATACACTTGATCCCCTGATAGTTACCAGTCGTATTTATTTATGAGTGATGTGTCATCTCTTGGAGGCCAGGGACCAGGCTTTCTCACTACCTTTGACAGGCTGTGTGTCCCAGCTGGTGCTTCTCTGACATAGCATGATGGTATCTTGTTTCCAGTGTTCAGGTGGTTTTCTGTCATTTAGTGTATGTTACGAGTTTTAGTATTTTGATTCTGGTGGTACTTAGCAGAAAAGTAAATGACACTAAATTAGATTATAAGTAAAAAGGGGAAGATGTAATTCTGAGTATAAAGTGTTACAGGAGAACACTCACAAAAAACTACTCCATACTTGAGATGTCATCCACGGTATTTTCCGTTCCAATGTTGTTATTAAAGATGCAGTTGGTATTTCTTGCTAGTTGTCTTAGTTATCTGTGCTGCTGTAACAAAAATACCACAAGTGGATGGCTTTAACAAACAGAAATTTATTCCCCCACAGTTTAGGAGGCCAGATGTCTGAATTTAGGGTGCTAGATCTAGGGGAAAGTTTTCTCTCTCTGTTGACTCTGGAAGAGGGTTCTTGTCTGCTTTCAACATCTCTGGGCCCGGAGTTCCTTGGAGATCTACTTGTGTCTTGGCATTAAATCTTTCCCTGGGTCTAGAAGGTTCTCAGCACAGGAGCCTCGGATCCAAAGGACTTGCTCTACTCCTGGCTCTTCTTTCTTAGTGATAGTGAGGTCCCTCTCTCTCTGTTCACTTCTCTCTCCTTTTAGCTCATGTAAGATAAAAAGTATGGAGGCCACACCCTAGGGAAACTCCTTTTGTATCAGTCAGGACTGTGACCTGAGTAAGGGTGCTCCATCCTACCCTAATCCTCTTTAACATAATCTAGTCTTGCCTGATGAACCACAGGCAGAGATTAGGATTTATAACACATAGAACAATTACATCAGATCACAAAATGAAGGATGAGCACACAATACTGGGAATCATAGCATAGCCAAGTTGACACATATTTTGGGGGGACACAATTTAATCCAGGACACTAGTACTTGATATTCTGATGAAAGTCTTACATTAAGGAAAGGCTAGGAAAATTAGGGCTTATTGTTAGTTTGCAGAAGCATTTTATGGCCATTAAAAAAAAAAAAAGGTAATCTCTATAAAATAGTTCTAATTCTTGAAATACTAAGGAATCTTCCTTCGTAAGTCTTTGGCACATTTAACACAATAGGAAGAGGTTGGTGGATTGAGCTAATGAAGAGCGTGCTTTTTAATAGTGTTATGGAAATAAAAGGTGGTACTATAAATGCTGTTGACAATTCAAAGGGTGTCATTGATGGTCCCCCTTTGAACTGCCCACTGTACTTGTACCCCTGTTACGAGATTTATTTTTTCTTTCACATTGTATTTATCATTCATTCATTGTAAAAGTATTTATCCTCTTATTGGACCATGCCTTACAGAACATCCATAGTCTTTACTGGCAGGCAGTTGAGGGTATAACTCTGTTAAACAAGCTACATATAATGCATTATAGGTATAGATGTACAGGCTTACCAAGTTCCAGTTGATGACTGTGTTTGTTGTTGCTGTTAGCTGTTGTCTTGGTCATCTAGTGTTGCTATAACAGAAATACCACACGTAGGTGGCTTTAACAAGGATAAATTTATTCTCTCAAAATCTGGTAGGCTGCAAGGGCATCAGCTCCAGAGGAAGGCTTTTTGTTTGTCAGCTCTGAAGGGAGGTCCTTGTCATCAATCTTCCCCTGGACTAGAAGCTTCTCCGCACAGGAACCCTGGGTCCAAAGGACGTGCTCTGCTCCCAGCGCTGCTTTCTTGGTGGTATGAGGCCCCTGACTCTCTGCTTACTTTCCTTTCCTTTTATCTCTTGTTAGATAAAAGGTGGTGCAGGCCACACCCCTGGGAAACTCCCTTTACATTGGATCAGAGTTGTGACCTGAACAAGGATGTTACATCCGACCCTAATCCTCTTTAACCACAGGCAGAGCTTATGATTCATAACACATAGGAAAATCACAAAATGGAGGACAACCACACCATACTGGGAGTTGTGGCCTAACCAAGTTGACACGTATTTTTGGGGGACACAGTTCAATCCGTGACAGCTGCGTACAAGTCACTTGCAACTCATGGTGGTAACTGTATACATCACCCCCCAAAACCTAAAACTAAACCCATTGCTGTCGAGTTGATTCAGACTCATGGTGGCCCCATGTGTTACAGAGTAGAACTGCTCCGCAGGGTTTTCTTGGCTGTAATCTTCATGGAAGCAGATCACTAGGCCTTTCTTCTGTAGTGCCGTGGGAGAGTTTGAACTGCCAGCCCTAGGTTAGTAGTTGGCCACAAACCGTTTGTACCACCCAGGATAATACTTAATTGGTGTGTTGTATATGGTAAAAATTGGTCAGTGTTCACCCATTTCAGGAGGTAGCATATGATCAAGAGCCGATGACATTGAAGGAAGAAGTCCAAGCTGTACTAAAGGCATTGTTGAAAAAGAAGACTTCAAGAATTGACAGAATACCAACTGAGATGTTTCAGTGAATGGATGCAATGCTAGAAGCACTCACTCGTCTATCCCAAGAAATTTAGAAGACAGCTGCCTGGCCAGCTGACTGGAAGATACCCATATTTGTGCCCATACCAAAGGAAGGTCATTTAACAGAATGCAGAAATTATTGAACAACATCATTAACATCACACGCAAGTAAAATTCTGCTGAAGATCATTCAAAAGCGATTGCAGTAGTACGTCAGCAGCGAACTGCCAGAAATTCAAGCTGGATTCAGAAAAGGATGTGGAACGAGGGATATCATTGTTGATGTTAGATGAATCTTGGCTGAAAACAGAGAATACCAGAAAGATGTTTCCCTGTGTTTTATTGACATTGCAAAGGCACTCGACTGTGTGGATCATAACAAGTTATTGATAACATTGCGAAGAATGGGAATTCCAGAACACTTAATTGTGCTCGTGCAGAACCTGTACACAGGCCAAAAGGCAGTCACAGAACAGGGGGATACTGTGTGGTTTAAAATCAGGAAAGATGTGTGTCAGGGTTGTACCCTTTCACATATTCAATCTGTATGCTGAGCAAATAATCCCAGAAGCTGGACTATATGAAGAACACAGCATCAGGATTGGAGGAAGACTTGTTAACAACCTGGAATATGCAGATGACCAGATGACACAACCTAGCTTGCTGAAAGCAAAGAGGACTTGAAGCACTTACTGATGAAGATCAAAGACTATAACCTTCAGTATGGATTATACCTCAACACAAAGAAAAACAAAAATTCTCACAACTGGATCAATAAGGAACATCATAAGAAACGGAGAAAAGATTGAAGTTAACAATTTTATTTCACTTGGATCCACAATCAATGCCCGTGGAAGCAGCAGTCAAGAAATCAAAAGATGTATTGCATTGGGCAAATCTGCTGCAAAAGACCTCTTTAAAGTACTAAAAAGCAAAGATGTCACTTTAAAGACTAAGGTGCACCTGACTCAAACCATGGTGTTTTCAATTGGCTCATATGCATGTGAAAACTGGGCAATGAATAAGGAAGATGGAAGGAGAATTGATGCCTTTGAATTATGGAGTTGGTGAAGAATATTGAATATACCATGGACTGCCCAGAAGAATGTCTTGGACAGAAGAATGTCTTCTGTCTTGGAAGAAGTACAGCCAGAATACTTCTTGGAAGTGAGGATGGTGAGACTTCGTCTCACATACTTTGGACGTGTTATCAGGAGAAATCAGTCTCTGGAGAAGGTCATAATGCTTGGTAAAGTAGACGGTCATCAAAAAAGAGGAAGATACTCAGTGAGATGGATTGACACAGTGGTTGCAACAGTGGGCTCAAACATAGTAAGGATTGTGAGCATGGTGCAGGAGCAAGCAGTGTTTTGTTCTGTTGTACATAGGGTCGCTATGAGTTGGAACTGACTTGACGGCACCTAACAACAATGACAGATATAGTAAAAAAGCAAATATTTGTTGAAGGAATAACAGCTGGACGGTTGGAAGGTTGTCCAGCTCCTCTAGAAGAAAGTGGAGTCATTGGAATAATTGTCATTCCTTTGTTTCAATTTAAAGCTTATTGTTCAGTTATTCATATGATAGCTTAAAAACCTAGTCAGTCAGCTAGATGGTATACCTAACTTCTAAGATGTTAAGCTCTTGAATTATAAATACATGAAGGTGTTGAGTGTGTGTTGATGCATCTGGCTTTTGGGCAATAAGGCTCAAAAAGGCTGGTTTATTTAACAAAATACTAATTTTTGTTAATAGTTATTCTTACTATAACCTAGAACTCATTTTTTTTTTTTTTTTTGTAGACGAGTGGCTGAACTGTTTATGTTTGATTTTGAAATCAGTGGAATCCATTTAGATAAAGAAAAGGTAAATCTTCTCTTGTTATTTTGACTCCTCTTGTTTTTTAAACATTTAGTTGGTATCTTTATTGCTACAGTCTTTGCATATTGCTTGAATTTGCATTTTTCTTTGTTGTCCTAATAATAATTATAATTAAAATTAATTGAACATTTGCTACTTACAGCATCTATTTGTCATCAGATATCCATAACAACTCTAAGATGGGTGCTATTATTCCTATTTTACAAATGAAGAAACCCAAGTCCCTAGAAGATTTTTTTTAGTTGGGTTTTAGATGAAAGTTTACAGCTCAAATTAGTTTCTCATTCAAAAATTTATACACAGAATGTTTCATGACACTGGTTGGAATCCCCACAATGTGTCAGTACTCTCCCCCTTTCCACCCTGGGTTCCCTGTTTCCCTTCGTCCAGTTTTCTTGTTCCTTCCCGCCTTCTCCTCTTTACTTCAATGCACGTGTTGCCCATTTGTGCTCATTTACTTTATTGATCTAAGGAGCATGTTTCTCATGTATTTTATAGGCCTGTCTGTTCTTCGGATGAAAGGTGGACTTCGGGAATGGCTGCAGTTCTGGATTACAGGGGTTTCCGGAGGGTCGTAGTCTCAGGGGTTCCTCTAGTCTCTTTTAGACCAGTAAGTCTGGTCTTTTTTTGTGTGGATTTGAATTTTGTTCTCTGTTTTTCACCCGCTCTGTCTGGGACCCTCTATTTTGATCCCAGTCAGAGCGATCAGTAGTGGTAGCCGGGTACCATGTAGTTCTTCTGGGCCCAGGCTGGTGGAGGCTGTGGTTCATGTGGTCCATTGGTCTTTTGGATTAATATTTTCCTAGTGGCTTTGGTTTTCTTCATTCTGCTTTGTTCCAGATGGGATGAGATCAATAACTGTATCTCAGATAGCTGCTTCAAGCTTTTAAGACCCCGGACACTACTCACTGAAGTAGGATATAGAACTTTTTCTTTATGAACTATTTTATGCCAATTGAGCTAGATGTCCCCCAAGACCATGGTCCCCAGCCTTCAACCCCAGTAACTCGATCCCTTAAGGTGTTTGGATGTGTCTAGGAAGTTTCTGTGACTGTGCCCCGTTTTTGTTTGTATACTCTTATATACCCTCCTTTCCGTTTTCAGCAGATGTATCTGCCTATGTATCTGCTTGTAAGTTATTGTTTTTTTACTGTTGTTGTAGGGTTGTATATGTTATAGTATTTACTGTGATCACCTCTTTTTTTTTTCTTGCGTTCCTCTAAGTGTCTTCCTTTGCCTTGATCAAGTAGTGCTGATGTCCCCTATATTGTGTATTGTGTTTCCCTTCACTAGAGTTAACACTTGTCTACCATCTAGTTGGTAATTTACGCTCCTCCTGCCTCCCCTCCCTTGTAACCATCAAAAATTGTTTCTTTCTGTGTGTAAATCCTATCTTGAATTCTTATAAAGGTAATCTCATACAATATTTGTCATTTTGATTGACTTATTTTGCTCAGCAAAATCCCCACCAGATTTCATCCATGTTGTGAGACGTTTCTCGGATTCATCATTGTTCTTCATCATTGCTTAGTATTCCATTGTGTGTATGTACCATAATTTGTTTATCCCTTCATCTGTTGATGGGCATTTAGGTCGTTTCCATCTTTTTGCCATTATGAATAATGTTCCAAGTGAATATGTGTGTATGTCTGTTCTTGTGATGGCTTTTATTTATCTAGGATTTATCCCTAGGAGTGAGATCATATGATATTTCTATTTCTAGCTTTTAAAGGAAGTGCAATACCCTTTTTCCAAAATGGTTATACCATTTTAGATTCCCACCAACAGTGTATGAGAGCAGTGTATGAGAGTTCTAGTCACTACAACGTTGCCAGCATTTATTGTTTTCTGAATTTTTCATCAGTCCCATTCTTGCAGGTATGAGATGGTGGTTATCTCATTGTGGTTTTGATTTACATCTCTCTAACTGCTAATGATTGCAAGCATCTTTTCATGTATTTGTTGGCCACCTGCATGTCCTCTTTGGTGAAGTGTCTGTTCATATCCTTTGCCCATTTTGTGATTGAGTTGCTTGTCTTTTTATTGTTGAGTTGTTGAAATTTTCTGTATATTTTAGAGATTAAACCTTTATCAGATATGTCATTGCCAAAGATTTTTTCCCAGTCTGTAGGTTCTCTTTTTTATTCTTTTGAAAAATTCTTTTGATGAGCATAAGTATTTAATTTTTAGGCAGTCCCAGTTATCTGGTTTATCTTCTGGAGTTTGTGTATTTTTAGTTATGTTTGACATTCTACTTATGCCATACGTTAGGGCCCCTAACATTGTCCCTATGTTTTCTTTCATGATCTTTATAGTCTTAGGTTTTACATTTAGGTCTTTGAACCATATTGAGTTAGTTTTTGTATACGGTGTGAGGTGTGGATCTTGTTTCATTTTTCTGCAAATGGATATCCGGTTTTGCCATCAATATTTGTTGAAGAGATGATCTCTTCCCTGTTTAATGGACCTCAGCCCTTTGTCAAAGATGAAGTGTCCGTAGGTGGGTTGATTTATTTCTGGGTTCTCAGTTCTGTTCCATTGTTCTATGTGTCTGTCATTGTGCTAGTATCGTGCTGTTTGACTACCATAGCTTTATAATAGGTTCTGAAATCTGGTAGTGAGGCCTACTACTTTGTTCTTCCCCTAGAGTTTTGTGATTTGCCAAGGCCACAGAGTTAGTCAGTGGAGGAGGTTATTACATGGCCCAGAAAGGCAGATCCAGAGCCTGCCCTGTGAGCCCTCCCATTTGGTCTTCTCTTTTGTCAGATGAGCCTGTGTAGGAACATCCAGTTTTTTTAAGTATTGATTTGATTCTTACGCTGCTGCAGAGAACGTTTCTGTGACTTCCTATTTTCTATTGAAGAAGTAAAATAGCCAATTAATATGTGACAAATAACTTACAGGTGAGGCTTTCCCAGCATCCTCTGCTTTTATTCGCTCATGTGAACCCAGTGTTCCAGTCATTAATCACATGCCTTGCCATGTCTGTGGTCGTGGTGTGTCCTGCTCACCATGTCTGTGGTCCTGGAGTGCCCTGTTCACCACGTCTGTGGTTCCTGTGTGTCCTGCTCACCATGTCTGTGGTCCTGGCATGTCCTGCTCACCATGTCTGTGGTTCCTGTGTGTCCTGCTCACCATGTCTATGGTCCTGGCATGTCCTGCTCAGCATGTCTGTGGTCCTAGAGTGCCCTGCTCCCCATATCTGTGGCTCCTATGTGTCCTGCTCACCATGTCTGTGGTCCTGGAGTGCCCTGTTCACCATGTCTTTAGTTCCTGTATGTCCTGCTCACCATGTCTGTGGTCCCGGCATGTCCTGCTTACCTTGTCTGTAGTCCTGGAGTGCCCTGCTCCTCATATCTGTGGCTTCTGTGTGTCCTGCTCACCATGTCCGTGGTCCTGGAGTACCCTGTTCATCATGTCTGTGGTTCCTGTGTATCCTGCTCACCAGTCTGTGGTCTTGGCGTGTCCTGCTAGCCATGTCTGTGGTTCTGGGGTGCCCTGCTCACCATGTCTGTGGTCCCTGTGTGCCCTGTTCACCATGTCTTTGGTCCCTGTGTGCCATGCTCACCGTGTCTGTGATCCTGGTGTGCCCTGCTCACCATGTCTGTGGTCCTGGTGTTCTCTGCTCACTCTGTCTGTGGTCCCGGCTTGCCCTGCTCCCTGTGTTTGCCACCCTGAAATCCCTGTAAAAGCTCCATTTTCTGCCGTGTTGTCTCAAGGTTTTTACCAGTCCTCCCTGGTCGAATTTTGCATTCATCTGGATTCATATTTGATTTATTTCACTCTTATGGCATTTATTTTGAACTGCATTTTATTGAGGTTGTTGTTATTATATTATTCCATGTCTTATCTAATTGGAGAATTATGAATGGCAGCATGGACTAGTTTTTAATACAGCATCAGTTTTGGACTCAATGAAATATTGAATGAATGTATGATGAGCCATACTAAATTAGCTAACATTAATTTTGTTTGATATCTAGTAGAAAGGTTGCTAGTAAGGAGTCTATGTGAATAATTTATTTTACATAAATCTCATGAAAGATGTTGTTAAAACCTTACTGAAACGTAATATGTTCTATTTCACCAGCATAGACGTTACTATTTTATCTAATGTGTTTTCTTACAAAGTATAGGTACCCTCTTCCTGGCATGTAACTCTGAGGAATCCACAACATTAAAGGTGCAAGGAAGTTGTCTTAGTTATCTAGTGCTGCTATACCAGAAATACCACAATTATATGGCTTTAACAAAGAGAAATTTATTCTCTTACAGTCTAGTAGGCGACAAGTCGAAATTCAGGGCACCGGCTCCAGGGGAAGGCTTTCTTTCTCTGTCAGCTCTGGAGGAAGGTCCTTGTCATTGATCTTCCCATGGTCGAGGATCTTATCAGGTGCAGGAACCCCATGTCCAAAGGACACGCTCTGCTCCCAGTGCTGCTTTCTCGGTTGTATGAGGTCCCTAAAAATTTTGTGTGCTTGCCACATGTAAAACATACTCACCCCATCATATCATAACAAAAGTATTAAATCAAGTCCAAAATCCAAAAATTCCTCTTCATCTGTGAAATCTAAAATACAGGTTATCTGCTTCCAAAGTACAATGGCAGAACAGACACAAGGTAGACATTTCCATTACAAATGGAAGAAATTGGAGGGAAAGAAGGCATAACAGGCACTGAGCAAGTCAGCGAAACACATTACATCAGCCCTCAAGGCTTTGAAAATAATCCTCTGTTCTCTGAGACCATTTACAGAAGGTAAACGTGCTAAATTCTTACCTCTTGTAACTTCTATACTTGTTCCCAAAGATGCTCCCGTAGGACAGGACACAAGGAAGACACATTACAATTTTTAAAATAGCCTTAAAATAGTACCGCCAATATAATCTACAAACCATAAAGCCCTGTATTCTTTCCAGTTTTTTTCTTACTTAATTTTATTGTAAATTCTCATATGAACGTAATTTAAAAGTTTAAAATTAATGTAAGTATATGTTTTTTTAGCAATTCTTTAATAAATAACACAGTTTCATGGAATTTTTAGAGTTCACAGTACTGCACATGTCATTATTATCTCAGAATGTTGAAATGGCAAACCTAGCCTAGCAGATCATTGGTAAAGTTAGGAAGTGAACCCAGTTTTTATTTTTCCAGGGATTTTATCACTTCTTCCTCATAGTGCCCCTATGTACAACAGAATGAAACACTGCCCAGTCCTGTGCTGTCCTCATGGCCATTGTTGTGCTTGAGGCCATTGTTGCAGCCACTGTGTCAACCCTTCTTGTTGAGGGTCTTCCTCTTTTTCGTTGACCCTCTACCTTACCAAGCATGATGTCCTTCTTCAGGGACTGATCCCTCCTCATAACATGTCCAAAGTACGTGAGACAAAGTCTCAATATCCTCGCTTCCAAGGAGCATTCTGGCTATACTTCTTCCAAGACAGATTTGTTCGTTCTTTTGGCAGTCTATGGTATGTACATTCAGTGTTCTTCGTCAGCATCGTAATTCAGAGGCATCGATTCTTCGATCTTCCTTATTCATTGCCCAGCTTTCGCATGCATGTGGGTGATTGAAAACACCATGGCTAGGGTCAGGCACACCTTAGTCCTCAAAGTAACATCTTTGCTCTTTAACACTTTAGAGGGATCTTTTGCAGCAGATTTGCCCAATGCAATGTGTCGTAAATTTCTTGAGTGCTGCTTCCATGGGCATTGATTGTGGATCCAGGTAAAATGAATTTCTTAACTTCAGTCTTTTCTCCATTTATCATGATGTTGCTTATTGGTCCAGTTGTGAGGATTTTTGTTTTCTTTATGTTGAAGTGTAACCCATACTGAAGGCTGTACTCCTTGATCTTCGTCAGTAAGTGTTTCAAGCCCTCTTTACTTTCTCTCCAAGCAAGGTTGTGTCATCTGTATATCACAGGTCGTTAATGAGCCTTCCTCCAATCCTGATGCCCTGTTCTTCTTCATACAGCCCAGTTTCTCAGATCATTTGCAGAGCATACAGATTGAATAAGTATGGTGAAAGGATACAAACCTGACACACACCTTTCCTGACTTTAAACTATCCAGCATCCCCTTGTTCTGTTTAAACGACTGCCTCTTGATCTATGTACAGGTTCCTCATGAGCACAATTAAACATTCTGGAATTTCCATTCTTGCCAATGTTATCCATAAATTGTTATGATCCACACTTTTGAATGCCTCTGCATAGTCAGTGAAACACAGGTAAACATCTTTCTGCTAGTCTCTGCTTTCATCCAGGATACATCTGACATCAGTAATGATATCACCTGTTCCATGTCTCCTTCTGAATCTGGCTTGAATTTCGAGCAGTTCCCTGTTAATGTGCAGCTGCAACCGCTTATGAATGATCTTCAGCTTAATTTTACTTGCGCATGATATTAATAATACTGTCTGCATTCAGTTGGGTCACCTTTCTTGGGAATAGGCATAAATAAGGATTTCTTTTAGTCAGTTGGCCAGGTAGCTGTCTTCCAAATTTCTTGGCATAGATGAGTGAGCACTTCCAGTGCTGCATCCATTTGTTGAAATATCTCAATTGGCATTCCGTCAATTCTGGAGCCTTGTTTTTCACCAATGTCTTCAGTGCTTCTTGTACTTCTTCCTTCATTACTGTCAGTTCTTGATCATATGCTACCTCCTGAAATGATTGAACATCGACCATTTCTTTTTGGTACAGTGACTCTGTGTATTCTTTCCATCTTCTTCTGATGCTTCCTGCTTTTGGTCAATATTTTGCCCATAGAATTCTTCAGTATTGCAACTCAAGGCTGGAATTTTTTCTTCCGTTCTTTCAGCTTGAGAAATGCCAAGTGTTTTCTTCTCTTTTGGTTTTCTAACTACAGGCCTTTGCGTATGTCATTGTAATACTCTGTCTTCTCTAGCCACCCTTTGAAATCTTCTGTTCAGCTCTTTTACTTACTTCATCATTGCTTCCATTCGCTTTAGCTCCTCGGCTTTCAAGAGTAAGTTTCAGAGTCTCCTCTGACATCCATCTTGGTCTTTTCTTTCTTTCCTGTCTTTTTAATGACTTCTTGCTTTCTTCATGTGTGATGTCCTTGGTGTCATTCCACAACTCGTCTGGTCTTTGGTCATTAGTGTTCAGTGTGTCAAATTTATTTTTGAGATGGTCTCTAAATTCAGATGGGATATACTCAGGGTTGTACTTTGGCTGTCATGGACTTGTATTAATTTTCTTTAGTTTTAACTCGTATTTGCATATGAGCAATTGATGGTTTGTTCTGCAGTTGGCCCTGGCCTTGTTCTGACTGATGATATTGAGTTTTCCCATCACCTTTTTCCACAGATGTAGTTGATTCGATTCCTGCGTATTCCACCTGGTGAGGGCCAAGTGTATAAAATAAAAAACCCAAATCCATTGCCATCCAGTCAGTTCTGTCATAGTGACCTAACAGGACAGAGTAGAACCGCCCCATAGGGTTTTCAAAGGGTCCCTGGTGGATTTGAACCGCTGACCTTTTGGTTAACAGCCAAATTCTTAACTACTGTGCCACCAGGGTTAGTCACCGTGTATTTGCAAGATAAGGTTTTCGGGAAGTCCCTGGTGGATTCGAACTGCCGACCTTTTGTTTAGCAGCCGAACTCTTAACTACTACACCACCAGGGTTAGTCACCGTGTATTTGCAAGGTATTTGCAATGAAGAAGTCTTGGGTCTTTCAAAATTCTATCATGTAATCTCTGACATTATTTCTATCACTAAGGCCTGTTTTCCAACTACTGATCCTTCTTCTTTGTTTCCAACTTTCACATTCCAATCACCAGTAATTATCTGTGCATCCTGATTACATGTTTGATCAATTTCAGCCTGCGAAAGTTCGTAAAAATCTCCAGTTTCTTCATCTTTGGCGTTAGTGGTTGGTACGTAAATTCGAATAATAGTTTTATTAACTGGTCTTCCTTGTAGGCATGTGGATATTTTCCTATCACTGACAGCGTTGTACTTAAGGATAGATCTTGAATGTTCTCTTCGACAATGAATGTAACACCATTCATCTTCAATTTGACATTCTTGGCATAGTAGACCATATGATAGTCCAATTCAGAATGGCCATTACGAGTCCACTTTAGCTTACTAATGCCTAGAATATCAATGTTTATGCATTCTATTTCAATTTTGACTATTTCCAGTTTTCCTGCATTCCACTTCCCAATTATTATTGGCTGTTTGCAGCTGTTTGTTCTCATTTGAGTTGTGCCACATCAGCAAATGAAGGCCTTGAAAGCTTGACTCCATCCGTGTCATTAAGGTCGACTCTGCTTTGGGGAGGCAGCTCTTCCCCAGTTGGGCCTCACTCTATCAGACAGTGTTCTGCTGCCTTTTGTAAAGTTTTCACTGGCTAACTTTTTTTTTACAAGTTGACCACCAGGTCCTTCTTCCTAGTCTGTGTTAGTCTGGAAGTTCACCTGACACCTGTCCACCACGGGTGACCCTGCTGGTATTTGAATACCGGTGGCATAGCTTCGAGCATTACAGCAACACGAAAGCTCCCACGGTAGAACAAACTGACAGGTGCACATGCGCGTGCGCGCGCGCGCACACACACACACACACACACAAAGACGTAGTAAAGGCTTAAGCACTCGGCTGTTAAGTATTCAGCTGCTAACTGAAAGGTTGGCAGTTTGAACCAACCCAGCGGGTCTTCAGGAAAAAGACCTGGTGATCTGCTTCCATAGAGATTATAGCCTAGAACAATCTATGGGGCAGTTCTATTCTGGTACGTGGGGTCGCTGTGAGCCAAAAATTGACTCGATAACATCCAACAACAGTAAATGCTTTGGGGAAAAGTTTTGGAATTGTACTGTTATTTTCAGTTATCTATCATCTTTTTTTTTTTTTTTCCTTGAAGGCCCTGGTGCAGTTGTTAAAATGCTTGGCTGCTAACCAAAAGGTCGGTGGTTCGAACGCATCAGCCACTGCGTGGGAGAAAGATGTGGCCGTCTGCTTCCATAAAGATTTACAGCCTTGGAAACCCTAGGGTATAGTTGCACTCTGTTGTATAGGGTGGCTATGAGTTGGAATAGATTAGATTGCAACGAGTTTAGTTTTGAATTTTTTAATTATCTTTTTTGCGATTCCACTGGTTACCATTAGGTGGTGATAAATGGCCACGTCAGAAACAAATTTGGCAATTGAAATCCTGGATGAAATAAAAGATTGGAGTCTCTGAGCACTTTATTGTTCCCATGAAATTTGAATCTTCTATGTTGGAAAATTTTTATTGTTACTATATACTTATTTCTTTTTAAGATCTTTAGCAAGCATGCATCTGCATCTTTTGTATTTATCTTAAAAAAAAAAATTAAACCTGTTGCTGTCAACTCGATTCCAACCCATAGCGACCCTATAGGACAGAGTAGAACTGCCCCATAGAGTTTCCAGGGAGCACCTGGTGGATTCAAATTGGCGACCTTTTGGTTAGTAGCCGTAGCACTTAAGCACTACGTCACCAGCATTTCTATTTTTAGGATCATGGTATAGTTGAGAGTCTATTGATAGTTATTGACCCCTTCCCTAAAGCGTTACATGTAATTTCACCTGTTGCCCATCATGTGTCCAGGTCCAGATGCCTGATTAGTTTTTCGTAATAAATTACTGAAAATTCGTCTCTCTTCCTCCAGCCATCTTGATGAATTACACGGACTGTGATTTATATTTCATCTTAAAACATTTGGGGCAATGCCTTTAGTAATGAATGTTTTCTGAGGAGATTGTGCATTATAAAGATAAACCTACATAGGTATACCAGCATATCACCATTGTCGTCATTGCCTACTGAGGGCATCCCAGGTACAGGTTCTATGCCAGGTTCTGGGGAAAAGAACTGGAGCCACACTCCTGCCCGGCCATCTCCAGTCTGCTTCCTCTCACCACTACACTGACCTCATTCTGCAGCAACTAAAACATATGGACAGTTAGAACTGGTACAGTGTGCTTTTCACTCTTCTGGATGTTCACTACACTTTGTGGAGAATTGAATTAGTTTCTTTCCCTCTGTCCTTTGAGCCTAGCCTTTTAAGATTAAGTATATTTTATAATCTACCCTTCAAATACTTAATGTTTTAGTCTAAAAATACTTTTTATGTTTCATACCAAATAGATCCAACTTTCAGATTCTCTTCCATAAGGATTTTTTAGAGGGGAAGGGAGGATTCTGTACTTGTTAGTATTGTTAATTTCAAAAATTGGTTTGATAACCTAGACATAAAATAGAACTCTAGAAGTTATGTAACTCGTAAAGCATAGAAACAACTATAAAATCATAAGAATATCATTTTGTCAGGATATTAAGTGCTTGTCAAAAATAGAAATAATGTATTATTTATAATATGTATTATACTTTTGTAAAAATGTTTAATGTTATTTTATATTTATATTTAAAGTTTGTTTTATTTAATGTGTCATTAAATTCAAACACATTTCAACAATATACATGTTGATTTGCCATCTTTCTGTCTATTAATTGTGAAATACTCATTTTAAATACCTTTAAATAAATTTACTTGCCCCGCATACAGCGTAAAAGAGCAGTGGACCTCAATGTTAAAATCTTGGATTTGAGTAGCACATTTCTGATGGGAACCCACATCCCAAACAAGATTGGGAAGCATCTCCTTCCAGAACACATTCGCCACCACTTTACGCTCGATGGCGAGCATGTACTAGTTGACGGTCTACATGCAGAAGCTCCGGATGACTTGGTTTGTGTGTTTCCTTCTCTTTATGTCTCATCTGTGTTTCTTAATTGACTCGACGGCACTGGGGTTGGTTTAATACCCTTAAAAACATAATAATACCCTTAAAAATACTTGGGTGTTATTAAGCCCTAAAAATTTAACTTGTGAGATTGTTAATCCCATAAATGCTTTGAATGAAGAAAATGGATTAATTACTCTCTTAAAGAATGCCTCATGTTAAAGTCTGATAAATAACAGCAATGATTGACATTCTAGACTACTCAGATTTTTAACGCACGCAGGTAGAGTTGCGTTATGGCAGAGAGACACATGCCCTGGGTAAGATTTTGTCCTACCTTTCCCATGGTGGTGCAGTGGTTGAGAGCTTGGCTGTTAATCAAAGGGTTGGCAGTTCGAATCCACCAGCTGCTCCTTGAAAACGCTATGGGGCAGTTCTGCTCTATCCTATAGGTTCACTCTGAGTCAAAATCGACTCGATGACAGTGGGTTTTGATTTTTAGTTTTTCCCCATAATAGCACCTAGAGTGCCAGGCAGGTATGCTGTTGTAGCCTGTACCGTTATTTGCCTTGTTTAAGCTGTGACTTCATTTTTAAAGCAGTGCTCATCTGCAGATAAAGTGGTGAAAATTACTTTCTATTATTGTTGCATAAGATTTTGTGTCATGGTATTTACACCTTGTACCATTTACTTTTTAAATATAGGTGCGAGAAGCTGCTTATAAAATTTTTCTTTATCCCAATGCTCGTCAGCTGAACTGTTTAGAAGAATTACTCAGCAACAGAGACCTTCTGGCGAAGTTAGTGGGATATTCCACATTTTCCCACAGGGCTCTCCAAGGAACTATTGCCCAAAATCCAGGTAAGCCTGCTTATCCAACTTTTAAGGATAAAGTTGGGTTTTTATGAAACTAAGCTTCTGATTTTATGCAGCTGTAAGTTATGCTCTGTCTTTAGTATTCTCAAAGACCTATTTTTTTGGGGGGGGGGATTTTCTCCATTTTTAGATAGGCATGGTTTTTATTTATTCATTTTTGTTTTATTATTATCTTTTTATTGTTTTAAGTGAAAGGTTGCAACTCAAGATAGTTTCTCTTAGAAAAAATAATACACACATTGTTATGTGACCCTGGTTTCTCTCCCTATAAATGTGACAGCACACGCCTCCTTTCCACCCTGGCTTTCCTGTGTCCATTCAGCCAACTCCTGTCCCTTTCTGCCTTCTCATCTCACCTCCTGACAGGAGCTTCCCATTTAGTCTCATGTTTTTTTATCTACTTGAGCTAAGATGCACTTTTTTCACAAATATCATTTTATGTCTTATACTCCAGGCTGATCTTTGTTGTAAGAGTTGGCTTCAGGAATGATTTCAGTTCTGGGCTAACAGAGTTTCGGGGGCCATATCGTCTGGGGTCCCTCCAGTCTCAGCCAGACCATTAAGTCTGGTCTTTTTACTAGAATTTGAATTCTGCACCCCACTTTTCTCCTGCTCCGTCAGGAACTCTCTGTTGTGTACCCTGTCAGGGCAGTCATTGGTGGTAGCCGGGCACCATCTAGTTTTTCTGGTCTCAGGCTGATGAAGTCTCTGGTTTATGTGGCCCTTTTGTCTCTTGGGCTAATATTTTCCTTGTGTCTTTGGTGTTCATTATTCTCCTTTGCTCCAGGTGGGTTGGGACCAATCATGCATCTTAGATGGCTGGTTGCAAACTTAAGACCCCAGACACTGTTCATCAAAGTGGGATGCAGAACATTTTCTTAATAAATTTTGTTACGCCAGTTGACCTAGGTGTCCCCCGAAATTATGATCCCCAGGCCCCTGCCCCTGCTACTCTGTCCCTCGAAGTGTTTGGTTTTGTTCAGGAAACTTCTTAGTTTATATTTTAGTCCAGTTGTGCTGACTTCCCCTGTATTGTGTGTTGTCCTTTCTGTCACTTAAGAAAATTCTTGTCTGCTATCTAAAAAAAAAAAATTTTTTTTTTTTTTTTATCTAGTTAGGTAACCATCAAAGAATGTTTTCTTCTGTGTTTAAACCTTTTCTTGAGTTCCTTTAATAGTGGTCTTATACAATATTTGTCCTTTCATGACTGACTGATTTCAGTCAGCATTATGCCTTCCAGATTCATCCATTTTATGAGATGTTTTGCAGATTCATCGCTCTTCTTCATCGTTGAGTAGTATTTCATTGTGTGAATGTGCTGTAATTTGTTCATCCATTCATCCATTGATGGGTACCTAGGTTGTTTCTGTCTTTTTGCTATTGTAATCAGTGCAGCAGTGAGCATGGGTGTGCATATATCTATTCTTGTGATGGCTCTTATTTCTCTAGGATATATTCCAAGGAGTGGGAGTGCTGGATAGTATGGTACCTCTATTTCTAGCTTTTTAAGGAAGTGCCAAATCAATTTTCAAAGTGGATGTACCATTTTACATTCCCACCAGCAGTGTATAAGTGTTCCAGTCCCTCCACAGCCTCTCCAACATTTCTTATTTTGTGTTTTTTGGATTAGTGCTAGCGTTGTTGGGGTGAGATGGTATCTCATTGTAATTTTGAATTGCATTTCTCTAATGGCTACTGATCATGAGCATTTCCTTATGTATTTTTAGCCACCTGAATGTCTTCTTTGGTGAAGTACCTCTTTATATTCTTTGCCCATTTTTTAGTTGCCTAATTTGTCTTTTTGTTGCTGAGTTTTTGCAGTATCTGGTAGATTTTAGAGATTAGACGCTAATTAGATTTGTGGTAGCCAAAAATTTTTTCCCAGTCTGTAGATTGCCTTTTTACTCTTTTGGTGAAGTCTTTTGATGAGCATAGGTGTTTGATTTTTAGGAGCTTCCAGTGTCTACTTTGTCTTCTGGTGTTTGTGTATTGTTAGTAATGTTTTGTATTCTGTTTATGCCACGTGTTAGAGCTCCTAGCATTGTCCGTATTTTTTCTTCCATGATCTTTATCATTTTAGGTTTTATGTTTAGGTCTTTGATTCATTTTGGGTTAGTTTTTGTGCATGGTGTGAGGTATGGGTCTTGTTTCATTTTTTTGCAGATGGATATCCAGTTATGCCAGGACCACTTGTTAAAGGGACTGTCTTTTCCTCAGTTAACGGACTTCAGGCCTCGCAGCAGCTCATCGGTGAATGAATTTATGTCTGGATTCTCAATTTCGTTGCACTGGTCTACGTATCTGTTGTTGTACCACTACCAGGCTGTTTTGACTACCATGGCAGTATAATAGGTTCTAAAATTAGGTAGTGATGTGAGGCCTCCCGCTTTGTTCTTCTTCAGTAATGCTTTACTTACCTGGGGCCTCTTCCCTTTCCATATGAAGTTGGTAATTTGTTTCTCCATCTTGTTAAAAAATGCCTTTGGAATTTGTATAAGGCTTGCATTGTATCTGTAGATTACTTTCAAAGCGCTCCTTGTTGGTGTGGAAGAATCCAACTGAGTTTTGTATGTTTATCTTGTATCCTGATAATTTGCTGAAATCTTCTATTAGTTCCAGTAGTTTTCTTGTGATTCTTTGGGGTTTTCTGTGTATAAGATCATATCATCTGCAAATAGAGATACTTTTAATTCTTCCTTACCAATTTGG
The DNA here is from genome assembly GCF_030014295.1 of Loxodonta africana. Lineage (NCBI taxonomy): Eukaryota > Metazoa > Chordata > Mammalia > Proboscidea > Elephantidae > Loxodonta > Loxodonta africana. The sequence goes on from NC_087364.1 coordinate 24,349,203, forward strand.
GTTCTCTTTATTTCTTTTTCTAGCCTAATTGCTCTGGCTAGGACCTCTAGTACAATGTTGAATAAGAGTGGTGGTAAAGGGCATTTTTGTCTGGTTCCTGTTCTCAAGGGAAATGGTTTCAGGCTCTCTCCATTTAGGATGATGTTGGCTGTTGGCTTTGTGTAAACGCCATTTATTATGTTGAGGAATTTACCTTCTATTCCTATTTTGCTGAGAGTTTTTATTATGAATGCATTTTGAACTTGTCAAATGCCTTTTCTGTGTGAATTAATAAGATCATGTAGTTCTTGTCTTTTGTTTCATGTATGTGATGGATTACATTGGTTGTTTTTCTAATGCTGAACCATCCCTGCATACCTGGTAGGAATCCCACTTGGTCGTGGTGAATTTTTTTTTGATATGTTGTTGAATCCTACTGGCTAGAATTTTGTTGAGGATTTTTGTGTGTATGTACGTTAGGGATATTGGTCTGTAATTTTCTTTTTTTTGTGGTGTCTTTACCTGGTTTTGGTATCAGGGTTATGCTGGATTCATAGAGTGTGTTTGGGAGTATTCTATCCGTTTCTGTGCTCTGAAATACCTTTAGTGGTAGTGGTGGTAACTCTTCTCTGAAAGTTTGTTAGAATCCTGCAGTGAAACCATCAGGGCTTTTTTTTTGGCGGGAGTTTTTAAATTACCTTTTCAATCTCTTCTTTTGTTATAAGTTTATTTGGTTGGTCTACCTTTGTTTGTGTTAGTTTAAGTAGGTAGTGTGTTTTTAGAAATTTGTCCGTTTCCTCCAGGTTTTCAAATTTTTTAGAGTACAGTTTTACATAGTATTCTGTTATGATTCTTTTAATTTCACTTGGGTCTGTTGTGATATCACCCATCCCATTTCTTCTTCAGGTTATTTGCTTCCTCTCTTGTTTTTCTTTTGTCATTTTGGCAGTGGTTTATTGATTTTGTCAACCCTTTCAAAGAACCACCTTGTGGTCTGAACTCTTTCAATTGTTTTTCCTTATTCTATTTCATTTAATTCTTCTCTAATTTTTATTATTTACTTTCTTCTGGTGCTCGAGGGTTTCTTTTGCTGCTATTTGTTTGAGTTGCAGGCAGGGTTAATGTTTTGGTTTTCGCCCTTTCTTCTTTTTGGATGTGTGTATTTATTACTATAAATTGGCTTCTGAACACTGCTTTTTCTGTGTCCCAAAGGTTCTGGTAGGATGTGTTTTCATTCTCATTTAATTCTGTGAATTTCTTTATTCCATCCTTAGTTTCTTTTATAACAGTATATTTTTTGAGCAAGGTGGTATTCATTTTCAAAGTGTTAGATTTTTTTTCCTTGCTTTTTCTGTTATTGATTTCTACTTTTATAGCTTTACTGTCAGAAAAGGAGCTTTGTAGTATTTCAGTGCTTTGGATTCTGTTAAGGCTTGCTTTATGGCCTATATGTTGTCTATTCTAGAGGATGTTCCATGTGTGCTAGAAAAGAAAGTATACTTGGCTGCTGTTGGGTGGAGTGTTCTGTATATGTCAATGACATCAAGTTGGTTGATTGTGGCATTTAGATCTACCTCTTTATTGAGTTTCTTTCTGGATGTTTTGTTCTTCACCAAAAGTGGTGTTTTGAAGTCTCCTGCTATTATTGTGGGGCTGTCTCTCTCTCTTTTCAATGCTGTTAGCGTTTGTTTTATGTATTTTGGAGCCCTGACATTGGGTGTGTAAATATTTATTATGGTTATGTCCTCCTGATATTTTGACCCTTTAATTAATTAATTACATAGTGTCCTTCCTTATCCTATGTAGTAGATTTTACCTTAAAGTCTATTTTGTCAGAGATGAATATTTTCACGGCTGTTCTTTTTTAATTTTTATTTGATATATTTACTTCCATCCTTTGAGTTTTAGTTTGTTTGTTTCTTTAAGTCTAAGGTATGTCTCTTGTAGGCAGCACACAGATCTTACTTTTTTATCCATTCTGCCGCTCTCTGTCTCTTTACTGGTGCATTTAATCTGCTTATATTCAGTGTAATTATTGGTAGGTATGAGTTCGCCACTGTCATTTTGATGTCTTTTTTTTGTGTATTATTGACAGTTTCTTTGTTCCACTTAATTTTCTGTGCTGAGTTGTTTTTCTTTATGAATATCTTTTCATATTTTTCATCGTTGCTGATTTTGTATTTGCTAAGTCTTTGTGTTTTTCTTGTTTTTTATTTTGATGTGTAGGATTGTTAGTTTCCCTTGTGGTTGCCTTCATATTTACCCCTGTTTTTTGAAGTTTAAACCAATCTTTTATTTCTTTATTTCAATGCTTACATTTTTCAGTCCCTCCTTTTTGTTTTAATGTTGTCATCTTTTACATATTGATGTCTGTGTTTCCCCATTTGTAGTATTTTGGCTTTAATTTATTTTTGTGACTTGACTTCCATATCTGGGTTTATATCTGGTTGCTCTTTCCTGTGTTGTAGTCTTGGGTCATTATCTGATGTTATTGATTTTCTAACTAGAGGACTGCCTTTAGTATTTATTGTAATTTTGGTTTGGTTTTTGCAATTTCTCTGAACTTCTTTTTATCTGGGAATACCCTAGTTTCACCATCATATTTGAGAGACAGTTTTGCTGGATATATAATTCCTGGTTGGCAGTTTTTTTCTTCAAGGCTTTATGTATGTCACCCAGTGCCTTCTTGCCTGTATGGCTTGTGCTGAGTGGCCAGAGCTTAGTCTTATTGACTTCCCTTTGTAGGTGACATTCCATTTATCCCTAGGTGCTCTTAAAATTCCTTCTTTATCTTTGATTTTGACAAGTTTGATTATAATATGTATTGGTGACTTTCTTTTGGGATCTACCTTGCGTGGGGTTCAGCAAGCAACTTGGATAGATATCTTCTTATCTTTCACAATATCCAAGAAGTTGTCTGCCAACAAATCTTCAACAATTCCCTCTGTATTTTCTGTTGTCTACCCCTGATCTGGTACTTCAGTCACTCATAGGTTATTCTTCTTCACAGAGTCCCACATAATTCTTAGAGTTTCTTCATTTTTTTTTAATTCTTTTATTTGATTTTTCCTCAGATAAGTTGATGTCAAGTGCTTTATCTTCAGTCTCACCAACTCTGACTTCCATTGCCTCAATTCTGCTCCTATGACTTTCTGTTGAGTTGTCTAATTCTGAAATTTTACTGTTAATCTTCTGGATTTCTGTTTGCTGCCTCTCTGTTGATTCTTGCAGTGTGTTAAATTTGTCATTGAGCTCTTTTATAATCTTCTTAAGTTCCTCTGTTGCTTTGTCTGTCTGTTCCTTGGCTTGTTCTCATTTTGCCTATTCTCCTTCTTGATCTCTTGAAGAGTTTTGTATATTTATCTTTTGTATTCTACCTCTGGTAATTCCAGGAAATTCCCCTCCTCTGGAAGATTTCTTGATTCTTCGTTTTGGGAACTTGCTGAAGCCATCATGGTCTGCCTGTTTATGTGATTTGATATTGACCGTTGTCTCCGAATCATCAATAAGTTATTACATTTATTCATTTTATGTTTACTTATTGTGTCCTAGCTTCTTGTTTTGTCTTGTTTAGATATGCCCATATAGGCTGTTTGAGTGAGCTAATTGGATTATTGGTGCTGTTGAAGCTCTAACGTCCTGTCACCAGGTGGTTAGATTTGTTACTAGAAAAAAAAAAAATTTTTTTTTTTTATGTTAGCCCAGGAGTCCGTTTACTTTTCTTGTATGGATTCTGCTCAGGTGTCCAGATAGTTGGTCACCAAGTGTGTGGTGCAGGCTCTGACCTACAGTCCTAGACAGGCAGAGATGATTGGAGTAGGTGCAGGTATCTGGCTGCAGTAGGGTGGTCATGCGCTGAGCAAGGCAGGTGGCTGACGGCTGCCCCTGAGCATCTGGGATAAAAGTGTGCCCACTACTTAGAGTGCGCACATGGGTGGGTTTTGCAGCCAGATGGTGGGTACCCTGTGCTGTTGGCTGTAAGGACTAGGAGGCACCACTTATTATTGGACCCTTGTCATAGGTGGCTAGGTGGCATGGGTGGAGCCACTAGTCCTCGGGCCCCTGATGTGGGTAGGTGGGGACCCTGCAGAATGGTGTTAAATGTCATAAACCTACCACTCCACCACATAGTTGACACAGTGAAGTTAGGCTTCAGGTATATACCCTGTTTTACTGTGCTAATGAAGGCCTATGCTGTTAAAATGGGCCCACACAAGTCATGCAGGGATGAAAGGCGTTCGAAATCCCTGGACCCCTTATGCCTGTGCCTAGGCAAAGGAGCTGTACCTGCCCTGAGTTCCCGGCTTATGGCAGCTGGCAGATTATTTTTTCCTGTTTGTTAACTTGTTCCCTCTCCCAGGCTGGGAGAACTGCTCAGGCTATGTGACGGGCCCTACTTCCACCCCAGGGGAGGTGGCAGTCGGCAATCTCTGAAGCCGGCCGGGGACCAAGTGCAGAGCGGGGAAGGAGCAGTGAGAGAGGTTCTTCTCAAATGGGGTGTCTTTTGATCCAGGCAGTAGGTTGTATGCATGTATATGCACGTACTTAGCTTTTGCCGATTGAGAGTTGCTTCCCGCTGGTTCTGGAGTGTTAAGCAGACTCTCCCCGACTCAGTCTCTCCCAATGTGGAAGATGCATCCTGAATGATATCGCTCGCGTCACTGCGCTTGTCAGCTGATCCGGCCTGCACGGTGCCGGTACCCACTGGGTCAGGTCTGATAACTCCTCGCTGCTTCTGAACTCTCTTCCTCCCCCGCCACTCAGTCTGATTCCTCAACTTTGCCTTTGATGTTCAGGTCTCCTAGATTGTCACATATAATCCATTTACTTGTTTTTTCGGATCTTTGATGCAAGAGGGACCAATGGAAGTGTCTGACTACTCAGCCGTCTTGGCCCCACACCCCTAAGCATAGTTTTTAAATAGAGGTAGTAATTTGGCATATGTTTTATTTCATGTACACATGTTGAAAATAAATCATACTTAAATTTTCATTTGATGCTAGTTAAAATTATTAGCATATTAACTCAACTAGTTTTTGTGTTCAATCTAAGCAGATTGTGCCATTGGTGAGAATTGGGGCAAGAGAGGATGAAAGATCAAGGTTAAATGTAGGGTAGATCATGTAAAAACACAGGATCTTGTAAACTTTTCAGAGAGCAGAAGACTGCTTGGGAAGGAGAAAAGCATCTTTCCTTGGGTTTGTGATAAACTTGCATTGTGCTGTATTGAATTCTTTATGATTTATGATGTTACATTGTAATAATATGGTGTGGTTGTTGTATGATGTAGAGTCAACTCTGAGTAGTAGTCACCCTATATGACAGACTAGAGCTGCCCAGTAGGGTTTCCTAGGCCATAATCTTTTTGGGGGCAGATAGCCAGTTCTTTGTCTTGCAGAGCCACTAGGTAAGCTTGAACAGCTGACCTTTAACTGAGAGCTTAACTGTTGTTACCAGGACTCTTTCGGTAATGATGTAAAGGTAAATAAATAAGGTTTTTTTCAAAGACATTTGTTAAACTACAGTTTAATTTTAGGAACTGAGTCAGGAGTAGGGAGGTGGTTATGGTGGAGCTGTTCAGATTTAAGACGTGTTTTAGAGGTAGAATTTACAAACCTTGTGACGGATTGTGAGGGGAGTAGACAGTGGAGGGTGACCTTGGTTTCTGATTTGTGCATCTGGATGGGCATGCTATTTACTGATACAGGAAATGCTGGAAAAAACTGGGAGGAAGATCACATTCCTAATTCTGTCCTGTCTTTATCCATGTTTACCCCTTCTGTCTCTTAAAATCAAACCAGTTGCCATTGGGTTGGTGACAACTCATGGCGACCCCATGTGTATCACAGTAGAACTGTACTCCATGGGGCCTTTGATGGCTGAGTTTTGGAAGTAGATCACCAGTCCTTTCTTCCGAGGCTCCTCCTTTGCCTTAGCATTTGAGTGTACCCTCTGTTCGCACCACCTAGGGATATCTTCTCCAGAGTTTTCTTACCTTTACTCAGTCTTATTTCCCAGTCTTCAGTAAAAGCCATTCCTTTGATCTTTCAAGGCTTTCTGGGAAGCCATGAGCACGTCACACCTGTTCCCTGTCATGGAGAACAGCTTCAGCTTCCCCTTCCCAATTGATTTGTTAACATTTTTTCCAGTTTTTCTGCGCTCAGCTCAAAACCCACCTCTTTTTTTGAAGCCTTGTCAAACTTTTTCACTTTCCTTGGACTTCCTTGTTCTTGAACCCTTAAAAAGCACTTAAAATTTGTGTCAAATAATTTAGCTCCTAAATAGATATTGTATCATTTTTATGTGTTTCTGTAGTTACTGTTGTTGCCAGATTGTTACAGTAATAAAAAATAAATAAAAAGAAAAAAATAATAATTGCCAGATTGTTACAGTAAAAAAAAAAGACATTTATTCAGTGTTACTCTGTGCCGTTATCTCATTTAATTTCTCTACACCTTTGTGAGGTGTTGTCGTTGTTGTTAGGTGCCATTGAGTCAGTTCTGACTCATAGTAGCCTTGTCCACAACAGAACAAAACACTGTCTGGTCCTGTGCCATCTTCTCAGTTGTTTCTATGCTTGAGCCCATTGTTGCAGCCATTGTGTCAATCCATCTCATTGAGGGTCTTCCTCTTTTTCACTGACCCTTTACCAAGCATGATGTCCTTCTCTGGGGATGGATCCCTCCTGATAACATGTCCAAAGTATGGGAGACATAGCCTCACCATCCTTGCTTCTAAGGAGCATTCTGGTTGTACTTTCCAAGACAGATTTGTTCATTATTTGACAGTCCATGGTATATTCAATATTCTTTGCTAACACCACAATTCAAAGGCATCAGTTCTTCTTCGGTCTTCCTTATTCATTGTCCAGATTTTGTATGTGTATGAGGTGATTGAAAACACCATGGCTTGGGTTATGTGCAGCTTAATCTTCAAGGTGACATCTTTGCTTTTTGACACTTTAAAGAGATCTCATGTAGCTGATTTGCCCAGTGAAATGCATCTTTTAATTTCTTGACTGGTGCTTCCATGGGTGTTGACTGTGGATCCAAGTAAAATGAAATCCTTGACAACTTCAATCTTTTCTCCATTTATCATGATGTTGCTTATTGGTCCAGTTGTGAGGAATTTTGTTTTCTTTATGTTGAGGTGTAATCCACACTGAAGGCTGTGGTCTTTGATTTTCATTAGTAAATGCTTCAAGTCCTCTTCACTTTCAGCAGTCAAGGTTGTGTCACCTGCATAATGCAGGTTGTTAATGAGTTTTCCTCCACTCTTGACGCTACGTTCTTCATATAGTCCGGCTCCTCGGATTATTTACTCAGCATACAGATTGAAAGGATACAACCCTGACATACACCTTTCCTGACTTTAAACCATGTAGTATCCTCTCGTTCTGTTCGAATGACTGCCTCTTGATCCACATAGAGATTCCCCATGAGCACAGTTAAGTGTTCCTGAATTCCCATTCTCCACCATGTAATCCATAATTTGTTATGATCTGTACAATCGAATGTCTTTGCATAGTCAATAAAACACAGGTAAACATCTTTCTGGTATTCTCTGCTTTCAGCCAGGATCTCTCTGACATCAGCAATGATATCCCTGGTTCCACGTCTTCTTCTAAATCCGGCTTGAATTTCTGGCAGTGGCCTGTCAATATACAGCTGCAGCCGCTTTTGGATGGTCTTTCAGCAAAATTTTGCTTGCATGCCATATTAATGATATCGTTCGGTAATTTCTGCATAAGGTTGGATCGCCTGTCTTGGGAACAGGCATAAATACGGATCTCTTCCAGTTGGTTGGCCAGGTAGCTGTCTCCCAGATTTCTTGGTGTAGATGAGTGAGCTACATCGGTTTGTCGAAACACCTCAATCGGTATTCCCTCAGTTCTTGGAGCCTTGTTTTTCACCAGTGCCTTCAGTGCAGATTGGACTTCTTCAGTACCATCAGTTCCTGATCATATGCTACCTCCCGAAATGGTTGAGTGTTGACCGACTCTTTTTGGTATAGTGACTGTGTATTCCTTCTATCTTCTTTTGCTGCTTCCTATGTCATGTAATATTTTCCCCATAGAATCCTTCAGTATTGCAACTCGAGGCTGGAATTTTTTCTTCAGTTCTTTTAGCTTGAGAAATGCTGAGTGTGTTCTTCCCTTTTGGTTTTCTATCTCCAGCTCTTTGCACATGTCATCATAATACTTTACCTTGTCTTCTCTAGCTGCCCTTTCTGTTCAGCTCTTTTACTTCATCATTTTTTCCTTTTGCTTTAGCTACTCAACGTTCAAGAGCAAGTTTCAGAGTCTCTTCGTTTATCCATTTTGGCCTTTTCTTTCTTTCCTGTCTTTTTAATGACCTATTGTTTTCTTCACATATGATGTCCTTGATGTCATTCCACAGCTCACCTGGTCTTCAGTCATTAGCGTTCAGCGCGTCAAATCTATTCTTGAGATGGTCTCTGAATTCAGGTGGAATATACTTAGGGTTGTACTTTGTCTGTCATAGACTTGTTCTAATTTTCTTCTGTTTCAACTTGAACTTGCCTATGAGCAATTGATGGTCTGATCTGCAGTCAGCCCCTGGCCTTGTTCTGACTGATGATTTGGAGCTTTTCCATTGTCTCTTTCCACAAATGTAGTCGATTTGATTCCTGTGTATTCCGTCTGGCAAGGTCCGTGTGTATAGTTGCCGTTTATGTTGTTGAAAAAAGGTATTTGCAATTAAGAAGTCATTGGTCTTGCAAAATTCAGTCATGTGATCTCTGGCATAGTTTCTATCACCAAGGCCATATTTTCCAAATATTGATCCTTCTTTGTTTCCAACTTACCCATTCCAATCACCAGCAATTATCAGTGCATCCAGATTGCATGTTTGATCAATTTCAGACTGCAGAAGTTGGGAAAAATCTTCAATTTCTTCATCTTTCACCTTAGTGGTTGGTGCATAAATTCGAATAATAGTCGTATTAATTGGTCTTCCTTGTAGGCATATGGATATTATCCTTATCACTTACAGTGTTGTTCTTCTGGGTAGATCTTGAAACGTTCTTTTTGACAGTGAATGCAATGCCTTTCCTCTTCAAGTTGTTGTTCCTGGCATGGTAGACCATATGAGTGTCGGATTCAAAATGACCAATACTAGTTCATTTCAGCTCACTAATGCCTAGGATATTGATGTTAATGTATTCCATTTCATTTTTGATGATTTCCAGTTTTCCTAGATTTATACTTTGTACATTCCAGGTTCCAATTATTAATGGACATATGCAGCTGTTTCTTCTCATTTTGAGCCATGTCACATCAGCAGATGAAGGTCTCGAAAACGTGACTCCATCCACATCATTAAGGTTGACTCTACTTTGAAGAGGCACCTCTTCCTCTGTTGTATTTTGAGTGCCTTCCAATCTGAAGGGCTCATCTTCTGGCACTGTATCAGACAGTGTTCTGCTGCTATTCATCTCTCATCACTTCCTTCTGAGCCCTCACCAGAATTGTCTTAGATGTCCGCTTTTCCACCAAAAGTCTCTTCAAGGCAATCTAAGTGTTTATTCTTAGGCACTTTAAAACTCAGCCTGTACCCATTCACAGTTTCAAAACTGCTTCCACATTTTAGGTATCTGTTAGAGTAACACCCCACTCTCAGTACCAAGTATCGTCTTAGTTATCTAGGGCTGCTATAACAGAAATACCACAAGTGGATGGCTTTAACAAAGAGAAATTTATTCTCTCACAGTCTATGAGGCTAGAAGTCCAAATTCAGGGTGCCAACTCCAGGGGAAGACTTTGTTTCTTTGTCAGCTCTGGGGGAATGACCTTGTCATCAATATTCCCCTGTCGAGGAGCTTCTCAGCATAAGGACCCTGGGTCCAAAGGATGCACTATTCTCCTGTCTCTTATTTCTTGGTGGTATGAGGTTCCCCTGTCTCTCTGTTTGCTTCTCTATTTTATATCTCAAAAGAAATTGGCTCAAGACATAATCTAATCTTGTAGATTGAGTCCTACCGCATTAACATAACTGCTGCTAATTTACCTCATTAACATCATCAGAGATAGGATTTACAACACATAGGAAAATCATATCAGATGACAAAATGGTGGACAGTCACACAATACTGGGAATCATGGCCTAGCCAAGTTGACTCACATCTTGTGGGGACTATGGTTAGGCTGGAAACCTTGGTGGCATAGTGGTTAAGTGTTATAGCTGCTAACCAAAAGGTTGGCAGTTCATATCCACCTGGTGCTCCTTGGAAACTCTATGGGCAATTCTGCTCTGTCCTATAGGGTGACTGTGAGTCAGAATCGACTCAATGGCAACGGGATTAGTTTTGGGCTTGGTATGGTTAAGTTAATTAGATACTGTTAAAAAGGGGCAGAGCCAAAGCCAGACCCATGCCCTAAATTTATGGTCTTCCATAGCCTGCTTGAGACCAACAGTCCTATCTTTTATATACTCTTTATCCTCTAGCTTCATTCATTGATTCAACAAATATTTACTGAGTGCCTGCTATATGTCAGATATTATGAAACCCGTTGATGTCAAGTCATTTCCAACTTGTAGTGACACTATAGGACAGAGTAGAACTGCATAGGGTTTCCAAGGCTGAAATCTTCACTGAAGCAGACTGCTGCATCTTTCTCTCACAGATATTATTATAGGTCAGGAAATAAGTCAGCATATGAAATAAATGAAAATCCTTGCCCTTATGCAGTTTACATTCTTGTGGGGGAAGACAGACAAGAACAAAATGAATAGGTAAACCAGATGGTGTGTTATTAGTTAATATATGCTGTGGAGAAAAATTAGATAAGGGAGGGGACAAGGAATATGAGTGGGTGGTGGTGCAGTTTTAAGTAGGGTTGCCAGGGAAGGGCTTATTGAGAAAGTGACATGCAGGCCTTTCCCTTGAAGGAGATGCAGGATAAGACTGTGGCTCTATGGGAGGAGGGTTACAGGTAGAGGGTAGAAAAGTGCCTCCATGTTTGGGGAAGAGCACAGAGGGCAAAGTGGTTAACATGGAGTGACTGAGGGGAGAGTGGTAAGTGGTTTGAACAGATGTTATAAAGGACTGGTTGAAGCAGGGATTTGACTGTAACTGAGATGGGAAGCTGTTAGAAGGTTTTAAGCAGAGAAGTGAGATGATATGACTTAAATTTATTGTTAAGTCACCTACTGGTGATACTGAGGACAAACTACAGAGAAACAAGAATGGAAGAGAGACAAACCAGTTAAAAGCCATTTTGCAGCAATCATGAGAAATGATGGCAGCTTGGCCAGTATGGTCATCATGTAGGTGGTACTGTGTGGTCAGAGTTGAGCTGTTGAATATTTTGAAGGGAGAGGCAAAAGTTTTTGACCTGAGCAACCGGAAAGACAGACAGAGTTCCTGTTCACTGAAATGGGGAAGTCCAGGAGTTTGGTTTGATTGAAGTTAAGTTCGAGATGCCTGTTAATGTTCAGGTGGAATGTGAGTAGGCAGTTGGATATACATCTCTGTAGCTGAGGAGCATGGTCTGGCTGGAGATTCACATTTGGGTCATTATTTAAAGTCAGGAGACTATATGAGGTCACCAAGGTGGGGGGTGTGTTTAGAGAAGAGCTGGGTTAAGAGGACGAACCACGAAAGGAGACCAAGAAGGAGCCATCAGGGGGATTGGAGGAAATGAAGAGCACGTGGTCCAGAAAGTGATGGGAAAGAAGTGTTTTAAGGAGAAAGGAATGATTGATCAGCTGACTCAAGTGCTGGAGACAGGTCGAGTACGAGGAGGACTGGGGATTGACTGTCATGTTTAGCAGTGTGGGTTGGAGGTCACTGGGCCTGCAGAAAATCACAGATTTTCATTAAGTGGTAGATATGGTAATTTCTTGAAGTCAGCATATTGTGCACTTAGTCATATAGGATGTAACCCATGTCTTTCTTGGATTTAAAATTTTGTCGAGGAGCTCAGATATTTGCATATAAAGATAAGTAATAATGCAGGCTGGTGTATTTTCAATGCCAGATGAGTGGTGTAGACCAAAAAAATACTCTAGGATTTTAGGAATTCAGGAAGTTCAGAAGTTCAGCTGTGTATGTGGCTATTGAAGGTTTCATGAGGATGCGAACTTGAGATGGAGGGAAGGAATGGTGAGACCTAAGCAGAGAGGAGAAGGAAGGTAGGAAATGGGGAAACAAAGGTGAAGGTGGGCCTTGGTGGGACAGGTGAATCAGGAAATCATTTTATAGTGAGGCATTTTTTAGGGGATTTCAAATTTGGTCTTATTAATATGATAGTTTTCCAGGTATACTAGTTGACTAAATTCTTCTCCTATAACTTAAAAAAAAAAAATGGGTAAAACTTAGTGGAAAACGGTTATTTAGAAATAAAAAGCATATACAGAGATATTTGAAAACAATTCTTTATGGCAACTGGTATGAAATGATATCCTGAAATTAGATTTTATTTTTAACTAAATAACAAATCAGAGTCTACCTATCTCTTTAAAACTTAGAAAAAAATTAGACATGTCTGAGAAACTTATATTTTTCTCTTATCACATATGTAAGTAGATAGAAGCATTGAAATTTTAGATTCTTTTCTTTAGCCTGCTATTAACTCTTTTCATTTTGGGGTGTAATCTAAGGCTTTTGGTTATTGCTATGCCAGTTTAATCTGCTTTTCTGATAAAGAGATCACCCTCATCTAGAGTGTTAACTATGCTCCCAGTGTACGTTAGCAGCCCTGCTTTCATTTGAAAATCATCACCCTGTGGGAATCGTGGTATATAGATTATGATCATCTTGGTATAACTTTAACAGCTATGTTCATTTTATTTTATGTAATTGAACTTTTTTTTAATTTCATTTTTAGAGACTGTCATGCAATTCCTTGAGAAGCTATCAGACAAACTTTCTGAAAGGTTAGTTTTTATCTGCTCTTTAGAGTGTATGTCGTTTATTTAAAAAAAAAATACTTGATTTGTAAAAATTTAGGACAGGACCTATTGAGAGAGTTAAGTGTTGGAAGGACAGAATTGTCTTTTTGGGTGCCAGTCTTGAAAACTTAGGCGGTCTCCTCTGATGAACTGATTGCTTTTAGGAGCCCATCATTCATGTGTAATTAAACATTTTTTGAAAACATTTTTGACAATACGTATTTTACCATCAGCTGTCTTTAACAACCTTATCAAGTAGTATTTCCTTCTCTTGGCCTGGCTGTAGGCAGCTCAAGGATGTGGTGAGTTGATCTCAATGTATGATTTTAAGAACGCTCTGGCCTCAAAGTCATAAACACAGAAAGTAGATTAGAGATTAGCTGGGACTGGGGGAAGGGAGGATAAGAGAGTTATTCCTTCCTGGGTACAGTTTCTTTTTGGAGGTGATGAAAAATTTTGGAAATAGATAGTGGTAATGGTTGCACAGCATAGTAAATGTCATTAATGGCCCTGAATTGCACACTTAAAATGATTAAGATGGTAAATTATGTTATATATATTTTAACACACACACAAAGAATGCTGTGCCTCAACCTTTCTAATTGAAGCCGAAGGGTTCTAATCTCTCTCGTGGCCCCTTTCCTATATTCCTGCCTTCCCTTCTCCCCACCTGCCCCTTGATCATGTGACTTGCCCTTCACCAGCTCTCCGCTAGTATTGTTATCTTTGTTGAAGGGCAAACTCCAACTGCCTTTACATGTAAGATTCCAGATAGAGGCATGCTATGGTTTGTCAAAGAGAGTGATGTTTTCTATTTTCTTTTTCATAGTGTTATCTAAAATTCCTTTTGCCTTTTCTACTACACCAGCATGTTAAATTTTAACTCAGATTTCTGTTTTGGATTGTAAACTTCTGCCTTAGAACCCATTACTTTGTAGTTGATCGTATTTATAAATTGTAAAATTTTCTTTTTGATACTTCAGTGACCATGGTTTCTTTGCCGTAATGAAGAGTGAGTGTTAATTATGCAATTATTTGAGAATTTATTCTACTTGGTTCTGTTGGTCATTAGTATTCTTTCTCTAGTTGTTTGTAGCATAGATTATATTTTGAGCACGTACCGTGATAATTTTACAGTTATATACAGGAGTTTATTCTAACAGTCTTCATGGTCTATAAATATTAAGCACCTATTTAATTACTGCTAGTTTTTCTGTAGGGGAAAAAGTTATGAATGGAACTCGTAAATATAATGTTAATATTCTCTTATAGAATGTAATTTGTTAGTCTACTTTTTGAGGTATAGCAAAAATTAGTGATTTAAAGTTTGCTGATAGGTGCTTTACATTTTTCTGTAACTTTCTTAGTTCTCCAAGCCTTAGTACTTTCAAGACAAACGTCTGGCAAGATACTTTGTAAAGTAGAAATCCAGTAACCTACTGATTGTATATTGCTGTCTCTTCTAATAAGTTATGTAAAATTTGGATTAATACTGGCTTACATTTGCACTACAAATTTTATCTATTTTGTCATAAATTTTGGAAAGTAGCATAAGCAAATTAGTTCTTTCACAGTGTAATTGTGTTTTAATAATTCATAATAAACATGTTTTCTAGAACTGTAAGGGATTTTGAGATGCTACGAGGGATGAAAATGAAACTAAATCCTCACAATGCTGTAAGTCACTGTTGGGATATTTCTGTCAAAGTATAAATAACCTACCAGTTGAGATCATTGTCCGCTCAATCTAGAACCTAACTGTGATATGCGGGAGGTTCGCATGATCTTGTTTCTGATCCTTGGTCTTGGTGAATAAAGGTGTTGAAATATTTGGTCCATGTGACTGAGTCTAACATTGCCTGGAAATCCAACATTCCTGGTCGTTGGTTGACATATTATACACACACACACACACACTCACAACCACGTGCGCACTCATATATAAATATATATTAACACCACATATGTTAATGTGTATTAATCCAAAGCCTGAGACTACTTCCTTTCTATAGAAACTTGGCTTCTCAGTTTGAAGCAGCTCAGTCAAGGCTTGATCTGGCAGATGGCGGTTTTAACTATCAGGGTTAGCGTTATGGTTTACTCATCTATTTGCTAATTTATGGAGCTCAACTAAGTAGATCAATATTGACTGACGAAGTATACCCCATATATGTGATTGCATGATCTTATAGATCAAGTGTTTTTATGGCCAGAGTGCTGCCCAAATGGTTGGGTTCCCTGACAAGTGATGGGATTCCAGTTATTATGACCCTAGTCCCCACTTGATGCTGGGGCTGGCTACTCTGTTCTTTTGTAGGAGCTGTAGTTGAGAATTCTTGAATTGGTAGCAGCTGCCAGAGCCATAGTTCTAGGAAAGATCTAGGGAAATGGGCCTTAAAAATTCGGAACCTGTTTTACCAGCTTCCCAGAGACAACCACTAAGAAATAGATCAATCCTATCAAATTTGCCAATTTATAGAGTATAATGTCAATTTGTTAATTTATGGTAGGAACTTTATCTACCAAAGTAATTAGCATTTGTCATCTGTACACTCTGGCTTGGTATGTAGTTGGTATGTAGGTTCACTTAGGAAACTAGATCATAAATCAGAATTTAGTTTAGTGAATATAGAAACAAAAAATAAAATATGTTGCCAGAAGCTAATTCGGTAAAAGCTAATATGGTTTGAAACTTTAACCTCCCTAGACGTTTTTGTATAGCTATTGGGACAGGTTATTCTACATATATTTGTGAAATGTCGATATTCTCATGTTTTCCCTTTTTTTTTTTCGGTGAATGGTACCTCCATTTACCCTGCTACCCAGTCCGAACCTGGACAAATTCCAGACCAGTGGTTCTCAAAATGTGGTGGTTTGGGTTATTATTATTTCTCACCTAGGTTATATTTGTAGTTGCTTTACTGGTTTCCTAGTCCTTGTCTGGCTCTGCTCAAAGCCATCCTGGATTCAGACAGCTTAGCAATGTACCTAGCCCAGTTTCAGGCATAAAGTGGGTTGTTGTTATTTGTTGTTAGGTGCTGTTGAGTCGGTTCCAACTCATAGTCACCCTATGTACAACAGAATAAAACACTGCCTGGTCCTGTACTATCCTCACAATCATTGCTGTGTTGGAGCCCATCCTTGCAGCCACAGTGTCAAATCATCTCATTGAGGATCTTCCTTTTTTCCGCTGACCCTCTACTTTACTAAGCATGATGTCCTCTAGGGACTAGTCTTTCGTGATAACATGTCCAAAGTATGTGAGACAAAGACTCGCCATTCTTGCTTTTAAGGAGCATTCCAGCTGTACTTCCATTTATTTTTGACAACTTCCAGTTTTCCTGGAGTCAGACTTTATAGATTCCACTTTCCAATTATTAATAGATTTTTGCAACTGTTCCTTCTTATTTTGGGTTATGCCACATCATCAAATGAAGGTCCCGAACGAAAGCTTTCCTCCATCCACATCATTAAGGTTGACTCTACTTTGAGGAGGCAGCTATTCCTCAGTCATATTTTGAGCGTCTTCCAACCTGAGGGGCTCATCTTCTGGCACTATATCAGCAATGTCCTGTTCCTATTCATAAGGTTTCCGCTGGCCAGTTCGTTCAGAAGTAGATTGCCTGGTCCTTCTTCCTAGTGTGTCTTAGTCTGGAAGCTCCACTAAAACCTGTCTACCATGGGTGACCCTGCTGGTATTTGAGATACCAGTGGTGTAGCTTCCAGCATCATAGCAACACACAAGCCACTACGGTACAAAAACTGACAGACACATGCTTGGTAGATAGAGTGGGTGCTCACCATTTATTTGAAATATGATGAATAAATGAATGAATTGCTACAAGAATGATTTATCTTAAAAGCACATCTGGTCCTATCACTCTTTCACCTAAAATTCTTCAATAGCTCCCTGTAATTCTCAGATTTACTGTTATATTTTTGGGGTCTTCCCACCAAGCCCTTCATGATTTGGCCCCACCTGCCCCTCTTGTCTTACTTTCTGCTGCCTAAAGCCAAGTTCACATCCTCAGCTCTCTACTAATACCTCTATGATGCTCATGTATTTTGTTCACTTTCCTTTGCTTTGCTTTCTTTGATTCTTTAATTTTTATGGGTATTGCTGTGCCAGCTGCTGTGGCAGGTAGCTTCCAATCAGTCACACATTCTGTGCACAGGAGGGCTTTCCCTTCCTCATCTAGAAGAACGCCTCCCATTCTTCAAAACTCGCGTCCGGCATTGTCTTCTCCAAAATACTTCCAGACTTTACATTCTGGTTTAATTTCCCTTCTCTTGGGCGCTCTTGCACATTGTATGGCATCACAGACACGTCATACAGTCTCTGATGGTTAATCCCTTGTCCTTCTACCTGCCTGGACCATCAGCTCCTCGATGCAAAGGCTGTGTCTTACTGTTTTTGTGTCATTCATGCCTGCGTGCTATCTGGCATCTAGTAGTAAGTCATCTTCTGTTGAAGGAAGTGTGTTCCAGGAATGAGCATTCATTGCTGGAGTTCCAGGGATGCAGTCCCTGCCCTTGAGGGGCTCATGATCTAGCTAGGCAGACAGAAAATAAACCTTGAAGTATCTTATGATGTCGTATGGCCCGTAATAGAAGTAGGATGATGACTTATGGGAAAGAGAACCCTGTTGAAGGAGATACCATCTAAGCTGAAATTTTACAGGGTAATGGTAATAAGGATAGTAGCCGACACTGAGCTCTTACTCAATGCCAGGTATTCTACTTGACACTTTAGATGCATCAAGCAATCCTATTTGGGAGGTGCCGTTGGTTCATATGACAGGCATTTATTGAGTGCCTTTACTACATACCCGGCACTGTTCAGGGTCATAATAGAGAATAATGTAAACAAAGTGCCTGTCCTTATGCAACTTACACTCTAGTGGGAGAAAAAAATAGTAAGCAACTGAAAAAGTGAGTATATACTGTGTAATGTGGTGATAAGGGCTATAGAGAAAAATAACGCAGAGAAGGGGTGATAAACCAAAAACCCATTGCCACAGAATTGATTTCAACTCATGGCAACCCCATGTGTTACAAAGTAGAACTGGTTGGTAGGGTTTTCTTAGCCGTAATCTTTAAGGAAGCAGATAACCAGGCCTTTTTCTGCAGAGGTGCTGGGTGGTTTGAACCTCCAGCCTTTAGGTTAGTAAACCATTTGTGCCACCCAGAAAGGGAGATGGGGATTGCTGGTCTGTTTGAGTTGGTCAGGGAAGATTTCTCTAGGAAGATGACACTTGAGCAGAGACTGCAAGAAGTGAGGGAATGGCCATGGAGATACTTTAGGGAAGAAACTTCTAAGCAGAGAATAGCAAGTGCAAACGCCTGAGGCAAGAGTCTGCCCAACGTGGCCACAGAACAGTGAAGAGACCAGTGTGGCCGGAGTGGACTGGGTGAGGGGAGTCCAGGAGATGGGTTCAGAGGTACAGTGGGGTGGGGTCAAATCGTGTGGAAGGAAGATGGGAAAGCTTTGGAGAGCAGAAATAACTTCTAGGTTTACGTAGCGTTGATTGAACTTGAACTCAGGGAGCTTAACTTCACAGCTTGAGCTCTTCACTATTCTCTTGTCACCTGGACAGTTCGGGGGAGACTATTACATTCAGAAGGAGCACTGGTGGCACAGTGGTAAAGTGCTCAGCTGCTAACCTAAAGGTTGGCAGTTCAAATCCACCAGCCACTCTGAGGGAGAAAGATGTGGCATTCTGCTTCCGTAAAGATTACAGCCTTGGAAACCATATGGTACAGTTCTGCTCTGTCCTAAACGGTTGCAACAAGCTGAAATCAACTACACGATAGTGAGTTTGGGTTTTTTTTTTTTTTTTTTGATACATTCAGGCACTCAAGCTTCCCTTTCTTTGGATATTCTATACCAGTCATCAAAAAACTACTACATATTATCACAGTACTACTTTATGACATACTTTCTTTGCCAAGATTAGAGTTAATTTTGCCTTAGTTACATTTTAAATTGATGCTTTTATTTTGAGAATCCACCCTAAGCTTCTTGCTTAAGTTTAGAAAGAACCTTAATCTTACCTTTAGTACCCTAATCTTACCTATAATATGCTTTATGGTTTAGTACATGAGCTACATTTTGGGAAAATTTTTGACATGACTAATTTAATCCATTAATGCTGACTTTTGTTCGTTTATATTTTAGAATGGTATTTACCTTCCCGCCTAAATCTGAGGCTATGCCTTACTGATACCACCACCCTCCCCACTGATTACAAGGGGGTCAAAAGAAGGAAGTACTGGTATTTCCTACCAAGCCATAAATGCGTAAAGGTTTTATGAAAATTTTCTGATACAATAATAAGCTTGCATTTTATAAGCTGGCTGAATTATTGATAAAAATTATGAAATAATTGGTAGATTTCATAACAGTGAACTATTCCGTTGTAGGAATTAATGCCTTGGGATCCCCCCTACTACAGTGGTGTGCTTCGTGCAGAGAGGTAAGTTTCCTGTATTTTCAGAAATACTCAGATAGGAGAAGGGAGAAGAAAGCGAATATTTACTGAGCACTCTGCAACTACTGCCATCCACTCAGCTGCCCACGTTAGAAAGCTGCACCTCAGCTTCACCCCCTCTGCTGGCATGCCCAGCTAATGCCCACATAGTTTTTCACCTAGATCACAAGTATATGCTCCTAGTCATAGTGTCACACTTTACCGCGCCCCACAGGCCCATTCTTCCGTTGCTTAGGTCATTTCTTTTTTTAAAACTCCCAGATGTCTACCCGTGGTAGCAAGAATCTAGCCCCTGTCTCTCTCTCCCTGCGTGCAACTTGCTGCTTCCCTTACTCCGCTCCGAGCACCTCGGGGACGGGGACTCCCTGGAGCCCTCGTTGTATCCCGTTACTGGCCCAGCGTAGGTGCTCAGGAATTGTTTGGTGACCGCTGAGGGAATGAAGTAGCACTTGCTGTTGTGCTCTCTGATTTTCTTATGTCTTCACATCTTTATTTGAACGTGTTGTCAGCACATTATTAGTACATCTGGAGGATGGAAGTGAAGGAACAGTTTAGGCAGCTGCAGGTGATTGTTATTTTGACTTCTGTATCCTTCTGTGTTTGTTATGTTGTGGCAAAGGGGCGCATATGTCTCCCCCCCGAAAAGTATACTCTATTTCTGTCATTTTTATGTTTATTTGTAAACTGAAGCAACAGAGAGGTCTGTTCAAAGTGAACACCTTTTAAAATATTTATGTCCCAAGCAAATTTTATGTATGTAATGAGAATTAAATCTCAGAATCCCGCCCTTTAGCAAATTACTATCATTTTTCTCTTATGGCTCATTTTTTAGACTATACAGTTTAACTAAGAGATTAAGATTGATTTAGGAAATAGAAGAAAATATAGGTTGTCGGAGGTTTCTTTTGTTCATTTGTTTCCTCATTAAAGTATCCTGGCATATATTATGATAATATATTTATTTGATTGGTATTAAGCTTTAAAGTCTTTTTTGTTAATATGCATTTTTCAGCATCAGATAAAGGGTAGTAGGCACCTCTCCAAAATTAGACTTTATTTTTGTGCGTTAATTACTTCTTTTGGCACTTGTCATAAAAGTAGAAAGGAATAGCTCTGTATGCTCCTTTCCGCACTGGCAGGCTGAAGGGTCTCGGGTCAGTTAGTATGCTGAAGAGCTCACCCACTTGACTTTCTTTTCCCTTCTTTGACCTCTCCATTATGTCACTATTCCCCAAACCGAACCTGCTTATAAAACATAATTGTCTCATAACCCTTAGGTAATAATAGTTTCTCAGTAAATGGGAACCCTGGTGGCGTAGTGGTTAAGTGCTACGGCTGCTAACCCAGAGGTTGGCAGTTTGAATCCGCTAGGCACTCCTTGGAAACTCTATGGCGCAGTTCTACTCTGTCCTGTAGGGTCGCTATGAGTCAGAATCGACTCGACGGCAGTGGATTTTTGGTTATGTATCCCAAATTCAGTATCAATCATCTCCATGAAAGTGCATTGACTACATCTGAAAGCAGGCCTTCTGTTAAGTAACCGTTATTTAAAATATTTAATAATTTGATCATGATAAACAGTTCTTAGAATGCAGTATAACAACATAAGATTAACTTCACAAGTGTGTTTTATGGTGGCAAGACTTCAGATCCTGCTACTGTAGTTGCATGTTGTTCTTATTGTGTGCCATCAAGTCAATTCTGACTCACAGCGACCTCATATGACAGTAGAACTGCCCCATAGGGTTTCCTAAGCTGTAATCTTTATAGGATGAGAGCCTTGGTGGCACAACGGTTAAGCACTTGACTGCTAACCAAAAGATCGGCTGTTCAAACCCACCAGCCACTCCGTGGAAGAAGGATGTGGCAGTCGGCTTCCGTAAAGATTACAGCCTTGGAACCCCTGTGGGGCAGCTCAGTTCTGTCGTGTAGGGTCGCCATGAGTCAGAATCGACTCAGTGGCAGTGGGTTTTTTTGGTTTGGAATGTATTACTGCTATTATGTATTAATGTGTTGTTTTTAGTAAAATGCTATTAATATATGAAATTAACCATCTGTAGAAGTTCTTAATGGTTCACTCTAGGAGATGCTTTTTAAATGCTCTCTGAAATCTTCTGAAGGAGGGGCCAGTTCTCTTTTAAAGCTCCTCTAAGATAAGTCATTTTTAATGTAATGAAATGTGTCAAATGAGTTGTAGAATGCACATCAGAAGAGCTTTTGGTGATAGATGCAGACTATTGAGAAGGGCAGTAATCTTGCTGGTGTTTGCCAATGCCTTGGGGTCCAGGGTAATAGGAACCCTGCCTCTGGAGAGCAGGACCCCTGAGCGTTTGTCCCTCCCCTCTGCAAGGCTGCAGGGTTACCACTGCCTTCCAAATAAGATGAGAGCTCTCAGTCAAGTCTTGCAGGATGTTTGATAGTAGATAAATGTACGCATTTGTTTATAGCCTGCCCTCTGACTTTACCGCCTACCAGTCCTCTTCCTCCTTAAGTCACTCAGCCAAGCTATACATCTCTCTGTTCCCCCACCAGACTTCTCTCTGTTTCAGAGACAGAGCTGTAGCTGCAAGCTGTTATCTCCCATCACCTTTCTTCTGTCTCATGTACCTGAGACCTTACCGACAGGGTCCAGGAAAGTAACCCAGGTCTGGACTGCCCACCTCAGCTCCCTTTTGCCTTGCCACGCATCCTGTCCAGGTGCTTGCTGGACAGTTGACCTCTAAGTATGTGTTCCTTCAGGCATGTTACTGTTTCATATGTGCTCAGTGTGTGTTGTCAACTATACTATAAAGCTCTTAAGCTCAATGGTTGTCTTATTTCTTCTGTTGGCAGTGAAATGCAGAATACACACCCTTGCTGATAGCCGTTGTTCAGACTTGCATCAAAGCCATTCATTGGAAACTGCTATAAAAGCTATCCATGATGAGTTTTTTTGGAAAGAGAACATCCTGTTTTTTGGATGACATTTTTGGTATTTCACATTTGTGTAAAGCAGTGCGACCCTAGGAGGTGTGTAATGCTCACTTGCTGACAGAGGCTTTGACCAGCCTCATGGACTCAGAGTCTGCAACCACAAGCTGGTCTGGGAACATGTTGTGACCTCCCTGACACCCCCAAGCTGGTCAAGGAACATGGTGTGACCTCCCCGATACCCCCAAACTGGTCTGGGGACACAGTGTAACTTTTCTGACACCCTAGCTGGTCAGGGGACATAGTGTGACCTCCCTGACACTTACAGGCTGGTCTCTGTACTTCCCTGATACCCGCAAGCTAGTCTGGGGACACAGGGTGACTTTCCAGACATCCACAAGCTGGCCAGGGACAGTGTGACATTCCTGACATCCACAAGCTGGTCTGGGACAGTGCGACCTCCCTGACACCCACAAGCTAGTCTGGAGAGGTGTGACCTCCCTGACATCCACAAGCTGGTCTGGGGATAGTGTGACCTCCCTGACATCCACAAGCTGGTCTGGGGATGCTGTGACCTTCCTGGCATCCTCAAGCTGATCCGGGGACAGTGTGACCTCCCTGACATCCACAAGCTGGTCTGGGGACAGTGTGACCACCCTGACATCCACAAGCTGATGTGGGGACAGTGTGACCACCCTGACCTCCACAGGCTGGCCGGGACACTGTGATTTCCCAGACATCCACAGGCTGGCTGGGACACAGTGTGATTTCCCAGACATCCACAAGGGGCTTTAGTTTTTCATAGTTCAGGCTTCAGTACGAGTTTATTTGGCTGTTGACTCAGTAAGGGAACCAAGAAAAGGAATGCAGAATGCCCCAGAAGGGCTTGTATTTTAAGTAGCTTAAAAGCAAATGACTGAGTTTGGTTTGAGGTTTCAGCAATCCTGATTGATAAAAGTAGGCTGAAAAGCACAGGTAGTGGAAGAGAAAAGAAGGGAAAATATAATAATTTGAATTTGGGGTTAGAAGAGTAGAACAAAGTGAAGATTTCTAAATCCTTTTTAGATTTATCAACTTTCAAGTAAAGACTTATAAGCGTGTGATTTGACATGGAATGAAAAACAGAAGGGGTTCTCCCCGATGTGAACTTTTCTTCAAGTTAACCTCAGGGACTTGTTTTATTTTTATGTTAAGTACTTCAGATTTATTTCAAGCTTCTTAAATGTCCGCCCAGAGAAAAGAAAGAACCTATTAGGAGGAGAACAAGAAATTAACATGTTTTAAAATTGCCAAAGGTCGATAAGGAAAATAGTGCGGAAAAGTGAGGGACATAAATGTTAAGGAGCAGCTCATTTTTTTTTTCAAGTTTTAGTGTTAGCTTTTTAGTTCAGATTAATTAGTAAAATTTAATTTCAAATAATGTGATTATTTATGAAATTATTTTATTTTGAAATTAAATTTTATTTTTGAATAGTCAACACATTCATACGGTTAAAAAAAATCAAAATACCATTAAGAAGTGTTCATTAAGGACTTTTGACCCCATCCCTGTCCTGCTCCAAGCATTCCTCCCTTCCCCCCATCTTCATAGGTGGTCATTTTAAGTCGCTGTATAATGTACCCTTCCAGGTTTTATTTATTTATTTATTTAAATGCTTTGGGGACTTTGTTTTCTTCTAGTAACCAGTTTCAGTGAATCATATTTTATTTATTTTGGTGCTATTTTATGTAGATATTATAGGGATGTGGAATTCATTATTGTCTATTCCATGCTAAGATACACTGTCAAAATCTAAAGAACATTTATATAGTGAGATAGGAATGCTTTGTGTTTCAACTGTCCAGAAAACATTGGATTACTACTCTCACAGAAGGACCATATGGTGGTTTTTCAAGATGACTTCTCTTTGATATGTGTCATTATGTAGGTGGTAAGCCTGGTTGTTTTTTTGTTTTTTTTTAAATAATGAAAACTTCCAAAATAAACAGAAGTGGAAAGATAAATATATATTCATAGATAATTCAAGATAATATATATTCATTTCCCAGATTGAATAATTATCAAGATTGTGTCATTTTTGGGTTATCCCTTTTTGTATTTCCTCTCTCTTTTCTTTTATCTCTTCCTTCCTTCCTTTTTCCTTCTATTCTTCCTTTCTTTTTTGTTATTAAAGTATTTAAAAATAAATCCTAGACCTCACGTCATCTTCCTCTTACATATTTATTATGTATCTTATACATAGACATTTCCTTACATAACCCTAATACCATCATTACCTAATAAAGTTAACAGTAATTTATTGACATCATCTAATACCCAGTCTATATTCCTGTTTACTTGATAGTATCAAATCTGTTTTATTCCCAGCTATCTTGTTGGATTCAGAATCCAAACAAAGCCTACACTTTTTGTTTGGTTTTTCTGTCTCCTGTATCTCTTACTCTAGAGCAGTACTCCACACCTCCTGCCCCTACTCCCCTCCCCTTATTTCCTGTCATCAACTTGTTGAAGGTAGCAGGCCACTTGTCCTTCAGAATTTCCAACCTCCTGGATACATCTGGTCGCTTCCTTGTGGTGTCATTTAGCTGGTTCCTCTATTCCTACAATTCCTGTAAACTGGATGTTATAGCTAAAGATTTGATGTTAAACATTTAACATTGTGGTAAGAACATTCATCGGTGATTTTGTATACTTTTTGTCATATCACACCATCAGTGGTGCTAAGATTGACCCCTAGGCAGAGTGAGGACCACCTGGTCCCTGCATTGTACAGTTAGGTTTTTCCCCTTTCAACTAGAAAGTCCTGTCTTTGGTGACACTGGCCATATGGACACATCCAGTTCACCATCAGTCATTCACTTAATGATTTTAACACCAATTTATAATCCTTGCCTGCATCAATAATTTCATCAGGGTTTGTAAGTTTTCTAAGTCTCATTGTATGTACACTTTTAGCTGACATTCTTCTATAAAGGGGAGAATGTAGAGTTTTTCTTCATCAGCTGGAGTTGTTTGGTTGACCTAAACTAGGTAACCTAGAAAATGCTGATCCTCTCTTTTTCATTACCAATTTTCAGAGAAAGGATTTATTGTAATAGTTTCCTGAAATGGTGATGCCAAAATTGTTGTAACTTAGCCAATTGCACTAAAAAGTTTTAATGCATTGATTTTTAGCTCATTCTTTAGGAGTTTGGTTAGTGAGCCTCAGTATACCTGTTTATTAAGGGAAACCCAATTTCCTCTCATTACCTCCCTCCAGGGCAGAGGGAGATGGAGAAACTCTCCAGTTCTGAGCCTGGGGGAGGGGTCTGTGAATGGACAGACCATTGAGCTAAAGAGGGTTGAATTTCCCTTTGGTATGACTCTTTACAAAAAAGGGCAGACCTGACTACTTCCCTTTGATCCTCTTTCTTTTTTTTCCCTAAGGGTCTGGGGAAAAGGGTTTA
The DNA here is from genome assembly GCF_030014295.1 of Loxodonta africana. NCBI lineage: Eukaryota > Metazoa > Chordata > Mammalia > Proboscidea > Elephantidae > Loxodonta > Loxodonta africana. Next base: position 24,374,944 of record NC_087364.1, read on the forward strand.
CCTATTTCCCTCTCTACTGCTGCCACTTGTTGCTGCTCATTAGGAGTCTTACCTCCCTGTCCCAGTGCACATGTGAACACTGGTTCATACTCTTCTCCCTGAAGCAAGTATATAACACATTTGGGTCTCTGTCTCTTTCAACTATATTTTCATTTTTGATAATTCTTACTATTGTATTTCAGATATGGCTATTGCATTTCAAATATTGATACAATTTAAGAAGCAAACTGACTCGTTTTCCTACATCTCTAGGGTAGTGATGGAATTGTATTATCTTTGTTAAGTTTAGTTTTGATTTCTGTTAATTGTAGTTTGCAGTGAACTGTGTAACTGATCTGCTCTGTTAAGGAAAACTATTACCAGGAGGCTTGGCTGGAACAGTTCTCTAGCTTTAGAAGCCAAGATAGGACCAATTGGCAATGGCTAATTCCGTATAAAACAGAGAGGCAAAGAAAAGCCTTCTTTATTTTCATACTATGTAATTACCTAAAAGGTAAATAAACAGGTTTCCAGTATTGTTCAGTTCTTTTATTGCTACCTTACTTTTGTTTAACCAGATAAAACAGCAGTTCTCCCAGTGGATTTTAAAGACCAAACATTTTAAAATGCCATCCAACTATAACATTATAATCATGCTTAGGCAATCATTCCTGATGCCAAAAACATTCATTTCATTTTCTTTTGATAAAGTTAAAAATAGTTTCTCCAACTCTGTTGTCACATACTCTGTTTTTTCAGTATGTGATTTATACCTCGTCCGCACATGTCCTCTGGCAGGCTGTCTTGTTCATTGTGTACTGAGCCTCTGGAAGCATTTGCCATTTGGTGCAAATGTTCTCTCTCACACTTGCTTTCACTTACTGAATAGAACAAGCTAAGGCTGAAGCCTCTGTTTGCCAGCAGTTTCATCCTAGTTTCATTGACTGTACTTAATTGTGTTTTAAATTTTCACTAACTTCAGTGCCAAGACTTTTGGAGCTACTTTCCAAGTTCTTTCTTTACCTTTATTCCAGGTGCATCAGTGATTGAAATATAAGTCTGACTCATAGAGTGAGGTTCACAAATAGTTATAGTGATTTTTTTTTAAACTCAAATTACAATTAAAGGGGAATTATTAAGTTGAGAATCTCTTCTTGACTAATATTTCTGTGCTTTTGATTAGGATTTTGTGATATTGCTAAATTCTTTTTTTAATTGTACTTTAGATGAAAGGTTTACAGAACAAGCTAGTTTCTCATTAAACAGTTTGTACATGTATTGTTTTATAACACTGGTTAACAACCCCATGACATGTCAACACTCTCTCTTTTCAACCTTGGGTTCCCTATTACCAGCTTTCCTGTCCCATCTTGCCTTCTGGTCCTTGCCCTTGGGCTGGTGTGCCCTTTAGTCTCATTTTGTTTTATGGGTCTGTCCAATCTTTGGCTGAAGGGTGAACCTCAGGAGTGACTTCATTACTGAGCTAAAAGTGTGTCTAGGAGCCATAGTCTCAGGGTTTCTCTAGTCTATCAGGCCAGCAAGTCTGGTCTTTCTTTTTGAGTTAGAATTTTGTTCTACATTTTTTTCCAACTCTGCCTGGAACCTTTTATTGTGATCCCTGTCAGAGCAGTCAGTGGTGGTAACCGGGCACCATCTCATTGTTCTGGACTCAGTCTGGTGGAGGCCATGGTAGACGTGGTCCTTTAGTCCTTTGGACTAATCTTTCCCTTCTATCTTTAGTTTTCTTCTTCATTCTTCCTTGCTCCCGAAGGAGTAAGACAAATGGAGTATCCTAGATGGCCACTCACAGGAGTTTAAGACCCCAGACACTACTCACCAAAGTAGAATGTAGAACATTTTCTTTATAAATGTTATGCCAGTTGAGCTTGATGTTCCCCAAGACCAGGATCCCCACAGCCCTCAGCCTAGCAATTCGGTCCCTCAGCAAGTTTGAATGTGTCTATGGAGCTTCCATGATCTTGCCTTGTAGAAGTGCTGGCTTCCCCAGTATTGTGTACTGTCTTACCCTTCACCAAAGTTACAACTTACCTATTGTCTATTTAGTGTTTTTCTATCCTACCCCTCCCCTCCCTTGTAACCATCAAAGATTGTTTCCTTCTGTGTGTAAACCTTTCCATGAATTTATACAGTTAGTGGTCTTGTACGATATTTGTCCTTCTCTGATTGATTTATTTCTCTCAGCATGATACTGTCCAGGTTCATCCATGTTATGAGATGCTTCACAGATCGATCGTTGTTCTTTACAGTTACATAATACTCCCTTGTGTGTGTCTACCACACTTTGTTTATCCATTCATCTGTTTATGGACATCTAGATTGTTTCCATCTTTTTGCTATTGTGAACAATGCTGCAGTGAACATGTTGTTGTTGTTAGGTGCTGTCGAGTCGGTTCCGACTCATAGCAACCCTATGCACAACAGAATGAAATACTTCCCTGTCCTGAGCCATCCTTACAATCACTGTTATGCTTGAGCTCATTGTTGCAGCCACTATGTCAGTCCACCTAGTTGAGGCTCTTCCTCTTTTCCGCTGATCCTGTACTCTGCCAAGCATGATGTCTTTCTCCAGGGACTGATCCCTCCTGACAACATGTCCACAGTATGTAAGACGCAGTCTCGCCATCCTTGCCTCTAAGGAGCATTCTGGCTGTACTTCTTCTAAGACAGATTTGTTCGTTTTTTTGGCAGTCCATGGTATATTCAATATACTTCACCATCACCACAATTCAAATGCGTCAGTTCTTCTTCGGCCTTCCTTATTCATTGTTCAGCTTTCACATGCATACGATGTGATTGGAAATACCATGGCTTGGGTCAGGCACACCTTAGTCTTCAGGGTGACATCTTTGCTCTTCAACACTTTAAAGAGGTTCTTTGCAGCAGATTTACCCAATGCAATGCGTTTTTTGATTTCCTGACTGCTGCTTCCATGGCTCTTGATGGTGGATCCAAGTAAAATGAAATCCTTGACAACTTCAGTCTTTTCTCCATTTATCATGATGTTGCTCATTGGTCCAGTTGTGAGGATTTTTTATTTCTTTCTGTTGAGGTGCAATCCGTACTGAAGGCTGCGATCTTTGATTTTCATCAGTAAGTGCTTCAAGTCCTCTTCACTTTCAGCAAGCAAGGTTGTGTCATCTGCATAACACAGGTTGTTAATGAGTCTTCCTCCAATCCTGATGCCCCATTCTTCTTCATGTAGTCCAGCTTTTCGGATTATTTGTTCAGCATACATATTGAATAGGTATGGTGAAAGAATACAACCCTGACACACCACCTTCCCTGACTTTAAACCAATCAGTATCCCCTTGTTCTGTCTGAACAACTGCCTCTCGATCTATGTAAAGGTTCCTCATGAGCACAATTAAGTGTTCTGGAATTCCCATCCTTTGCAATGTTATCCATAATTTGTTATGATCCACACAGTGGAATGCCTTTGCATAGTCAATAAAACACAGGTAAATATCCTTCTGGTATTCTCTGCTTTCAGCCAGGATCCATCTGACATCAGCAATGATATCCCTGGTTCTACGTCCTCTTCTGAAAGCAGCCTGAATTTCTGGCAGTTCCCTGTCGATATACTGCTGCAGCCATTTTTGAATGATCTTCAGCAGAATTTTGCTTGCGTGTGATATTAATGATATTGTTCTATTATTTCCACGTTCGGTTGGATCACCTTTCTTGGGAATAGGTATAAATACAGATCTTTTCCAGTCAGTTGGCAGGCAGCTGTTTGGCATAGGTGAGTGAGCACCTCCAGCGCTGCATCTGTTTGTTGGAACATCTCAATTGATATTCCATTAATTCCTGGAGCCTTGTTTTTTGCCAATGCCTTCAGAGCAGCTTGGACTCCTTCCTTCAGTACCATTGGTTCCTGATCATATGCCACCTCTTGAAATGGTTGAATATCGACTAATTCTTTTTGGTATAATAACTCTGTGTATTCCTTAGGTGTGCGTATGTCTATTCGTGTGATGACTCTCTTTTCTCTAGGATGTATTCCTAGGAGTACAATTGCTGGATCCGATGGTATTTCTATTTCAGGCTTTCTAAGGAAGGGCCATATCATTTTCCAAAATGGACATATCATTTTGCATTCCTACCAGCAGTGCATAAGAGTTCCGATCTCCCTGCAGCCCCTCCAATATTTGTTATTTCCTGTTTTTTTGATTTGTGCCAATAATGCCAGGGTGAGATGGTATCTCACTGTGGTTTTGATTTGCATTTCTCGAATGGCTAGTGATTGCAAACATTTCCTCATGTGCCTGTTGGCTGCTTGAATGTCATCTTTGGTGAAGTGTCTGTTCATTTCTTTTGCCCATTCTTTAATTGGATTATTTGTCTTTTTGTTATAGAGGTGTTGCATTTTCTTGTAGATTTTAGAAATTACACCTTTGTCTGATTTGTAATAGCCAAAATTTTTTCTCAGTCTGTAGGTTCTATTTTTACTGTTTTGGTAAAGTCTTTTGATGAGCGTAAATGTTAAATTTTTCGAAGATCCCAGTTATCTAGCTTATCTTCTGGACTTTGTGTGTTGTTGGTTGTGGTTTGTAGCCTGTTAATGCCATGTATTAGGGCACCTAATGATGATTCTATTTTTTCTTCTTTGAACTTCATAGTTTTTGGCTTTATATTTAGGTCTTTGATCGATTTCGAGTTAGTTTTTGTATATGGTGTGAGGTATGGGTCCTGTTTCATTTTTTGGCAGATGGACATCCAGTTTTGCCAGCACAATTTGTTGAAAAGACTGTCTTTTCCCCATTTGATGGACTTTGGGCCCTTGTGAAGATCAGGTAATCACAGGTGTATGGATTTACATCTGGGTTCCCAATTCTGTTCCATTGGTCAATCTATCTGTCATTGTACCAGTACCAGGCTGTTTTGACTACTGTAGCTATACTATAGGTTCTTAGGTCAGGTAGTGTGAGTCCTCCTACTTTATTCTTCTTCAGTAGTGCTTTACTTATTCGGGGCTTCTTCCCTTTGCATATAAAGTTAGTGATAAGTTTTTACATCTCTTTAAAGAATGTTGTTGGTACATGGATTGGGATTGCGTTGTATTTGTAAATCGCTTTGGGTAGAATTGTCATTTTTACAATGTTGAGTTTACTCATCTGTGAGCATGGTATGTTTTTCCATTCATGTAGATCTCTTTTGGTTTCTTGCGGTAGTATTTTGTAGTTTTTCTTTGTATAGGTCTCTTACATCCCTGGCTAGATTTACTCCCAAGTATTTTATTTTTTTTAGGGGCTATTATAAATGGTATTGTTTTCCTGATTTCCTTTTTATTGTTCTCTTTATTGGTGTATAGAAATCCAACTATGTTGATCTTGTATCCTGCTTATCTGCTGAATCTATTTGTTTCAGTAGCTTTCTCGTGGAGTCTTTTGGGTTTTCTATGTATAGTATCTATCATCCGTAAATAGGGAGAGTTTAATTTCTTCATCACTTATTTGGATGCCCTTTATTTCTTTTTCTTACCTTATTGCTCTAGTTAGAACTTCCAGCACAGTGTTAAAAAGGAGTGGTAATAAAGGGGGCATCCTTGTCTTGTTCCTCCTCTCAGGGGGAATGTTTTCAGCCTCTCTCCATTAAGAATGATGTTGGCCCTTGGTTTTGCATAGATGCCCTTTATTATGTTGAGAAACTTCCTTTCCATCATGATTTTATTGAGAGTTTTTATCAGGAATGGGTGTTGGAGTTTGTCAGATGCCTTTGCGTAGATTGAGATGATCATGTGATTCTTTTAGTTATGTGGTGGATTACGTTGATTAATTTTCTAAAGTTGAAAATCCTTGCATACCTGGTATGAATCCTACTTGGTCGTGGTGTATTATTTTTTTGATATGATACTGAATTCTATTGGTGGAATTTTGTTGAGAATTTTTGCATCTATATTCATGAGAGATACTGGTCTGTAATTTTCTTTTTCTGAGGTGTCTTTGCCTGGTTTTCATATGAGGGTTACGCTGGCTTCATAGAATGAATTTGAAAGAATCGCTTCCTGTTGCATGTTCTGAAATAGTTTGATTAGCATTGGCATAAGCTTTTCTCTGAACGTTTGGTAGAATTCTCCAGAGAAGCCATCTTGGCCAGGAGTTTTTTTTGTTGGGAGTTTTTAAATTATGTTTTCAATCTCTTCTCTTGTTATGGTCTGTTCAGATTTTCAACTGCATTTTGTGTTAGTTTGGGTAGGTAGTGTGTTTCTAGAAATTTGTCCATTTCCTGTAGGTTTTCAAATATGTTGGAGTATAGTTTTTCATAATACTGTGTTATGATCCTGTTTATTTCAGTTGGGTCTGTTATAATGTGTCCCCCATTTCATTTCTTATTTGTGTTATCTGCATCATCTCCTGTTTTACTTTCATCAGTTTGGCAGTGGTTTGTTGATTTTGTTGATCCTTTCAAAGAACCAACTTCTGGTTTTGTTGATTCTTTCTGTTGTTTTTCTATTGTCTACTTCATTTATTTCTGCTCTGATCTTTATTGTTTCCTTACTTTTGGTGGCTGTGGGCTTCTTTTGCTGCTCTCTTTCTGTTTGTTCAAGTTGTGTAGCTAATGTTTTGATATTGTCCCTTCTTTTTTGATATGTGTATCTATTGTTATAAATTGACCTCTGAGAAGTACCTTTGCTGTGTCGCAAAGGTTTTGGTATGATGTGTTTTCATTTTCATTTGATTTAGGAATTTTTTGACTCCATCTCTGATTTCTTCTGTTATCCAGTGGTTTTTAAGCAGGGTGCTATTCAGTTTCCATGTAATTCATTTTTTTCCTTGCTCTTCCTGTTGTTAATTTCTACTTTGATGGCATTGTGGTTGGAGAAGATACTTTGTATTATCTCAGCATTTTGGATTTTGTTGAGGTTTGCTCTGTGGCCTCAGATGTGGTCTATCCTGGAGATAGTTCCATGTGCATTAGAAAAGAATGTGTACTTTGCAGCTGTTGGGTGGAGTGTTCTATATGTCTATGAGGTAAGGTTGGTTGATTATGCCCTTTAGCTCTTCTGTATCTTTGTTGACGTTCTTTCTAGATGTTCTGTCCTTTACCGAGAGTGGTGTATTGAAGTCTCCTACTATTATTGTGGAACTGTCAATTTCTCTTTTTCAGTGTTGTTAGAGTTTGTTTTATATATTTTGAAGCCCTGTCATTGACTGCATAGATGTTTATTATGGTTAAGTCTTCATGATGAATCTTCCCTTTAATCATTATATAGTGTCCTTCTTTGTCTTTTATGGTGGATTTTGTTTTAGAGTCTATGTTATCTGAGATTAGTATTGCCACTACTGCTCTTTTTTGGTAGTTATTTGCTTGATATATTTTTTCAATCATTTGATTTTTGATAAATTTATGCCCTTGTTTCTAAGGTGTGTGTCTTGTAGACATCATATTGATGGATCCTGTTTTTTTATCCATTCTGTCACTCTCTGTCCCTTACGGGTGCATTTAAGCCTTTTACATTCAGTGTAATTATTGAGAGGTGTGAGCTTATTGCTGTCATTTTGCAGTGCTTTTTTTTGTGGTGCTGACATTTTCTTTGTTCCTCTTCTCCTGTGCTGAATTCCTTTTGTTTGCGGATTTCTTTATTTCTTTTGTTTTTGTAGATTTTGTTTTTAACGAGATTTTATATTTTCTTCTTTATTTTGATGAGTAGGTTTGTTAACTTTCTTTGTGGTTACCCTGAAATTTACCCTTATCTTTCTAGGTCTGAGCCAGCCCATTATTACTTGGTATCACCTTGCATTCCTCTCCATTAGAAAATTCTATACCTATACCGTTTAGTCTCTCTTTTGTTGTTCTGACATTGTTGTCATTTACACATTAACCTCTCTAACTCCCTGTTGTAATCCTTTTGGTTTTGGATAGTCCTTGAGAGTTCATTTTCTAGGTTGGTATCTGGGTGGTACAATCTTGTGTCCTCAATTCAGGGTGTGGTCTGACATTGTTTGTTCTCAGACTGAAGGACTCCCTTTTATAGTTCTCATAAGTTTGGTCTGGTTTTTACATATTCCTTTAACTTCTGTTTATCTGGAAATGTCCTAATTTCACCATCATATTTGAACAAGAGTTTTACAGGATATATTATTCTTGGTTGGCAGTTTTTTTCTTTCAAGATTGTATATATGTCATCCCTTTGCCTTCTTGCCTGCATGGTTTCTGCCGAATACTCAGAGCTTAGTCTTACTGTTTCTCCTTTGTATGTGACTTTTTGTTTTTCTTGAGCTGCTCTCAGGATTTTTTCTTTGTCTTTGGTTTTAGCGAGTGTAATTATGATATGCATTGGTGATTTTGTTTTGGGGCAGCTTTTCATCTTTCATCATTTCATCATGAATGATTGTGAGTCGGAATCGACTCGACGGCACTGGGTTTTGTTTTGTTTTTTTGGTTTAATCTTTGATATTAGGGAAGCTTTCTGTCAGCAATTCTTCAATGATCCTCTCTGTGTTTTCCATTTCCTCCCCCTGTTCTGGAACTCTGATCATGTGTAAATTTTTCTTTTGATTGTATCCCACATAATTCTTAGGGTTTCTTCATTTTTTTTTTTTTGTTGTTGTTCTTTTTTCTGATTTTTCCTCAAACAGAGTTGTATCCAAATGTTTGTCTTCAATTTTGTGGATCCTGTCTTCCATCATTTCAAACCTGCTCCTTCGCTCTTCTATAACACTGTTTCTGAAATCTTGTTGTTTATCTTTTGGATTTCTAGTTGTTGTTTTTATATGATTTCCAGTTGTGAATTTATTTTGGCATTTTATTTCTGAATTATTTTCCTGAATTGTTCCTTTTTTTTTTTGTCTGTACTTTCAATGAATTTGTCTATTTTTTCCTCATTTTTGTCTGTTTTTTGCTTCAACTCTTGGGTAGGTGTGAATATTAGAGATTTGAATTATCTATCAGGTAGTTCTAGTGCCGTTTCTTCTACTGGAAAGGCATCTGGTGTTTTATTTTGGATGCCTACTGGAACCAGTCTTCCCTTTTTTTAAAAAATATGTTTTGATATTGTCTGCTGTCTTTGGGGCATTCTGTAGTTATTTTCTTCATTTATTGATTGTAGATCTGTTTGTTTCATCTTGCTTTTTTGTTTTATTTGATTATGTCTGAGCAGGAAGGCTGTGCAGTCTTTGTCATTTACTTGTCTGTGGTCACAGTACTTTTCACCTCTCGTCCAATGGGCAGGGCCAGTTGCTCATCTATGGTGCAGCAGGGCAGGTCCAGCTGAAGGAGAGGGGCTGGAATGGGTTCTTTGTGGCACATACTAGGGCTGACAGGGTAGGCTGGAAATCAGTGCTGGGCAGGTTCCAGTAGGCCGTGCCTGTACTGCTCAGGGGTGTGATGTTCAGTGCAGAGAGCAAGTAGGCAGGAAGAAGGGGGAGGATGTGATGTGTGGAGCTAATATGGGTATGGGAAAGAGGAGAGAGAAAAAGAACCAAAAAACAGACAACTAAACAAACAAAAAAAGAGTGCTAAGGGAGCTTGCCCTTGGAATGGAAAGATGAGAAACCAAGACATGGAGAAAAACAAAAATGAAAAAGAGAAAAAGAAAAAAAAGAACTAGATAAAAATTTGGGAAAAAAAGAAAGAAAAGAAAAGCCCCCAAGACTCCCACTGGTGAGGTGGCAAAGACTGGGGAAGTGGCTCCCAGGCAGTGTATATAGCTTGGCTAGAGGGAATATAGAAGTCATACAGTACCAGGTATTCAGAAGACAGGTAAGTATAGATAGACGAGAGCTGAGAAATGAAGACAGACAGAAAGGAACAAAGAGAAAGAAAGAAAAAAAAGAAATGCACCCAGTGATCCCACTGACATACCTGCACAGACAGGGAAGGTGGCTTCTCAGCCGCGCAGTGCGACCCGGCTAGACGGGGCTCCCAAGATGCAAAAAGAAAAAGAGATGAAACAAAAGGAAACAGAACAAAGCAAAATAAAACAAAGCAAAAAATAAAAGCCCCGGGATCCCATCAGTGTGGTGTCATGGGCCGGGGAGTGGTTCCCTAGTTGAGTGGTGTTTCACAGGCTTTCAAGAAGCAAAGATGACAGACGGAGCCATGTGTTGGAGAGGAAGGAGAGGGCAGTGGTGGGAAGCATGGAAGAAACCAAAAGAACCAACAGCAGCAACAGACAAAGGGCACTCAGGGAGCTGAGCAGTGTGGGCGAGACGAATCCATGTGGCTTGGGGCCAAAGCAATTGCCTGCTGTCCAAGAGACTGCTGCCGGCTGTCAGGAAGCAGAGGAGGCTGAGGGGGAAGGGTAAGAAGGGTCAGGGTTAGGAAAGCATATACCGGTGGTTAACAGGTGCTCTGTCTTCTGCTGGGAACTTTGTGAAGCTGCTTTCCTGTACTCCCTGTCCGCCTATCTTCTATGTTGACGGGGCGAATCCAAGTGCCATGGAAGCTGTACTTCCATGGAAGCAGGAAGTGCAGAGGTAGAGCAGGATGGGGGATGGGGAAGCGTGTATCACTGGTTACCAGGTGCCCTGTCTCCTGCTGCTAGCTCTGTGAAGCTGCTTTCCTGTGCTCTGTGTCTGCCGATCTCCTACAGAAGTCAAAGATGGCAGATCCGTGCTGCGTTAGCTGATAGGGGACCTCCGCAGGTGTCTCTCCTCACTCTCTGTTCTCTGTCAGTTTCATATTCTGTTCAGTGCTTGACTGAGTTCTTTATCTCTTCATTTGACACTTCGGGTTCCAGGATTGACATTTGTCTCTGTATTACTTAGTTTTTTGGGTCTTTGCTGTGGAGGGACTGTGTGGTGCTTCTGTCTATGGCAGCATGTTGATTTTAATTTAAAAAAAAAAGGCCTAATTGTACTTATACCATTTTAACATGTTGATTGTAATATATTCTAGTTCTCTGAAAATCTGTAAACCCATATATAGCATAACCAGAACAAACAACAGAGCATTTATTGAACTTCGTTCAGCATCTGTGGTGGACAACAATGATTTTCTTTGTATTTCTTCAGAGGAATCAATGAATTCTAGAGATTCTTCTGGCTCCAAATCAGTGGAATATATTTTTTAAAATAGTAGTAAGCTTCTCTTGTAAAATTATAGAACAGTTCGAGGTGATGAAAGGATGGCAGTGAAACTAAATCCTTAAAATCCAGTTAAATTTTACTGTGTTTATTTAGGCTGCAGCTCTGATTGGCTGTCAGGTTTAAAAAAAAAAAATTTATTTTTTTATTATTTTTTTTTTATCTCTGGCCTGTAGTACTTTTCCATTGTTTTCGGTTTCTAGATGATAAAGGACAAAAAGTCTTATATGCAGTATGTGTGCAAATAAGAGAAGTCTCTGGGTGGTGCAAATGGTTCACATACTCAGCTGCTAACTGAAGAGCTAGAGGTTCTGGTTTACCCAGAGGCATCTTGGAAGAAAGTTCTGGCAACTTTCTTCTGAAAAATCAGTCATTGAAAACCCTAGGGAGCACAGTTCTACTTTGACACACTGGTGTGCAAATAAGAAAGTTGTGGATGAAGACGCCGTGACCCTGAGTTCACAGGCAAATCTTGACGCATTTGAGGTAGCTGCAGTTCTCTCTTTTGAGCTGGGAGCATCATATGTGAAAAGGTGGTCTCTGCATTTGAGGCCTGCTGAGGCAGGGTGCAGTGAGATCCTGAGCTTGTCTGAGATGGCTACAGGTACTATACCCTTGAGGGGGTCTAAGTAATAGTGAGTCAGTGAACTACAGGCAGCGAGACGTCCCACTTACTATTTCCTAATGTGCTGAAAATCTAAGCTGAAAGTATCAAAGGCAGGGAGCCAGGAGGATCAGGGCAGCTGCCTCCTGACTGAGTGTCATCAGGACCTGCTCCTCAGGTTTCTGAGACCTGAGGTGTAGCTGCTGGAAGTATACTCTAGCTCTTTGGATCTCTTCCACTCTCTCTGGATCTTTTCCCGTTCTGGCTCTTCTTCAGAAAGGAATTAACTTTCATTTCATGAGTGCCCGGGAGGGTGTGGAGGGCATGCAAGTGTATGTAATCTCGTGTGTGGTGTTTCACGTGGTTGAGTAAGGTATAAGACCGTTGCTGCATGACCGAGCTTGTATGCCCTATTTTCTTTCATTTCCTCAAGCCTTTGCTGGTGCTCCTTCTTCCACCTGGAATGCCCTTCCCCTGCCCTCAGGAAAAACTTGCAAGGTGCCTCAAGTACCACCTTCCCTCTGTGGCTTCCCCTGACCCTCACGTTCTGTCCTCCCCGGTCTACCAGGTAGAATTACCACCACATTGTCTTTGTTCCCAGAGCGCTTTGTACACCCAGTTATTCCCTGTCACTCTGATCAATCTCTTCTGTGGTCAAAGGGCCTTTCTCTTGCTAGCATCAGGGAGTTATCAGGCACACCAAAAAATCCAAACCTCGAGATGATTCTGACTCATAGCCACCCTGTTGGGCAGAGTAGACTTGCCCCATAGGGTTTCAAAGGAGTAGCTGGAGGATTTGAACTGCCGACCTTTTGGTTAGCAGCTGAGGTCTTAACCATTGTACCACCAGTACTCCTATCAGGCGGTGATTAGTGCATGTTGACTGCATTTACTCAGGCCTCTTCACCATGTTGTGTTTCCCTTTAAAGTTAATGGCAGCATTGAGGAGTCGAAAATAGCTGGGATGGGGTAAAAAAATGGTTTGGTCTTGTCTCTGTCACTTTCTAACAATAATGATAATGATAAAAAACAAAAACACTGTTGCCATCAAATTGATTCCCACTCATATGCATCCTATACGGCAGAGTAGAACTGCCCCCGTAGGGTTTCCAAGGTTGTAATCTTGATGGAAGCTGACAGCCACATCTCTCTCCTGAAGAGCAACTGGTAGGTTCAAACTGCTGACCTTTTGGTTAGCATCCAAGTGCTTAAACACTGTGCCACCAGGGCTCCTTAATAATAATGATAGTGGCTGCAATTTATGGAGTGCTTCCTGTTTAGCAGGCATCATGCCGAGTTCCTTGCATGAATTTTTCTAATCCTCAGCGGAACCTGGAAAGTATTACCCCTATTTTCCTGATGAGGAAATTCAGGCTCAAAAGAGCCAAGTAACTTGCTCCAACCACAGAACCAATAAGAAATAAAGCCAGAATTTTTTTTTTTTTTAATCGCGCTTTAAGTGAAAGTTTACAAATCAAGTCAGTCTCTCTTACAATAAAGTTATACACACCTTGCTATGTACTCCTAGCTGCTCTCTTCCTAATGACACAGCACATTCCTCCTCTCTACCCTGTATTCCCCATTTCCATTCAACCAGCTCCTGTCCCTCTCTTCCTTCTCATCTTGCCTCCAGACAGGAGCTGCCCACATAGTCTCAAGTGTCTACTTTAGCCAAGAAGCTCACTTCTCACCAGTATCATTTTCTGTCTTATAGTCCAGTCCAATCCCTGTCTGTAGAGTTGAGAGCCTGGATTATAACTTCAAACCCGGGGCTCTTTCTCCTATTCCAGGCTGCCTTGGGCTGTCCCTAACCTCTTTGAGCCTGTTTCCTCAGTAGTAATACTAGGTAATTATTCTTGTTCCACCTGTCTCACAGAATTATGTAAGAATTACAGGAGATTCTATTTTTTTTTTTTAAGTATTTTTATTGTGCTTTTTTTTTTAAGTGAAAGTTCACAAATCAAGTCAGCCTCTCACATGAAAACTTACATACACCTTGCTAAATAACACCTTGCTACATACTCCCAATTACTCTCCCCCGATGAGACAGCCCGCTCTCTCCCTCCACTCTCTCTTTTTGTGTCCATTTCGCCAGCTTCTAACCCGCTCTACCCTCTCATCTACCCTCCAGGCAGGAGATGCCAACATAGTCACAAGTGTCCACCTGATCCAAGAAGCTCACTCCTCACCAGCATCCTTCTCCAATGCATTGTCCAGTCCAATCCATGTCTGAAGAGTTAGCTTTGGGAATGGTTCCTGTCCTGGGGCAACAGAAGGTCTGGGGGCCATGACCACTGGGGTCCTTCCAGTCTCAGTCAAACCATTAAGTCTGGTGTTTTTATGAGAATTGGGTGTCCACATCCCACTGCTTTCCTGCTCCCTCAGGGGTTCTCTGTTGTGTTCCCTGTCAGGACAGTCATTGGTTGTAGCCGGGCACCATCTAGTTCTTCTGGTCTCACGCTGGTGTAGTCTCTGGTTCATGTGGCCCTTTCTGTCTCTTGGGCTCATAATCACCTTGTGTCCTTGGTGTTCTTCATTCTCCTTTGATCCAGGTGGGTTGAGACCAATGGATGCATCTTAGATGGCTGCTTGCTAGCATTTAAGACCCCAGATGCCACTCTTCAAAGTGAGATGCAGAATGTTTTCTTAATAGATTTTATTATGCCAGTTGACTTAGATGTCCCCTGAAATCATCATCCCCAAACCCCTGCCCCTGCTACACTGGCCTTCGAAGCATTCAGTTTATCGAGGAAATTTCTTTGCTTTTGGTTTTAGTCCAATTGTGCTGACCTCCCCTGTATTGTGTGCTGCCTTTCCTTTCACCTAAAGTAGTTCTTATCTACTATCTGATTAGTGACTATCCCTCTCCCACCCTCCCTCCCTCCTCTCGTAACCACAAAAGAATATTTTCTTCTCAGTTTAAACTATTTCTTAAGTTCTTATAATAGTGGTCTTATATAATATTTGTCATTTTGCAACGGATTAATTTCACTCAGCATAATGCCTTCCAGGTTCCTCCATGTTATGAAATGTTTCACAGATTCCTCACTGTTCTTTATCGATGCGTAATATTCCATTGTGTGAATATACCATAATTTATTTATCCATTCATCCATTGATGGGCACCTTGGTTGCTTCCATCTTTTTGCTGTTGTAAGCAGTGCTGAAATAAACATGGGTGTGCATACGTCTGTTTGTGTAAAGGCTCTTATTTCTCTAGGATGTATTCCAAGGAGTGAGATTGCTGGATCGTATGGTAGTTCTATTTCTAGCTTTTTAAGGAAGTGGCAAATCGATTTCCAAAGTGGTTGTACCATTTTACATTCCCACCAGCAGTGTATAAGTGTTCCAACCTCTCCACAGCCTCTCCAGCATTTCTTATTTTGTGTTTTTTGGATTAATGCCAGCCTTGTTGGAGTGAGGTGAAATCTCTTTGTAGTTTTGATCTGCATTTCTCTAATGGCTAAT
Organism: Loxodonta africana; assembly: GCF_030014295.1. Lineage (NCBI taxonomy): Eukaryota > Metazoa > Chordata > Mammalia > Proboscidea > Elephantidae > Loxodonta > Loxodonta africana. The sequence continues at coordinate 24,390,043 of NC_087364.1, forward strand.
GATCGTGAACATTTCCACAGGAGATTCTTGATGTGAAAGTGGTTTGCAAATTGTAAAGCACATGCAAATCTAAGATGATAACATCTCAGACCATTGCTTTATGAATTATTCTAATGATATCAGCAGGGGCAGATTATCCAATAAGAAAGTTAGTCACAGGCTTACTTGTTAATCTGTAGTGAACAATTTGACTTTTTTTTTTTTTAACCACATCAAAGACTCTGCTCCTAGTTATGGCTGGGATCTGTCTTTCTTCCGGTCTTACAACACCTTCCTACAAAATCAAATCCTCTTTTCCAATTTTCAATCCCTGACAGGGGCAGATGACCCAGTAAGCCAGGTAACCACAGACTGACTTGTGCTTATTTACTAATCTGTAGTGAACGATTTCACATGGGTTTCCCCACACCTTTGATGTGAAACCCATGTGAAATTGTTGACCACAGATTAGTAAGTAAGCACAAGTAAGCCCGTGCTTACCTTGCTTATTGGCTAATCTGCCCCTGGATATTATATATCTTCATATCTTCAATCTCTTCTTTTCTATTAGCTTCTTCCTCTCTGCCTGCAAATGTACTACAATAATCCTTGTCATAGAATAAATAAAAATAAACCCCTCTCATGATCCTTGGAGAAGTTGTAGCCCTCTCTCATTTTTTCTGCCAAACTTGGCTGAACAGTAGTCTATACTGGATGCTTTCGCTCTGGAATCTCTGTGGTCTGATTTATAGCCCTGTTAGTCTCCCGAAATTAGCCTTCCCAAGTTGTCAGCCACATGCCAGCCAGTCATAAAATTCAGTAACCTTTTTCAGTCTTTAACATCCTTAACTTCAGTGTTTGACGTTGCTTACCATTTCCTGTTCCCTAAAATTCTGTCTTCACCAGATAACCTCAGCTTCCTGCTCTGCACTTTTTCATCCCCACACCAGGTCTCTTTTTAGTTTCTTCTCTAGGTTGGAGTTCTCAGTCTTCTCGCTCGCCATTATGGAGCCTTAGGAGTGAACTCAGGGTTGCAGTTCCCAGAATCTGGTCAGCTGCTCTTCCCTCCTCTCTCTTACTCATGAAAACATTTTGGGAAATGTGAATAAGGATGAATGATACAGCTATAGTACTTCCTTTTGTACTTTAAACTTGTAACAAATATTTGTGAAAAAGTGCTTCAATACCCCAGCCTAAACAAAACCATGCCCTCGGTTCTCTTCTTCAGGATCATTTTTTTCCCAACTCCTATGCCCTTATTGTCCAATTAAAGAGAAAATCTCAGCTTTCATAGTTATTAGTTGTGTAACCTTGGGAAAGTTACTTATCTTCTATACACCTCTGTTTTCTTACTGGTAAACATTGGGATAACACTACCACCTGGTAGGATTGTCTTTAGTATTGAATGAGATACACTTAAAGGTCTTGGAACAGTGCCATGGTAAGCACTTACCAAATATTAGTTGCCAGCTTCATCATCATCCTCATCATTGTGACTTTGATTGGGAGAGCTTTCATTTTGTAGATTAAATTTAGGGGAAATGGACATATTTGCAATATTGAATCTTCTCTTGCCATAATAATAATGAATTTTTGCATTCTAGACTCTCATGACTAATCATTCTTGTTCTTTTTTTGTGCTTTAGATGAAGGTTTACAGAGCAAATTAGTTTCTCATTAAACAATTAATACACATATCATTTTGTGACATTGGTTGCCAACTCCACAACTTGTCAACACTGTCCCCTTCTTGACCTTGGGTTCCACATTTCCATCCATCCATCTTTCCTGTCCCCTCCTGCCTTCTCGTCTTTGCCCCTGGACAGGTGTGCCCATTTAGTCTCATACATGGTTGAGCTCCATGTATTATTGTTTGTTTTATCTAATCTTTGGCTGAAGGGTGAACCTCAGGAGTAACTTCATTACTGAGCTAAAAGGGTGTCTGGGGGCCATACTCTTGGGGTTTCTCCCGTCTGTGTCAGACCAGTAAGTCTGGTCTTTTTGTGTGTGTGTGAGTTAGAATTTTGTTCTGCAGTTTTCTCCAGCTCTGTCTGAGGCCATCTATTGTGATACTTGTCAGGGAAGTCGGTGGTGGTAGCCGTGCACCATCTAGTTCTGCTGGACTCAGTGTGGTGGATGCTGTGGTAGTTGTGGTACATTAGTCCTTTGGACTAATCTTATGCTTGTCTCTTTGGTTTTCTTCATTCTCACTTGCTGTGCAGACAAGGTGGGACCAATGGAGTGTCTTAGATGGCTGCTCACAAGCTTTTAAGGTCCCAGACACTACTCACCAAAGTAGGATTTAGAACATTTTCTTTATAAACTGTGTTGTGCCAGTTGAGTTAGATGTCCCACGAGACCATGGTCCTCACAGCCCTCAGCCCAGTAGTTCAGTCCCTCAGGGAGTTTGGATGTGTCTATGAAGCTTCCATGACCCCTGCCTTGTTCAAGTTTTGCTGGCTTCCCCAGTATTGTGTACTGTCTTACCCTTCACCAAAGTTACCAATTATCTATTGTCTAGTTAGTACTTTCCCTCCCCACCCTTTCCCTCCCTCTTAACCATCAAAGATTGTTTCTGTGTGTAAACCTTTCCATTAGTTTTTATAATAGTGGTCTCATACAGTATATGTCCTTTTGTGATTGACTTATTTTACTCAGCATAAAGCCCTCCAGATTCATCCATGTTGTAAGATGTTTTGTGGATTCATCATTGTCCTTTATCATTGTGTAGTATTCCATTGTGTATATGTACCATAATTTGTTTATCCATTCATCTGTTGATGGACACTTAGGTTGTTTCCATCTTTTTGCTATTGTGAATAATGCTGCAGTGAACATAGGTGTGCATATGTCTATTCATGTGACGGCTCTTATTTCTCTAGGATATATTCCTAGGAGTGGGATTATTGAATAGTATGGTATTTCTGTTTTTTAATGAAGGAAGTGCCATATCATTTCCCAAAACGGTTGTACCATTTTGCATTCCCACCAGCAGTGCATAAGAATTCCAGTCTTCGTGTAGCCTCTCCAACATGTGTTTTCTGTTTTTTTTTTTTTGATTAGTGCCAGTAATGTCGGGGTGAGATGGTATCTCATTGCAGTTTTGATTTGCATTTCCCTAATGGCTAATGATAGCGAGCGTTTCCTCATGTGTCTGTTAGCTGCCTGAATGTCTTCTTTGGTGAAGTGTCCTTTGCCCATTTTTTAAATGGATTATTTGTCTTTTGATTGTAGAGGTATTGGATTTTTCTATAGATTTTAGAGATCAGACCTTTGTCAGATATGACATAGCCAAAAATTTTTACTCTTTTAGTGAAGTCTTTCAATGAGCATAAGTGTTTAATTTTTAGAAGATGTCTAGCTTATCTTCTGGTGTTTGTATATTGTTAGTTAGGGTTTGTATCCTATTTATGCCACGTATTAGGCCTCTAGTTTTGACAGTATTTTTTCTCCCATGATCTTTATAGTTTTCGGTTTTATGTTTAGGCTCTTTGATCCAATTTGAGTTGGTTTTTGTGCACCATGTGAGATAAGGGTCATGTTTCATTTTTTACAGATGGACATCCAGTTTTGCCAGCACTATTTCTTAAAAACACTCTTTTCCCCATTTGATGGACTTTGGGCCTTTGTCTAAATTCAGGTGGCAGTAGGTGGATAGATTTACATCTGGGTTCTCAATTCTGTTCCATTGGTCAATGTATTTGTCATTTTACCAGTACCAGGCTGTTTTGGCTACCGGAGCTGTATAGTAGGTTCTGAGGTCAGGTAGTGCGATGCCTCCTACTTTGTTCTTCTTCTTCAGTTATACTTTACTTAGCTGGGGCCTCTTCCCTTTCCATATAAAGTTTATGATTAGTTTTTCCATCTTGTTAAAAAATGCCGTTGGTATTTGGATCGGGATTGCATCATATTTGTATATTGTTTTTGGTAGAATTGACATTTTCACAATGTTGAGTCTACCTATCCATCAGCATGGTGTGTTTTTCCGTTTATGTGGGTCTTACGTGGTTTCTTGCAGTAGTGTTTTGTAGTTTTCTTTTTAGGTCTTTAAGTCCCTGGTTAAATTTATTCCTAAGTATTTTACTTTTAAAACTTTTTTTGTTGTTGTTATAAATGGTGTTGCTTTCCTGATTTCCTTTCCATAGTTCTCTTTATTGGTATATAGGAATCCAACTGATGTTTGTATGTTTATCTTTTATCATCATGCTCCTCTGCTGAATTTTTCTAGTAGTTCCAGTAGCTTTCTTGTGGAATCTTCTGGGCTCCCTATGCATAGTATCATATCAGCTGCAAATAGGGACAGTTTTATTTCTTCCTTACCAATTTGGATGCCCTTCATTTCTTGCCTTATTGCTCTAGTATGGCGTTAAATAGGAATGGTGGTAAAGAGCATCCTTGTCTTGTTCCTGTTCTTAGGGGGAATGTTTTCAGCCTCTCTCCATTGAGAATGATGTTGGCTGTTTGTTTTCTGTAGATGCCCTTTATTGTGGTGAGGAAATTCACTTCTATTCCTATTTTATTGAGAGATTTTATCAGGAATGAGTGTTGGACTTTATGGAATGCCTTTTCTGCATGAATTGAAGTGATCATATGATTGTTTTGTTCTGTTTATTTTATTTATTTGATTGATTGATTTTCTAATGTTGAACCATACTTGCAAACCTGGTATGAATCCCACTTGGTTGCAGTGTGTTATTTTTTTGATATGATGCTGAATTCTGTTGGCTAAAATTTTGTTGAGAATTTTTGCATCTATATTCATGAGAGTAATTTTTTTTTTTTTTTTTTTAGTGTCTTTTCCTGGTCTTGGTATCAGGGTTATGCTGGCTTCATAGAATGCATGTGGAAACATTCCTTTCTTTTCTATGTTCTGAAATAGTTTTAGTAGTACTGGTGTGAGCCCTTCTCTGAATGTTCAGTAGAATTCTCCAGTGAAGCCATCTGGGCCAGGACTTTTTTGGTTGGGAGTTCCTTTTATTACCTTTAGTGTCACCTCACCGTGAGTCAGAATCAACTCAATGACAATGGGTTTGGCTTTTTTCGTTTGGGGGGGTGGGTTTCTTTTCTTTTGTTATGGGCCTGTTCAGATGTCCTACTTCAGTTTGTGTTAGTTTAGGTAGGTAGTGTGTTTGTAGAAATTTATCCATTTCCTCTAGGTTTTCAGATTTGTTGGAGTATAGTTTTTCATGGTACTCTCTTATGATCGTTTTTGTTTCAGTTGGATCTGTTGTGATATCCCCCATTTCCTTACTTGTTTGGGTTATTTGCATCCTCTCCCATTTTTCTTTTGTCCGTTTAGCCAATGGTTTGTCAATTTTGGTGATCCTTTCAAAGAACCAACTTCTGGTTTTGTTGATTCTTTCTATTGCTTTTCTCTGTTTCATTTATTTCTGCTCTGATCTTTATTATTTTCTTTCTTCTCTTCGCTGTGGGATTCTTTTGCTGTTCTCTATTTGTTCAAGCTGTATAGCTAACATTTTGAGCCCCCCCCCCCTTCTGTGTCCCAAAGATTTTGGAATGATGTGGTTTCATTCCCGATTGATTCTAGGAATGTTTTGATTTCATCTTTGATTCTTTCTGTTACCCGGTAGTTTTTAAGCAAGGTGTTATTCATTTCCCATGTTTTTTTTTTCCTTTGCTCTTCCTGTTATTAATTTCTACTTTTATGACATTGTGATCAGAGAAGATGCTTTGTATTATCTCAGGTGTTTTGGATTTTGTTGATGGTTGCTTTGTGGCCTAAGATGAGTATTCTGGAGAATGTTCCATGTGCATTGAAATAGAATGTATACTTTGTTGCCATTGGGTAGAGTGGTCTCCCTAATGGTGCATTTGTTAAGAGCTTGGTTCCAAACCAAAAGGTCGGCAGTTCAAATCAACGAGCTGCTCCGTGGAAACCCAGTGGGGCAGTTCTGCTGTGTCCTTTAGTGTTACCATGAGCCAGAATTGACTCAAGGGCACTGTGTTTTGTTTTGTTTTTCTGTTCGTTTGTTTTTATGAGGTCCAGTTGGTTGATGATGGCCTATACATCTTATGTGTCTTTTTTGCATTTCTTTCTAGATGTTCTGTCCTTTACTGAGACTAGTGTGTTGAAGCCTCCTACTGTTATTGTGGAACTGTCAGTTTCTCTTTTCAGTGTCGTGAGTGTTTGTTTTATGTATTTTGGAGCCCTGTCATTGGGTTTGTGGATATTTATTATGGTTACGCCCTCATCATGGATTGTCCTTTTAATTATTATATAATGTCCTTCTTTTTCTTTTGTGGTGGACTTTATCTTAAAGCCTGTTTTTTCTGAAATTAGTATTGCCGCTTGTGCTCTGTTTTGCTTGCTGTTTGCTTCATACGTTGTTTTCCATCCTTAGATTTTTAATATATTTATGTCTTTTTTTCTAAGGTGTGTCTCTTATACACAGCATACTGATGGGTCCTAGGTTTTTATATCCATTCTGTCACTCTGTCTCTTTATGAGTGCATTTAAACCATTTACACATGATTATTGATTTTTGTTTTTTGTTGATAGGTATGAGTTTATTGCTCTCACTTTGTAGTGCTTTTTTTTTTTTTGTGGTGCTCATGTTTTCTTTGTTCCTCTTACTCTCCTGTGTTTAATTCCTTTTGTTTGTCGATTTTCTTTTTGTTTGTTTCATTTTTGTAGGTTTTGTGTTTACTGAGACTTTATGTTTTTCTTATTTTGATGAGTAGTTTTGTTAACTTTCTTTGCTGTTACCTTAAAATTAGCCCTATCTTCCTAAGTTTTTTTTTTTTTTTCCTAAGTTTAAACCAGTCTTTTATTACTTGATACTGTCTTGGCTTACTTTCCATTTGAAGTTCTATACCTATACCATATATTTCTTCTTTTATTGTTCTGAGGTTGTTGTCATTTACAGGTTAACATCTCTGGTTCCCTGTTGTAAGCCTTCTAGAAGGTTTTGTTTTATCCTCGAGAGTTCTTTACCTAGGTTGGTATCTGGCTGATGCTGTCCAGTGTCCTAGATTCAAGTTGTTGTCTGATGTTGCTGGTTTTCTAAATAAAGGACTCCGTTTAATAATTCTCATATGTTTGATTTGGTTTTTACATATACTCTTAGTTTTTGCTTGTCTGGAAATGTCTTAATTTTGCCATCATATTTGAGTGAGAGTTTTGCAGGTTATATTATTCTTGGTTGACAATTTTTTTCTTTTAGGGTTTTACGTATGTCATCCCATTGCCTCTTTACCTGCGTCATTTTCTGCCCAGTTAATCAGAGCTTGGTCTTATTGTTTCCCCTTTGTATGTGACTTTTTGTTTTTCTTATGCTCCTCTCAGGATTCTTGCTTTGTCTTTGGTTTTGGCGAGTGTGATTATGATATGTCTTTGTGACTTTCTTTTGGGGTCTATCCTACATAGGGTTCATTGCACTTCTTGAATGGTCAGCTTTTCATCTTTCATGATATTGGGGAAGTTTTCTGTCAACAAATCTCCAGTGATCTTCTCTATGTTTTCCATTTTATTCCCCTATTCTGGAACTCTGGTCACGCATGTATATTTGTTGTTGATTGTATCCCACATAAATCTCAGGTTTCTTTTATTCTTTTCTCTGAATTTTTCTCAAACAAAGCAGTATCCAAGGATTTATCTTCAATTTTGCTGATTCTATCTTGCATTGTTTCAAATTTGCCCCTAAAACCTTCTATTGATTGCATTGCCCATTTCTGAAATCTTGTTGGTTATCTTTTAGATTTCTAATTGCTGTTTTTGTATGATTTCTAATTATTTATTTATTTTGACATTTTCTTCCTATATCATTTTCCTGAATTCTTCCATTGCCTTGTGGTTTCTCTGATTTTGTCTGTATTTTCCATGATTTTGTCTACTTTTTCTTTAGCTCTGTCTGTGTTTTCCTTCATCTCTTGGAGAGGCCTGAATATTAGACTTTTGAATTTCTCATCAGTTCCAGTGCCTTTCTTCTACCAGAAGGCTGTCTGATATTTTATTCTGGTCACTTACTGGAGCCATCCTGTACTTTTTTAAAATATGTTTTGATATTGTCTGAGATCTCCGGGACATTCAGGAATTATTTTATTTATTGATCGTAGACTTGTTTCATACTGTTTTTGTTTCTTTTTTTTTTTTTTTAATTTGGCTGTGTCTTGGTGGGCGGACTGGATGTGTTTTGTTGCTTGCTCGTCTGTGAGGACGATAGTTCTCACCACCTTGTCCAGGTGGGCGGAGCTAGTCACTCAACTATCATGCAACAGGACGGGTCTAGCAAGGAGAGGGAGGCAGAGGGGTTGGGTTGTTAGGGGTACAAACTGGGGCCGGTATGGCGGGGCCAGGGAGCAGCACAGGGCGAGGGCCGGGGGTACATGCCAGTGCCGCTTAGGGGTGTGGTGCTTGGTGCGAGGTGCAGATAGACAGGAGGGAAGAGAGAAGATGTGATGTGCAGAGTAGGTTCTCTGCCTCCTGTTGGGATCTGCATGAAGTTGCCTTCCCATACTTCCTGTCTGCATTCCTTGGTGGCTGTAGTTCAAGATGGCAAGTCTGTGTGGTTTTAGCTGGCAGGGGACCTTCACTCTGTAGCTTTCCTCGTTCTCTGCTCTCTGTGAGTTTCTTCTTCCATTGAGTGCTTGACCGAATTCTTTATCCCTTCATTTGATGCATAGGGTACCAGGCTTGATGTTTGTATCTGTTTTACTTAGTTTTCCAGGTCTTTGCTGCAGAGGGACAGCATGGTGCTTCTGTTTACAGTGCCGTGTTGCCTCTGCCTTCTCCTATGTGCTCTTTTCTAAGAACTTTGTCTTTATTACCTCATTTAAAATTTACATCAACCACATATCCCTGTTTTTACAGATGATGAACCTGAAACAGTGAAGGAAACAATTTATTCATGATTACATGATTAGCAGTGGAGTCTGGTTTCAAACTCAGGCATTCTAGTTCCAACCTCATACTCCTATTAAATACTTTATGTGTCCAGATGTAGAAACTCTTTTTCTCGTACCATAAATTTCAAGAATCCGTTCCATCTAATGGGTAAAACTATACCTCATTTAATAAGAAGGCATTTCCTATCCATAGTCCCACAAGGGCAGAGTGAGCACAGTGAGAAGCTACGCATGTGTCATGGTTCCTCCTGCAGATGATTGTTTTGACTCCACTGCCCAGTCCACTTTGCTCGAAAGTCCTAAGTTCTTCTGGTTTGCCTGTGCCACTCAGAAACACATTCTAGAACCCAGCTCCTCCAGCTTGTCTGTTCTTCCAGACCTAGCCAGTCCCTCTGAACTCTCAGGGTTCACTCACTTCCCTGGGACATGTTTGTTCTGGTCCTGATTCCCCAGCTCCTGCGCAGGATTGCTCTCGTGGACTTGGCTGGGCAGGCATAGTAGCCTTCGGCTTTCTTGGCCAGGTCCATTTTGATCTTTTTCTCCCCTATTTCTATTATATCCCTTTCTTTTGGTTCTCCAATAATTCTAACCATTCTTCTTGGTTTCCTGTTCCACACCTTACTGTGGAGTTTCAGGGATTCAGGGATCTGTTCTTGACCCTTTTATCAATCCACATTACCCTTCCTGAGTGACCACATCTCATTCTACAGCTTTAACTAACACCTGAGGCGTGAAGTTTTAAAAATCCTTAACATCCTGGTACCTAATGTCTCATGGGCACTTCAAAGTCAGTGTCTCCAAAACAAAACTTGTGTTCTGTGCATCCTTCTTTCTTCTCTCACAAATGCACCCAAACTACCCTCTTCCTTTTTTGGTGTTCACTGCTCTGATTAACTGACTCTACTATCCACCCATTCGCCCAACCCAAGAATCTGAGTATTTTCCTAGACCGTTCTGTCTTTCTTGCTCACCTCCAATCCACTCTTTAGCCATGAAAGTTTTACATCCCAAAGAAAAAATTCAAATCTGCCTCCACATCCTTGGCCCTATGGCTACTGCCTTCATTTGAACTCCTGTGAATTTGTCATCTGGAGTGTTGTGTTTCCCTGCCTCTCCTGCACTCCGTCCGCATGCTGTCAACTGTGAAGTCTTCTAGAAACGTCAGCTGGGTTCTCTGTTACCTGCACCAGTGCTCTCCAAAGTGGTTTCTCTGTAAGCCCATCCTTACAGGGGTATAGAAATAAAATATTAGAACTTCTATTTATATTATTTTTCTTTATCTCAGCCTTTTAAGTCTGTCTTTTTTGTTTCATAACAAAATACAACAGTAGTACATACGTATAATTTATAAATATATAAATATATTAGGGTTGTATGCTTAAATATTATTTTATTCACAGGCGTGCATGATCAAACAGTGTAGGGACCACAAACCAACCAAAAACCGAACCCGCTGTCCTCAAGTCAATTCCGACTCAGAGTGACCCTATAGGACAGAGTAGAACTGCCCCATAGAGTTTCCAAGGAGCGACTGGTGGATTCAAACTGCTGACCTTTTGGTTAGTAGCCGTAGCACTTAACCACTATGCCACCAGGGTTTCGTTAGGGACCACAGCCCTACAATATAAATTCCAAATTCCTCAGCTTGGTACACTAGGCACCTATTCTCTGACCCTGCGTACTCGTCCTGACTCTCCCGCTTTTTCCATTTATCCCTGCATCATGAACTCTGTCGTGTTTAGCCACTTATAATTTCTGGTAGGTACTGGGCTATTTCATGTCATTATACTTTGGTTGAGCTGCTGCTTCTGCCTGGAATTCCCTCATCCAACTCTTTTCTCTTGTGCCTCCTTCCTACCCACCTAGGAAGCTCGTTTCTTAACCATTTTCTGTAGAACCTTTAAATTAACTTAGTCTTCCTAAGCAGTTTTATTTGTTTAATATTTATGTGATGTAAGTCATAATTTTTTAGAATGAAACACATTTCCTAAAGTGAGGTTTACCATTGTACCTAGTACTGGTCACATTTGTATGTAATATGTGTAAAGAAATGTATATACTGTGATCAGTTGAGACAGACTGCTTAATTGGGCCATGAAGGAGTAAGTAGCCTGCAACGATCAATATTAGGGAATGGTATATCTACCTTTATTACTAGTATTACTGTAAATATTAGTCATAGTTAGGTTTCCTTTCTTCTGAAGAAAATTGAGTCAGAAATCCCTCAAAAGATAGAAATATACTTTTAAGTTTTGAATGCTTTCTTTAGCTACTGTGATCCTAAATATTAAGTGAAAAGTAAATTAAATTTACCTTAAGAAATTATACAAAAATGCTTTTGAACCTCTTTTCCTTCTCTTAGGTATAATATCGAGCCCAGTTTATATTGCCCATTTTTCTCCCTTGGAGCATGCATGGAAGGTCTGAATGTTTTGTTCAACCAGCTCTTCGGGATTTCATTATATGCAGAGCAGCCTGCAAAAGGAGAGGTGTGGTGTGAAGATGTTAGAAAACTGGTAAGTATCCCATGTACTCACAGGGAGTACATTCCACCATATTTCTGTTTCATGAAAAATCCAGCTTGCCGTTTCTGAGTTAGGTCACTGTATAAAGAAACATTTTCCTTTAAAATTGCTTGGTGCCTAAAAGTCATCTAACCATGGAACAGCAGAGTTCTCTGGAAAAAAAGAAATTAGGAACTTGATAGAAGGTTGAATCTTCACATGCATCTGCATGTGTTTGTGGATACTGGTTATAGGGAAATTTGTCATTACTTTTCATATCCTTTTGGTGCTAACTGTTGCTTTTGGAAAATTCCAGAACCCACTGCATTGGCCACCTTTCCTTTCTTTCTAACCTCCTTCACATGCTGTAGGGGCTTATTTTTCACCAGGTATTAATTTATATCTTATGTTCTGATTTATTGGACTTCTTTGTTAATAACTAAGCCTAGAGCCCATCTCTCTCTTGTTTGGGACCATTTTATTTGAGGTACGAATATTTTTATTACTGTCCTGGTAAAATACTTGAGGATTTATTGACCCATCTTTTTTTATTACTCAGGCTTTGGATTGTGGTGGTTGTTTTATTTTTTGCTTGTGTACTTAACCTACTGTCCTTTTTTTTTTTTTTTTTTAAATTACATTTTAAAATCCTAAGCTACCATGTTGTGTCTTGGCTATATTTTGTGGGCATAGACTAGGAGTGGTAGTGGAATTGAAAGGAGAATTAGAATGGGAGGGCATTTCATCACTGTATTTAATTATCTAAATACCTTATCTGTTTATATACTACTTACTCAAAAAATGGTAGATCCATGTAATGCGGAAATACAGTAAAAAGAGCAAGTAACAGAAGAAGGAAAGGATAGTGAATGGAAGCCCCAATGAGGCAGTGGTATTTGCCAGCTTTGCTCACCATTGTATCCCCAGTGCCTGGATCAGTTTCTGGCACAGAGTAGACAGGGGCTTAATTAATGTTTGTTGAATGAATGAATATATTCCTGCAGGAAGTTTTGAAGGAAAAAGTTGGGATTCTCTTTGGCAGAATCACTAAGTTCTGAAAAGACAAGGGAGACAAGATGGAGACTAGTGATGGCATGCTCCCCTGTAAGCTGCACCTCTTTAATAGGCCCTGTTTTTGAGACAAAGAGTCCTGGTGACCTAGTGGTTAAAGCACTTGGCTGCTAACCAGAAGGTCAGCAGTTCAAACCTAGCAGCCACTCCAAAGGAGAAAGGTGTGGCAATCAGCTTCCATAAAGATTTACAGCCTCGGAAAACCCCATGGGGCTGGCAGTTCTGCTCTGTCCTAAAAGGTTGCTATGATTTGGAATCAACTTGATAGCAATGGGTATTTTTGCAATGGGCATATATGCTGATATTGCTGATTTTCACCTGGAGCTGGAAGCCACATTTTGTTGTTTTTGAATTGAAGAGTTATAATTTGTGTGGGTGTTCTTATGTTTGAAGGAAAAATAGTTTTGGCCCTGAAATTCTTCAGTCAGCACCTAGTCTTGACTCCCTTGTGGTCATTTGTGAAGAGTTGGTCAATGTATGTGTTTGGTAGAGGTATTACAGAGGTTTCCCAATCGGGACATAGGACCCTAATGAGATTTCCTATCCTGGACATAGTGTTCCCAAATCAAAATCATTGGAGAGATGGAGCAAATGAGGATGATGGGGGGCAGGGGGAGGGAATCTATTTGAGACCATATGGAATGTAGACAATAATAAAATGTGTATACATGTGGCTCTGGGTGTTATATACAATTTTTTGTATGCAGAATGTTTTTAATACCCATTTCAGAGTTTCTGCTAACCCTGTTCACCACTAAATTTAATTTTCTCCCCATAGGCTGTCGTTCATGAAGCTGAAGGATTGTTGGGATACATTTACTGTGATTTTTTTCAGCGAGCAGACAAACCACATCAGGTGATTTTATATTTATAAACTTATCTTTCTAGAAGTGATCAACAGTTAATTTGAACTTTATATTTCATTTTTGTAGTTCCATCATATTTAAGAGGAATTTAAAAAATTACTAAATATGTAAATTTGAAATGAGTGTAAATTTAAGAATAAAGTTTATGAAAATAATTACATGAATCTATATCTGTTACTTTTATCTGGGCCATCGTAATAACGATAGTAATAATGATAGCTGACATTTTATAGCTCTTTTACGTGCCAGGCAGTGCACTGAGCACTTGATACAGATTATATCTTTTGAACTAGTTATTATGGTTATGAGGAGACTGAGGCACGGGAAAGATAAACTGCTTACCCATAGTTACACAGCTAGAAGTGCTAGGATTTTGAACCCACACATTCTGACTTGAGCCCCAGCTCTTAACTACTTCCATACTTGACAATGAACCTGGTTTAAAATTGCAAAAGATATTGTCCATATGAAAACCTTAGCAACTGTCAGTGTTACTATGTGGAAAGGGTAAGGTTCATTTACTCCAGCTGCATGCTAGATTTGTCAGTCAGCTTCAGCAGTTGGTTTCATGCAGCTTGATGGGAAATGTTAAGAGTTAAGGTTATAAATTATAATACAAATAATAGTACCTTGTCTTGGAATGAGGAGCCTTGGTGATGTGATGGTTAAGCACTTGGCTGCTAACCGAAAGGTCAACGGTTCCAACCCAGTGGCTGCTCTGTGGAAGAAAGATGTGGCAGTCTGCTTTTGTAAAGATTACAGCCTTGGAAACTCTATGGGGCAGTCCTATTCTGTCAAGTAGGGTCACTATGAGTTGGAATTGACGACAGTGGGTTTTTTGGTTTTGGCTTCTATTGGAATAGTGAGTTACAATTTTCAAAGCATGTTAACAGACAGTAGCTTTTTATATCTTCACAAACACACTGTGGGTTTTACAAGGTAGTGTTCTATAGACAAGTCTCATAGAGGCAAACTTTCTGAGATGATTTGGCTAGTCGGTGCTAAAGGGGAGACCAGAATACAGGCTGTCTGACTCAAAGTCCTACGTTCTTCCCTCTCTGCCTGAATTGATGGGACAGAGTACACTTCAGTGCCTAAGAGCTCTGGCTTATCGTCAGTCCACCTGGGTTCAGGTCTGAGATGCAGCAGCAATCCTAGCTGTTGCTCATGGACATGCCACTCAACATTTCCAAGACTCAGTTTCAGTCTTCTCACCTGAAAAATGAGATAATACTAGTACTTGCCTCCTAGGGATGTTGTGGAGAATAAGTGATATAATGTATGCCAGTCTCAGTCTAGTGCCTGTTACATAGCTAGTTACTCCAGATTCCTTGCTTCATGATGCTTTAGAGCCCATCACTTCCAAGTGATAAAGACTGTAGGCGTGAGAAAGCGCCTCCTCGTTCGTTGCCTCATACAATGAGTAGCAGTGTCCCTTCCCCCAATAACCAGAGCCTGTCTCTTCCTACTTAAATGTGACCTCTTTGAGGGCATAGATCTAAAAGCTCTTTGATGATTGCATTTCCAGCACAGTATTAGCTCAATACAGTTAACATTAACAGAACTCAATGTTACTGCTGTTTTAAAATTTTTAATTTTAGCAAAATAAAAAGTATTAGGAAAAAGTGTCTATAACTAAAATAAATAGAATAATAATAAAGTTAAATATTGAACACATGCCTTTGATATAATGGTATATTCATTAAAATTATTTTACCCTTTAGATTACCTAGTGCTTTCTTCTCCTTTTATGTTTTCTGGTTGTTCAAGGATTGCCATTTTACAATCCGTGGAGGCAGATTAAAGGAGAATGGAGATTATCAGCTCCCAGTCGTAGTTCTTATGCTGAATCTTCCCCAGTCATCACGAAGCTCACCAACCTTATTAACTCCTGGTATGATGGAAAATCTCTTCCACGAAATGGGGCATGCCATGCATTCAATGCTCGGACGCACTCGTTACCAGCACGTCACTGGTGAGTCATGAAGAGGGACCTGTATTTAATACGGTCCTTTAAAAGCATTTTATTCTGAATCAGAAAAAAGCTTTTTATTTGGATAATCTGGTCATTTATAGTAGTGTCCTATGATCAGTTATCTCAGATCACCTCCTCTTAGACTTTCCATTGTTATGCAGCCTGATCCCCTTATGCTTGTTTCTTCTTGCTAACAGTTCCCACCTAATCATTCTTGTCTGTCTTTGAGCTTGTGCCATTTTACATTTTATAGTGTTTTATGTGGAATTTAAGGAGCCCTGGTGGCACAACGGTTAAACACTTGGCTGCTAACCAAATGGTGGTAGTTGAAACCTACCCGGCAGCTCTGCAGGAGAAAGACCTGGTGATCTGCTTCCATAAAGATTGTAGCCTAGAAAATGCCACGAGGCCATTCTACTCTGTCACTTGGGGTCACTGTGAGTTGGAATCGACTTGACGGCACTCAGCAACAACAATGTGGAATTTAAGGTTGTGGTGGTATGTGTATATGCATAAATATGTATCTCAGTACCTCGCACAGAGTTAGTGAGTGAATAAGTGAACTTTTAATTTGTAACTGGAATGTATGGTTTTAAAATGGTACTGTGTGTTCAAAAGTAAGAGAGTAATTTCTTTTGCTCATGTTTCTATTGATGTGTAAATTTAAGGATGGTATTAAAAAAACCTTTTTTTTATTATTAACTGTAGTCATATCATTAATATGATTTGGTTGTCTAATATTTGGGCATAAAAGATTTGAGAGAATAGTTCATGGAGGGGCTTTTCTTAGTATGTAGTTTTTTAGTATGTCAGTCCATAAAAAGCATCATGATGTAGTGCAGGATTACAACCACTAACTCTTAAAAGGACCACTTCTCTTAAGGAGTAAAGTGGCATGGCCCCGGGATTTGGGGACATCAAGGGAGGGTCTGTTGTTGAAATGTGTAGGCCAAAAAAACTTGTCTGTGGGGTGAATTCAGCCTATTGTTGTGCGCTGTCCAGTCGATTCCAACTCATAGCAGCCTGTAGACCACCAGTTGACATTCTTAGTGGTGGTGGATAAAGCATGGACTAGAAGTCAAAAGGCCTGGATTGCAGTTTCTTTTGGGTTCATGGATTAAGTGGTTAAGGGCAGGCATCTCTCTGAATCTCAGTGTTACAGTCATTGAAAAATGAGAGGCGTGGATCCAGGGCTTTCTAGCACGTATATTTTAAATAGAATTAGCATTAAAAATCTAAGAACATATTAAGAAAGGAAGATCAAAATATTTTATGTCTCTTAGTTTTTAATAATTGAGTTAGGTTTTTAAAAAATAATGTCTTAGTAAAATACAATGAAATAGATTTTAAGTGTACAGTTTAATGAGTTTTGACAAATGTATGCATCTAATATTTAACAAATGTAATAAAAGGATGCATCCTTATGTTTACATCCATGTAAACTCCAGTCTGTAAAGATAAAGAACATTTTCATCATTCCAGAAAATTCCCTCGTACTTTCTTCCAGTGAGTTCTTATCCCGCAAGAAGAAAACAACTCTTTCGTTCAGGAATTTCATTTAAATGGAGTCATTAATATGCACTGTCTTGGGTCTGACATTTTTTTGCCCAGCATGATGGGTATGAGATTCATTCACGTTGTTACATATAACAGTAGTTTCTTTTCATTACTGAGTACTGCTCCATTTTATGAATATACACAATTTATTTATCCATTCAGCTGTTGCTGTATATTTTGATTGTTTTCAGTTCGGAGTTATTTTGAATAAAGCTTCTGTGACATTCTTGTATAACTCTTTTTGTGGACATATGTTTTTATTTTCTTGGGTAAACATCTCGGAGTAAAAATCTAGTCCATAGAATATGTATTAACCACTACGCTATGAGTCAGAATCGACTCGACGGCACTGGGGGGTAGAATATGTATATGGTTAACTTTCTAAGAAATAGTTTTCCAGAATAATTATGAATCATGTTTTCTACTTTTTCGTGTCTTATAACACAAAACAATAGAGCTTGAAGTAAATATTTACTCACAGAAAAGGGCATGCTCCTTTCTCTGGCAGGCCACTAGAATTGGGGTTTGAACCTCTCTAGTTCCTTTTACAAATTTTATATTCCTACTAGTCTTGTACAGACTTTCCAGTTGCTCCACATCTCCAACAGTTGGTCTTTAATTTTAACCATTTTAGTTGGAGTAAAGTGGTATCTTATTGTGTTTCTAATTTACTTTTCATGCGCTTATTGGCATTTCATGTGTCTTTTTATTATTTATTTGTAGGAATTATAATATATTCTGGATAAAAATCCTTTTTCAGATATGTGTTCTTCCAGGTTGTTATTTGCCTTTTCGTATCCTTAATTATCTTTTGATGTGCAAAGTTTTATAATTTTGATCAAGTCCAATTTATCGACCTTTTTTTTTAGAGTCCTGGCTCAGAAATCTTTGCCCATCCCAAGATCGTGAAGATATTCCCCTACATTATCTTCTAGAAGCTTTATAGTTTTGTGTTTTCTTCATCATTCAGTTAAAAATATTTTGAAACTTTTTTTTTTCATTAGTACATAATTATTTTGAAGTGTTTTGTTTAATTGCCAAGTATTTTGGGGATTTAACTCCACTATCATCAGAGAAAATGCTCTTATGAATTTTATCTTTGAAATTTATACTTGTTTTATGGCTTAGCTTACGGTCAATTTCAGTGATTTTCCATGCGTTCTTCAAAAGAATGTGTATTCTACAGCGTTCGGGTGTTGTGTTCTGTAAATATCAATTAGGTTTAATTGATTAACAATGTTCAGATCTATATGTCACTGATATTTTGTCTGCTTGTTCTATCAGTTATTGACAAAGGAATGTTAACATCTCTAGTCATAATTGTGAATTTGTCTATCAATTTTTGCTTCATTTTTCTGAAGCTATGCTGTTTAGGATTGCTGTATCTTCCTGGTGAATTGACGCTTTCATTATGTCATGTCTCTTTATCGCTAGTAACACTTACTGCCTTAAAGTTTATTTTATCTGATATTAATTCACCCATACTGACTTTCTTCTGGTTAATGTTTTATTATTTCACAGTTTCCTTCTGTTTAAAGTGTGTCTTTTGTAAATACCATATTAAAAACCAAAAAACAACCAGTTGCCAACTAGTCAATTCCTATTCATGGTGACCGCATGTATGTCATAGTAGAACTGTGCTCCATGGGGTTTTCATGGTGCTGATGTTTTCATTGTTCCTCTTACTCTCTTGTGCTAAATTCTTTTGCCTATGGGGTTTTTTTTTTCATTTCTTTTGTTTTTGTAGATTTTGTGTTTACTGAGACTTTATATTTTTCTTCTTTATTTTGATGAGTAGGTTTGTTAACTTTCTCTGTGGTTACCTTGAAATTTACCCTTATCTTCCTAAGTGTGAACAGTCTTTTATTATTTGGTATTGCCTTGCATTCCTCTCCATTAGAAAGTCCTATACCTACACCGTTTATGCCCTCTTTTATTGTTGTGACATTTTTGTCCTTAACAGATTAATCTCTCTGGTTCCCTGTTGTAAATCTTTTAGTTTTGATTAATCCTTGAGAGTTCATTTTCTAGGTTGGTATCTGGCTGGTGTGGTCTTGCATCCTAGATTCAGGCTGTCGTTTGATGTTGTTTGTTCTCAAACTGAAGGACTCTGTTTAATAATTCTTGTAAGTCTGGGTTGGTTTTTACATATTCCTCTAATTTCTGTTTATCTGGAAATGTCCAAATTTCACCACCATATTTGAACTTGAGTTTTGCAGGGTATATTATTCTTGGCAGTATTTTCCTTCAAGGTCTTATGTATGTTATCGCATTGCCTTCTTGCCTGAATGGTAATCAGAGATTAGTCTTACTGTTAGGTGACTTTTTGTTTTTCTGGAGTTGGTCTCAGGATTCTTTCTTTGTCTTTGGTTTTAGCAAGTGTGATTATTATATACCTTGGTGATTTTCTTTTGGGGTCTATCCTATGTGGGGTTTGTTGAGCTCCTTGGATGGTTAGCTTTTCATCCTTCATGATATTAGAGAAGTTTTCTGTCAGCAACTTTTCAATGATCCTCTCTGTGTTTTCCGTTTTCTCTCTCTGTTCTAGAACTTCGATCAGATTTTTGCTTTTAATTGTATCCCACATCATTCTCGGGTTTTCTTCATTTTTCTTTGTTCTTTTTTCTGATTTTTCCTCAAAGTGGTATCCAAGTATTTATCTTCAATTATGCTGATCTTGTCTTCAATTGTTTCAAAACTGCTCCTCAGACATTCTATGACACTGTCCATTTCTGAAATCTTGTTTGTCTTTTGGATTTCTAATTGCTTTTTTTGTGTGATATCTATTGTGAATTTATTTTGACACTTTTTTCCTGTATTATTTTCCTGAATTCTTCCATTGTTTTGTCTTTTCCATGATTTTGTCTGCCTTTTCCATGATTTTGTCTGTTTTTTTCCTCATTTTTATCTGCTTTTTCCTTCAACTCTTGGATAGCTCTGAGTATTAGAGATTAAAATTCCCTATCAGGCAGTTGCAGTGCCTGTTCTTCTGCTGGAAAGTCATCTGGTGTTTTATTTTGGACGCCTACTGGCACCATCCTGTCTTGTTGGCTTTATATGTTTCGGTATTGCCTGCTATCTTCAGGACATTCAGTAATTATTTTCTTTGTTCATTGATTGCAAATTTGTTTGTTTCATCCTGCTTTTTGGTTTTATTTGGTTATGTCTGAGCAGGCAAGCTGTGCATTGTTTTTGTCTGCTTGTCTGTGGGCATGATTCTTCTCACCACCTTGTCCAATGGGCAGGGCCAGTCACTCAGCTATGGTGCAGCAGGGCAGGTCTAGCGGGAGTTCTGTCTCCTGCTGGAAGCTCCGTGAAGCTGCTTTCCTGTACTCCCTGTCCGCGGATCTCCAGCAAGAGTCCAAGTGGCGAATCCGTGCTACACTGGCAGATAGGGGACCTCTACTCTGTATCTCTCCTCACTCTTGTTCTCTGTCAGTTTTTTATTCCATTCAGAGCTTGGTTGAGTTCTTTATCTCTTCATTTGATGCTTAGGGTTCCAGGACTGATATTTGTCTCTGTTTTACTTAGTTTTTCGGGTCTTTGCTATGGACAGATGGCATGGTGCTTCTGTCTATAGTGCCGTGTTGGCTCTGCCTCTCACTCCATAGGGTTTTCAATGGCTGATTTCTCAGAGGTAGATCACTGGGCCTTTCTTCCAAGGTACCTCTGGGTGGACTCGAACCTGCAGCCTTTTGGTTAGCGCCTGAGTACATTAACCGTCTGCACCACCTAGGGACTCCAGATACCATACAGCTGGTTCTTATTTCTTTATCCATCACGACCATTTTATTTAAACATGAAGTATTTAATGAATTTACATTTAAAGTAATCATTATTATCATTGTATTTAAGTCTGTCATCTTACTATTTGATTTTTGTTTCATTTGATGTTTATTTGTTTCCCCTTTCTTACACTTTTAGATTAGTCGAGTATTTTTTATTTCCTTATATTTCACCTAATGACTTTGTAAGCTATGTTTCTTTTATGTTATTCTTATTGTTATTCAAATTATATTATGCATTAATTCATCAATCTGTTCAAATAATTTTATACTAGTTTGCTAACAATGTAAAAACTTACAGTTGTAGAATTCTGTTCATACCCCCTTGACCTTTGAGCTTTTGTTGCTTTATATATATTGTACTTCTACAAATGGTATGAATTCCACAGAATATTGTTATTTTTAATTTGAATAGTTAATAGTCTTATAAAGAAACTTTTTAAAATATAAAAAAAATTAAAATAGTCCTTTATATTTATCTACATTTTTAACCTTTCTGGAAATCTTCATTCCTTCCTACAGACTTGGGCTTCTACCTATATTATTTCACTTTAGCATGAAAACTTACTTCAGCATACCTTTCAGTGTGAACCTGGTGGAGACAAATTCTCTCAATTTTTATATGTCCGGAAGTGCTCTATTTCAACTTCATTTCCAAAGGATATTATTGCAAGGTATTTGACTTAGGTATCTAGTGTTGCTATAACAGAAATACCACACGTGAGTGGCTTTAACTAACAGGAATTTATTTTCTCACAGTTTTGGAGGCTAGAAGTTCGAATTCGGGGTGCTAGCTTTAGGAGAAGGCTTTTTCTCGTTGGCTCTGGACGGAGGAAGGTCCTTGTCTCTTTTCAGTTTCTTTTCTTTGGCGACCATGGTGATTTTCATGTGGCATGGCATCTATCTTCCCCAACTCTGCTTGGTTAATCTACTCCTTTTATATCTCAAAAGAGATTGACTCAGGACACATCCTATACTAATACTGCTTCATTAACATAATAAAGAAAAGCCATTCCCAAATGGGATTATAACCACCGGTATAAGAGTTAGGATTTACAACACATATTTTTAGTGGACCCAATTCAATCCATAACAGCATTCTAGGTTGATAGTTTTGCTTTCTTTTTTTGTTTTGACATTTTAAAGATACCTTTACATGTTTCTTATGAGAAGTCAACTAAAATTCTTTTTGTCCTTTGCTGAATGTACTGGTCCATCCCCTCTCCCCTGGATGCTTTTAAGATTTTTCTGTTTATCTAGGGTTTTTGGCAGTTTGACTATTATGGTACTGAGGCATTCTTTTCTTTATATGTATATTACTTGGATTTGCTACGCTTCTTCAGTATGTGGGCTGATGTCTTCCACTTTCTCTGGAAAATTCTTGGTCATTATGTCTCTAAATTCCAGGGCACTTAATTGTGCTCATGCAGAACCTGTACATAATCCAAAAGGCAGTCGTTCAGACAGACCAAGGGGATACTTCATGGTTTAAAATCAGGAGAGGTGTGCATCAGGGTTGAACCCATTTACCATACTTATTCAATCTGTATGTGAGCAAATAATCTGAGAAGCTGAACTATGTGAAGAAGAACACAGATCAGTATTGGAAGAAGACTCATTAATAACCTGTGATATGCAGATGACAAGATGACACAACTTTACTTGCTGAAAGCAAAGAGTACTTGAGGCACTACTGATGAAGATCAAAGACTACAGCCTTCAGTATGGGTTACACCTCAACATAAAACAAAAATCTTCAGGACTGGGCCAGTAAGCCACATCATGATAAATGGAGAAAATATTGAAGATGTTAAGAATTTCATTTTACTTGGATTCACAATCAACGCCCACAGAAGCAATAGTCAAGAAATCAAAAGACGTATTGCATTGGGCAAATCTGCTGCAAAAGACGCCTTTAAAGTGTTAAAAAGCAAAGGTGTCACTTTGATTACTAAAGTGCACCTAATCCAAGCTGGATATTTTCAGTTGCTTCATATGCATGCAAAAGCTGGACAGGGAATAAGGAAGACCAAAGAAGAATCAATGCCTTTGAATTATGGTGTTGGTGAAGAATATTGAATCTATCATGGACTGCCAGAAGAACGACCAAATCCGTCTTGGAAGAAGTACAGCCAGAATGCTTCTTAGAAGGGTGGATGGCGAGACTCTGTCTCATGTACTTTGGACATGTTATCAGTAGGAACCAGTCCCTGAAGAAGGATATCATGCTTGGTAGAGGGTCAGCAAAAAAGAGGAAGACCCTCAATGAGATGGACTGACACAGTGGCTGCAACAATGGGCTCAAACAGCAACAGTTGTAAGGATAGCGCAGTACCAGGCAGTGTTTTGTTCTGTTGTATATGAGATCACTGTGAGTTGGAACTGACTCAAGGACGCCTAACAACAACAACATATCTTCGAATAGTTCCCTTGCTCCATTCTCTCTTTTCTTCCAGGAATCCCAATTTCTCGTGTGTTAGACCATTTATTATTGTCCCACAGGTCTTGGATGCTTTGGTCAGTTTTTCATTATTTTTTCCCTCTATGCTTCCATTTGGGTAATTTCTGTTGACTTGTCTTTGAGTTCACTGATCCTTTCTTCTGCTGATACCAACCTGCCATTAAACTCATCAATTGAAAAATTTTTAAATATTTATTGTGAACCTTTACACAGCAAATTAGTTTCTCTTTTAATAATTTCAATGCAAATTATTTAGTGGTATTGGTTGCATTTTTCAGAATGTGCCATTATTCTTATCCATTTTGTTCTGGTTGTACCATTTCCAGTTTTCTAGTTTTCTTGTCCTCTTACCTTCTCATTTTGGCTTTAGAATAATTTTTGACCATTTGATCTCCTATAGATGATTTTGTAAAGAAGCTCATTACTCATGGGCAATATTCTTTATGAGTCAATCTGTTATTTTGCTAAGAGGTGAGTTGGTTTAAGTATAAAGGATATCTCTGGTTGATAATCTTCGGGAGTCCTCTAGCCTCAACTGGTCTAATATGTCTGGACTTTTTTTTATTGTACTTTAGATGAAGGTTTGCAGAACAAACTAGTTTCTTATTAAACAGTACACATATCATCTTATGACATTGGTTAACAACCCAACGTTCTCCCTTCTTGACCTCGGGTTCCCTATTACCAGATTTCCTGTCCCCTCCTGCCTTCTAGTCCTTGTCCCTGGGCTGGTGTGCCCCTTTAGTCTCGTTTTGTTTTACAGGCCTGTCTAATCTTTGGCTGAAAGGTGAACCTCAGGAGTGACTTTGTTACTGAGCTAAAAAGGTGTTCAGTGGCCATACTCTCAAGTTTTCTCCAGTCTCTGTCAGGCTAGTAAGTCTGGTCTTTTTTTGTGAGTTAGAATTTTGTGCTGCATTTTTCTCCAGCTCTGTCTGGGACCCTCTATTTTGATCCCTGTGAGAGCAATCAGTGATGGTAGCCAGGCACTACCTAGTTGTACTAGACTAAGTCTTGTGGAGGCTGTGGTAGATGTGGTCCATCAGTCCATTGGACTAACCTTTCCCTTGTATCTTTAGTTTTCTTCATTCTCCCTTGCTCCCAAAGGGGTGAGATCAGTGGAGTATCTTGGCTGCTCACAGGCTGTTGAGACCCCAGACACTACTTACCAGAGTAGAATGTAGAACATTTTCTTTATAAACGAAATTATGCCAATTGTGGTAGATGTTCCTTGAGACCATGGTCCCCACAGCCCTCAGCCAAGTCTGGACTTTTTAAGAACTTGAATTCTGTTCCACATTTTTCTCCCGTTCTATCAGGATCCATCTACTGTGGCCCTGATCAGAACAGTCAGTGGTGGTAGCCAGGAACCACCTAGCTCTTCTGGCTTCAGGGTACATGAGGCCGTGGTTTGTGTAGACTGTTAGTCCTGTAGACTACTTTCTTCTCTGAGCTTTGGTTTCCTTCTTTCCCTTTTGTACTGGCCAAGTAGAGACCAATAGTTGTATCTTAGATGGCCGTTTGTAAGCTTTTAAAACCCCAGACACTACTCACCACATTGGGATGTAGAACATACACTTTATGAACTATAGTATGCTGATTAATTGAGTTGTCACATGAAACTATCGTCCTAAACCTTCAAACCTAATGATCCTATCTCATCTGGTGTTTGGTTATGTCTAAGAACTGTTCATACCTGTGTCCCCTATGTGGTTTATTATATATATGGATACACATGCAGGCACGCATGTACCTCTATGTACATATTCCTACAGATACTTACATCTGTGCGCACATTGGCACCCACATATTCATACTCGTACGCACATATGCCTATATACATGTTTGTGTATCCAGACACATATTTTTTGTTTGTTGTTTGTGTTGTTGCAAAATTATATTTGTATGTCCTTCTCTCCTGTGTACTTTTTAGTGATATCATTTACCTTGGTCAAGCTGTGTGTACTTCACCCACATTTGATGCTACCTTTCCCATCACCCAGCAAAACAAGCGTCTGCTATCTTGAGAGTGCTCCCCTCCACCAATGGTAACCACCAATGAGCGCTGGTCTCTGTATATGTATCTGTTTTTGTCATCTTATAAAAGTGTGTTCATTCAATATTTGTCCCTTTGTGACTGGCTTATTTCACTTGAGCATAATGTCCTCCAGATTCATCCATGTTCTAAGATGTTTTGAGGAACTTTTTCTTTTTGGCTGTATGGTATTCCATTGTATGCATATACCACATTTATTTATCCTTTCAATCACTGATGGCTATTCAGGTTGTTCTTTCTTTTTGCTGTTGTGAATCATGCTGCAATGAACATAGGTGTGCATGTCTGTGTGAATTTTTCTTTTAAGACTATTATATTCAATTTTAGAATTTTTGCTTGGCTATTTTTATAGAGTTTCTATGTCTGCAGAAATTCACCATCTGTTCATGCATTTTGCCCACCTTTCCCATGAAATCCTTTAACATATTTATAATATTTTTTTCTTCACATTTCTGGTCATTCTAACAGCTGGGCCAGCTCCGAAACTGCTTCTTTTGACTGTTTTTTCTCTTGATTATGAATCATGTTTTTCTCCTTTTTCATATGTCTCATAATAAAAAATAGTAGAGTTTGAAGTAAATAATATTTAGTCATAGAAAAGGGCATGCTCATTTCTTTGCCAGGCCACTAGATTTGGGAGTTGAACTTCTTTAATTCCTTAGACTGGGTTAGGTTGCAGCTTCAGTTAGCTATAGTTCATCATTAGTTTCAAAATATTTGGTAATAGAATGAAGACTCTCTTTTAAGCAGGGTTTGGGAATCAAAGCACTGGGAGACTCTAAAATCTTCTTCCTGCGCTATTGACCAACCTCTGGTTTTTGTGGCCACTAGAGAGTTCCCTCAGCTTTCCAGATTAACCTCTGGGTTTCATGATTGTGGGCGATCCCTCTCAGCTCTCTTGTTCTGCCCCAGCATATGGTGTACTGCCACCCTGCTCTAGGTGAAGACTGTTGGATGGTAGATGTTCCTTGAGGGCCCCTGTCTGTCTCTCCTTTGGCCTTGCCCCTAGACTTTGGCAGAGGTTGTTGAAAGCTCCGTGCTGGAAAATTTAGCGGGTGGATGTGGACTCCTAGGTCTCACTCACATAAGACCATTGCCTTTCCATATCTGTAACTTCCTTCATCTGAGCATGGTATTTAAGATATAGCAAGATTCAAGCTGTTGTTGACACATTTATTTGTTAAAATGAGCAGAAGTATTAATTTTTTGACCAATCCATTTACAGTGAATGTGTCCCAGAAGTAAAGGTAGAGAATTTGCTTATTAGCATAGGGCTTACAGTAGCAGGCATTGAATGACTGAAATAGAAGCTGTTCCATTCACAGTCTGTTAATCATGGAGAATATGTAATCTAATGAAATCGATAGTTTTAAAAATGTATGGATCAAATACATTTAGATTTTTATGTTCTCCTTCTTTTGGAATCAAATGCAATAGAAGTAGTTCCATTAAAGAGGGACCAGGTATTACTTAAATCGTAATTTGCTTTTCAAGTTTTATTGAGTGTAACGGTTTTCTAATCTCTTGTTAAGACCTCTTCGTTCCAGATTAAAGATATAAGTAATTAAATTTGAGATTCAACCTGTCATTTGCTAAGTAAGCTTCTTCTAGGTGAGGGCTGTGACTACTTAAACACTCCTTAACTGTGTTCCTATCATGTTTTGTATATACCTCAGTGCAATATGAGTGTGTTAAGTGAATGCCCCAGCTTTATTGCTGACTACAATATAGTTTTTTTGCATCTTTTTCCAGGGCCAGACTTTGAGCTTCTTGAAAACATGAAATGCATGTTACTCATTTCAGCATTCACAATGCTAAACGCAGTGCAAGTGACTGGTTACTCAATAAATTTTAGTTGAATTAAAAATAAAAATTAGACTTTTTTTTTTTAGAAATTAAAGGAATGAAATTGTCACTGCACAGTATAATAAAGGCAAGTACAAGGAAAGTATTTTGAGTTTCATTATTTCCCTCATCTATTAAATGAACATAACACCTGCCTTTTCAAGCATGCTTGAAGATTCAGGGAGAAAGAATATCATAATTCAGTGAAGATAATAACTGTACATACATATAGAGAGAGAGCACTACAATTTTATAAGTTTATTCATATCTGTTTATTTCATGTGACCTCCCAGGGAACTTTGTGAGGAAAGCATGGCAGGTATAGCCTGATTTTCTTATTAGGAGCTGATAGTTTTGTGTGTGTGATTAAAGAAACTCAAACTCTGAGTTATTTTGATGTCAGGTTCAGCACTCTTTCTTTTACACAGTGTTGCCTCTTTTTATCCACAGCCAATTAGAAAACAAAAAAGCATGTAAAAAAAAAGTATGGTATTTTTTCTTGTATTTCTTCCCCCGTATAAAATTGTAGTTCTGCTTTGTTATTTTGTGTGCGTGTTATGTGTGTGTGATGATTATAGACTTTCTTCTTAGCTGTCTCATCTCTAGGTCTTAAGCTTACTACCATATATAGTCAGCGTTAGACCACCTAGTAAATGTTGGCGTTCAGTATTTATTAACTTTATACATATACTACCTTGGAGAGGAGAAAATATTTGAAAAGTCTGTAGGTGGGCTGAGCAGTATCATAAGAATCCGCTGCTCTAAGAAATCTTTAGCTTAAAATACTGCTTTTCTGCGTTGAAGATTAACTTTATTACAAAAAGCAGGTAAATGGATAAAATTAAGTAGTTTTAAAACAAAAGAAGGGTAAAAGCATTTGGTAGTGGAATTCAGTGAATTAAGTACAAGTGTTATAGTAATTGTAAAAAGGTTGTAATTTGTACTGTATGTATAGCCAGGAAGCCAAAGACAGGTTTATTTGTAGAGGGTGTGAGCCATTGCTTTATAAGGTGTTTTATCCAGCTGTACAAATATTTTGTTTTACTTTTGATTTAAAGTAAAATACACAGGGTTATAATAAACTTCTCTGCAAATACGTACAATAATTGTATAGAAGTAAAATATTGATTTAATGAGTTAAGGTTTACCATAGTTCATCAGAAGTACAAACAAGCTTTAAAGGGTGAATAAAAAGAAAGCTAGGTTGATTTAATTTGTGCCAACTTTTTTCTTATTTCCCTATTTTAGGAACCAGATGCCCCACTGACTTTGCTGAGGTTCCTTCCATTCTGATGGAGTACTTTGCAAATGATTATCGAGTGGTTAACCAATTTGCCAGGCATTATCAAACTGGGCAGGTAGGAAAAAATGATAATGTCCTTTGGATACTTAGTCGATAACTTTGTGGATAAGAATCAATATGAAACTGGTCCTCAAACTGTGGGAATTGATCCAGTCCCCACCTTCCCACTTCTCAGTCAGTTCTGACACCAGCCGCCCATGCCGTACACCTTTTCTGACCACCTGGAGCTACGGCAGATCTTACAGGTTGAAAGGACACTGCCCTTTAGACTGCCAAATAGATGCCAGCTACAAGTTCGGGAGTCCACAGGACACCCTCACTTTCATCACTGTCTCCCCCCTCTCCTTTGGGCTCAGTAATTTGCTGGAACCACTTACAGAACTATACTTACGATTAGGGATTTATTATAGTAAAAGATACAAATCAGGATCATCATAAGGAAGAGATGCTTGGGCAAGGCCTGGGAGGGTCCCCAGAGTGAAACTCTCATGTCTTAAAGAGGGTGAACAGGAAGCTGTCTGAGCCACCATGTTCAGGGCTTTTATTGGCCGGTCCTGCGTGATAGGCTAAATCATGCCTCCCGAGGCCAGTTGATATTGGCCTCGCTGGTAAGTCTTTTCTGCTCTGGCCAGCTGATACTCTCCAGCACAAATCTTAAAGTGGGACCTGGAAGCCTCAGACCAAGGCACTCCAATTAGCCTAAGGGTTATTTCTCAGGAACCAAGGACAAAGGCCACCTTAACTTTTTTCTTAACCTTAACTTAAAGCTAAATTCTTTACCCCACAAACTGCTAATTTAATAGGCAATTTGATTAATTCTGTAAAGCAGCAGCTTTAAAACTGTTTGGTTTCAGGATGGCTTCATCCTTTTAGAAATTATTGAAGATCCTAAAAAGCTTTTCTGTGTGTGGGTTGTATTTATCAATATTTACCATATTAGAAATTAACATTGAAATTAAGAAAATATTAATTCATTTAAAAATAATAAACCCTTTCCATGTTAATTAACAAATTTTGATTAAAAATAACTATGTTTTTCACATAGTGAGAAGAGTAGCATTGTCTTATGTTATCTCTTTAATGTCGGACTTATCAGAAGACAGCTAGATTCACATATCTGCTGCTTTTTCAACCTGTGGATATAAGTTGTGTTGAAGTATATGAAGGAAATCCAGCCTCACACAGATATGAAGGTAGAAAAGGGAGGAGAATTTTAATAGCCTTTTCAGATAATTGTGGGTGTTCTTTGATACTATGCCAAAACTCAACAGTGGTGGTGTGTTAAAGTTTAGTGCAGTGTAGAATCTGAAACCATATCCATATAAGCTTTTCATACTCTGTTATATTAAATCCATTGGTCTGTTTTGCCCTTTGTATCTTTTACCCATGGAAAATATTGACAAAGTTTTGCATATGTGTTCCAGATGTTGACATATTTCATTATGCAGTATATTTTATTTGTTTGTTTGTTTATTTATTGTGCTTTAGGTGAAAGTTTACAGCTCATGTTAATTTCGCATACAAAAATTTATACACATTGTTTTGTGGCATTAGTTGCAATCCCCACAATGGGACAGCACACTCCCCCTTTCCACCCTGGGTTCCCTCTGTTCATTTGACCAGTTCCTGTCCCTTCCTGGCTTCTCATCCTGTCTCTGGACAGGAGCTGTCCAATTGGTCTCATATATCTGATTGAACTAAGAAGCATATCACTCACATGTATTCATCTTTGTTTTATAGTCCTGTCTAATCTTTGTCTGAAGAGTGGGCTTCAGGAATGGTTTCAGTTCTGGGTTAACAGTGCGTCTGGGGGCCGTAGTTTCAGGGGTTCTCATTGTGCAATATTAAAAAAAAAAATCACATTCATTAATATCACCACCAATCTCATCAGAAAAGCCTTTAAGTATGAGATGCTATCACGTTCACAGCGGTAAATAGGAGTTTTCTAAAATTCTAATTTTTGATTGAAAGTTAGATTTTCATTGGCTACAAATACTGTCATTTGTTTTCCTTGAAGTGCCAGGCTTACTTAATTCATTTTTCAGAAAACGTCTGCCGGATACCTAAGTCCGAATAACCATAGTTTGTCTTTTAGTCCTTCTTTCAAGTAAAAATCACATTCCATGGACAAAGTACCTAGTTTAGTTCATAACTCAATCACTTTTAGGAGTATCTTTTCCTCAAGACCACCATCGTACAGCAGAAATGTATCGTATTTATTTCTCATTTCATCACCCAGAATAATAAAAAGATATATACTCAAGGATTGAGATTTAATAAAATGAATGATTTTTCCTTTTTTTCACTGCTTCATCAAGGGCATTCTTAACAGAAATGAGTGTTGTTTTTTTTTTTTTAATTAACATTTATTAAGCTTCAAGTGAACATTTACAATTCCAATCAGTCTGTCACATGTAAGTTTACATGCATCTTACTCCCTTCTCCCACTTGCTCTCCCCCTATTGAGTCAGCCCTTTCAGTCTCTCCTTTCGTGCCAATTTTGCCGTCTTCCCTCTCTCTCTATCTTCCCATCCCCCCTCCAGTCAAGAGTTGCCAACACACTCTCCAGTGTCCACCTGATTTAATTAGCTCACTCTTCATCAGCATCTCTCTCCCCCACACTGACCAGTCCCTTTCATGTCTGATGAGTTGTCTTTGGGGATGGTTCCTGTCCTGTGCCAACAGAAGGTCTGGGGAGCTTTGCCGCCGGGATTCCTCTAGTCGCAGTCAGACCATTAAGTGTGGTCTTTTTATGAGAATTTGGGGTCTGTATCCCACTGATCTCCTGCTCCCTCATGAGTTCTCTGTTGTGCTCCCTGACAGGGCAGTCATCGATTGTGGCCGGGCACCAACTAGTTCTTCTGGTCTCAGGATGATGTAGGTCTCTGGTTCATGTGGCCCTTTCTGTCTCTTGGGTTCTTAGTTGTTGTGTGACCTTGGTGTTCTTCATTTTCCTTTGCTCCAGGTGGGTTCAGACCAATTGATGTATCTTAGATGGCCGCTTGTTAGCATTTAGGACCCCAGACGCCACATTTCAAAGTGGGAAGCGGTGTTTTTTTACTGAATGCGTATGGTGGTGAGGAATACCAGGACTGCTAGTACAGTTTCCTGACAAGGCATGACTGCTTTTACCCATCAGTGCTTTTGCACCATCAGGGCAAATGTCAGCACAGTGGAAAGGTGAAATGTCATTTGAGTATTATTGCAAAAACAGTTTTGACCTTGCAGAGTTATGAAAATATCTCAGGAACCCATAATGGCTTGCTGACCATACTTTGAGAACTGCCTATAAAGGAGTGGAAATTGTACTTAGAGGGAAATTCCTGATAAAATTGGGGCTTAAAAGAAATTTGACAGTTTAGCCTAACAAACATTTATCATGTGTCAGGTAGTTTATAAGTGCTGGGATACAAAGATAAATAGCACAGCCCCTCCCTCAGGAAGTTAAATTTCTAATGGGTCTGGATAGACAGGTAAGCACATAGTTCCAATACATGGTAGTGAGAGCTTTGATGGTAGCGATCAGAGAGTACATGACACCTGCAGCCTACGTCCTGCAGGAAATAAAGAAGGGTGGGAATTGGCCTCCAGGGCCAATGTTGACCTCCAGGCCATAGATGAGCCCTAAGGATCTACTGGTCTTTGAGGCATTTTATTAAAAATAATTTTCTTAAAGCCTCAATTGTATGGAATTTGACTAAAACCATATTTACTTAAAATGAATATCACTTTCCCATTTGCTTTTTTTTTTTTGGCTGTTTTTAAAATTGGAACTATGTTGTCCTGGAAAGAATTCCGAAAAGATTGAGTCTTAAATTGTGGCAAAGAGAGAGTTATGATGGCCAGCTTTTATTGTATGCTGGGTAAATTTGAACTGTTAGTGTTTTGTCAGAACTCTACTACACCCCACCCCCAGCACCAGAATCCTCTATTGTTGCCTTCCTGATTCCCCCCCTTTTTTTTTCTGTCCAGATTATGGTATCATAGACCTACAATACATCCATGTATTGAAAAATAGCTAGCCTTTATTATATGCCACATTACCATTTCGTCTTTAGAGCCATCCCATGACATAGCACTTTGTCCCCATTTTCCAGGTGAGGAAAAAAGGTCTATGGTAGAACAGGTTTCAGACTCGGGTCTCTTGCACTTCAAAGCCTTTGGTCTTTACGCTTTTGAATGTTTGTCCTCGTATTAATTTTTGTTTCATAAAACTCAACCGCAATGCCATATTTTCCTTTAAGCTTGTCATCAATATGTGATGTGCTTTAGTCTGAAAATTCTTTAATTTTGAGGTTTAATTTTAAATAGTGCATTGTAATTTTAAAATTTTTTCAGTTTTATAAAATAAACCCATTGCTGTCAAGTTGATTATGATTCATAGTGACCCTGTAGGACAGAGCAGAACTGCCCCGTAAGGTTTCCAAGGAGAAGCTGGTGGATTCAAACTGCCAACCTTTTGGTTAGCAGCCATATTAAAATGAAAGATATCTTATAATAAATTGCTGCTAATACAGCTATTAACATTATATAGCTTACCATCCACATGTGCATTGGAAAATACAATCTTTCTCGTCTCTGTGAACTTTGTTATGTAATATTACATCAGATAATGATTTTTCCTTTCAGACTATACCTCCTTAAGTGTAGTTATAAAATTCTACTCATCTTTAATTCCCAACACTTAGCATAGTGCCCAGCACATAAAAAGCACTAAAAACAGTCAAAGGAAAGAATGGAATCAGAAAAAGAAGCACCCAAGACACCTTTATTTGTGACTCTTTTTCTGATTATGTCTCCAGATGCACAATATGATTTGGTCATTTATTTTACATGATTTTATTTAACTATTATTGTCAACTGTGGACTAATGGATGAGTATCTGGATAACTAAGTGAATCTTCATCATAATCTATTTTGGTTACTAAGATGACAAAATTGAAATATTTGTCATCCAATTAACTACTTGTACATCAACATGCAAAGAATTACCCTGGGCAGTTGTGTAGAATTATCCTGGGCAGCTCTAGCATGCCAGCACGAGCAGTTCTGATGATCTACTCCCCAGTGAAACTGGTGAAAACTGTATAAAAAACAAACAAATAAACAACCATTTAAAGTCTCTGAAAAGGATCCTAAGGACAAACAGCAAATCAGGAAACATCTATTCAAGAACATTTACAAAAATTTGGTAAGAAAAGTGAGAGTCTGTGATATTTAAACCAAGACCATTCCTCCTGCCTGCTAAGTGAGGCAGAGACTCCTCTCCAGACTGCCACAGCCAAGGACACAGGGCTACCTTTCCCCCCAGTTCCCAGTCAGAGGGTGTTCTTTCTAGGATGCAGAGACATCAGCGTTTCTGATCTTGCCCCCAGCTACCTGTAGCTGAGGATAAGTCCCAGGAGAGTGCTATTGAGAGGTGAGGGGCTCTCTTTCACCCACCACACCACTCATGGAACAGAGTTCTGCCTTGGGCATGGTGCACTGAGAATACTGGGGCCCTGATAGCGCTTCCACTGTCTCACAAGGTGGTGGTTCCACGGCAGGACAGGCAAGCCAACAGGACCTCAGGATACTGCCCTCCGCTCCACTTAGCACTCAGCTCCTAGAATGGGGTATCACTTAGAGGGGAGCTTGCCATTGCCCCTACCCCAACTCCACAGCCCTGTCTCAGAGATTTTGCCTTGAGGGAGAAACAGGCCTTAAAACAAAAATGAAATCTGTTACCCTCAAGTCTATTCTGACTCAAGGTGACCTGATGTGCTACAGAGTAGAACTGCTCCAAAGTGTTTTCTTGGCAGTAATCTTTATGGAAGCAGTTCACTAGGTCCTCCTTCTCGAGAGCCTCTGGGTGGGTTTGAACTGTCAACCTTTAGATTAGCAGCCAGTTGCAAACCACTTGCTCTACCCAGTCTATTTGGCTTTAAAACAGCTCATAATCTCTTTCCAGAGAAATTGATTTCATTTGCAGCTAAGGTAGAGAAGTTTAAGCCTAATAATGCTCTCAATAACAGTGGAGGCTGTGGTGAAGACAATTGAGAGGAGCTTCCTGAATCTAATGAAGATACAGTCTAGATAGACTGTGTAAGAGAGCTGGGTGGAGGCTTCCTGGGGTCAGAACAAATTCAAACACTGACCTCAAAAACTATTCCTTCAAAGGAGCCACAATTTGATTGGATTAGTTTGTAAACTAAGTGCCCCAGGGCATTGTTGGAAACAATAGAGCTATCAATCTGTAATTAGTGCAGTTTAACAGCTGGCTGTAGTCAGGAAAAGAAAAGATGAGAGCCCTTCTAATATCACTGTCATCTTAGGGTGACTGCGGGCATATCAAAAGCTGTGCCTCCCTGAGGAGTAACATTAGAGACTTAACATTGTTTGGGGGGAAATAGACTTCATTGAAAGTATCCAACCAGTCACTAAATAAACAATAAGAAGTCCTGGAGCGGGAGAACTGTACCTAGAGTTGCCACAGTACAATCTAGAATGTCCAGTTTCCATCAAAAAATTATGAGCCATGCATGCAAAGAAATAGGAATGTGTAACCCATACACCAGAATAAAGGTAGGCAATAGGAACTACCTGTGAGAGTGACCAGATGTAACATTTAACAGAAAAAGATTTCAAAGTAACCATTATAGATATGTTCACAGAACTAAAGGAAAGCATGATTAAAGAAGTAAAGGAAGGTATGACGACAGGGTTATATCAAATAGAAAATATCAATAAGGAGATATATTTAAAAAAAAAATTCTGGAGTTGAAAAGTACAAAAACTGAAGTAAAAAAAATTCACTAGAGGGGTTCACCAGTAGATTTGAACGGGCAGAAGAAAGAATTAGTGAGCTTGAAGATAGATCAATAGAGATTATAAAAACCAAAGAAGAGAGAGAAAAAGAGTGAAGAAAAATGAACAGAGCCTCGGGTAAATATGGGGCACCATTAAGCTCACCAATATATGCATAATGGGAGTACTAGGAGGAGAGGAGAGAGAGAAGAATAAATATTTCAAGAAATAATGGCTGAAACTTCCCAAATTTATTGAAAAACAATAACCTATGCGTCCAGGAAGCTTAATAAACTCTAACTGGGGTCAATACAGAGACTCACAAACAGCAACATCATAGTAAAAATGTTGAAAAGTCAGAGACGGAGAAAATCTTGTTCAAAGAAAAAAAACTCAACCAAGAATCCTATGTTCACCAAAGTTATCATTCATAAATGAAAGGGGAATACTTTCCCAGATAAACAAAAATGGAAAGATTCGTAGCTAACAGAACTGCCTTACAAGAAATATTAAAGTTCTTCAGGCTGAAGACAAGTAACCCTACATAGTAATTTAAATCCATATGAACAAAGAGCATTGGTAAAGGAATTATGCAGTTATAACAGACACTATTGATGCATGCTGTGTATCCACTGGGGAAAAGCCAAGAGTAAGTCAGACAGTATCCCAGCACTCGTGGCATTTAATTCTCAGGGGAACTAAGGCAGCGCTAAAGAAGAAGGAAGCAAAAGAGATAAAGAAAAAGGAAGGAAAAACCCATACAAAGGCATGGGACAGTGAGAGAACAGCTTGTGGAGGTATGTCAGGGAGGTGTGTGTGGCTAGAGCAGCAGAAGGAGGAGAAGAGAGAGGGACAGAAAAAGACCCTGGAATGAAAGATTAGTAGAGTAAGACTGGGAAAGGCTGCATATTGTAAATAGGAGTTTGGACTTTCTCCTAGTGTCAGTGAGAAGTTATTAAAGGTTTTTGGGCAGGGAAGTGACATAACCTAATTTTTTTTTTTTCGTAAACTAACTCTTGTGGCAGGGAGGAAGATGGATTGGAGAGATATGAGATTAGAATTAGAGAAGGCTTAGCAGTGGCAGCAAACTGCCACAGTTCCCTTAAGAGTCAGGGCTGAAAGCAGTGCTGCTAGGACTACACTCTGAGGGCCACACAACACCCCTTTTTGTCTGAGGGTGTTTTCCTGGTACCTGAGCCTGGCTCATCTTGAGAGACATCTCCGACCCCTGCTCTCACTGACTCTGTTCTTGTTTCTAGAATTTGTCCTTGTCTCTGCACTCAAACTGCCCCCACACACCTTCTAATCACAACTCACTTACTGGGACCAACACCTCTGTTGCTGCAGTGATTTTCCTGGGATTGTTTATTACTGGGTTTTGGGCCAGACTTCCTTTGGGGAATTGTGTCTACTCCTTCTAGTCAGAGGCTCTCATACAACTCTGTCTCAACTCATTTTCTCATTAGCCTTTAGCAGCCAGCTTCTTTGGACTCCACCTTTGGACTTGCGACCTTGCTCAGCCTTGAGCAGGGCTTAAGTGAAGGTGATTGCATATGTGTACTCGAGAGATGCTGATGGTCTGGCCTACAGTGGGGTGGGCAGAGAAGCAGGATTCAAGGGCTGTGTGAAGACTTGATTGGAAGGACTTGAGAATACATACTAGGTATGAGATGAAAAGTCAAGGTGGAGATTCCATGAACAGAGAATTCTGGAATAGGGTCAAGTTTGAGAGGGAAGATGCTGAGTTGTTTTCTTGAGTATGTCAGTGAACATCATTGCTGTCCACCAGGCCATTGGTAATATAGGTCTGAAGTTCAGGAGTCAAATAAACACTGCAGATATTGGGAATAATTGGAATAGAGATGGCAGTGAAAATACAGTGAGATTAGAAATTACCCAGAGAGAAAAGCAAGAGACATCTAAAGAAACCAGCATCACTAGGAAAGGAGCTCTCTGATGGGCTTCAATTTTTTAAAGATATGAACACAGAGTATGAGGACATACATGTATAAGGCGTATATAGAGTACCATGAGCCTTTCAGAGTAATAACTTAAAAAAAAAAAATTACATCTTGGGTTGAAATTCACCAGAAACACTAACCGTTGCCATTGAGTAGATTCTGACTCATAGCAACTTCATAGGACAGAGCAGAACTGCGCAAAAAGGGCTCCCAAGGATGGGCTGATAGATTCAAACTGCCGACCTTTTGGTTACCAGTTTGTAGCTCTTAACCACCGCACCACCAGGGCTCCAGAAACAGTAAAGGCAATTTTAAAAATATTATCATCTATTAACAGAACAAGTAGAAGAGCAAAGAAGGGCTTGAGCCTCCGCTTGTAGGGTGATATAAAAAGTCCAGGAAAAGGCAGAGCTTCTCAATAGCTATTTTAAAAGAACCATTTTTGAACTAGATAGTTTTAAGCAAACAGTGCTAGGTCTAAAATATACTCTAAGATAGATGCGATAGGAAGAAAGCACTAAGCTTCTTTAAGTTTCCTGACTCAGATGACATGTCCAATTGGCTAAAGGGACTTGCAGACACAATCCCTAAAGAATTTAATGTAATTTTGTGATACCATGGAGAATGAAAAATGTGCCAGAAGGCAGAGACATATAAATGCCTTGATTTTCAAAAAGAGGGCTTGCCTCTTCTTGTCACTAATTAAGACACCAAGTGGATTGATTCTTTTAATTTTAAGGCAGCCTTAGCCCTAAGGACAAGGAGTTAATTCCCTAAGATTCAAGTCTTTGTAAAGTAAATGGCATTAAAGCCCATAAGGAAGAATAGCAGGCTTGCATCTTTATGCTTAATTTCCTATCCTGCTGCTTGTCAGGAAAGGAGTCATTTTTTAACACCAAAAGGTGTGCTCCAGAGAACTCTCGGAGTATAGGGTAATATTAATTTATTAACACCTAGGGTTTTTGACAAGTATTTAATCTGAACTAAGGCCAGTCATTAAGGCCAGTCGTAGCCAATACATTCCTCGTGGTGGAGCAATTTAGCAGCATGCTTATCAGATGTGCGGATGCCATCCAGCTGTCAGAGATAACAAATACCAGAGGTACTCATTCTAGATTCAAACTGTCTTAACAAGCCACAACATCACAGCTGAAGTAGAATTAACTGTGAATTCATCTGAAAATCATTGGCACAAGTATAGAAGGGTGAAGACTTGATAGCAGTTTACATGAAAAAATGAAAAAGTTCCCAGATTTTTAGACATAGTAAACGTAACCACCAGTCTAGTGACGTTTCCCACCAGTCTCATTTGATCTTGGGTTGCATTCTTGGAGATGTGATGCCTAAAGAACTAAAGGTTGTTCTCTCAGTGGTTCTGGCCTTCAGCCTAACCCCTTTCCAATTGTTCCCCATAAGCCTACAGGCAGCCTCACGCTTCTGAAAGCATGGTCATCGCCCCCCTCCCCCCACCCAAGTCATTCTAAGATGTGACTTCTTTCATGTTTTAATATTTCTGAAACTAGGACCTCATGTTAGCTATTTATACTTAATGGCATAGTCCTCCTCTCCCTCAAATCTGTTTTAAAATCACAGGTGCTTTTTCCAACTGTTGGGTTCTTGGATTCAAGAAAGTAGGATAGTCTTAGCCCCTTTGTCCAAAACTGAAAATGCTAAGCTTTTCCAATTTAAAAGCCTGATCATCGACCCCTCCCCCATCCCTAAATATCTTGTCGGATATATGGTTTCCAAAGATATTCTCCCATTCGGTAGCTTCTATTTTTACTGTTTTGGTAAAGTCTTTTGATGAACGAAAGTTTTTAATTCTTATGAGGTCCCATTTATTTGTCTTTTACTGTTTGTGCTTTTGTTATTATATTTGATAATTTGTTGTTAAAAGCTAGGCCTGAAAGTATTGCCCCTCCTTTTTCTTCTTAGAATTTCTTCTTAGAATTTTATGGTTTTAATTTTGACATTTAGGTTCCTAATCTATTTTGAATTTATTTTTGTGTATGGAATGAGGCATGAATCCTATTTCATTTTTCTGCATGTGGAAATCCGATGTTCCCAGCACCGTTTGTTGAAGAGACTCTTCTTTCCCCATTGAATGGACTGAGCACCCTTGTCAAAAATTAGATGTGTTGATTTATTTCTAGACTGTCAGTTCTATTCCATTGGTCTATATGTATATCATTATACCGGTACCAGGCAGTATTTTTTTGTTTTGTTTTTAAAGTGTGCTTTAAGTGAAAGTTTACAGCGCAAATTAGTTTCTCATTCAAAAATTTATACACAAATTATTTTGTGGCATTGGTTGTGGTCCCCACAATGTGTCAGCACTCTCCCTTTCCCTTTCCACCCCGGTTTCCTCGTGTCCATTCATCCAGTTTTCCCGTCCCTTCCGGCCTTCTCGCCTTTGCTTTTGGGCAGGTGTTCTCCATTTGGCCTCATATGCTTGATTGAACTAAGAAGCACGCTCCTCGCATGTGTTATTGTTTACTTTATATGGCTTGTCTAATCTTTGGCTAAAAGGTGGGCTGTGGGAGTAACTTCAGTTCTGAGTTATCAGTGTCTGGGGGCTACAGTCTTGGAGACTCCTGCAGTCTGTGTTACACCAGTAAGTCTGGTTTGTGTGTGTGTGTGTGTGTGTGTGTGTGTGAATTTGGATTCTGTTGTACATTTTTCTTGAGCTCTGTTCAGGACTGTCTGTTGTGATCCCTGTCAGAGTAGTCGGTGGTGGTAGCCAGGCACCATCTAGTTCTTCTGGGCTCAGGCTGGTGGAGGCTGTGGTTCATGTGGTCCTTTAGTTCTTGGGACTAATATTTTCCCTGTGCCTTTGGTTTTCTTTATTTTCCTTTGCTCTAGATGGGATGGGACCAATAGATGTATCTGCCTTAGGCTGGGTTTTCTAAAGAAGCCAAACCAGTGAAATGTATATATAGAGAGAGAGATTTATATCAAGGAAATGGCTC
The DNA here is from genome assembly GCF_030014295.1 of Loxodonta africana. Lineage (NCBI taxonomy): Eukaryota > Metazoa > Chordata > Mammalia > Proboscidea > Elephantidae > Loxodonta > Loxodonta africana. Next base: position 24,430,023 of record NC_087364.1, read on the forward strand.
AGGTGATTTTTGGAGACCCTGTGTCCCAAGCCTGTGGGACAGGAAAGAGAATTCTGATTCACGTAGCTGCAGGGGCTGGCGAACCCAAGATCAGCAGGCCTGAGAGTGGGACTGTAGCAGGCTGTGAAGATCGACAGATCTCAAGATGGGCAGGCAAGCTGCTAGCTCAAGTCCCAAGAACCAGAGGTCAGATGAACAGGAGCCAGCTGCAGGGTCTAGAACAATCAAAAGCCCCAACAGAGCGAGCAGGAGGGAAGTAGGTGGTGGAAGGCAGAGAGATGAAGGGCGAGGGGGCAGTGAGCTGCCACAGACCCTGCCCCTGCCGGTACCTCTTAGCAGATTCCATCATGGGGGTGATCACATATCAAATTTCAACAGGAAAGTGATCACAACATTATACAACTACCAAAACACTGAGAATCATGGCCCAACCAAGCTGACATCACAGTATCTTAGATGGTTGCTTGCAAGCTTCTAAGACCCCAGATGCTACTCAGCAAAGTAGGATGTAGAACGTTTGCTTTATGAACTATGTTATGCCAATTGAACTAGATGTCCCCTGAGGCCATGGACCCCAGCACCCAGCTCTAGTAACTTTTTCCCTCAAGGTGTTTGGATCCATCTAGGAAGCTTCTTTGACTTTGCCTTGTTCAAGTTGTGCTGTCTTCCCCTATATTGTCTGTTGTCTTTCCCTTCACCAAAGTTAACACTTGCGTTAACAAGTTAGTGATTTCCTCTCCCCACCTCTCCTGTCCCTTGTAACCATCAAAGGTCATTATTTTTTTCTGTGTGTAAACCTTTTCTAGAATGGGAACTCCAGAACACTTAATTGTGCTCATGAGGAACCTTTACATAGATCAAGAGGCAGTTGTTCAGACAGAACAAGGGGATGCTGATTGGTTTAATGTCAGGAAAGGTGTGTGTCAGGGTTGTATTCTTTCACCGTACCTATTCATTCTGTATGCTGAACAAATAATACGAGAAGCTGGACTATATGAAGAAGAACTGGGCATCAGGATTGGAGGATGACTCATTAACAACCTGCGCTATGCTTGCTGAAAGTGAAGAGGACTTGAAGGACTTACTAATGAAGATCAAAGACCACAGCCTTCAGTATGGATTACCCTCAACATAAAGAAAACAAAAATCCTCACAACTGGACCAATGAGCAGCATCATGATAAACGGAGAAAAGGTTGAAGTTATCAAGGATTTCATTTTACTTGGATCCACAATCAACAACCGTGGAAGCAGCAGTCAAGAAATCAAAAGACACGTTGCATTGGGTAAATCTGCTGTAAAGGACCTCTTTAAAGTGTTGAAGAGCAAAGATGTCACCTTGAAGACTAAGGTGTATCTGACCCAACCCATGGTATTTTCAGTTGCATCCTATGCATGTGAAAGCTGGACAATGAATAAGAAAGACCAAAGAAGAATTGACGCCTTTGAATTGTGGTGCTGGCGAAGAATATCGAATATACTGTGGACTGCCAGAAGAAAGAAAAAATCTGTCTTAGAAGAAGTACAACCAGAATGCTCCTTAGAAGCAAGGATGGTGAGACTGCATGTTACATACTGTGGACATGTTGTCAGGAGGGATGAGTCCCTGGAGAAGGACATCATGCTTGGCAGAGTACAGGGTCAGCGGAAAAGAGGAAGACCCTTAACGAGGTGGATTGACACAGTGGCTGCAGCAGTGAGCTCAAGCATAACAACGGTTGTAAGGATGGCTCAGGAAGGGGCAATGTTTCGTTCTGTACTGCATAGGGTTGCTATGAGTCAGAACGAACTCTACGGCACCTAACAAGAACAACAACAAACCTTTTCTTGGGTTTTTATAATAGTGGTCTCATACAATATTTGTCCTTTTGTGACTGTCTTATTGCATTCAGCATAATGCCTTCCAGATTCATCCATACTGTAAGATGTTTCACGGATTCCTCATTGTTCTTGAACGTTGTGTAGTATTCCGTCGTGTGTATGTACCATAATTTGTTTATCCATTCATCTGTTGATGGACACTTAGGTTGTTTCCATCTTTTTATTATTGTGAATAATGCTGCAGTGAATATGGGTATGCCTGTGTCTATTTGTGGAATGGCTTTTATTTCCCTAGGATATATTCCAAGGAGTGGCACTGCTGGATCGTGTGGTATTTCTCTTTGTAGCTTTTTAAGGAGGTGCCCTATTGTTTTCTGTAGTGGTTATACCATTTTACAGTCCCACCAGCAGTGCATAAGAGGTCCAATCTCCCTGCAACCTCTCCAACATTTGTTTAGTGCCAGTATGTGGGGGTGCGATTGTATCTCATTATAGTTTTGATTTGCATTTCTGTAATGGCTAATGATTGTGAGCATTTCCTCATGTGTCTGTTAGCCACCTGAATGTCTTCTTTGGTGAAGTGTCTGTTCATATCCTTTGCCCTTTTTTAAATTGGATTATTTGTCTTTTTGTTGTTGAAGTGTTGAAGTATTCTATAGATTTTAGAGATTAGATCCTTGTTGGTATGTCATAGGCAATGTGTCTAGACAAGCTGACACATTTTGGGGGGACACAGTTCAATCCATAACAGGTCCCCTAGCATCATCCCTATTTTTTCTTCCATGATTTCTTTCATTTTAGGTTTTATATTTACGTCTTTGATTCATTTTGATTTAGCTTTTGTTTATGGTGTGAGGCATGGATCCTGTTTCATTTTTTTACAGGTGGACATCCAGTTTTGCCAGCGCCATTTGTGAAAAAGACCGTTTTTTTTTTTCCATTTAATGGACTTTGATCCTTTGTCAAATATCAGCTGACCAGAGGTGGATGGATTTACATCTGGGTTCTTGATTCTGTTCTCTTGGTCTCTGTGTCTGTTATTGTACCAGTACCAGGCTGTTTTGACTACAGTGGCTGTACAGTAGGTTCTGAGATAAGAGTACCAGGCTGTTTTGATTAATGTGGCTGTATAACCAATTGCCATGAGTCGATTCTGACTCATAGCAACCCTATAGGACAGGGTAGAACTGCCCCATAGCATTTCCAAGGAGCACCTGGTGAATTTGAACTGCCAACCTTTTGGTTAGCAGCTGTAGCTCTTAACCACTGTGCCACCAGGGTTTCCAAATTGTATGTTTTAAAATCAGTAAGTGGGAGTCCTCTTACTTTATTCTTCTTTTTCAACATTGCTTTAGCTATTTGGGGCTCCTTGCCATTGCGCATAAGCTTGAGGAATACACTTCTTTTTTTAAATTTGGTACTTAATTCTACAAAATATTTGTGGCATGAACACCTGTGAAAACACCACCTAGAAATAAAAAAATTACCAATTTGTTCCTTTGTGACCCCATTCCCTCCTCCTAGAAGTGAATTATAGCCCTGAGTTCTTATTCTTTGCTTTTATATGTAATTTTACCACATAAGTTATTTATGCCTAAGCAGTGTATCGTTTACTTTTATTTAATTTTGAGCTTTATAAAAATAGTATTATACTATTTATAATCTTCTGTGATGTACTTTTTCCAATTAACACATGATAATTTTTGGCTTAGATCTTAGAGGAGCAAAATCAGTGAAGCATATATATAAATACATATGGAGAGATTCATTTCACCAAGGAAATGGCTCACACAGTTGTGGAGGCTGGCAAGTTCGAAATACATGTGTAGGGTGTTAGGCTGGAGGCATTCCTGATTCACACGGTTGTAGGGGCTTATGAGCCCAAAATCAGCAGGTCAAGCAGAAGGTTGCTATCTCACCAGGTTGTGGGAGCAGGTGAACCCCAAAATCTGCAGGTCATACAGCAGGCTGCTGGCTCACTTCCCAAGAACCAGAGGTCAGAGGATGACAAGTCAAATGCAGGATCGAGAGAGAGTGAGCTTTGCCAGAACATTCATATGTATTACATGCAGGCCACAACCCTAAGGAAATTCCCCTTTCATCTGACTGGCTGCTCACATCGGATCACAAAATGGGGAATGGCTATATAATGTCTGCCAAATCGCTGAGAATCAGGGCCTGCCAAGTTGACATATAACATTAACTCTCACAATGATGGACTTAATTCTTTCATTTTGATATTTTTGAATTTAGCAATCTTTTCTGTATAGTTAATGCTTTTTGTATCTTAGAAATTTTTATTTCTGTAGAAGTCAAAGATATTTTTGTTTCCTTTTAAAAATTCTGATGTTTTTCCCTTCATATTCAAGTCTTTAATCAAGTTTAAAATTTTTTTGTTTAAGATAAGGTAGGAATCCAGTTTCATTTTTTCTTTATGGATGATATCCCTATGGTATTCTGGTACCATTTATTGGATGGTTTATTCTTTTCCAGTGATCTGTCATACACAATTGTCTTTTCATGAGATTTCTCTAACATTGTCCATCTTGATACCAGTACCATGGTGTCTTTAATACTATAGCTCTATAATAAGTCTTTATATCTGGTAGGACAAGTCTTCCTCAACTTGTTTTTCAAAAATACCTTGTTTATTCTTGGGCCTTTCCTCTTTCATATACATTTCAGAATCAGCTTATCCATTTTCTTGAAAAACCCTGATGGGTGTTTGGTTGGGATTACATTAAACCTATAGATCAATTCGGGAGAACCGATATCTCTGAGTATTGAATTTTCCAATCCATGAACATGGCACATTTCTCCATTTGTTAGGTCTTTTTAAAGGTCTTTAAATGAATTTTTTAAAATAATATTTTATTGTGTTTTTGGTGAAGGTTTACATAGCCGTTTAGGTTCCAGTTCAACAGTTTCTACACAAATTGTTCAGTGACATTGTTTCCATTCTTTGCAATGCGTGAACATTGTCATTATTTCCATTCTGGATGTTCTGTTTCCATTAATGTAGTTTCCCTGTTCCTTTACATTCTCATCTTTGTTTTAAAGTAATTTTTGACTGTTTGGTATCATATAGGTGATTTTTTAAAGGAGCACAGTACCTATGGGTGATATTATGTTTTTAGCCAGGTTGTTATTTAGCTACAAGGTGACCAAGGTTAGTTTCAGTTCAAGGTTTGATGAGTATCTCAGTGCAGTAGTCTCGGGGAGTCCTCTGGTCTCAACCAGTCCAGTAACTCTGTTTTTTTTTTTTTTAAAGAAATTTAAGGTTCTTTTCCACATTTTTCTTCCTTTTTATCAGGTTCCATCTATTGTGCCCCTGACTAGAATGGTTGGTAGTGACAGCCAGGCACCATCTAGTTCTTCTGGTCTCAGAGTAGATGATGCCGTGATTCTTTGTCCCATAGACTAGTTTCTTTGAGAATTTTGTTTTCTTCTTTCTCTTTTGCTCCTGATGAGTAGAGACCAATAGTTTTATCTTAGATGGCTGCTCACAAGCTTTTAAGACTCCAGACACTACTCACCAAATTTTTCAAAAGCTAAGAATTTTTTCCTAAGGGTCTTATTTATCTTTTGTTAAATTTAGTTCTAGATGCCATACCTTTTTGATACTATTGTAAATAGAACATTATTTTAAATTGTTTTATCATCGTTGTTGCTGGTGTTTAAAATGTAACCTGTCATTTAAAAAAAGGTATTGAGCTTATTTTCGGCAACCTTACTTAACTTCCTTATCAATTCTAATAACTTGTTAGTAGAATCTTTAGTTTTTCAACCAGATAGTTAAATCTGCTGCAGATCATGCCAGTTTTATTCTCCCTTACCAATCCACATCTTTTCTTCTTCTTATAGTACTGCACTTGCTAGCACTTCCGGTACAGAGTTGAATAGAAGCTGTAATATAGGCTTTATTTGCTTTGATCCTGATTTTCTAAAGAAAATGTTTTACCATAAAATAAGGATTTTTGCTGTAGGTTTTGGTGTTTAAGCTGTACGTTAGATGTTTTTTGTTTTTTAAATCAGGAGAAGGAAACTGCTGTCTATTTCCAGTTTGCTGAGGCATTTTTTAAATCAATAACGGGTATTGCATTTTCAGATTGTGTTTTCTCCTACATCTTTTGAAGTAATAAGATTATTCTTTTTTTCTTTAATCTGTTACTGTAGTAAATGTTAAATGCTAAGCCACTTTTACATCCCTAGATTAAGCCAGCTTGTTCCAAAATTATTTTTTTGTACACTGCTGTCTTTAGTTCCCTAATATTTTGTTGAGATGATTTTTACATCTATATTTATGAGAAATTGTCTTGTAACTTTTTTTCCTATTCTTTGCTAATGTTGATACTAAGCATATACTAGTTTCATAAAATGAGTTGGCAGGTGTTCCCTCTTTTTCTTTTCCGTACAAGCATTTTTATAAAATTGTAATAATCTGTTCCTTGAAATTTTGTCAGAATTCATCTATAAAGCCATTTAGAGTGTGTTACGTTCTCCATGAGAAGGTTTTTAAATTACCTATTCTTTAGTAGTCACAAGATTATTCAGGTCTTCTTTTCTTCTTAAGTACCTTTGGTAAGTTGTAATTTTCTTGAAATTTATCCATTTAATCCAAGTGTTCAAGTTTATTGCCATAAAGATGTTTATGGTATTCTCTTTTCCTTCTAATCTTGCTAAATTTATAGTTATGTCCTTTTTCATTTCTAATGAAATGTCTCATTTTTTTCTCTACCAATCTTGCCAGAGTTTTGTTTATTAGTATTTTTAAGATATGAATGCTAACATATGGAAACCCTGGTGGAGTAGTGGTTAAGTGCTACAGCTGCTGACCAAAAGGTTGGCAGTTTGAATCCACCAGGCGCTCCTTGGAAACTCTACAGGGCAGCTCTGTTGTGTCCTATAGGGTCGCTACGAGTCGGAATCAACTCGATGGCAACAGGAGAAGGAGGAAAATGCTAACCTTGCTTGTCTTCTCTATTTGGTTTAAGTTTCTTAGTTTCTGCTTTTACTATTACTCCCCCCTTTCCTCTTCTTTGTCTGTTTTATTTTCCCCCAGTTTTTTAAGGTAGACTCTTAATTAAGTTTCAGTCTTCTTCTTTAACATACACATTTAATGCTATACATTATAAACTGTGTGCTACAGTGCTTCAGCTATACCCTGCAATCTTAATACAGCGTATTTTGTTATACATTTTTAATATTGCCTAATTTCCATTATAAATTCCACTTTTACCAGTGAGTTGTTTGGATGTGTAGTTTCAAATTTTTAAACTTCAGCAAGGGAGTTATTTATCTTTTTGTTTGTTAATGTCTAATTAGTTGGTCAACTGGTATTCTTTGCAGTTTATTGAGATTTATTTTATGGCTTCGTATATTATCAGTTTTTTGGTAAATGTTCCATCTGTGCTTGAGTAGATTGTATATTTTCTAATTATTGGGTCTGGGATTTTATACAAGTTTAGTAAATCAGCTTTGTAGTTGGCGTTGTTCAGATTTTCTATATATAATTTTTTGATTTAGCAAAAATTGAGAGTTTACTAGGGTGGTGGATATATCGGTTTTCCCATTAGTTCTATCTATTTTTGCTCAGTTTATTTTGAGAATATCTTATTAGATGCATGAAGCTCTAGAGTCGTTACATCTTCCTGATGAACCGTTCCTTTCTTCCTCCTTTGTGATCCCCTTGATCATCACAATATTTCTTGTTTTAAAATCTGCTTCCCCTCCCCCCAGTCATAATTTTGAACATGTTATCAGGAGGGACCAGTCCCTGGAGAAGGACATCATGCTTGGTAAAGTAGAGGGTCAGTGAAAAAGAGGAAGGCCCTCAATGGGATGGATTGACACAGTGGCTTCAACAGTGGGCTGAAACATAGCCAAGATTATGAGGATGGCACAGGACTTGGCAGTGGTTCATTCTGTTGTACATAGGGTCACTATGAGTTGGAACCGACTCGATGGCACCTAACAACAGCAGCAACAAAATTTTGTCCCTAAGGGGCTCTGGTGGCACCGTGGTTAAGTGCTCGGCTGCTAACTGAAAGGTCGAGGTTGAACCCACCAGCTGCTCCATGAGAGAAAAATATGGCAGTCTGTTTCTGGAAAGATTACAGCCTTGGAAACCCTGTGGGGCAGTTCTACTCTGTCCTGTAGTGTCTCTGTGAGTCCAACCCGATGGCAGTGGGTTTTGGAATTTTGTCGCATAACGTTAATAATCACAAAGCATATCCGACTGGTTTTTTAGGGAACCTGACTTTTTGTGTAATTCTATCCATTAGCCACACTACTCTAGGTTTGTAGCTTAGTTGTCTTTCTCACAAAAAATTTATCAATCAGTGATGGAAATTACCGTTTAGTATGTTTTTTATTTTTATTATTTAATCTTCTGCTGCAATCTGTGGAGTAGGTACATAGTTACCTACACTTTATAGATGGGGAAACTGAGTCTCAGACAGGTAAGTAATTTGCCAAAGGTAACCAATAATTAGGAGAGAGTTGGTAGATCCATTACTTTCACATTAGAATTTTCTTAAATTCTACCAAATGCTAATTAAATCGGTATTATAACATTGTGGGATTTTTTTCTGTCTCCAGTTTATTCTAGTTAAAAATCCCTTAATATGATAGGAAATAACATATATTCCTAAAAATATGTCTCACCAAATAGCAGACCCATTTCCATTTTAAGTGGTACTTCTTAGGATAGAAGGATTCTGATGCTCTCATTTTAGAACTGTTCTGTGCTGCATCATTGCAAGGATTTAGTTTGTTGCCTTAGTTTGGGACAGTCAGCCCAAGGCTAAAATTGCTTAAGTTCCATTTCCAAGGAGACATGCAGACTTGTAATAAATCTTGTGCCGTCATTCTCTTTCCGGAGATGTGAACAAGGGTTGCAGGTAAAAATTATACTGCAACTAGAGCTAGATGAGTTTTGGCAGGTTTAGATTGTTTTTAAGCTTTTCTTATTTCAAGCTTTAATGCTTCTCAATTCTGTCTAGACAGGAGCGTTGGGCTGGCAAGCTGGGATAGCACTGATTCTGGCTCCATACTGCATGCAGGGACCTCCCATCAGTCACTAAAATTCTGAGACTTCATTGCTCTTTTATTTTTTTTTTAATTTAGAAATTAAGTTAATAATGCCTCCATACCAACCTGAAACATTTTGGTCTGTCAAATTTAAATGTAAAACTGCTTTGCAGACTGTAAAACACAGAATTATTGCAATTTTTTTAGAACAAATGGAAGTTAGACTTCCACCACACATTAAAATGTTTAAAGATGAGCCCTCTAAAACTCTAAGCTCTTCTGACCTTGCCTGTTTTTTTGCGCCATCCATGGTAATACGTAAGCATTTCTAAAGTCTCTTTTATCTCCTATTTCTAAGATCATCTTAGTTTATTGGAAAACACCACTGAAAAGCAAGTAAGTGAAAAGTAGTATTTCCGATGCAGACCTGAGGCTTTGTCTCCTTGGGCCTTGGCACAGTGTTTGCTCTGTGGGTGATGTGCCACTTGGGTTACCGAGGAGAGCACAGAGGCCAGTTCAGACGCCCGCCTCCGGTGTCCTCCCATTACCCGTGTGCAGGGCTGGCGTGCCCTCACACCCAGAGGCCTCGGCCTCAGCCCTGGAGATCCAGGCTGCTGACTTGCAGCCTGGGCAGTCTTGGTGCTTGGCTTGAAGCCTCTGCAGTACTCTCCTGTCTTGGATGACCATGTCTTAACAAGTTTCACATCATTAGATCCAGCACGTTCTCAGGGGACATCTATACGAGGAGCTCTTTGCTTCAGGAGTTGAATTATTACCATAACAAAAATCTGGACCAGGGAATGTCTTAACTTTTAAAATTTACGTAGCTTCTACCATAGTAAATTTTCTCAGGGGTTATAGTAAAACAAGATATTTTATCACAGTGCCTTGGCTCTGTAAGAATTTGGTGCCAGACTTATAACGCCTCATTACTTAGACAAGTGAGATTGTGAAATGACAGAAAATGTCTGGCAAATTGAGAAGGGTCCATATTTACAAGTCAAGTTGATGAGGAAATATTCAGAGAACCCAAAGTAGTGCCACGTTTGCTAAAGTGTTTGCTTTTTTGAATGTATTTCTTTCTAATTTTGCAACAATGTTGTGCTATCTTTATTATGAAAACCATTATTTTAATATTTTTGTTCTTAGATATGGTCAGCAGACACTGCTGCTTTTGTTTATCACAAGAGTAAAGTAAACAACTGCCTTTCTTTTGGTGGGGGTAACATCTCTGAGGCTCTGGACCACTAGCAGTGTTTGGCACATACGAAGCTCTGAGTAAAAGTTAGCTATGACCAGAGTGATGATGTAATTTATTGTCCAAGCCAAAATACTTTAAGAAAGAGAGGGGGCGCTATCATATCACACTATGACAGCGGACTTACCCTGGGACTGTCAGCCCACATGGTATGTGGTCACCTCATTGTAGCAGTATTTAGGACCTACTTGCCATACGAAGGAAACCCTGGTGGCGTAGTTGTTAAGTGCTACGGCTGCTAACCAAAGGGTCGGCAGCTCGAATCCTCCAGGTGCTCCTTGGAAACTCTATGGGGCAGTTCTACTCTGTCCTATAGGGTTGCTATGAGTTGGAATCGACTTGACGGCACTCAGTTTGCTTTTTGGTTTGCAATAGAAACAGGGACTTGGATTTCTTCCTAATGGGAAGTTAAGGCAACTCACAAGTTGATTGAATATATGTTATCTCATTCATACTTCATACTAATTTTGTTAGGAAGTATTTTTATCCTCATCTTACAAAAGAGAGAGCAGAGGATACCAAGAGACTTGCCTGAAGCCATAAAGCAATTAGTAGCCACAGAAATCCGGAGACATCTTACCTCACACCCAGTCCTTGTCTTTCATGTGGACGACCTCCCCACAGGCAGGAGGCTTCTCTGCCTGTATATTTAGGATGTTTTTATGTTCCTGCACCTTCCTCTTCTGAGCCATTGTGATGACTTTCTTTAATTTAAATTGGGGCACCTTAAACTTTAATGTGCTTGCAGATCACTGGAGAGCTTGTTAAAATGTAGATTCTGAACCAGTAAATCAGGAATGGGCCTGAGGGTTTGCATTTCCAATAAGCTCGCAGGTGATGCTGGTGCTACTGGTCTGTACTTGCTTTGGGCTTCATATACAGTAAGTCACCAGGTTAAGAATGTTCAACTTACGAACAGCTTGTACTTAAGAACAAACTGCCATAAAGCCTATTGTATTAAAAATTTGAGTTAAATACAATGGTTTATAATAAAGAACGTGTGCATTACTTTGTGATGCTCATGAAAACATTGCACGGCTTCAGGGGTTCATGGGCTCCAGCCTTTTTTAAGTTGGATGATGTTGCCGTTAGTACTGCGTTGAGTAACTTTGTATTTGGCTTAAATTTTCCTCTCGTAACTGTGCCTCCAAAGCATAAGCTCGATGCAACTGCTTCTGATGCATCAAAGAAAAGGAAGACGATCACCATTGAAAATAAAGTGGAAATATAAAAGTGATCAGAAAGAAGTGAGATGCCATCTGTAGTTGGAAAAGCATTAGGCTATAGTCAGCCCACGATCGGAAAAATTTTAAAGGATAAAGTGAGAATAATGGAACATGTGAAAGGCTCTGCCTGGTAAAACCTTCAGTTATTACTAATCAACGCAGTGGTTTAATTACTGAAGTGGAAAGGGTATCGATAATTTGGTTAGAAGATCTAAATGAGCATTAAGATGCCTCTCAGCCTTACCCTAATGCAAGAAAAGGCTCGAAGTCTTTTCCATGAGTTACGTGCTGCACACAAGTGAAGGTGTTTGTGATGAAGAATTTGTTGTGAGTAGGAGTTGACTCATTTGTTTCAAAGTGAGGGCAAATTGATATTCAAGTGCATGGTCAAGGTGAAGTAGCAAGGGCCAATGTAAGTGCTATGAGTGATTTTCCTGAAATGTTGAAAAAAATTATTTAGGAGGGAGGTTATTTGCCAGACTAAAATTTAATGTAGACGAGACTGGCTTATTTTAGGAAAAAAAAAAAAAAAAATGCCTGAAAGGACCTACATTTTGAAAGAGGAAATAGATGCACCAGGGCATCAAAGGATAGGCTAACGTTATTGCTTGAGGGTAACACATCCAGGGATTTCAAGCTCAAACTTTTGCCCATGTTTTGTCCCCTAAATATGAGGGCACTTTGCCATATCATTGAGATATCTCTTCCCATTATTTGGAAGGCAAATGCAAAGGCTTAGGGTACAGTTGCCATCCTGAAGGTTGATTCTTGAACCATTTTGTCCCTGCTGGTGAACATTATTGCTTGGCCAGGAAAATTCCTTTCAAGGTTCTCCTTGCGCTTGATAACGCACCTGGACATCCAAGCACTTTAGAAGATCTTCAGCTCCATGTAAAAGTCTTTTTTTTTTTTACCCCCCAATACCACGTCGCTACTTCTGCCAATGGACCAGGGAGCCATAGCCTCCTTTAAGGCCTGTTACTTATGGTGGACCTTCTCACAAGCAGCAGGGCTAACCAAGATGATGTGATGAGCTCAAGAGAGATCTGGAGGAGTTGTAACATCTAGGATGCCATCAAGAGTATTGCTGATCCTTGGGATGAAGTGAAACAGTCAAATATGAAAGGAATGGGGAACAAATTGTACGCTCAGTTTGTGCATGCTCATTAGAGGTTTACAGTTAACAACATCGCCGAATCCAGGCAAGCTGCGGTTGCTATTGGTAATTGTCGAGGGACAGCCCCAGCAAGGAAAGACCCTCACCGTGTGTCCTGGCGGACAATCCGGAGAACTGACACATAGCCCTTTCCAAATTCATACGTTCAGGGAAACTTACTGACGCAGGCAAACAGCTGCTCTCCAGTGGCGGCCGGCTGCAGTATTTTCTCCAACCGCCTAGCAAGAGACCCAAGCTTATATACCATTCCAGCTGGGTCCAAGGCTCATTGTTTTTCTTTCACATCCCTGGGCAGTCAGTGTTCCCAGGACTTCACATCCAGGCCCAGGTGATTTCCTTCCTGTTGCTAAGGTATTCCTCGGCCTTGGCCACTGGCCCAGTCATGCCACTCCCGGCCTTGTACCTTAGCCTGAGTCCTTCCCAAATTCATCCCTAGCATGCTTTGGGGAAGAACAGAGCTCATTCCATTAGGGAGGGGATGCATATAGCTGAGCAGTATTACCCTACAGTAATAACTGCAGTTAGACATCAATGAAAATGATATTGTAGAGTTACTCGACCCCCGTGCCAAAGAACTAATGATAAAGACCTTACGGAACTAGAACAGCAGATGGTAGTATTTGAGGAACTACAGCAGCATATAGTAGCATTTGAGGAAGAAAATGAGGACCTAGAAACTCCAGAACCGAGAAAGTTTTTGACGAAAGAGTTAGCTGAAGTCCTTCATCTCATTGAAGCAGGGATGGCAAAGTTAGAGGAGCAAGATCCTAATATAGAGAGGTTCACCAAAGTTTACTGTACAGTCACTGAGGGCCTTAGCTGCTACAAGACCATTTATGACGAGAAAAAGAAAAGCTCTGTACAAATCTCCCTTGATGCCTACTTCAAGAAGTTGACTCAAGTAGTAAACACCCCTCTGCAGCAGCAGAATCAAACCCTGACTCTCCAGCACCAGGTTCACCTTCTCCTGCTTCATCCAGGTTACCTCACGAACACCCCTTCCGGTATGCAAGACATCAGTGGAACAAGAGTAAATGTTAACCTCTATTTTTTTTTTAATCATGATCTTTTTTCTATCTAAATTGTCTTAGTCATAAAAAGCCAGATCTCAGTTCTTCAGACAAACACAGGCATTTTTAAATAAAGAACAAAAATAATTGTGGAAAATTTAGGTAAATTAAGTAAGTAAATTAGGTCGTTACGGTTAATTGTTGACATATTACGCTCCAATTGTAGAAACAAAATTTCTGCCGTCTTGCCATCAATGGCAAACAAATCACAACCCAAATACTACCACTTCGATAATGCAAGAGGCTTTAAGTAATTGTCAGAATAATCACCTTTCAGACACTGTGGATAATTGCTGTCTCCTAAATTCCTAAATTGCTCTACCTGTACCTCTTTGGTGACACAGAGCACATTTTCCCTTGCATTGTTCTTAATCTTGCCACTCATCCTTCTTCTTGTTTTGGTGGCCGGGCCTGTGTCAGAGCCATCGTTGTCTGGCCTGCCCCACCTGGCATGGTGCCGTGCGCACAGTGCGATGCTCAGCAGAGGGTAGTGTGTGGTCCTCACTGACAGCCCTGACCTGCCTCGTGCCCTACCATCTCCCACAGGCAGGTCCTCCATTCAAAACAGGCACAGCTATCAGTCCGCATCACACCACAGCCACTTCAGGTGCCACCAGACTCTTTGAACGAATCAGACAGGCATTCGTATAAAATAAACTCAGGGAAGGGCATACATTACCTCAACTATAAAGTTCACCCAGTGAATGTTAGTTTGAAAAAAGTCACATTATCACTTGTTGAGGGATACAGATTGTTTCAGAAAACCATTTCTGAAGAATTCTATACTAAGATAGTTTGTAAAAGTTGCAGATTGCAAAGTTTTGTTAATAGTATAGCTAGACTTCTATGGAAAATGGTATGGTGCTTTCCCAAAAACCTAGAACTAGAAATACCTTGTGATGCAGCAGTCTAACTCCTAGGTATATACCTTAGATATCTAATAAAAGAGACATGCACAGACATGCATGCCCATATTCATTGCAGCATTATTTACAATAGGAAAAAAATGGAAACAATCTAATTGCTCTTCAACGAATGATAAGCAATATGTGGTACATACATACAATGGAATACCTCTCAATCATAAAGAACAATGATAAATCTGCAAAACATAACATGGATGGATCTGGAGGACATAATGCTAAGTGAAATAAGTCAGTCACATAAGGACAAATATTGTATAATCCCACTTTTATAAGAAAACAAGAATAGATATATATACAGAGACCAGAGTTTATTGGTGGTTACCAGGGGTGGGGGGTAATCACTCTCTAGTCTGTAGATACTTATTATCAGATAGAAGTATCTATATGTACATGTATGTACAGATATATGTGTGCACACATATATATTCATAGAGGACACAGTTACAGATACTTCTCAGATGTAACCAAACACCTTACTAGAATGGTTTTCTGCGTTTGAAGGCTTAGGACCTTAGTCTCATGGGACAACTCAGTCAACTGGCATAATATAGTTCACAAAGTTCATTTCTGCCTCCTAGTGAGGCAAATAATGTCTAAGGTCTTAAAAGCTTGTGAAGAGCCATTTAAGATATAACTATTGGTCTCTACTCATCAGGAGCAAAAGAGTAAGAAAGTAACCAAAATCTCAGAGAAGAAACTAGTCTACAGGGCCAATAGCCTTCATGAGCCGTGGCCTCATTTACCCTGAGACCAGAAGAACTAGATGGTGCCCAGCTACAACTACCAACTGTTCTGATCAGGGCTACAATAGATGGACTCTGATAGGAGAAAAAAGTGGAACAGGAATCAAATTCTTAAAAAGTCCTAACTTACTGGACTAGTTGAGACCAGAGGACTCGCTGAGACTCTCGCCCTGAGATACTCTTTAAACCTTGAGCTGAAACTATCCCCTGAAGTCACCTTTTAGTAAAATAACAGCTTGGCACACAAAATAAAGGATACTAACTGTGAGTGTGGTGTTCTATTAATAAACCATCTATATAAGATCAAAAGGTCAACAGTTACTCTAAAGCAAAGATGAGAAAGGGAACTAGAGAACTGGAAATGGAACAATTGGAACACAAATAAAGAGGATGTTGACACATTGTAAAAAATGTTAACTAATGTCACTGAACAGTTTGTGTAGAAATTGTCAAATGGGAACCTAATTTGCTGTGTAAACTTGCACCGAAAATAATAAAACTATTTAAAAAAAAAAAGGAAAGCTAGACTTAGTGTTGTAGGAAACGTACCAGTGAAAAGAATGGTAGATACTAGGAGGTAACTAAAAGATAACAAAGTGGAAATCTGCTTCCCTTTGCTGTGGAAAGAGAATTACAGGAGGAAGATGTGAGGCTTGGGTTTGGTGTATTTGGTTGTTTTCAGTGTAGAGTCAGTGTCTGCAGCTGGGTATATTTTCTTTTTTGTCTGTTGCTTGATGGAAAAGTAGCAGGTGTTCTGGAGCGTAGCAGTCGGAAGGGCCTTTGTAGATCTGTTATTGTAATGAGGAGACTAGAAAAAAACAGTGTCTTTCTGTAATTCTCTCCATTTGTTCCCTGACCATAAAGAAAAGCAAATTAATATGCTCCCTTTCATTAGCTCCATCAGCTTAACATTAGTTGGACGTGACCTGTGTGACCAAGGCAGAGAAATTGGTGGCACCCACAGGAAGCAGCTGCTGGCATTCTGGAGCCAAGTGAACAGAACATCTGAGGAATCTTCATGGGCCCTGGGAGAGTTAGTGCCAAGATGGGATTTAGAAGAGCTGAAAGGAGCTTTCCAGGGAAAGCCTGTGTACAACTATGGAATTAGGAAGAAGGCTAAAGATCAGTGAGAATGATACAACTTGTATTTATGTATTTATTTCTTTAAGAAGTTTTACTAATTTTTTTCTTTTATTGGTAAAAGTTTATATGTCATCTTTTAAAGATACCATTTCCCAGCTGGTGTCATATTTTACATTGCCTGATAGTAAAGGAGATGTTACAGGGAAAGTGTTCTGTTTTCAAATAATTTGAGGAAATAGATGTAGCGGTTAAATGGGTGTCTACACTTAAGGACTACTCATAGCTTTCAGTGTGCTAATATGAATTGGGAATTCCCTGGAAGGGAATTTACTTGAGTGAATCTCAATTGAAAAACCTGACCTGGTTTTATTGCTGTTATCTTCTCCCACAAGACAGGTCCTCCATTCAGTAAGTACGGGCACAGGAGTTGATCAGCTTCAAACTAAGTCTAAATTATCAAAGCTGAAATACAAAGGCAGAAAAAAAAAAACTGGAATAGCGAATCCAGGAACTGTGGGACAGTATCAGAGAGCGTGACATACTCCCAACTGGAGTTTCAGAAAGGAGAAGAGAGAGCTAAGAAGACAGAAGAAATATTTGAAGGATAATGGCTGAGAATTTTCCAAAAATAATGAAAATCAAACCAGATATCCAAGAAGCTTAGAGAACCCCCCAAGCAGGATAAATAACAAAAAGAACACACCTAGGTACATCATAGTCAAACTTCTGAAACCCAAAGGTAAAGAGAAAATCTTGAAATCAGCCAGAGAAAGAAAAAGATAAAGAAGTTTAGCAGACTTATCAGAAACTATGCAAGTCTAAACTCTCAGGACTCATAGCATGAGATATATTTGATTAAAATACCATCAGAAGGGGAAAGTTTTCTGATTAGTGCCAATTTTTTCTGAATATGAACTGGAGCCTGCAGATAAAAAAGTAATTCATTGTTTGACAATCAATTCCACTAAAAGTGGAAGTATTTTCAAAAACTGAGTTAATGACCAAGTTCTGTGGCATACATTGAAACATTGAAGATAGACTGATAACACTTTGATTTCATTGTTTTTTTGAAAAACTGTAAAAGAATCACCCGGTTGGAGAATGTATTGTCTTCTGAAACACAGTTATTTGAGGAGGTAGATGTGTTTGCTTAAGCATATTTGGCTATTTTATAAGTGAAAAGAAACAAAGAGGTAAACAGGAAATGATGAAAGTACATTTCCTTACTAAGAACTTGATTGTTGGGTCCTATATAAAAAGCATTTAGCTTTAATTCCTGTGTCCTGAGAATTGATAGGAGTTGGAATCGACTTGACAGTATACAACAAGGACAACAACAAAGAATTGAAAAATCTAAAACAGACCACATTTACAGGATATGTAGATAAAACAATAACATGTAAATTAAATATTAATCACATTCGAGGATTATTGTATAGGTCAGTAGTAACAGTAACAATACTAGCCAGAATTGACTTGATGGCGCTAACAACAATTATTAATACAGCATCTACTCTATACTAAGCCTGACTATGTTGTTGTTGTTGTTAGGTGCCATCGAGTCGGTTCCGACTCATAGCCACCCTGTGCACAACAGAACGAAACACTGCCCAGGCCTGCACCATCCTTACAATCGTTGTTATGCTTGAGCTCATTGTTGCAGCCACTATGTCAGTCCACCTCGTTGAGGGTCTTCCTCTTTTCCGCTGACACTGTACTCTGCCAAGCATGATGTCCTTCTCCAGGGACTGATCCCTCCTGACAACATGTCCACAGTATGTAACACGCAGTCTCGCCATCCTTGCCTCTAAGGAGCGTTCTGGCCGCACTTCTTCCAGGACAGATTTGTTGGTTCTTTTGGCAGTCCATGGTATATTCAATATTCTTCGCCAACACCACAATCCAAAGGCGTCAACTCTTCTTCGGTCTTCCTTATTCGTTGTCCAGCTTTCACATGCATTTGATGCAATTGAAAATACCATGGCTTGGGTGAGGCACACCTTAGTCTTCAAGGTGACATCTTTGCTCTTCAACACTTGCAAGAGGTCCTTTACAGCAGATTTGCCCAATGCAATGCATCTTTTGATTTCTTGACTGCTGCTTCCATGGTTGTTGATTGTGGATCCAAGTAAAATGAAATCCTTGACAACTTCAATCTTTTCTCCGTTTATCATGATGCTGCTCATTGGTCCAGTTGTGAGGATTTTTGTTTTCTTTATGTTGAGGTGTAATCCATACTGAAGGCTATGGTCTTTGATCTTCATTAGTGCTTCAAGTCCTCTTCACTTTCAGCAAGCAAGGTTGTGTCATCTGCATAACACAGGTTGTTAATGAGTCGTCCTCCAATCCTGATGCCCCGTTCTTCTTCATATAGTCCAGCTTCTCATATTATTTGTTCAGCATACAGCATACAGGTATGGTGAAAGAATACAACCCTGACGCACACCTTTCCGGACTTTAAACCAATCAGTATCCCCTTGTTCTGTCTGAACAACTGCCTCTTGATCTATGTAAATGTTCCTCATGAGCACAATTAAGTGTTCTGGAATTCCCATTCTTCGCAACGTTATCCATAGTTTGTTATGATCCACACAGTCGAATGCCTTTGCATAGTCAATAAAACACAGGTAAACATCCTTCTGGTATTCTCTGCTTTCAGCCAGGATCCATCTGACATCAGCAGTGATATCCCTGGTTCCACGTCCTCTTCTGAAACCCGCCTGAATTTCTGGCAGTTCCCTGTTGATATACTGCTGCAGCCGTTTTTGAACGATCTTCAGCAAAATTTTGCTTGCGTGTGATATTAATGATACTCTTCTATAATTTCCACATTCGGTTGCATCACCTTTTTTGGGAATAGGAATAAATATGGATCTCTTCCAGTCAGTTGGCCAGGAAGCTGTCTTCCATATTTCTTGGCATAGACGAGTGAGCACCTCCAGCGCTGCATCTGTTTGTTGAAACATCTCAATTGATATTCCGTCAATTCCTGGAGCCTTGTTTTTCGCCAATGCCTTCAGAGCAGCTTGGACTTCTTCCTTCAGTACCACTGGTTCCTGACCATATGCCACCTCTTGAAATGGTTGAATATCAACTAATGCTTTTTGGTATAATGACTCTGTGTATTCCTTCCATCTTTTTTTGATGCTTCCTGCATTGTTTAATATTTTCCCCATGGAATCCTTCACTCTTGCAACTCGAGGCTTGAATTTTTTCTTCAATTCTTTCAGCTTGAGAAATGCTGAGTGTGTTCTTCTGTTTTGGTTTTCCATGTCCAGCTGTTTGCACATGTCATTATAATACTTTGTCTTCTCGAGATGCCCTTTGAAATCTTCTGTTCAGTTCTTTTACTTCATCAATTCTTCCTTTTGCTTTAGCTGCTTGACACTGAAGAGCAAGTTTCAGAGTCTCCTCTGACATCCATATTGGTCTTTTTTTTTTTTTCTTTCCTGTCTTTTCAGTGACCTCTTGCTTTCTTCATGGATGATGTCCTTGATGTCATTCCACAACTCATCTGGTCTGCCTGCGGTCACTAGTGTTCAGTGCATCAAATCTATTCTTCAGATGGTCTTTAAATTCAGATGGGATATACTCAAGGTGATATTTTGTCTCTCGTGGACTTGCTCTGATTTTCTTCAGTTTCAGGTTGAACTTGCATATGAGCAATTGATGGTCTGTTCCACAGTCGGCACCTGGCCTTGTTCTGACTGATGATATTGAGCTTTTCCATCGTCTCTCTCCACAGATGTAGTCAATTTGATTTCTGTGTGTTCCATCTGGCAAGGTCCATGTGTAGAGTCGCCATTTATGTTGGTGAAAGAAGGTATTTGCAATGAAGAAGTCGTTGGTCTTGCAAAATTCTATCATTCCATCTCTGGCATTGTTTCTGTCACCAAGGCCATATTTTCCACCTGCTGATCCTTCTTCTTTGTTTGCAACTTTCACATTCCAATCGCCAGTAATTATCGATGGATCTTGACTATAAGTTTTTGAAATACATTATCATTTTTAAATCTCATGTAATCCCATGAAAAGGTATTGTCAGCATTTTGCAGATGAGAAAAAATGTTGGTCAGTAAAATGCCCAGCTTTTTTCCACTAAGCTGGTTAAGTAGCCTATCTAGGATTCAGACTCCAAAAGCTGTGCTCTTTCCTGTATGAGACAATGGAAGCGAAATAAGGGGAGGTTCAGTTTCAGGCAGGTGTTGGTTTTAAGGCAGGCCATGCTCCAGTTCTGCGTTCCTGGGGCTAAGGCGAGGGTCAGTGAATGGATGTGCTGGATGATGTAAAGCAGCCGTTTTAGCAGGCAGAAGCTAAGGATGCAGGGTATGGCCTGCAAGGCCCCGCGGCACCATGCGGTCAGGCCATCTCTTGTACGTTGTTCTTTACCATCGTTAGCTAATCTGAGCATTATGCTTGATTTGTCACATTCTTGATGTGCTGGCAGGACTCTGTTTAACCTTTTACATATGATAATAACCAGATCCCAAGAAGAACTGTGAAATTATACGTCACTGTTAGG
This sequence comes from Loxodonta africana, assembly GCF_030014295.1. NCBI lineage: Eukaryota > Metazoa > Chordata > Mammalia > Proboscidea > Elephantidae > Loxodonta > Loxodonta africana. The sequence goes on from NC_087364.1 coordinate 24,450,880, forward strand.
ATATGGGAAACCCTGGTGGCATAGTGGTTAAGTGCTACGGGTGCTAACCAAAAGGTTGGCAGCTCAAATCCACCAGGCGCTCCTTGGAAACTCTATGGGGCAGTTCTACTCTGTCCTGTGGGGTCGCTATGAGTCAGAATTGACTTGATGGCAATGGGTTTGGTTTGGGTTTGGTTAGGGTATGAGATTTAGCCGTTGCTGGAAGGCAAGGTAGTATTTTCTCCCTTGGAAGGTTTGAAAACTGAAGTAGAGTCTGGTATAACATAGAATTGACTATATGGTGAAGTAGTAATTAATCGCTTTTAATGCGACAGACTGGTAGATTTTAATTTTAATACAAGGAAAAGTAACAATATGATTTTAGGTTTCGGTGTTTTGAATGCACTTTCATTGATATATAATTACTCATTACCTGTCAGGTTGGATGTATTCATTCTGCTTCTTCAACATAAAAGATGCAAGAGTCTTGAGTTTAGGAGCAATAATATAAAACATCTGTGCTACGCTGTAGCTGTAACCACTTTTGAAATTACAGCAAAAAAATGTGTTATCTCAGCATTTGTTATCATGACTGATTCCTGAAGTGATATCTACAGCAGAAAATGTTGGCCAGGAAACATTTTTCTAACTTGAAGTTTAAGATTTAACTTCTAATATTGTTTATTTTTAAAAAGGCATATAAATTTACACAAAAATCTATTTTTTGTTTTTATTTTGCTTTTGTTGTGTTTTTTGTTCTTTTATTAAAAAATTTTAAAAAAAGGAAGTATTCTCTAAGGGAATAAATATATAACTCCATTCCAAGAGCTGAAATGGCATTTATTAATGCAGTTAACTACAACTGGATTTTAAAAAAATCTATTTTACTGTTTAAACCTGTTACCATCAAGTTGACTCCGACTCATAGTGACCCTATAGGACAGAATAGAACTGCCCCATAGGGTTTTCAAGGAGTGGCTGGTGGATTCAAACTGCTGACCTTTTTGTTAACAACCTGAGCTCTTAGCCACAATGCCACCTGGACTCCGTTTTACTATTTACACCACCAAAAAGAAAAAAAAATAACCCACTGCCTTTGAGTGGATTCCAACTCATAGCAACACTATAGGACAGAGTGGAACTGCCCCATAGGATTTCGAAGGCTGTAACCTTTACATAAGCAGACTGCCACATCTTTCTCCCACAGAGCTGTTGGTGGGTTTAAGTCGCCGACCTTATTTACACCATGCATAATATAATTTATTATTTAATTTGTGATTTGATGGGTTAATATCTGCCCTTTGAACTATTTTACTAGGATTGTACTTACCTTCTATTTACATGGTTTCTTATATTGTTGGTAAATGTTCTTTGTATTCACCTCGAATACATAATCTTTCAAATACTGTTTTCAGGTATCTTTTTTTCGCATGCTTTTTTTTCTTTACACCCTTTGATTTGTTGTAAACCTGACAAGGAAAGAATTAAGCTTCATTAAATTTATCTCAGTGTTTGCCCTTCCCATTTATGTTTGGATTTCTAAGATACTGGGTACCTAAAGAAATGAGCTACTTCCAAATGGAAAGGGGCATTTTGGGTTTGCCTCTTAGATCTAATACTTGGAATTTCCCTCGGCATAATCATCCTCAGAACAGAAACAGTAAACCTTTCAAAGATCCCTGAGTACAGCTGTGTGCCCTTGCAGCTTGCCCATTTCTCCCCTCTTTCTCTAGCCATTCTCAATCTCAACACAGGCACTATGCCATCGATCCTTCTGTTTTCTCCCTCCACTGCAGACTTGACTTCCCTCCTTATCTGCTATGGATCTCCACCCCTCCATCTACTGCATCTGTGCCCTCCCCCTCCACCTGCTGTATCTATGCCTGCCCTCCTGCACCTACTGTACCTCTGCTTGCCCCCTCCATCTACTCTATCTGTGCCTGCCTCCTCCATCTACTGTGTATCTGTGCCTGCCCCCTCCATCTACTGTGTATCTGTGCCTGCCCCCTGCACCTACTATGTGTGTATCTGTGCCTGCCCCCTCCATCTACCGTGTATCTGTGCCTGCCCCCTCCATCTACTATGTGTGTATCCGTGCCTGCCCCCATCCATCTCCAGTGTGTGTATCTGTGCCTGCCTCCTCCATTTACTGTATCTGTGCCTTCCTCTGCTATCTGCTGTGTCTGTGCCTGCCCCCTCCATCTACTGTATCTGTGCCTGCCCCCTCCATCTGCTGTATCTGTGCCTGCCCCCTCCATCTACTGTATCCGTGCCTGCCCCCTCCATCTACTGTATCTGTGCCTGCCCCCTCCATCTACTGTATCCGTGCCTGCCCCCTCCATCTACTGTATCCGTGCCTTCCTCTGCTATCTGCTGTGTCTGTGCCTGCCCCCTCCGTCTTCTGTATCTGTGCCTGCCCTGAATTATGACATCTACCAGCACCTCTTTCCACCTATTCCTCTGACTAAAGCCAACCCTTTCACCTGTGATCTTGTAGCTTTTCTTTCTGCCTTCTTGGGAACTGAATGCTCTTAATTCCCTCTGCTTCTCTACATCTTTAGTTTGTGCCACTTTGTGTATCTTTACCATTAGCATTATTTTCTAAAGCCAGATGAAGTCTTTTCCAACCTTAAAAATGTCTCCCTTCACCCAACGTCCCACTGCAGCTACTGCCTAAAATCTCCCTTTCCACCACTCAGTCACACTTCTGGGAACAGGTAAGGGTTGTGTGTTCTCACTCTTTCTGTTTCTTCACCTCCCACTCTGTCATCAGCCCACTCTAGTCTTGCCCCCATCACTCTGGCTCTTGCTTAGGTCACTGTTGATCCCATTGTCACTGGTTTTGTACCTATAGTCTCCTAACTGGTTTTTTCTAATCCATTCTTGCCTTCTTTCTATCCCATATCTACCCTGCAGCCAAAGGAATTTTTTTAGAACACAAGTCTGATCATCTGACATCCTTACTTAAAACTCTGCTGTGGCTTAGTGTGCCGCTCAGTCCAGGGAGACTAATATCATCCACTTCTGACCGCCAAATTGTGTGGCAGATAACAAATCCCACTCCACACACCAAATGCATTTGTGGAAGTCTCAGCTTCCCTTTCCCTGTTCAGTTCAGACCCAAGTTGCTCATGCAGCCCTTCTCTCTTTCACCTCCTACCACCCGGGGCTAGGTCAGCCAAAAAGTTCAGGAATCCACATGACTCTCTCCACTTCAGACCAGTCAGCCTCCATTATCCTTTGCGTCCTGTGGTTCACTGCAGTGGCTCACAGAGCTCATAGGAAACACCATACCTGCGATAACGGAACAGTTTTAATATAACAAAAAAGGATACAAATGAAGAGACATTTACAGCAAGGTGTGGGAGGGGTCTCACCACAGAGCCTCCATGTCCCAAAGAGGGATGTGCCACCCTCTCAAGAGCAGATGTTCGCTCTTACCAACTAGGAAGCTCCATCTGAGCCTCACCACATGGCCATGATAGATTCCATCATGCCTTGTGAGGCTTAGTCAGCATTGGGACGTCAGGTGGCCCCCGCCTTGGTCTGGCCAGCCCCCACTCATTAGCCTCCAATGTTGGCCCGGCTCTCAGAAACTTGGAACAAAAGGCCACATTGCTTCCTGCACCTCACACTTATGACCACCTGGAGTCCCTGGGTGGTGCAAATGGTTAGCTCTCCACTACTAACAAAAAGGATGGAGGTTTGAGTCCACTCAGAGGTGCCTCAGAAGAAAGGCCTGTCCATGTACTTCCAGAAGGTCATGGCCATGAAAACGCTATGGAGCAGCTCTACTCTGCACACATGAGGTTGCCATGAGTTAGAATGGACTCAATGGCAAGTGGTTTGGCTTTTTTTTTTTTTTGGTATACCATCAGTTTGAAGATAGAAATGAACGTCCTCCCTTAGTTGACTACCAAGGTGCTACCCGATCCCACTCCTGCCTGCCTCTCCAGCCCACCTGCAGCCACTCTCCTGCCTCCCCCCCCGCCCCCGCTTTTCTTCCAGTTCCTGCAGACAGCCTGTCCTTCTCTGCCCTTCGTACATGCTGTTTCTTCCACTTCGAATGCTTTGTTCTCCCTCCCTTCCATCCATCCTTGGCTAAACAGAAAACCAAGCCTGTTGCCATTGAGTCAATCCCAAATCACGGCGACCCTGTAGGACAGAGTGGAACTGCCCCATAAAGTTTCCAAGACTGTACTCTTTACGGGAGCAGACAGCCACATCTTCCTACGGCAGAGCGGCTGGTGGTTCTGAACCACCTACCTTTTGGTTAGTAGCTGAGTGCTTAACCTCTGTGGCACCAGGGCTCCTCATTCCATGTCTAGTTAGTGCGTATTCATTTCATGAAACTCACTTTGTCATGTCCTCTGGTGAGCCTTCCTAGGTCACCATCCCCACGCAGTCCTTCACCACTTTCTGCTCAGTACTGTTTTTTACATTTGTAGTCATGTGGATAATGCTAGCCTATAACTGTCTTGGGGACAGAGACCCTGTCTGTATACCATTTTGTATTTCTAGCTCCTGGAGAGGGGGAGCTTGCCCATGGAAGTTTTATTGTTTGTTGGGTAAGAACATTTTTGTCAAAATAAAGTTATTAAAGTGTTGTGAAGGTTGAACAACTCTCCTAAGGATACTGTCCACATAAAGTATAAAAAAAAAAAAACCCAGTGCTGTTGAGTCGATTCCGACTCATAGCAACCCTATAGCGACCCTATAGTACAGAGTAGAACTGCCCCATAGAGTTTCCAAGGAGCGCCTGGTGGATTCAAATTGCCGACCCTTTGGTTAACAGCTGTAGCGCTTAACCACTATGCCACCAGGGTTTCCTAAGGTATAATATAGAGTATAATTAAAGAAGTCTTAACATTTTGAGACAAGCAATTGACAGATACTAAACTAAATCTTGACTTTTTAAAATTCTGTTTGAGAAAGTTTTTCTTTCATACCCGATTGGTGTCTCTAGCATTCAGAAAGTCTTTGGCCTTTTACCTGTCTCAGGATTGACACTGTATGACTTCCTTCATTTCATGCCTTTTATACCTGGTTTGATTTTCTTATAGTCAAACGGAAAGAGAAAAGAAAAGACTACAGGTTTGTTCTGTGAGCCTTCATCAAGTACTTGTGTAGTCTTTTGCTTAATAAGCCATTTCCTAACCATCATTCTTGTATTCATTTATTCATTCAACATGTACACCTGAGGGTCTGCTGTGTGCTGGGTGCTGTTCTAGTCTCCGGGGATATGGTCATGCACGCTGCTCACGTTATCATTCACCAGCGGTTAATTTGTGCACTGTAGTGCTGAGGAACTTGCACTGTTTATACTTAGAGGAGCTTGGGGAAGAAAGACCTGGCAGCCTACTTCTGAAAGATCAGCCATTGAAAACCCTATGGAGCACAGTTCTACTCTGACACGCATGGGGTTGTCATGAGTCAGAATTGATTCAAGGGCAGCTGATTTGGTTTTTGGTTTAATTTGATTGTAAATACAGAGTTGAATGAAGTAATAGGTTTCTTAAATAAACATCAGCATTAATGATTTTAAAGGTAGAGTAAGATTGGATAAAGTACCTCTTCAGATACATTATTAGTTTATTTCTAAGAGGATATTTAAAATTGTAGGATTAGGCCTAACAGTGATTAACTAAATCGTTTAGGGACATTAGACTGTGTTCAAGCGCTGCGATTCTTTCAGCTTAGAAAATAAAAGAATATGCGGTTAATTATCATGGTTATTTGTTGAGCTATCAGTTCAGCTTTAATACTGGCTGGTACCATGAATTATAATTTATTTCTTGATATTTTAATCTTTTAGTCCTATCATCAGTTATTGTATGCACTTAAAACTAGAGAGCACTTGAGCAGGCATTCATCGGTAAGGAAGGAATGGAAAAAGTATTAACGTCACGGCTTTAAGCAGATTTAAAAATACCAGCGTCAGTGTCTTAGGTCTCTACAATCTTGTGTTTGTATGTACAAACACCTATTTGACAAATTACCCCTTTTGAAATTGAACGTCTTCATTCTTGTTGTCTTGTCACCTAAAGTATTTAAAAGTAATAATTATTTTTAAAACTATAATAAAATTCTATTTTTTATTTGATGTTAAATTTCTGACTCCTCCATACATAGTGTAATGCCATGACTTATTAAGCAGTTTACTCATATGTTCTTTTTCTGTTGGTTTCTCAAGCCACTGCCAAAAAATATGGTGTCTCGTCTTTGTGAGTCTAAAAAGGTTTGTGCTGCAGCTGATACGCAACTTCAGGTATGTATCGTCCTGATGTTTTCCAGAGTAGTTATCCAGATAAGTGTGTAACTTTAGGTTCTTGCCGGTGCTGCACATTTATGATGATAATTATGCTTCTAAAACATCTTTCATCTGAGTTCAAAGAACTTGACTAAGATTGACTCAGTACTCGTACTGTCCTTACAAAGTGGATGTTAAGATTATTTTCCATTTTCAGTTGGGAAAATCAAACCTTGGAAAAGTTACATGATTTCTTCTAAATCACATATATCAGCATCAATGAAGTTAGGACTCAAACCTCGTTATGTATGTATTTTTCCAGTTTGTATCTTTTTTTTTTTTAGATCTGAAGTTTAAACATTAATAGCCATTATTTTTAGGTAATATTCAAAACCAATTTTTCAGGTTTCTGGATGAAGAATAAAAAAAAAATTGTGAACCATCTGGTTGTCATTTCTACATGATAGCAGATATTGAGGTATTTGTAATTACAGTGTTTGTTTATGGAATTTTTATTCTTCATCAGATCTCAAGACTTATGTAAACATTGCCTAAATACCCACCTTTTATCTTAGGCAATATTTGCTTTGTAATGATACAGTTGCCTATTTAAAAGTGTAAGCACTATTGAATTACCTTATACTTTTCCCTAGAAAGTAATAAATCAGCACTATTTTTGTTATACCTTAAAATATATTTCAGTGAAGAAAATGCATAATATAGGCAAAACCATGAATTTATGTTTGATTTATGTTAACCAATCTCTGTTCATATCAACATAATTAAAAGCAAGGAAAAACAACTTGAGGATTTTTGCATTATTTGAAAAAATTAACATTGCTTGGCAAAAGTCTTTTGATTTGCTAGTATCTACAGTAGAAATCCTGCCCCCTCCCTCTTTTTAAAAAAATATATATTGCATTGCTGTATGTTACTACTGACCGGCAATTTTTCTATTGTGGTAGATGTAAGATAGCAAAACATTTGCCATCGTGATGTTGTTCAACCATCACCGTTAACCATTCCTGAATTTGTGTTGTGGCTTTCTTTTGAACAGTTATTCCAGAGATTTTCTTTTAAAATGGAAAACCAACTTTTGCCCTCCTCCCACCCTCCAAAAGAACCACCCCCGGAGAGAGGGAGAATCAGAGAGAGAGGAGAGGAAAGAGGACAGAAAGAGAAGAGAAGGTGATTCCTGACAGAATAGCCGCTGTGCCCAGCTTTGACATGGTGCAGTGATCCTCTTGCACAGTAGAGACAAACAGGGTTGGGAAGGAAATGAATTGTTTCTGAGTTCTAAGGAGATAGAAATAGTGTTTTAAAAATTGTGAACTGTTTTATCATGCATCATTTTTCTGTGGCTCTAAGATTCTTGGTCCCAGGAAAGCACAACTCCCTGGGTGGGTGAATAGGCTCATCACTTCAGGATTGTTTGCTTTAACAGCAAGTAAGCAGGAAATAATGCACATTTAATTTATTTTGCGGTTTTTATAATTAAAAAAAAAAAAGTCATTCCATGTTTCAGTTGTTTGTGAAAGGCATAATTGAAAAAAAAAGAAACTCTCAAATTTTGATTTTGTTTATAGACTGGGGCAAAAAACACCTCAGTTGATGTTAGAATTTAAAAGTTTTGAGTCCTAATAAAGACAGAACAGATGAGCTGTTTTAGCTTCTCTGCTTATCTTTATGGATTGTTACTTATTATAGAATATAGAGTTGAAAGAGCTGTATTTAGCTATATGTTTAGATTACCAGTTAGAGTAAAGCAATATTTATATTTAGGAAATGTCTATATTTTTTCCTAGGGAGGTTTAAACTTGAGTTTATAATTTAGAACCATAATTCCATATCTAGATGAAGCCAGAAGCTAGAGGTCATTTAAATTTTTTCTTTTATCCAAACTAATCCTCCCTTCTTTCAAGTCAACAGCTGCACATTCTCTACAAATTCCATTTCTAAATCAGAAAGATACATATTGGTAGCATATTTGCATGTCAAAATTTTTCTTTGAAATAAAGCATTTTCTACCTTCTTATATTAGGTGAACTCCAAACATTGCTAATATTCAAGTCAAACGTTTTGGTGAAAAAGCACTTTATCTTGACTTTAGATTTTATAGGCAAAATTTAGTTTTCAGTACTTTGTAAGCAGCAGAGTTCATGTGCAAATTTCCTTTAATGCTTTCTTCCCCTCTTAGGTTTCAGTGGCCTATATCCTGCATTCTGAGAGGCGTGATCCCTCGCGCTGGTCACCTAGTTGCGCCTAGAATCACCCCTATTCGGCAGCTGCTTCCTTTGTGCTTGCTAAGACCAGGTGCTGGGGTCTGACTTGGCCCTACCTCCAGGCTCAGCAGCAGCTGCATCAAAATTCTTTGCAACATCTGTACTCACCAGATGCTAGACTGTGGTTCCTTTCTCTGTTTGATGTTCTGTCACTTCTCATCACAAAACTAGGATTCTGACCGTTTCATTTTCTCACTCAAGATACATCAGGATTCCAGGAAAAATCAAACAAGATTTGCCAGATTCCAGGTGGTCACAAGTTATAACTCTTTATTTTTTCACATTTTCAACTAAGTATATATTGGCAGAATTCTAGTCTTGTTTAATTTGCTACATTGTGCATAAGGAGTATCTTATGAATAAAGCTCAAAATTCTTTAATATCCTTAATCATGAAAAGGTTAAAAGCATTCCTTTTAATCATTAACACAGTTTTAAACATGGTATGAAATAGGTCGCAAGCAACATACATTCATGTTTTTGGATGTTTTCAACTGATTTACAATTATTATTCTGGTACACTTATAATATCTTTGGTCTACCCCATCTTGGCTGTAAGGATGGACTCCCAAAAGTAAATGGATGTTTTCATTGTCTAGGTCTTTTATGCTACTCTGGATCAAATCTACCACGGGAAACATCCCCTGAGGAGGTCAACCACAGACATTCTTAAGGAAACACAGGAGAAATTTTATGGGTTACCCTACGTTCCCGACACCGTGAGTCCAGCATTTTAATCCTATCGTGTGTGAGTTTGAATGGTTTTGCTCACATATCTGTGAGAGTGAGCAGGTTGTGATCACCTTCTTCCTTGGAGAGCTTGAGATCCTTGCATTTATGTAGAGGTTTCACAACTTGGGGCAAGTGCAGGAAATTGCCTGGCTCACTTAATGTCTCTACACATCCATTTATATGTGTTTATTTTCCTCTTGTTAGCTATGTTTTTCTAGATTTCTGGGAAAGCGGTGGTTAAAGGCCATTGAAGTTAGTCTATATCCTTCTTTTTCATTCCTTTTCTATAAGAAAGATGGTTAGCAATGTAAGATGAATGTGGCTATCAATCCGTAGTCATTTTCATTGCAGTGAACATTTATTGAGCACCTTACTGTGTGCCAGGGATAGATGTAATAGATGCTTTACATGTCTTACCTCATTTAGTCCCTGTCAGGGTAGATAGCAGGGGTGTTGTTACCATTTATTGAGAACCAGTTACCAGACAATTTATCTAATTACTTTGCAAAAACATATCTGATTTAACTCTCAAAACAACCCTCTGAATCAGGTAATATCCCTATATTTGGGCCTGAGATTGAGGCTCCGGCACATTAAATGTCTTATCTAAGATCACAGCAGAAACAGTTAAGTACTTGACTACTAGCCAAAGGGTTGGTGGCTTGAACCCACCAAAAGGTGCCTCAGAAGACAGGCTTGGCAATCTACTTCTAAAAGGTCACAATCTTGAAAACCTTATGGAGCAGTTCTATTCTGTACACAAGAGCTCGCCATGGGTCGGATTCAACTCGGCAGCAACTGACAACAACAAAGGTCATTTCGCTAGAAGTGGTTATGTTGAGACCCCAAACGAACTACTAAAGGCATGCTTTGTTCATTACCCCAGCACTCCTGTGAGGAGGTTGGTGTAGTGGAAAGAGTACTGGCTGTTGCAGTTAGCCATATGCCTGACTCTTTTATACTACTCAGTACTCTTTCAGTTACAAGTGATAGAGGCCCAGCTCATTGGCTTAAGTAGAAAGGGAGTTTATGGAGTCTCATAACTGAAAAGTCCAGGATTATGTCTGACTTCAGGAACACTGAATCATGGTCTTAAACAAGGTTGTTAAAAATCACTCCTTCTTTCCATTTCTCAGCTCTGTTTTTCCCTGGGTTGGTCTCATTCTCAGGCAGGCTCCCCTGACTAGGTGGTGGGAGGGCTGCCAGTAGGTCCAGGTTTGTATCCTTCTAGCTGAGTTAGTCCAAGAAAGAAAGCTCACTTGAAAGTGCTCTATCACCTGTAAAATGCAGAGTAAATGTAAGGTGGCTTCATTTGTTATGGCACTCAACATCAGAACATGCCGTGCTAAGTGCTAAGAGGCAAAGTCAACCAGGAAACTATCATTGCCCACGTACCCTCAGGTCCTAACACTCAAACATGCACAGGAAGAGTTTATACTTACCAGACCAGTAGAGTAACAGGGTATTTTATCTTCATTATATTCTTTATCAACAGTTTTTTTTTTTTTTTTGTCTTAGAGGCATAGTCATCTGCTCCAGCTATATCAATGCTAGTCATACCAACTACTGATTTTTGATCTTACATATAATACATTGTTTAATACTGTACGTTATTGAGCTATTGATTATCTGTATTGTTGAAAACTTGTGTCAGTAAGAAGGATCTAATGATTCACCTGTGGAATAAATAATAATAACAGTTGCCTAGGTTTTAATAAAGGAGCACTGGTGGCTCAAGGGTTAAGTGCTTGGCTCACCTAAAGGTCTGTGGTGGAACCCAGCAGCCGCTCTGTGGGAGAAAGATGTGGCAGTCGGTATCCATAAAGATTACAGCCTTCCAAACCTTATGAGGCAGTTCTCTGTCCTATAGGCTTGCTATGAGTTGTAATTGACTCGGTAGCAATGGGTTTTTTTGTTTTTGTTTTTGTTCGGTGGTGCAGTGGTTAAGTTCTTGGTCGCTAATCAAAAGGTTAGCGGTTTGAACCCACTCAGCAGTTCCATGGGAGAAAGAGCTGATGATCTGCTCTTGTAAAGTTTACAGCCTAAGAAACCCAACGGGGCAGTTCTGCTTTGTCACAGGGTCCGTGTGAGTCAGAAATTGATTCAAAGACACCTAACAACAACTGGTTTTAATAGCTTTTCCCGCTTGCACTCATTGTCTGAGTTATGCTTTTGTGCTCATGCTATATCCCTTTTGGCTTCTTTGTTCATTTTTAAAATGAATGTGCCTTAAACTGCGTGTAGGTAAAGCTTAACTGGTAAATAGTAAAGTTATAGGAAGATCAAAAGTAAAAGAAACCAAGATGCTTCCCAAAGCTGCAAAACTTCAACTTGGCTGAGTTGCTTGCTTCTGCTTCTCCTTATCCTAAGCCTCATAATAAGACTAAGCCTCTTTTTAGAGGGTTTAATAATGAGCACAATGCATGTGGAAAATGAGCAGTCACTGGTGCAACCGAAGGTATTTTTCATTGTGGTAAAATATGTATGTAACAAAACATTTGCAATTTCAGTTATTTTTACATCTATAATTCAGTGACATTAATTGCTCTAATGTTGTACGACCATCACCACTATCAATTTCTGAAGTTTTTCATCACCCTTAACAGAAACTCAGTGCTCATTAAGCAGTAACTCCCCTTTTGCCCTCTGACCTGCCGCTGGTAACCACCAATAAACTTTGCTTTCTCTATTTGGCTATTCTAGATATTTCATATAAGTGGGATCATACAATATTTGTCCTTTTGTGTCAGATGTATTTCAGCATGTTTTCAAAGTTCATACATGTCATAGCATGTATCACAATTTCATTTCTCTTTGTGGCTGAATAACCATTGAATGGCTATACTGCATGTTTATCTGTTCCTCTGTTGATGGACACGGGTTGTTTCCACCTTTTGGCTATTGCGGATAATGCTGCAGTTAACACTGGCGTGCCAGTATCTGTTTGAGTCCCTGCTTTCAAGCCTTTTGAGTGTATACCTAGGAATAGAATTGCTGGTCATATGGTGACTTTATCTTTAACTTTTTGAAGAACTGTCAAGCTGTTTTCCCACCAGTAATGCACAAGGGTTCCCTTTCTCCACATCCCTGCCAAGGCTTGTTTCCCGTTCTTCTGATAATAGCCATCTATCCTAGTGGTGTGAAGTGTTCTCTCATTGTGGCTTTGATTTGCATTTTCCTAATGCAAAGCTGAAAGGTTGGAAGTTCAGGTCCCCCCAGAGGTGCCTCAGAAGGAAGGCCTGGTATTCCAGTTCTGAAAAATCAGCCATTAAAAACCCTATGGAGCACAGTTCTATTCTGACACGTATGAGGTTGCCATGAATTAGAATCAACTCGATGGCAACTGGTTTATAATGATTATTGACGTTGAACATCTTTCTTTTCATGTGCTTGTTGGCCATTTGTATATCTTCTAGGGAAAAATGTCTGTTCAAGTCCTTTGCTCACTCTTTAATTGGGTTGTTTGTCTTTTTCTTGTTGAGTTGTGGGAGTTTGTTAAATATTCTGGATTTTAAACCCTTAGATATATGACTCCCCAGTATTTTCTCACATTCTGTAGGCTGTCCCTTTACTTTCTTGATTAATGTCCTTTGATTCACAAAAGTTTTTAATTATGTGGAAATATCTGTTTTTCTTTGGTTGCTCATGATTTTGATGTCATATGTAAGAGTCCATGATCAAAAACAAGGTGCCGTCGAGTCGATTTTGACTCACAGCGAGCCCGTTTGACAGAGTAGAAGTGCCTCTATGGGGTTTTCTAGGCTATAATATTTATGGGAACAGATTGCCAGTTCTCTCTCCTGCAGAGCCACAGGATGGGTTTGAACTGCCATCCTTTCAGTTAGCAGATGAGCACTTAACCATTGTACTGTATTTTTTTTTAAGAGTTTTATAGTTTTGGTTTTTATATTTTGGTCCTTGATCCATATTGAATTAATTTTCATATATGGTGTGAAGTATGGATTCAACTTTATTCCAGTTGTCCTAGCACCATTTGTTGAAGAGACTATTCCTTCCCCTGTTGAATGGATTTGGTACCCTTGTTGAAAATCAGTTAGCCATAGATATGCATTTATTTTTGGATTCTCAATTATATTTCATTGGTCTATATCTCTATTCTACCAGTACCACACTGTTTGGATTACTGTAGCTTTATAGTATGTTTTAAAATTGGAAATTGTGTGTTCACCTACTTTGTTTAGCCAGAGCAATTTTGAAGAAAAATTGGTGAACTTGCCCAATCAGGATTCAGGATTTAAATAAAGCTGTAGCAATTAAGACAGTGCCATAGTGATGTTAGGATAGACAAATACAGCAATAGAACAGAATCAAGAGACAAAAGCATACTCAACACATCTGTGGACTCTTGAATATAGCCTAGATGGTGTGGTAGACTTGCGGGCAAAGAATGGAATTATTTTTAATGGCGTTCTAATAATTACCTATATGGATAAATGAAAACTGGATCTGTATCTCATACTGCGTATAAAAAACAAACAAACCAATAAATAAATGGGTTAAAGATCCAAATGTGAAAAGAGAATTTTACTTTAGAGTTGTAGAAAATAATAGAAAAGAGTATCTTATGATATCATATGATAAAGATATTTTTTAACCTTTATCACAGTATCATATACATGATACAAGAGATATTAAGTATAAAGTAAAAGATTGATTTATTAAAACTGATAACTTCTGTTTATCAAAAACATGGAAAAGATAAAATTAAACATGTTAATGTGGTCTAAACCTCTAGACAGTCATGGAAGTGTCTATATTAGCGTTTCTTTAAGTGCATTAATAACTCATCTTGGGAAGAAGGTGTATTATCAGTTATGTTTGAGAAATACTACAGTGGTACATAAATGAAAATTAGCACACCAATTATTACCATTTACCTGAGGCGGGGGGGAGGCGATGTTTACATAATCTGTAAACATTTACCCTACCCATTGCCATTGAGTCACTTCCAACTCATAGTGACCCTATAGGACAGAGTAGAGTTGCCTCATAGGGTTTCTAAGGCTGTAATCTTACAGAAGCAGATTGTCAGGTCTTTTTCCCAAGGAGCAGCTTGTGGGTTTGAACTGCTGACCTTTTGTTTAGCAGCTGAGCACTTAACCACTGTGCTACCAGGGCTCCTTCTCTAAACATTGGTTACCTGTAAATCTCTCTTGGGTGTGTGCTGCTTGGTGATTTGGGAATGTACCTGTTTCGCTGCCACATGCTCAAGATGCATCATTTCAAAACAGCCACTGCTACTGGAGACTGATTTCTATTAACCATAATTATACAGAAGTGATATGTATATTTTATATCAGGTATAGTTTTCCGTCTGTTGCAACAGACAGCTGAGAATAGAACAAACAGCTGAGAATAGTCCTAAATTTAGTCAGACACATCAAAATGCAAACACTTTCGTGTGTTATTTTGCATAATATATATTCATACATTAATGCAATTATATTATTTGTATTTGATAGAGAAAATTTATAAATTATTTCTATAATTTATATTTTATATAAAACTACCAAACCCGTTGCTCCTGAGTCAATTCTAACTCATAGCAACCCTATAGGACAGGGTAGAATTGCCCCATAGGGTTTCCAAGGATCAGCCCATGAATTTGAACTGCCAACCTTTTGATTAACAGCTGAGTTCTTATATTATATCTATATATAATAATACTTTTAAGTGCCTACTATATGCCAGATACTGTCTTGGTGGTGGGAATATAGAAGTGCATAACAGACAAAAATCCTTGCCCTCATGGAGCCTGTCTTGAAAATGGCTTGGTTTTGAATGTGTACGCATTCACTAATTTATGAGTACACCAGACTGTCTTGTCAGACATTTCATTATTAAGCAAATGTTCTTTGAGCCCGTCACAGGTGAAGTGAACAGATGAACTGTTTGCAAAAACCAAGAGTTTTGAGCAGATGAACTGAATATGAAAGCTAAGAAGACTGAGACATTGTGATGTCGTATAGTATAGCTGATGCAATGAATATGTTGAGACCCTAGTTTTCTAATTTCCACAGGGAGGTTCCTTACCTGAAATAGTCATAAGAAAAAAGGGGTGCACTGCGTATGTTGAGTGGTCTCCTGCATTCTGCCTTACCTTCCCGGTATGGCAACCTGTACCTATTCATTCTACACCAGCAAGCAGCCATGGGGGCATGACATGGACACAGCACTGGCTGGACTTTGGGAGATTAAAAAAAAAAATAGGAGGGGAGAGATGAATAGGCAGGATAGAAGAGTCATTCAGAGACTCAGATAGACCATCAGAGAGACCTGGGTGGTGGCTGTTAGGGTGGGAGGTGGTGATAATAGAGAAGCAGTGCGCAATGACACCTGTGTTTTAAACTGGGCCATCTCTGTGCATGGAGATGTCACTCAATGAAACATGGAATATAGGAGGGGCAGCAATGTTGTGGGGTGGGGGTGGCAAATTTTTTTTGTGTGTGTGTATGTGTGTGTATGTGTTTCAATAGGACTTTATTTTTTTCTGGTGCTATTATTTTTTTTTACTGTATTTCAGATGAAGGTTTGCAGAACAAACTAGTTTCTCATCAAACAGTACACACATTGTTCTATGACATTGGTTAACAACCCTATGACATGTCATCACTCTCCCTTCTCATCCCTGGGTTCACTATTACCAGCTTTCCTGTTTCCTTTTGCCTTCCAGTCCCCATGCCCAGGGCTGGTGCGCCCCTTTAGTCTTGTTTTGTTCCAGGGGCCTGTTCAATCTTTGGCTGAAGGGTAAACCTCAGGAGTGACCTCATTACTGAGCTGAAAGAGTGTCCCGGGGCCATGCTCTCAGGATTTCTCCAGTCAGTGTCAGGCCAGCAAGCCTGGTTTTTTTTTTTTTTTAATTCAACTTTAGCTGAAGGGTTACAGAACAAACTAGTTTCTTATCAAACAGTACACACATTGTTGTATGACATTAGCTAACAACTCCACGACATGTCAACACTCTCCCTTCTCAACCCTGGGTTCCCTATTACCTGCTTTCCTGTTCCCTCCTGCCTTCCGAAGAGTCCCTGCCCCAGGGCTGGTGCCCCCCTTTAGTCTTGTTTTGTTCCACGGACCTGTTCAATCTTTGGCTGAAGGGTGAACCTCAGGAGTGGCCTCATTACTGAGCTGAAGGGATATCTGGGGGCCATACTCTTGGGGTTTCTCCAGTCTCTGTCAGGCCCGTAAGTCTGGTCTTTCTTTTTGAGTTAGACTTTTGTTCTACATTTTTCTCCAGCTCTGTCCGGGACCCTCTATTGTGATCCGTGACAGAGCAATCAGTGGTGGTAGCCAGGCACTATCCAGTTGTACTGGACTCAGTCTGGTGGAGGCCGTGGTAGATGTGGTCCATTAGTCCTTTGGACTAATTTTCCCTTGTGTCTTTAGTTTTCTTCATTCTTCCTTGCTCTCAAAGGGGTGAGACCTGTGGAGTATCCTAGATGGCCGCTCACAGGCTTTTAAGACCCGAGATGCTACTCACCAAAGTGAAATGTGGAATATTTTCTTTATAAATTGTTATGCCAGTTGAGCTAGATGCTCCCCAAGACCATGGTCCCCATAGCCCCCAGCCCAGCAATTCAGTCCCTCAGGGAGTTTGGATGTGTCTGTGGAGCTGCCATGGCCTTGCCTCGTACAGGTTGTGTTGGCTTCCCCAGTATTGAATACTGTCTTACCCTTCACCAAAGTTACCACTTATCTATTGTCTATTAAGTGTTTTTCCATTCCTACCCCTCCCCTCCTTGTAACCATCAAGGATTCTTTCTTTTTGTATGTAAGCCATTTCATGAATATTTACAGTAGTGGTCTCATACAATATTTGTCCTCTTGTGATAAACTGATTTCACTCAGCGTAATGCCCTCCAGATTCATCCGTGTTCTGAGATGCTTCACAGATTCATCCTTGTTCTTTATTGTTGTGTTAATACTCCGTTGTGTGTATGTACCACTGTTTGTTTATCCATTTATCTGTTGATGGGCGTCTAAGTTGTTTCTTTTTTGCTATTGTCAACAATGCTGCAGTGAACTTGGGTGTGCATATGTCTATCCACGTGATGACTCTTACTTCTCTAGGATGTATTTCTAGGAGTGGGTTGCTGGACCGTATGGTATTTCTATATCCAGCTTTCTAAGGAAGCGCCATGTTGTTTTCCAAAATGGTCGTATCATTTTGCATTCCCACCAGTAGTGCATAAGAGTTCCAATCTCCCCACAGCCTCTCCAACATTCGTTATTTCCTGTTTTTTTGCTTTGTGCCAGTAATGCCAGGGTGAGATGGCATCTCATTGTGGTTTGGATTCGTATTTCTGTAATGGCTTGTGATCGCAAGCATTTCCTCATGTGTCAGTTGTCCCCTTGAATGTTTTCTTTGATGAAGTGTCTGTTATTTCCTTCGGCCTTTTTTTAATTGGATTATTTGTCTTTTTGTTGTAGAGGTGTTGGATTTTCTTACAGATTTTAGAAATTAGACCTTTTTCTGATTTGTAATAGCCAAAAAATTTTTCCCAGTCTTTAGGTTCTCTTTTTGCTCTTTTGGTGAAGTGTTTTGATGAGCATAAGTGTTTAATTTTTAGAAGATCCCAGTTATCTAGCTTATCTTCTGGAGCTTGTGTGTTGTTGGTTGTGGTTTGTATCCTCTTAATGCCGTGTATTAAGGCCTCTAGCGCTGATCCTATTTTTTCTTTTATGAACTTCATGGTTTTGGGCTTTATACTTAGGTCTTTGATCCATTTTGAGTTAGTTTTTGTATATGGTGTGAGGTATGGTTCCTGTTTCATTTTCTTGCAGATGGACATCCAGTTTTGCCAACACCATTTGTTAAAAAAACTGTCTTTTCCCGTTTGATGGACTTTGGGCCCTTGTCAAAGATCAGGTGACCGTGGGTGGATGGATTTACATCTGGGTTCTCAATTCTGTCCCATTGGTCAGCATATCTGTCATTGTATCAGTACCAGGCTGTTTTGACTACCATAGCTGTATAGTAGGTTCTGAGGTCAGGTAGTGTGAGTCTTCGTACCTTATTCTTCTTCAGTAGTGCTTTACTTATCCAGGGTTTCTTCCCTTTCCATATAAAGTTAATTACAAATTTTTCCATCTCTTTAAAGAATGTTGTTGGTATCTGGATTGGGATTGCATTGTATTTGTAAATTGCTTTGGGTAGAATTGTCATTTTCACAATGTCGAGTCTACCTATACACAAGCATGGTATGTTTTTCCATTTCTGTAGATCTCTTGGCTTTTTGCAGTAGTGTTTTATAGTTTTCTTTGTATAGGTCTTTTACATCCCTGGTTAGGTTTATTTTCCAGTATTTCACTTTTTTAGGGGCTAGTATAAATGGTAGTGTTTTCCTGATTTCATTTTCATCATTCTCTGTATTGGTGTAGGAATCCACCTGATTTTTGTATATTTATCTTGTATTCTGCTCCTCTGCTGAATCTTTCTATTAGTTCCAGTAAGTTTTCCTGTGGAGTCTTTTGGGTGTTCTACGTATAGTATCATATTAGCCGCAAATAGGGAGAGTGTAACTTCTTTATTACCAATTTGGATGCCCTTTATTTCTGTTTCTTGCCTTATTCCTCTAGCTAGGACTTCCAGCACAGAGTTAAATAGGAGTGGTGATAAAGGGCATCCTTATCTTGTTCCTGTTCTCAAGGGGAATGTTTTCAGCCTCTCTGCATTAAGAATGATGTTGGCCCTTGGTTATGCCCTTTATTACGTTGAGAAATTTTCCTTCTATACCTATTTTATTGAGAGTTTTTATCAGGAATGGGTGTTGGACTTTGTCAAATGCCTTTTCTGTGTCAATTGACATGACCATGTGATCCTTTTCTTTCCTTTTATTCATGCGGTGGGTTATGTTGATCGATTTTCTAATGTTGAACCATCTTTGCATACCTGGTATGAATCCTACTTGGTCATGGTGTATTATTTTTTTTGATATGCTGCTGAATTCTGCTGGCTAGAATTTTGTTGAGAATTTTTATATCTATATTCATGAATTTTTTTTTTTTTTATTCATGAGAGATATTGGCCTGTAATTTTCTGTTCCTGTGGTCTCTTTGCCTGGTTTTGGCATCAGGGTTATGCTGGCTTCATAAAATGAAATCAGAAGGATCGCTTCCTTTTCTGTGTTCTGAAATGGTTTGGGTAAGCTCTGGTGTAAGCTCTTCTCTGAATGTTGGTAGAATTCTCGAGTAAAGCCATCTGGGCCAGGGCTTTTTTGTATTGGGAGTTTTTTATTATCTTTTCAATCTCTTCTCTTGCCATGGGTCTGTTCAGATTTTCAACATCATTTTGTGTTAGTTTGGATAGGTAGTGTGTTTCTGGAAATTCGTCCATTTGCTCTAGGTTTTCAAATTTGTTGGAATATAGTTTTTCATAATACTCTGTTATGATCCTTTTTATTTCAGTTGGGTCTGTGTAATGTCCCCCATTTCATTTCTTATTTGGATCATTTGAGTCCTCTCCTGTTTTTCTTTTGTCAGCTTGGCCAGTGGTTTGTTGCTTCTGTTGGTCCTTTCAAAGAACCAACTTTTGGTTTTGTTGATTCTTTCTATCATTTTTCCATTCTCTATTTCATTTATTTCTACTCTGATCTTTATTATATCCTTTCTTCTGGTGGCTTTGGCCATCTTTTGCTGTTTTCTATTTGTTCAAGTTGTGTAGCTAATGTTTTCATTCTGACCCTTCTTTTTTGATGTGTGCATCTATTGCTATCAGTTGACCTCTGAGAACTGCCTTAGCTGTGTCCCAAAGATTTTGGTATGATGTGTTTTCATTCTCATTTGATTCTAAGAGTTTTTTTTTATTCCATCTCCGATTTCTTCTATTATCCAGTGGTTTTTAAGCAGGGTATTATTCAGTTTCCATGTACTTGTTTTTTTTCCTTAGCCTTCCTGTTGTTAATTTCTTTTTTGATGATACTTTGTATTATCTCAGTGTTCTGGTTTTTGTTGAGGGTTGCTCTGTGGCCTAAGATGTGGTCTATTCTGGAGAATGTTCCATGTGTGTTGGAAAAGAATGTGTACTTTGCAGCTGTTGGCTGGAGTTCTATATATGTCTATGAGGTCAAGTTTGCTGATCGTGCCCTTTAGCTCTTCTGTATCTTTGTGGACTTTTTTTCTAGGTGTTATGTCTTTTACCAACAGTGGTGTATTTCAGTCTCCTACTAGTATTGTGGATCTGTCAGTTTCTCTTTCCAGTGCTCTTAGAGTTTGTTTTATGTATTCTGGAGCCCTGTCATTGGGTGCGAAGATATTTATTATGGTTGAGTCTTCATGATGGATCGTCCCTTTAATCATTATATAGTGTCCTTCTTTGTCTTTCATGGTAGATTCTGTTTTAAAGTCTATTTTATCTGAGACTAGTATTGCTACTCCTGCTGTTTTTTGGTAGTTATTTGCTTGATATATTTCTTTCCATCCTTTGATTTTTAACAAATTTACATCTTTGTTTCTTAGATGTATCTCTTGTCAACAGCATATGGATGGATCCTGTTTTTTTTTTTTTAATCCATTCTGTCACTCTGTGTCTCTTTATGGGTGCGTTTAGGCCATTTACATTCATTGTAATTATTGACAGCTGTGAGCTTATTGCCGTCATTTTGTAGTGCTTTTTTGTGTGTGTGTGTGGTGCTAATGTTTTCTTTGCTCCTCTTATGCGCCTGTGCTGAGTCCCTTTTGTGTGTAGATTGCTTTTTCATTTCTTTCGTTTTTGTAGATTTTGTTTTTATTGAGACTTTATGTTTTTACATTTTGATGAGTAGCTTTGTTAACTTTCTTTGTGGTTACCTTGAAATTTACCCTTTTCTGCCTTGGTTTGAACCAGTCTGTTATTACTTGGTATCGCCTTGCCTTCCTCTCAATTAGAAAGTTCTATACCTATGTTGGAAACCCTGGTGGCATAGTGGTTAAGTGCTACAGCTGCTAACCAAAGGGTCGGCAGTTCGAATCCACCAGGCGCTCCTCAGAAGCTCAATAGGGCAGTTCTGCTCTGTCCTATAGGGCCGCTATGAGTTGGAATCAACTCGACAACACTGGGTTTGGTTTTTTTTTTAAACCTATACCATTTATTCCCTCTTTTATTGTTCTGACCTTGTTGTCCTTTACAGATTAACCTCTCTGGTCCCCTGTTGTAATTCTTTTGGTTTTGGATAGTCCTTGAGAGTTCATTTTCTATGTTGGTATCTGGCTGGTAGTCATGTGTCCAACTTTCAGGCTGTGGTCTGATGGTGCTTGGTCTCAGACCCAAGGACTCCCTTTAATAATTCTTGTAGGTTTGGTTTTTACATATTCCCTTAATTTCTGTTTATCTGGAAATGTCCTAATTTTACCATGATATTTGAATGAAAGTTTTGCAGGGTATAGTATTCGTGGTTGGCGATGTTTTTCTTTCAAGGTTTTATATATATCATCCCATTGCCATCTTGCCTGCATGGTTTCTGTTGAATAATCAGAGCTTAGTCTTACTGTTTCTCCTCTTGTATGTGACTTTTCATTTTTCTCAAGCTGCTCACAGGGTTTTTTTCTTTGTCTTTGATTTTAGCAAGTGTGATTATGATATGCCTTGGTGTTCTTCTTTGGGGGTCTATCCTGTCAATCCTGTATCAGGTTTGTTGAGCGTCTTGGATGGTCAGCTTTTTATCATTCATGATATTAGGGAAGTTTTCTGTCAGCAATTCTTCAGTGATCCTCTTTGTTTTCCATTTTCTCTCCCTGTTCTGGAACTCTGATCACTCGCAGATTTTTGCTTTTGATTGTATCCCACATAATTCTCAGGGTTTCCTCATTTTTCTTTGTTCTTTTTTCTGATTTTTCCTCAAGCACGGTTATGTCCAATTGTTTGTCTTCTATTTGACTGATCCTGTCTTCCATCATTTCAAACCTGCTCCTCAGCCCTTCTGTGACACTGTCCATTTCTGAAATCTTGTTGTTTATCTTTTGGATTTGTAATTGTTGATTTTGTGTGACTTCTAATTGTGAATTTATTTTGGCATTTTGTTCCTGTATTATTTTCCTGAATTCTTTTTTTTTTTTTTTGGTCTGTATTTTCCATGAATTTGTCTGCCTTTTCCATAAATTTGTCTATTTTTTCCTCATTTTTGTCTGCTTTTTGCTTTAACTCTTGAATAGCTCAGAATATTAGAGGTTTGAATTCCCTATCAGGTAGTTCTAGTGCCTTTTCTTCTACTGGAAAGTCATCTGGTGTTTTATTTTGGACGCCTACTGGAACCATCCTCTCCTGTTTTCTTATTTGTTTTGACATTGTCTGCTGTGTTTGGGACATTCAGTAGTTACTTTCTTCATCTCTTTATTGTCAATTTGTTTGTTTTGTCCTGCTTTTTTGTTTTATTTGGTTATGTCTGAGCAGGCGGGCTGTGCCTTCATTTCTGTTTGCTTGTCTGTAGTCACAATACTTTTCACCTCCTTGTCCAGTGGGCAGGGCCAGTCATTCAGCTATGGTGCAGCAGGGCAAGTCCATCTGAAGGGGAGGGGTTGGGATGGGTTGTTTGTGGCACGTACTAGGGCCGACAGGGCAGGCCAGGAATCAGTGCCAGGCAGGTTCCAGTAGGCCATGCCTGTGCTGCTTGGGGTGTGATGTTTAGCACAGTGTATAGGTAAGCAGGAAAGAGGCGGGTTGTGATTTATGGAGCTAGTATGGGTATCGGAAAGAGGAGAGAAAAACAATCCAAAAACAAACAAAGGAAAACACACACACACACACACACACACACACAAAAAGAGTGCAAAGGGAGCTTGCTGTTGGAGTGGAGAGTTGAGAACCCAAGAAATGGAGGGAAGCAAAAAGGAGAAAAGGGGCGGGCGGAGGAAAAAAAAGTAGATAAAAATTTGGAAAAGAAGAATTAAAAAAAGGCCCTCAGGGGTCCTGCACATGCAGCCACAAAGGCCGGGAAAGTCTCCCAGGTTGTGCTGGATAGCCTGGTTAGAGAGCTTATAGATGTCACACAGCACCAGGTATTCAGGAGACAGGAAAAGAAGGTAAGTATAGACAGGTGAGAACTGAGAAATGATGAAATACAGACAGAGAAAAAGAGAGAAGGGAAAAAGAAAAAAAAAAAAGGAAAAGAATTGCCTTCAGGGATCCCACTTATGCGGCTACGTGCAGATGGGGGGCGTGGCTCCTAGGCCATGTAATGCAGCCTAGCCACAAGGGGTTCCCAAGTGCGAAAAGGGAAAGACGACAAAGAAGACAAAACAAGGAAAAAAAAAAAAAAAGCCCCAGGGGCACCAGTGTAGTGTCGCGGGCCTGAGGAGTGGATCCCCAGTCGAGCAGGGCTTTACAGCCTTTCAAGAAGAAGCAAAGATGGTACATGGAGCCAGGTGTTCAAGATAAATGAGGGGCAGGTGGAGGGAGGCACGGAAGAAACTAAGACAGAAAGAAGCAACCCCAACTCAGGGACCCAGCCAGTGTGTACCGGGTGAATCCAAGTGGCCCGGGCTGGAAGCATTTGCCTCCTGGCCAAGAGACTGTGGCTGGTAGGATGCAGAGGAGGCCAAAGGGGAGAAGGGAAGAAGGATGGGGGTTAGGAAAGCATATATCGCTCGTTACCGGGTGCTCTGTCTCCTGCTGAGAACTTTGTGAAGTTGCTTTCCCGAATGCTGCGCTTCCCGGCTGGCCATTGCAGCCAGCCAGGAAGTTCAGGTGTAGAGCAGCAGGGAGAGGATGAGGGGTGGGAAAGCGTGTATTATTGGTTACTGGGTGCTCTGTCTCCTGCTGGTAGCTCCATGAAGCTGCTTTCCTATGCTCCCTGTTAGCCGATCTCCGACAGGTGTCCAAGATGGCGAATCCATGTTGTGTTAGGTGATAAGGAACCTCAGCACATGTCTTTCCTCTCTCTCAGTCCTCTGTTAGTTTCTTATTCCATTTCGTGTTTGGCTGAGTTCCTTATCTCTTCTTTTGACACTTTGGGTTCCAGGAATGACATTTGTCTCTGTTCTACTTAGTTTTTTGGGTCTTTGCTGTAGAGGGATGGCGTGGTGCTTCTGTCTATGGTGCCACATTGGCCAGAAATCCAGGGGGTGGCAGAATGGATGAGTTTATTTTGAAATGACTATAGAATGCCCAAGTGTAAACGCTTGGGGCCAGGTGTTGGGTCAGTTGGTACGAAAATACATCAGTAGGTGTGGAAATAGATCAAAGCTGGAGGAACATAGGTTTGGAAGGCATTAACTCATAGCAAGCATTGACCAGGAAGAGTTTGCTGGGTGAGGTGAGGGGAAACTCTGGGAGCAAACCAGAGGAATACTGAAGCAAAGTGTGGAAAGGGGTGTCTGTCGAAGGGCACAAACTGGATCAGCCAGTGTGGTTGGGATCTTCTCATTAGAACAGTCTTTTTTCAAGTACCATCAAAAACCAAAATTTTAAACATTTTTATTTTCTTTTCTGTTTCTACTACTCCAATCACAACAGTATAATGCTCTGCACTTTTCTATTATTTTAGGATTATATCGTGTGGTAGCTTGGAACATAACCATCATTTATAGAAGATTTATTTTGGACATATGTTCTGAGTTCCAAATAACAGACTAATAAACAACCAGAATACAGTTTATGTGTAATTTGAGGGCTTCCTCTGTTAAAATTGCTTGATTTTTAGAGCAATTTCTTAGGCTCACATTGCTGTTGTCATGTTTATATGTGCAAAGGAAAATAACCGCTAATTTACCAGTTGGGAGATGGAGTGTAACCAGTGGTAAACCTCATTGTTTATATAGTGTGCTCATCCCAGATCAACTTTCAAACAGACCTCTTAACCATGTGGAAGAATGGGAATAGGGAGATGAAATAAATATAATGAAAGAGTTCAGAGAGGTTTCGAAAGTACCATTACCATATTTACTTTACTGTTAGAGTTTTGTTTTGTTTTGTAATGGACCCAAAAAAGAAGAAAAATAAACAAAAACACCCACCCTGAGAAAATGGCATTGCTGCATACAGTTCGGGTTTTAAGACTTTGGCTTATTACTACTAGAGTTTATTTTTCTTCCTAGTCACTTGATAGTCAATTTTGAAGAACTTCTTCAAAATATGTATGAGAATGTATATAGGGAGAAGTATCTATAGATATCTGACATTTCAGAATCAAGCAGATTAAAATTTCTGTTTTCATATTATTATATTTAAAGTATATTTTAATGCTTTTCATGGATTTCACCATTTTAATTCAGTTATTAATATAAAATTTTATCACGGCTTATTGACCTTCATATCATCAATTATTGTTAATTTTAAAATAAACCTTTAATTTTAGAATCATTGTTAAAAAACATATTAAGATAAGAAATAATTATCTATTAAATGATTTCTACCATCCAGGTTAAAATGGTAATCAGATTTTTTTCTAATTGGTCCTTTTTAAAGTAAGGTTGTTAAGAGAAATGGTGACCGCATGCGAGTCTTTAAAAAGAAAGCTAAGGCCTCGTTTTGACCTTTGCTGTTCTTACCTCACACTTGTTCAGATGTCAGTGTAAAGGATCACATAAAAGATCTTTCTTTTTTTTTTCTTTTTAACATGTAAACAAAATACAGAGCTCCATGGTGGCAAAAAGTTCACCACTCTTCAGATAGTGTTCAATTTAAATTATTTGGTAAAAATGCACATTCCTCATATTTAAATTTTTTCTTAGGGAAGAAGTTACATTTTGTGCTACTCTGCCCCAGTTCTGCAAATGGATAACTCTTCCGAAAAGTTAAGGCACCGTTCGAGTTGCACTAGCTTTGAGTATTCGATGTTGCTAAGCACATGTTAGATTAAACAGAACAATATTTATTTTATTTTTTTTTTCTTTAACTGAAATACAAAGACCATATGGTGCGTATCTAGAAACACCTAAGTGGTTAATTACATGTTAAATTCCTTTCCTCTTTGGCTGCATAAACAACTGAGAAAATATTTACCTTCTCTGTCATGCTAGATTTATTTATGGCTTTGTAACTAAAACATAGAAGTGTTATAGATTGAAACTTTAATCTCATGATTGACTCATTTTCTAAAAATTTATTTGGTTTCAGTTTGTGAGACAGCTGCAACTTTAGATTCACTGATTTAGAACATGAGGAAATTATATGACTACCCGGGTTGTTTTTATATATAGTCCTTTGAGCCAAGTTGCTGACTTTCAATTTTGTCTTGGTTTTCACAAATAGTGCTGTGTGCTTTTTTTTTTTTTTTTGCAGCAAATTCATGTAGACAAGATATAATGAAATAAATATCCAGAATATTAGAAGTTCTTTCTTTAGCCAGTCAACTTTGTCTATTTTAAATGATACACGTGTGTCTTTTATAGGATGTTTACATTTCAGGAAGTTTTTTCTGTGGCGATCCTCTAAGGTAAATCATGTTCTTACCCGTGAGGAACGTGAGTAGACGCAGGGGCCTCAGTGTTATTCATGGAGTGACAGGTACCCAGAGGGGCTTGTTATAATCACCAGTGGAGACTCCAAGGGCAGCCTTTTCAATATAAGGAAGGCTCCAGTTGAGTGTTATGAATTTAAAATTTTACTTATATATTGAGTAAGTAACATATTCACATAGGAGCCCTGGTGATGCAGTGGTTAAGCCCTCAGCTGCTAACTGAAAGGTTGGCAGTTTAAACCTACCAGCTTCCCCGCAGGAGAAAGATGAGGCAGTCTATTTCCATAAAGATCAGAGCCTTGGAAACCCTATGGGACAATTCTGTTCTGTCCTATAAGGTGGCTTTGAGTTGGAATGGACTCAACGGCAGTGGGTAATATATTCACGTGGTTAAAATTCATAGGATGCAGAGGGTTTACGGTATAAAAATTCCTCATACTCCAGCCCCCGAGCCATGGTCCCTGTCTCTCCCTGGAGGCCACCAGTGTTGCTGTGTCCTGAACAGTGGTTTAAAGATGGAATTACCTCTGTTGAATATAAAGATATATAAAATCTGCAGTTCTTAGTAACTTCCTTCTTATACTATGCTTCCTTCCTTTTCTCCCAGTAGGGTAAGTCCAGCCAGACTATTGTACTCATCCCCTAATGAGGATCCCTTTCCTATTTTACTTCTCTCAAGCGTGCACAGCAGCCAGAGTGATCTTTTCTAAATACAAATTTGATTATAGCACCCTTCTCCTTAAGACTTCCATTGCTGCGTTGCTTCTATCACTCCTAAGCTAAAGGCTAAATTCCTTAACCCATCCACAGTTCCCATGTGGCCTGGCCACTCTTGCCTCCTCCTGTAAACACACTCCGTTTCCTTTGGTACTTGTGTCCCTCAGCCTGGAGCACTCTCCCTGGCCTCCTCACTTTACCTCTGTTTGAAATGGCACTTCTCCAGACTTGGTCAGCTCCTGTACAGAAACTCAGTGCCCGGGAGGCAGTAACGAAAAGATAGAGTAGTTTAAACATTAGCTTGCAATATAGAAGTACAGTATTTCTGCTTCTTTCTTTGTTCCTGATACTCCAGGTATGGCCGAGGCCAGAAGGCTCCTTCAGTTTTGTACTGAAGTGGAGAAACATTGCCACATTCCAAACTTTAGAGTTCTGTTGCAGGGAGAGAGTTAAGTGAGGATTCAGTAGTGTACCAAAGGTGTCACAGGCAGGATTAGGATGCCTGTTGCCTGACTTGTGGACTGGACTTTCTCTGCTGTACTAGCTTATTACATTCCAGTTGGAGTAAAGACTTAGGTGGGAAAATACCAAGCCATTAAAAAACAAGGAAAATACAGGCAAATATTTCTTATTCATTTAGAGAAGAATAGTAAGTTAAAAAGCAATGGAAATAAATGACAAAAAAGAGTGATAGATTGGTCGCACACACACAAAATGCGAACTTCTCTCAGAAGTCATGATGAATAAAATTTACAAGTAAGCAAGCTGATTTAAAAAAAACTATAACAAATGATTTTATTATTGCTGCATAAAGGACTCACACAAATAAAATGACAATAAAAAATAGAAACAAAAAATCCCAATCCCCACCGTGGGAAGGTGGACAAAGAGCATAAGGCCAGTCACAAAAGAGGAAAATACAAATGATTAATACCTGTGTGAAAAATTGTTTGACTTTCCGTAGAGTCGCAATGAGTCAGAACCGACTCGACAGCACACAGCAACAACAGCAAACAAAAATATGCAAATGGAAATAACAGTGAAATGACATATTCACTTATCACATTAGTAAATATTTTATAAGAGGACATTAGTACTTTCTTGGTACCCTGAGGTAGGCATTTTCCTATTTGTTCAGAGGAAAACAAATTGGTTTGGCAATAGGTATCAAGAACCTGAAGAGTTTACATACCCCTTAACCCAATAAGGTAACATTTGGAATTTATTCTAAATAAATAAATAGAAATTCAAATAAAGCTTTGTCCTTGATTCTCATCACATTTATAACAAATTGGAAAGAGTTCAGCATTCCAGGAGCGGTTAAGTACACTACAGCAGGCCCGTGTGGCCGCGTCTTGTCTCTGGCGCACAGAAGGACTGCACATCCTCACCTTGCACCGCTAGTTGTGGCCATGTGACTTGCTCTGACCAAAGAGATGTGAGCAGAAGTGATGTATGTCATTATTAGGCTGAAGCCTTTGAAAGCTACTTTGTAGTTTTCCACATTTCTTTCCCTTGCCCTAGCAACATTCCAGATGGTGGAGGCCCTGACGGCCTCCTGACATGGAGAAGAGGCCCTGCCAACCTGAGATGGAACAGATGTTGGTCTTAAACACTGAGATTTTACTGTTGTAGGTTATTGCCTCATAACTGAGTATATCCTGACTAACCTGTTTGCCGTCGAGTGGATTCCAACTCATAGTGACCCTTTAGGACAGAGTAGAACTGTCCCATAGGGTTTCCAAGGAGCCAGCTGGTAGACTTGAACTGCCGACCTTTTGGTTAGCAGCCAAGCTCTTAACCACTGTGCCACCAGGGCTCCATATCCTGACTAATATAGTCCATATGATGAAATAATATACCCCCAAATAATATATAGCAATTAATATTTACAAAGAATTCTTAAAGTAAGGTTAGTGAAAAATATAAAATTGGATATGGTGTGACTTCATATTTTGAAAACAGACTAAAGAGAACTTTACAATATTAACAAATGTTTATCACACAGTGATAGAATTAAGGATGAATTTTGTTTTCTTTTTTGTTATATTCCAGTTTTTCTATATTGAGCATGTATTCCTTATGAAAATCAGAAGGGAAAATACACACACACCCCTCTAGTTGGCTCCCAATGGTATGAGTATTCAGTTCTCTGCATACCATTAGGAAGCTGCAGTTGATTAAAATAATAGTAATTATTTGGGCTGTTTCTATACCTGGGTGGCCCAGCTTAGATGGAGAGTCAGGGCTAATGTTATACTGGGTCTGGAGTAGAAATTTCCCCTCCCCATGTCTTTAGTTAGGAATCCCTGGGTGGTACAAATGGTTAAGTGCTCAATTACAAGCTGAAAGCTTGGCGATTCCACCCCCCCCCCCCCCGCCCCAGAGGCTGGAAAAAAGGCCTGGTCATCTACTTCCAAAAGGTCATGACCATGAAAAGGATATGGAGAAGCTCTACGTTGCACATGTGGGGTCACCATGAGTCAGAATAGACTTGAAGTCAATTAACAGCAACATGGCTTTAGCTGTGGGTACAAGATCCACTCCTCTAGAGCCTAAGTGTGTTCCCTCTCTTTTTTAAGTGACCTTGGAGGTTAGAAATGCCAATTCTCTTACCTTAGAAAAAGTGTATCCTAGAAGAGATATACTTTCAGGTGATAGTGAGATTCTTCACAAGATTTGTTTCTACCATAGGTGAACAAAAAGAAATAGAAAACGTATTTTTTGCCTGGATAAAACTTATACATAACGTTAATAAAGGAAAACGAATGAATTAGTTTAAAGCTGGGCATGCAATATGAGTCTCTTACTTTCCCAAATCATCTTGAAATCTCATATGTCTTCTAAAAAAAAAACCTACTGCTGTCTAGTCAATTCCAACTCATAGGGACCCTATAGGACGAGTAGAACTGCCCCATAGGGTTTCCAAGGCTGTAACCTTTACGGAAGCAGACTGCCACATCTTTCTCCTGCGGCATGACTAGTGGGTTCCAACCACTGACCTTTTTAGGTAGCAGTGGAGCGCTTAACCACTGTACCACCAAGACTCCTTTATATGTCTTCTATTGGGCTTAAATTCCTATTGTTCATGAAATGTAGTTTTGACTTCATTAACTCATTTGTTTATCAAACATTTTCAGGCACCTACTGTGTGCCAGGCATATTGTTCTGATATCTGTGCACAGTGGACAGTATGTATGACACCTACCTGTGTGCTGCGCCATGCTGTAGCTTTCCCTTCTGCCTAGTGTGTTTCCTCAGGCCACATGGAGGCTGCTGCTCTTACTCATGGCTAGTACTCACATGCCTCCCTCTGCTCTGAAACCCTGCCCAGGAACCCTGTTCTTCTAGCCCCAGCCCTTATTCAAGATTCTGTACCAAAATAGACTGACGACGCTCATCCCTTATATTGCCGCCTGCCAGAATCTTGTGGAAAACATCCTTCCATCCCTTTGTGTCTATCTGTACAAATGGATATATCCATATACCAGAGTAATAATAAATATGTATGATCCTACTACATAGGCTTTTCTACAACCTGCTTTTGTCTTCTTTAGAATATGACTGAATGTTCCTATAGTGCTAATGAATGTAGATATCAATCTACTTTTTAGTGGTAGTTTTCTGCAGCGGTGTGCCAATGAATGTTTAACAACCGGCTTGGAGGAGGGCGGGGTCGGATGATTGGGAGCCCTGATTTATAGCATTTGCCAGTTTTGTTTGTGTAAATATTCCCACCATGGCCAATTTCAAGCTACCAGTATTATGTAACCAAGAGGGCTTGGGAAGCTATACGCACCATTGATTGTCACGAGCTGGTTCAAGTCAGCTTCAGCACACACTGGCTATATGGTTTATCACTGTATTTATGTACCGTAATTAGCCAGTCACCTATGGTGAGACCATTTGATGTTTCCCATTTTTCAGTGTGATATCCAGGACTGCAGATAAACCTGTAGACCCATGTGCACTTGACTACTCTATCCCTAAAATAAACTTCTAGGCGTGGGATAGCTGGGCTAAAGATGTGCGCAGCTTATGCTGCAATACACATTGCAGAGTTATACTCCAGAGAGTTTGTACCAATATACAATCCCAACAATTAATTCATGTAAGTGCCCATTTTCCACACCCTGGACAACTTGAATAGCTGATTTGATTTTAATTGTTGCCAGCCTGAGAGACTACAAACACTGTTATTTATGTTTGCTTGCAGTTCTTTCATGCACTCAGCTGCTAACTGAAAGGTCAGTGGTTCGGACCCACCAGCCATAGGGTCGCTATGAGTCGGAATCCACTCAAGGGCAGCGGGCTTGGTTTTGTTTTGTTGAATATGATGGAGTTTTGCCTCTTCTTGTCTTTTCCCCGTGTTTGTGTTGATTTTCTTTGTCCTAATGAATTTTTATAGGAATGTTAGCATTTTATCCCTATGTTATAAATATTCCCCCATTTTGTTGTTTCAGCTTCTTTTATGATTTTTTAACATATAGAATGTTTTATTTTTTGTTAGCTCATTTGTTGTTTTTAGTTATATTTATTAGGCTTTTCTTTTTGTTTTCTGTCATGCAAAAATAACTTCTTAACCCCCAAATATTTAAATTTTTGCCCACATTGTCTCCTAGTACTCTTATATCATTTTTCAGTTTTAAATCTTCAATTATTTAAATTTATTTTGGCAGAAGCTATGAGATTTGAAATGAACCTTAGCTTTTCCATTGAGTTTTGAATAATCCACCTTTACTAATTTGGAAAGGTCTCCTTTGTCAGATGCCAGGTTTTCAAGTATAACAAGATTTGTTTCTAAGCTGTCCGTTTTAGGGGCTCTTACCAGGCTGTACAATCATTTGTGAAATTGTTTGTTGTTGGTTAGTTGGTTTTTAGTACAGATGCCTTTATTCCACTCTGATTCTGTTTTATTCCACAAATAATTCTGATGCTTTCTTCAGTTGAAACTCAAACTA
The DNA here is from genome assembly GCF_030014295.1 of Loxodonta africana. NCBI lineage: Eukaryota > Metazoa > Chordata > Mammalia > Proboscidea > Elephantidae > Loxodonta > Loxodonta africana. The sequence goes on from NC_087364.1 coordinate 24,483,193, forward strand.
TGTCATTTATCTGCCTGTTCCTATCACAGTGTCATAAATCTGTAATTTTCTTCTTAGACGTCCTTCACACATCTTGCTAAATTTATTTCTGTTTTATGGATTTTTTTTTTAACTTTTGTGATAGGGTATTTGTTCCTTTTTGTTATTATTCTTGCTCGTTTGGTACATAAGAAAGTTTTTACTTTTAGTTTGCTGATTTTGTGGCAGGCAATCTTAATGGACACTTACTGTTTTTGTTACTTGGATTATAGGGGCTTTTCCAGGTATATATAGTCACAACATTCATAAATCATATTTTTGCTGCCCCTTTGCATTAATGCATTTCTGTTTGTGCTTGGTTGATTGACTGGCTTGGACTTTCAAAATCCTGCTAAGTGATAATGGAGAAGGTGAGCATCTTGCTTTGTTTATGATTTTAATGGAATGCATCCGGTTTGACCTATGATTTGAAAAAGGACTAATATGTGTGTTTGAGAAAACAGAACATTCTAGTATGAAGACTAGTATATTGAAACAGCAAAGGTAGGACTCAAAGTTGTATGTGGTAAAAAAGTTGTCTTTTAGCTAGTGCTGCTTCAACAGTAACACCACAGGTGGGTGTCTTTAACAAGCAGAAATTTATTTGCTCACAAATAGGAGGCTAGAAGTCTGAATTCAGGGTGCTGGCTCTAGGGGAAGGCTTTCTTTCTCTCTTGGTTCTGGAGGAAGGTCCTCGTTTCTTTTGAGCTTCTACTCTTAGGTGATCTTCATGTGGTTTGGTGTCTATCTTTCCCCATCTCTGTTTGCTTGCTTGCTTATTTAATTCTTTTGTATCTCAAAAGAGATTGATTCAAGACATACCCTTCACTAATACTCTTATTAACATAACAAAGACAATGCATTCCCAAATGAGAGATTATAACCACAAGTATAGGGATTAGAATTTACAACACATATTTGAGGGGGTGTGGGGGGACACAGTTCAATCCATAACACCAGTTGTATGACACTGAGACTGCATGTGAGGGAGTAGCACCACGAGTGGGGAAGGCTCATCTGAGGAGGCTGAAGTTAACTGTACATGGTAGACAATACAGACAAGAGAGGTGGAGTAGTGATTTAGAGTACTGGGCTGCAGAATCAAATGACCCAGGTGGAGTCTTAGGCATTGTCAGAATAGTAAGTGATATAGAATTTGAAAGGGGGATTAAAAGGGTAAAAATGGTGTGTGAGGAAGATAATATCATCCACTGTATGTAGGACGGGTCAGAACATGAGAAGCAAATTGATAAACCAAAGTAGTTCGGAATCTATCTTCATGTTCAGGACTGTTCCATCAGTGAGTACTGAGGGTGATCTCTGCTCCCCAAGGACTGTGGTTTGCAGGATCACAAGGAGTCTCCATAATCAAGCTAAGCTTGTTGCTTGAGTACTGTTATGGAGGAGTTTTGCCCTTCTAACTGCCTTCCAGCACCACACGTGGTTATTAATGTGCTAGAATAGTTTATATTGGTGTCTCCTGCACATCTCGATTTATAATGTATATATTTAATAATTGTAAGAGAGAACCCAGTTAGTTGCTTTTCTTTAATATACAATAGCTCAAATTCCTAACTTAGCGATGAGGTAATCATTCTTTTAACATGTGTATGTTTTTCTGTGTCTCAGGGAAGCTTTGAAATACTTGCTGATTTATGGAGAGTGAAAAGTGAACCAAACTTTCTCAGAGCATTTAGAAAAACTCCGACACTTAGAAGCTAAAATCAAACAGTATTTGAAATGATTTATACAATCACAGCAATAACTTTTTTCCACTCAGGCCGAAGTACAGTCTAAACAACCCTTTCACAGTGTTAAGTCTTTTAAATGAAAGCAATGAGTGTCTATAAATCAAATGATAGCTTACCTTTTTTTCACAACCACTTTTTCTAACTCATTTTCCCTCTTAAAGGTTTGTATATCCTCTAAAAAGTTGAACCAGTTCTGTACTGAATTAAAATTAAAATGAATAAAGAAACACATAAAAATATTGTGGAAAAGAATATGCTGCCATAACTTAGTTTAGAAAAGCACGGTATTGAACAAAAGCAGCGTAAAACTAGATACCATTAAGCTGGCCTATTTGAAATAAGAGAATTCATCTATAAGCTGGTTTTTCTTAAACACCCTCAGTGTGGTAGGGTGATTTCAAGCTAGCCTCTCAGCACTGATTCCAGGAATCCGGAGAACACTTGAGTCTGAACTATTTTTTAACAACTTTTAATTTTGAAATAGTTTAGTATTCAGAATTTGCAAAAATAGTTCTTGAGTGCCCTTCATACAACCTCTACAATGATGGTATCTTACATAACCGTAGTGCCATGTCAACTCCAGGAAAATGGTAGTGGTACAATACTATTAACTCAGTAACCTGAAGTATTTTAAAATCCTCTATTTGCATTTTGATTACTTCTCAAATTCACTGTCTTTTTTTTTTCCCAAGATGGTACGTCTCAGAATGATTACATAAAGCTGGTTTAAACTTAATGTGCAACCTACAACTGCCTTTGTTCTGTTGAAAGGACACCAGATCTCAAAAGCATCATGAAGACAGCAGGACCAGTGGAGATTTACCCATTGTTCAAGAGCCTGCATTCTGAATGTGATCATTTTAGAAAGCACTGGTACTTTCAAGTGTTAGGTGTAGAAAGCCACAGAGGCCATTTCTCCCTTCATGGTCTACTCACTAAACAAAAAGCAAACCCATTGCCATGAAGTCCATTCAGACTCATAGAGACCCTGTAGGACAGAGTAGAACTGCCCCATAGCGTTTCCAAGGCTATAACTTTATAGAAGCAGAATGCCCCATCTTTCTCCTGTGGAGCAACTAGCGGGTTCTAACTGCTGACCTATTGGTTGGCAGCCAAGTGCTTAACTACTGCACCACCAGGGCTCCTCCGGTCTACTTACTGAGTGAGTAAAGTACAGTAGATGCTGAGAGATCACCTGTTGGAAGCTTTTTTTGTCTGCTTCTTTATCCTTGGCTTCTCTCTACTTTAGTAATTCTCTGTCCCTTTTTTTTTAATCTCTGCCCTTGAACTGTTAACCCATTTGGCTTTCAAAAGTTTTTTGACCAGACCCATAGTAAGAAATATGTTCTACATTATGACCTGTATGTGTACATGTGTTTATATGCATGTGTAAGCCATCTGTCTTAGTTATCTAGTGCTGCTATAACAGAAATACAACAAATGGATGGCTTTAACAAACAGAAATTTATTTTCTCACAGCCTAGGAGGCTAGAAGGCCAAATTCAGGGTGCTAGCTCCAGGGGAAGTCTTCCTCTCTTTGTCAACTCTGGGGAAAGCTTGTTATCATCAATCTTCACCTGGTTGAGGAGCTTCTCAGCTCAGGGGCCTTGGATCTAAAGGATGCACTCCACTCCCAGCACTTCTTTCTTGGTGGTATGAGGTCCCTTTCCTCTCTGCTAACTTCTCTCCTTTATATCTCAAAAGAGATTGACTCCAGATAGGGTGTAGTCCTGTAGAGTGAGTCCTGCCTCATTAGCCTAACTGCCTCTAATCCTGCCTCATTAACATCACAGAGATTAAGATTTACAACACATAGGACAGTAACATCAGATCACAAAATGGTGGACAACCATACAATACTAGGAATCATGGTGTACCAAATTGATACACATTTTGGGGGGACACAATTCAATCCATTACACCATCTATGTGAAAACTGAAACAGAAGTGCAACATGCCAAAAATTACCCTAACTGTATAACTGTACTCTAACCTTTTCTATTCTCTTCTATTTTTATCTTCTTTTTTTGTAATGCTGGTCACAACCTACTATATTGATTTCACAAACCACTAGTAGATACTGTGCTGCTGCTTGGCAAACACAATGTTAGCTTATCCTGTCCTATGGTTTTGCTCATATTACCTTTCATTCCCAAGTCAGCCATAAATCCTTGTTCAGAGCGATGTTTTAGAACTAGATTAGTGGTTGCCATGAACTGTGGGGACGTCTTTTTGGGGTAAAGAAAACGTTCTGGAATTAGATAGTGGTGATGGTTACACAACCTTGTGTACATACTAAAAACACTGAATTGTATACTTTAAAAGGGGGGGGGGGTTGTGGTGCATGAATTTTATCTCAGTTTAAAAAATAAAAAGTCAATGTCGACACCAAGTCTTGAAGTAGAGAAGGGATGTGTTGGTCACACCTGATGGCCTCCATTCCTTTCCCAGAGCAGGAAACTGAATTGCTGTATAGGTTAGAGATCAGCTTACCTCAGAAAGACCTTCTGGCTACTGTTATGTGAAATAAGATTTAATTTAGTAACCTATAGATTTAGAAGGGAAATACAGCCATCGGTTCATTTCAGCCTGACCTTAAACAAGCCATCACTCATTGCCAACACTTTTAAGGATTAGACCTTGAACGTTCAGACTTAGGAGATTTTAAAAGAAAGCCAGTTGATAGCCCCTATTACTGTAACATTGTAAAATAATACTAGTTGATATGGTTTTTTATATGAGTAGTTGTAATAATGTTTTGTTGTTAGTTGCCATGAGTCGCCTCCGACTCATAGCAGAACAAAATGTTGCCTGATCCTGCGCCATCTTGATGCTATGTTAGTCTGTTGTTGGGGCTGTTGTGTCAGTCCATTTCCTGGTGAGTTTCCCTCATTTTCACTGACCCTCTACTTTACCAAACATGATGTCTTTCTCTAGTCATTGATCTTTCCTGATGATGTGCCCAAAGTAAGGGAACCAGAGTCTCACCGTCATCATCATTTCTAAGGAGCATTTGGTTGCACTTCTTCTAAAACTGATTCATTCATTCTTCTGGCAGTCCACAGTATATTCAGTATTCTTCACCAATACCACAGTTCATATGCATCTGTTCTTCTTTGGTCTTCCTTTTTCATTGTCCAGCGTTCATATGCATATGAGGCAATTGAAAGGACTGTGGCTTGGGTCAGGCACACCTTAGTCATTAATGTGACATCTTTGCTTTTGGAAACTGTAAAGAGGTCTTTTGCAGTAGATTTGCCCAGTGTGATATATCCCTTGATTTCTTGATTGCTGCTTCCATGGATATTGATTGTTGATCCAAGTACAGTGAAATCATTGACAACTTCAGTTTCTTCCTCATTTATCGTGATGTCTAGATGGGAGAATATTTGTTTCTTCAAGTCAGGTGTTGAAAGCTGTAGTCTTTGACCTTAATCATACTGAAGGCTGTAGTCTTTGACCTTAATCAGCAGGTGCTTCAAGTCATCTTCATTTTCATTAAGGTTGAGTCATCCGTATACCACAGGTTGTTACAACTTTATTTATAGTAACTACACATTTTAACTAATGGTATTATCTATCTAACACTTTTTGTTTTGAATTCCAGTAATACATACTTGGGATTACCTAAGTTTGTCGTACGTCTCAGCCATAACTATAGCAGTTTCTTTTTTACAAGAAGTTGCTAAAATCTGTTGCATCAGGAATTTCAGAAATTCTTCAGAAGAGACAATCGGAGAGGATTGATGACATGTTGATAGAAAGCAGGCAGCTCTAGTAATTTCAGTGGCTCAGTCACGTATTTTATTTCTGTCAGTTGTCCTATATAAAATGCATGTGGTAAAACGACCCATAGATGACATAGATCGCAAGTCCTGGGCTATACTACAGAATATGCAGTTATTTAATAAATTGCTGGAATGCCTCCATGGTATTATATCGGGGCCAGGGGAAGTAGTTATTATGTATTCCTGCAGCTGAATGTGTTTTTACCATCTTTATTAACTTAATTTCATCTTAGCCTCAGTAAGACATATTTCCCAATTGCACACATCTAGCTTTTGTACCTTGTGAGCAATATAAAAGAAAGTTAGTAGAACGTACCTTTTAATATGATCTGGGGGGATCTTTCAGCATGAGAATTAGAAAATAAGTTTGGAAAGCATCCTATTCAAACCAAAGAAGTTGAGTAAATATCATTTAAAGTTATGAGGTAAAGGTTAATGGATAAGAGCCCGTTAAAGGAAGATGTTATTGTCTAGACACACACACACACACACACACACACATGCACACATACACACAAAACCTGTTGCCTTCGAGTCAGTTTTGACTCATAGCGAACATATAAGACAGAGTAGAACTGCCCCACAGGGTTTCCAAACCTGGAACCAATCCCCCACAGATACCTAGGGACAACTATATATAGAGAGAGCACATATAGTCAGTAAATTAATTTGCATTAGTTATTTTTTTACCTATTTCTGCTGACATCTTTATAATTTTAGTGATTTTTGAAGCTAGTTATAGAAAGAGAATTTTGGATTTAAGATATAAGTTATGTCTATAATTGAAAATTTACATAAATTATTTTTTATTGTTTTTGCGAATATACACAACAAAAACATACACAGATTCAAGTTTCTCCACGCACAATTCAGTGACATTGATTACATTCTTTGAGTTGTACAAACATTCTCACCCGCCGTTTCAGAATTGTTCCTCCCCCATTAACATAAACTCACAGCTCCCCAAGGTTCCTATCTAATCTTTCAAGTTGGTCTTGTCAATTCAATCCCATGTAAACCAAAAAAAAAAAAAAAAAAAAACGAACCTGTTGCCACCGAGTGGGTTTCGACTCATAGCGACCCTATGGGACAGCGTAGAACTGCCCCATAGAGTTTCCAAGGAGCAACTGGTAAATTCAAACTGCTGACCTTTTGGTAAGCAGCCATAGCTCTTAACCACTATGCCACCAGGGTTTCCATGTAGTAGATCTTAAAAAAGCATAATGCTCAAGGCATACATTCTTTACTTTTTATGCTAAACAATTGTTTGGTTTCAAGACTTCAGGGGATATTTTTGATTTAAGGATTAAAGATTAGGGCATTAGTTTTTGTGGTTCATCTAGCCTCCATGGCTCCAGAAAGACTGGATTCCATGAGAATTTGAAATTGTGTTCTGAATTTTCCCCCTTTTGATCAGGATTCTTCTATGGAATCTTTATTCAGACTGTTCAGTAATAGTAGCCAGGCACCATCCAGTTATGGTCTCATGGCAAGGAGGCATTTGTTCATGGAGGCAATTATCCACACATTCCATATCCTCCTCCTGTTCCTGACTCTCCTTCCTTTGTTGCTCTAGAAAAATAGAGACCAATTGTTGTGCCTTGGATGGCCACTTGCAAGCTTTTAAGACCTCAGGCCCTACTCAGTGAACTAGGAGGTAGAATAGAAATACTAAACACATTATTAGCCCAATTAACTGTGATGTCCCATGAAACCATGACCCTAAACCTCCAAACCAAGCAAACAAATCCCATGAAGTGTTTGGTTGTGTATAAGCAGCCTCAGCAGCTACTCTTTTTTTTGTCACTGTGCAAATTATTTATGCATTTCGTCTTATTGACTCCACTAAGATCCTGTGAGGTGTGACCACAGTAACATTTTAAAATACTCATTGCCTTTGAGTCGATTCTGACTCATAGTCAACCTATAGGACAGAGTAGAGCTGCCCCAGAGGGTTCTGAAGGAGCAGCTGGTGGATTCGAACTACCAATCTTTTGGTTAGCAGCTGAGCTCTTACAGGTGAGAATTTAGGGAGGGTATGGAATTTGGAGACAGCCATTGTAATCGCTTGTTTGATCTTTTATTTAATGTCTGTCTCCTTAGTAGACTGTGTGGCCCATGAGAGCAGGGCCCCCTTTGTATCCACAGTGCCTGGCATTTCATGGTTGTTCAGTTAATTGTGGAAAGACAGATGATTTCAGGGCCTGTGTGCTAAAGCATGATGCTGTCCTACCCCTATATGAGGAAACAGAACACGTCCACAGAAACATATGGAACCATGCAGAGCCCTTTCTGCTAGTGCAGATACTAAGGGCTCTAGGAGTTCAGAGGAAGGAAGAACAGCCTCCAATATTTTCTCTGAAGTGTTTAGTGTGAAATAAAAACTCAGTTGTAACTTGAATTACGTTTTGAAAACATGAAAGTCAGGTGTCTCATCCCTCTGCACTCATTCCGCTGTGAAAATCCCAGGTGCTAGTTGATTGGATCTCTGGGGTGAGAGGCAGGGGTGGTGGCCATAGTGAGGCACAGTGGCTCTGCAGTCAGAGCCATCAGTCAGCTGTCAATGAGATCTTCCTCAGTGAGCACCCAGGAGAGGATGAAGCAGTGGAAGGGGAATCCGCCCAACCAAGCAGGAGAGAATGGAGGAGTTCCCCAGCCATAGACTTCTGTGATGGGCATCAACGAAAGCAATGACCCTGTGGACCAGCAGCTACCACCCTGAGACCCATGTAGAGTGCTGTGGGGCCAAGGCCCAGGGTAGAGGATGCCTAGGCGCGGGAGACACCATGGTAAAACTGAAGGCAGGAAGATCCTAGGGTCACCCTCACGGCCTTGCTCAGGATCCATGCCAACTGAGCAGTATCTCTTCTTGTTTCATCTGAAAAGGCCTGATTGACGAAGCGTAATTTGTCCAGAAACTGAAAAAAGTGAGGGAGTGAGCCATAGATGTCACTGCAGAAAGAGTGTCCCAAGCTGAGGACAGTGCAGAGATGGAAGGCAGGAGCCTCCCTGTCATGTTTAGGACCAGCAGGGATGCGGGTGTGACTGGACAGAGGGAACTGGGACAGTGCAGGTGATGACATCTGAGAAGTGTGGGCTCACAGGAAGCTGTTCTGTAGCGTGCCTCGGGTTCTTGTTCCAGGGTTCTCCTTGCCTATTTCATGCAAGGAGAAAGGCCCTATTTGACATCAAATAGACATGATTACATTGATCCTTCCTCTGTGTATTGTGATGTTATCTTACAGCATGAAGATATTGTCTCCCTGATACTCCAAGGCAGGTTGGAGATCTTTGTTTTAAATCTATGAACTAGTTCCCTGGAGGACTTAAGTAAGAGTTGAAGGATATATTTTGTTTTTCCTCTGTCCTCAAAGCTGGAGCGTATCCATTCTCATCGCAGCTCCTTTTTTTGTACATATCTGTGGAATCTAGATTCTCACCTGCCATTGGACATTCTTTCCACTGGGAAATTTCTGTCCTTCCTGTGTTACTTTGATTGTACTCCTCTCCATGCTTGGGCAGAGAAGGCCATGGTCTGCAAGGGACCAGCAAGTTCTTTTTCATCTTTGCTTTCATGCTTTTTGTCTTCTCTAACCAGACATCCAACTTCCTTTGTTGAACTGCTCATGATTATCACGAAGACAAAAGTATTCTCCCCTCTTCTCCTGGCTAAGTTGTGAGGTTTCATTGGTGGTTAACACCAACAGCTGATTCATGGTGTCTTGGCACTTTGTGGCTTTTTCTGCAGGGGTTCCACTTGCTCTCTTGGGCTGGCTGTCCTGCCCATGTTCTTGTTGTTAGGTGCCGTCCAGTTGGACAAAAAAATTAGATAACCTAAACGGACAAATTAGTAAAAACACACACACACAAAAAAAACAAAACCCAAACCCGTTGCCTTTGAGTCGATTCCAACTCATAACACCCCTATAGGATAGAGTACAACTGCTCCATAGGGTTTCCAAGGAGCGGGTGGATTCAAACTGCACACCTTTTCGTTAGCAGCCAGGCTCTTAACCACTGTGCCACCAGGGCTTCAGAAACACACAAGATACCCAAATTAACTCAAAATGAAATAGGAAATCTCAACAGATCTGTAACAGGTGAAGCAATTGAATCAGTAATCAAAAATTTTCCAGCAAAAAAAGTCCTAGTCCAGATGGCTTCACTGGGGAATTCTACATTAAACATTTAAAGAAGAGTTAATACCAGTCCTACTCAAACTTCCAAAAAGTAGAAAAGGAAGGAGGCCTTGCTAACTCATTCTGTAAGGCCAGCATTACCCTGATAAAAAACAAAAACCAAACCAAACCCATTGCTATTGAGTCAATTCCAATTCGTAGTGACACTATAGGTCAGAGTAGAACTGCCCCATAGAGTTTCCAAGGAATGCCTGGTGGATTTGAACTGCCAGCCTTTTTGTTAGCAGCTGTGGCACTTAACCACTACACCACCAGGGTTTCCATAATGGTAGAAAGCCAAAATGGAAGATAACAAGTGTTAGTAAGGATGTGGAGAAATTAGAATCCTCGTACATTACTGGTGGGAATGTAAAATGGTTTAGCACTGTTGAAAACTGTTTGACGATTCCTCAAAAAGTTAAACAGAGAATTACCATACAACCCAGCAATTCCACTTCTAGATATATACTCAAAAGACTTGAAGGCAGGACCACAGAGACTTGTACACCAGTGTTCACTGCAGCATTGTTCACAATAGCCAAAAAGTAGAAACTGCTCAAATGTCTATCAACGAATGGGTAAACAACATGTGGTATATCCATACAATGGAATATTATTCAGCCATAAAGAAAAATGAAATTTTGATAGTTGCTAAGACATGGGTGGACATAGAAAACAAATGAGTGAAATAAATTAGACACAAAAGAACAAATATGGCATGATCCTACTCATATGAAATATCTAGCATAGGCAAATACATAGAGGCAAAAGTTTATCAGTGATTCTCAGGGGTGGAAATGGGAGTTATTGCTTAAGAGGTAATGAGTTTATGCTTGAGGTAATGTGGAACTTTTAGAAATAGAGGTGATGGTAGCACAACATGGTAAGAATAATGTCACTGAATTGTACAAATAAAAATGGCTAAAGGGACAAATTTTAATAAAATTAAAATAAAACGACACACATCTATTACAGGGCCTGTGGGACAGGAGATACAGGCTTAGCCCGGTCCTCTGCTCAAGGTCACACTAGGCTGCAACCAGGAAGTCTGCCAGACTGTATTCTCATCCCAGTGGTTGACTGGGGAAGAATCCACTTCACCCAGGTTGCTTAAAGAGTTCATTTCCTTGTGGTTGTAGGACTGGCTTCTTTCTGACTGTTGGCCAAAGGCTACTTTCCAGTCCTAGAAGCCATATGTAATTCCTTGCTATGTGGGCTTCCCCAACATGGCACTTATTTCATCAACCTGGCAAGGATGGTCTCTTGAGCAAGTCTGCTAGCAAGACAGAGATTTTATTTATAGCATAACAAAATCACAGAAGTGGTAACCCACTAGCTTTATCATATTCTGTTGGTTAGAAGAGAGTCCAGCCCACACTCAATGTCTTATACAAAGATGTGAACACCATAACTGGATCATGGGAGACCACGTTAGAGTCTGTTCACATTAGTAACTATATTCTTTTAAAATCAATTTGTATTTCAAGTTGGGAATTCTGTTTGGCATTGTTGTTTCATGAATTTTTGTAAAATGTCGATAAGAACTTTTTTCAAATTAGAAATGTTAGTGAAAGATATATATATAACCACACAGATTAATAGAAAATATGACCACAGGAAGAGGAATAGGAGAATATCTCCTTCAACTCTCCATTGTGGTTAAATAGTTGAATACATTGGAAGCCAGAGATTTGATATCTTAAGAATTACTCTACAGACAAACAGTAGTGTACACAGGGAATGTCAAAAGTGAAAATGATCTTTCTGTAAAGAGTAGTTCAAGAATTTGTTTCTTCCTATCTTGCCATCTTTTAGTTATACTGATTACAACAGATGCCTTTTATGAGCTTTTACAGTATTGCTAGCTCATTATTTGTTTAGCCTGTGAAACTCGAAGGAGGCTGAAATCACACACTAGCAAGCACTGGGAAGATTCTGGACACAGCCCAGACCTGGAGATCTGATACCAAAATTAGTCTCAAAAGTCTTATACTACCACTCGAATAATGTAGTCACGGAACTATTTAAAAAAAAAACTATTAACAGTCAGCTTAGGATCCAAAATTTGTTTTTAGCACAGTAGTATCCTATTGTTTATGTCATGGATGTTATACTTGAACTCATTTGGAAATCCAGCTTGTCAGCAACATTTGTTGAGCATCATTATGTAATAATCCTGTAGTGACCTTCCTTCCTTCTGTCCTCCCACCCACCCACCCATCCATCCGTCCATCCTACACAGCCATCCACCCACCCAACTGTCCATCTGTCTGTCCGTCCATCCATCCATCCATCCATCCATCCATCCATCCATCCATCCATCCATCCATCCATCCACCCATCCACCCATCCACCCATCCACCCATCCACCCATCCACCCATCCACCCATCCACCCATCCACCCATCCACCCATCCACCCACCCACCGGATAGCAGTTGAGTTCCTGTTGTATTCCAGGTACATACTAGTCAAGACATGGGCATAGCATTGTGGTGCTTGCCCTTAAGGAAATTTCAGTTCATTATGACACACACCAAGGAAATTATAGGTGTCATTTTTCTTCTCACGCAGTTTATAATGTTCCAGTATTAAAATTGTTCTAAAATAAATTCTGGGTAAACGCGTTTATACAGGTATAGCTAGAAATAAAGACATTGTGTACTGTTGAAGTGTATAATTAAGAGAAATGATTAGTTCAGTCATTCAACATTTGACATATAGTTAATGAGTGCTTACTCATTAACTGATCTCTGTTCTAGGTTTGAAACTGAAAATAGATACTATACTAAGTAAACAGCGGCATTGCTACCTTTACATTCCTGGCCCTGTCTAATTTGAAGGGTGGAAAATTGTGTAGTTAGAGAAAAGCTGTAGGCAAGTGAGAATCTCAATGGGCCTCACATTCTCTGGAGTTAAAAAGCAAGTAACAGTATCCACTGGGTTGTTGACATGTAGCTTTGCCTATCTTATCTAAACTCTGCTTCTGTGTATTTGTCTGAGATTATCTAACTCAAAAAGAGTTTTTAACAGCCATGCCTTGTGATAGTGTTAGAATTTGAAAATCTACATCCGTAGTCATAATAAAAGGGAAACTGCTATGAGTCGGAACTGACTGGACAGCAACAGGTTTGGATTTTTTTTTGGTAGCATAGGTGTTTGAGTCCTTTGTTTTTGAAATCAGACCCATATATTACACTTAGAAGAAAGGGTGAGTACTTTTGTCCATGGAACAAATGTCCTTTAGGAAGAAGAAAACTTCTAAAAGAAAGGGGATATCATGATTCCAGAGCTTAAAATGGAATACTCTTTCATTTTTCCTGGTGAATGAGTGAAAGGGTAGCAAGGACTTAATATTAGGTTGAATTAGCAAGAATTCAACTATTTATGTTCAAATAACAGTAGAATTGTAGGTCTTAGTCTGCTATAAACGCACGAACCTCTGATGAAAGGTGTCATGTGGATATAATTTATTTAGGGTGTCTCGAGGTATGGAAGCAGTGTAGTACCAAAATCAAACCGGCAATTAAATAGCAAGACACACTGAGGTATGTGTTGTGCAAGAATATCTGTATCCAGGTAGGATGTTAGTTTAAGGCAGATGCCGGGACAGTTCAGAAAATCCTAGCATTATACAAACCCTGCTGTCTCTGTTCTCTTGTTTAGGTTTAGGAACTCGGTTACAAGTTTCTGAAGCTTAGAAACTTTGAAAATTTTTAGCTCAAATCCAATGCCATTCTTGAAGTAGGTCTGCTTTCAAGACAAAACTGTACTCAGCTCAAATGTAAACAAAATTAAGATCTGCACTGTACGGCATAGGTTTTCCAACTAGTTCTGGCAGGTCACCAAGAAGAAGAAGTTTCAGAGATAAAGCCCCTTAACTGTATGCTACCAACCCTAGATTTCTCCCATGAGAGAAGCTTATGTCATTGGTAGCATAACCGCCAGTATCTTAGTAGAATGTCCGATTAAAACAGCAAGGCGTATTCCTTTAATCCTTACAGAAGATATCATCATGTCTGGATTACTTCATGTGAGAAAGAGTACCAATGGCCCATGTGTTCTAAGCAACATTTTATAGATTAAAATTCAGCATAACACAAAAACTGAGATACCTTTTTTTTTTTTTTTTTTAAATAAGGTAGAGTATAAGAACTTTGTATATGTTATGAATGAATTCCAAGGAATCTACTTTTTGGCTAAAAATTTAGTGCCTCAATTTGTTATAGTGGAATTTGGCCCATAGGTGGCTTTGTTTGCTGTTGTTTTAAATACTGCTTGCATACAAATAGGATAAAAAGCTTGTCTCTACCTTCCCATGTCCTCCACTAACACCTGAGGGCACTTGTTGGCAGAAACCAAGTGTTTACCTTTCTAGTGCTCTGCTTCTCCTAGCAAGGGCGAGGCCTCCAGGAGCTGTATGTCAAGTTTTCATGGTCCTGTATGGTAGCAGCACCTGTGCCTAGAGTGGAGGAACATCTGATATCAGGTTGGATATAGGTTTGGTTGCTTAACTGAGATCCTGATAACAACTGTGTGAGTGTAACTGCCCATACCGGGTGTGGTGGCCTTATGAGGTCAAAGACCCACACTCCTCCTTCCTTGCTGGTTCACCTTCCCTGGGGATGCACCTTCATCAGTGGTCCAGCATGGCTCACTACTGTCATATCCACATGCCAGCCAATCAAAAGAAAAAAAAAAAGAGGAGGAAGGGAGAAGGGTACACTCTTTGAAGGAAATGACCCAGAAGTTGCCCACTATCATATCCTTTTTGCAATCATATCCTTTTTGCAGAAGGGGGAGAGTGGCTATCGAAGATAATCCTTTCTCTTGCCTTGATAGCCTGATGTTCTGAAGTAACTTGATTGCTCCCGCACACCTTCCTTTACAACAGCTCCTTTCCCAGTCCAGTCCAATTACTCCTCTTAAAGAGCTGGACACAATCAGAGAGTAGCTAGCACTACAGATGTCCTTCCATCCTTCGAGTCATTGTGTAATGGGTAGAGGACTTAGGATTTGTACTCCAATTTGTCATACCATTGTGATAAAGGAACCATATTTTCTTAGACATTTGTTTCCTAATATTTTAGCTTATCTAGTTTCTAGATTTGTGGCAAGGATTATACTTTATACTTGATTTTCTAGGGAGTTATGTTTAATGTCAGATAAAGCATACATTAGAAGAAAGTGGATCATTGCACGTCAGATTTGTTTATTTCAGAAAAGTAAAAACTTTTAAATCATAAAGGTGTCTTTGAAGGATAATTTTTATAATCCCAGCTTTTGTTGCAGCAACATTACAATGAATAAGTTTATGCTTTTATACTTGGACAACCCTCTTTTTATTAACCAGTCAGAATGTAGTGGTTTTCAGTTCTTAGCTACAGAGAAAGAACGGTATTTGCAGGGAAAGAATTTTCCAATGGAATAGTATCCTTGACAAACTTACGTGGTCTTGTTTTTAATAACTAACTCATTGTCGTCAAGAAGAATGAATGTACTCATTGCCAGACTTGAAATGTCCTATTCCGATGCCAACAACTGGGCATTCCAAGCTGGCTGGCATAGACAGGAAGAGTCCAGCCCTGCTCCATTGTCAGCATTGCCACTGTCATCTCTGGGCCGTCCTCCCTGCATTTCTGTCAAGAAATGAATCCCAGCAGCCATGAACTTGTATAGACAATCAGATGTCAGCTTCTTCATTAGTGTGACTAGAAAACCAGCTAAATGAGCTTAGAGAGGGCAGGGAGCCCTGCCAGTTCCTTCACCCTTACATTGAGAGGCTGAAATTGCTGATAGCTAACTTTGGGTTTTAGCATTTGCCTTTTCTGAAAAAAGAAATGCATTTCTAGATTACCCGTCTTTATAGAGTTTTTCCGTTCTATTTCATTTTTCTTTTGTTTTATGCCTTTTTGCTTTGTTAAAAATACAATTATGACAAAAACAGGGGACTTATTAGCTTGAGAAAGACGGGCCCATGTGAAAAGTGATTCATGCAGCAAGTATTCATTGTAAACTTTTTGAAATAACCAAATTATTAAAACATAAGTAAACTCTTGACTTTAGCTTTTTTCTAGTCATGTGAAATAAAATGTAATCAGCATAGGAGTCTGTGGGTGATACAAATGGTTAACATGTTTGGCAGCTAACCAAATGGCTGGAGGTTCAAGTCTACCCAGAGGCACCTTGGAAGAAAGGCCAGGCAATCTGCTTCTGAACAATCAACTGTTGAAAATCCTGTAGATTACAGTTCTACCCTGACACGCATGAGGTTGCCATGAGTTGGAATCAACTAGACAGCAACTGTTTTTGGTTTTTATAAGCAGCATAAGAAATTAAACTTTTTAATGAAAACGAGTAATCATATATTTGGAACAAAGCAGCTATAATATGCTGAAGATTATGGTGACTAGCTTGACTCTGTGAGTGAAGTTAAATTATAACATTTGCAGATCCCGTGTGCTTCCATTGTGTTCTCACTCCTAATACTCTCAGAATGCAGAGTGTCCATTATTTCCTGCACTGGTTTTGTTTTGGCAGGCCTGGCAGCTGCGATTCAGCCACCTTGTGGGCTATGGTGCCAAGTATTACTCTTACCTGATGTCCAGGGCAGTGGCTTCCATGGTTTGGAAAGAATGCTTTCTGCAGGATCCGTTTAACAGGTAATAAGGGGAGAATGTTTATAAAATGGCACCTTTTTGAACTACAGTAACCTCCTACCCCATTGCATTAGAGGTGAGACTTGTGAGAACTTTCCCCTGAACAAACGGAGAAAATCTGAAGCCCTTGAGGCAATGTTGGTCCAAAGGTGGGCCCTTTGCTCTCATGACCTTCCTGTGTGAGCTTTCCTCCTGCTTCCTGGAACAGCTGTGACACCAGGCCTTCAGCCTCCCTCACGTGCCTGCCTGCTCCTACTCTCTAGAGTTCCCAGGGACCACTGGTAGTAGGGCTGTTTTACTTGGACACCAAACAGCCCTATCGGCCGTCAGTGTCTGATGGCAATCGGTGTTTCCTGTTACTTCTAATAGGTTCCCTTATTTTAGGTGCAGTCATCTGTCTCTTCTGTGGAGCACTTTACTTCCTCTTCATTTTCCAACAGAGGACTTCCTACTGTTCTTAATTTAGGAGCAGCACCATTGGGAACTTTGTTTATTGACATTCACATGCAGCCCAGCCCTCCCCAGTTTCTTTCTGGAAATCAGTCCTCAGCCTGATGTTTGGAGCACTTTGGCGCCTCAGGAATGTTCTGTCTGGTCAACAGTGACAGAACTGTGCTACTTACTGTTGCTCACATGGCTCACCTTTGTGGTGGCCATGTGCACATCGCCACCTAGATGACACTTTTCAGTTGTTTTGCCTTGTAGGCGCCCTCTCGTTGGGAATTTCTAACACCAGAGAATTTACACAACAAAGTACAGCTTTTTGTGTAGATGGCTACACTGCAATGTTTGTGTGAGGGCTCCCTGGTCCTCTCCTAGGAGCATGTTGCATTGGATTAGCCAGTGCACAAGGGCATCATGAGGAGCCTTTAATGATGAGGCAGTCCAGGGAAGGCCAACCGCGGATCGCGAAACAGGATGCACACGCCCCTCCCCAGGATGGAGGCAGGGCATAGCGGAGGAGGGGGCCGAGGAGGGCCTGGGATACAGGCAGTCCATCTTTTCAGTTTCGTAGCAAAGCTGGGTTAGAAAGGAGCCAGGTAGTAGTTCGGCCTCCCTTAGGTGAAGAGTTACAAAAGACCTCCTGTTGCTCCTGATTTGGCCGCCTTATCCTACTTACAAGATTCCCTCCAAGAATAGGAACCAAAGGGACGCAGAGGTTTGCTCTCATGAATCATTAGCAGAAACTTTCTTTGACAGTAAACCACTAATTTTGGTTTGGTCTCACAGTTGTGTAAAGTGTTTTCCCTCCTCACCACACAAGGAAACACATCAGGCCGTGCGACTTGAACATGGTTTAAAACCAGTGTCCTCTTACATGTCAGAGTGCCCGAGAGTTTTCACATGGTGTGTTAGCTTGCACTCACAGCAGCCTTGACAGAGCAAGTATTTTTTATGAGAAGAAACAGGCTCAGAGAGGGTGAGTAGTGAGTTCAAGGCCTCACAGTTAACTAGCTGGACAAGGACTACAGCCGGGGCTGCTGATTCCAGTGCAGGCTCCCTCCTTCCTCCCACCTGCTGCCCTCCACACCCCTCAGCTTCTCACACAATTCCACAATTCGACATAGGTTGGAAGTTCCTTAGACGTTAATAACCACATTCAATTCCAAAATCTTTTGAACTTGCCTCAGATTTAATGTAGTTTTTGAATGTTTCATGGTTTGGTACCTACATGTTATTTTGTCTTCTGCCCTTTGCAGCCTGGAAGACATTTAGTCTGTATTTTGAAAGAATCTAAAGCCAAAATTGACTACAATAAGTTAATTTCAAGGATTATAGCTCCTGACTGGAGATTTCTATAAAATGGGCAGAATATTATCTTGTTTAAAGAAACTACACTTTACTAGAAAATCACAGACCATTAAAGAGACATAGTCGCAAACATTTATGTCTTCTTTGGGTATGCATTCTTGCCTAGACATGCTGTTACCTTGCTTTTATATACACATAATAATAAAGTAAGCTAGTACAAATGCTCACTGGACTAGAAGTTTTCTAACCTCTGTCAAAAGAGCCTTTTTGATCCCATTTCTGGAAAATAACCAGGCTAGAAGCCTGCATCAGGAAGCCATGCAGCGCAGTACTGAGGCAGGTTAAGAACCGGGGGCCTAAAGAGGAGGCATTTAAATTGGGTGGGAGCAGGTGCTACATATCCTGGCAAGGAGGGGATACTGAGGCCCCCAGGCTGGGGGTCAGCCAAGGCCTCTCACCAGCCCTGTGCCCTGTCCATGTCTCCTGCTCCTTGGTACACTCTGCCTGAGCGCTCGCTTCTGAACGTCAGGGCTGGCATGAGTTCTATATGTCTAAGGTGCTGTGATGCCATAAATTCTGAGTAGAAACCATGTTCCCAAAATTACCAGGACATCAGATGCTCAAGAAACAGTGGAATGAAAACTACATCAAAATTTAATTTGCTTATGTTATCAGAGGATGTAGTCCTTTGCATTATAGAAATTGCCTTTTCCATAAACCGGCTTATTGCCCGGTGCCATTAATTTGGAGAATTTCTGTATGTAAAAAACCTACCCTCAGTTGTTATTATAGACAGTGCTCATTATAGAGTTCAATATCACAAAAGTAAATATCCAGCTGATGAGGAGGGTTGGAAGATGGAAATGAGGTGTCACCTTTTTGCCTTGGCCACCAGGACACTCACTCGGGAGACACAATTTCATTCCGTTAGCCAGTTGCTTAGGCCGGGTGTGTTCTGGTGTCACTAACCCTCTCCTGCCAGCTTTTTTTCTTTCACCCTTATTTTAGAGCCTTTTTTTTTCTTTGTTAAATGTCATCTCATATTCTTTTTTGAAAGTAGAGCTTGACATAATTTCAAATCTTAAACAAAATCCTAAAAGTTATGGAGAATAAGATTTAATCTTTTACTTATTTTACAATATATAAACTAATCCTTTCTACAAAGGGAGGTGGCATGCTACAAAACAGAAAGCCAAAAATAGTTATCCTTTTACAATAGATAATACCACACCTGGTTTCACTTATTTTAGAATAATTGAAAATCAGAATCAGGCTTTTAGAAGCAAGAAAATAATAAAGGGCAGAAGTATCCCATGGTGGCAGCCTTTATGAAAACGATTTATCAGCTTCATATGGGAAACTTGGGACAAGTGTGCACGGCAGCCGAGCGGGCTGTGCGTGCAGGTGTCTCACGTCGTCTTTCTGCTCCTCCAGGGCCGTGGGTGAGCGCTATCGCCGGGAGATGCTGGCGCACGGAGGCGGCAAAGAGCCCATGCTCATGGTTCAAGGTAAAGCAGCACGAGGGTGCTAACTGCTGTGATTTTGTTTTTTCTTCAGGGTTTTATGGGTTATGTGTTTTGGTATTAACAGTTTAAGTTACGTCTTTGTACCATTTGCGATGAAAGATGTTTCCTATTTTCTCCATACTTTTTCGTTTTGAAGAGATGATGCTTTAGCTGTGCATTTTGTTCGGAGTTTCTGTCTCATTTTGTCCCAAATCATATTTAAAATTTGGTTTATTTATTTAAAATTTAAGAAACAAATTAATTTTTACTCACTGATTTATTTAGATGCCAGGATAGAATTTCAGGTTTTAGCTTCAGAATGTTACAACTGGAAGTTGTTAAAAAAAATTGTAGAAATATCATAAATTCTCAGAAACTTTGCCTTTAGATTCTATAGGTCACAATGTATTTTTTTAACCTAAAGAACTGTCTTCTTTCCTCCCTCCCTCCCTGCTTTCCTCCCTTCCTTTCTCCCTATTTTTATTTCTTCTTCTGAAAGCTTAGCTATACATTTGCTAGAAATTCCAAAGTATCAGGTTGGATTTTTTACCTGTTGAAAAATTGGAACCAGATTGAATCTTCTCTTTGAGGTGTCCCAATGCTTGCTTTTCTGTGTAATGTTTGTATTTAAGTATTTTCATTGAAATTTTAATTGTAAGTGGAAATGACCATCATTTTCCTTCATAAAATATCATCACAAATGTTTAAAGACGTGAATATTATTCTCAGTGTATTGAGAATATATATTATTCTCAGTATACTCTCAATTTATTGACAATTGAATTTACAGGCGACCCTTCTGATAAAAATTGCATTTTAGGAGATAATTCCCAGTATTGGGGAAATACTGTTTTCATTGTAGTAACTGAGTGGCTCCTGATAGAACTCAGTCTGACTTCAGTGTTCCCTGTCTAGATCTGTTGATCTAATGCCTCTCGTTCTTTACAGCACAGCCCCAGTTTTCTCCCTCAGTCAGTCATTTATTCAGCAAGTATTTGCTGAGTGTGAATCATATGCCAGGCTCTATTATAAGTGCTGCAGGTGAAATAGTAAGAGGCAACCTGACAGAAAGTCTCTGCTCTTATAAGTTTTACAGAGGGTTGTTCATCTGGGCTCTGACTGCCCAAAGCCACAGCAAGTTTGTAGAAAACTCAGCCAACCCAGTGATCGTACAGCTTTATGTGGCCCAGCCTGGCTGTCCTTTGCCAACAAGCCTGGCCTTCCCTCAGTGAATGGGTGCTTGCAGTCGGCCTCTGTGATGAAGGACATCCATGGATGCTGATTCCCCCTCAGTTCTGTAGTCTCTCCATGATGCTTATTAAACTTCCCTACATGCAGGATATATTTTAAGTGATTTTCATGTCTCAATTAACTTAATCTCCTAAGTAACTGTATGAGGTAGGAATCATCATTACCTCCATTTTGCAGATGGTGAACTGGGTTAGGTAACTTGTCTAGATCACAAGGTTGTGGTCAAAGAGCCAGGACTTGACTCTGTAATTTCTGGCAGCAGAGGTCTGCTGTTTCACCTGTTTGTGAAGTAGGACTCCTGTGTAAGGGTCCGTTAGGGACCAATAGAAAAGTGAAATTAATTGGCCCATTGTTGTAAGCAACTAATTATTTAAATGGTGTGTCTTTTAGCTGGCAATTTGTGGTGATGTACAGACAGCTCAAAGTGAGTTGAGAACAGTAGGGATGCCCCAGGATTGCTTTGTTATATAGATTTTCTATTACGTACATTCTCTCTGGAGTCATACTTGGCTTGTCCTTTTTCTAGAAGATAATTTTATGGTGGTAAAATATTTCTAACAAAAAAATTTACCTTTTTAAGTATAAAATTCAGTGACATTTATTACATTCACCATGTTGGGCAACCGTCACCACTATCTATTTACAAGAGTTTCTCACCACCTGAAACAGAAATTCAGTACCCCTTAAGCAACAATTTCTGTTTGTTTCTCCCTCCCCTCAGCCTCAGTAACCACTGATGAACTTTTGTCTCTATGCAATTGTGTATTCTAGATATTTCATATAAGTGGGATCATATAATATTTGTCCATTTGTGACTGACTTATTTCACTCAGCATGTTTTCAAGGTTCAGCCAGGTCATATCATGTATCAGAACTTCATTTCTCTTTATGGCTGAGGAATATTCCATTATATGGATATACCATATTTTGTTTGTCTGTTCATCTGTTGATGGACAATTTTGGTTGTTTCTACCTTTTAGCTATTGTGAATAATGCTGCAGTGAACATTAGTATGCACGTTTCTGTTTTCAAGTTTTTCAGGAATTTTTTTTTTTTTTCACATTTGCTGAAACCTTTTACATCTCTGCCAGCAATGCACAAGGGGTCCAGTTCCTCCACATCCTCACCAACACTTGTTATTTTCTATTTTTCTGATAATAGCCATCTTAGTGGATATGAGATGGTATCTCGTTGTGGTTTTGATACGCATTTCCCTGATGACTAATGACAATGCACATTTTTCATGTGCTTATTAGCTATTTGTATATCTGCTTTGGAGAAATGTCTATTCAAGTCATTTGCGCCTTTTCAAATTGGGCTGTTTGTCTTTTGCTATTGAATTGTAGTATGCTTTATATATTCTGGATATTAAACACTTATCAGATATATGGTTCCCAAATAGTTTCTTCGGTTCTATAGGTTGTCTCTTCACTTTCTTGATAAAGTCCTTTGTTGAACAAAAACTTTTAGTTCTAATGAAGTCCAGTATATCTACTTTTTGTCATATTGTTGGTCATGCTTTTGTGTCATATATATAAACCTTGTAAATAAACAAGGTTCTTTTTACCCATATGTTTTCTTCTAAGAGTTTTATGGCCTTTATATTTAGGTCCTTGGCCCATTTGAAGTTAATTTTCATGTATAGTGTCAGGTATGGGCCCAACTTCATTCTTTTGCACGTGGAGATCTAGTTGTCACAGCACCATTTGTTAAGAGACTGTTCTTTCCCATTGAATGGACTTATCACTCTTGTCGAAAATCAATTCACCATAGATGTATGGGTTTATTTCTGAACTCATTAATTCTATTCCATTGGTCTGTTGTTATACCAGCACCCCACTGTTTTGATTACTGTAGCTTTATGGTATGTTTTGAACTCAGAGGGCATGAGTCCTTCTTTGTTCTTCTTTTTCGAGATTGCTTTGGCTATTCAGGATCCCTTGCAGTTGCATATGAGTTTGAGAATTAGCTTTTCCATTTCTGAAAAAAAAAATGCTTTGGAATTTTGATAGGGATTGCATCAATCTATAGACGGCTATAACAATATTAAGTCTTCTAATCCCTGAACACAGATGTCTTTTCATTTACTTAGATCTTCTTTAATTTCTTTCAACAACATTTTATAGTTTTACATATACAAATCTTTCATGTCCCTGGTTAAATTTATTCCTAGGTATTTTTAGATGCCCTTTTTTTTTTCATTAACTTTTATTGAGCTTCAAGTGAACGTTTACAAATCAAGTCAAACAGTCACATATAAGTTTATATACACCTTACTCCGTACTCCCACTTGCTCTCCCCCTAATGAGTCAGCCCTTCCAGTCTCTCCTTTCGTGACAATTTTGCCAGCTTCCCACTCTCTCTATCCTCCCATCCCCCCTCCAGACAGGAGATGCCAACAGTCTAAAGTGTCCACCTGATACAAGTAGCTCACTCTTCATCAGCATCTCTCTCCTACCCACTGTCCAGTCCCTTTCATGTCTGATGAGTTGTCTTCGGGAATGGTTCCTGTCCTGGGCCAACAGAAGGTTTGGGGACCATGACCGCCGGGATTCCTCTAGTCTCAGTCAGACCATTAAGTATGGTCTTTTTGTGAGAATTTGGGGTCTGCATCCCACTGTTTTCCTGCTCCCTCAGAGGTTCTCTGTTGTGCTCCCTGTGAGGGCAGTCATCAGTTGTGGCCGGGCACCAACTAGTTCTTCTGGTCTCAGGATGATGTAGGTCTCTGGTTCATGTGGCCCTTTCTGTCTCTTGGGCTCTTAGTTATCGTGTGACCTTGGTATTCTTCATTCCCCGTTGATCCAGGTGGGTTGAGACCAATTGATGCATCTTAGATGGCCGCTTGTTAGCATTTAAGACCCCAGACGCCACATTTCAAAGTGGGATGCAGAATGTTTTCATAATAGAATTATTTTGCCAATTGATTTAGAAGTCCCCTTAAACCATGGTCCCGAAACCCCCACCCTTGCTCCACTGGCCTTTGAAGCATTCGGTTTATCCTGGAAACTTCTTTGCTTTTGGTCCAATCCATTTGAGCTGACCTTCCATGTATTGAGTATTGTCCTTCCCTTCACCTAAAGCAGTTCTTATCTACTAACTAATCAGTAAAAAACCCTCCTCCACCCTCCCTCCCTCCCTCCCTCCCCCCCTCGGAACCACAAAAGTGTGTGTTCTTCTCAGTTTATACTATTTCTCAAGATCTTATAATAGTGGTCTTATACAATATTTGTCCTTTTGCCTCTGACTAATTTCGCTCAGCTTAATGCCTTCCAGGTTCCTCCATGTTATGAAATGCTTCACAGATTCCTCACTGTTCTTTATCGATGCATAGTATTCCATTGTGTGACTATACCACAATTTATTTAACCATTCCTCCGTTGATGGACACCTTGGTTGCTTCCAGCTTTTTGCTATTGTAAACAGAGCTGCAATAAACATGGGTGTGCATATATCTGTTTGTGTGAAGGCTCTTATTTCTCTAGGGTATATTCCGAGGAGTGGGATTTCTGGGTTGTATGGTAGTTCTATTTCTAACTGTTTAAGATAACGCCAGATAGATTTCCAAAGCAGTTGCACCATTTTACATTCCCACCAGCAGTGTATAAGAGTTCCAATCTCTCCGTAGCCTCTCCAACATTTATTATTTTGTGTTTTTTGGATTAATGCCAGCCTTGTTGGTGTGAGATGGAATCTCATCGTAGTTTTAATTTGCATTTCTCTAATGGCTCATGATCGAGAGCGTTTTCTCATGTATCTGTTAGCTGCCTGAATATCTTCTTTAGTGAAGTGTGTGTTCATATCCTTTGCCCATTTCTTGATTGGGTTGTTTGTCTTTTTGTGGTTGAGTTTTGACAGAATCATGTAGATTTTAGAGATCAGGCGCTGGTCGGAGATGTCATAGCTGAAAATTCTTTCCCAGTCTGTAGGTGGTCTTTTTACTCTTTTGGTGAAGTCTTTAGATGAGCATAGGTGTTTGATTTTTAGGAGCTCCCAGTTATCGGGTTTCTCTTTGCCATTTTTGGTAATGTTTTGTATTCTGTTTATGCCTTGTATTAGGGCTCCTAAGGTTGTCCCTATTTTTTTCTTCCATGATCTTTATCGTTTTAGTCTTTATGTTTAGGTCTTTGATCCACTTGGAGTTAGTTTTTGTGCATGGTGTGAGGTATGGGTCCTGTTTCATTTTTTTGCTAATGGATATCCAGTTATGCCAGCACCATTTGTTAAAAAGACTATCTTTTCCCCAATTAACTGACACTGGGCCTTTGTCAAATATCAGCTGCTCATATGTGGATGGATTTATATCTGGGTTCTCAATTCTGTTCCATTGGTCTATGTGTCTGTTGTTGTACTAGTACCAGGCTGTTTTGACTACTGTGGCTGTATAATAGCTTCTGAAATCAGGTAGCGTGAGGCCTCCCACTTTCTTCTTCTTTTTTCAGTAATGCTTTGCTTATCTGAGGCTTCTTTCCCTTCCATATGAAGTTGGTGATTTGTTTCTCCATCACATTAAAAAATGTCATTGGAGTTTGGATCGGAAGTGCATTGTATGTATAGATGGCTTTTGGCAGAATAGACATTTTTACTATGTTAAGTCTTCCTATCCATGAACAAGGTATGTTTTTCCACTTAAGTATGGCCTTTTTAGTTTCTTGTAGTAGTACGTTGTAGTTTTCTTTGTATAGGTCTTTTACATCTTTGGTAAGATTTATTCCTAAGTATTTTATCTTCTTGGGGGCTACTGTGAATGGTATTGATTTGGTCATTTCCTCTTCGATGTTCTTTTTGTTGATGTAGAGGAATCCAAGTGATTTTTGTATGTTTATCTTATAACCTGAGACTCTGCCAAACTCTTCTATTAGTTTCAGTAGTTTTCTGGAGGATTTCTTAGGGTTTTCTGTGTATAAGATCATGTCATCTGCAAATAGAGATAATTTTACTTCCTCCTTGCCAATCCGGATGCCCTTTATTTCTTCGTCTAGCCTAATTGCTCTGGCTAGGACCTCTAGCACAATGTTGAATAAGAGTGGTGATAAAGGGCATCCTTGTCTGGTTCCCGTTCTCAAGGGAAATGCTTTCAGGCTCTCTCCATTTAGAGTGATGTTGGCTGTTGGCTTTGTATAGATGCCCTTTATTATGTTGAGGAATTTTCCTTCAATTCCTATTTTGGTGAGAGTTTTTATCATGAATGGGTGTTGGACTTTGTCAAATGCCTTTTCTGCATGAATTGATAAGATCATGTGGTTTTTGTCTTTTGTTTTATTTATATGGTAGATTACATTGATGGTTTTTCTAATATTAAACCAGCCTTGCATACCTGGTATAAATCCCACTTGGTCGTGGTGAATTATTTTTTTGATATGTTGTTGATTGGTATTGGCTAGAATTTTGTTGAGGATTTTTGCATCTATGTTCATGAGGGATATAGGTCTGTAATTTTCTTCTTTTGTGATGTCTTTACCTGGTTTTGGTATCAGGGAAATGGTGGCTTCATAGAATGAGTTACGTTGTATTCCGTCATTTTCTATGCTTTGAAATACCTTTAGTAGTAGTGGTGTTAACTCTTCTCTGAAAGTTTGGTAGAACTCTGCAGTAAAGCCATCCGGGCCAGGGCTTTTTTTTGTTAGGAGTTTTTTGATTACCGTTTCAATCTCTTTTTTTGTTATGGGTCTCTTTAGTTGTTCTACTTCTGATTGTGTTAGTTTAGGTAGGTAGTGTTTTTCCAGGAATTCATCCCTTTCTTCTAGGTTTGCAAATTTGTTAGAGTACAGTTTTTCATAATAATCTGATATGATTCTTTTAATTTCAGTTGGATCTGTTGTGATGTGGCCCATCTCATTTCTTATTCGGGTTATTTGTTTCCTTTCCTGTATTTCTTTAGTCAGTCTAGCCAATGGTTTATCAATTTCGTTAATTTTTTCAAAGAACCAGCTTCTGGCTTTGTTAATTCTTTTAATTGTTTTTCTGTTCTCTAATTCATTTAGTTCAGCTCTAATTTTTATTATTTGTTTTCTTCTGGTGCCGGATGGATTCTTTTGTTGCTCACTTTCTATTTGTTCAAGTTGTAGGGACAGTTCTCTGCTTTTGGCTCTTTCTTCTTTTTGTATGTGTGCATTTATCGATATAAATTGGCCTCTGAGCACTGCTTTTGCTGTGTCCCAGAGGTTTTGATAGGAAGTATTTTCATTCTCGTTGCATTCTGTGAATTTCCTTATTCCCTCCTTAATGTCTTCTATAACCGAGTCTTTTTTCAGGAGGGTATTGTTCAGTTTCCAAGTATTTGATTTCTTTTCCCTAATTTTTCTATTATTGATTTCCACTTTTATGGCCTTGTGGTCTGAGAAGATGCTTTGTAATATTTCGATGTTTTGGATTCTGCAAAGGTTTGTTTCATGACCTAATATGGGGTCTATTCTAGAGAATGTTCCATGTGCGCTAGAAAAAAAAGTATACTTTGCAGCAGTTGGGTGGAGAGTTCTGTATAAGTAAATGAGGTCAAGTTGGTTGATTGTTGTAATTAGGTCTTCTGTGTCTCTGTTGAGCTTCTTACTGGATGTCCTGTCCTTCTCCGAAAGTGGTGTGTTGAAGTCTCCTACTATAATTGTGGAGGTGTCTATCTCACTTTTCAGTTCTGTTAAAATTTGATTTATGTATCTTGCAGCCCTGTCATTGGGTGCATAAATATTTAATATGGTTATATCTTCCTGGTCAATTGTCCCTTTTATCATTATATAGTGTCCTTCTTTATCCTTTGTGGTGGATTTTAGTTTAAAGTCTATTTTGTCAGAAATTAATATTGCTACTCCTCTTCTTTTTTGCTTATTGTTTGCTTGATATATTTTTTTCCATCCTTTGAGTTTTAGTTTGTGTCTCTAAGTCTAAGGTGTGTCACTTGTAGGCAGCATGTAGACGGATCATGTTTCTTTATCCAGTCTGAGACTCTCTGTCTCTTTATTGGTGCATTTAGTCCATTTACATTCAACGTAATTATAGATAAGTAAGTGTTTAGTGTTGTCATTTTGATGCCTTTTTATGTGTCTTGTTGACAATTTCATTTTTCCACTTACTTTTTTGTGCTGAGACGTTTTTCTTTGTAAATTGTGAGATCCTCATTTTCATAGTATTTGACTTTATGTTTGCCAAGTCGTTACATTTTTCTTGGCTTTTATTTTGAGTTATGGAGTTGTTATACCTCTTTGTGGTTACCTTAATATTTACCCCTATTTTTCTAAGTAAAAACCTAACTTGTATTGTCCTATATCGCCTTGTATCCCTCTCCATATGGCAGTTCTATGCCACCTGTATTTAGTCCCTCTTTTTGATTATTGTGATCTTTTACATATTGACTTTAATGATTCCCTGTTTTGGGCTTTTTTTTTTTTTTTTTTAATTAATCTTAATTTGTTTTTGTGATTTCCCTATTTGAGTTGCTATCAGGATGTTCTGTTCTGTGACCTTGTGTTGTGCTGGTATCTGATATTATTGGTTTTCTGATCAAACAATTTCCTTTAGTATTTCTTGTAGCTTTGGTTTGGTTTTTGCAAATTCTCTAAGCTTGTGTTTATCTGGAAATATCTTAATTTTGCCTTCATATTTCAGAGAGAGTTTTGCTGGATATATGATCCTTGGCTGGCAGTTTTTCTCCTTCAGTGCTCTGTATATGTCATCCCATTGCCTTCTTGCCTGCATGGTTTCTGCTGAGTAGTCTGAAATTATTCTTATTGATTCTCCCTTGTAGGAGACCTTTCTTTTATCCCTGGCTGCTTTTAAAATTTTCTGTTTATCTTTGGTTTTGGCGAGTTTGATGATAATATGTCTTGGTGCTTTTCTTTTTGGATCAATCTTAAATGGGGTTCGATGAGCATCTTGGATAGCTATCCTTTCGTCTTTCATGATGTCAGGGAAGTTTTCTGTGAGCAGATCTTCAACTCTTCCCTCTGTGTTTTCTGTCCTCCCTCCCTGTTCTGGGACTCCAATCATACGCAAGTTATCCTTCTTGATAGAGTCCCACATGATTCTTAGGGTTTCTTCATTTTTTTTAATTCTTTTCTCTGATTTTTTTTTCAGCTATGTTGGTGTTAATTCCCTGGTCCTCCAGATTTGCCACTCTGCATTCTAATTGCTCGAGTCTGCTCCTCTGACTTCCTATTGCGTTGTCTAATTCTGTAATTTTATTGTTAATCTTTTGGATTTCTGCATGCTGTCTCTCTATGGATTCTTGCAACTTATTAATTTTTCCACTATGTTCTTGAATAATCTTTTTGAGTTCTTCCACTGTTTTATCAGTGTGTTCCTTGGCTTTTTCTGCAGTTTGCCTTATTTCATTTCTGAGGTCATCGCTGATGTCTTGAAGCGTTCTGTAAATTAGTTTTTTATATTCTGTATCTGATAATTCCAGGATTGTATCTTCATTTGGGAAAGATTTTGATTGTTTTTTTGGGGGGGTTGTAGAAGCTGTCATTGTCTGCTTCTTTATGTGGTTTGATATCGACTGCTGTCTCCGAGCCATCACTAAGATATTGTAGTGATTTATTCAAAGTTGCTCACTGAGTCTTATCTTGTTTTGTTTTCTTTCAATATACGTGGATGGGCTACTAGATTGTGGTGTCTTGATTGTTGTAGCCCTTGACTTACTTATGACCTATTACCAGCTGGTTTGGGCTGTTACCAGATGTATATGCCTGAGTCCATTCACTATTCTTGAGTAGAATCTGATTTTGGGTCATCAAGTGTGTGCTGCACCCTAACACCTATCCACCTTGAGAAGTAGTGGTGATAGTTGTGTGCACCAGATTCTAGTAGCAGCTCAGGTTCACCCTCCAGGGGGGGCAGGATGCTGACAGGCTTCCCCCAAGTGTCAGTGAGGTAGGTGTGTCTCTATTCCTAAAGCACCTTGGTGGGAGGGCTCTGCAGCTGTACCTTAGGCCCCCAATGCAAGTACCTCTACAGATTGGTAGGTGTCACCCTCCTTAGACCCCTAAGGCAGGAGGCTAGGTGGTCTGGGGGGAGCTTCAGCCCTCAGTTCCCTGTTGTGGGTCAGTGAGGGCTCTTTTGAATAAGCAGAGATATCAGACCTGGGAAACTTGTTTTTCCAGTAAATCTGCTTAAAAAAAATGCAGTCAGATCTCTATCAGAAATGCTTTTGCATTATAATAGCCACCTTGTTCCCTATAGGGATGAAAGCCCGAGACTGTGGATCACATATGCTTGGCTGGAGTTGGTTCTGTGTTTTTAGTCCAATTGGGGAAGGATTTTTGGTCCCTGGGTTTTTTGTGGTTGCTTCTCTCAGGCCAGAAGAATGGGTTAGGAAAAGACCAAAAAAAAAGGGAAAAGAGAAGCCGTGGAGCAGTTCTCCCTCTGGCTCAGGAAATTCCAATGTTACTGAAGCTGCCTGGGAAGGGGAGGGGAGGGTTCAGAAAAACAGGAGAGACTAGCACCCCGGAATATAGACAAAGTTACTTATCTTGCTTGGGATGACTATTTTATCTGAGATTCCCAAGGGGCGTGTCGCCTATGTGTGCTGGCTGGGTAGAGATTGCCCCCGAGGGTCAGGCCCGCAGAAGCCGCGGTCATTTCCTCTTCTGCCAATCCAAAGCCCGGCGCCAAGGTTCCCTGGCTGGGGCGCTGCACTCCCGGGTCCAAAACCAGTCGCTGCCTCTCGGGGACTTCTCCTCCCGCCAGCCGCGTCACCGCGCCACCCGAGAAGACCGGCTGGGCCCCCTCCCGGGACCAGTTCAGGGGCATAGGGCTGCGCCCCGTGTTTGCACATTCACAGGATGTCCTGCTCAGCTCCCCTGTGCCCTGTCCAAAGTCCCGCACCAAGGTTCCCCGCCTGGGACGCTGCACTCCCGGCTCCAAAACCAGTTGCTGCCTCCAGGCGACTTCTCCTCCCGCCAGCCATCGCCACGCCGCCCGCACTGACGGGCTGGGCCCCCTCCCAAGGTCAGTTCAGGGGGGTAGGGCTGTGCCCCGTGTTTGCACCATCACAGGATGTTGTGTTCAGCTCCCCTGCTCCCAGTCCTAAGCCCGGCGCCAAGGTTACCTGACTGGGATGCTGGCTCCAGGCTCCAAAAACAGTCTCTGCTTCCCTGTAGTTGTTTGTTCTCTGTCTCTGTCACTCAGGTCAACTCTTTAAATCTGTGTTTGTTGGTCAGGGTTCGTAGATTGTCATGTATGTGATCGATTCACTTGTTTTTCCAAGTCTTTGTTGCAAGAGGGATCCGAGGCAGCGTCTACCTAGTCAGCCATCTCGGCCCCTCCTCGTTTAGATGCCTTTTAAATTGGGTTTTTCCTAATTTCCTTTTCAAATAGTTCACTGCTGAACTAGAGAAGCCCAGTTGATTTTTATGTATTAACCTTATGCCCGCTACTTTGCTGACTCCGCGCATTAGCCTCGGGAGCTTTCTTGTGGATTCTTTGGGACCAGCTTACCCTTTTTGAGGCCAGGCTACAAATCCTGTCTGCACATAAGTATTAGCTTCCATACTGGTCCATCAAAAGTTTAAATCCTTTTCTTTGTTTGTTTTTGGCAGGTATATTTATCTACTCTGCTTCTGAGAATGTTGCAATGACCTCTCTAAAAATTTTATTCTTTATATGAAACCTTTTTGTGCTAAGAAACTTAATATTTTAGCGTTAGAATTCTCACACTCAAGTCCATGGTTCAAACTAGAGATGATGAAGTACTACAATCCCAGTTAACATCAACAATAGGATGAGTCTTCTTTTAAGCTCTAATTTTTTTTTTTTTTAATGTTTTTCTGTCAGATCTTATTAATTCACAGGATTGGTTACATGTCAAAGAAGAATGCAAAGAGGGTATGTCTGTCGTCACTTTATAGGATTGGATTTATAAGACAAGACCAGTAGTAGCTTCTCATTGTCTTGTATGCAGCCAACCTGTACCCCAAAACAGGAGCATCTTAGAGGATGGCTCACAACCTTAACATGAGGGGACCCCAGAAGTAAGTGGTGAAGGTACTGAGATTTGTAACACAAAAGCATATATGCTGTAGTTGGTATTCTTCTTCTGTGAAAATGTAATGTTTTGTAGGTGCTTTATATATTTTATTTAACTACTTACTGGATAAATGTAAAGAATTATAGTAAATAGCCAGAGGTGAAGAAATAGAATACCTGTCTTCAAACTATGTACCTCCCTGACCAAGTCACAACTTTGTCAACCTCCTTACTTGTTATTTGCCGTCAAGTTGATTCCGACTCATGGGGACCCCATGTATGCAGAGTAGTACTGCTCCATAGGGTTTTCAAGGCTATGATCTTTTGGAAGCAAATTACCAGGCCTTTCTTCCAAGGTGCCTCTAGGTGTGTTCAAACTGCCAGCCATTAGGCTAGTAGTTGAGTGTTTAACCATCTGAGCCAACAGACCTGTTTTTATATTAACTCTGAGCCATTTCTTAGAGTCACAGTACCTATGCATTGTACTTAATGCTCTTTGAATGACACATGTACAGAGTAGTCAAACATAGAATACTTTTGGTCTTTGAATAATAAATGCTACGTAGGAGAACTTTTTTTCAGAATGAATTGTCCGTGTGGGAACCTGGCGGTGCCCATTAGCTCTGAGTCCCTCAGCCTTTCCTACCCTCCAGAGACAGATGGGCTTCACTGTGGCCAAACCCACATCCACCAGCTAAAGGCTACTGCTAGACCACCATGTGTCTGTGTTCTCTAACTCTGGGCTGCAGAGTATTTGTTCATCAGTTTTCTTAACTCTGCATATAATGGTCCTCAGAGGGAAAATCCGAGTTGCAGCAGAGGAGACTTTTCTTAAGCATCTATGTTTTTTTCTTCTCAACACTCTAACACTATCACATGGTAAAGTAGAACTGGACTAGCTCTGCTACTTCCTATCTGTAAATTACCTGGGAAAACTGCTTAATCTCCCTATTGTTGTTGGGTGCTATCAAGTCGATTTCTACTCCTGGTGACCCCATGTGGCAGAGTAAAACAGTCCCATAGGGTTTTTTAGGCTGTGATCTTTATGGGAGCAGATTACTAGGTCTTTCTCCTGTGGAGACACAGGGTGGGTTTGAACTGCTACCCTTTCAGTTAGCAGCCAAGTGTTTAACCCATTGTGCCACCGGGGCTCCTTATAGATAAAAAGATTTGAGTTTATAACACCTCTTTCTCACCTGCCTCTTCTTAGTTCCTTTATCTAGGTTTATCTCGGGGGTGTGTGTGTGCATCTGTATGTGTGTATTATTACACAATAGATGCAATAGAAAGCCAGAGTATATGCGATTGAAAACATGGCCTTAGCTATTTCTAAACACATTCAAAGCAGTGAAACATATAAAGATCATGTTACAAGTACAATATTCAGTTCCTTAATCTAACACTAACCACAATATGGCAATACCTGAGTGAAACCAGCTTTCTTAATTGCCAAGAACACTGGTGCGAGGTTTTACTATCTTTGGATTCTATATCAAAACAAAACAAAAACCAAACCCATTGCCATCGAGTAAATTCTGACTGATAGTGACCCTATAGGACAGAGTAGAACTACCCCATAGGGCGTCGAAGGAGTGGTTGGTGGATTTGAACTGCTGACCTTTTGGTTAGCAGCCAAGCTCTTAACCGCTGTGCCACCAGGGCTCCTTGAATTCTGTATACTTTTTTATTAAAATTGTCATTGTCAAATACTCTCTGCTATTCATTCCCTACCCCCACAATATTTATTGGTTTATGTTAAGTCTTGTATTTCTGAGTATTTTCTTTAAAATAAACCGCAATGATATGACATTTTCATTTGTTCTACCATTTTATAAAATATTTACTAGTATTTTTTTTTAAGTGTGCTTTGGTGAGCATGATCCAAAGTTTAGTTTCTACTCCGTCATTTCAGAAAATGTATGATTTTCTAGAAAGATAAATATGCAGAGAGGTTTGTGAATAGCAAGGAAGTAATATTTTATATCCACTATAAAGCAAAATTGTTTATAAAGCAAAATTGTTTCTTACTACAAAAAATAAAGCAATAGAATTATTAGGGATAGAAATTATATTATCTCAGCAGTTTGTGAATGACAGATGAATTAGGCATACAAGTTGATGTATCTTCTTATGTAAACTATGTTGTCTTTTGCATGTTTTATGTTACCTAAAATTCTTGGGTAAATGGCCCTTGCTGAGTTTTTAAGCTCAGATTTTACTTGTCTTTCAAACAAAACAAAACGACTGATATGTTGCGAAACTGCCATGTGCCAGGTGCTTTCTCCTGTGCTACCTCATTGAATTCCATACAGCGTAGGTAATAATCTCCCCATTTTTATAGTCTAGTCAGAGTTCATCCTTTTTCCATGTTGCCCCTCTTCCAGGGCATTAAGAGCCACTGTGGGCTGAACTGGACCTGGAAACTTCAATAAGCAATACTCTTGCCTGTTGGTTAGCGCAGAATGGTGCCAAGGGTAGCAGACCTAGCCAGTCAGGGCCACCATTATCTGATTCTCATCCTGGGATCATCTGAGCCAAGGCCCAAGTGAGCGCTAACTGAGTCAAGCCTTGTGGGGCCTTAGAATGTCCCAGCCATACGCGGATCTCCTGAACTAAGGTAGAACCAACTGCAGCTCGTCTTTCTGGGATTGCTCTGTATTGCCTCCCACATCTTCCTCAGCTTATCCTTATGATCTGACTTGAAATGGTCTGGTTTTTAGAATGTAGGCGATGTAAAGGACATGAGACTTGAGGTCTGATGGGAGCTTGAATGACCCCTCAAAACTCCTTTTTTTTTCCCCTCTCTCTTTTTCTCTCTCTTTAATTGACATTGGAGAGGCCTACCTGGGTTGTAGTAAGCCAAAAAACCAAGCCCACTGCCATAAACTTGACTCATAGTGACCATATAGGGTAGAGTAGAACTGCCCCGTAGGATTTCAACATCTTTAACGCAGAGCGGCTGGTAAGTGAATTGCCAACCTTTGTTGTTTGGGTTGGCAGCCAAGCACTTGCACTGACCAACAATAAAATCTTCCTTAATCTGTTTTCATATGAGCCCCTTGAGATTTTTATAGCAAAACTATCAATCTTTAATCATTTTTAGCCAATGTAGTTCTGATAGAAAGGTTCTCAGCAGAGCTGAAGAAGCATGAGGCCCCTGTTGGGTGTTGTCTTTCTGCCTCCAGTTATAGTATTCCTGGTGCTCTCACCCTGCAGCCTTTGAGGCATGCTGAGAATTGAGTGGGGGAAGGGGAAGGTTAGAGTCCAAAATTTTTAGCATTCCAAGAGGTTTTTTGCAAATATCAAACAACTTTCTTTCTGTGTTCCTTTCCAGAAAGTAAAATCTTAAAATATTTTTATGTCTCTTTGGCCCAAAGCAGTATGCATGTAGAGATATAAAGTGATAACTTGACAAGATTCTAAAAAGGACCAAACATCAGATAAGACTAAAAGAACGGCAGATAAGTGAGTCATTTTTCAGCAGTGATACTTCCTTCAGTTTGTTTTGCACGTTGCCAAACTGACTCACGAAACCAAATTCTAGAAGCCCACAGGGCCTTACCTTAAGCTGATTAAAATCATGATACCTTACATATCTGCAGAGCTTTATAGTCTTCAGAACACATTCATTTTGTCGTAAGTATCCTATATCACCTCTTCTAACCTGTTGCATATTATTTTTGTTCAAGAAACAACCAGAGAATTATAGTTTGTACTTCAAAAGGTCACCCTAATATTCTAAGGAGAATTGATACAATCTATAAGGATTTCCTTTCTTTATAAGCACCCAGATCGTGATTTCTAATGCCATTCTCCAATCAAAGGAAGCAGGGCTTCTTGGAGAAATGGCTAATTCCGGGTGCGGGACAGGAATATACAAGTTGAGCCTGGAGCATCTTGTAGAGCCAGGAAGTCAGAAGAAAAAGTTCGGAAACACACAATGATGGGAGCGCACCAAAGGGAGTCGGGAGCCAACTGAAAAAGCTCCCAGCGGCCAAAGCTGGAATAGTTAAGCAACCAAATAAATAATGCCATATTGGATTATAACGTAAAGTATAAAACAAATATCCATGAGTCCATACTGATACACAGAAATGAGTGAACGGTCAAACAAATAAACAAACAGACAAATCTCCCATGTAGAAGAATTCCAAATAATTGATGTAGACACTCTCCCCCAAAGGAGGTGATGCATAACTGCCCACCCCTTATATGTGGTCTGTTCATAGTGTCTTCCTCCCAAAGAGTACAGCATGGAAATGGGAGGACAGAATAACGTTTCAGTGGAGAAATTGACAAATACCGCCTCAGCCAGATGATCAAGGTTAGCGTCATCTGTGATAAGTCATGTTGATGGCATGTACCCTTGATGTATTTGATGAGAATAGCACTTTACCTATGTGGCCGTCCTCCCAAAAAAACATAACTCCAGTCTAATCTTGAGAAAAACACCAGACAAAGTCAAGTTCGGGAACAGTCTACAAAATCCCTGACTAATACTCCAAGGATGTGACCCTTAACGGAAGCAGACTGCAACATCTTTCTCCCGAGGAGCAGCTGGTAAATTCGAACCAATGACCATTCAGTTAGCAGCCGAGCACTTAACCACTGCACCACCAGAGCTTCTTTAGCTAATAATAAACCCCAAAAAACCCATTGCCATCGAGTTGATTCCAACTCATATCGACCCTACAGGACAGAGTAGAGCTGCCCCATAGAGTTTCCAAGGAGCAGCTGGTGGGTTTGAACTACCAACCTTTAGGTTAGCAGCCATAGTTCTTAACTACTGTGCCACCCCAGGGCTTCTTAGTTAATAATACTGTCTCAGTATTGGTCCATTAGCCGTGACAAATGCACCATCCTAATGTAGGATGTTAATAATTGGGGGGGGACTCTGTGTGGAGTAGATGGGAGCTCTCGGTACTCTCTTTGCAACTTTTCTGTAAAGCTAAATCTATCCTAAAATAAAAAGTTTATTTAAAAAAAAAATCTGCTTCTGTAATGATTACAGCCTTGGAAACCCTATGAGGCAGTTCTACGCTGACCTATAGGGTCCCTATGAGTCAGAATCAACTTGAAGGCAATGAGTTTTTTTGTTTTGTTTTGGTGGTAGGGTCAATTGAATAGGCCTCTTGCTGTTTATTGGCAGTGATCCTGTGAAAGATGAGGGTAGTAGAGTGGGTAGTCTGGATGGAAGGAAGTAGACTGATTTCAGGAGTTTTTATGAGTTTTTATGAGGCAGAATCAACAGGAGTTAGAAGTGATGTCCTGGGGAGGTGGGAGAGAGCGATGTCACGGTTAACTCCTAAATATCCTGCTCTCGATGCTCTAGATAAATAGTCCCCTTAATTTATGGCGATTGAGAGCCATGCGAGACCCACTGATCACAGCCGAGGGCAGCAGTGGCAGAATAGACTGGAAAGAATATGCTGCAAACATAGGATTGAGAAGCAGGCCGTTTTCCCTAATACAATTCAGCCATCTTGTAGAATTCGAGAAATTCCCAAGCCACGGGGATTCAATGACTGAATTCCTGAAGAGACTTTGTATCGAATTGGCTGTAGGAAGCACTTCTGCCCCAAATAGTCTAATGGTGGGAAACTCACCTTTTCACAGGGCAAATTCATTTTAATTTTAGACAACTGACAGGATGATGTGTTTATTCACGTTAACCCAAAATATTTAGGGAACTTTGAAAGTTTGATGTCTTGTTGACCCAATTAGGTAACGAGCATGGTTGCTTTTATTAGTTTTAATAACCTGATTGCAAACCTAAGAGGCTAAATGTGCTTAGCATGGGGCTTTACCGTCAGGTGTCATTTGTACAATACAAACATGACAGCAGTCAAGTAGCAGTAAGTCCTGTCTGTCAGCAGAAGTACAGAAGACATTTAAAGTAAGAAAACTAAATAAACAGTCATTATTCGACAAGAGCTTGATGGATTGTCGCTATTGTCAAAATAGATACAGACCGGCTTGAACAGAAAAGGGATTTTACTTTGTTTCATAACTCTGAAGATCAGCGGTAGATGGGACTTCCAGCTCTAAAGCAGGCATTACTATTTGATGGGGCCATCTGGTTTACCCCTGAGTGCCACAGGACTGCGTGAGAGCAATAAAGGCATCCTGGCTCTGGACAGCCATTCCCAAGGTGTGCAGTTTTTGAAACGTGTCACTTTGCTCTTTATTTTTTTAATTAAGTGGGATTTTAACAAGAGAGATAAGCATTAGCACATGGCAGGTTCTGCCTGCCTTAGCCAACATCCGTGCCCTGGGGATGTGGAGACAGCGAAAATAAATGCCCTGACGTGCTAAAGGACATGTGCCTGGCCTTCAGGGAGCTGCCCCAGAGGGCAATTTACATTTTTAAGTGACTCCTGGGGAGTCGTACAGATATATGTCACATTCAAAGATGACACTATTGAAACTCGTAGCTTGCCACACGTGAGCTATGCTGTTGGAAAGAAATCCTTAGATGGATTTCAGTGGGTTACTCAAAAGTTTATTAAACACAGATGATCACCATTTCCCCCTTGTAGTCAGACCTTCTCTCACTCACCTCCCCTTCATTCTGCTTTTGTCTCATAGCACATACTTACTTCCTGACATAATTATTTGTTGTTTTTGTTTGGTTTTGCTGTCCAATCAATTCCGACTCCTGGAGACCCCATGTGTTACAGAGTAGAACTGCCCCATAGGATTTTCTTGGCTGTAATCTCACCTTGGAGACTCTATGGAGAAGTTCTACCCTGTCCTATAGGGTCGTACAAGCTCTGTGAGGGCTTGGAGACCGAATGTTATGCTCACTGCTGTGTCCCCAGCATCAGGAATAGGGCTTAACACATAGGCTCTTGATAAATATTTGTTAAATGAAGTTGAATTAAATGATTATCAAAATATACTTAAAAGGTCAAATGTTTCTTGTGATTATTGAAATGGAAACAGGTTTTCGTTTGCTTCATTCTGAAAATCTCTGTTATCACATAAATATTTCCAAGTATTTTGTAGGCCTAAATTTTTTTGAGAATGTAAAATTCTTTTATAATGTAAAAGAAAACATAGGGACAGAGAGAGAGTAAGGGTTTTCTGTCCCACCCTTGTTCACTACCTCTCATCTTCTCAGATTTCATGTTATCGTGTCTCCCTAGTTGTCTGGGTGTCAGGTTTTTGCATTACCTCCTCCTGCCCCTGGCCCAGCTCCCTCCTGCCCGCTACATCCTACCTCCGATCCTTGTTTAATTGCCAGCTTCATGGGCCTAAGTCTCTTTTTTAATCAAGGAGCCTCAATTAACAGATTGCAGGAAGCCATAGCTCTTAAGTAAATGCTATCTGTTTGACTTGTGGAGATGGTTCATATTCTTTCTTTGTAGAGTATTTCTGATAAGCCCCACAAATATTTGTTGCACTGTTCTACAAAGTATAGTAAAATAGATTCTTCTATGGTATAATTTTTATAATGCAAGACTACCAAGTCAGTCTGGCAAATTACTAAAGTTATATAAGTAATAGCATTCAAGTGGAAAATACTTCCATTACTGTAGGATATCAGCGATAACTCTTGCAAATTGATTTAAAAGGAGCTAGACAATCTATGACTGTTAACATGCTTTGTTATATAAGGTAAGTCAGCTGTTGGAGCTTAATGAAAGCAGGCCCAAATCTAGTCCCTTGGCCTTCAATACCTCCTTTTGATGTTTCATTCCCCGCCCCCCCTCCCGCCCCGAGGTACTGTGTGTGTTAGCTTCCCAGGATCACTTGCTTCCAGCCCCACTGCCTTTGCAGCCTAAGCTTGAACAGCTGCCCAGAGTGCTGTCTTTCATCCCAACTTATGGTTTTAATATCCTTAGATTGATGACCAGTAAATGATCTAACACAATGAAAAAATGGTGTTACTGGTGATGTTGATTTACTTAGCTCAGCAAACATTTACTGAGTACTAAATAAGAATAAAGGAGCTTTGGTGGTGCAGTGGTTAAGCACTTGGCTGCTAAATGAAAAGTTGGTGATTCAAAATCACCCAGCAGCTCTGCAGGAGAAAAGACCTGGTGATTTGCTTCCATGCATGAATATTATAGACTAGGAATCCCTATGGGGCAGTTCTACTTGTCACATGGAATCGCTATGAGTCAAAATCAACTTGACGCACCTAACAACAACAAATAAGAATAATACACGGACCCTGCATTGTGCAGGCCAGAGTGTTGTGTGTACGTGGGGGGTGTTGCATCCTTGTGAGCATTACAGACAGGAGCCAGCTCGGGAGGTAAAACTGCAAACAGGTGCCTGCTTTGGGCTCTGCAGTCCTGCACTAGGCCACAGGGCTTGTTAACTGAGGGCTGGTTGGAACTCAGTCCCTCCTTACCCCCCTAGCTACCTTATACTCAGCGCCTGTTAGATAGCCAGAGGAGGCAGCCCTGGGGATGAGCACTGCGGGGAGGTACTATGCTGCAGAAACATTCATAAAGAAGACAGAATGCCTGGCCTCTGCAAGGCTCTCAACACGCCTGTGGTATTGATGGGGTCCAATTTTAGAGTCTGCAGCCTACTGTCACCAGATGCCATTCCCAAAA
The DNA here is from genome assembly GCF_030014295.1 of Loxodonta africana. NCBI lineage: Eukaryota > Metazoa > Chordata > Mammalia > Proboscidea > Elephantidae > Loxodonta > Loxodonta africana. The sequence continues at coordinate 24,523,619 of NC_087364.1, forward strand.
GGCATCCAATCTGCTCCTCCAGTCAGATAGCATTCCATAAAAATCAGAGGTGCCCACTCTCTGAATAGCCACTTAAGTGCCCTTTGCTTATAAAGAGAAAGGAAAAGGTCCAACACTGGAACTAAACAGATAATAGGATTTGAGATGCAGAGAACTCAAGCCAAAATACAAGGTCAGTATTCCAGAGATACAAATAAACAAAAAGGATAATGTATGGGTGTTATAAGTGAAAAGCCCTCATGGAAAAGTGTCCTTTTTTTTTTTTTCCTAAATAAATTGGCTTTGTAACTTAAGGAATAAATAATCCATGTGTGTTATGGTAACACATCAGGCTGATAGCTGCCTAATACCAGGCTAGAAACTGATAGGCATTTTGGGTAATTTTGACAGTGTAGGGTAATAGAAACCACATGGCATGTTGATCTGTTTACATCAATAAAAGGAAGTTGCCTTTACCAGGGAATGATAAGTCCTTTTTATCTGCTGAACTTAACCGAGCCTCTAGTATTCTTGGGTGTTCCTTTTTTTCATATTTGATTCAACCAACCTAAAACAAAAATCCTCACAACTGGACCAATAAGCAACATCATGATAAATGGAGAAATGGTTGAGGTTGTTAAGGATTTCGTTTTACTTGGATCCACAATCAACACCCGTGGAAGCAGCAGTCAAGAAATCAAAAGACGCATTGCATTGGGCAAATTGGCTGCAAGAGATCTCCTTAAAGTGTTAAAAAGCAAAGACGTCACCTTGAGGAATAAGGTGTGCCTGATCCAAGCCATGGTGTTTTCCATCGCCTCATATGCATGTGAAAGCTGGGCAATAAATAAAGACTACGAAAGAAGAATTGACACTTTTGAACTGTGAACAAATATGTCTTGGAAAAAGTACAACCAGAATGCTCCTTGGAAGCAAGGATAGTAATACTGCGTCTCACATACTTTGGACATGTTATCAGGAGGGATCAGTCACTGGAAAAGGGTATCATGCTTGTAAGAGGAAGGACCTTGACAAGATGGATTGACATAGTGGCTGCAGCAGTGAGCTCAAGCATAACAACAATTGTGAAGATGGCGCAGGACTCTGCAGTGTTTCCTTCTGTTGTGCATAGGGTTGCTATGAGTCAGAACTGACTCAACGGCACCTAACAACAACAACAACAATTCTAGCTAGCCAACAGACTCTGGGCACTTTAAACAGGAAAAATTTAACTCTTAACCTCTATCACCCCTGCACTAAATTATGTCTATTTTAGGCACATTTCATTTCAGTACAGCGCCTCAGATTCTGCCCACTGGATGAGTGAGTATTGGTTGTAAAGCAACTGGATAGAAGGGGTAGGTAGAGGGCCCTGGTAGACAGAAGGGCCGTTGCGACCTGATCCCACTTGACTTGTGTCTGGGTCAGAGCCCGCACCTCTTACTAAACCACGTGCATCCGTCAGGGAGTCCTACTTTGGAAGTTCCTGCGGAATGATCTCCAAGAACACTGTTGTGCACAGCACCTCAGAAGGAGATTCATCGTGAAGGAGGGGTCGAGGGATCGTGACATACAGGTATGCCCTGGAGGCTTGAAGGGACAGTATCTTCAGTCCCCTTAACACTGTGCTGGTAGGTGGTGTGTATCATCCCCATTTCATATATATGGAAATTAAGGCCCAGAGAAGTTAAGAAATTGGCCAGTGTTGCAAAGCTATTAAATAAAAACATACTTCAAATTCAACTCAAGTCAGGCTCCTTTCAAAACCCTGTGGCACCCACTTCATCTGCTCACTCACAGGACTCTACATCTTGACCCCTCTGTGAATGAAAGACCATTAATTACAGCAAGTTTCCTACTTGCTGTGTGAACTTAATGTAGCCCTCCTTCGTTTGTGTCCCCGTTTAAGATAATGTCTCTGGAGTTTGACTTTATTTGAGGTCTGAGAGCTCTTTTTTTCCCCCCAAGTAAATATCTTCTTAATAGACATACTCTAAGAAATATACTGTAGATTCCATTTTTAGACTAAAAACAATTTAGGTAATATTTTCTCAGCCTGTTTTGATTGAGTAATGGAAGCAGCTTCTTTAAAGATGGTTACTTACAGATGGTATTCTTAACATGTGGCTACCAGTGTGTGCTGCTGGCAATGGGTTAAAAACAGATGTCATTCCTCCAAAGCTCTTGATCTAGCTTCTAAGCTTTCCTTTGACCTCCCTGGGGCATTGAGCTTCAAGGGCTGAGGAAATTAGGAGCCAGGAGCGCCTCAGACAGGCCTGATGTTAGGGATGCACTGATGAGTTACATTTAGAAGGCATACCAATGACTGTAAAATAAAAAATAAGAATAAAAGTAGAGAGAGCAGATTTGGGTTGAGGAATTGAGATTGGCACTTGCTAACCAACTCTTGTTTGATATGTTGCCATGGAGCATAGCGACAAGGAAATTTCTCTTGGTTTAACTGGGTCATTTCCTGAAAGCTTGTTTACAAGATACCTTCTGGTGTTTATTTAGGCCTTTCCAACTATCTCTTCCAAAAGAAACTTTTTCCTTTTGACTCTGATATAATATTAATAGTGAAACTAGATCAAGGAATTATCATACCTAAACCTAATTTCTTTTTTACTTAATAGTTCATTTTTTGGCGGGGGGGACACTGGTGGTGTAGTGGTTAAGTGCTGTGGCTGTTAACCAAGAGGTTGGCAGTTCAGATCCACCAGGTGCTCCTTGGAAACTCTATGGGGCAGTTCTGCTCTGTCCCGTAGGGTCACTATGAGTCGGAATCGACTCGACGGCAGTGAGTTTGGTTTAGTTCATTTTTGCTTTAAAGGTTTTTTATTTATAGAATAATCCCTCCTTAATCTCGAAGTTTTCACATCTCAAGATTCTGAATAACATTATCAAGTTGCTTTTCTTGATAAGTTAGGGTATGTCAAGTAAGACATGTTTAGTTTTTAAATCTCTTTCCCGACAGTACTAAATGTCTGTTTAGTTTTGACTAAGCTGTAGGGCCAGGAGTAAGGCTACACTCCACCCTCTCAAGCAGTTTAAACAAAACAAAACTTTAGACATTTCTTGAAATCTAAAATCACACGCTCAAAATAATTGAAATTTCAACAGTACACCCACCTTCGGCTTCCTTTCCACGCACATGCCTTTCACTTCAGGATAGGGGCTTTATGCCAATACTGCAATTAGGAAGACTCATTTCTACTGCTTTTACATTTTTCTAGTTGAATAACAGTAGTAATAATGAGAACAACTACCACACAAAAACATTTGTTCAGTGTTTTCAGCCTGTCAAGTACTATACTAAGCACATATTCTCATTTAATTCTCTAAATAGTCCAAGGAGTGGTGAAGTCGTCTACTTGCACAAGGTTGTGGAACAAGGATTATTTCCACAGATGGTGGAACTAGGATTCAGATTCAGGCACTCTGACTTATCTTGGGTGGACTGGTAATTCCTTAAGCTTCTTTTTCAGGTTATAACAGGAAGCTTTTGCTTTGGAAACAGTTGCGTGTGTATTCCACTCTTTTTCCCCTTGCTCTACTATAATTCTTGGCAACTGAGTTGCCTTGTCATAAATACTGATGCTCAAAGAAGCTGTAATGTTCTCAGAGTGAGATACTGTGGGGGCCAGTCTGAAAGGTGGCATAGCAAAACGGTTTTATGACAAATAAGATGTGTTGACTGAGAGTGCATGAGTAAACGCAGGTATAGCAGGTTTAGGTTCTTTGCAACATACTCGCTAGCGAAAACCTTAACTTGCACAGCAAAACGAGAATATATGAGAAAAGCGTGTCGTGGAATTAGACTTAGAATTTAGTGACTCTAAGATTACAACATAGTTTCAATAATAGAGGTAAATGGCAACCCAGAATAATAGCCAAGTAAATGAAATCCCTAATCTTTGGCTTATTTAGATATTTACTCAGTTTAGCCTCCGAAATAGCTGAGAGCTTTTTGGAAGAAAGAAATAGAAGGGCACACCTGCGTTCTCAGGGCTAAGACCTCCCTTTTGTAAATGCACTGACTTTTTTAAGAGGGTGTGTATGTGTTTAATGTGTGGGTGTGTTTGTTTAAGGAAGACATTGAGCTTCAAAAGGCAAAATGTTTTGTAACCAAGAAATGTAAATAGGAACCTTTAAATCTGACAATGAAATTAAAACAAACCAGTTTGTAAACAGAGCACATATGTGAGGATCAGTGTGCTGGATCAGCTCTCTGGCAAGAAGTCCAGAGCCTCCACGTGGGTGCAGTCAGTACCTCCACGAAGATCTGAGGTCTGAACACCAGGGATAAGCACCCAGCCTAGGGAGCTATCGAGTTTTTTTAAGTTCAAAGGAGGAAAGGAATTTCACTTTCTGGCTGATATTCTGGTTTTCTCAGGAACTGATTGTAGATAGTAGGAATCCACCTTTAGAAAGAGGTGTGGGCAACCGCAGCCTTGTAGCAGAGAAAAACTTCAAAGTCAGGGGTGAGCCATACATTTGCCCCAGGCTTGGGAGAGACAGACCTGGAACGAGAGTTCTCATCTCATAAAACCCACTGAAGAGTTCTCAAACTGCCCGGCCAGCCTTTGTAGCTACAATTCTCAAGCTGCCTGAGCTGAGTTTGGCACATGGAATTATTTCAGCATAGAAAATCGCCATTAACAACAATTATGGGTGGTGGTTTCACAGCATGGTTAATGTAATTGATATCACTAAATTGTAGATGTGAAAAATGTTGAACTGGCAAATGCTGTGTGTGTGTCTATCTTTGCAACAGTAAAAATAGCCGTTAAATATTATGGTGGGTTTTTAGAAATGGAAATACTCAGAAACTCCTTTTACTCTTCCCAAATTTCCGTATAGATAATCTGCTTTTCAGTATATCTAGATGACTGCTGGTAACGGAGAACAGGAATCACACAGACAACCAAACATCTCAAGGATCAAAGGCTTTATCTTACTAGTTTTGATCTCTTCTGGATGCACCTCTTATCGCAGCTGCCGACAGATAGAAATATGGATTGGTTTTAGTTACATCTTCTGTTGGTTTCCTGTATTAAATAAACAACTCTGATAAGAAGCAGAAGGCAAAGTGTAGAAAAAAGTAAAGTACGTGATCATTCATTAACTGGATAATTAGCCTCTGGCTGCAAGTTTTATGATAAAATCTCAACTACTTAATCACGGCTCAATGTTTTGGAGTTCACATTGTGCAAAAATAATGAGCAGCCTCACCCTTCAATTCTTGACCTGGGAAATAGGCTTTTATAAACCTTTGGGTCTGATTGTTAGTGTTACCAGTTACTGAGCCGAGTGTGTGCTGAGTGCACCATCTTATGTAATCCTTATAACGGTCTAGCAAAGTAGATGTTATTTTGCCAATTTTACGAACATCAAGGAATTTTTATACAACTCTAGCATTTTACTTGTACTCAGATTGCTTCCAGCAGAAATGAGGCTTCAGGAAGTTAAGTTGTCTGAGGTTTAGGGTTAGGTTTTTGGTTCTGTGTTGTTGAATTTATCAGTAGTTCCTTGACAAGCCTTCAAACGAAAGCCTTTCTGTAGTCTAAAGAGAAGCTTTAGACTGGAGTTTTCAGTAATATGCTGAACCAGATAATGTTCCATTCAGCCCAAAATTCTCACCTGAAAGTGCCCCAGGGGCTGTTTCTGGAATGCGTGGTAGTTACTCTGTTGCGTTTTCATAGGTGAGCTGTCATCTGGGTGGGGATCCCTACGACGGCTCCTTTTTTGGAGCTGAGGTCTTTCCTGGTTCACCACACTGTTCCCTAAATAAATTGCTATCTGTGGGCCTTCAATATAAACCTGGCTGATTTAACTAATTTCAACCAAGTACCAGTGCTGTGTTTGAAATGTAAGGGTATGACTAGCTTTTAGCACTGGTTTTAAAAGAACTGAAAAGATATTTGTCCTTGGCCATCTTGGCCTCTGAAGGTCCGGCCAGTTCTGAGGGGAGCCAGGACTACATTCACCTACCCCCAAATATGGAGAGCCAGGCCTCATTTCTCTTGGCAGCCTAGGAAAAGCACCCAGTCCATGCTGCTTGCATTGCACAGTTGAAAACCCACAAGGATGCTTCCTTCCCTGACTCCAAAGGAAAGAACCCATTTCGCAAGAATCCACAAATGATGGAGACAGCCCCCCACCCTGTGCCTCCTACCATTCTCTTTCCCATCCCCTCATCACACCCCTTAGTCAAACGAAGATATCAGTATCCCCCAAATATCAAGTCCCTTTTAATAACTTGTGAGCTGATCTTTTTGTCAGTTGGGAATCTTCTTTAAAGAACTAGAACCAATGATATGGAAGAGGTCACAAAGTGGAAAAGAGAACTAGAAACAGCTCAGAAGAGGCAGGAATAAAAGGAGCTCTGATGTGTGATCTCAGGAGCCTGGTGCCAGCATGAATCTGCTCCAACCACCTTCAGGCCTCCTATTGTTTCTGCTCAAGACTCAGATGCCAGGGAGAGCACTTCGCCTGAGCCTCGTTGGGCACTGGGCAGGTGGGAGCGCCCTTTGAAGCCCATAGCACTTCCTAAATTGTGGCTGGAGAAACGATAGCTCATTTTCTGGTTTAATTGGTTTCCTCAGGCCCAGCTGATCAGTGGTTCTCACACATTAGTGTGAAGACAGATGACTGATCCCACTCCCAGATTTTCTGATTCTGAGAACCTGAGGCAGGAACAAGGAATTTGATTTTAACGTGTTCCTAAGTGATACCAGTGATACTAGTGTGGGAACCACACTTTAAAAACCTCTAGATAATACATTTCTGTAAGACAGATTCTCAGCGGCTTTTACATCTGGCACCTTCCTGATACATAACGTGATTTTTTTCGTCTGCCCTAAGTCCACATTAGGCATTCAGGTACAGATGGAGAGAATAAATGAAGGAAATGGAAAACCCTTACAAAAGCTCTCTTTATACTTACTCCATTCCTCTTTGCCTTTCACTATTAAAACTTTGATCTGCACTGATCAAACACAATCACAATTTATTTTGGGGGCACCCTCGGTTGGTGTTAAGCAATATTTGAAATAGACTCACAGAGGAGATGTAACTGTTTCACTTCTCTTCCAAGGTTCAAATACTTGTGATGGTTTTTAGCTGCCTCGGTAATCCCCAGTGCTGCCTAGGTAATCTCCTGTGCTCCCTACACTAAATGATACATGAGCCATCTCACCCGGGCACTGAGGAAGGGAGACCAGAACAAGATTTCTTCTCTGCTGTGTGAGGTTGGTTTAGGGTGTTTTCAAGTCTTTGTATTAATTGTACATCCAAAAGGGCACTCGGGATTAAAAAGTTCCTGCCATGAGGACATTGCTATTTAAAGGACGGTCTGGTTAGATATTATATTTTACAAAATAACAGGGTGTAAGCTCTGAAGTCACGAAACACTTGCTGCTTTATGATGTACTGGACACATCCTGAGACGGGAAGAACTTTTCTTGGTAAAAACATAGAAATATGCAGATTTAGGAGCCCTGTAAGGACCAAGGGCTTCTGTTTGCAAGGGCAACCACAGATACCTGGAGGCCACCCAGAAGACACCCCAAAGTGCAAAGCTATGAGGCACTGTCTCCCAGTGTGAAGCCTACGGAAGAGCTCTAGCAGCCACCTGGCTGGCATGACTGAGACTGTGCCCTGCTGAAAAGTGGCTCTTTGTCACACATGACAGTGTGTGTCCCTATCACACTTTTCAAAACCAGCTCACTGCCACCCAGCAGAGACTGTGCCCAGCGTCTTTGTCCTCATCACCAGTTAGAGTGAGCATTGCATAGTTGTACCTGCATGTAAGGTACAAATTGCCAGAATACAGGGCATGACTAATGCATTTGGTACATGTGGACATGGGTGGCGTTAGGAAGCAATGAGACTTTCTTTTTCAGGATTTCTCCACACGTTTGTGTTTTGTCACATTAAGGATCTGATAATGAAGTATAGACATTTTTAGAATGTACATTATTTTACAAAATTATAGGACATGAGGTAATATAGTGCTTTGAGAGCATGGGCTCTGGGAGCAGACTGCCAGGCTTCAAAGCTTGCACCATCATTTAAGAGTCATGGGCTCTGCTTTTGCCTCAGTTTTCTTTTTTGTCAGATAGGCTCCTCCCAGGTTTGTTTTATGATCAAGGGAGTTATACACTTAGCACAATCTCTGGCACATAGTACATAGTACCTGCTCAACAAATAGCTCTCGTTACCATTCTGTTGTTGCTCTTGACCTCGGTCTCTCTGGTAAGCACTTTCTAGATCATGGTCTGTGGGTCAGGTCTTCACACATGTCATCTCCATCTTCACTTGTGTCCAACTCTGTGTCAGCAGCCAGCAGAGACGATGGCGCACAGTACCACGTGGAGACCCTCCTGCTTACAGAGTCCATCTTGGCATCCTTTGGATATCATAATTTATTTTAGTCAGGCCTGGAAAAATTGCCCTAGTGCTTCAAGGTTATGAAACATGCTAGTTTGTGCAGAGCAATTGAGATGAAAAATGTTCTGGCTTGTACCATCTTTTATTTGCCTATTTGCCTCTCTGGTAAAAATGAGGGAATTAAAAAAGGCATCATTCTTCAACTACTCGTTGTATATTCTCTATCCGTCTGAGTAGGACAAATGGGTAAAACTCAACTACCAATTTTCCTTTTTGTGAACTAATATGTGAACTAACGCAATTTTGTCTCTTATATTGCTATTGACACTTTGCTCTTTTCAGTTGTAAAGTTGTTCCTTTCTTTTCATTCTTTTGACTAAATCCATCCATCCATCCCCCCCCACCCAATTTTAGATGATTTCCACGATGAAGTATCTATGTAAGTCCCACCCACTTATGGATTTAACAGCTCCAACCTTGTTCCCAGAGGCTCCTAAGGAATTACAAGCCTAATCGTCACCCTGTTAAAATGAAGATCCGAAGTCAGCTTTAAAAAATCAAAGTTTTTGGAATTTTTTTTTTTTTTGACTGTACACATATATAAAAGCTAACTTAAGTTTTCTTATTTGTGAAACTGTCTGAAAACACTGGGTTTTTCTTTTAATTCCCCGAATAGAGGTTAGTTCATATTGACACTTGCAAAACACTTTAATTAAAGTGAGGATACTGTAACAACGTACCACGAGAATTCTTGCCCCGTGTAACTGTACCTTATCCCTTAGGGTCCTATTTTCCTCCTTCTGAGCCTTCATCTTTAGCAATCACATGACACACAAAATTAACAAACAAGCTATTTAGCTCTGACCATTTTTTATTTAAAAATGCAATGCATATATGTACATGTGTGTATATATATATATATTTTTTTTTTCCTCTTATTGCCATGGTTCCCATGGTTCCCATTCTCGGACGTGCAAGAAGGGTGTAGGAGGAGAAACTGGAGAAGGATCTGTGTGGGCTGGTGTTAACTGTCGAGAAGGTTTGAGACGGTCATATTTATACTGGCAGTCTATTGAATGAAAGTGAGCCATTTCAAAGGAGCAGGAGCCGCACATAGCTGCATAGGTTGGCTCTGAATACATGGGTTTCACCTTCTGACAGTTCTAGTCATTGTATTATAAATGACCAGTCACTTAATTGTAGACATGTTTCAAATAATAAAAGGAAGAAAACGCTGAAATAGGTTCATACCTTCCATTGAAAGCCATGTTTAAATGTTTTTCCTACAAAATATTCTCTGTATTGAGTCCATGGTACCTGACTTAGGTTACTTGAAGGTACAGTGTGAAATGTGCACCTTTAGCGCTCATCAAAGACCCAACATTTCTGTCATCAGTGACACAGCTGGACCAGAGGAGAGGCCTTCTCTCATCCATAGAGATTATTTTACTGTTTAAAAAATAGTGTTTTAGTTTTAGTTTCGAAAATGAAGACATACCAATGACATTCTCTTCCAGTAACTGTTCCTTATTTTCCAGGTGTTTCTTAAGATGGAGATATTAGAATTTGAATTTGAATACGGTTGGAAATATTTTGGTCTGCAGTTGAAAATATTACAACATTCTTTATTACAACATTCTTATTGCTCTTAACTACCCCAGGTCTAGTTAGTGGCTTGAAAGCCTCTGTTGGGATATACTGTTTTGACACCCACCATGTTGGGATAGACTATTTTAACATCACACTGTGCTCCGCCTTGTGTGAATGACTGCCACATTTAGGCTTCCAGCTCTGCCCCCCTTCCATTGAGGCCTGGACATCTGTGTGCAGACCATCCCTTTGGCCCTTAAAGTTGACAAACCTGCTCTTCCTGTGTGCCCATCTCAGCTCATCCTTCCTGTTCTTGTTGCTCAGAGTCTTCTCAATTGCTGTTCTCCCAGAGTCTCCTCCACCCTTAGTCTAGCCCTGCTAATGGGGTACATACGATTTTCAGTTTCTCACCTCTGTGCCTTTCTTAGGCTGTCCCCTCCACCCAAAAGGCCCTTATTTGGACATAAATCCTACCCATCTTTTAAGTTTCTATTCCAATCCCATCTCCTCCACAAAGCTTTCTAAATCTCTCCATGGGATTTACTTTGTCCCTCTGCCCTCCCAAGCATTTTATGTTGAAAAATTTCTAACCTTCAGAAAAGTTGAATGAACAGTGCAGTGAACATTCATATGCTTGCTATTTAGATTGTACAGTTAACACTTTGCCCTAGCGGCATAGCAGTTAAGAGCTTGGCTACTAACCAAAAGGTCGGCAGTTTGAATCTATCAGCTGCTGCTTGGAAACCCTATGGGTCAGTTCTACCGTGCCCTGTAGGGTTGCTATGAGTTGGAATTAACTCTGTGGCAATGGGTTTTTGTTTTGTTTTGTTTTATCACATCTCCATCTTCCATCTTTCCATCTACCCATCAATCCATCATGTATTTTGACATATTTCAAAGTAAGGTACAGACTTCAGTATACTTTGCCCCTAAATACTATAGCATACATATCAATAACTAGAGTCTGATATTTATTTATATTTAAGGTGAAATTTAGATACAGTGAAATGCACACATCTTAAATGTACTATCTGATGAATTTTGTCACATGTATACTCCTTTGTAGCGAAAATCACTGTGGATATAGAGCTTTACCATCACACCAGAAAGTTCTTTCACGCCCCTTCTCAGTCATGTCCCATCTCTAATCCCATACATAGCCATTATTGCAATTATTTTCTCCATAGATTAGTCTTGTCCCTTTTAGAGCTTCATATAAATGAAATCAGTGTGTACTCCTTTGTGTAAGGCCTTTTTCATTCTGGCTAATGTTTTTGGAGCCCTAGCGCGTAGTGGTTAAGAACGTGGCTGCTAACCAAAAGGTCAGCAGTTTGAATCTACCAGCTGCTCCTTGGGAACCCTGTGGGGCAGTTCTACTCCATCCTGTAGGGTCACCACGTGTCGGAATTGACTCAACGGCAACAGGCTAGGGTTTTGGTTCTATGTTGTTGCATTAATCAGTAGTTCCTTCCTTTCTATCACTAATTAGTATTCCATTATATGAATATACTCTTGTATTCATTATATGAATATCCTGTTGGTGGAAACTTGGGCTGTTTCCATTTGGGGATTACTAGGGAAGAAGGCGTTTTGTACAGGTCTTTTTTTGTGGATGTATGCTTTCATATCTCTTGAATAAATACGTAGGGGTGAAATTGATGTGTCAAAGGATAGATGTGTATGTGTGTGTTTAGTTTTATAAGAAACTACTAGACTTTTTTTTCCTAAGTGGTTGTATCATTTTACCCTGTCATCACAAATATATGACAATTCATATTGTGCACAGCCTTCCCAACATTTGGTGTTGTCAGTCTGGTGAATGTACGATGGTATTTCGTTTGATTTTAACTTTCATCTTCCTGATGATTGATAATGTTGAATATCTTCACAGTGCTTATTAGTTGCGTGTGTTTATTTGGATATCTTCTTTCGTGAACAGTCTGCTGAAATTTTTTGTCCGTTAACTTTTTTTTATTTTTATCCTCTAATGATGAGTTGAAAGAGTTCTTTTTATGTCCTGGATACCAGTTTTATATCAGATATATGTTGTGTGAATATTTTTTCCCCCTCTGTTTTTTACCTATTCATTTTCTTAATAGTGTCTTGTAAAGAGTGGATGTTTTTAATTTTGATAAAATCTAATTTATCATTTTTTTTCTTTTATGGTTATTGTTTTGTGTGGTCTAAGAAACCTTTGCCTACCTTAAAATAAAAAAAGATTGTGTCTTCTTTTAGACACTTTATAGTTTTAGCTTTTACAATTAGGTTTGTGATCCATCTCAAATTACTCTTTATGTGTGGTAGAAGGTGTCATGGTCAAGGTTATTTTTCCCCCATATGGGTACTCAGTTCAATCCAGTACACTTTTCTGGTTGTGTCCTCCTCACCCTCATAGTGATTAGCCTGTCTTCTGTGTGCTTATCACCTGGCCTGATCCTACACACAGCAAATACTCCATCTGTGTTCACTGAATTGCATTGAAGATTTATAGGAGGATAGAGGACTTGGGAATCTCTTAATGTCTCAGTGTTGGAAGGAGTTTTATGGGATCCTTTCCCAAAATTAAATGCCAATATGTACAGAGCCATGTTCAATTCTTGAGTTATCATTGTTGCTGTGTGCTGCAGAGTTGATTCCAACTCATAGCTACCCTATAGGACAGAGTAGAGCTGCCCCATCAGGTTTCGTAGGCTGCAGTCTTTATGGGAGCAGACCACGAGGTGTTTTCTCCTGCAGAGCTGCTGGTGGGTTTGAACCACGGACCTTTCAGTTAGCTGCCCAGCACTTAACTATTGTGCCACCAGGGCTTCTTTGAGTTATCAGTAAAAAAAAAGAAACCCACTGCCATCGAGTTGATTTTGACTCATAGCGACCCTGTAGGACAGAGTAGAACTGCCCCGTAGGGTTTCCAAGGAGTGCCTGGTGAATTTGAACTGGTGACTTTTTGGTTAGCAGCCATAGCTCTTAACCACTACGCCACCAGGGTTATCAGTAAAAAAAAAAAAAAAAAAAAAAAAATTTTTTTTTTTTAATCAGTTGAGGCAACACATAGATTGCTCCAATCTGTAGATAATTAAATTTACCTTTTTATTTAACTCTTAATATATGCTAGACACTGTGCCTCATTGCTTTCTGTGCTTTCTTGTTTCATCTTTACAGCAAACTTATCTATTAGTTAAGTAAATTTCGTTCCCAGGGATTTCAGGTAACTTCCACATTACACAACTAGTAAGTTGCAAAGCCAGGAGTTCTCCAATACAGGAAAACCTGGAGGAATGCAAATAACTTGATTCTGGTATAAGATTTCTGCAAAGGAATTGACATCTGACTGACTGAAGTGTATAGAACTTGGTAATAAAACTTGATTTAAAAAAATTATATGTCTAAAAATTGTGATCCATCCCCAAAGATAGCTAAAAAATTCAGTCTTCTAAAGTCTCTCGAAGTGTATAGTAATATCTGCAAAAATTAAATCATATTTAAGCCTAACTTTTCAGAGCTAAGTGTTGATTACATAGTAAAAATACATTATAATCATAATTAGCTTCAGGGCCCACACACTGTCTATGACTTTATGAAATGTTTTCATAGGTTATAGAACCAAGCTCTTGTTTGACAAAGCCAGAATGGTTCCCTCATGTGTACATTTGACTTGTCTCTCTGCCCTTCTTTGCTGTCTACCAGGGAGTGTGCTGGCTGACCTCTCTTTGCTTGCAGGTATGCTTCAGAAGTGCCCTTCCATCGATGACTTTGTAAGTGCCCTCGTTTCTGACTTGGATCTGGACTTTGAAACATTCTTCATGGATTCTGAATAACGGAAACACTCTGAGTATTTTAAATCAAGGTCATGTAGATACTAACTTTGTTATAAATGCTACAGCTATGAAAACTTTTTTCTGATTTCAGTATTCACTTCTGTAATAACTTCTGAAAAACCCTAAACTGATAGAACTTGGAATAAATAATTTGTTTTGATGATGCTGGCTTTTGGCAAATTTGTGAACATCTGGAAATCTACTGAGTGAGTTAGTAAAAACTACACTTGAGCATGGAGTTGTTACATGTAGAGTGTGGGCACATACTTCCTACTGTGAAAGAGCAAGAATCATTGAGCCTGCTTAAGGTAAAAGCAAAGAATTTTATTGGGAAATAAAAAGACAATTTACAAATTGGGGAGGCAAAGAGTTAAGAAGGTCTTAACACAGTGCTCCCAGGAGCTGGTCATTTACGAATGTTTATAAATGCAAAAACTGTAGAAGAAGTCAGTAACAATTGAACAAGCATTTGATTAGCTGATACTTACGAAGAGGTAACCAGGGTAACTAGGTAAGCAAAGCGTAGCTGGGTGTTTCTTAGAACATGGTAAAAAAAAAAAGTATCTTCTCTTAACATTGGCCATTTCTAACCACAAACACATCTTCCTAGAATTGGGCAAGCAAAACCACATTTTCTATAGAGCTACTTATTTCTAGGTCAAAGGGCACAGTGGAAATTTACTGGAGGGAAGCAGTGTTATATGGCAGAAACTGCATTTAAGAACCTATATGACATCTAAACTTAAGGTTAGATGAGATGGAGTGAGTCTGGCTCACAAGTCAGTTAGATTTCAGTCATGTCAAATGCTTATTTTGGAATGCTCTCTCTCATTCCCCCCTTTTGATCAGTAATTCCCCTGGGAATTCAATGATCACACTTAAGAGCGTTTTCTTCTTCATGGACTTTGTTGTATAGAATTATAGATGGCTGCTTGACATTTAGAAGTTTTTAAAACCTCAGTGCTATGCATTGAGAATGGTTTCCAGGCACCATCTGATTTTATCACTTCACCATGCCACAGCTTAAATACTCTGTTTCAGTGATCCTTTACATTGGGGAGATGAATGGAGTGAGGCCGAATTGCAAGGAACAACTTGACAGAGAGAAGGCCTCTAATTAATGTGTAAGGCCAAATTCCTCTGGGCAGGCCGTCCTCTTAAAATACATAGTTCGTTGAGTAGGTAAAGGAGTTTTAACGTGTATGCAATATTTTGAGAAGCAAATGATTAAACATTTTATAATTCCAAATATGATAATAACAGTAGAGTATAGCCAAGAGCTAATACCGTTTGGAGGCCAGTTTTAAGAAATTAAATAAAGAAGAATCAGTTTTGGGATTGTTGATATGTAACCAAGTAGCTTGTTGGCATACCTTTTTGGTGTCCTGTTCTATTAGACTGGAGATGTTGATCCAGGTGCAGCAGAAGGTATTGGCTACAGCATAAACTCCTCCTTGTGCTAAGAGGAAATCTAAGGCTTATTCTATTACCTAATACAACTTTAGCAAGAGAATTTAAAGATTTCTGCTGTGTTTCTATAGAGTCAGTTAAGTATTTTGGAAAGCTGTAAGTATTAAATAAAGGGCAGTGATCTCAAAAAGTTATATATCAGACTATTTGTATGGAAAAGCATGATATTAAAACAAGGAGTGAGGTCAGTAGAGTGAATAAAGCAATTAACATGAAAATAGCTAGGATCATAAGACAAAATCCAAAAATTTCATTAACTTGCATGAGGTCTTGTTATGTAATCTTGGGTTCCAGCTGTCTGCTTTTGCAGTCTTCTTTTAGCCTTGAGATCACTTCAAATTAAGCCTCTTTTCTCCAGAGGATTGGGTAACTCTTTAAGTCCATTTTTGTTGAAATATTTTAGCTAAACCTTTTAGTGAATCAATAAAGTAAAACTTACCTGCATATTACAAACTTAACAGTGGCCATGGTGATTTATAATAATGATTTTTGAAAGTGATAGATCTAATGGGAATTAACCGTAAAGTAATATAAAGTCAATTTTAAAAACTTTAGATAAAAATATCTCTAAACATAATAATTAACCTTTTCAAAGGGCTCTAGAGATTGCGTATAATAATTTTGAGTCATAGTATCAAATAGTCAGGCTATATCAAGCATACACCAAGATCATCAAGTCTTTAAACATCTGAATAGTAATAAAGACTTCATAAACAGCGTGACTTCCCAGTTAAAATCATTGACTTCGATGATGCCAGATTCAAAGGAAACAAAGTTGTGACTGAGTTAGCAATTGAAATAATACAGTTATATTATGCACTTGTGTAATACTAAGCAAACATCATTGACATGTAAATTTTAATCTAAAAATTTGGCATTTCTTTTGATCTGACAATATGTTTCATGTAAGTCATGGCGTGTAACTTATTAAGGATTGTTCTCTTTATAAAACAGAAACAAATTTCTTGTGGCTTAAATTTTAAAGTTGTCAGGAGTTTATCATAGGTCACTGAGAAACAATATTTGAGTTACTTAACTAAAGATCTTAAAGGTAAATCTTTTTTTTTTTTTTTCCTTCTTCTTCAAAGCTATGCAGCTTGGTTTTCATCTCAGGAATTTATTTTATTGAACCCTTGCCCTTGAGGCAGAGTGTACAGAGAATAAATTAACTCTTCAATCTAGCAATCAAGGAAAACTTTGTTATTTTAACAAGAAACTTAATTCTTTGCTTTATACACTACATGACATCGAACCTCTCAAAAGTGTCGTGAATTAACCCATCAAACCTCTAGCTGCAGCAAATAAGAACTTTGATTATATCAAATAAATTCTTTTTCAATAAGCCTTTTAAGTGGCAAAAAATGAACATACTCATTACTAAATTTACATATATATGTGTGTACACACACACACATATATATATATATCCTTTCTCTGTGGCATAAAAAGTTAGAGCCTATAAACTTTAATTATAATGAGTGCCTTTTAATTCAATATTAGTAACTTACCCAGAAATTTTGGAAATTAATTTAAGCTTATATACTACAAAACATAATTATTGTTGCAATAAAGTTTGTTTGAATAGCCTATATTTTCATTCAAATTTTTATTTTTTTTTAGTCTACTCTTTGTTAGAGTTTTTTATGCTAGAGATCTATTCAATTTTTGGTAACTGTATTAACAGCATTTTTCTTTAGATGTCATTAATATCCATATTATTAATCGTGTTTTCTTTTGTCTCAAAAAGGCTTCTATTTGGTTGGAAGGAATCTCTTCAAAACCTGTGAAGCAGTGTGAGATCTCAGAGGCTCATTATCAGTAAAAAATCAGCTAATCTTGATTCATTTACATGCATTTAGGTTGGTTTAGGTATTTCGAAAGACAAAAGATAAGCTCTTCTCGTCCTGGAATGAATAAAAATTACTCCTTTTTTCCTGATTAAAACATATTACAATAATATCTAGCTTAAGTTAGTTTGAAAGGTTTTGTTTTTAAGATTTTGTTCTCAAGGTAGATATACATATAAAAACCTTTTTCGGAATGGATTCGTTTTCATTAATTCTTGCGAACATCAGGACCTTTTAATTTATATAAGTGCTTATCAATCAAGAGAACTTCTTTGAAAGACTATTAAAACTTGTGTAAGAATACCATTCAGAGGTAGGAAATTATTAAATTTTCATTACCTTGTCGTTTGAATACTTTGTAGGATCCTTTAGAGAAAAAGTTTAGAATAATTTGTTCCTTTTAAGGTCTTGTCATACCAGTCAACCATTCTATGTTACTGTTCCTTTTCAGATCATTATTTGCAGGCATTATAAACTAAGACAAAGAAAGTTAACTTTCTCTCAAACCTTCCACAACTTACAGTGTATTTCAAGTTTAGTTTCTTTCTCTTGGTTTCTCTCTTTCTGTGTTTTCCTTGTTTTAAATTGAGCTAGTTTGTAAGCCAAGTTGGAAAGTTCAGTAATGGGTACAGAGGAGTGACAGGTGGCTGCGTTACAGAGGGGGTAGGTGCAAGATTCTGATACTGTAATGCTTTGTTTGGTTAGTTTGGAAACAGTATCCTGCAAAGAGACTCTTAACCCAAACACATTACTGTCGAGTTGATTCCGACTCATAGCGACCACATAGAACAGAGTAGAACTGCCCTACAGGGTTTCCAAGGAGCAGCTGGTGGATTCCAACTGCCGACCTTTTGGTTAGCAGCCAAACGCTTAACCACTGTGCCACCAGGGCTCTTAGAGGACTGTAAATACCAATTAAAATAAAAATAGACATCCCATTTTAATTTGTTTAATTCAGGAGTTTTTCTTTTCTAATTTACTGCACAGATAAACTAATTTAGTGAATTTGAAAGATCTTTTCTTGCAAGAGTTCAATTTACATACACCTGTCTCTCCACTGCCACCAGAGAGACTCTGATGTCACCGGAGTGTGCACTAAAGACTTAAGTAAACCTGCCCCTCTAACTTACAGACGGAAAGCTTGAACCTGCAAGGCAGCATATGATCTAAATTAAACAAACCTTTCCCTTCAATGTACAGAAACCGGAACCTGTAAGCCAGCAAGAGACCTAGGTTAAATAAACTTCAGCTCGAACTTACAAACGGAAAACCCGAACTTGCAAGCTAAAAAGAAATGAAAGTAAAGATACATCCTCAATAAAATTAGGAGAGCTCTACTCAAGAAAGAAAAGGAGCTCAATCCAGGAAGTACTCACTCACCTCCGACAGGTCCATGACAAAGGAGAGCTCAAACAGTTTGCTGACGCATAGCCTGATTTCTCAGCTCCTTGGAGGCCCCCTCAGGAGAGTCTTTCTTTGGATCACGTCCTCATCACCAAAATGTCAAAGAGCAGAAATCACTGAGCCTGCTTAAAGTAGAAGCAAAGAGTTTTATTGAGAAATAAAAGACAGTTTGCAAATTGGGGAGGCAAAGAGTTAAGGAGCTCTTAGCACAGTGTTCCCAGGAGCTGATCTTTTACAAAGGCTTATAAAGGGAAAACCCTCGAAGCCAGTAACAAATGAACAAGCATTTGATTGGCTGATACATGCAAAGTAGGTAACCAGGATAACTAGTTTACCACAGTGTAGCCAGGTATTTCTTAGAACATGCTTAAAAAAAAAAAAGGAATCTTGACTTCTGCCATTTCTAACCACCACACATCATCTTTTACATCTTCCTAGTATTTGGGCAGAGACCTTGGTGGTACAGTGGTTAAGAGCTACGGCTGCTAACCAAAAGGCCAGCAGCTCAAATCCACCAGGTGCTCCTTGGAAACCCTATGGGGCAGTTCTACTCTATCTATAGGGTCACTATGAGTTGGAACCGAATCGACAGCAACAGGTTTGGTTTTTTGGGTTTTTAGTATTTGGACAAGCAAAACCACATTTTTCTGTAGAGCTACTTATTTCTAGGTCAAGGGGCATGGTGGAAATTTACAGAAAGCAAGCCATATTTTATGGTAGAAACTGCATTTAAGAACCTACGTGGAGTCTAAACGTTAGACAAGGTGGAGTGAGTCTAGCTCAACTCAGGTTGGAGTCACGTCAGATGCCTCAGTTTTGGAACCCTGTCTCTTACCACAACCACTCTTATTGAGCTTTCCCCCTGCCCATTGATCTCTTAATTAAAAGCAAAACTATTTTAGTTTTAAACTTAGTTTAAAGCAGTCTTCAGAGAGCCTACACATACTGTTCTTTTGAACCATTGCCATTTCTTAAGACCACTATACCAGGCTTTGAAGATGCACTTTGAATAGTCAGTTTCAGCAACCCAGAAACCAAGGATTTCCAAAGTACTTGTAATAGTCTGGTTGTTTTTCCCTCAGTGTGCAGATGCTACACATATGGACCCGGGACAGAAAAGGGGTTGAACCCATACGTGTATGGCTTGAGTATGAGTGTACAATAAGTAAGTGCACTTAAAATTAATAAGTGATGCACCATTGTGAAGCAAGTAGTAAATAAGGAAACTGAGATTCAGACCAGGCCTGTCTTTATCCAGAACCCATCATATTAGAAGAAAAATTATTTGGTTGTTTTTTTCCTACCATTCAAGAATTTAATTACAGACTTTCTGTTTAAAATGAAGTTTGTTAGCACCCTCTTCCAGTTTCTCACTAAATGGCCAATGATGATGGGAAAAATAAAAAGATTAACTTTCCCCAAAAGTAGGTCAAACTTTCAATCTATGAACAGAATAAGGAGGAATCTCTACAACCCAAGAAACAAATGAGACTGGATGGAGAACCGTCGTCAGTGCTTGCCCATGCTGGTCTGCCTGAATGCAGGGGGAGCTTTCCGGGGGAATGAGCCTTCTCCCTTCCCCACCTCCTGCTCACATTTAGAAACCTCAGATTGGAACCAACCAGAATGCAGAACAGCTGGCAGGCCACCGGGTTGGTACTTTTATGTTAGCCAAAGTGCTCTCATTTACCCCTTTTCCAGTTCCTCTCATTTGAATTTCTCAGCCTGTGAACAGTTGGAAACAGCAACTGACAGAAAATAATCGGGTGGGAAGTAGGGCAAGACTGGCAGTGGCATCTCCTCAGTACTCAAAAGTAAAGTGGGTGGAGGGGGTGCAGGGCTTGACGGGTGCTGGCAACAGGCAGAGCCGTGATGCCAGGGCCCAGGGAGGAAGCTGAGCACTTTCTGGATCCCATCCTATTGAGTCCCAGGGTCTGAGGTAGGCCATCGGGCCAGGAAAGCTCCTACTGTAGCACACAGGCTCTGGGAAATGGACTGGAAGGAATTTACATCAGCCTGCCTTTCTGAGAAAGTACTTGAACCAGCACCCAGATGTACAGACAGTGACAAACCCTGAGGGTGAATAAACAAATGAAAGTCTTATGTGGATCTAATTTGCAGATGTTCTTCAGAAAAGGGAGAGACACGTCACCTTTGAGTTGCTGGAAAATCATAACTCTGAAAATTTTTTAACAAGAGCTAAAGAATATTTTAGAAAATGTTTTGCTGTTCTTATTGAGATTTAAGAGTACATGATACCTATGAAGCAGAAACAATAGGATAAGATAACAAGGAAGAAAGGCAGAATAAGGAAGCAGTGCACAGAAACTAAAAATACAATAGAATGATTTAAAACATCATTGGAAGAGGAAAGAGAAACATAGTCAAGGACAAACCCAAGAAACACCTCCCAAATGCAGAATAAGGGGTGTGAGGAGAGCTGGTAGCAACAAAGCTGAGAGTGAAGACCTACCCGCTCCTCTTGAGTTACAGAATTCCCAGAACAATGAGATCAAAAGTAATAAAAAGTGGATTTGTCTGTATGCCCAGTGCTCAAAACAGTGATTAGCACTTAGTAGGTGCTCTGTTGAATGAATGTCAGTAAATAAAAGGAGCTCTGGTGGCATGGTGATTAAGTGCTTGGCTGCTAACCTAAAGTTCGGTGGTTCTAACCCACAAGCCACTCCCAGGGAGAAAGATGTGGCAGTCTACTTTCGTAAAGATCACAGCCTTGGGAACCTCATGGGGCAGTTCTACGCTGTCCTGTAGGGTTGCTATGGGTCGTAAGCGACTCAAAGACAATGGGTTTTGGGGGGGGATTAAATAAAAACCTTTTTGAGATGAAAAGAAAAAATAAGTATGCAGTTTTGCATTCCAGACAAAAGTCAATCAGAAGAGACACTCACCTATAAACATCCTAACTTTGCTTTTGAGAACGTATTATAAATAGAATTATAATAATAATATAAACCTATGAGCCTGTGTATCGCAAATTGGGTCTTGCAGAGTGCTTCTCAGGAACAGTTCCTTAGTGTTCCATGAAATGAAAACAGTTCTGTTGATATCTTTGGGAAACGCCACCTAAGCTTTGCTCGTTGTGCACATTAGAATTCCTGCAGTCACAAAACATTTTAAAATTGCACATGCAACTCAGTATTCTCCAAACATACTTGATTGTAAGGTCATCCCCTTTCTTGGAATACCTACTAATGACATTTTTCAGGACACTGGGAAGTAATTGCTAAAGGCATTCATGTAGAAACAGCAAGTTTACATTTAAGAGAACAAAAACTAAGGTAATCCCAGAATGCAATTGTTCACCCCCATTGAGAGCCAAAGAATGATGAAAAAAGTTTTGAGAGCTAAAGGCCGAGATGCAGAAATGGCATTCTCAGACATATGAGGACTCAGGAAACATACCAGCTTTGTACCCTTATTTAAAAACTGCTTCAAGAATAAGTGTTTTTGACCAAGAATCAAAGCAAAAGAGATCGCCAGGAACTTGTAAGAATGTGGAGGCATCGTTGCCTTTTTTCACAATAACATCTGGATAAATCATATTAGCAAATTATTTTATGAATGTTTTTCCTTAACGAAGGAAATAACGCCATAAGCACACAAGAAATTCCTTAGGGAAAGATTGTCTCCCGTAGTTATGATTCACCCCCAACTTCCAAAGCTCCAGTTTAAAGTACTTACAAGTATGTAAACACATGAATAATATTTTCTATAAAAAAGTACAGAAAAAGGACTGGAGGGTAATGAATAGAATGCTAATATAGTTATCTTTAGGTGCAGGGGTTGGGCCTTTTATTTTTCTTTTGTCTTCTTTCTTGTATTTCTAATTTTTAAAAAGTTGACCATGTGTTATTTTTAATAATTTAACATTTACAAAGAGTTTTATAATCGTTACAAAGCTGAATTTAAAGCATTTTTCCAGTTCTGAAGAAATGCATGGACCTACGTAAGCAAATTCAGAAAATGTCTCTGAGACATTCAAGGACCAATTTGCATAGTTCAAAACTTTATTAAGACAACACTAGGAGCCCTAATACATGGCATAAACAGAACACAAAACATTACTAACAATGTACAAACACTAGAAGGGGAACTAGATAACTGAGAGGTCCCAAAAATCAAACAAACTCTTCAAAAGATTTCACAAAAAGAGTAAAGAGACAATCTACAGACAGGGAAAAAAATTTTGACTACAACATATCGGATCAGCATCTGATCTCCAAAATCTACAAGATACTGCAAAACCTCAACAACAAAAAGACAAGTCACCCAATTAAAAAATGGGCAAAGGATATAAACAGGCATTTCACCAAAGAAGACGTCAGACGGCTAACAGATACGTGAAGAAATGCTCAGGATCATTAGCCATCAGAGAAATGGTAATCAAAACTACAAAGAGATACCATCTCACCCCAGCAAGGCTAACATTAATCCGAAAAACAAAATAATAAATGTTTGAGAGGTTGTAGAGGGACTGGAACACTTATATACTGCTGGTGGGAATGTAAAATGGTACAATCACTTTGGAAATCGATTTGGCGCTTGTTTAAAAAACTAGATATAGTCTCATTGGGGGAGAGCAATTAGGAGTACATAGCAAGGTGTATATAAGTTTTTGTATGAGAGACTGACTTGATTTGTAAACTTTCACTTAAAGCACAATTAAAAACATAACAATAGAAGTACCCTATGATCCAGCAATCCCACTCCTTGGAATATATCCCACAGAAATAAGAGCCCTCACATGAATAGATATATACACAGCCGTGTTCACTGCAGCACTGTTCACAATATCAAAAAGATGGAAACTACCTAGGTGCCCATCAACAAATGGATAAACAAATTTTGATATATTCACTTGACGGAATACTACAGAACAATAAAGAACAACAATGAATCCCTGAAACATCTCATAGATGAATCTGGAAGGCATTATGCTGCGTGAAATTAGTCGGTTGCAAAAGGACACTATTATAAGAACTCGAGAAAAGGTTTAAACACAGAAGAAAACATTCTTTGACAGTTACGAAGCTGGGGAGGAAGGGAGAGGGGTATTCACTAACTAGATAGCAGAAAAGAATTAGGTGAAGGGAAGGATAACATATAATACAGGTGAAGTCAGCACAACTGGACTAAACCAAAAGCTAAGAAGTTTCCTGAACACTTTGAGGGGCAGAATAGCAGGGGCAGGGTCTGGGGACCATGATTTCAGGGGACATCTAGGTCAATTGGCATAACAAAGTTCATTAAGAAAATGCTCTGTTCTCGCTTTGGCGAGTGGCGTCTGGGGTCTTAAAAGCTAGCAATCGGCCATCTGAGATACATCAATTGGTCCCAACCCACCTGGAGTAAAAGAGAATGAAGAACACCAAAGATACTAGGAAAGTATTAGCCCAAGAGACAAAAGGGCCGCATAAACCAGAGACTCCACCAGCCTGAGACCAGAAGAACTAGATGGTGCTCGGCTAACACCAGTGACCGCCCTGATGGGAAACACAACAGAGTCCCTGACGGAGCAGGAGAAAAGTGTGGTGCAGAACTCAAATTCCTGTAAGAAAAATCAGACTTAATTGTCTGACTGAGACTAGAGGAACCCCAGAAGACTTGGCCCCTGGACTCTCTGTTAACCCAGAACTGAGACCATTCCCAAAGCCCACTCTTCAGACAAAGATTAGACTGGACTATGAAACATACAATAATAATCGTGAAGAGTGTGCTCCTTAGTTCAGGTAGATACATGAGACTAAATGGGCAGCATCTGTCCAGAGGCAGGATGAGAAGGCAGAAAGGGATAGTAGCTGGTTGAATGGACACGGGAAACCCGGGGTGGAAAAGAGGAGTGTGCTGTCACATTATAGGGATTGCAACTAGGGTTACATAACAATATGTGTATAAATTTTTGTATGAGCCACTGAAGCTGTAAACTTTCACCTAAAGCACAATAAAAAATAAAAATTAATAAAACTTTATTAATACCCAAAGTTTAATGGTTGAGATAAAATATTAAAAATAATAGTGCCTGACATTTACTTGGCATTTTGCAGTTTACAAATAACTTTCTCACATAGTTACCTTGTTTGATTCTCATCACGTCATGATGTCAGCAGGGCAGATGTTATAATTATTTTACTAGCGAGGTCCAGAGAGCCCTGGCAACCTGCCCAAGGTCACATTGTTCATGACTGGCAGAACCAGGACTAGTACCAGGTCCTTCCCACTGCTTACAGGTTTTCATGAACTCATGGTTGTTAATTATAGGGGCACCTGAGTTACACATTCAGACACTGACATGGAGTGTTGAGTGGTACATAACCCACGTGGCCACATTACCTCAGGTGCTTGCTGCATTTCTGCTTGAAGAGCCCAGTGCCCATGGGCAGGTAGGGGATGAAGCAAATATGATACAGTGTCACAGCATCAGGCCAGGAAAGACTAGGACTTGAATTGGGGCAGTGCTGGGGTGGAAGGATGGAGTGGAGGACAAAAATATTCTGGAATATTCATCGACGGGACATAGTAACAAACTTGGTGTGGGGGCTGGGGAACTAGGAGATATTTTACCTGTAAAATTTGTTGCCACTGAGTCGGTTCCAACTCATTACCACCCTATAGAACAGTGTGGAACTTCCCCATAGGGTTTCCAAGGTTGAAATATTTACAGAAGCAAATCGACACATCTTTGTGTCCCAGAATGGCTGTTGAATTTGTACCACCATCTAAACCATGACTCAAACTTGGATTTAAAAAAGGAAATGTGGGACACAGGGCCTAGGCACAAACCTGTGGTGGACATAGTGACAACCTTTTTGGTTGATATCAATTAATCTGTATCTTTTTGAGTAAGATCATCTAGCAATTATAAGGTGGTCTCTTCTGCAGGTACATTTTTCTGTCTTATAGACAAGAAAATCATGAAAGACTTTGTCAGAAGCCTTTCTGAAATCCAGATCTATCAGGACCATAGAATTCTCTTGGTTGGACATTAACTGCATGTCAACTGATACTGTGCTCAGTATCTCAAATATTTTATCCTCACCTCTTTGAGGTGGGTGAAATGATCCCCATTATAGTGATTTAGGGTTGCTATGAGTCAGAATCAACTTGACGGCACTGAGTTTGGTTATGGTTTTTACTGTTGTTGGTTGCTGCCGAGTTAGTTCCAACTCACGGCGACCCCATTTGTGCAGAGCAGAACGACTCCCTAGGATTTTTAAGGCTGTGACTTTTCGGAAGCAGATCTCTAGGACTGTCTTTTGAGGTGCCACTAGGTGGGTTCATTCCACCAAACTTTTGGCTAGTAGTCAAGCACTTAACCATTTGCTCCACACAGGGAACCGAGTGATGCCTAGGAGACATCGTATAATAGCCAACTCTTGAGTACATGCAGAAGTGTGGTATATAATGGTGCTGGTTAGTGAACACTTTCTGAAGGGTCAAATCTTAAGCAAAATCTTGAAATAAATGGTAGGTCTGAATTGGAAAACTAATTCAAAAGAGAGCTTATGATAGCAGCATGGTGAATTCACCTTGGTAAAATATAAGTCTCTAACTTGCCTATATTTGAAACAAGAATTTAGGTTCTTATAAAATAACAAATAATTCAGGTATATACAAGTGTGTAATATATAAAAGGAGAATCTGGGTGGTGCAAATGGTTAACACACTTAGCTGCTAACTCAAAAGTTGGAGGTTCGAGTTCACTCAGAGGCACCTCAGAGGAAAGGCCTGGTTATCTGCTTCTGAAAAATCAACCATTTTAACCCTATGGAGCACAGTTCTACTCTGATACACATGGGATCACTGTAAGTTGCAGTCAGGTCAATAGCAACTGGTGTGTGTGGTGTTAAAATATAAAAGACCCAGGAAACGTAAATAGATCTACTGTATAAATGTAAAATACATTTGACCTAAGGAGGCCTCAGTGGTACAACATTTTATATTTTCTCTTCCAGAATGAAAACACTGAGCATGCTGTATTCAGGGATGCCATGTGGAATGTCAAGAGCATGCAGCTTTTAGGACCTTTGTCCTGAACTCCTTAGACTCTTATTACTTTGTGCTCAGATACTTTGGAGGCTTTTACTATATTTTTTACACCGTATCTGGCAGTGAGGCTCAGGAGAGAGGACAGCTGCTTCATGGGAGAAAGATGTGTTTTTCAAAGTGTCTCCATTATCTGTATGCCTTAAAGACACTTCACATTCAACCTCCCAAATCAAACTCGTTGTCTACCCCAAACTACTACTCTGAGTCATTAGCTTGAGACTCACATTTTTTCCCAGTTGCTTAAACAAGTCGATTCCAACTCATGGTGACCCAGTAAGACGGATTAGAACTGCCCCATAGGGTTTCCAAGGCTATAGTTTTTACAGAAGCAGACCGCCACATCTTTTTCCCATGAAGGAGCCGGTGGGTTCAAACTGCCAGTCTTTCCGTTAGCAGCTGAGCACGTAACCACTGTACCACCAGGGTTCCTTTTGCTTAAACTGGAACTCCATAAAGGCATTTAGACTCCCTCTCAGCACTTATTGTGGTCTGTACATGTCCTCACTATCGCATTTCACCCATTCTCAGACACCTGTTTCTAGAAGACAGGGAGCATGTCTTATTCAATCTAGTGTCCTCTTTCCTGAGCCTCATTGCCAGATACTGTGCAAAAAATTTAGTAAAAGCCTCCAATGTCATCTGGGCACAAAGTAGTAAGAGTCTAAGGAAGTGCAAGTAGGAGACAGTTATAGGAAATATTGTCAAGTAATGCTTGCACTACAGACTGATTCAAAGATTTGGAGCCTGATTTTCTTGGAAACTTTTAAGAAGTTATCAAATATAATTACTGGGCAAAATGACAGATTTATGGAAGTTTTGTTTTTTTTGTTTTGCTAATACCACTGTTCTCAAAGAAGAACATCTTGTACTCTGTTAGTGTTACTGGAATAAGGTTCTTGTCTCTCACTGGTCAAGAATAAGCAGGTAAGGCATGTAGTTTTCCACACGAGCAAAGCTTTATTGAAGAGACTTGCAAGCGGAGACAAGGAAGGCCTAGAGCAACGCTTACCCTCATCTCGCAGAACAAAAGACGGCCCAAGTTCTTAAAAATTCTTGGGTGGGAAAAGATTCATGTTTATTCATAGACACAGGAGGGGATATGTTAACTAAGGTGTGTGCACAGCAGCTTTCTAAGATGGCTCCTGTCCCAGAGGCCTCTGGGATTCATAGGAGGACTTATTATGGGGTGTCGTGCCTGCACAGTCTCCAGCTCCCCGGGTTTGATTCCGGCTGGGGCTGTAGTCCCTCACCGCCCCTAGTGGAAGGCCACACAGTGGTCCCAGGTGGATGTTCTGTGCATGTCCCTGGGACTGGCCTTCTCCAACTGTTTCTGAAAGGCAACTTTAAAGAGGGTTGCAGGCTATTTTTAGATACCCTGCCTCATTGTTCTGGGAAATGGCTTTGTTTCTGCTCCCTGGCCCACTTCTTGTTATTTTGTTTGCAGATTTGGGGGCCCGTCTGTTCCTTGTCTTACTAAATCTCTAGGTTCCACACTCAACCCCCTATTACCTCCCTGTTAGTGTAGTCTATTTCTCTTTTACTTGTTTCTCCTCTAACCACAGCAGTCTCTTTGCTATTTCTCAAACAGGCACCCACCGATCTTAGGGCCTTTGCTCCCTGTCTTATTAGGAGCGAAAGAAAAGGAGTTGTATTGAGGAATAATAGAACATCGGGCAGTGCTAAGTAAAACTACAAAGCACTCCACTATTCAGGTGGGGAGAGGGGTCTGTATACATAGAGAACAAAGGAAAGGTAGTGGGTTAATGATTGATAAGCTTCAGCTTGAAGTCTTTTGAAATGTAAAAGTAAGCCACTTGGCTAGGAAGGAGTGAGTTACCACCTAGGTGAGCAGCTCCAGCCAGTTCAGTTATACATGATGGCAGTCATGAACATGTTTTTCCTGG
This sequence comes from Loxodonta africana, assembly GCF_030014295.1. Lineage (NCBI taxonomy): Eukaryota > Metazoa > Chordata > Mammalia > Proboscidea > Elephantidae > Loxodonta > Loxodonta africana. The sequence goes on from NC_087364.1 coordinate 24,552,083, forward strand.
GAACAAATTGTTTATATCTTGACATGTTCTTCCCATGAGCAAATGTTTTGCATCCTGACCTTTTGCTTCCTGGAAATGTATGTTGTCCCCTTCATTCTTACATCTGACAAGAGTGCCTCCAATTTGAAACTTTTTTGTTTACATTTCCCCCTTTTGATCAAGCCTCTGCTAGGGGGCACTGATTACCCACAGTAGAGTAGCCTTTTTTCTGCAAGGACTTTGTTTTCTTGAGGAGCTTTGGTTAATAAAAATTATTTTCTTCACCTTTCTGAGCTGATAGGCCTCGTCTTCAGGGTGAATAGGTTTTCTCCAGAACACTGTAATAGATAAGGCCAATTCAAGGAACATTTCTCAGAACAGAATAGTAGAGGTCAAGATGAAACATACCCAAGGAGACAAAAGGGAAGTGATTAAACAATGTGATCACTGGTGAAATCAGCCTGATTTTATGTGAAAGTTCAAATGGTTTTCAAGTACAGCATGTCATGAATAAAATGTGTTGAACAAAACCAAAACAGCATGTTATAAACGCAATAATAGAAACAATGAGGGATATAAGATTCCAAAATGAAATAGCAATTTTTACCACCATCCACCCCAAGAGGAAAACCAATTAACTATAATTTCAGTTAAGGAAGGAACAGGGTTGTTAAGGTGAGATACTACACATTGCATATGATTAACATAGAGTGTAATGTTAGCACTATTGTCAGGAATATAGACACAGCAATCAGATTTTACTATGGCACAGTTACCTCCTTAGGGAATGAGAATGTCAAGGGCCATTCTATTTTAAAATACTACTTTTCTCATTATTGCTATTTCAGTATTGATCTCTTAAAACCAATAGGCACTGTCATTTAGGGCAGTTTGTACATATTTTGTTAATATTTCTACACGTGCCATAACATCTTCAAGTCCTACCTGAGGCATGAATACTGCCACTAAGCAATCAAGCCAATGAAACACTGATCGAGAACATTGAGCTCTTAATATGAGTACATTAGCTAGTAAGAGGAGCTCAGTTAAAATACATCCTTGAGGGGAGGCAAGGCCAACATGAGAGTAGTCAGATGCTTCTGGTGGACCCTCTTACAACAAAGACCCAAAAAAAACAAATGAATTGATTATATATAACAGTCTAGGGGCCCTGAACATCAAAGGCAAAGTTGAGGAATTGGACTGACTGGCAGGGGGAGAGAGAGATGGTTCAGAAGCAGTGAGAAGTTGCCGGATGTGACCCAGAGGGAACTGGCACTCTGCAGGCCAGATTGGCTGGCATGTGCAGTAAGGCAAGCAGTGGCATTTGGCATGCGTTTTCCACATCGGGAGAGGCCGAGCGGTGGAGATTCTACTCAATCCTCCAGATCCAGTGAAAAGCATCATGCAATCAGCAAAAGATAAGTACATTTGTCTAACCTACTGTGTGGATTAAAAAACACCCCTTTGGGAAAAACCTCTCCCATTTATCTGCTCCCTCCCCACTCTGAACCACTCTGGGCTGGTTTCAGCAATTGCCGCATCTCCTGGGCTAGAAATAGGACCTGTCAAGTGCCCTGAGCCATTCTCCTAGCTTGGAGAGGGAACAAATTAACAAACAGGAAAAAATAATCTGCCAGCTCCCCTAAGATGGGAATTCAGGCCAGGCACAGTTTCTTTGCCTAGGCACAGGCATAAGGGATCTGTAAACTTTGCATGCCTTTCATCCCTGCATAGTCTTGTGGGCCCATTTCAACAGCATAGGCCCTCATTACCACTGTACAAGAGGGTATATACCTGAAGGCTAACTTCACTGTATCACCTATATGGTGGAGTGGCAGGTTTGTGACATTTGACACCGCTCTGCCTATTAAGCAGGGTCCACATATACCCACATCAGGGGCCTGAGGACTTCTGGCTCCACCCATGCCACCTAGCCACCCCAGACAAGGGTCCAAGAGTAAGTGGTGCCTCCCAATCCTTACAACCAACAGCATTGGGTGCCCATTCTGGCCACAAAACCAACCCTCCTACAGGCTATGGGAAACAGGGATACACTTTCCTTACAGACACTCAGGGGCAGTTGTCAGCCGCCTGCCTTACTTAGTTCGTGACCCCCTAATGCATCCAGATACCTATACCTGCACCAATCACACCTACCCATCTAGGACTGTAGGTGAGAGCCTGCACCACACACTTGGTGACCGACGACCTGGACACCTAAGCTGAATCCATACAAGAAAAGTAAACAGAATCCTTGGTTCTGGTACCTAGTAACAGCTCTAACCGCCAGGTGACAGGACATGAGAGCTTCAAGGATGCCAACTAGCTCACACAACCAGCTTATTTGGGCATGTCAAAACAAGAAGCTAGGACACAGTAAGCAAACATAAAGTAAATAAGTATAATAACTTATTGATGGCTTGGAGACAACAATGAATATCAAATTACATAAAGAAGTAGACCACAATGGCTTTAGGAAGTTCCCAAAGCAAAGAATCAAGAAGTCTTCTGGGTGAAGATAACTTCTTTGAATTACCGGAGGTAGAATACAAAAGATTAATATACAGAACTCTTCAAGAGATAACGAAGGAGATCGGGCAAAACACAGAACGAGCCAAGGAACACACAGACAAGCAATAGAGGAACTTAAGAAGATTATGGAAGAGCACATTGACAAATTTAACAGGGTGCAAGGATCTATAGAGAGACAGCAAACACAAATACAGGAGTAACAATAAACTATCAGAATTAGCTCAATAGAAAGTAATAGGAGTAGAACTGAGGAATGGAGGTCAGAATCAGTGAGACTGAAGATAAAGCACTTGACACCAACTTATTTGAGGAAAAATCAGATGAAAAAAATTTTTTAATGAAGCAACCCTAAGAATTATGTGGGACTCTTATCAAGAGGAAAAACCAATTGAGTGATTAGAGTACCAGAATGTGTGGGGGCCGGGGAGCAACAGAAAATACAGAGAGAATTGTTGAAAATTTCTTGGGAGAAAACTTCCCGGATATCATTATAGATGAGACAATATCCAAGAAGCTCATCGAACCCCACACAGGGTAGATCCCCCAAAAGTCACCTATTATAATCAAATTTACGAAAACCAAAGATAGAGAATTTTAAGAGCAGCTACTCGGAATTGACTTGATGGCAGTGTTTTAGGGATAAACAAAAAGTCACCTACAAAGGAGAATAAATAAGACTGATCTTAGGCTACTCAGCAGAAACCATGCAGAAAAGAAGGCAATGGGATGACATATATAAAGCCTTGAAGGAAGAAAATTGCCAGCCAGTCAAGAATTATATATCCAGTAAAACTGTCTCTAAAATATGATGGTGAAATTAGGTCATTTCCGGATAAACGGAAGTTTTGGAAGTTTGCAAAAACCAAACCAAAATTACAAGAAATGTTAAAGGGAGTCCTCCAGTTAGAAAATCAATAACATCAGATAAAAATCCAAGACTAGAACACAGGACAGAGGAACCAGATATAAAACCAGATGGGGAAGTCACAAAAATAAAGCTAAAACACTGAAAATAGGGAATCGGAGATGTCAATATGTAAAAGATGACAACAGTAAAACAAAAAAGAGGGACTAAAAAAGGTAGTCATAGATCTTTAATACGGAGAGGAAGTCAAGGCAATATAAAGAAATAAAAGATTGGTTTAAAGTTAGAAAAAAATAGGGGTAAATATTAAGGTAACCACAAAGAAAACTAACAATCCTAACATATAAATAAAAACCAAGAAAAACAAAAAGACTCAGCAAATACAAAATCAACAACAATAAAAAAGATGAAAAAAAAAAACATAAAGAAAAATGACTCACCACAGAAAATTAAGTGCAACAAAGAAACTGCCAACAACACACACGCAAAAAAGACATCAAAATGACAGCACTAAACTCATACCTATCAGTAAGTACACTGAATGTAAACTGACTAAATTGACCATTAAGAGCCTGAGAGTGAAAGAATGGATTAAAAAACATGATCCATCTATATGCTGCCTACAAGAGACACACCTTAGACTTAAAGACACAAACTAAAACTCAAAGGAAGGAAAAAAATATATCAAGCAAACAATCAAAAAAGAGCAGTAGCAATATCAATCTATGAGAAAATAGACTTTAAAGTAAAACCCACCACAAAGGATAAGGAAGGACACTTTATAATGATTAAAGTGTCAATACACCAGGACATAACCATATTAAATATTTATGCACCCAACAACAGGGCTCCAAAATACACGAAACAAACCCTAACAGCACTGAAAAGAGAGATAGACAGCTCCACAATAATAGTAGGAGACATCAGTGCACCACTTTTGGTGAAGGACAGAACATCCAGAAAGAAGCTGAAAAAAGACAAGGAAGATCTAAATGCCACAATCAACCAACTTGATCTCATAGACATATACAGAACAGTCCACCCAACAGCAGCCAAGTATACTTTCTTTTCTAGTGCACATGGAACATTCTCCAGAATAGACCACATATTAAGTCATAAAGCAAGCCTTAAGAGAATCCAAAGCACTGAAATATTACAAAGCATCTTTCCTGATCATAAAGCCATAAAAGTACAAATCGGTAACAGAAAAAGCAAGGAAAAAAAAAATCAAACACATGGAAACTGAACAACACCTTGATTTTGGGGGTTATAAAAGAAAGGATGGAATAAAAAATTCACAGAATAAAATGAAAATGAGAGCACATCCTACCAGAACCTTTGGGACACAGCAAAAGCAATGCTCAGAGGTCAATTTATAGCAATAAATGCACATATCCAAAAAGAAGAAAGGGCCAAAATCAAAACATTAAGACTACAAATCGAACGACTAGAAAGAGAGCAGTAAAAGAAGCCCTTGAGCACCAGAAGAAAGCAAACAATAAAAATTAGAGCAGAAGTAAATGAAATAGGGAATAGAAAAATAATTGAAAGAGTTAAGAAGACCAAAGCCTGGTTCTTTGAAAAGATCAAGAAAATCGATAAGCCACTGGGCAAACTGAAAAAAAGGAAAACAAGAGAGGAAGTAAATAACCCAAATAAGAAATGAGATGTGCAATATCACAAAAGACCCAACTGAAATTAAAAGAATCATAACACGATACTATGAAAAATTGTACTCTAACAAATTAAAAAACCTAGAGGAGATGGAAAAATTTCCAGAAACTCACTACCTACCTAAACTATCACAAACACAGGTAGAACAAGTAAATAAACCCATAACAAAAGAAGAGATTGAAAAGGTAATTAAAATACTCCCAACCAAAAAAGCCCTGGCCCTGAGAGTTTCACTGGGGAATTCCACCAAACTTTCAAAGAAGAGTTAACACCACTACAACTAAAGGTATTTCCAAGCATACAAAAAGATAGAATATTCCCAAACTCATTCTAAGAAGCGAGCATAATCCTGATACCAAAACAAGATAAAGACACCACAAAAAAAAAAAGAGGAAATTACAGACCAATATCCCTCATGAGCATAGATGCAAAAATCCTCAACAAAATTCTAGTCGATAGAATTCAACAATATATCCCCAAAAAATAATTCACCACAACCAAGTGGGATTCATACCAGGTGTACAGGGATGGTTCAACATTAGAAAACAATCAACGTAATCCATCACATAAATGAAACAAAAGAGAAGAACCACATGATCTTATCAATTGATGCAGAAAAGGCATTTGACAAAGTCCAACACCCATTCGTAATAAAAACTCTCAGCAAAATAGGAATACAAGGAAAATTCCTCAACATAATAAAGGGTATTTATACAAAGCCAACAGCCAACATCACCTTAAATGAAGAGAATGGGAACCTGACAAGGTTGCCTTTTAACACCACTCTTGTTCAACATTGTGCTGGAGGTCCTAGCCAGAGCAGTTAGGCTAGAAAAAGAAATAAATGGCATCCAAATTGGTAAGGAAGAAGTAAAATTATCTCTATTTGCAGATGATATGATCTTTTACACAGAAAACCCCAAAGAATCCACAAGAAAAGTACTGGAACTAATAGAAGGTTTCAGCAAAGTACCAGGACATGAGATAAACATACAAAAATCAGTTGGATTTCTCTAACCAACAAAGAGAACTTCAAAGAGGAAATTGCCAAATAAATAGCATTTACAGTAGCCCCCAAGAAGATAAAACACTTAGGAATAAATCTAACCAGAGACATAAAAGACTTTAAAAGAAAACTAAAAGACACTACTACAAGAAACCAAAAGAGACCTACATAAGTGGAAAAACACACATTGTTCATGAATAGGAAGATTCAACCTTGTGAAAATGTTAATTCTACCCGAAGCAATCTACTGATACCAATGCAATTCTGATCCAAATTCCAATGACTTTTTTTTAATGAGATGGAGAAACAAATCACCAACTTCATATGAAAAGGGATGAGTCCTTGGATAAGTAAAGCATTACTGAAGAAGAACAAAGCGAGAAGCCTCACACTCCCTGATTTTGGAACTGCCACAGTAGTCAAAACAGCCTGGTACCAGTGCAACAAGAAATACAGACCAATGGAACAAAATTGAGAATCCAGATATAAATTCATCCACCTGTGAGCAGCTGATATTTGACAAAGGTCCAAAGCCCATTAATTGGGGAAAAGACAGTCTCTTTAACAAATGGTGCTGGCATAACTGGATATCCATCTGCAAAAAAATGAAACAAGACGCATACCTCACACCATGTGCAAAAACAAACACAAAATGAATCAAAGACCTAAATATAAAACCTAAAATGATAAAGATCATGAAAGGAAAAACAGAAACAATGCTAGGAGCCCTAATACATGGCATAAACAGAATACAAAACGTTACTAACAAAGCACAAACACCAGAAGAGAAACTAGATAACTGGGACCTCTTATTGACTTACCGAATGGGAAAAAAAAATTGCCTACAATAAATCTGATCAGGCTCTAATCTCTAATATCTACAAAATACTGCAAAACCTCCACAACAAAAAGACAAATAGCCCGATTAAAAAATGGGCCAAGGATATGAACAGGCACTTCACTAAAGAAGTCATTCAGGCAGCTAACAAATACATAAGAAAATTCTCACAGTCATTAACCATTAGAGAAATGCAGACCAAAACTACAAAGAGATTCCATCTCACCCCAACAAGGCTAGCATTAATCCAAAAAACACAAAATTGTAAATATTGGAGAGGTTGTGGAGAGACTGGAATACTTACACACTGATGGTAGGAATGTAAAATGGTAACCACTTTGAAAATCAGTTTGGTGCTTGCTTGAAAAACTAGGAATAGAAGTACCATATGATCCAGCAATCCCACTCCTTGTAATATATCCTAGGAAATAACAGCTGTCACATGAATAGATACTTACACAGCCATGTTCATTGCAGCACTGTTCACAATATCAAAAAGATGGAAACAACCTCGGTGCCCATCAACAAACGAATGGATAAACAAATTATAGTATATTCACAGAATGGAATACTACGCAATGACAAAGATCAACGATGAATCTGCAAAACATAACATGGATGAATCTGGAAGGCATTGTTGAGTGAAAATAGTCAATCACAAAATGACAAATATTGTATGAGACCACTATTATAAGAACTCAAGAAAAGATTTAAACACAGAAGAAAATATTCTTTGATGATTACGAGGGTAGGGAGGGAGGGAGTGGGATATTCACTAACTAGATAGTAGAAAAGAATTATCTTAGGTGAAGGGAAGGACAACACAAAATACAGGGGAAATCAGCACAACTGGACTAAACCAAAAGCTAAGAAGTTTCCTGAATACAACCAAACACTTTGAGGGACAGAGTAACAGGGATAGGAGTCTGGGGACCATGGTTTTTGGGGGACATCTAGGTCAACTGGCATAACAAAATTTTTTAAGATAATGTTCTGCATCACATTTTGGTGAGTGGGGTTGGAGTCTTAAAAGCTAGTGAGCAACCATCTAATATACATCAATTGGTCCCAACCCACCTGGGGGAAAGGAAAATGAAGAACACCAAAGACACAAGGATAATATTAGCCCAAGAGACAGAAAGGATCAGATAAACCAGAGACCCCATCAGCCTGAGACCAGAAGAACTAGATGGTGCTTTGCTACCACCAGTTACCACCCTGACAGGGAACGCAACAGAGTTCCTGACAGAGCAGGAGAAAAGTGGGATGCAGAACTCAAATTCCAGTAAAAAGACCAAGCTTAATGGTCTGACTCAAACTGAAGAAACCACGGAAGACATGGGCCCCAGCCTCTCCGTTAGCCCAGAACTGAAACCATTCCCAAAGCCAACTCTTCAGACAAAGATTAGGTTGGACTATAAGACATAAAATGATACTCATGAAGAGAGTGCTTCTTAGCTCCAGTAGATACATGAAACTAAATGGCAGCTCCTGTCCAGAGGCAAGATGAGAAGACAAAAGAGGCAGGAGCTGGTTGAACGGACATGGGAAATCCAGGGTGGAAAGAAGGAGTGTGCTGTAACATTCTAGGGAGGGCAACTAGGGTCACATAACAATGTGGATGTAAATTTTTGTACGAGAAACTAACATGACTTTAATTTAACTTTAATTTAAAGCAAAATTTTTTTTTTTCAAATCCTTGAGTCTCCTCAGGCCCAGAGTGCTTCTTCAAATCCAGCCTGTTGGGAGCCCGGGCCAGAGGTTTTTTCCACATAGCCAAAGGGCACTGTTAGGGGTTACCCAATAGATACCTGAACGTCATAGTCAGTCAGTGGCAAACAAATCAGTAGCTTTTAAGGTTATAACTGATGCACGTTTAGACATGGGAAGCCATTCTATAGGTCTGGCAGTGGTTGGGTTATTCATATGGGTACGGTTATAGACTGTTCTCAGCAAAGGGGAGCAACCTGACTTAGCTTCTCTGCTTGGGGGAGTTAACCAGATGAATCCATCCCATAGTTGCTGATATGGATCTACAATACGAAGAGGACTATTTGTGAGTTTGGAAGATTCTTTAGCTAGCTCTTCTTGGGCAGCTTTATTTTGTAAAGTAAGGATTGCGTTAAGACTAAAGGTTAAGTTATGGCCTGGGTTTCATTCGCATCCAAAAAGAGGTTATTTATCAGTAAAAAATCTAGTAATAGTGATTTCCTGTAGTAACGAACTATTTCTCCACTGTTCTTGTATCCATAGATGAAAAGCAACCCAACCAGATCCACAAGGGAAATGTAGAGACCCACCAGGAAAGGCCCAACTGACTTGAGTTTGGGAGGGCAACACATATCCAACAATTAAACCTTTTAAAGTGGTGAGCATAAGCATTTGCCCAATCTAGGAAAACATTAGTACAGTCATGACTGTAGCAAAGTAAAAAGAAAAAAAAAGGATGCATTTAGAGGGGTGGGGCCAAATGGCGAAATAGACACATGCTTTTGGTGAGCCCTCTTACAACAAAGACCCAAAAAAACAAGTGAAATGAGTACATTTATGACAAGCTATGAGCCCTGAACATCAAAGGCAAAGTTAGAAAACGAACTGAGCAACAGAGGGAGGAAGAGGTGGTTCAGAAGTGGAGAGGAGTTACCAGACCTCAATCACTGGGAGCCCTCAGGCACCATCCCCAGGAGCAGCTGGGGCAGGCTGGCACTAGCATTCAGCTGCACTTTCCTCAGGGAGAAGCAGCCAGCCACACAGCCTATTCACACCTCCGGAACCAGAGAAGAACAGCGCTCTTGGCAAAATCTAAGTACTTGAGTATATTTTGCCGTGACCCCCGCCCACAAGCCGGCTTCAGCAGCTACTGATTTTCCTGGGCCTGAGGTAAGCCCAACTGAGTGCCTAGAGACATCCTCCCGGCCTTTGAGAAGGAATAAATTTGCAGTTGGGGGAAAGATAATTTGCCAGCTCCACAAACCTGGGGAGCTCAGGACAGAAGCAGCTTCGGTCCAGGTATAAACAGTCCATGGACTTTGAGTACCTTCCCCCCCTGCAGGGACCTTTGTGGGCCTATTTCAGGAGAAGAGGCCCTTGGCAGATTACAACTGCTTTAGCTGTGCGGTGGAGAGGTGGGTGTTTGATGTATGACACCGCTTTGCCTATTAAACAGGGTCCTCACCTACCCACATCAGGGGCCTAAGGACTGGTGGCTCCACTCAGGTCACCCAGCCATCTGCAACAGGGGCCCAAGGAAAACTGGTAGCTCCCAGCCCTTACAACCAAAAACATTGGGTGCCCATGGTCTGTTTGCAGAACCCACCCATCTGTGTGTTCTAGGGAAGAGGGATGTGCTTCCTCAGAGGCCCTTGGGGGGGGATGATTCTCAGCCCCCTGCCTTTTTCAGAATATGACCCCCTGCTGCAACCAGATACCGATGCATACACCAACCCCCCCCCCCCCGCCCCTCTAAGACTGTAGGACAGAGCCTGTACCACACACTTGATGATCAGCTACCTGGACACCTGACCTGAATCCATACAAGAAAAGTGAATGGACTCCTAGACTGGTATACGTGACAACAGCTTTAAGCATCTGGTGATAGGATGTCAGAGCTTCAAAGGTGAAAATAATCAATCTTGCTCACTCAAGCAACCCATCTGGGTATATCAAAACAAAACAAAGCAAGAAGCTATGATACAGTAAGCAAACATAAAATAAGCTAATACAATAACTTATAGTTGGCTCGGAGACAACAGTCAGTATCAAATCACATAAAGAAACAGACCATGATCACTTCAACAAGCTCTCAAAACAAAGAATCCAGGGATCTTCTAGATGAAAATGCCTTCCTGGAATTACTGGATGCAGAATACAAAAGATTAATATACAGAACACTTCAAGACATCAGGAAGGAAATCAGGCAATATGCAGAACAAGCCAAGGAACGCACATATAAAGCAGTTGAAGAAATTAAAAATGTTATTATTCAGGAACATAATAAAAAATGTATTAAGCTGGAAAAGTCCATAGACAGACAGCAATCAGAAATTCACAAGATTAACAATAAAATTACAGAATTAGGCAATTCAATAGAAAGTCAGAGGAGCAGAATTGAGCAAGTGGAAGGCAGAATTTGTGAACTTAAAGACAAAGCACTTGGCACCAATATATTTGAAGAAAAACCAGATAAAAGAAGTAAAAAAAATGAAGGAACCTTAAGAATCATGTGAGACTCTATCAAGAGAAATAATCTATGAGTGATTGGAGTACCAGAACAGGGAGGGATAACAGAAAACACAGAGAAAATTGTTGAAGATTTGTTGGCAGAAAAGTTCCCTGATATCATGAAAGATGAGAAGATATCTATCCAAGATGCTCATCAAACTCCAGATAAGGTGGGTTTTAATAGAAAGTCACCAAGACATAATCAAACTTGTCAAAACCAAAGATAAAACAGAGAATTTTAGGAGCAGCTAAGGATAATCGAAAAGTCACTTACAAAGGAGAATCAACAAGAATAAGCTTGGACTACTCGGCAGAAACCATGCAGGCAAGAAGGCAATGGGGTGGCTTATATAAAACATCAAAGGAAAAAATCGCCAGCCAAGAGTCATATATCCAGCAAAACTGTCTCTGAAATATGAAGGTGCAATTAAGACATTTCCAGATAAACAGAAGTTTAGGGAATTCATAAAAAACAAACCAAAACTACAAGAAATACTAAAGGGATTTCTTTGGTTAGAAAATCAATAATATCAGGTGTCAATCCAAGACTAGAACAATGGACAGAGCAACCAGATGTCAATCCAGACAGGGAAAGAACAAAAATAAATCAAGGTTAAAAAAAAAAAAATACTCAAAACAGGGAAACAGCGATGTTCTTAGGGGATCACCCAATGACAGGGCCTCAAGATACATAAGACAAACTCTAACAGCATTGAAAAGTGAGATAGACAACTCCACAGTTATAGTAGGAGGCTTCAACACACCGCTTTCGGTGGAGGACAGGACATCCAGAAAGAAGCTCAATAAAGACACGGAAGATCTAAATGCCACTATAAACCAACTTGACCTCGTAGACATATACAGAACACTCCACCCAACAGCAACCAACGATACTTTCTTTTCTAGTGCACATGGAACATTCTCTAGGGTAGACCACATATTAGGTCATAAAGCAAGCCTTAGCAGAATCCAAAACATTGAAATATTACAAAGCATCTTCTCTGACCATAATGCCATAAAAGTAGAAACCAACAACAGAAAAAGCAGGGAAAAGAAATCAAACACTTGGAAACTGAACAGTATCCTGCCCAAAAAAGACTGGGTTATAGGAGACATTAAGGATCGAATAAAGAAATTCATAGAATCCAAGGACAATGAAAATACTTCCTACCAGAACCTTTGGGTCACAGTGAAAGCAGTGCTCAGAGGTCAATTTATATCAATAAATACACACATACAAAAAGAAGAAAGGGCCAAAATCAAAGAATTATCTCTACGAATTGAACAAATAGAGAGTAACAAAAGAAACCATCGGACACCAGAAGAAAACAAATAATAAAAATTAGAGCAGAAGTAAATGAAAGAGAAAACACAAAAACAATTGAAACAATTAAGAAGACCAAAAGCTGGTTCTTTGAAAAAATTAACAAAATTGATAAACCATTGGGCAAACTGACAAAAGAAAAACAGGAGAGGAAGCAAATAACCCAAATAAGAAATGAGATGGGAGATATTGCAACAGACCCAACTGAAATTAAAAGAATCATGTCAGATTACTATGAAAAATTGTACTCTAACAAATTTGAAAACCTAGAAGAAGTGGAAAAATTCCTAGAAACACACTACCTACCTAAGCTAACACAGAGGTAGAACAACTAAATAGACACGTAACAGAAGAAGAGGTTGAAAAGGTAAACAAAAAACTCCCAACAAAAAAAACTCTTGGCTTCACTGAAGGCTTCACTGCAGAGTTCTACCGAACTTTCAGAGAAGAGTTAACACCACTACTACTAAAGGTATTTCAGAGCACAGAAAAGGATTGAATACTCCCGAACTCATTCTACGAAGACAGCGTATCCCTGATACCAAAACCAGGTAAAGACATCACAAAAAAAGAAAATTACAGACCTATATCCTTCATGAACTTAGATGTAAAAATCCTCAACAAAACTCTAGCCAATAGAATTCAACAATGTATCAAAAAAATAATTCACCATGACCAAGTGGGATTCATACCAGGTATGCAGGAATGGTTTAACATTAGAAAAACATTTAATGTAATCCACCATATAAATAAAACTAAAGCCAAGAACCACATGATTTTATCAATTGATGCAGAAAAGGCATTTGACAAAGTTCAACACTCATTCATGATAAAAACTCTTAGCAATATAGGAATAGAAAGAAAATTTCTCATCATAATAAAGGGCATTTATACAAAGCCAACAGCCAACATCACTCTAAATGGAGAGAGTCTGAAATCATTCCCCTCGAGATCTGGAATCAACAAGGATGTCCTTTATCATTACTCTTATTCAACTTTGTGCTGGAGGTCCTAGCCAGAGTAATTAGGCTAGATAAAGAAATAAAGGGTATTCAGAAGGACAAGGAAGAAGTAAAAGTATCTCTGTTGGCAGATGACATGATCTTAACACAGAAAACCCTCAAGAATCCTCAAGAAAACTACTGGAACTATTAGAAGAGTTCAGCAGAGTATCAGGATACAAGATAAACATAGAAAAATTGGTTGGATTCCACTACGCCAACAAAAAGAACATTGAAGAGGAAATCACCAAATCAATACCATTTACAGTCATTTCCAAAAGGATAAAATACTTAGGAATAAATCTTACTGGAGATGTAAAAGGCTTATACAAAGAAAACTACAAAATACTACAGCAAGAAACCAAAAGAGACCTGCAGAAGTGGAAAAATATATCTTGCTCATGGATAGAAAGACTTAACATTGTAAAAATGTCTATTCTACAAAAAGTGATCTCTAGATATAATGCAATTCCCATCCAAATTCCAATGGCATTTTTCAATGAGATGGAGAAACAAATCACCAACTTTATATGGAAGGGAAAGAGGCCCTGGATAAGCAAAGCATTACTGAAGAAGAAGAACGAAGTGAGAGGCCTCACTCTACCTGATTTTAGAACCATCATACCTCCACAGTTATCAAAACAGCCTGGTACTGGTACATCAACAGATGTGTAGACCAAAATGGAGCAGAATTGAGAATCCAGACATAAATCCATCCACATATAAGCAGTTGATATTTGACAAAGGCCTCAAAAAATGGGGAAAAGACAGTCTTTTTAACAAATGTTGCTGGCATAAATGGGCATCCATCTGCAAAAAAAAAAAAAGAAGCAAGACCCATACCTCAAATCATGCACAAAAATAAACTCAAAATGGATCAAAGACCTAAATATAAAATCTAAAATGTTAAAGATCATGGAAGAAAAAATAGGGACAACATTAGGAGCACTAATACATGGCATAAACAGAATACAAAATATTACTAACAATGCAGAAGGGAAATTAGATAACTGGGAGCTCCTAAAAATCAAACACCTATGCTCATCCAAAGACTTCACCAAAACAGTAAAAAGATTACCTACAGATTAGGAAGAAGGTTTTAGCTATAACGTTTCTGATCAGTGCCTGATCTCTAAAATCTACATGATACTGCAAAAACGCAACTACAAAAAGACAAATAACCCAATTAAAAAATGAGCAAAATATATGAACAGGCACTTCATTAAAGAAGACATTCAGGTAGCTAACAGATATATGAGGAAATGCTCACGTTCATTAGAGAAATGCAAATCAAAAACATAGCAGGATTCCGTCTCACTCCAACAAGGCTGGCATTAATCCAAAAAACACAAAATAAGAAATGTTGGAGAGGTTGTGGAGACACTGGAACACTTATACACTGCTGGTGGGAATGTAAAATGGTACAAACACTATGGAAATCGATTTGGAGCTTCCTCAAAAAGCTGGAAATGGAACTACCATACGATCCAGCAATCCCACTCCTTGGAATATATCCTAGAGAAATAAGAGCCTTTACAGGAACAGATATATGCACACCCATGTTTATTGCAGCACTGTTTACAATAGCAGAAAGATGGAAGCAGCCAAGGTGCCCATTAATGGATGAATGGATAAATAAATTATGGTATATTCACACAATGGAAGACTACGCAATGATAAAGAACAACAATGAATAAAACATAACATGGATGAACCTGGAAGGCATTATGTTGAGTGAAATTAGTGAGTTGCAACAGGACAAATATTGTATGAGACCACTATTATAAGAACTTGAAAAATAGTTTAAACAGAGAAGAAAACATTCTTTGATGGTTACAAGGGTGGGGTGGGAGGGATGGAGAGGGAGATTCACTAATTAGATAGTAGAGAAGAACTATTTTAGGTGAAGGGAACGACAACACACAGTACAGGAGACGTCCGTACAACTGGACTAAACCAAAAACAAAGAAGTGTCCTGCAGGGGCAGGGGTTTGGGGACCATGGTTTCAGGGGACTTCTAAGTCAATTGGCATAATAAAATCTATTAACAAAACATTCTGCATCCCACTTTGGTGAGTGGCATTGGGGGTCTTAAACGCTACCAAGTGACCATCTGAGATGCATCAATTGGTCTCAACCTATCTGGAGCAAAGAAGAATGAAGAACACCAAAGACACAAGGTAATTATGAGCCCATGAGACAGAAAGGGCCATATAAATCAGAGACTACATCAGCCTGAGACCAAAAGAACTAGATGGTGCCTGGCTACAACCGATGACTGCCCTGAAAGGGAACACAATAGGGAACCCCTGAAGGAAGAGGAGAGCAGTGGGATGCAGATCCCAAATTCTTTTACAAGGACCAAACTTAATGGTCTGACTGAGACTAGAAGCACCCTGGTGGTCATGGTCCCCAGACCTTCTGTTAGCCCAAGACAGGAACCATTCCCAAAGCCAACTCTTCAGACAGGGATTGGACTGGACAATGAGATAGAAAATGATACTGGTGAAGAATGAGCTTCTTGGATCAAGTAGACACATGACACTATGTTGGCATCTCCTGTGTGGAGGGGAGATGAGAGGGCAGAGGGAGTCAGAAGCTGGCCAAATGGACACTAAAAGAGAGAATGGAGGGAAGGACTGTGCTGTCTCATTAGGGGGAGAGCAATTAGAAGTATATAGCAAGGGGTATATAAATTTTTGTGTGAGATACTGACTTGATATGTAAATTTTCACTTAAAGCACACCCACACACACCAAAAAAAAAAAAAAAAAAAGATGCATTTACAGGCCTGGTCCAGGGTCTTGGGTCAGCCATCTGCCTCAGATGTCATCTTCTTTTGGCCACAAGGGTGTTTAAATGTACACCTTGAATTCTCTGGTGGGTTGACTAGTCTGAAGAGGAGCCTTAGACTTTTTTAACTGTGACAAAAAGATCCAAGGTCTTATTCCCTCTAATCTGACTACACACAAATTTGTGAAGAGGACTAAGTATGCCCCTTCTAATAAGGTTCTAACGAGTCTTTTATTTGATGTCTCTTCCAATTCACATATTCTCATGAGGTGATGTTAGGCAGACTTTGGGGGCCTAGTTTCTATTTGTCAAAGGCTTCTCTAAACTGTGGAAGATATTCTTTAGAATATTGGATTAAAGACTGGCAATACTTCAGCAATTCAGGTTGAAAAATGTTAGGGTTGGTGAAGGCAACATAAGGAAGGACCGTGGGTTTCCCAGTGGTTATTTCATAGGGAGTAAGTTCGTGAGCTCCAAATGGTGTGGACCTTAGATTTAAAAGAACTAAGTCGTTTAGAGATCAGCTGCTAACCTAAAGGTTTGCAGTTTGAATCCACCAGCTGCTCCTTGGAAACCCTATGGGACAGTTCTCCTCTGTCCTATAAGGTCCCTATGAGTTGGAATTGACTCGATGGCAATGGTTTTTGTTTGTTTGTTTAAGGAAAGGACCTTAGTCCAGGATAAGCTTAAAGTTTCAGAAAGCTTTGCTATTTGGGTCTTTATTATTCCATTAGTTTTCTCTACTAGACCAGAAGACTGAGGATGATAGGGACAATATAGCCTTTGCTAAATGGGAAAAACTCAACACAGTTCTTGGATGTTTTGATTGGTGAAAGGAGTTCCCCAATAACTACAAAGAATTTTGGTGCTCCCCAGGTAGGTTTTCAAGAAGTTTCTTTGCTACAAAGGCTGCCATAGCACGATGGCAGAGGAAAATTTCTACCTAATGTGAAAATCTACCCATCATTACTAATCCATATTTATAACCACTTGAGGGAGAAAGTTGAATAAAATCTAGCTGCCATTCAAGGAAAGTCCAGGAAGTAAAGAGTATTGTCCAGGCAGAACTTGAAGGTATTTTCTGGGATTGTCGTGAGAGTGAATAGGGCAATGGGTGGCAACATGTTCAGCAGCCTTGAAAAATTTTCCCTATCAATATTTGTTTAAGATTGCAATCATTTTCTCTTGTTCTGTGTGGGCACCTTCATGTGAGCCTTGCATCATAGGAACGTGAAGGAAATTGGGTATTCTTTATTTTCTTATTAGGCCCAGTCCATAATTTAGTGACAGAATCTTGGTAACAGTCTGCCTTGCTCCATGCCTTAATTTTGTCTGTTTGGGCTAATTGTCGCTGTTTTAAAAGGTTTCCTAAAGTTAATTCATGAAGGTTTGAGCTACCAATAGATAAATTTGGGGAGCCCCTTTACTTGTCAAAGTACATAAATAACTTGAGAGGCAGCTTGTTTGACCGCCAGATCAGCAAGATTATTCTTCTCATTTCTTCAGTTTGGGGTATTCCTTTTGGTTGGTGAGCATGTATTTCAGAGGGGAGTAACAGAGCGTCTGAAAGTTCTGAAAGCTCTATTTTTTATGGCTTTTCCGGGAGAGGTAAAAAATTCTCTTTGTTTCCATAACATTCCAAAACCATGTACAATTCCAAAATAATATCTACTATCTGTAATAATACTAACATGTTTTCCTAAAACAATTCTTCAAGCTCTAAAAAACCCATCGCCGTCAAGTCAATTCCGACTCACAGTAAGCCTATAGGACAGAGTAGAACTGACCCCATAGAGTTTCCAAGAAGCGCCTGGTGGATTAAAACTGCTTAACCACTACGCCACCAGGGTTTCCCTACAAGCTCTAGTGAGGGTAATTAATTTGGCTTGTTGGGGTGAAGTGGCTTCGGGGACAGCCTGACTTTCAACGACTTCATAGAAGTTGTAACAGCATATCCAGCTTGATAGTGAGGACTAGTAGGATTACATTTTAAATAGGAACCATCCACAAACAAAACTAAACCAGGATTAGTTAAGGGAGTCTTTTTTAAGACTTTCCAATGGGTTAAAAGTTGCACAGTCAAGTCTAGACAATTATGTGTAGGATAGTTGTTCTCATTAGTTGTGGAGAGAAGAGTGTTGTTGATGTTAGGTGCCACTGAGCTGGTTCTGACTCATACCGACCCTATGTACAACAGAACAAAACACTACCTGGTTCTCTGCCATCCTCACAATCATTGTTATGCTTGAGCTCATTGTTGCAGCCACTGTGTCAATCCATCTCATTGAGGGCCTTCCTCTTTTTCGTTGACCCTCTACCTTATGAAGCATGATGTCCTTCTCCAGGGACTGGTTCCTCCTGATAACATGTCCAAAGTATGTGAGATGAAGTTTCGCCATCCTTGCCTCTAAGGTGTGTCCTGGCTGTACTTCTTCCAAGACAGATTTGTTCGTTCTTTTGGCAGTCTGTGGTATATTCAATATTCTTCGCCAACACCATAAATCAAACATATCAATTCTTCTTCAGTTTTCCTTACTCATTGTCCAGCTTTCATATGCATATGAGGCAATTGAAAACACCATAGCTTGGGTCAGGCTCACCTTAGTCCTTAAAGTGACATCTTTGCTTTTTAACACTTGAAAGAGGGCTTTTGCAGCAGATTTTCCCAATGCAACATTTCATTTAATTTCTTGACTAGTGCTTCCGGAATGTAGTCTAATGTTAGATGCAGCCAGGAGAAAAACTTCATAGGAGGTAAGACTGGAGTCAGAAAAATGTATCAAGGCAGATTTAAGTAAGGCAGACACAGTGTGGGGCACATACCCATTGCTGTCAAGTCAGTCTGACTCATGACATTTAAAAAAGTTTCCTAGCACCACATCTGCTTTGGTTTCCACTAGTTTGGCTGTAGCAGCCATAGCCCTAAGGCAGGGAGGGTATTCCTGGCTATAGCTTCAAGCTGTAGGCTATAATAACCTATAGGTCTTTGTTGTTCTCCATATTTTTGGGTTAGTATGCCTAAAGCATTTCCAGATACTTCATGTATAAATAAGGAAAAATCCAGGTGGTAAGTAGAAAAAACTAGAGTGGGTGTGTTCATTAAAGCCCCTTTTAATTGAACTATGCCTCTCAGTCTTCTGGTGCAATTTGGAATTAATTGAGCTCAGAGGCTTTTTAATATTTATATAAATGTTGACCCAACAAAGGAAAATTGGGAATCCAGTTTTGACAATAGCCGCAGACTCCTAGAACCCCTCATACTGTTTCTTTTTTTCAGGTATAGGAAAGACAAGCATAGCTCTTTTCTATTTAGGATCAATAGAGATGCCTTCTGAAGAAATTGGGTGGCCCAAATATTTAACAGAAGGCTGAGCCAACTGTAATTTTTCTTTGGAAACCTTATTTCCACCAGTAGCCAGATGTTTTAATAAAGCTACACTGTCATTAAGGGAGGCTTGCTCGGTGTTGGAGTAAACTGGCAAATCATCAATGTAGTGCAGCAATGGAAATTTGTTTGGAAACCATAAAGGCTGCAAATTCACATGCAGAATCTGAGAAAAATAGGTGGGAGATTCAGTAAATCCTTGGGCATTTCAACCAGGTAAACTGTTCATTTTCCCAGGTAAAAAAAAAAAAAAAGCAAACAAATATTGACTTTCACAATCCACAAGAAAACAGGAAAAGGTGCAGAAAATATTCACAACCGTGAAATGAGTTGCATCTGAAGGGACAATGGAAAGTAATAAATGAGAATTAGGAACTACTGGGAATCTAAGAATAACAATATGGTTGCTTGCATACAAATCTTGAACAAATCTGCAGCCCCTATTATTTGATTTTTTTAACTGGAAGAATAGGAGTATTACACAGACTGGTATAAGGGACAATTAAATCTTCAGAGAGGAAATCTCATTTGATGGGAGTTAATCTTTCTTTTGCTTCTCATTTGAGTGGGTACTGGGGAATTTTGGGCAGAGGTTTAGATAAATCTATCTGAATTTTAATCAGCTCAGCTGACAGAATGACCTACATCTGTGGATGTGTGGTCTGTAAGGTTTCAGGAACTAGGAAAAAGATGTATAAGGGAGGGGAGCAGGCTGAGTTGAATTTTGAAAAGAAATGACAAGTGCTTGCATATAGCAAATTGCTTCTTCTTCCTGAATATTGTTTTATTCAGAGGCTGTTTCTGTTGACTTGGGCTTATTAGGCATACTGAATAATATTTCCCTCTTTTCATTAAATTGTAAATGGCAATTCCATTGGGATAAAAGATGTCTTCGAAATAGTTGGACTGGGTATTAGAATTGAGCACAAAAAGGTGTAAATCTTCAATAGGACCAAGAAATATCAGAATAGGTTGGCAATTAATCAATGTTTGTTCCTGATTCAAGACCCCCCACTATGTTTGGATTTTAGTACTCCGAGGCTTTTGTAAAAAGATGAAGTTAATATCAGACAGGGTGGATCCAGTGACAATTAAAAATTGCAAGGTTCTCCATTAATAAATAAGGTAGTTTCTCCTTGCAGATTAAGAGCCACCACAGGAAAAGCACCTGTTTTGTCCCCAGAGCCCCTTAATTCTGAATCAAACGGTAGGAATTTTTTTAAGGGGGCCTATATCAGTCTTTTGTTTATATTTTAACTTATAGCATTCATTTTTGTAATGGCCAGTTTTTTTTAACAATAGTGACAGATACCCACCTTTGTGCCATTGGCAGTTTTAGCATTTTTTCTTTTCACTGGAAGATTGTATTGCTGCAGCTGAAGGGCCATTAATTTATTAGCCTTAAAAACCCTTTTGTTTTCAAGAGTCTGGGAAAGTTTGCAAGCTAAGTTGGTTGGCTTGACAAAAGGAGCTATCTCCCAGTCTAATTGATGTCTGCTTTACTAAGGCTTAAACCTCAGGTTTAAGACTGGACATGAAAACAGCATTGAAAGTACCAGAGCCATCAGGTATGGTCATATAGAGTCCAGAGTGTTCAGAAAACCTTTGGAGCAGCTGAGTCTGGTAATCATAAACACTTGCATCTTTACTTTGCTTAAAAGAGTGAATTATACTCCAGTTAGTGGAGGAAAGTCCTTTGGGAAAGTCTCTAGCAATTTTTTACTCATGGCCCGAGGGTCTTCCAACAGCTTGGTGGCCATATTACCAATATTTAAATCTAAACTGTCTTTTCGAGCCTTTCCACTCTGCCTGTTATAGCCATAATTGGGCTTCCCCTGAGTCAGTAATCATCTGAACAAGCTAATATAAGTTGGGGAGCTGGGAGGCTTCAACATGGATTTTAAATTCTTCAGAAAATGTGTAGGCATCCTCACAGAGTTTAGGAAAATCCTTCACAATGCTATGTAATTCTGAGCACATCCATAGGTCAAAAGTGATACAAGGGAAATCTTCAGCATCACTGCTAGGGTGAATTTTAAAGGGCATTTCAGGCAAGCATTAATTTGACTTTTTTAGGGAAAAAGGGAAATTCAGATAAAGTGTTAGAAGAAGGCAAAGAAGAGTATAAAGAGGTAGCAGCTTGCAGGGGAGCAGAATAGGTGGGAACTAAAATTTGGTATTTTACTTCTTTATCCTGCTTAGTTAATTTAGAGACAGTGTCTTGCAGGGAAGCAATTTTACTGTCTTGATGCCTTTTAAAGACCACAATATACCAATCACAATAAGTATCCCACTGGAACTATTTAATCCAGGAGACTTGGTTCTCTGACTCACTGTGCAGAAAAGTTAACTTAGAGAGATGAAAAGAACCCCAAAGTGGCCATTGATTTTTCAAACTATCTTGAATGAGGTTATGCCAGACAGACAAGAACATGCACAATAAGGAACCATAATACGTGTTCATGTAGTGAGTTCTAGAAGGTGGCTCCAAATCTCCTTTAGACACGGCATTCCCCGTTTTATAATGACAGTTACAGCAAAACAAACTTTTAATTGCAAGAACCAAAACAAACCCACGGTAAAAATTGAAAAGCTATCAACACAAGGGAATGGAGCTCGTATTTGAAAGGTTTTTTACCTTAAATGATTCCCAAGAATTCATGGAAGCAGGGAGCCCAAAGTAGCTCAGCAGGTACTGTGGCCATGTGTGGATGCCCCAGGGATCATGAAAAATAATGCAGCTTTGAAGTCTGTTTCGACACCAGAAAAGTCAAAGAAGAAAATCTCATACTCTGTTAGCAGTGAAAAAAAAAGTTTAGCTCAAGCTGGGCAGTGCTAAGTAAAAACACAAAGCAGTCCACTGTTCAAGTGGAGAGAGGGGTCTATATACATAGAGAACAAAGGAAGGGTAGTGGGTTAATGATTGATAAGATCAGCTTCAGCTTGAAGTTCTTTGAAATGTAAAGGTCAGCTACTTGGCTAGGTGGGAGTGAGTTACCACCTAGGTGAGTGGTGCCAGCCAATTCGGTTATACATGATGGCAGTCACGAACATATTTTCCTGGGAACAAATTCTTTACATCTTGACCCATTCTTCCCATGAACAAATGGTTTACTTCCCAACATTTTGCTTCCTGGGAATGCATGTTGGTCCCATCATTCTTACATCTGACAAGAGTGCTTCCAATTTAAAACTTTTCTGTTTACACTGCTTTAAGAAAAACCCACAAAAGAAGGCCTATGAGGTGATGTTGACTCTTTTTTGGAATATACATAGAACAGCAAATTGAAGAAGCCCCAGAGAAAACCAAGGGACTAAGCCAGCCTTAGGAAAGAAGTATATTTTCAGTAGAATTTGTGTAGAAACCTTTTTTACAACTTGTTAATTTCCATTCCAATGCATTTTACATGTGTATTTTGGAGAAAGGTATTGCTCCCTACTAAGTGAGAGCTCTCTGCGGCAGATTCCAGAATTTTGTTTGTTTTATTTTAACTATCAAATGCAAGCTGCACGTCAGTTTTCAGATAGTGAGCAGGAAGAGAGAGGCATAAAGGAAGCTTTATGCTTTGTGAACATTTGGGGAAAATGCTTTTCGTGCCTTTTTACGTTGTCTCAGCATCAAATACAAAGTTCTTTTTTCTTTTCTTTTTTTTTTTTTACCAACTATCTGTGAGAAAGGGCTGTTAACTAAGCACTTGGAATAGGGGATGTGATCTGGATGGTTCTGAGCAGGTAGAAAACACGCAGGTCCACTTAGGAAGCTCCAACACTGTGGAGCCCCTCCTGCTTGTAAGATTGAGCCAAGCTACTCGGAAAAGCTTGAATTTGAGACTCTTAACTCTTGAAAAAAAAAATGCTTCAAGGTTAATTTATTAAAAAGTTTTGTCTTGTTCAGAATGTAAGAAGGGCCAAGTTAATTTAAAGCAACCTTGATATAATTAAATTTAGTAGAAGTTACCAAATTGTGTTTATATTTCTTCAGATACTGCTTTTCAGGAAACCCAGTGCTACAGCTGCTAGCCAAATGGCCGGCAGTTCGAATCCACCAGTTAGAAACTCTATGGGGCAGTTCTGCTCTGTCCTATAGGGTTGCTATACATTGGAATCGACTCGGAGGCAACGGGTTCTTATTGCTTTTCAAATTTGGACTTTAGTAATTGCTTATGCTTAGGCAGTAAAAGGGCTTTAAAGATTTTTTTGTTGTTGTTGTTAAAGTGGGGAGAAAAGGGCTTGGTTGTTCTGGCTCTTAGGATTCAGGAGAGAGCCTGAGAGGACAGGACCATGACAGCAAGGCATGTCAAGGATGCGCAAAAGCCCAGCGACCTTGAGTGGCAGATTGAACCAGAGCCTGTTTCCAGCAAAGATGTCCTAAATTCAAGAAACAGAATTTCAACAGGGATGATGCATACAGATGAGTGCTTAGCTCCAACCCAAAGGGTGGCCACCGCCTGGGGGTACAGCAGGGCTGGTGGTTAAGTGAGGCTGCCAATACACTCCTTCAAACACACTTCTCCATAAGAACTATTGTATTTCAGCAGTACCCACTTGAATATAAAAGACAGGGAGACCCCATGCATTAGAAGAGGCAAGAATTGGGTTAAACAGTTTGCTATGGTTGGAGAAAAAGCATGTGGATTGAGAGCAAAGATCGTAAATGTGCACAAAGAGAGGATTGCTGAGGAAGATTAAAGATAAGCAGTGTAAATAACTCCGTACAGCACAATGTGTTTCTAATAGTGCGCTCATTGTCTGCAGACTGTTTATTAAATATGCCAGCTCCATACAACAGATGTCTCTTTATTGGCAAGCTTAGGGCTCACTTTGTGTTCCCAAAGTCTCTTTCCTTCCGACATTTGAAATTAAAGAGAGAGAGAGAAAAAAAAATGTGAAAATACAATGGCCCCCAGAGGTTTCAGAGAGATGAATCACAAATGTAATACAGTATTGTATGCAGCACATCTCTGGACAGGGAGAGGATTTTGATCACCCTGGATCATGAGCTCTTGGGTTTGATCATCCAACATGACATTAGAGTGCTTAGCAAGCCCTTTTCAGTCCTGAAACACAAAAGGCCTGGGGAATTTATTCATTGCATTGTTAATTGGACTCAAGCTCAAGCCCTCCTTCAAGTACTTTCCCACCCTGCTGGGGTGATGGGCCAAACACACACAGTGCTTGGAGCTTATGACTTCAACTAAAAGGATAATTCGATGCCGGAACACAACGTGTGACATTTGGAGCATGTACATTCTGTTTACACCCTGGGTATACAGATTCTTAATGCAGTATCTACTTGTCCAGTGGCTGAGGAAATCATTCATTTACCATTTATTGAGCACCTGTGCTACAAATACAAAGATGAATGCTATGGATTGAATTGTGTCCTCCCGAAATATGTGTCAACTTGGTTAGGCCATGATTCCCAGAGTTGTGTGGTTGTCCTCCATTTTGTGATTGATGTAATTTTGCTATGTGTTTAAACCCTAATCTCTGCCTATGGTTAATGAGGCAAGATTGGGTTACGTTAAAGAGGATTATGGTGGGATGTAACACCCTTACTCAGGTCACATTCCTGACCCAATGTAAAGGGAATTTCTCTGGGGTACGGCCTGCACCACCTTTTACCTTAAAAGAGATAAAAGGAAAGAGAAGTGAGCAGACAGTGGATGACTTCGTATCACCAAGAAAGTAGTGCCAGGAAAAGAGCGAATCCTTTGGTCTGGGGTCCCTGCACTGAGAAGTTCCTAGTCCAGTGGAAGATTGATGATAAGGACCTTCCTCCACAGCCGACAAAGAGATAAAGCCTTCCCCTGGAGCCGATACTCTGAATTTGGACTTCTAGCCTACCAGACTGTGAGAGAATAAACTTCTGTTTGCTGAAGCCATCCACTTGTGGTATTTCTGTTATAGCAGCACTAGATAACTAAGACAATGAATAAAACATGACTTTGCCCTCAAGTTGCTAACAGATTAGTAGGTGCTGAGGAATTGAAGGGATTTTACCGTGATGCCGCCATCTAGACCAGGATTTTGAGAAGTGAGTCTTCAGGAAGATCTTGAGGTAAGGGATAGGTGAGAATTAGGAACTAGCGGTCTGACAGGTGTGCCTGCATCTGTTTTGAAGTAAGAAATGCCAGACCTACATGATGAACTACAAATGACTCCCAAATAATAGTGTAGTATTGCCCAAAAGAAACAGGAAGACTCAAGGTGAAACAGATTATTTTACATTCATTTCTCTTACAAAACAAAAGATGTTAATTTAGTTGCATTCAAATTTTAGAGATTTCTAAGGACATTTGGATTTCAAAAAGCTATGTTTAAATAGTTTTAATTTGTGACAATGTAAATTTCACACTGATATTATACTTCCCATCTTAATCAAGCATTGGACCCCACTAGTCCCCATGATGAACCATCTTCTCTCCTCTTTTTTCACAAACATCTTGAGAGTTGTCAGTAACATCTGCCTCCAGTTCTCTGCTGTCTTCTGTAGTCTGGTTTCTGCCTCTCAGTGGGACAGTGTTCTTCAAGGCAACTTTCATGTTGCCACGCTAACTTTTCCGGCTGCTTTTGATACTTGTTGACAAGCCCCAGTTTTACCCCTCATGGTCCATTCTGTTTCTCCCTTGGGTCCATGGATTTCTGATTGTACCTAGTTTTACTTGCTTCCCCTATATCAAATATGGAAATACACTATCTCAGGGCTCAGGGAAGGAGGCAGAAACCACTCTGCATATTTTAAGCAGGATAAGATTTAATTCTGGACATTAGATGCTTTCAAAATTGCTGGAAAGACTCCCAGAACTAAATACTTGGGGCCTACTATCTCTAATCCCACCACTGGAATTAGAGATAGTATGTGTTCCAAGAATATACACCCACACATCCCATCTCAAGATCAGGGAGCCAGAAACAAGCTGATACTGTGCTGCCACCGACACAGTGCCTCTAGACAGCCCAGAGATGGAACATGGACCCTGAAAAGCTGTGGTTAACCCCTCCCCCCCACTCCCACAAACACACACAACCCAGCAGAAACCAGGGAGAACCAGGTCAAGTCCACGCTGAAAACCTGCACTGAGTCCCCAGTGAAGAATTGATGAAAATGGCCTACTGTGACTAGCTGACCACCAGCTGGGCCCTGTGTACATTTCCACCTCGCCCCCACATGGTAGCCCTTTTAATGCTTGTCTTCTGCCCAGAAGGCCCTTCTCTCCATTTCCATAGGCCCAAATCCTGCATTCACTTCAGGGTTCAACTCAAAAGTCACTGTCTGAGGCCAAAAATAGGTTTCCCTCCTTTGATCTCAACTCACACCTTATAATTAAACTTTAAAAGATCCTCCACTTTCTATGTCGCAAAGTTTTAAAAAAAATTTTTGTGAGCATGTTTATCATTCCTGCTAGCCTGTTAATCCCCTGAGATCAAGCACCACATCCTACTTATTTTGGGGTCCTTTACATTGTGTATTGCACATTATAGAAGCTCAGGATTTAAAGAATGCACTCCAAATTTTAAGGAGTTGCTGTGTAATATGCATATGACAGTACTTTTTCTTCTATATCATGAAAGAGGAGAGCCTGAAGAGAAATCATCAGAGCCAGGAGAATTCATGAAAACAGAAACCAGCTCTATGTCACCTCTGTGTCCCCAGCATCCAGCAGTGCCTGACATGTAGCAGTTGCAAGTTCATTGAACTGAATGGAATGAAAAGATGGCGATGGGCCAGGGAATGAAGAGTTTCCAGTAGTGGAAGGGTAACAGTGTCAAATGCTGCAAAGAGTCAAGTAGGAGGCTGGATCCTGAATCCCGTGAATTTGGGGACTGAGGGAAGGGTAGTGCTCTTTCAGGTGAGTGGAGAAAGAAGCCAGACTTAAAGAAGCCAAGGAAGAAAAGATGAGAAAATGCAAGTGATGAGTATAGAAACTTGGTCAGGATCACAGGAAGGAGATGGAATGGCACAGATCTTGTGATCTCTCTATCTGAGGGACACAGGAGCCTGGGCCAGTCCACATGGGAAAGAGAGCCCCAGAGGTATGTTGTTAAATGTGCAAAATTATGTGTTACCTATGCATCCCTCTCCAATCATATAGCTTTAAAATTGTGTCCCTTGTTTGTTGTGTTCATGGTTATGCACCATATTCTTTAGATGGACATTAACAAACCAAATATCACCCAGGGTAGAGGTCAAAGATGGGAGGTCTGTTAGCCGGAATCAGTAAAGCATAATGAAAAACACTGGGCATCCCCTGAAAGAAGACATGATGACTTTCTGCAAACATTTGATGAGCTTCCATGTGGGAAGAGGGAGGAGTCTTATTTGTGAGTCCCAGGAGGGCAGAACTACCCGTGACCTGAAGGTAGAGGCTGTCTAGTTTGAGTATTGAGTCTAAGAAACATCTTGCTGACAATTAGAGCTGTTAACAATGGAAGAGGGACTCTGGTCAGTAATGAGCACCCATCATTGGAATGTTTGGACAGACACTGGACAACATCTGTTAGGAATGCCTCAGGAGGGGTTGGATAATGAATGAAATAAGTTCAGAACCTCTTCTGCACCTCTCAATTATTAGACCCAGGTCTTTGAGAAGGAAAATATACTGCTAACTTTTAGGATATAGTGCAAACTTTTCTCAATGCTTCTCTAATATTCTGGTTGTTTCTTCCTGATAGCCCATTGCCATCGATTCCAACTCATAGTGACCCTATAGGACAGAGTAGACCTACTCCCAGACCACCACATCTTTCTCCCATGGAGTGGCTGGTGGGTTGGAACTGCTGACCTTTCGGTTAGCAGCTGGGCATTTAACCACTGCACCACCGGGGCCCTTACTGATGCTCTTAAATGACTTATGGACTCCAGACCTTGCCAAGGATACCTAAGAGGTCTACCCACTTGTCCTATTATTTCTGTGTCTTTTATCCATTCCTACTTCTCCAGCTTCATGTCTTTTCCCTGACATTTGCAATTCTGTATCCTTTACCTAATTAGCCTGGAAAACATCTGCACTAATTACTCTGGAAAGTTTCTGCTGACTACCCTAAACAAACAGAGGCACCTCTTCTACACTCCTGTACTTTCATATACCTCCTGGTTATAGAACAGAGGGAACGTGTACTGGCTATACAGCTGTCTTGTTCTTCCTCATTCTAAGACGATTGTCAAGTACAAGCAGTAACCCCTTACCTGACTCTTCCTTGTTAAAGCCTAAACTCATTGAAGGGGATTATGGTTGAGCAGCAGTCAAGAAATCAAAAGATGCATTGCATTGGGTAAATCTGCTGCAAAGGACTTCTTTAAGTGTTGAAGAGCAAAGATGTCACCTTGAAGACTAAGGTGCGCCTGACACAAGCCATGGTATTTTCAACCACATCATATGCATGTGAAAGCTGGACAATGAATAAGGAAGACTGAAGAGGAGTTGACGCCTTTGAATTGTGGTGTTGGCAACGAATATTGAATATATCACAGATAGCCGAGGGAACGAACAAATCTGTCCTAGAAGAAAAAGTACAACCAGAATGCTCCTTAGAGGCAAGGATGGCGAGACTGCGTCTTAAATACTTTGGACATGTTGTCAGGAAGGGATCAGTCCCTGGAGAAGGACGTCATGCTTGGCAAAGTAGAGGGTCAGCGGAAAAGAGGAAGACTCTCAACGAGGTGGATTGACACAGTGGCTGCAACAGTGAGCTCAAGCATAACAACGATTATAAGGATGGTGCAGGAGTGGGCAGTATTTCGTTCTATGAGTCGGAACCGACTCGACAGCACCTAACAACAACAACGAGAAGCCTGGGGAAGAATGGATGTATGGAAGTGCTTATGTGTCAGAGGAAGCTGGAATGGGGAGCGGGAGGTGAAGGTGAAAAGAGTATGCTTAGGGAGGTTCTCATAGGATTTAGACCCTGGCCTCTAATACCCAGAACCCTGGATGGGGGTTCACTGATGATGCAGGCACTGGGTGGCTGGATGAACATTAAAACTGTGGCCTGGGAACAGCGGAACATGCTTCCTGTGTCTGAGCTCAGTGTGGAAGCAAGGGGCCACAAGAGCTTCCAGTGTGAGAGTCTCCATATCTCCCTCCATGAATTGTATCATGGTGCATTGCCATAAAATGGTCCATAACATCCTCTTACGGAGAATGTCCCCATTTTCATCCTCTAGACAGTCTGTTCTGCTACAACGTTTATTTTCATAATACAGTTCACACACTACTGGAAAATAGGAGAATGATGTTGACATAATATGGATGTTGTATTGGTTCATGTGGGATTTTCTCTAGGCAAGGGCACCCAGAGTGGTGGTGCTGAATTAACGCTCATCAGCAGAAAAGGAAAAGGCCCTCCAATAGCCGAAAAGGAAGCCATTCATCTTTGGATTAAGAAAATCAAAGGATCCCTCCATACAGAGGTGCCCACCCAGCCATGCAGACTCCGGCTCACAGTCGGAAAGAACAAAAGAACAAAACCAGGTTAAATTGTGCACCACAGATTAAGAAGTAAGCACAAACATGCCTGTGCATACCTTGCTTACAATATTTACTAGTCAATTCAACCCTACCTGCGCCTGTGCCCAGAGCTCCACCGCCATCTGTGCAGACTCTGCGCCCACAGCCGGCACTTTCCTGTGATGGTTTTGTGTATCTTGAATGCTCACAGAGATGACCTCCAGCCTCACTGAGCCGTCTGCTTGGGTTGCCCAGGTACCTCCCATGATACTATTTATGTATTTATTTTGTTAGTGCTTAGTTTTGGTCTTTCTGTCCCAAACCTATTTTTCTCCTAAACTCTGTTTTGTTTTTCTCTTTGTGATTTTGCAGAATGCATTTTTTTTAACAACATGTAAATCTTGTTATAATAAACCTCTGTTGGTTTTTTGCACCTTCTTTTTTTTCTTGATTAATTTCATCAAAGATTTATATGAATCTTTAAAGAATAAACTTTTCACTTTGTTGATGCTCTCTCTTTTGTGTTTTTTTTTTATTAATTTATGATCTTCTAATTATTATTTTCCTCACCTTTCATCATGCTTATTTTGCTGTTCTTTTCTTACTTCTTGGGCAGGTGCCTAGTTCATTAATTTTATTTAACTCATTAATTTTCAGCTTTTCTTCTCTTCTAAGATATGCATTTAAGGTTATAAACGTTCTAAGTACTGCTTTAATTGAATCCCACAAGTTTTTTTTATATAATTTTTATTGCGCTTTAAGTGCAAGTTTACAAATCAAGTCAGTCTCTCACACAAAAACCCATATACACCTTGCTACACACTCCCAATTACTCTCCCCCTAATGAGACAGCCTGCTCTCTCCCTCCACTCTCTCTTTTCGTGTCCATTTTGCCAGCTTCTAACCCCCTCCATCCTCTCATCTCCACTCCAGGGAGGAGATGGCAACATAGTCTCAAGTGTCCACCTGATCCAAGAAGCTCACTCCTCACCAGTATCCCTCTCCCACTCATTGTCCAGTCCAATCCATGTCTGAAGAGTTGGCACCGGGAATGGTTTCTGTCCTGGGCCAACAGAAGGTCTGGGGGCCATGACCACTGGGGTCCTTCTAGTCTCAGTCAGACCATTAAGTCTGGTCTTATGAGAATTTGGGGTCTGCATCCCACTGCTGTCCTGCTCCCTCAGGGGTTCTCTGTTGTGTTCCCTGTCAGGGCAGTCATCGGTTGTAGCTGGGCACCATCTAGTTCTTCTGGTCTCAGGATGATGTAGTCTCTGGTTCATGTGGCCCTTTCTGTCTCTTGTGCTCGTAATCACCTTGTGTCCTTGGTGTTCTTCATTCTCCTTTGATCCAGGTGGCTTGAGACCAATTGATGCATCTTAGATGGCTGCTTGCTAGCGTTTAAGACCCCAGATGGTGCTCTTCAAAGTGGATATCCCACAAGCTTTGACACGTAGTATTTTCATTATTGTTATCATTCAGTTCAAAATATAGTTTAATAGAGTCTAGTGGGTTATTTAACTTATTTTTTTTTAAATAATATTTTCTTGTGTCTTCAGTGGAGGTTTACACAGCAGCTTAGGTTCCCATTCAACAATTTCTACACAAGTTGCTCAGTGACATTGGTAAATTCTTCACAATGTGTGAGTATTCTCATTATTTGTGTTCTGTTTGTTCCATTAATCTAGTTTCCCTGACCCCTTACCTTCTTATCTTCATTATAAAGTAACTGTTGACTCATATAGGTGATTTTTTCAAGGAGCACAGTACTTATGGGTGACAGTCATTATGTTTTTAACCAATTTATTATTTAGCTACAAGGTGAACTCAGTTGTTAGTTTCAGTTAGTTCAAGGGTTGAGGAGTAAGTATCTCAGAGCAACAGTCTCAGCCAGTCCAGTAGGCTTGGGCTTTTTTTCTTTTTTTTTAGGAATTTGAGTGTCTGTTCTACATTTTTCTCCCATTGTAATAGTCCATTTATTGTGGCCCTAACTGAAGCAGGCAGCCATGAAAGGGTTATTAAGGGATCCCATAATAGTTGTTTTTCTGAAATATCTACTCTTGCCACTTTTTTTGTTACAACCTTTATAGCACTTCACAATGATTGGCTGATTCCCCAGGTTTCCACTCTTCTAGCAGGAGGCTGAGGAGCAGGCACACTAACTCTGAATTTACCACATATACGACCTTCCTGGGGTGGCAGTAGGGAGCCACTGCCATTTTTTTAGGGCTATGAACAATATTTTTAGAGCCGTGTGCAAAAACTCATTCACAAAAATTATGCCTACTGCACATGTATCACAAGATTTAAGATCCTCCCCTCTCTGCTCATGCATATGTATGTCACTCCCTGTAAAAGGAGTGAATCTACCCTGGTTGAGCTGAGCTGGCAGCCTTAGGTCATGAGACTCTGCCTGCCTACCAGTTGCGAACTGTGAATAAAACTTTCTGTTCTTCCAACCCTGTGTCTGGCTGACTTCAATTCGCTAGTCTGCTTGACAAGAACCGGTTAGTTGATGGCTTCATGATTAGAATTGTTGGTAATGTCAGCCAGGCACTATCTAGTTCTTCTGGTCTCAGGGTAGATGAGGTTGTGGTTCTTTATTACTGATTTCTAGTTTTACTGCATTGTGGTCAGAGAACATATTTTGTATGATTTCATTCCTTTGAAATCTCTTGAGACCTGCCTTGTGGCCCCAAATACAGACAATATCGTAATTATGTTGTATGTACTTGGACATAGTGGGTATTTTGCTGTCGGGTACAATGTCCATTTTCTTTATCTTTTTTCTGATTTTCGTACCTTCGCTCTGCTTATTCTGCCAATTGCTGAAAGATATGTTAAAAATCTCTAGCCACAGTTGTGAATTTGCCTATTTATCTTTGTGATTTGGGCAATCTTTTCTTTATAGGTTTTTGAGGCCATATTGCTAGCTAGAAAAAAATTTATTGTATCATCCTGGTAAACTAAGCACTTTTATCATTATGATGTGATACTGTTTACCTGTAGTTACACCTTTTGTCTTAAAATTTATTTTGTCTAAAATTAGGTATGCTAATTTTCTTTTGGTGAATTTTTGAATGATACGCTTTTCCATTCTTTTACTATATCCTTAAATGTTATGCGTGTCTTTTATACACAGTGTATTGTTTGCCATTGTAGTAATCTTTATCTTTTAATTTGACCATTTAGTTCATTTACACTTCATATGAAATATTCATTTATTTCTATTTAAATCAACCATCTTAGTATATGATTTGTTTGTCCCACCTGTTTTATGTTGCCTTTATTCTCCTTTCTTGCATTCTTTCATTGATGTTTTTGTTATTCCATTTTTTAGTTATTTGATTTTATTGTTTTATTATTCCATTTTTTATTATTTCCTCTGTTAGTTTGGAAACTACGTAGTCTTTTTTATCCTTTATTGGTTTCTCTAGAAATAATAACATGTGTCCTTAATTTATCAAAATCCAGTGTTAATTGATACTTTTGTCCATCAGCCCAGATAATGCAAGGACCTTAGA
Source organism: Loxodonta africana (assembly GCF_030014295.1). Lineage (NCBI taxonomy): Eukaryota > Metazoa > Chordata > Mammalia > Proboscidea > Elephantidae > Loxodonta > Loxodonta africana. The sequence goes on from NC_087364.1 coordinate 24,585,676, forward strand.
ACTCTTTGATTTCGTTTACTCTCCTCTCTATTTAACATGCTACAATTGCCATTTTATTTACACACATACACACATATATGAGGATAAGTCAAAAAGTATTGCTACTAGGTCTCCAGTTCATACATGCATGGGTTTATTCCAAACAAAGCTTGTTTAAACATGTCTCTTCAATCAATGGATGGCTGCAGACAAGTTCTCCAAGTAATACACTTGTCTTAGTCTCATTAGGGTGCCTTAAAAAAAAAAGGGATATTTCTTGTGCCATGGAAAAAAAATGTTTTTGAAGTCAGGGCTAACATCAAACTTTTAACAAAACTCAACTGGACATATTCCCAAATAAGTGAAGCTTTGCAACAAGATTAGGAGAATGCTGCCCCACATGAAACAGTGATTTCAGATGGATCAAGCATTTTAAGGAAGGTTGGAAGAACTCAGAGATGAGCCAAGAGAGGGAAACCACTCAGAAGGTTTATGGCAACTGTTTTTTTGGATTCCAAAGGGCTAATCTTGTTAGATTTTCTCAAAGGATGCAGGACGATCTCAGGGACTTATTATGAAGAAATTTTAAGAAAACTGAAAACTGCATTGGTGAGAAAAAGGCCAGTAAAAAAAAAAATTTTTTTTTTTCCTATCATGACAATGCACCTGCTTATTCTTCAAGAGTAGCAAGAGCTGTCCTATAAGAATCTCATTGTGAAAACTAACCCAGCCACCCGCAGCCCTTTTTTTGCCCCTTCGGACTTCTTTTTGTTCCCAAAACTCGAAGAACTTGAGGATGCCAAAACTGCCCTTTTGATGTGGTGTAAATTGAAGAGTGCAGAATTCTTCAGGGAAGGGTTAGAGAGATGGAAACGTTGCTGTCAGAAGTGTATACACCTAGATGGAGGCTATGTTGAGAAACAATAGCTTCACATTTGGATACGTTTGTTTGATAAAAGTTTCTATGATTTTGTAGCAATACTTTTTGACTTGTATACATATTTATATAACATATACATAAAACAAAAACCAAACTCATTGCTGTGGAGTCGATTCTGACTCATAGCGACGCTATGGGACAGAGTAGAACAGCCCCAGAGAGTTTCCAAGGAGCACTTGGTGTATTCGAACTGCCAACATTTTGGTTAGCAGCTGTAGCTCTTAACTACTGTGGCCAGGGTTTCCAAACATATATATATATATATATATATGCATATGTAATTCATATATTTAGTATTCATTAAAATTTAAGCACAATTTTACCATTTTGATTATTCTTTCCTGCACCTCTCACCTTCCACATGGAATTGAACATCACCTATAAATTTTCCTTTGATGTGGGTCTACTAGTAGAAGATTCAGTTTTCATTGATCTGTGAACGTCTTTGGGTCGAGCAAATGGTTAAGTGCTTGACTACTAACTGAAAAGTTGGCGATTTGAGCCCTTCCAGGGATGCCTTGAAAGAAAGACCTGTTGATATGCTTCCAAAGGTCACAGCCTTGAAAACCTTATTGAGCAGTTCTACTTTGCACATGTGGGGTCACCTTGGGTTGGAATCGACTTGATCGTAACTTTTTTTAAATGAATGTCTTTATTTCATTTCATTCTTTATTTCCTCCAATGTTTTATTATGAGAATTTCTCTTTTCATTTTCAACACATACTTTCACTGGATATAGAATTTTAGTTTGTCAGCTGATTTCTTTCATCACACTCTACTGTCTTCTGACTTCTGTTGTTGCTATTGAGAATTCAGCTGTTGGTCTGACTCTTGCTCCTTTGAAGATAATCTGTTTTTATTTCTCCTCTGCTTTGGCTCTTTTAAAGACTTTTCTCTTCGTTATTCTGTAGAATCATTACAATGTATTTAGCGATAGATTTATTTATTATTTATTACTTAACGTGTTTGAGACCTATTAGGATTCTTGGATCTGTGGATTGATTTTTTTCATCTGTTTTGTAAAATTCTGCCTGTATCCTTCTGGAATTCTATGTATGTTAGACCTTCTCACTGTATCCTTTAAATGTCTTACTTTTCCTTATTTTTTTCCCAACCCTTTGATATTCTTGCTTCATTCTAGATAGTTTCTACCTGGCCTGTCTTTCAATTTACTAAATCTCCCTTCAGCTGTATCTAATATGCTATTAAGTTATCCCAACTTCTTAACTTTTATTATTACACATTTTCAGCTCTAGAATTTCTTCTTGGTTCTTTTTTCAAATTTGGCATAACACTTCTTATAGTTTCTAGTTGTGAAATTTTCAAGCTCGACTCTTATCTTGTAAACATTGTTACTTTACAGTCTTGCCTGTTAATTTCAGTATTTGTTGTTTCTCTAGTTCTTGCTCATGAGTGCCTATTTATCATTCATTGCATACTGGAAATCGTAATTGTAAAATAAGTTCTAGAAAACAATTTGAGAGCTAATCTTTTGTCGTCTTTCTTTGGAGAGCACACATGGCACTGAGGACATCAGTAATCTGGATCAGTGCCTCCAATTTTAGGACTTAACAATTTTTTTTTGTAACCCAAAGGACTCAAACTGGGCTGCAATCCATACAAGGAGCTACTTTACTTCTAAAGATCTTTGCATCTTTAATATGGCCCTTCAGCATCCAAGCCCAAAGCAGAGGGGTGCTTACTACAGTTCCTGTCCTGGAAAAGCCTTGGAATGTCCTTGCAGGGATATCAGAAGTACAGTTCAGCCTCACAACTATCTTTCCAGGATAGCAGACCTTTCCAGGGCAAAGAGACCTTGAGTGGCCTGAGCATATTAAATCCTCTAAGTTTCTAGTCTCCTCCGGATTGCAGCCATTTTCATATTATATGGTTAGCTCTTGAATTATTTTAAGATTTTAAGAAATGTTTCGTCTAGTATTTTTTAATTGTCTTAAGTGGGGAAGTTGATCTAAATACTTGGTCTACCATTGCCAGAAACCTATAATTATACTTTATCAATGTCTATCTACCTACTAGATGGTGAACAAATGAAGCCAGGACTTGTATCTTTTCAACTTTATTTTCCCAGTGATTAATATGGTGCCTGGTATACGGTAGCTCAGCTGGCTGGATCTTCATTGAAGCTTCATTGATGATCAGCAAGTCCTTGCCAAGTGGTCTTTTGCCATGACAATTTTCTTCCTGACTCCGGTAGATATAATTACCTCCTCTCAGTATTCAAGCAGGTGACAGGTTTCAAAAGATAATGCTTGAATAGAAGTGGAAGTGTTCTTTGCATGTATTTTTGATTGATGAAACATTTCCATTTTGTTATGAAATTGTAACTTCCTGAAAACACCTACTGCATATTGCTGTTCATAATTCTCATCCCCCCCTTTCTTCTTAATATCTACAATTCTGCTTTTATTCAGTTTTCAGAGATAGATAAAATGTCACATAGAGGATGAAGATTGCTTTACCTTGCTATGCAAAATAATCGTCAATTTTTCCTCCTGTCTTCAGGATTCTTAGACGCATGAATGTTTTATTTGTAGTGCTCTTTTGATTGAAAATTATAGAATGCTAACTTGACCTAGCTTGAGTAAAATGGGCTTTTCTTATAAGGATAGTCTAGGGTGTGTCACAGCACCCAAGGATCGCAATATGCTGATAACAGTTAGAATGGTTTTGGCTACAAATAAGATAAATCTAGAATCAAACTGGGTTGAACCACCAGAAAAAATTGTCATGTCACATTGTTGTGTGTGGTAAGTGAAAAACAGCTCCCAAAGACTTATTCTAGCCTCAGCTGAGGAATTGGACAACCAGACTCTCGCTGTTGAGAAAGTGTAGTTTGGGACACTTTGTTCTCCTATGGAGAAGATATGGAGCCCCTGTCTCTTAAAAGAAGGTGTGTTTTCTAGAAATGTCTCTTCCTTGGTTGATTGATATATCTCTAAATATATCAAATGGATTTGGAATGGGATTCAGAAAACCCAAGCTTAGGAAACTGAGTTAGTTCAGGTTCTTTGATAAGGAGACCTCGAGACAGATTTATACTGTGCACGAGATTTTTGGGGGGAAATGCCCATGGAGGATAACATGAGGCAGCAGAAATAGGCAAGGGGAGACTTTGGACCACGATGCAGATCTGATGGTTGTGAAAGGAGAAGGGTGGGGCAGAAAGATTAGGCAGGAAGAGTCTCAGACTCAGCAGAGCTTTGAGAAAGTTTTGGCCAGGCTGATGGGGAGTCCCCAACTCAAAATCACCCATTAGAAGAGTCTCGTGTCCCACAGAAAGTGTCCAGCATTCATGTGGTAATGCAAAGGACCCTGAATAGACAAAAGAATCTTGAAAAGGGAGAGCAAAGTTGGAGGACTCACATTTTCCAATTTAAAAACTTACTAAAAAGCTATCATAATCAAGACAGTGAAGTACTAGCATAAGGACAAACACATGGGCCAATACAATAGAGTCCAAAAATAAAACTTTGTGTTTATGGTCTGTTGATTTTTGACAAGAATACCGTGACAGCTCAATGGGAAGGAATAGTCTTCTCAACAAATTATTCTAGAACAACTTGTTATTCATGTGTAAAAGAATGAAATCAGACCATACCTCATATTACATACAAGAATCAACTCTAATTGGATTATATGCCTAAATGTATGAGGTAAAACTATAAAACTCTTAGAAGAAAATATAAGTGTAAATATTTATGATCTTGGGTTAAGCAATAGTTTCTGACATATGACACCAGAAGCATAAGAAATCAAAGAAAAAAATAAATTGAACATCATCAAAATTAAAATTTTTTTTTAATTTTGCTGCAGATTATTCCATCAAGAAAGTGAAAAGAGTCCGCAGAGTGGGAGAAAATATTTACAAATCTTATCCATGATAAGTGACTTGTATCCAGAATACATAAGGGACTCTTATAACTCAAAAATAAAAAGACAAATACACCAATTAAAAAACAGACATAGGATCTGAATAGATGTTTCTCCAAAGAACATACACAAATAACCGATAAGTGCATGAAGAGATGCTCAACACATTAGCCATCAGGGAAACGCAAATCAAAACCACACTGAGATACCACTTCACACCCACTAAGGTGGCTAAAATCAGTCAGTCAGATAATAGCAAGTGTTTGTGAGGATGTGGAGAAACTGGAACTCTCATACTCTGCTGGTGGGAATGTAAAATGGTGCAGCTCCTTTGGAAAACAGTCTGTTCCTCAAATGATTAAACATAGAGTTACCATAAAAAAAAAAAGTTACCATATGACCCAGAAATTCCACTTCTAGGTATATACCCACAAGAATTGAACACACGTCCACACAAAAACTTGTACACAAGTGTTTATAGCAACATTATTCATAATAGCCAAAAGATAGACATAACTCTGATGTCCATCAACTAATGAATGGGTAAACAAATTGTGGTACATCCAAACAATGGAATATTATTCATTCATAAAAGTGATGGAGTACTGATTCATGCTACAAAATGGATGAACTTTGAAAACATTATGCTGTTAAGAAAAAAAATTTAAAAAGACCACATATTTTATGGTTCCATTCATATAAAATATCTAGAACAGGAAACCCTACAGAGACAGATAACTGGTTGTGTAGGGTAGGGGCTGAGGGAGTTGGGAGGTAATGACTAAAGGGTATGGGGTTTCTTACTGAGGTAACGAAAATGGCCTATAATTTGCTGTGGCGACGGTTGCACGTATTTGTGAATATACAAAAAAACATTGAATTGTACACTTTGAAAGGGTGAATTGTGTGTGAATATATCTCAGTAAAGCTATTTTAACAAAACACAATGAGATACTTCTTCACACCCACTAGGAGGATGGCTATAATTAAAAAGACAATAACAAGTGTTGTTGATATAAAGAAATTGGAACCCTCATCCATTGCTGGTGGGAACATAAAATGTACAGCTATTTTGGAAAACAGTTTGGCGATTCTTCAAAAAGGTAAACATAGAGTTAAACATATGACTCAGCAATTCTACTCCTAGACATATATCCAAGAGAAATGAAACCATATGTCCAAACAAAAACTTTTACATGGATGCTCATAGCCACATATTTCATCATAGCCAAAAACTGAAAACAACTGAAATGTTCATCAACTGATGAGTAGATAAATAAAATCTGGTATATCCGCACAAAAGAATATATATATATATTAAATTTTTTATTTATTGTGCTTTTAGTGAAAGTTTACGAATCAAGTCAGTCTCTCATAGAAAAACTTATACACACCTTGCTATGTAACGCTAGTTTCTCTCCCCCTAATGTGACAGCACACTCCTCTCCACCCTGTATTCCCTGTGTCCATTCAACCAGCTCCTGTCCCCTTCTGCCTTCTCATGTCCCCTCCAAACAGGAGCTGCCCACATAGTCTCATGTGTCTACTTGAGCCAAGAAGCTCACTCCTCACCAGTATCGTTTTCTGTCTTATAGTCCCGTCCAATCCCTGTCTGAAGAGTTGGCTTTGGGAATGGTTCCAGTCTTGGGCTAACAGAGGGTCTGGAACAATGACTGCCAGGGTCCCTCTAGTCTCAGTCAGACCATTAAGCCTGGTCTTTTTATGAGAACTTGGGGTCTGCATCCCACTGTTTTGCTCCATCGGGGATTCTCTGTTGTGTTTCCTGTCAGTGCAGTCATCAATGGTAACCAGGCACCATCTAGTTCTTCTGGTCTCAGGCCAATGGAGTCTCTGGTTTATGTGGGCCTTTATGTCTCTTGGGATCATATTTACCTTGTATTTTTGGTGTTCTTCATTTCCCTTTGCTCCAGGTGGGTTCAGACCAATTGATGCTTCTTAGATGGCCGCTTGCTAGCGTTTAAGACCCCAGACGCCACTCACCAAAGTGGGATGAAGAACATTTTCTTAATACATTTTGTTATGCCAATTGACCTATATGTCCCCTGAAACCATGGTCCCCAGACCCTCATCCTTGCTACTCTGGCCTTCAAAGCATGTTATCGTGTTCAGGAAACTTCTCTGCTTTTGGTTTAGTCCAGTTGTGGTGACCTCCCCTGTATTGTGTGTTGTCTTTCCCTTCACCTAAAATAGTTCTGTCTACTATCTAATTAGTGAATACCCCTCTCCTTCCCTCCCTCCCCACCCTTGTAACCATCAAAGAATATTTCCTTCTGTGTTTAAACTTTATCTTGAGCTCTTATAATAGTGGTCTCATACAATATTTGTCCTTTTGCAACTGACTGATTTCACTCAGCATAATGCCTTCCAGATTCCTCCATGTTATGTTTCACAGATTCATCGCTGTTCTTAATCATTGTGTAGTATTCTATTATGTGAATATACCATAATTTATTTATCCATTCACCTGTTGATGGGCACTTTGGTTGCTTCCATCTTTTTGCTATTGTAAACAGTGCTGCAATGAACATGGGTATGCATACATACAAAAGAATATTATTTGGCAGTTAGAAGGAATGGATTACCGATACATGATATAACATAGATTAACCTTGAAAACATTATGCTAAGTGAAAGACCACAAGTTGTATTATTCAGTTTATATGAAATGTCCAGAATAGGCCAATCTATAGAAACAGAAAGTAGATTAGTAGTTGCCAAAGGCTAAGGGACAGGGAGAAAACCCTGGTGGTGTAATGGTTAAGTACTACAGCTGCTAACCAAGAGGTCGGCAGTTCAAATCCACCAGGCGCTTCTTGGCAACTCTATGGGACAGTTCTACTCTGTCCTATAGGGTCGCTATGAATCAGAATCGACTCGATGGCAGTGGGTTTGTCTGGAAACCCTGGTGACGTACGGTTAAGTGCTATGGCTCCTAACCAAAAGGTCAGCAGTTCGAACCCACCAGGTGCTCCTTGGAAACTCTACGGGGCAGTTCTACTCTGCCCGATAGGGTCTCTATGAGTCGGAATCGACTCGACGGCAGTGTTTTTTTTTTTTTTTTAAGGGGCAGGGTGGGTGGGATAGAATGGAATGAGGAGTGACTGCTAAGGGGCATGGGGTTTGTTTTAGGTGTGATGAAAATGTTCTGGAATTAGATAGTGGTGATGGTTGTACAACTGTGGATAGACTAAAAACCATTGAACTGTACAGTTTAAGCAAGCAAATTTTGCGGGAAATGCATTATATCCCAAAAGAGTTGTTAAAAATATAAAAAAAGAAATGATCCAGTGACCAAGGTGGACTATTGGCTACAGCAGCCCAAGGGAAGCATGGCCTATGAGTGGACGCTGTAGAGGACCCCACGGGGTAGCAACTGGAGCTGTTGATCAGTTATGACCCCATTGTAAGTTCTCTTGAAGGGGATCTGAGTGGTACATTTCTACAGCTGCCACAGGAATGAGGAAGAGCCACATCAGATCTGTGTGAAAGAATTTTCAGAGAAAGCGTTGTTCTATTTGACTCACATTCATTCACTCCATAACCATTAACTAAGGCTGTGCATTCTGCTGTGAACCAGGCCTTACTAGGTGCTGGGAAAAAACTGATCTCCTGGTCTCAACTCCTTATAGTTGTGTTTTATTTCTCCCTTTCTTCTACTGACATTACAATCACAGTTAACTTTTAAATGAAAAAAGGTTCTTTGCAGTTCACATTGCTTTTTTATGTGCATTAGTTAATTTAATTCTCACATAAGCACTTCATGGTAATCATCATTATTAACTAAGGATAAGCACACAGAATTCAAATGACTTGTCCAAGATCAAGAAGCTAATAAAAAGGAATGACCAACTTCCACATTGAATTCTTTATGAAAGCTATCTATTTCCTGTGGTTTTCACTGCCTAGCAGAGTCCCCCTACCCACACTGCAGCAGAGGGCTGAAGCAGCTATAGGTGGAGGAAGAATACCTATTTCACTGCAGCCTAGCAAGTTCCTGGATGGATTCTGCTTGGGCCAACCATGATCACAAGCCCATTCCTGAATCAAGCACTGGAGCTGAGGGGTTTGGTGCTCTCACTGGCCACACCTGGGTCATCTTGGAGGTAGAAGCAGGCAACCCCCCATGAACCACGTGGTCTGAGAATGATGGAGGGTAGTTTCCCAAAACGAAAGAGTAGGTAGACTCAGGCCAACTTTATTAGCAAAAGAAGGGATCCTGGGCAGACAAAACCAATAGCTAGCTGCCTGCTATCACAACAGAAGGAGCCCTGGTAGCATAGTGGCTAAGGCGTTCAGCTGCTAACCGAAAAGTCAGTGGTTTGAACCCACCAGCCACTCTGTGGGCGGAAGTTGTGGCAGTCTGCTTCTATAAAGATTACAGCCTTGGGGTTCTGCTCTGTCCTACAGGGTCGACCCGACAGCAGTGGGTTTACCACAAGAGAGCAGGGCAGTGGTGGTTCAGTGGGAGATTCTTACCTTCTATGCAGGAGATCGGGTTGATTCCCAGACAGTGTACCTCACATGCAGCCACCACCTGTCTGTCAGTGGAGCTTTGCCTGTTGCTGTGAGGCTGAACAGGCTTCAGTGGAGTTTCCAGACACAGATGGACTAGAAAGAAAGGTCTGGCTGATCTACTTCTGAAAATTAGCCAATGAAAATTCTATGGATCGCAACAGTTCAAGTCAATTGTTCATGAGGTCACCATGAGTCAGGGTTCGACTTGGCGACAGTTAACGACCACCACAACCATAAGAGAGCTTCTAATAGGATGGCTTTTTGGGGGACAGTGAGTGGCGTGGAAGGTGCCTGTGTGCTGTTCTGAAGCCAGGCGTGCTTACCAGACAACCATCCTGCTGCGGCTTCACTTCATAAAATTGTGACAAAGACTATCAGCTCCCGAAGGAGCCTGGGAGCCATGGCATAGTAAGATTGCCTGATTCCACAGTGAGATTTATCCCACAGCCCAGAAGATCTTTATCCACCAGGCAAGCTGGCCTGTGGTTCTCTAAGGCTCCTGTGTGGGGCTGTTTTCTGTAGTGAGCAATAAAGTCTCATTTACATAACTTCAGAATCAGAGGCTAGGAAGTGATGCCCCAAGTTCATCCAGGCCACCACTTGCCTTAAGGCTCAGGCACACCTACACTGCCCCAGACAGATGACAGGCTCTTCTATTTTTACCATCTCCAGAGGAGGAGAGGCGGCATTCCTCCACAACCACTTTTGGAGGGCAACATCTCTTGCTGCTGCAAAGGGTTTATTATACTGTTATCTCCTTCCAGCCCACTTCCACTTCCTCAGTCTTAAAGAAGAGCTGCTTGCCATGTCCACTGTAACCACCCCTTGACCTGTTGCTATTGAGTCGATTCTGACTCATAACAACCCTATAGTTCAGAGTAGAACTGCCCCACAGGGTTTCCAAGGTTATAATCTTTACAGAAGCAGACTGCCACATCTTTCCCCCACAGAGTGGCTGGTGGGTTTGAACTGCTGACCTTTCAGTTAGCAGCTGAGCATTTAACCATTGAGTTACCAGGGCTCCTTAACCACCCTTTAGGTCCTTGAAAATATGTTAAAGTATCATGTGTCCTTCTGATCACAGATACATCAAACAAACATCTACTGAGCACCAATCATGAGCCAAACACCCTGCTGATTGCTGTGGTCACAGGCATGAATCAGATAGGGCCCCTACCCCAAGAAGCTTGCAATCTAATGGAAAAGGAAGAGACGTCTAAATAAATAGTTGTAATGCACAATACTGCAAGGAAAAAGGAATGTCAGCGCACCAAGAACACAGAGGAAGGGCTGAGTAATGGGAGGGAGAGCCTTCAGAGGAGAGTAAGTTTGAGCGTGTTCTACTCTGTCCTGTAGGGTCGCTGTGAGTTGGAATTGACTTGATGGCAACATTTTTTTTTTAACAAAATAACACAAATCTGTGTAAATAATATAGAGAATACAGAGTAAGCAAGAAGAAAAAATAACCACTAGATATATCAATATCCCTCCCAGTTTGCTCAGGTATGTATTACAAATTTTTTTTGCCAGTGTTTTTGCTCTAAAATGTCATGAACATTTTCAATAGTGTTTTTCTATACCAGTTTTCATGGCTACCTAGTATTCTACTAAATGTTTTTGAAGGTCTTTGAGAGAGGTCAATAAATGGCACCCCTCTTCCCCACCCAAATCAATGGAGAAATAACACCTGTGAGTCAGCAGATGGAGTACCAAAGTATCACTTTGTTAGGCTAAATTGGAAAGAGTAACTTACAATGGGAGTCCTGGGTGGTGCAAAGGGTTAATATGCTTGGCTGCTAACTGAAAGGTTGGTGGTGCCAGTCTACCCAGAGGCACCTCGGAAGAAAGGCCTGGTGACCTACTTCCAAAAAAATCAGCCATCGAAAATTCTATGGAGCACAGTTCTACTCTGACACACGCAGGGTTGCCAGGAGTCAGAGTCGACTCCACGGCAACTTGTTGGTGCTAATTAAGACTAAATACGAAGGAGTAACTTATAATGAGAGACGAAGTGGGCTTTCTCTGTCCCTTGATTCAGAATTTCAGACCTTGGAACAGCTTACCTCTGGGGATGTTTAGGTCTGTAGAGCGGCCATACCTCAGTCACTGCCTACCATTGGCCCCAGTGGAGAGGGATGAAGAAAGGGGCCAAATTTTCCAGGCAGATGATCTTTGATCATTTCCACTCTGTACCTAAAACCCAGCAACCACTGTACCTTGCTCTCTGTCTCAGAGAGAAGCAAGGAGCAAGGAAAGAAGACAGGAGGGTTAAGGAAAGTCCCATGGAACCTGGAGGAATGGGGATGATGCATTACCATCTACCATGTGAACATCCTATTATTTATTTAACCAGTCTTCTATTATTGTACTTTTAGGTTATTTCCAAACAACATTGAAATCAAGTGTCTTTGTAATTAATCTTTGTGTACAGTTATGATAATTTCCTTAAGATAAATCCCTAGAAGTGAACTTGCTGAGCTAAAGAATATTACTGCACTAAAGCTTTGACGCATATTGCCACATTTCCCCCAGGAAAGTCTGCATTCACATTACCACTAGCAGCATATGAGAACCGCTTTCCTTAACACCCACTCACACTGAATTAATCCTTTCTTGCTGATCTTTGTGAATTTGATGGGCAAAACATCTGCACCTTAGTGTTATTTTAATTTTGAGTAGTATTAATGGAGGCATTTTCCTTGAGGAACAAGAGGGTAGAACATGTGAGGGAATCTGTACTTTGAACAGACTGACAGGGTTTCCCAAGACTTGTTGTTGTTGTTGTTAAGTGCTGTTGAATTGACTCTGACTCATAGTGGCCCTATATGACACAGTATAACTGTCCCATAGATTTTCTAAGATGTAATTTTTAATCTTTACCGGAACAGACCACCAGGTCTTTAGGTTTGAATGGCCAACCTTTTGGTTAGCAACTGAGTACTTAATTGTTGTGCTACCATGGCTCCCTTTCCAAAGGCACAGTGCCGTGAAATGGTCACTGTCTCTTCTGTTTTGATGCTATTTTCCAATCATGGAGGCATCATAGTGAAGTTGTATGTGCGTATCTGTCACCGTCAGACCTTGCAAAGAAGAGGAATGGTTGAGAGTGATTGTGGCATTTCTGGGTTTTGTGACCAAAAACCACCAGTTGCCATCACGTTGATTCCAACTCATGGAGACTTCATGTGTGTCAGAGTAGAACTGCGCTCCACAGGGTTTTCAATGGCCGAGTTTTCGGAAGTTGATCACCGGGTCTTTCAAGGCCCTCGGTTAGGAGCTGAGTGTTTTAACTGTTTGCACCACCCAGGGACTTACAAGAAAACTACCATCTAATGAGTCTCCAGTGCCACCATGAGTTCTGACACCTGGTACAGCTGGTCTATCAGCCATCACATAGCTCTCTATGTCCTGTGTCCCTCGCTCCTAGGGGTCCAGAGCTGGTCCTGAGGTCCTCAAGATCCGACAGGGTATGTTCCTACACCTGTGTGGAGTCTCCTGCAAAAGCACACCTCACAACCCCCACCCTAACAAATAAAAGGCCAGAGTTAGGGGGAGGGCGTGCCCAGACTCTCCTCCGTGTCCTCTTTGACACCAGTTTCCCAGCTACTACTCGCCTTTGTCCTGGACTCGCCTTTGTCCTCAGACAGACCCATCTCAGATGCCTAAAGAGTCAACTTAGAAAGGTGTTGGATTTCACCTCCAGGGGCCCCTTGGGAGTCCTTAAAGCAGGAGACAGGCCCAGACTGGGCCTCAGGCACCTGATGCATTATCCTGGGCAACTTCTCTTCAGAGCTGCTAGGCTCAGATTTTTAATATCCCTTTGTCTCCTTTGGAAGTTAGTGAGGAAAAGGCAAGAAATCAACACACAACTGGCCCATGTGAAGAGGGGAATAAGGTATTGAATGCCACGTCGATAAAAGCAGTCAAGGCCCAAGGCCCACCTTCTGGTGGAGAGGGTCAGAGCCAGAGAGTTAACCAGGCTTTGGCCTCTGGGCTGAGGCCTCACTGAGCTAGTCAGTGTTCTGTGGGGCCAGGACCAGCGGTCTCTTCATCAGCAGCACAGAGGTTGTGGGTGGGATGTGCTTGCCCAGTCAGCTCTCCCTGTAGGGGAATCCCTGCCACAAACAGCACTGGGAGTTTATTTACTTAGACATTTAATTGTTTACATAGTTAATAATTTGGTTTATAAAATTTGCCACCTGGCACAAGTGCATGTTTAAAGCATTTGTAAATGACAACTACAAATAAATAATCATGAAACAGTGTGCCCTTTAGGCGGCCTCCACAGAAGACGGGCTCCCTGCTGGGTATTTCTTTGGAGGTTGACCTGAGGCTGGTCAGAAACCATGCCAACACCAACACAGCCTGCGTTGTATGGGTGCCTGACACTTTCTCTCAACGCATATTTATCCAGGACTAACAGTTGGCAAAAAGTCTCTGGGTGGCAAATGATGAAGCGCTCGACTACTAACCAAAAGTTTGGTGGTTTGAACCCACTCGGAGGTGCTTTGGAAGACAGGCCTGGTGATCTACTTTCAAAAACTCAACCATTAAAAACCCTATGGAAAATGGAATAGCCAGAATGGAAATAATGAGAATGTTCACACATTGTGAAGAATGTAACCAATGTCACTGAAAACTGGTATAGACGTTCTTTAACAGGAAACTAAACTGCTGTATAAAACTTCCACAGGAAACATAGTAACATTATTAAAAAGAAAAGGAAACCCTATGGAGCAGTTCTACTCTGATACACATGGGGTCCACACAACAGCAGTTAACAACAACAACAGTTGGCAAGTCCCTGTAGGCAGTGTTGGGGAGTGCATGGATGTATGAGATGCCACCCTGCTCTCGAGAAGATAGACCCAGACCAGAGGGACACCCTTCTAGACAGAGGGAGGCGCCTAATGAGAGGAACAAAATGGAACCAGGCTGCTGAGGTAGGAGGGGGCCTGCCTGGAGTGTGTGATGGGTAGGAGGAGGGGTTCTCACATCTACATGAGAAGATTCATTCTTCCCGTACAGTTTCTGATACCTGTCTGGGGTGACTCCATCCAGGACATATCACATTAAACTAAGGAGAAACTCCAGCCCCCTCCATTGCAGTTCCTACCACTATCCTCCCTGCTCCCGGCTTTCTAGGCACACCCTTTCTCCTTGTTTTTAACAAGCTCTTTCTCATTTGCTGTCTGCTCCACTAGGAATGCTTGTTCCCTAGCTAGTTATAGTGAATTCTTCAGGTCTGTATTGGGTAGTTGACTTGGCTAGGTTATGTTGTTGTTGTTGTTGTTAGTTGCTGTGGAGTTGGCCACAGACTCATGGTGACCTCGTGTATAATGGAAAAAAATGCTGCCTGGTCCTGTGTCATCCCCATGATCAGTTGTAGATTGGATCATTGTGATCCACAGGGTTTTTTTTTTTTTTTTTAATTTTTATTGTGTTTCAAGTGAAAGTTTATAAATCAAGTCAGTCTCTCATACAAAAATTTATATGTTGTTGTTGTTAGGTGCCGTTGAGTCTGTTCCGACTCGTAGCTACCCTATGCACTACAGAACAAAACACTACCCGGTCCTCCTCCATCCGTACAATCATTGTTATGCTTGAGCTCATAGCTGCAGCCACCGTGTCAACCCACCTTGCCGAGGGTCTTCCTCCTTTCTGCTGACCCTGTACTCTGCCAAGCGTGATGTCTTTCTCCAGGGACTGATCCTTCCTGACAACGTGTCCAACGTACGTGAGATGCAGTCTCGCCATCCTTGCTTCTAAGGAGCATTCTGGCTGCACTTCTTCCAAGACAGATTTGTTGGTTCTTTTGGCAGTCCATGGTATATTCAATATTCTTCGCCAACACCACAATTCAAAGGCGTCAACTCTTCTTTGGTCTTCCTTATTCGTTGTCCAGCTTTCACATGCATATGATGTGATTGAAAATACCATGGCTTGGGTCAGGCACACCTTAGTCTTCAAGATGACATCTTTGCTCTTCAACACTTTAAAGAGGTCCTTTGCAGCAGATTTACCCAATGCAATACGTCTTGATTTCTTGACTGCTGCTTCCATGGGTGTTGATTGTGGATCCAAGTAAAACGAAATCCTTGACAACTTCAATCTTTTCTCCGTTTATGATGATGTTGCTCATTGGTCCAGTTGTGAGGGTTTTTGTTTTCTTTAGGTTGAGGTGCAATCCATACTGAAGGCTGTGGTCTTTGATCTTCATTAGTAAGTGCTTCAAGTCCTCTTCACTTTCAGTAAGCAAGGTTGTTTCATCTGCATAACGCAGGTTGTTAATGAGTCTTCCTCCAATCCTGATGCCCTGTTCTTCTTCATATAGTCCAGCTTCTCATATTATTTGCCCAGCATACAGATTGAATAGGTATGGTGAAAGAATACAACCCTGACACACCACCTTTCCTGACTTTAAACCAATCAGTATCCCCTTGTTCTGTCTGAACAACTGCCTCTTGATCTATGTAAAGGTTCCTCATGAGCACAATTAAGTGTTCTGGAATTCCCATTCTTCGCAATGTTATCCATAAATTGTTATGATCCACACAGTCGAATGCCTTTGCATAGTCAATAAAACACAGGTAAACCTGCTTCTGGTATTCTCTGCTTTCAGCCAGGATCCACCTGACATCAGCAATGATACCCTTCGTTCCACATCCCCTTCTGAAACCGGCCTGAATTTCTGGCAGTTCCCTGCCGATATACTGCTGCAGCCACTTTTGAATGATCTTCAGCAAAATTTTGCTTGCATGTGATAATGATGATATTGTTCTACAGTTTCCACATTCAGTTGGATCACCTTTCTTGGGAATAAGCGTAAGTATGGATCTCTTCCAGTCAGTTGGCCAGGAAGCTATCTTCCATATTTCTTGGCATAGACAAGTGAGCACCTCCAGTGCTGCATCTGTTTGTTGAAACATCTCAATTGACATTCCATCAATTCCTGGAGCCTTGTTTTTCACCAATGCCTTCAGAGAAGCTTGGACTTCTTCCTTCAGTACGAACAGTTCCTGATCATATGCCACCTCTTGAAATGGTTGCACATCGACTAATTCTTTTTGGTATAATGACTGTGTATTCCTTCCATCTTCTTTTGATGCTGCCTGCGTCGTTTAATATTTTCTCCATGGAATCCTTCACTATTGCAACTCAAGGCTTGAATTTTTCCTTAAGTTCCTTCAGCTTGAGAAACGCCAAGCGTGTTCTTCCCTTTTGGTTTTCCAACTCTAGCTCTTTGCACGTGTCATTATAATACTTTACTTTGTCTTCTCGAGAGGCCCTTTGAAGTCTTCTGTTCAGTTCTTTTACTTCATCAATTCTTCCTTTTGCTTTAGCTGCTCGATGTTCGAGAGGAAGTTTCAGAGTCTCCTCTGACATCCATCTTGGTCTTTTCTTTCTTTCCTGTCTTTTCAATGACCTCTTGCTTTCTTCATGGATGATGTCCTTGATGTCATTCCACAAATCATCTGGTCTGCGGTCACTAGTGTTCAATGCATCAAATATATTCTTCAGGTGGAATATACTCAAGGTCACATTTTGGCTCCCGTGGACTTGCTCTGATTTTCTTCAGTTTCAGCTTGCATATGAGCAGTTGATGCTCTGTTCCACAGTTGGCGCCTGGCCTTGTTCTGACTGATGATATTGAGCTTTTCCATGGTCTCTTTCCACAGATGTAGTCAATATGATTTCTGTGTGTTCCATCTGGCAAGGTCCATGTGCATAGTCGCTATTTATGTTGGGTAAAGAAGGTACTTGCAATGAAGAAGACGTTGGTCTTGCAAAGTTCTATCTTTCAATCTCTGGCGTTGTTTCTGTCACCAAGGCCATATTTTCCAACTACTGATCCTTCTTCTTTGTTTCCAACTTTCACATTCCAATAGCCAGTGATTATCAATGAATCCTGATTGCATGTTTGATCAATTTCAGACTGCAGCAGCTGGTAAAAACCTTCTATTTTTTCATCTTTAGCCCTAGTGGTTGGTGTGTAAATTTGAATAACAGTCGTATTAACTGGCCTTCCTTGTAGGCATATGGATATTATCCTACCACTGAGAGCATTGCACTTCAGGATAAATCTTGAAACATTCTTTTTGACTATGAATGCAATGCCATTCCTCTTCGAGTTGTCCTTCCCAGCATAGTAGACTATATGATTGTCTGATTCAAAATGGCCAATATCAGTCCATTTCAGCTCACTAATGCCTAGGATATCGATGTTTGTGTGTTCCATTTCGTTTTTGAGGATTTCCAATTTTCCTAGATTCATACTTCCTACATTCCAGGTTTCGATTATTAATGGATGTTTGCAGATGTTTGTGCTCATTTTGAGTTGTGCCACATCAGCAAATGAAGGTCCCAAAAGCTTTACTCCATCCACATCATTAAGGTTGACTCTACTTTGAAGAGGCAGCTCTTCCCCAGTCATCTTTTTTTTTTAATAATTTATTGTGCTTTAAGTGAAAGTTTACAAATCAAGTCAGCCTCTCACACAAAAACCCATATACACCTTGCTACACACTCCCAATTACTCTCCCCCTAATGAGACAGCCTGCTCTCTCCCTCCACTCTCACTTTTCATGTCCTTTTTGCCAGCTTCTAACCCCCTCCACCCTCTCATCTCCCCTCCAGGCATGAGATGCCAACATAGTCTCAAGTGTCCACCTGATCCAAGAAGCTCACTCCTCACCAGCATCCCTCTCCAACCCATTGTCCAGTCCAATCCATGTCTGAAGAGTTGGCTTCGGGAATGGTTCCTGTCCTGGGCCAACAGAAGGTCTGGGGGTCATGACCATTGGGGTCCTTCCAGTCTCAGTCAGACCATTGTCTGGTCTTATGAGAATTTGGGGTCTGCATCCCACTGCTCTCCTGCTCCCTCAGGGGTTCTCTGTTGTGTTCCCTGTCAGAGCAGTCACCGTTTGTAGCCAGGCACCATCCAGTTCTTCTGGTCTCAGGATGATGTAGTCTCTGGTTCATGTGGCCCTTTCTGTCTCTTGGGCTCGTAATCACCTTGTGTCCCTGGTGTTCTTCATTCTCCTTTGATCCAGGTGGCTTGAGACCAATTGATGCATCTTAGATGGATGCTTGCTAGCGTTTAAGACCCCAGACGCCACTCTTCAAAATGGGATGCAGAATGTTTTGTTAATAGATTTTTTAATGCCAGTTGACTTAGATGTCTCCTGAAGCCACGGTCCCCAGACCCCTGCCCCTGCTACGCTGGCCCTCGAAGCATTCAGTTCATTCAGGAAACTTCTTTGCTTTTGGTTGAGTCCAATTGTGCTGACCTCCCCTGTACTGTGTGCTGTCCTTCCCTTCACCCAAAGTACTTCTTATCTACTATCTAATTAGTGAATACCCCTCTCCCACCCCTCCGCCTCTCGTAACCACAAAAGAATATTTTCTTCTCAGTTTAAACTATTTCTAAAGTTCTTATAAGAGTGGTCTTATACAATATTTGTCCTTTTGCAACTCACTAATTTCACTCAGCATAATGCTTTCCAGGTTCCTCCATGTTATGAAATGTTTCACAGATTCCTCACTGTTCTTTATCGATGAATAGTATTCCATTGTGTGAATATACCATAATTTATTTATCCATTCATCCATTGATGGGAACCTTGGTTGCTTCCATGTTTTTGCTATTGTAAACAGTGCTGCAATAAACATGAGTGTGCATATATCTGTTCGTGTAAAGGCTCTTATTTCTCTAGGATATATTCCAAGGAGTGGGATTGCTGGATCATATGGTAGTTCTATTTCTAGCTTTTCAAGGAAGCACCAAATCGATTTCCAAAGTGGTTGTACCATTTTACATTCTCACCAGCAGTGTATGAGTGTTCCAATCTCTCCACAGCCCCTCCAACATTTATTATTTTGTGTTTTTTGGATTAAGGCCAGCCTTGTTGGAGTGAGATGAAGTCTCATGGTAGTTTTGATCTGCATTTCTCTAATGGCTAACGATCGTGAACATTTCCTCATATATCTGTTAGCTACCTGAATGCCTTCTTTAGTGAAGTGTCTATTCATATCTTTTGCTTATTTTTTAATTGGGTTATTTGTCTTTTTGCAGTAGAGTTTTTGCAGTATTATGTAGATTTTAGAGATCAGGCGCTGATCAGAAATGTCATAGCTAAAAACTTTTTCCCAGTCTCTAGGTAGTCTTTTTAGTCTTTCGGTGAAGTCTTTGGATGAGCATAAGTGTTTGATTTTTAGGAGCTCCCAGTTATCTAGTTTTTCTTCTGCGTTCTTTATAATGTTTTCTATACTGTTTATGCCATGTATTAGGGCTCCTAACGTTGTCCCTATTTTTTCTTCCGTGATCGTTATCGTTTCAGATTTTATATTTAGGTCTTTGATCCATTTTGAGTTAGTTTTTCTGCATGGAGTGAGGTATAGGTCTTGTTTCATTTTTTTGCAGATGGATATCCAGTTATGCCAGCACCATTTGTTCAAAAGACTGTCTTTCCCCATTTAACTGTTTTGGGGACTTTGTCAAATATCAGCTGCTCATATGTGGGTGGATTTATGTCTGTATTCTCAATTCTGTTCCACTGGTCCATGTATCTGTTGTTGTACCACTACCAGGCTGTTTTGACTACAGTGGCAGTATAATTGGTTCTAAAATCAGGTAAAGTAAGGCCTCCCACTTTGTTCTTCTTTTTCAGTAATGCCTCATTTTTCCGGGGCCTCTTTCCCTTCCATATGGAATGGGTGATTTGTTTCTCCATCTCATTAAAGAATGTCGTTGGGATTTGGATCAGAATTGCATTAAATGTGTAGATTGCTTTTGGTAGAATAGACATTTTTATAATGTTAAGTCTTCCTATCCATGAGCAAAGTATGTTCTTCCACTTACGTAAGTCTCTTTTGGTTTCTTGCAGAAGTGTACTGCAGTTTTCTTTGTATGAGTCTTTTACATCTCTGGTAAGATTTATTCCTAAGTTTTTTTATTGTATTTTCTTGGGGGCTACTCTAAATGGCATTGATTTGGTGATTCCCTCTTCGATGTTCTTTTTGTTGGTGTAGAGGAATCCAACTGATTTTTGTATGTTTATCTTGTATCCCGATACTCTGCTGAACTCTTCTATTAGTTTCAGTAGTTTTCTGGAGGATTCCTTAGGGTTTTCTGTGTATAAGATCATGTCATCTGCAAATAGAGATACTTTGACTTCTTCCTTGCCAATCTGGATGCCCTTTATTTCTTTATCTAGCCTAATTGCTCTGGCTAGGACTTCCAGCACAATGTTGAATAATAGTGGTGATAAAGGGCATCTTTGTCTGGTTCCCGATCTCAATAGTAATGTTTTCAGGCTCTCTCAATTTAGGGTAATGTTGGCTGTTGGCTTTGTATAAATGCCCTTTATTATGTTGAGAAATTTTCCTTCTATTCCTATTTTGCTGAGAGTTTTTCTCATGAATGAGCATTGAACTTTGTCAAATGCCTTTTCTGCATCAATTGATAAAATCATGTGATTCTTGTCTTTTTTTTATTTTTGTGGTGGATTACATTAATTGTTTTCTAATATTGAACCATCCCTGCATACCTGGTATGAATCCCACTTGGTCATGGTGAATTAATTTTTTTGATATGTTGTTGATTGGTATTGGCTAGAATTTTGTTGAGGATTTTTGCATCTACATTAGTGAGGGATATAGGTCTATAATTTTCTTTTCTTGTGGTGTCTTTACCTGGTTTTGGTATCAGGGATATGGTGGCTTCATAAAATGGTAATATTCCATCCTTTTCTATGCTCTGAAATACCTTTAGTAGTAGTGGTGTTAACTCTTCTCTGAAAGTTTGGTAGAACTCTGCAGTGAAGCCGTCTGGACCAGGGCTTTTTTTTGTTGGGAGTTTTTTGATTACCTTTTCAATCTCTTCTTTTGTTATGGGTCTATTTAGTTGTTCTACCTCTGTTTTTGTTAGTTTAGGTAGGTAGTGTGCTTCTAGGAATTCATCCATTTCTTCTAAGTTTTCAATTTGTCTGAGTATAGTTTTTCATAGTAATCTGATATGATTCTTTTAATTTCAGTTGGGTCTGTTGTCCATCTCATTTCTTATTCGGGTTATTTGCTTCCACTCCTGTTTTTCTTTTGTCAGTTTGGCCAATGGTTTATCAATTTTGTTGAGTTCTTCAAAAAACCAGCTTTTGGTCTCGTTAATTCTATCAATTGTTTTTCTGTTTTCTATTTCATTTAGTTCAGCTCTAATTTTTATTTGTTTTCTTCTGGTGCCTGTGGGTTTCTTTTGTTGCTCTCTTTCTATTTTTTCAAGTTGTAGGACTAGGTCTTTGATTTTGACCCTTTCTTCTTTTTGGATGTGTGCATTTATTGATATAAATTGGCCTCTAAGCACCACTTTTGCTGCGTCCCAAAGGTTCTGATAGGAAGTGTTTCATTCTCATTGGATTCTATGAATTTCTTTATTCCATCCTTAATGTCCTCTATAATCCAGTCTTTTTTGAGCAGAGTATTGTTCGGTTTCTAAGTGTTTGATTTCTTTTCCCTGCTTTTCCTGTTATTGATTTCCACTTTTATGACCTTCTGGTCATAGAAGATGCTTTGTTATATTTCAATGTTTTGGATTCTGCTAAGGCTTGCTTTATGACCTAATATGTGGTCTATTCTAGAGAATGTTCCATGTGTACTAGAAAAGAAAGTATCACTGGTTGCTGTTGGGTGGAATGTTCTGTATATGTCTATGAGGTCAAGTTGGTTGATTGTGGCATTTAGATCTTCCATGTCTTTATTGAGCTTCTTTCTGGATGTCCTGTCCTTCACCGAAAATGGTGTGTTGAAGTCTTCTACTATTATTGTGGAGCTGTCTATCTCACTTTTCAATGCTGATAGAGTTTGTTTTATGTATCTTGCAGCCCTGTCATTGGGTGCATAAATATTTAATATGGTTATATCTTCTTGGTGTATTGTCCCTTTAATCATTACATAGTGTCCTTCCTTATCCTTTCTGATGGATTTAACTTGAAAGTCTATTTTGTCAGAAATTAATATTGCCACTCCTGCTCTTTTTTGATTGTTGTTTGCTTGATGTATTTTTTCCATGCTTTGAGTTTTAGTTTGTGTCTCTAAGTCTAAGGTGTGTCTTTTGTAGGCAGCATATAGACGGATCTTGTTTTTTAATCCGTTCTGCCACTCTCTGTCTCTTTATTGGTGCATTTAGTCCATTTACTTTCAGGGTAATTATGGATAGGTGTGAATTTAGTGCTATCATTTTGATGCTTTTTTTTATGTGTTGACAGCTTCTTTTTCCCACTTGATTTTATGTGCTGAGTAGATTTTCTTTATATATTGCTCTTTCCTCATATTTGTTGTTGTTGATTTTGTTTCTGCTGAGTCTGTATTTTTCCCTTGTATTTTATTTTGATGAGTAGGATAGTTTGTCTCCTTTGTGGTTACCTTATTATTTACCCCTATTTTTCTAAATTTATAACTAGCTTTTATTCTTTGTATCGCCGTATCTTCCTCTCCATATGCAAGGTGTATGATTACATTTCTTAGTCCCTCTTTATTATTTTAATGCTGTCTTCTTTTATATAGTAACATCGCCGTTACCCTGGGTTGGGCTTTTTTTTTCTTTTTTTGGATTTCCCTGTCTGGATTGACTTCTGGTTGCTCTGCTCAGTGTTCTAGTCTTGGGTCGATATCTGATATTATTGATTTTCTAACAAAAAAACTCCCTTTAGTATTTCTTGTAGTTTTGGTTTGGTTTTCATGAATTCCCTCGAATTGTGTTTATCTGGAAATGTCTTAATTTCACCTTCATATTTAAGAGACAGTTTTGATGGCTATATGATTCTTGGCAGGCAATTTTTTTCCTTCAGTTTTTTAAATATGTCATTCCATTGCCTCCTTGCCTGCATGGTTTCCGGTGAGTAGTCTGAGCTTATTCTTATTGGCTCTCCCTTGTAGGTGACTTTTCTTTCATCCCTCCTTGCTCTTATAATTGTCTCCTTATCTTAGGTTTTGGCAAGCTTGATTATAATATGTCTTGGTGACTTTCTTTTAAGATCTACCTTATGTGGAGTTCGATGAGCATCTTGGATAGATATCTTCTCATCTTTCACAATATCAGGGAAGTTTTCTGCCAACAAATCCTCAACAATTTTCTCTGTATTTTCTGTTATCTCTCCCTGTTCTGGTACTCCAATCACTTATTTGGTTATTTCTCTTGATAGATTCCCACATGATTCTTAAGGTTTCTTCATTTTTTTAAATTCTTTTATGTGATTTTTCTTCAAATATATTAGTGCGAAGTGATTTATCTTCGAGTTCAGAAATTCTAGCTTCTACTTGCTCAGTTCTGCTCCTCTGACTTTGTACTGAGTTATCTAATTCTGTAATTGTATTGTTAATCTTCTGAATTTCTGATTGCTGTCTGTCTATGGATTTTTCCAGCTTATTAAACTTTTCATTATGTTCCTGAATAATCTTTCTGAGTTCTTCAGTTGCTTTATCTGTGTGTTCCTTGGTTTGTTCTGCGTATTGCCTCATTTCCTTCATGATGTCTTGAAGGGTTCTGTATATTAAACTTTTATATTCTGCATCTGGTAATTCCAGGAATGCACTTTCATCTAGAAGATCCCTGGATTCTTTGTTTTGAGAGCCTGTTGAGGTGATCATGGCCTGTTTCTTTATGTGACTTGATATTGACTGTTATCTCCGAGCCATCTATAAGTTGTTGCATTAGTTTATGCTTGCTTACTGTGTTGTAGCTGCTTGCTTTGTTTTGTTTTGGTATACCCCTATGGGTTGCTTGAGTGAGCTAGCTTGATTATTTTCGCCTTTGGAGCTCTGGTGTCCTGTCCCCTGCTGGCTAGAGCTGGTATCAGGTATATCAGTCTAAGAGTCCATTCAGGTATATTAATTCAGCTCAGGTTTCCAGGTAGCTGATCATCAAGTGTGTGGTACAGGTTCTGTCCTACAGTCTTAGAGGGGCAGGGGTGATTCGCGTATATACCTGTATCTGATTGAAGCAGGGGATCACGCTCTGAACAAGGCAGGGGGATGAGAACCGACCCCCTAGTGTCTCTGAAGAAAACACATCTCTGTTCCCTAGAGTGTGCTGGTGGGTGGGCTCTGCAGAGGGACCATGGGCACCCAGAGATTTTGTTGTAAGGATTGGGAGGTACCAGTAATCCCTGGACCCCTGTCACGGGTGGCTAGGTGACCCTAGTGGAGCCACCAGTCCTTAGGTTCCTGTTGTGGATAGGTGAGGACCTTGTTTAATAGGTAAAGCAATGTCAAACGTCAAATACCCACCTCTCCACTGCACAGCTGAAATGGTTGGAGTTTGCCAACAAGGGCCTATTCTCCTGAATTAGGCCCACACAGGTCCATGCAGACGGGAAAGGTGCCCAAGGTCTACGGATGGTTTATGCCTGGACTGGAGCTGATTCTGTCCTGTGCCGCCCCAGTTAATGGAGCTAGCAAATTATCTTTTCCCCCCGGTTGCAAATTTTTTCCTTCCCCAAGGCCAGGAGGATGGCTCCAGGTGCTCACCAGGGTCTATCTCAGGCTGAGGGATTCAGCCGCTGAAGCTGGGTCGGGGGTGGGGGGGTGCAGTAAATTATACGCAAATACTTAGCTTTTGCCGAGAATGCCCTTCTGCTCAGGTTCCGGAGGTATGAGTGGGCTGTGTGGCTGCTGCTTCTCCCTGAGGAAACTGCGGCGAATGCTAAGACCAGCCCGCCGCCGCCGTTGTCGCCGCCGCAGCCACTCTTGGAATGGTGCCTGAGGGCTCCCTGCGATTCAGGTCCGGCAACTCCTCTCTGCTTCTGAACAGCCTCTTCCTCCCCCTGCCCCTCAGTTCGTTGTCTAAGCTTGCCTTTGATGCTCAGGGCTCCCAGCTTGTCACAAATATAGTCGTTTCACTTGTTTTTTTGGGTCTTTGTTGTAAAGAGGGCTCGACGGAAGCGTCTGTCTATTCCGCCATCTTGGCTCCGCCTCCCCAGTCATGTTTTGAGTGTCTTCCAACCTGGGGAGCTCATCTTCCAGCACTATATCAGACAATGTTCCGCTGCTATTGGTAAGGTTTTCACTGGCTAATGCTTTTCAGAAGTAGACTGCTGGGCCCTTCTTCCTAGTCTGTCTTAGTCTGGAAGCTCAGCTGAAACCTGTCCTCCATGTGAAACCTGTCCTCCATGGGTGACCCTGCTGGTATCTGAATACTGGTGGCATAGCTTCCAGCATCACAGCTACACTCAAGCCCCCAGAGTACGACAAACTGACAGACACGTGAGGGAAAAAATTTATATATGCCTTGCTAGTTGCTCTTCCCCCTAATGAGACAGCACACTCCTTCTCTCCACCCTCTATTTCAGTGCCAATTCAGCCAGCTTCTATCCCCTCCTCTGCCTTCTCTTCTACCCTCCAGACAGGAGCTGCCCACATATTCTCTTCCGTCTACTTGATCCAAGAAGCTCATGCCTCACCAGTATCTTTTCTTATAGTCCAGTCCAAGTCCTATCTGAACAGTAGGCTTTGGGATGGTTCCTGTCTTGGGCTAACAGAAGGTCTGGGGACCATGACCTCTGGGGTCCTTCTAGTCTCAGACCATTAAGTCTGGTCTTTTTATGAGAATGTGAGGTCTGCACCCTACTGCTCTCCTGCTCCTTCAGGGATTCTCTGTTGTGTTTCCTGTCAGGGCAGTCATCGGTTGTAGCCAGGCACTATCTAGTTCTTCTAGTCTCAGGCTGATGTAGTCTCTGATTTATATGGCCCTTTCTGTCTCTTGCGCTCATAATTACTTTGTGTCCTTGGTGTTCTTCATTCTCCTTTGCTCTAGGTGGGTAGAGACCAATTGATGCATCTTAGACGGCCACTTGCTAGCATTTAAGACCTCAGACGCCACCCTTCAAAGCGGGATGCAGAATGTTTTCTTAATGGATTTTATTATGCCAATTGACATAGATGTCCCCTGAAACCATGGTTCCCCAAACCCCTGCCCATGCTATGCTGGCCTTTGAAGCATTCAGTTAATTCAGGAAACTGCTTTGCTTTGGTTTAGTCCAGTTGTCCTGACTGCTCCTATATTGTATGTTGTCTTTCTCTTCACCTAAAACAGCCCTTGTCTACTATCTAATTAGTGAGTACCCCATTCCTTCTCTCCCTCCGCACTCTCGTAACCATCAAAGAATATTTTCTTCTCTGTTTAAACCATTTCTTGAGTTCTTATAATAATGGTCTCATACAATATTTGTCCTTTTGCAACTGACTAATTTCACTCAGCATAATGCCTTCTGGATGCCTCCATGTTATGAAATGTTTCACAGATTCATCATTGTTCTTTATCAATCCATAGTATTCCATTGTGTTTATTTATCCATTCCACAGTTTATTTATCCACTCATCTGTTGATGGGCACCTTGGTTGTTTCCATCTTTTTGCTTCCATCTTTTTGCTATTGTAAACAGTGCTGCAGTGAACATGGGTGTGTATATATCTGTTCATGTAAAAGCTCTATTTCTCTAGGATATATTCCAAGAAGTGGGGTTGCTGGATCTCATAGCATTTCTCTTTCTAGCCTTTTAAGGAAGTGCCAAATCGATTTCCAAAGTGGTTGTACCATTTTACATTCCCACCAACAGTGTATAAATGTTCCAGTCTCTCCACAGCCTCTCCAATATTTATTAGTTTGTGTTTTTTGGATTAATGCCAGGCCTGTTGGAGTAAGGTGGAATCTTAATTGTAGTTTTGATCTGGATTTCTCCAGTGGCTAATGATTGTGAGCATTTCCTCATGTATCTGTTAGCTATCTGAATGTCTTCTTTAATGAAGTGCCTGTTCATATCCTTTGCCCATTTTTTAATTGGGTTATTTGTCTTTTTGTAGTTGAGTTTTTGCAGTACCATATAGATTTTAGAGATCAGATGCTGATTGGAAATGTCATAGCTAAAAACTTTTTCCCAGTCTGTAGGTAATCTTTTTACTCTTTGGATGAAGTCTTTGGATGAGCACAGGTGTTTGTTTTTTAGGAGCCCCCAGTTATCTAGTTTTGCTTCTGGTGTTTGTACATTGTTAATAATGTTTTGTATACTGTTTATTCCATGTATTAGGGCTGCTAGCATTGTCCCTCTTTTTTCTTCCATGATCTTTATCTTTTTAGATTTTATATTTAGGTCTTTGTTCCATTTTGAGTTAGTTTTTGTGCATGGTGTGAGGTATGGATCTTATTTCATTTTTTTGCAGATGGATATCCAGTTATGCCAGCACCCTTTGTTAAAGAGACTGTCTTTTCTACATTTTACTGACTGTGGGCCTTTGTCAAATATCAACTGCTCATATGTGGATGGGTTTATATCTGGATTCTCAATTCTATTCCATTGGTTTATGTATCTGTTGTACCAGAACCAGGCTGTTTTGACTACTGTGGCTGTATAACAGGCTCTAAAATCAGGTAGTGTAAGGCCTCCCACTTTGTTCTGTTTCAGTAGTGCTTTACCTCTCCGGGGCCTCTTTCCCTTCCATATGAAGTTGGTGATTTGTTTCTCCATCTCATTAAAAAATGTCATTGGAATTTGGATTGGAATTGCATTGTATGTGTAGATTGCTTTGGGTAGAGTAGACATTTTCACAATGTTTAGTCTTCCTATTTGTGAGCAAGGTATGTTTTTCCACTTATGTAGGTCTCTTTTGGTTTCTTGCAGTAGTGTCTTGTAGTTTTCTTTGTATAGGTCTTTTACATCTCTGGTAAGATTTATTCCTAAGTATTTTATCTTCTTGGGGCCTACTGTAAATGGTGTTGATTTGTTGATTTCCTCTTTGATGTTGTTTTTGTTGTTGTGGAGGAATCCAACTGATTTTTGTATATTCATCTCATATCCTGATACTCTGCTGAACTCTTCTACTAGTTTCAGCAGTTTTGTTGAGGATTCCTTAGGGTTTTCTGTGTATAAGATCCTGTCATCTACAAATAGAGATACTTTTACTTCTTCCTTACCAATCTGGATGCCCTTTATTTCTTTATCTAGCCTAATTGCTCTGGCTAGGACCTCCAGCACAA
The DNA here is from genome assembly GCF_030014295.1 of Loxodonta africana. Lineage (NCBI taxonomy): Eukaryota > Metazoa > Chordata > Mammalia > Proboscidea > Elephantidae > Loxodonta > Loxodonta africana. Next base: position 24,614,043 of record NC_087364.1, read on the forward strand.
TGTTGAATAAGAGTGGTGATAAAGGGCATCCTTTTCTGCTTCCCGATCTCAAGGGGAATGCTTTCAGACTCTCTCCATTTAAGATAATGTTGGCTGTTGGCTTTGTATAAATGCATTTTATTATGTTGAGAAATTTCCCTTCTGTTTCTATTTCGCCGAGAGTTATTATCATGAATGGGTGTTGGACTTTGTCAAACGCGTTTTCTGCATCAATTGATAAGATCATGTGGTATAGGTCTGTAATTTTCTTTTTTTGTGGTGTCTTCACCTGGTTTTGGTATCAGCGATACGCTGGCTTCATAGAATGAGTTTGGGAGTATTCCATCCTTTTCTATGCTCTGAAATACCTTTAGTAGTAGTGGTGTTAACTCTTCTCTGAAAGTTTGGTAGAACTCTCCAGTGAAGCTGTCCGGGCCAGGGCTTTTTTGTTTGTTTGTTTGGATTTTTTAAATTACCTCTTCAATCTCTTCTTTTCTTATGGGTTTATTTAGCTATTCTACCTCTGTTTGTGTTAGCTTAGGTAGGTAGTGTGTTTCTAGAAATTCATCCATTTCTTCTAGGTTTTCAAATTTGTTAAGAGTACAGTTTTTCATAGTAATCTGATAAGATTATTTTAATTTCAGTTGGGTTTGTTTTGATACTGTCCATCTCATTTCTATTTGGGTTATTTGCTTGGTCTTCTGTTTTTCTTTTGTCAGTTTGGCCAATGGTTTATCAATTTTGTTAATTTTTTCAAAGAACCAGCTTTCAGTCTTGTTAACTCAGTTGTTTTTCTGTTTTCTATTTCATTTAATTCTGCTCTAATTTTTATTATTTGCTTTCTTCTGGTGCCTGGGAGTTTCTTTTGTTGCTCTCTTTCTATTTGTTCAAGTTGTAGGGATAATTCTTTGATTTTGGCCCTTTCTTCTTTTTGTATGTGTACATTTATTGATATAAATTGGCCTCTGAGCACCACTTTTGCTGTGTCCCAAAGGTTCTGATAGGGAGTGTTTTCATTTTCATTGGATTCTATGAATTTCTTTATTCCATCCTTAATGTCTTCTCTAACCCAGTGGTTTTTGAACAAGTTGTTATTCAGTTTCCATGTGTTTGATTTGTTTGCCCTGCTTTTTCTGGTATTGATTCTACTTTTATAGCCTTCTGGTCAGAGAAGATGCTTTGTAATATTTCGATGTTTTGGATTCTGTTAAGGCTTGCTTTATGACCTAATATGCGGTCTATTCTAGAGAATGTTCCGTGTGTGCTGGAAAAGAAAGTATATCTGACTGCTTTTGGGTGGAGTGTTCCATATATAGCTATCAGGTCAAGTTGGTTGATTGTGGCATTTAGATCTTCCATTTCTTTATTGAGTTTCTTTCTGGATGTTCTGTCCTTCACCAAAAATGGTGTGTTGAAGTCTACTATTATTGTGGAGCTGTCTATCTCACTTTTCAATGCTGTTAGAGTTTGTCTTATGTATCTTGAAGTCCTGTCATTGGGTGATCCATAGGGTTTTAATGACTGAATTTTGGAATTAGGTTGCTAGGTTTTATTCCTAGTCCATTATAGCCTGGAAGCTCTACTGAAATCTGTTTAGCATCACAGCAACACGCAAATCTGCCCTGACAGACTGGTGGTGGCTGCACATGAGGTGCATTGGCTGGAAATCTGGTTCTGGTACAATGGTTAAAATTGTGTGTCAACATGTTTGGGTCATGATTCTCCATGTTTTGAGATTTGATATATGATAACCCCCATGACAGGATCTGCTGTGAGTAGCCAATCAGTTGTAGGGGAGTTTCCTTGGGTGTGTTGCCTGCATTGAGTGTAGGCAGACGTTCAGGCATGGCTCGGAGGCTTTTGCTTGCTCCGGATCCTGAAGCTGGTTCCTGTTCCTCTGACCTCCAGTTCTTGGGACTTGAGCTAGCAGCTTACTTGCTGTCTTACCTACTGATCTTGGGGTTCATTGGTCTTCACAGCCTGTAAGCAATGGCCCTGCTTTCTGGCCGGCCAATCTTGGGTTCACCAGACCTATTGGCTACATGAATCAGGAGAAGCCTCTTTCCTCACCCAGAGATTTGGGATGTTACAGCCTCTACAATCATGTGAGCCAATTCCTTGATATAAATCTCTGTTTATATGTATATATTTGTATGCTTTACTGGTTTTGCTTCTCTAGAGAGCTCAGCCAAAGACACCAGGTCTCCTGCATAGAAGGTGAGAATTCTACTAGTGGACCACCACTACCCCCTAGCTAGGGCACAGTGCTCAGCTATTTAATCAGATATGGATCTAGGTGTTGCTGTGAAGGTATTTTATAGATGTGGTTAACATCTATGATCAGTTGTCTGTAAGTAAAGGAGAGTACCCTCAGTAATGTGCATGGGCCTCTTCCAATCAGTTGAAATACCTTAAAAGCAAAAACTGAGGTTTCTTAGAAAAGAAGAAATTCAGTCCAAGACTGTAGCATCAACACTTGCCAAGTTTCTAGCCTGTCACCTGCCCTACGGATTTTAGGCTTGCCATCCCCCATAATCACAGGAGCCAATTCCCTAAAATACATCTCTCTTAAAATAAATGTATATGTATGTGTGTGTGTATACATGAGAATTCCTGGTGGCACAGATGTTAAGTGCTTGGCTGTTAACCAAAAGGTCAGCAGTTTGGACCCACCAGCCATCTGATGGAGAAAGATATGATGATCTGCTTCTGTAAAGATTACAGCCTTGGAAATCCTATGGGGGCAGTTCTACTCTGTCCTATAGGGTCACTATGAGTTGGAATCAAGTTGACAGCAACAGGGGACATATGTACATATACACATACATATGTATATCAGTATAAATATACATATATCCTATTGGTTGCTTCTCTGGAGAACCCTGACCACAAGGTCTCAGCTAAAATGTCATCTCCTTAGAGAGTTTCTTGCCGCCTACGCCGGCTAAGACACATTCTCACCAGCACAAGTGAAACCTTGCTTATTTCCTACATAGCCTTTATCAGACTCTGAATGGTCATCCTACTTATTTGATTCCTTGTTTATTGTTCTCCACCCTCTACAAGGTAAGCTCCACAAAAGCAGAAAAGCATCACAGTTACTCAAAAGCTATTTGTTGAGCAAAGGAATTGTTTCTGATGTACCTTACCCACAACCTCAAATGAGAGTTACTTCATTCGAGCGGACCAGTTTGCAGGGGCTGTGATGCAGTTTACCTATATAGGGATGGGCTTCAAAGGGGAGGGCCTGTGGATCTCCTGAATTTATACACAAGATTTTGTGTGTATGTGAATTTCCCTGTGGTGAAAGTCCACAGCCACCTTCACATTCCCAGAGGGATCTGTGGTACCCCGCCTCCCAACAAATAGGGGAGAAACCTGGGTGGGTTCTTGTAATGATAAAGGCTTGAGGGCTGCACTAAGGTGGGATAGCAGAGAAGTTGTTCTTTGGAAATTCTCTGTATCAGTGTTTCTGGAATAGGGTCCCATGATTCCTAGGAGTTCCACCAAGGACCTTGGGGGTCACTGTGTGTGGAGGGTTAGTAGTCATGGGCCAGAATTTTTACATGTTGTGCTTCAACATGGGATTTCCTTTAGGGAATGTTTCCTACTGCATCAGAAAAAGGAAGGGGTGCAGCTGGTGAAAGCCCATCTTGAAAGTACTTAAATCTCAGTTCAGTTTATTTGGAGAGAGATTAGAGAAGAACCAGTTTTCCCAAGTATTTATGTCAACTCAGCTACTCTACAAAAAAAAAACTCTACAGTCTGGAAAAAACAGCCTGCAATTGTCCCCGTGGTGCAGAAGCCTCTGTCTGCTTGGAAGGTGCAGGGGAGAGGGCTGTCTGCAATATACCTTGCGCTTGAAGAGGCTGCACACTGCCCAGCCAAGAGCAAATCTTAATAGCACCCTTCAGTGACCCCTAAAGTATCTGATCTTCCAGGGTCTCCTGGTTTTTTGCTGACCCAGTTAAAACAAAAAAAGAAAAACAGTTGTCGTTGAGTCGATTCTGGCTTATGCAAGCCCATGCGTGTCAGAGTAGAACTGTGCTCCATAGGGTTTTCAATGGCTGATTTTTTAGAAGTAGATCACCAGACCTATTTTGCTAGGTGCCTCTGGGTGAACTTGAACTTCCAACCTTTCCGTTAGCAGCCAAGGGTGTTAACCATTTGCACTACCCAGGGACTCCTGTGCTAAACTAGTGTGGCTGAATTGGCCCCTTCGGCAAGAGAAGGAAGAAGCAGAGACAAAATGTGGAAGGAGCATGGCTGCTGCTGGGGTTCCAGGAGTCAATAACCAACAATAGTGGGTGTGGGCTCTCCTGGGAGATGTTCTACCCATTCAGTGCTGCTCACCATGAGTGTTCTAATCCTATTACTGGCAGGTCACACCATTCCAAAAGACCATCTGGTACCTCCTCGAAGGCAGTGAGTAACCCCATGATGCAATAGCTGAAAAGGTCAGGGGATTCATTCCTGAGAAAATGAAATTGGAGAGACACTGTAATAGGCAACCTGTGTAAGACATTGTAATTTACGATTTGAGGCCTCTAGGTACAGTTATGTCTCATTTCTGGATAAATGTGTAACCTATGATGATGGCTTTAATTTGCTTGAAAAAGGACAGACAGTACTGCCTCTGGGAACTTCCAGGCTCTATCTTCCCTGCCTGTGGAAGGTTGGAAGGACCATGGGTCACTGACTACCCACCCCATGCACATCTGGTGAGGAAGGCCTTCCAGAATGCTCCAGTTGTCTCTAACCTAGGAAAGATGTTGAACAGACGTGCTAGTGAGCACCTGTGTCTTCCAGGAAGCCACAGGACAAACTCCATTCTAGCCCCTCTGCTCAGGATAGCCCCATTATTAGGTGACTGTCCGCCCACAGGAATCCTAGATTCAACCATACCCTTCTTCTGTTATTTTCAAGCTAATTGAAAGTAAGAATATTTGGAATTTGAGAAAGACTTGCTGATCAAAATAACCCATAAATGATACGAGAGTTTTAGTGAAGCCTTAATCAATGCGAAACAGAATGTTTCTACCAAACACACACACACGCACACACACACACACTTTGCTTATAAGATGCCCCTTCCAAGAAAATCAATTTTGTATCAAAGACACTGATTGCCTTATAAAGGGAGTTTGGAAAGAATTCTTTTCCCATGGTGATACATTCTGCTTCACTTATAAACAAAAGGAGGATTTTCATGGTCAGTAAAATTCAAGGCACTCAACATACAAAATGGTAAATGTTCAAATGTAAACTAATTTTCCTGATCTCGCAGGGTTCTCACGGACATGGTCTTTGCTCCAGAAGCAAATTTATCAGCCATCTGAACTTGTAAAATGTCCCTAGACAATTTAAATACAACCCCATAATGAAAATTTATCTCCCTTCTTTTTTTCGCTCAAAAAATTATGGGATGAAGTTAAATAGAACAGTTTCTACGTAAAGGAGTCAGACTTTAAAAAAAAAAAAGTTGCCAAATATTTCTTGCTTTCGGAAGAATGTTGCGAGATAGGAGAAAGAGGAAAGTTAAGGAAAAACAACCCTTTTTAAATTGTATATTTGTAAAATACAACTATTTAGCATGAAAAAAACAAACAAACTTGTTGCTGTTGAGTCAATTCTGACTCATAGTGACCCAATAGGACAGAGTAGAACTGTCCCACAGGGTTTCCAAGGCTGTGATCATTATGAAGGAAGAACCCCAAGTCTTTCTCCCACAGAGCATCTTATGAGTTTGAACTGCTGACCTTTCAGTTAGTAGCTGAGCTCTTAACCACTGTGCCATCAGGGCTCCTTCTGTTTTGCATAACAGCACCTTATGTCATCAGTGTGCTGGCTGACAAATGCTGGAAGTTCAGGCCTGTCCACTGGGGGTGGGTGGTCACGCGCCAGTGGCCCGAACAGTGGGCATCTGGGCTCACAGCACAGACAAGTTTAGCCAGGCCCCAGTGAGGCACTGCTCAATTAGAAAATTGCCACATGTGAAATTTTTCAGTATGCTCTTGGCTCGGGGTTCTTGTGTTATTTCGTGGTGTTATTTCCTGGTTAGAAAGTTAAAAAACCCAAATGTAATATTCAACATCAGGCACCTGACAACCCACTTTATCCCTAGTCCTTAGTTCAGCACCTGGCCTATCATCCTTGTCTGATAAAGTAGAATGGGTGGCAGACATACATGGCTCATTTGAAGAGAACACTTCTGAGTTTTGAGCATTTGATTGTCTAACTCACTTCTGCATCTCATAAATTACACATTTAAGGAGAAGGCAGGAAATGTAACAAAAAGCTAACTCATTTCTTAGGATGGTAGGATTAAGGATAATGCATATTTTTTCTGTTTTCCAATTAAAGGAGCCCTGGTTGTGCAATGGTTAAGTGCTTGACTGCTAACCAAAAAGTGGGCAGCTTGAACCTGACGAGCAGTTCCACAGTAGAAAGACCAGGTGATCTGCTCCTGTAAGTATTTCAGCCTAGAAAAGCCTATGGGCCAGTTCTACTCTGTTGTTTAGGGTTGCTATGAGTCAGTCAGCTCGATGGCACCCAACAGCAGCAACATTTTCCAATTGTTTGTAATGGCACAATGAAAAGATTATTAAATTGTTATTTATTAAAATGCTTGAATTCAGTCTTTTTAGTGTGCCGCTTTCATATCATTCATCTCACAATATAATACAATGTGTACATTTTAAATAAAACTGTGAGGCTAGCCCTTTCAAACATCTTCCTATGAGGAAACTCTCATACCCTTTCTCAGGGTGGGACAAAGATATGTTTTCATGTTATTCTAATGTGTGTTTAAATATCATCGGCTGGAAGAAAAGATGAAACTTTCCCTGTGAAAGACCCATCAGAAACAACAAGGAGGTGAGTGTTGCTGAGAGCTAGAGCTGGTGGCGCCCATTCTCTGAGTTCAGGACAAGCCAGACATCTTCCTCTCCTCTGTAAATGATGTGAAAGTTGAGGTAAGACACCATACCTTGGCGGTGGACCAAAGGATTGGGAGATTCGATTTAGGGTGAGGGGGTGAGTTAGCTTCTGGAAGCTGAAGGCAGCTGATGAGATGGAGGTCTCTGTAGAGACTATGCCCATGGAAGAAGTTGCTGAGGTGTCTATACCTAACATGAGCTACTGTTGGGAGGTAGCAACTGTTCCTACAGCCAGCTTCTGACTAGGTTTCAAACACACTGTTCAGGCCTCACCAAACCCAACCCAACCTGTTGCTGTCAAGTCGATTCTGACTCTTACCAACCCTATAGGACAAAGTAGAACTGCCCCATAGGGTTTCCAAGGAGCAGTTGGTGGATTTGAACTGCCGGCCTTTTGGTTAGCAGCTGTGCTCTTAACCACTGCACCACCAGGGCTCTCACAGGGTAATAGAAACCACTAGGAGACAGACAGAAGAGGCCAGTCCAAGTCCTGGGGGGTGGGGGTGGGAGTGGGTTAGGGATATTTAAAAAAAACAAACCTGTTGCCATTGAGTCGATTCTGAGGGGTATCGAGCAAGGCAAAATCTCACAGGATCAAGTGAATCTATCAAATGGACATCATTGGCGATTAGACTAGAAAGCCTCTGAAAAACCCTCAATGTTCTACCAGATCTGCACGTGGTGGTACCATGTCAGACCAGCATGTCTTTGTGAAGCATCGTTCCAGATCACTGCTAAACCCTGGGTTTTGTAGTATTTCCAAGTTCATACCTAATTTTCCACACATGGCAATTTCATCACTTTTTTGTTTACTTTGGTTTCTAGGCTACTCTTCAAAAGACAAAAACAAAAGCAAACAAACAACTGCTGTGGGGTTATTAAAGACAAAGTAGATGGTTTTCACAATTCAAAGTCACTCCCCTTTTCAGCCCAGGATGGTGGTAGGAACGATGAAGTCCCTGGACATGCTAATGGGAGGATAAGGGAGATGGCAATGGATTGACCTGACACTGCAGCCCCTCCCTGGGTAAACTTTCCAAACAGTGACCACCCAGTCATATCACAAAGATTCCTGGAATTCTAGATTGTCTGAAATTCTTGTGGTCATGTGGTCAGCCTCTCAGTGCCAAGAGCCTCTCTACATATTGCTGGCAGATGACATCCAACTGGTTCCCACATGTATCCAAGACAGAGATCACAGAATGAGAGTTTTCCAGAACTTTCAGCAGTCCAGTATACTCTCCATTCAGGCCATAGTTTTCAGATTTGGCTCTGAAGTGAAGCACACCATGGGGAGTATCAACCTGACTTCATCAGTCATGAATGAGTTAAATAGGTGATTTTGAGTTCACCGTGTTTTTTTATGTTTATTACTGAAGAGAACTGAATTTTGATCATAGCTTTCTTATTTCTGATGGTGATAATCATAGTGCTTTTGAGTCACTGTAAATGTTTTAGTATATGTATATAAAAAGCCTATGTATATAGACGTGAAAAGTGCACTTTCATTTAGTAGATTAAATGGAAACCTGACTTGAACTCTCAAGTATGTTTGTGTTTCTGTGTAAGGAGTGTGTATGTGTGTGTGATGTGCGTGACTGCGTGTGTGTGTGTGTTTGTATGCTTAACACTTCTTGGTTGTTCAGTGGTAGAATTCTCACCTTCCACGCAGGAGACCCAGATCCAATTTCCATCCAGCCTACCCGTTTGTTGGTGGAGGCTTGTGTGTTGCTATGATCATGAACAGGTTTCAGTGGAACTTCCAAACTAAGACAGACTAGGAAGAAAGGCTTGGTGACCCACTTTCAAAAATCAACCAATGAAAGCCCTAAGGATCACAACGGTCCAATTCATAACCGATCATGGAGATAGGGCAGGAGCGGGTAGCACTTCATCCTGAAGTGTGTGGGGTTGCCAGGAGTCGGGGAACTAACAATAGGACCTCAGAGGCAGGGTTCTGTTTGCCTGAGAACCTCCGCTGTAGAAAAATGTAAATTAAGATAATGGTAAGAATTGTTATTGGAAAACTGATGATGATTTATTTGGTGAATCTGCACAATTTTTGCTATATGCTATTGAATTCTTTATAAATATATATCTCCTGAACCAGCAGTCAAGAAATCAAAAGACGCATTGCATTGGGTAAATCTGCTGCAAAAGACCTCTCAGTGGTCAGCCTCTCAAAGCTCTTTAAAGTGTTGAAGAGCAAAGGTGTCACCTTGAAGACTAAGGTGTGCCTGACCCAAGCCATGGTGTTTTCAATCACATCCTATGCATGTGAAAGCTGGACAATGAATAAGGAAGATCGAAGAAGAGTTGATGCCTTTGAATTGTGGTGTTGGCGAAGAATATTGACTATACCATAGACAGCCAAAAAAACCAACAAATCTGTCTTGGAAGAAGTACAACCAGGCTGTTCCTTAGAAGCAAGGATGGCGAGACTGTGTCTTACATACTTGGATATGTTCTCAGGAAGGATCAGTCCCTGGAGAAGGACATCATGCTTGGCAGAGTACAGGGTCAGCGGAAAAGAGGAAGACCCTCAACGAGGTGGATTGACACAGTGGCTGCAGCAGTGAGCTCAAGCATAACAATGATTGTAAGGATGGCTCAGGACTGGGCAGTGTTTCGTTCTGTTGTGCATAGGGCTGCTATGAGTTGGAACCAACTCAAGGGCACCTAACAACGACAACAACGACTATATAAAATACTCTCAAAGTTGAGAATCATGTCATACATTGTAAATGACCTGTGTTTAACACACCGTCAAACCCACAGCTGGCATTCAATAAAACTGTAATGAATGAGTAAGTGAATGTTGAGGATGATTTCATGTACCTTCAGATGAGAGTTGTGGGGATTTTATTGTGTGGTTCACAGTGTTGTACACCTACTTTTTAGCACAGTGCCTGACATGTAGTGGGTACTAGATAAATGATAGCAAGAGATAGCTAGATAAGCTGTAAGAGTAAGAAATATATTAAAACTGGATAATTTTGTAAAGACTTACAACCTATGAAACCCCATGAAGCAGTTCTACTCTGCCCTACAGGGTCGCTGTGAGTCGGAATTAACTCAATGGCGACCGGTTTGAGTTTATATTTTTGGTAAGGCCAAAAGGCCTGGAGATCTATGAAGAATGGGAGGAAAAAACAAAAACAAAAACTTGATATTATCTAATTAATAAATGGCTTGGGTGCCTAAAATGCATCATTTCAGAAAGAAGAGCTTTAAATCTATCAATACAACTTTATTGTGGAAGAAAAGAAACCAATAAGCAAATAAGTAAGCTAGAGCTATTCTACTTGGAGGCAACATGACATAGCTGAATAAACATAGGTTTAGTGTTTGATAGATCTGGTAAACTCTTGGCTCAGCTCTTTTCCACCCTGGGTGAACCCAGTTATCCTGGTATAGAAAACTACAGTTTTAATACCTATCTTGACTCATTAGAGAAAAAATATTTACTCAGTGCCTCGTACATTGGTGCAGTTGGAAGGATAAGCATGAAAAAAATCTATAAGACAAATGTTCACAAAAGTAACTATACAAAGACAGAGGGTCACCTTGGCTGAAGTAATGGGCATATTGTACGATGACGGAATTTTCTCCGAGCCAGGGGAGTCATAGATATTTGAGTCACAATCCAGACCGCTAAAATTTACAGGAGAAGCATTTCTGCAGTTTGGCACAATTGTTATGAAGTTAATATCTCTAAAAATGTAGCTAAGCCAAAATAAGATTCCTTTATTCATCCACAAAAACATACTAAGCACCTACTGTGTGTTTGATAAGGAGCCCTGGTGGCGCAGTGGTTAAGCGCTTGGCTGCTAACCGAAAGATTGGTGTTTCAAACCCACTAGCTGCTCCTCGGGAGGAAAATGAGGCAGTCTGCTTCTGAAAAGATTACGGCCTTGGAAACCCAATGGGATAGTTCTACTCTGTCCCATAGGGTAGCTATGAGACAGAATCGACTCGATGGCAATGGATTTGGTTTGTTTTTTTTCTGTATTTGATACTTTTTAGGCACTAAGGCTGCAGTAGTGAGAAAAACTGTCAAAACTCTCTGCCCTTATGGCACTTACTTTCTACGTTGTTGTTGTTGTTGTAAGGTGCTCTCAAGTCGGTTCTGACTCATAGTGACCCTATGCACAACAGAATGAATCACTGCCCGGTCCTGAGACATCCTTACAATCATTGTTATGCTTGAGCTCATCGTTGCAGCCACTGTGTCAATCCACCTCGTTGAGGATCTTCCTCTTTTCTGCTGACCCTGTACTCTGCCAAGCATAGCGTCCTTCTCCAGGGACTGATCGCTCCTGACAACATGTCCAAGGTATGTAAGACACAGTCTTGCCATCCTTGCTTCTAGGGAGCATCCTGGTTGTACTTCTTCCAAGACAGATTTGTTGGTTCTTTTGGCAGTCCATTCTTCACCAACACCACAATTCAAAGGCATCAATTCTTCTTCGGTCTTCCTTATTCATTGTCTAGCTTTCACATACATATGATGCGATTGAAAATGCCATGGCTTGGGTCAGGCGCACCTTAGTCTTCAGGGTGACACCTTTGCTCTTCAACACTTTAAAGAGGTCCTTTGCAGCAGATTTACCCAATGCAATGTGTCTTTTGATTTTTTGACTGCTGTTTCCATGGCTGTTGATTGTGGATCCAAGTAAAATGAAATTCTTGACAACTTCAATCTTTTCTCTGTTTATCATGATGTTGCTCATTGGTCCAGTTGTGAGGATTTTTGTTTTCTTTAGGTTGAGGTGTAATCCATACTGAAGGCTGTGGTCTTTGATCTTCATTAGTAAGTCCTTCAAGTCCTCTTCACTTTCAGCAAGCAAGGTTGCATCATCTGCATAACGCAGGTTGTTAATGAGTCTTCCTCAAAACCTAATGCCCCGTTCTTCTTCATATAGTCCAGCTTCTCATATTATTTGCTCAACATACAGATTGAATAGGTATGGTGAAAGAATACAACCCTGGTGCACACCGTTCCTGGCTTTAAACCAATCAGTATCCCCTTGTTCTGTCTGAACAACTGCCTCTTGATCTATGTAAAGGTTCCTCATGAGCACAATTAAGTGTTCTGGAATTCCCATTCTTCGCAACGTTATCCATAATTTGTTATGATCCACACAGTCGAATGCCTTTGCATAGTCAATAAAACACAGGTAAACCTGCTTCTGGTATTCTCTGCTTTCAGCCAGGATCCACCTGACATCAGCAATGATACCCTTCGTTCCACATCCCCTTCTGAAACCGGCCTGAATTTCTGGCAGTTCCCTGCCGATATACTGCTGCAGCCGCTTTTGAATGATCTTCAGCAAAATTTTGCTTGCGTGTGATATTAATGATGTTGTTCTATAATTTCCACATTCAATTGCAGAAGTAGACCGTCAGGTCCTTCTTCCTAATCTGTCTTAGTCTGGAAGCTCAGCTGAAACCTGTCCTCCATGGGTGACCCTACTGGTATCTGAATACCGGTGGCATAACTTCCAGCATCACAGCAATAAGCAAGCCTCCACAGTATGACAAACTGACAGACACATGGGGGTACTTTCTACAGTTGTTATTAGGTGCTGTCGAGTCGGCTCCAACTCATAGCGACGCCATGTACAACAGAACATAACACTGCCTAGTCCTGCGCCATCCTCACAATCATTGCACTTGAGACCATTGTTGCAGCCACTGTCAATCCATCTTGTTGAGGGTCCTCCTCTTTTTCGCTGACCCCTGCTTCACCAAGCATGATGTCCTTCTCCAGGGACTGATCTGTACTGATAACATTCCCAAAATATGTGAGACAAAGTCTCACCATCCTTGCTTCTAAGGAGCATCCTTGTTGTACTTCTTCCAATACAGATTTGTTCATTTTTTTGGCAGTCCATGGTATAGTCAATATTCTTCTCCAACACCATAATTCAAAGGCTTCAATTCTTCCTTGGTTTTCCTTATTCATCACCCAGCTTTTGCATGCATATGAGGTGACTGAAAACACCATGGCTTGGGTCGGGGGCACCTTAGTCTTCAAGGTGACATCTCCGTTTTTCAACATTTTAAAGAGGTCTTTTGCAGCAGTTGTTTTTTTTTTTTTGCAGCAGATTTACCCAATGCAATATGCCTTTTGATTTCCTGACTGCTGCTTCCATGGGTGTGGATAGTGGATCCAAGTAAAATGAAATCCTTGACAAATGCAGTCTTTTCTCTGTTTGTCATAATTTTGCTTATTGGTGCAGTTGTGAGGATTTTTGTTTTTTTTATGTTAAGGTGTAATCCATACTGAAGGCTGTGGTCTTTGATCTTCATCAGTAAGTGCTTCAAGTCCCCTTCACTTTCAGCAAGCAAAGTTGTGTCATCTCATAATGTAGGTTGTTAATACATCTTCCTGCAATCTTGATGCCCCACTCTTCTTCATAGACTCCAGCTTCTCAGATTATTTCCTCAGCATACAAATTGAATAGGTATGGTGAAAGGATACAATCCTGACGCATACCTTTCCTAACTTTAAACCACGCAGTATCCCCTTGTTCTGTTCAAACGACTGCCTCTTATTCTATGTACAGATCCCTCATGAGCCCAGTTAAGTGTTCTGGAATTCCCATTCTTTGCCATGTTATCCATAATTTGTTATGATTCACACAGTCAAATGCCTTTGCATAGTTAATAAAACACAGGTAAACATCTTTCTAGTATTCTCTGCTTTCAGCCAATATCCATCTGACATCAGCATCTGACATCCCTTGTTCCACTTCCTCTTCAGAATGTGGCTTGAATTTCTCTCAATTCCCTGTCGATATACTGCTGCTGCCACTTTTGAATGATCTTCAGCAAAATTTTACTTGCATATGATATTAATGATATCATTCGATAATTTCCACATTCAGTTGGATCACCTTTCTTGGGAAAAGGCACAAAAGGATCTCTTTTAGTCAGTTGGCCAGTAGCTGTCTTCCAAATTTCTTAGCATAGACAAGTAAGCACTTGCAGCGCTGCATCCATTTGTTGAAACATCTCAATTGATATTCCTTCAATTCCTGGAGCCTTGTTTTTTGCCAATGCCTCCAGTGCAGCTTGGACTTCTTCCTTCAGTACCATCCATTCCTGATCATATGCTACTTCCTCAAATGGCTGAACATAGACCAATTATTTTTGGTATTGTGACTCTGTGTATCCCTTCCATCTTCTTTTGATGCTTCCTGTGTCATTTAATACTTCTCCCCCGTAGAATCCTTCACTATTGCAACTCAAAACTTGAATTTTTTCTTCAGTTCTTTCAGCTTGAGAAATGCCAATGTGTTCTTCCCTTTTGGTTTTCTATCTCCAGCTCTTTGTACATGTCTTTATTATACTTTGCTTTGTCTTCTTGAGCCACCCTTTGAAATCTTCGGTTCTTTTACTTCGTCACTTTTCCCTTTTGCTTTAGCTACTTGCCATTTAAAAGCACGTTTCAGAGTCTCTTCTGACATCCATTTTGGTCTTTTCTTTCTTTCCTGTCTGCTTAATGACTTCTTACTTTCTTCACGTATGATGTTCTTGATGCCATTCTACAACTTGTCTGGTTTTCGGTTGTTAGTGTTCAACACATCAAATCGATTCTTGTGATGGTCTCTAAATTCAGGTGGAATATATTCAAGGTTGTACTTTGGCTCTTGTGGACTTGTTCTAATTTTCTTCAGTTTCAACTCAAACTTGCATATGAGCAATTGATGGTCTGATTCGCAGTTGGCCACTAGCCTTGTTTTGACTGATGATATGGAGCTTTTCCATTGTCTCTTTCCACAGACGTGGTCGATTTTATTCCTGTGTATTCCATCTGGCAACGTCCATGCGTATAGCCACCATTTATGTTGGTGAAAAAAGGTATTTGCGATGAAGACATCGTTGGTCTTGCAAAATTCAATCATGTAATCTCTGGCATTGTTTCTGTCACCAAGGACATATTTTCCAACTACCGATCCTTCTGCTTTGTTTCCAACTTTCGCATTCCAATCAGGAGTAATTACCAGCGCATCCTGATTGCATGGTCAATCAGTTTCAGACTTCAGAAGTTGGTAAAAATCTTCAATTTCTTCATCTTTGGCCTTAGTGGCTTGTGCATAAATTTGAATAATAGTCATATTAACTGGTTGTCCTTGTAGGCGTAAGAATATTATCCTATCGCTGACAGTATTGTACTTCAGGATAGATCTTGAAATGTTCTTTTTGACGATGAATGTAACGTGTCCATCAGTTTGTCATCCTGTGGGGGCTTGTGTGTTGCTGTGTTGCAGAAGCTATACCACCACACCCATGGCAGACAGGTTTCAGCTGAGCTTCCAGACTAAGACAGACCAGGAAGAAGGACCTGGTAGTCTACTTCCAAAAAGAATTAGCTAGTGAAAACCTTATGAATAGCAGCAGAACATTGATATAGTGCCGGAAGATGAACTCCTCAGGTTGAAAGACGCTCAAAAGACAACTGAGGAAGAGCTGCCTCCTCAAAGTAGAGTCAACCTTAATAACATGTATGGAGTCAAGCTTTCGGGACCTTCATTTGCTGATGTGGTATGACTCAAAATGAGAAGAAACAGCTGCAAACATCCAGTGATGATTGGAAGGTGGAAGGTACAAAGTACAAGTCTAAGAAAATTGGAAATTGTCAAAAATAAAATTGAACTTATAAACATCAATATCCTTGGCATTAGTGAGCTGAAATGGATTGGTATTGGCCATTTTGAATCAGACAATCATATGGTCTACTAACCGGGAATGACTACTTGAAGAGGAATGGTGTTGCATTTATCATCAAAAAGACCATTCTTTAAGGAATGACATAAAATAAAATAAATAAGTAATATAAACTTAGGTTAAAAAGCAATCACTTTTATGGGTAAGACAATGAAGGGATTATGGAATTGGGAGAGGAATGGTTAAGAACTTGGCTGCTGCTAACCAAAACGTGGTGTTGTTGTCAGGTGCAGCTGAGTTGTTTCTGACTCATAGCGACTCCATGTACAGCAGAAGGAAACATTGCCTGGTCCTGTGCCATTCTCATAATCATTATACTTGAGCCCATTGTTTCAGCCACTGTGTCAATTCATCTTATTGAGGGTCTTCCTCTCTTTTGCTGAGCCTCTACCAAGCATGATGTCCTTCTTCAGGGACTGATCCCTACTGATATGCAAGTCTCGCCATCCTTGCTTCTAGGGAACATTCTGGCTGTAGTTCTTCCAAAACAGATTTGTTGATTCTTTTGGCAGCCCGTGGTATACTCAATATTCTTCACCGACACCATAATTGAAAGGTGTCAATTCTTCTTTGGTTTTCCTTATTCATTGTCCAGCTTTCACATGCATATGAAGCAATTGAAAACACCATGGCTTGGGTCGGGGGCACCTTAGTCTTCAAGGTGACACCTTTGCTTTTTAACACTTTAAAGAGGTCTTTTGTAGCAAATTTGCCTAATGCAACGCGTCGTTTGATTGCTCTTCCATTGGTGTTGATCATGGATCCAAGTAAAATGAAATTCTTGACAACTTCAATCTTTTCTCTGTTTATCATGATGTTGCTTATTGGTCCAGTCGTGAGGATTTTTCTTTTCTTTATGTTGAAGTATAATCCATACTGAACCAAAAAGTTGGTAGTTCGAATTCACTAGCTGTTCCTTAGGAGAAAAGGCTTGGTGATCTATAAACTTTATAGCTAGGAAACCCTGTGGGGCAGTTCTACTCTGTCATATGGCGTTGTTATGAGTCAAAATTAACTTGATGACACACAACACACGTTTTGAAACTGGGTGGTCAGAGGCAGCCACATTGAGAAAGTGACTTAAAAGAGAACCATGAAAGAGTCATATGGATGTCTGGAGGAAGAGTGTTCTCAGTGAAGGAAACAGCATGCACAAAGGTCCTGAGGTGAGAATGACCTGACCCTTTGAAGGCATAAATATCTACCTTAAAGTACGTTGTTGTTGTTAGGTGCCATCACGTTGGTTCTGACTCATAGTGACTCCATGTACAGCAGAATGAAACGCTGCCTGGTCGTGCACCATCCTCACCATCGTTGCTGTGTTTGAGCCTATTGTTGCAGCCACTGTGTCAATCCACCCTCTTGAGGGTCTTCCTCTTTTTTGCTGACACTTAAAGTACCGAACTTTGCTAATTATTAACAATATATTAAAAAAACAAAAAACCAATAAATACTATATATATATATATATACTGTATAACCATAACATTCCCTCATCTTTATAACATAAGCACCCTGTTTGTGGCTTGGTCCTTGGACTCAGAAATATACCATTGGCTGAGCCGAGACCACTGTGCTCCTTTTCTGTATTTTAGTCGGCAAACATTTAAATACCATTTAGTAGGTAGGTATTTCCTAAATGGGGGGCAGTGGTGGTTCAGTGATAGAATTCTTACCTTCTATGGGGGAAACCAAGGTTAGATTCCTGGCCAACGCACCTCATGTGCAGGAACCACCTGTCTGTCCGTGGACGTCTGTGTGTTGCTAGGATGCTGAACAGGTTTCAGCAGAATTTGCAGACTAAGGCAGAAAGGAAGAAAGTCCCGGTGATCTATTACCAAATACCAGCCAGTGCAAACCCTGTGGAGCCCAACACTCTGACTGGCAACCGATCATTGGCATGGCACAGGACCAGGCACTGTTTAACTCCTTCGTGCCTAGGGTGGCCACGAGTCAGGGGCCAGCTCAACGGTAGCTAACAACAGCAACAGGTGTTTTCTAAGAACCTTATAAACAAAAACTCATTTAATCCTCATAATAACCCTGAGGTAGGTACTTTATTATTCCCTTTAAAAGGAGTAAACTGAGGCACAGAGAAGTCTGAGATCACATAGCTAATAAACACAAGCAAGTGATTTGAACCTGGTCAGTCCAATCTCTCAGCCTGTACACTCTGCTGCCTCTGACAGGGCACCCTCCCTTGGATGGTGTAGGCGTCGGCTCCGCTTACTCACAGGAGCCAACTCTGTGTCCAATGACATTATCTGGTGACTTGAAATTAGCCATGGTGGGAGTATTTACACCACGGGAATCAGTAAACACTACAAATCAGGGTTGTTGGTCCTGGAAAACTGGTTGTCACACTCACCAGGCATTCACCAGCACACCACAGCTCTCTCTCATGTTTGTACCCCACCTTGGGTTTCCCTCCTCCTTGAAGTCTCGCCTGACTGAATCCAGTCAGGTACTCATCTCCTGTTCCTCTAGGCAGCTAGGCCATGAATTATGTAGTCTTAGGCCTCCTGAGGATGACATTGTGGCCAGACTTTGGCCACCAGGCCTAGCTGGGTTTGAATTGTGATTTTAGCTGAGTGAGGAGCATGCCTTTATTGCTTCACTTCCTGGTTCTGTCCACAGTTTCCCTTGTCCATAAATAAGACCCAATAATTCATATCTCCCATGAAGCAGGGCTGTGAGAATCCAGAGTGAGTCAAGAACCCAGTCCAAAGCACCCCTGTGCTAGGTTCACAGGCACTGACCACAACCTCTGAGATCTTCCCTTGTTTTTCCTTCTGCTTGAAATGCTCTTCCCTCAGGTCTTCACATTAGGTGTCAACTCCAGGGTCCGCCTCCTCTGCTGCCCCTGGCGCTGTGACCAGACACACACCACACGCTCTCCTACATCCCTAGATTTTTTCCTTCATAGTGCTTGTCGGTGCTGAGAAGTATTTACTTTGTTTGGTTATTTTATGAGCTGATAATATCTCCTGTATGAGTTCCCTAGGGCTGCTGTAACAAAGAACCACAAAATGGTAGCTTTAAACAATGGAAATGTATTGTCTTGCAGTTCTGGAGACTAAATTCCTAACCAAGGCATCAGCAGGGCCATGCTTTCTCTGAGAGGTCTAGGGAAGACCCTTTCTGGTCTCTTCAGCCTCTGTGAGCCGCACATGGTCCTTAGCTTGTAGCTTGAGCATAACTCTGTCATGTCACATGGCTGTTTTCCATCTGCCTCTGTGTCTTTTCTATTCTTTTATAAGGACATCACTCAGATTGGGTTAGGACCCATCCTACTCTGGTATGACCTCATGTTGACTAATTACATCTTCAAAGACCGTATTTCCAAACAAGGTTACGTTCACGGATATCAAGGGTTAGGATCTCAACATATCGTTTCGAGGGGCACAATTCAACACATACTATCTCCCTCCTTTACAACAGAAGCTCTTTGATGGCAAAGCACTGTCTTATTGATCACTGTATCCCTGGCACGTAGAACAGCGTCAGGCATAATCCACCTTCAGCAAAAGCCTGTTGACTGCTTGACCACTTACATTAAGTTCCCAGCACAGAGCCAGACACACGGGGACTGCTTAGCTCACACGAGTTGTAACCACTATTATTTCCCTTACCCATTATTGTGGGTGGATTCCCTGGACGATATAAATGGTTAACTCGTTCAGCTGATAACTGAAAGATTGGAAGTTCAAGTCCACCTAACTGCACCTCAGAAGAGAGGCCTAAGTCCCATGGAACAAAACAAGACTAAAGGGGTGTACCAGCCCTGGGGCAGGGACTGGAAGATAGGAAGGAACAGGACAGCTGATAATAGGGAGCCTGGGGTTGAGAAGGGAGAGTGTTGACATGGAACAGGGTTGTTAACCAACGTCATACAACAATGGGCTCACTGTTTGATGAGAAATTAGTTTGTTCTCTAATCCTTCATCTAAAGTTCAATTTAAAAAAAAAAAAGAGAGGCCTGGTTATCTACTTCTAAAAGATCAGCCACTGAAAACCCTGTGGAGCACAGTTCTGTTCTGACACAAACAGGGTTGCTGTAAGTCAGAGTGGACTTGACAGGAACTGGTACTTTTACTGGTTATCCTGTGTGGCAAATTCTGTGAGAACTAAGAACAGAAGCATCTTTCAGTCCTTTGTCACTTCTCGGCATAGTGATAGGTGGATGCTCTGGCTACGTGTCCAGGTGGCCCATGTCCGGGCAGCATGCAGGTGAGACCCAGGCCCCATTGCCCTTTACACAGGCTGAGAGGTAGGGAAGGGTTAAACAGAAGTTGCATTGTCAAATACTTATCAAAGGGTTTTGATTCGCAAACTTGCAGTTCCAGCAAGCACAGAGAAAACCACTCTCTTTCAAGTGGCATCTGGCAAGACCTTCAGCTGCCCCTGGTTGTGGTTACTGGGAATGTGTGGGCAGAGGGAACGCTGCTGTGGAAACAGTGGAGAGTTTCCTGACCTTTGAGCATTTTTTTTTTAACTCTTTAAGTTCCAACTGCTGTGGTCGTCGTAGAAAGACCCTTTCCAACTGTCATCTTACCGTTAGGTCTTTCAGCTTTTTTTTTGTTTTTGTTAGTTGCCGTCCAGTCGATTCCAAGTTATGTGACCCCATGTATGCAGAGTAGAACTGCTCCATAGGGTTTTCTAGGCTGTGGCCTTTCAGAAACAGATTCTCAGGCCTGTCTTCTGAGGCTTCTCTGAGTGGGTTCAAACCGCCAAACTTTTGGTTAGTACTCAAGCACTTAACTCAAGGACTCCTAAGGCTTTAGGACACCCAGCATTTTTCCTGGAAATTGCCAACCTGATAATTAGTCATTCAGATACCTCCTTCCTTCTGGGGCACTTCCTAAACCTCGGCATCTTAAGAGACCTCCAGAATTTCTAACACCTGTTGATGAAGTAGCTTATCATTTTTATGAAGCCTGAATGGAACGTGGCGCAGGAGAGGCCTGAAGACAGTCACACGAAGCTGCGGAGAGCCGATGTCGGCACCTAGCTGACTGGATCCCACTTCCTGTTTGTTACCCACTCTGAGCATTCTCCAGTATTTGGCCTGGGGCAGGAGCCCTCTCTCCGTGTTCTTGATAATGCACATGATACAGCCCTCGTGTCTTATTCATCTTCATCACAGTCAGAGCCCAGTGGGGTCTGGGTTCCAAGTGGTTAAACTCCCAGCAATGGATCAGTTTCTGTGCCATTTTGGGATGTGTTTTTGGTTTGCTGTGCAGACTTAGGAGTCCCGTGCAAATGATTAATGTGCTCAGCTGCTAACTGAAAGGTTAGAGGTTTGCCTCCACAGTGAGGCACCTTGGAAGAAATGCCTGGTGGTCTACTTCTGAAAAATCAGCCATGAAAAACCCTATGGAGCACAGCCTACTCTGACAAACATGGGGTCACCAGGAGTCAGAGTAGACTCGAAGGCAACTGGTTTTTTTTTTTTTTTTTTGGTACCAGACTTAAGCGAGAGTAAGAGATGTGCCTGGAAGTGGTGGGATCGGCTCTCAGTGCATTCAGATGTCCCGATATCCCACATTAGGCGATGGGGGAGCCTGTTTCAGAGCTTCAGGGATCAGCCGTGATCAGAAAACTGGCTGAATGTAGCCTTTGGTGGGCTCTGATGGTGCTAAGAGTCCTGCTTTGACCCATCCCTCTCTGTCCATGAACTCTGGGAAGGAGACTGAGGCACCAAATACAATGACGAAAGTAGCCAAGTTAGTGGTTATTATTTGCCGGACTTGGGAAGCATTCTAGAAACTAGGCTGAAGCCTGTGGCTTAAGCCTGAGGCTTAGTGGTTCCTCTTCTTTGTCAAGCCCTCATCTACATCTTAGCACTAACCGGAAGAAAGGAGGGACCCATGGGTGTTTGAGAGCAAAGAAGAGAGAGAGCCGGCCCAAGGGCCGCCTCCTGGGGCGGCCTACCAGGAGAAGGTGAAGAACACAGACCTTTTAACATACAGTGGCCCTCGTCACTAGCACATTGGACCAATCTGTGATGGGATCCCCAATTAGTATCTGTCTCATTTTCCTAGTGCTGCTGCAACAGAAGTACCGTAAGTGAGTGGCTTTATAGAGCAGAAATTTACAGTTCAGGAGGCTAGACGTCCAAATTCAGGGTACCAGCAGAAAGGGACGTCTCTCTCTCTGTCAGCTCTGGGGGAAGATCCTTGTCTCTTTCGGCTTCCATAGCCCTAGTGTTCCTTGGTTCCTTGGAGATCTTCACATGATATCTGTCTTCTCCAGTATGTGCTTGCTTGTCCCTTTGTCTATACACTGCTTCTTATAACTCAGAAGTGATTAGGTTTAGGACACACCTTACACTGATATGGCCTTGTTAACATAACAAAGAGAACCCTGTCTCCAAATGGGATTATAGTCACAAACATAGTATATAACCAAAAACAACTAAATTTGTTGCCATTGAGTTGATTCTGACTCATAGTGACCCTATAGGACAGAGAACTGCCCCATAGAGTTTCCAAGGAGTGGCTGGTGGACTCGAACTGCCAGGCTTTTGGTTAGCAGCCATAGCTAACCACTACCACCAGGGTTTCCACCACAGGTATAAGAGTTAGAATTTCTACACATATTTTGGAAAGACACAATTCAATCCATAACAGTATCTTTGCTCCTTCATGAAAGTGTGGGAAGAGAGTAGGTGGGGCATAAGGGGCACCCCCTCCCACAGAGGTCCTGAGCACAACCCCTCACTCACAGAAAAGTAGCTCTCTTGGAAGGCTTCTATAGATTTTTAGGAAGGACAGGTGAGAATATTATAAATTAGTTAAGAAACCTGTGGCTTCTTCCTTACCTTGAAGTTTGCTCAGACTTCGCCTGAGTATAGGATTTAGGGTCCTTCTGACCCAGCCTCCCGCAGGTCTCTGTCCCTCCCTGGCCCCCTGGCCCCTTCACCGATGACCTCCCAGGTTCAGAGCCTGGAGGAGTGACTGCAATTTGGAGCACTGCTTTGAGATGAAGCCTTCTGTCAGCTTTGAAACGTCAACTATTTTGGCTGTCATTAGTAATTTACTACTGTGGGTAACCTATTTTTGTAGAAGTTTTTTTTTTTTTTTTTTTCCTTAAGCTGTCCTAGCATTATGCATTTTTGATCCAAATAATTAAACTCTGACGCTTGTTTTTTGTTTGTTCTTTTGGCCACAAGTAAATGCATGTTTAAGCAATAGCTTCCTACAGTTCTTAAATTAAGCAATATAAAAATACCAAGTGTTTTAATTTTAGTTTTGTGGTCATATGATTGGCAAATTATTTCCAATGCAATGAAAAATGTGACATATATTTTTTTAAATCTGTAAAATAACAAATTAAAAAGCCATTTTTTCATCGCGATCCCCCAGAAGAATCGGTAGCTGGTGTCTACCTTGAGGTACTGGGCCCTCTCGCTGGCCTCCTGTCCTCCCACGGGCCTCTCTCATGCCCACTCTTCCTACTGAATTACCCCAGCTTCCGGTTCCACCTAGGCCTGCTGAGTTTCTCCAAGTTCCCCAGATGCAAAATAAAAATAACAAGAGAGCATGTTTAACGAGTACTTTCTTTGTTCCAGGCAAGGTTCTCTGGACTTTACCTATGAGAGCTTTACCTGTAAGAACACATTTAATCCTCCAAACGACCCTGGGAAGTAAGTACTATTTTTAATCCCTAGACAAGGAAACAGAGGGGAGAGAAGTTTGCCAGAGGTCACACAACTTCAGATTCCGACAGCGTGAATCCAGGGGTCATGCTTTTCAACACGATGTCCCACTTCAGCCTTGCAGATGTGGGTCCCCCAGCCTCTCGATGCCCTTGCCCCTTCCTCTGCCTGGTGAAACCCTTTTCCTTCTGCAAGTCCTCACACACTGTTTCCTCTGAAGACTCACCCCTGATGGCTTGGGCGGTCACCACCCCCCACCCCGGCTTTGGGGCCTTGTTTCCCATCTCAGTTACTGAGCTTATCAGTTGGTATGAGATCATTGTGAACCATGTTGATTCCATCTCCCCCATTTCCATGTCCCCACTAGATGGTTGGGGCTCATGTTACTCACTTTTGCATTGTATGAGCCAGCACAGTGCTGGACACTCAGGGGTTCAGTAACTGCTTGCTGAATAAATGAAAGGCTGATTTGCATTACACAAGCCTTGGGCAGCCTGCAAGCCTCTCAGCCAGTGTAGCTGAGATAGGCCCAGGCCTGACTGACTCACCTTGTGCGATGGGTCTGCTGAGTGATGCTCCCGGAGGCTGCTGAGGGCAGCGCCTCTCCTCTGCCTGTGCCTTGAAGGCCTGCAGCCTGCCTTCTGAGGGCCTGGGGAGGGGGGCAGGCTCCACCACGTGCCTCTTTTCTTGCTTCCTGTGGTGTCCAAGGCCCTGCAGACCACCCCATGGCCCTCTCCACAGTGCTTCCCACCAGCTCTGCCCCCTCTTCTTTGTCCTCTCCTCTGCCTTTGGGTCTTCTCTTGGCTTTCTGTGAAGAAGTTAGCAAGAAATTTGATCAAGGGAAATTATAGAAGGACTAGGCCTGAGGGACAAGAAGGGAAAAATGGTCTTTATCATTGTGATGGCAAGGCTATGGTTCCCAGTGGTTTGGCCAAACACTAATCTAGTTGCTGCTCCAAAATGTAATGTATTGCGAGGTAATACGATGTGCTGAGAGGTAATGTAATATAATATAATGTAACTTAAGCTAACATAATCACTTTCCATAATGTAATCCAATGTCATATAATCAGCAATCAGATGAAAATGGAGTTTCCTTACAGTGCAGTCTGCCTCCAGACTATAAAAAGAATTTTCTCTCTCTCTCCTCTCTACACTCTTTGATTGCCTGACCTACCAACCTTGGAACTGAAGCCTTCAGGGGCCTCCAACCTGCCGCCTGACCTGCAGATTTTGGACCTGCCAGTCCCCACGATCACATGAACCTATTCCTTGAAGTAAATCTGTCTCTCGATAGACAGACAGATGATAGATAGATAAATGATAGATAAAAAAAAAAAAAAAACCCTCTGCCATCAAGTTGACTCTGATGCTTAGCAACACTGTAGGGAAGAGTAGAGCTGCCACATAGGGTTTCCAAGGCTGTAATCTTTATGGAAGCAGACTGCCACATCTTTCTCCCCTGGAGTTGCTGTTGGGTTCCAACTGCCAACCTTTCGGTTAGCAGATGAGCACTTTAACCAGTGTATCACCAGGGCTCCTAGATGATAGATGGGTAGATATATAGATAGGTGATAGATGATAGAAGAGGGAGAGATACATAGATAGAAGGTGGATAGGTTGAGAGATAGATAGATAGATGATAGATAGATAGACAGATAGACAGATAGACAGATAGACAGACAGACAGACAGATAGATAGATAGATAGATAACCTTGCTGGTTCTGTTTCTCTAGAGAATCCTGACATAATGAAACCTTTAACAAAAGTCACGGTCTTGCTGAGTGAAGGTGGGAACAGCCACAGGGTCCTTGAGAATTTTAGCCTTTGCACCGGAAGCTGGTCTTACAGCGGTGATGGTCTGGGAAGGCCCTTTCACGCTGGGCCTGCCTAGGGCTCTGGGGTTTTCACGGAAGGTGCGGTGCCCAGCCACCATCACTGCTAGTAGTGCTGTCCCGGACTTCCCACATGCTGGCTGCTCTACAAAAGCCCTGCAGCCCGTTGGTCGCATGGCTAACGGGTGTCCCCGTGCCCATAGCACATCACGTCCTTGCCTTTCCCCTGTCCAGCTGCCCATCTCTCTCAGCCAAGCCTTCCCGGATTGCTCAACGCTTGGACCTGCCTCCTCTCAGTCACCACTCACTCACGCTTGCTGATTCTTCTCTAAAACCAAGCCTCTCTGCCTTGCCCCGTGGTTGCTTCCTTTTAAATTCTCTGCATTTCATCTACATGTATCCAACGTCTGTGGCCCTGAATGTGGCCTTCGGTGGCTCCCGAGGGATCTCGTGCTTCCTTGGCCCATGACTGGACGCCTCAGCTATGCAATGCAGAATGATTTGTGTTGTGTGTGGTTGTTTCTGCTGTATCACATTGCAAGCTCACATATAATTTGTTGGCCCCTTCTCCTTCCCCTGAGGTCTCTTTCAGTGTTGGTATTTTCCAAATGCTTTATCTCTTTGCCATTAATAACTATGTTTGAGGTTCTTGTTCTCCTTAGTGTAATAGCTTGCATTTTTTCCACATTGGCTCTCCTTTTATTTACTGCCCTTAATTATCACCCCTCTTGCCTTTCATACTCTGTCCTCATCCTTGAGTGGGAGGCTTATTTAGTTTGAGTGAATGGACAGCTGCCGACCCCAGTCTTCTTGACTGCGAGGCGCTGTCAAAGAGAATTATCTTCACCCTGATGCCAATGGCATTCTGCCTTCTCCTCCTGCCTCATGTGCTGCTGCTTATTCAGTGACTCAAGGTTCTGCCCACCAGGGCCCAGCACAGAAGCTATGGGAGGATGCAGAGGCAGGCTCTGGAAGGAAAACATGCAAAAACTGGGACTGCTTAACTGGGAAGTAGATGCAACAGCCTAACAGTTCTTCTTGTGGATAAGGCAGTATTATACCAAGGACAAAGACCAACAGTAAATCCAGAAGCATGGAATGGGGACAAAAGAAGGCTTTCTGGGAGGAGGGGGCCTTCTTCCTGCATGATCTTTAAAAATAAAACAGGGATTGTTCTATCCATGAAGGCTCAGGTCCAACTCTTGTGAAATGGGATCCTTAATGTGCTTAGACCCTCTCGCCATCTTCTGGCTTTGATTCCAGCCCTTTGGACAGTGTCCTCAATAATATGCCTTCCTTTTGTGTAAACCGTTTATCTCAGTACCTGTCTTAGTCATCTAGTGCTGCTATAAGAGAAATACCACAAGTGGATGGCTTTAACAAAGAGAAATTTATTTTCTCACAGTCTAGGAGGCTAGAAGTCCGAATTCAGGGTGTCAGCTCCATGGGAAAGCTTTCTCTCTTTGTTGGCTCTGGAGGAAAGTCCTTCTTGCCAATCTTCCCTTGGACTAGGAGCATCTCTGTGCAGGAACCCCTGGTCCAAAGGACACACTCTGCTCCCAGTGCTTCTTTCTTGGTGGTATGAGGCCCCCCTCTCTGCTCACTTCCTTTTCCTTTTTATCTCTTGAGAGATAGAATGTCGTGCAGGCCATACCCCAGGGAAACTCCCTTTACATTGGATCAGGCATGTGACCTGGTTACAGTCCCACCCTAATCCTCTTTAACATAAAATTACAATCACAAAATGGAGGATAACCAAAGAATACTGGGAATCATGGCCTAGCCAAGTTGACACATATTTTTGGGGAACACAATTCAATCCATGACAGTACCTTTAGAGTTATTTTAGTTTATGAGAATGTTATTGAAGCCCAAATGAGCTTCAACAGGTTTATGGCAGGCACTTTTGATCCCTGAACCTTGTCTGGGCTCTGCACATCTCAGACATGAAAATGGTCTACACGGGCCCTCCATTTTGTATCTCATATCCCACCTTGATCTAGCAGCTTTGGAATCTGCTGCCTCGGAGGTCAGTAACTGCAGGGAAGGTCTCAACAGTTGGACAATGTGAACTGAACAGCTACTTTGTTGACTTGCTTAATGCACTTATGATGGTTATTGCAGGAAAAGTGGCGAATGTAGTGCCTGGGTCAGATTAAGTGCTCAGCTGACCATTTGTTAAAAAGGAGTTGGTGGTTTATGGTGATGATAAGGTGATGACAAAATGATTCCAAGTTCTCTTGGTCTCAGATTTTACATATTTATATCCAAAACCTAATTATGTGCAAGGTTCTTTCCACTATGGGATTTATTCTGTGGGTCTAAATTGACAAAGGAGAACCCCCACCAAAAAGAAACAAAAAAACTGAGGCTCATAGACATTTTCATAGAACTGGGTGGATTTTTTTCAAAATCTTATGTTTTCCCTAATGTGCAACTTGTCCTGCCTTTTTTATATTTAAGAAAGAGGGAATCGAGGCATTGTAAAGCCTAGTGTTCTTTTGTCCAATCTCTGAAGACTCCCTCAATTTTCATACATTTCTTCCACCACTACTGCCTCCCTTATCCCCCCAGCCCCACTCTGGTTATCAGGATTGCTGGTTTGTAAAGCACAGGAAGTAAAGACCAAACCCAAGCTTCTCCAAAAAGTGAGGTAATAATAAACCCACCATCAGATAAAGTGGAGTAACCAGTTAGACATTTCCCAGATAACCCGGACCTCAGTCCTCAGAGCATAATAAAGGCATGGGCTTCTCCATCTCCAGGGAGTTCCTCCAGCCTTCTTTTAAGCTGTTATTGGAAGCTTCTGCTATCCTTAGAGAAGACTGATTTTCTCAGTGACATAATATCAGGAATCCTGAAGGAGGGCTTCCCCTCATTTTCAAGTTACAGTTTACACTTTAAAAACAGTGACACTAGAGACCATGGAGCCATTCCTTGTTCCCTGCAGTGGGGGTGGGGGATCACTCAGCTCATGCGGACAGGTTCCAGGGAGCATAAAGAGCATTTTGGAATGAGAACACAGGCAAGATTGATAGAGGGGAGAAGAAAAGGTGGAAAAGGGGATAGGATTTTTTCAGCACATAATAGTGGACTATCTGTCCCTTCAGGTTTTGTTTGAATAAATCAAATGTAAGAGCTATCATGGAGTCCCTGGGCGGTGCAAATGATTAACTCATTCAGCTGCTAACTGAAAGATTCAAGTCCACTGAGACATGCCTCAGAAGAAAGGCCTGGCAATCTATTTCCAAAAAACCGTCTTTGAAAACCTTATGGAGTATAGTTCTACTCTGACCAAGGGTTCCCATGGGTCAGAATCGGCTCCACAGCAACTGAACAAGCCACCCTAGCACACACATATTTCCCCTGACTTTGCTGTCCCTCTGATCTTGCTCTTCATACCCAGATGAAAATCTGCAGCCCTGCAGACCAATCAGCCCAGTGGTCCTATCCCACAAAGCCCAGCATCCCAGACAGGCAGGAAGGAGCACCTACGGAGTTTTCAGGGCCAATTCAAAATGAAAATGTGGGGCCCCTTGTTAAAAATCACTGCCAAGAGGACAATGGCAGAGCATTAAAGCAAGTGGGGAGGCCCTCCAGAGCACGGGCTCCGTGGGATGCCCATGAAGCCAGCTTGATCCCAGATATTGTCCAAATAGTGGCCTGACCCAGGGAAGGCCAAGGCGGGCTCATCAGTGCTGGGGCCTAAATGAAATCTGCACTAGGTTGCCCCTGCCAGCACAGAGCGCCACTGTGGGGCTTTGTTAGGCAGGCACAGGCCAGCACCCTCCCACCTCCTCCCATCTTGAGGCTCCAGAGCATACACGTGGCCTTCTCTGAGGCCCCTTTGTTTGGATGAGAAAAATGAAGCCGTGTCTGAGATGGAATGTGCTGCAGGTAGTAATCTAAACTTCAGTCACCACGTCAGGGAGAGCAAGGATTAATTTAACACACGGGGACTGTTGCTTGGAGGGACTTCACAGGAATGTGAGCCGAAGCCGAGGAGAAACCACAACAAAGGACGGATTCTTCCCCTCTCCATCTCACTCTAAGATGACTGGTATCAGATTAATCACCCTAGCCTCCCTGCTGAAAGGAAAAGCACAATGCTGACTTTAATAGCTTCCCCAGGGCCCAGGTCGGCCGCCGCCCTGGAGTGTTTTATGGATCCGTGCTGGGCCTTTGGTGTGATGAGCCACTGGAAAGGCCTCTGTAGGCTCTTCAGGTGATTTCCTCAGCTGAGGTAGCAGCGCCCCAGTCCAACACCTTCCACTGGAAGGATAGGGTCTGGGTCCCTGCAGGCTGGGAGCACTGCTGACAGCAGTGGGGATGAGGAGTTCTGCCCAGGTGCTGCTACAGGCTTCTCAGGAACAGTTTACAAGTATTGAATGCTGGTTTCCCTCCCCATGTTATCCTGCCACAATAAAACATAAATGAACAACAGAACAAACAGACAAAACAAAATGCTGTTCTTTCCCTACATGTATTAGAAGACTCTTTCCAAGAAGGCTTGGCCCATTCCTCCAGTGTGCGTGAAGCCGCGGGGAGCTCTGAGCCTGCCTCTGTGGAGAGACTGCCCTCTCACATGTCTGCCCCTGCCTTCACTGAGGGCTAACATCTTGGCACCCCTGAAAGTGCTCTGCTCAGCAACTTCCCAGCACAGGCGCCACTGGGGGCCTTGATCAAATAGTAGCATCCCAGGGTGGTGCAAACAGTTAACGTGCTTGCTGCTAACTGAAAGTTTGGAGGTTTGAGCCCACCCAGAGGCTCCTTGGAAGAAAGACTTGGCCATCTACTTCTGAAAAATCAGCCGCTGAGAACCCTTTCGAACACAGCTCTACTCTGACACACATGGGGTCGCATGACCATGAGTCAGAATTGATTTAACAACTGGTTTATAGACACTTGTGTCC
This sequence comes from Loxodonta africana, assembly GCF_030014295.1. Lineage (NCBI taxonomy): Eukaryota > Metazoa > Chordata > Mammalia > Proboscidea > Elephantidae > Loxodonta > Loxodonta africana. Next base: position 24,644,105 of record NC_087364.1, read on the forward strand.
AGAGGCTGTGCATGCATTTGCTCCTCCCTCGGGTGATGAGCAGACTTCTCTGGAGATCCCATCTTCATAGACCTCCAGTTCCTCCAGCTGATTCTGACTCTACTCGAGGAGACTCCTAGAGTGTGAGTTACTGGCTGCTGTAACAGCTGCAGGTGCCGTTCATGATCCATGTGCCCTATGCTTACAATGCAAGGTAATTACTAATTATTTCACCTATTGATTCCTTTACATTGCACTTCATTTGATTGATTTTGTTGTTTAAACCAGGCAATGGCATCTAATCATTTTCTTGCACTCAGAGCTATAACTTTAAAACTTGGCATTCATTCTGAGCATTAAAATATGATTGAAAAAGTGAGAATATGGAAAGTTTTCTTTATAAAGAGAGTCAGCTTTGTGGGAAAGATGTTCAAACATCAATATCTGTTCCTATTCCCTAAAGTTGCCCATTCCTTAATCATTTTCCCTACAGCACCAAACCAAATCAGTTGCTGTCAAGTTGCTTCCAACTCATAGGGACCCTATAGGACAGATTAGAACTGCCCCATAGAGTTTCCAAGGCTGTACTCTTTACAGAAGCAGACTGCCACATCTTTCTCAAGGAAATGACCACTGACCATTCGGTTAGCAGCTGAGCACTTAACCACTGCACCACCAGGGCTGCTGTTTCCTACTAAGTACCTGCCCTATCTCCTCTTAATATATACTAAATATGCAGAAAACAACATAACCAGTTGCCTTCCAGGTGACTCCAATTCATGACTACCCCATGTGTGTCACAGTAGAACTGTGCTCCATAGGGTTTTCCATGGCTAGTTTTTTTGGAAGTGTATCATCAAGTCTTTCTTCTGAGGTATCTCTGGGTGGGCTCAAATCTCTAGCCTTTTGATTAGCAGTGAACACATCGACCATTTGCACCACCCGTAATTAATCCTGGAAGATGTTCTCTGAATATTTTCTTTCCCTCATTGTCTATATTCTTTCTTTCTGAAGATCCTATTAGATATATGTTAGACTTTCACATTTTATTCTTCATATTTTCTACCACATGTCCTGTCTTAGGCTGAGTTCTCTAGAGAAGCAAAACCAGTAAAATGTATAAATACATATAGAGAGAGGTTTATATCAAGGAAAAGGCACATGGGAATATAGATGCTGGAACATGCCAAGTCTGTGGATCGGGATAGAGGATTCTCCTGATTCATGTAGTCACAGGGGCTGGTGAACTCAAGATTGACAGGACAGAGAGCAGGACTCCTGTTCACAGGCTGTGAAGATCAATGAATACCAACTACGACTGGCAGGCAAGACTGCAAGGATTCTCGTGATTCACATAGCTGCAGGGGCTGGTGAACCCAAGATCAGCAGGTCAGAGAGCAGGGTTCTTGGTCATAGGCTGTGAAGATCAATGGATCCCAAGACTGGCAGATAAGTTGCCTACTCAAGTCCCAAGAACCAGAGGTCAGATGGACAGGAGGCAGCTGTAGGATCCAGAGCAGGCAAAAACCAGAATGTCCACTTATATTCAAATGCAGGCCACACATCCAAGGAAACTCCCTTTCAACTACTCACAGCAGATCCCATTGTTTAGGTGATCACACATAAACACTTAGAATCATGGCCCAGCCAAGTTGACGCACAATCTTAAAGATCACAGTTCACCCTATGTCAACTTGGCACCTGTTACCCATTTCGCCAAACTATATATAATCTCTGAATAAAGACAATTACTAAGTCATAATTGTGCCTAACATGACACAACTAACATGTGTAAAACCAAATACGCACTAGCCCCTTTTACATCTTCTATTTTATAAGTGAAGAAAACAAAAATATTTGATGCACACACACAAAGCAGAAATACTCATAAAAATTAGTCTTCTTTCTGCAACTGGTCACACGGACGTAACTGGTATTAAGAACTACCTTCTTCCACCACCTGTTCCATATTCCCTTTGCCCTCAGCAAGCACCTCAGCTGGTCGTGGTTCTCTAGCTGGGGGGGGGGGGGGGGGGTGAGCCAAACTTTCATTCCTAAAGGGTCTGGGGCATTAATAGTCACATCAGAATTGGGTTGGTGTAGTTTTTCCATTGACTTTAATTACAGGACATGTCAGTACTAAGAGACACCCTAAGAGATCTCCTGTATTCCAGACATACTCTTCTTTACCTTCATTATGTCATATCAATCTGATTTCCTCTTGGTGATCAGGATCAATCACCAGCCAGTATGGTAACTCCCTTCTTTGCCTGTTGATCCAGAGGCATAAGGAGACCAAAGTGGCCAGGTAGCATTCTTAGCTTCCAGTTCAATGGAATCAGTGATGTATCTCCAGGTGGGAGCATTCCTCCCTTTGGAATTAAGACCTCTAGACCTGCAGAACATAAGGTCACAGGGACAGGAAGCTAAAATCTTTCAAGTGGGTCACTAGGCGTAGCAGTGAGTGGTGCTACTCCCATTTCCACTCCTTGATTCCTGGACCTGTAAATTCTGGCTATGAAAGAAAAAGCATCATATACTGAACCCTGGTTTAGAGCATATACAGCCTCCTGGATAACATTGGCCCAACACTTCAGGGTATTGTCTCCTAGCTGGTGCTGTAATTGTGTCTTTAGGAGGCCATTCCATCCTTCTATCAAGCCAGCTGCTTCAGGATGATGAGAAACATGGTAAGACCAGTGAAATCCATGAGCATGGGCCCATTGCCACACTTCATTTGCTGTGGAGTCCCTTGATCAGAGGCAATGCTGTATGGGATACCACGATGGTGGATAAGGCATTCTGTATCCATGGATGGTAGTTTTGGCAGAAGTATTGCATGCAGGGAAGGCAAATCCATATGCAGAGTGTCTGTTCCAATGAAGACAAAATGCTGCCCTCTCCATAATGGAAGTGGTTCAATGTAATCAACTTGCCACCAGGTTGCTGGCTGATCATCTTGAGGGATGGTGCCACATCAGGGACTCCGTGTTGGTCTCTGCTGCTGGCAGTTTGGGCACTCAGCAATGGCTGTAGCCAAGTCAGCCTTGGTGAGTGAAACTCCTTGTTGCTGGGCCCATGCTTAACCTCTATCCCTGCCACCATGGACACCTTCTTCATGAGCCAATTGAGCAATGACAAGAGTAGCTGAGGAAAGAGGATGGCTGGCTTCCACAGAACACATCATCCTATCCACTTGTTTGTTAAAATCATCCTCTGCTGAGGTTGCCCTTTGGAGAGCATTCACGCGAGAAACAAATATCTTCACTTCTTTGACCCATTCAGAGAGGTCTATCCACATACCTCTTCCCCATATATCCTTGTCTCCAATTTTCCAATCATGTTCCTTACAAGTCCCTGACCATCCAGCCAAACCATTGGTCACAGCCCATGAATCATTATACAATCACACATCCGGCCATTTCTCCTTCCAACAAAGTGAACGGCCAGGTGCACTGCTCAAAGTTCTGCCCATTGGGAGGATTCCGCTTCACCACTGTCCTTCAGGGAGGTCCCGGAAAGGGGCAGTAGTGCTGCCGCTGTCCACTTTCGAGTGGTGCCTGTGTATTGTGCAGAAGCATCTGTAAACCAGGCTCAAGTTTTCTCGTCTTCAGTCAACTGGTCATAAGGAACTCCCCGTAAGGACACAGGTACAGACTGGGAGATGGAAGATAATGTGATATGAGTGGAGACCATGGGCATTTGGGCCACTTCCTCATGCAACTTGTGCCTTCAGGTCCTGCTCAGGCCCGATCTCGGGTATACCACTTCCATTTAATGATGGAGTGCTGTTGTGCACATCCAACTTTATGACTCTGTGGGTCAGACAACACCCAGTTCATGATAGGCAGCTTAGACCATGTGGTGACTTGGTGTTCCATGGTTGAGTGTTCAGCCTCTACTTAGGTTCAGTAACAAGCCAAAAGCTGTTTCTCAAAAGAAGAGTAGTTATCTGCAGAGGATGTCAGGGCTTTGCTCCAAAATCATAAGGGTCTGCGCTGTCATTCACCAATAGGGGCCTGCCAGAGACTCGGGAAAGTTGATCAAGGTCCCTGCAAACTAAATTATGACATAGGACTGGAGAGTTGATGTAGCTCTGAGGTAGGCAACTGAAGGTGTATCTCTGGCCTTGCCAGTTGAAGATAAACTGCTCCTGATGGTCCTTCAAAACAGGTATGGAGAAAAAGGCCGTTAGCTAGATCACTAGCTCCATACAATGTACCAGGAGATGTATTAATTTGTTCAAGTAATGAAACTACACCTGAAAGAGCAACTGCAATTGGAGTTACCACCTGGTTAAATTTTTGATAATCCACTGTTATTCTCCAACATCCATCTGCTTTTTGCACAGGCCAAATAGGTGAAAGGTGGGAATCACCCACCACCCCTGCATCCTTCAAGTCCTTGTTGGTGGCAGTAATCTCTGCAATCCCTCTAGGAATACAGTACTGCTTTTGGTTTACTATTTTCCTAGGTAGGGGCAGTTCTAATGGCTTCCACTTGCCTTTTCCTACCATAATAGCCCTTAGTCCATTTGTCAGGAATCCAATGTGGGGGTTCTGCCAGTTGCTGAGTATATCTATCCCAATTATGCATTCTGGAACTGGGGAAATCTCTACAGGATGGGTTTGGGGACCCACTGAACCTACTGTGAGATGGACGTGAGCCAAGACTCCATCAATAACCTGACCGCATATGTCCCCACTCTGACTGGTGGGCCACAGTCACATTTTGGGTCCCTTGGAATTAGTGTCAGTTCAGAGCCAGTATCCAGTAATCCCCAAAAAGACTGATTATTTCCTTTTCCCCAGTGAACACTCTCGTAAAAGGTCATAGAGCTCTTTGGGGAAAAGAAATTAACAGTATGAATTTTTGGCAATGTATTGGATTCCTTTCTCAAGAGGACCTGGTCTCCCCTTCATTCAAGGGGTTGTGGGTCTTTAAACTCCCTCAAGTCTGGGAACTGAATGAGGAACCATGACTCTCTATTCTGGAGATTCGAGTTAGACTGCTGTTCACCTGACCTAGAATTCATCCGTTTGTACAGATCAAGTAAATATTTAGTAGATTTCCTTTCTGTTCCACTCCTAGGGACACCATGACTAAAAGGCCAATGCCATAAGTCCATATGAATTAGACTATTCCGATTACTGCTTTGACTCCACTGTCCATTACTGTAACCACACCCACCTTTTCTGTGTTGATTGAGTGCTGCCACTTGGTCCCTACTACCAAGGGGTCCAATCAGTCCCATTGTAGTAAAGTGTCTTAATTCAGTCAGGGCAGTTTCCATTGTCAAATCTGGTTTACATAAAATAGCAATCACAGCAGTCTTCAAGGACCCTGGAGCTCCTTTCACAGGTTTGTTCCTCACAGTTGTGGTAAAAGATGTGTCCTCTGGGCACTCCATGTGTGGCTCTGTGGGTCTAACCTGATAAATCCACTCTAGCATGCCAATTTCCCTAAACCTTTGGATACTTTCTTCTACAGTATACCAAGGCAGGTCTGGTACTTCAGCTTGATTTAGTGTAAGCCACCGCATAATCCATGCTTCAGCAGCCCAGCCAAATAAACTGTTAGATCCTTTCCTAACTTATTGAGCTGAAACATTGAATGAAGAATCTGTGCTTTGTGGACCCCTATCAATAAACTCAGACTGATCCATCTTTATGTTCCTTGCACCATTATCCCACATCCTTAATAGCCATTTCCACACATATTCCCCAGGTTTCTGTTTGTACATATTAGAAAATTCAAGCAGTTCTTTTCAAGTGTAATGTAAGTCCTCCTGGGTCACACTTTGTTCTTCACCTTTTGGTCCGCTGGGACTTAGAAGGTCTAGAAGCCAGAATTGATAGTGTGGAATTGTTTTGAGAACATTCAGCATTGTCTTGTAAAGCATCTGCCTCAGGCGATGCCCCTGGCAATGACTCTGGGAAGGGCTCTTTAGAGGCAGCTAGGCTAGGGCTAATTCCTTAGATGGGAGTGGAGGGGCTAATGGTTTTTCTGGTTAGGGTTGTTTAGCAGACAAACATGAAGTAATCTCTTCAGATAAGAGTGGTTCTGTTGGCAGGAGTGATTCAATGGAATTTAGGGCCTCAGTGTCTCCAGCTTCCTGATTATTTGCCCATATCTCCCCATTCCAAGTTTCAGGGTCCCATTTCTTCCCAATTAATGCCTTCACTTTAATTTCAGACACCTTGTGAGGTTGGCAATTGAGCTGGAGTTGTAATTCAGCCACTCTTACTATAAGACTTTGGGTTTGGTTTTTGGCAATATCAGCTCTGTTTCTATAAGAAATAAGATTTTCTTTCAAAGCACAAGTGGAAACTTTGAAGTCATTTATGTGGAACTTGAGCTTTGACTCTGAAGTCCTGAGCACATCTCTTTCTTTCACCAGTTTGTCTAGTGAAAGTAGAACCAACCAACCAGCTTCCTTGTACTTCTCATTCTGACAAAACTGTAGAAAGATACCACACATGTGTTCACTCAGAACCTTGCCTTTCACCAACACCTGATCTATTGGTGGTGATATTTTGCATGTTTGTATCGCTGACTCATGCCATGGATCAGCAGTGTCCTCCTTATTGCTGAAAACAGAATCATTAACATCTCTAAGACCAGCCAGACTTGAGAACGAATTTAGAAAACACATCCTTACAATTTTGTTTCTCTAGAACCACACTTGGTACCAAATGTCTTAGGCTGGGTTCTCTATAGAAGGAAAACCATTAAAGTGTATAAATGTATGTATATAGAGAGATTTATATCAAGGAAATGGTTCACACGATTGTAGAGGCTGGAATGTCCCAAGTCAGTGGATCAGGATAGAGGCTTCTCCTGATTCACGTAGCTGCAGGGGCTGGTGAACTCAAGATTGGCAGGTTGAAGAGCAGGCCTCTTGCTTACAGGCTGTGAAGATTGATGAATCCCAAGATCGGCAGATAAGCTGCTAGCTCAAGTCCCAAGAACCAGAGGTCAGACGAACAGGAGGCAGCTGCAGGATCCAGAGCAGGCAAAAACCAGAACATCCACTTATATTTGGATGTAGGCCACATGCCCAAGGAAACTCCCTTTCAACTGGTTGGCTACTCCCAGCAGATCCCATCAGGGGGCGATCACATATAAACACTGAGAATCATGGCCCAGCCAAGGTGACACACAATCTTAACCATCGAACATCACTTCTTTTCCTTGGTTCCAGTTTCCAGTCTACTAATTCTCTTTTCAACTGTATCTCTTTCTTCTTTGTAACCATCTATTGAGTTTTAAATTTTAATTATTGTATTTTTAATTTTTAGAAGTTCTATTTGTTTACTTTCCAAATCTTCTTATCTTTTCCTCTCATAATTTTTAATTTTTTCTTACAGTTTTAATAATTTAAGAAGACTTGATCTATTATGCTCTTTTAAGATCTATCTACATGGGATCAAATTGGCAACAGCAACTCAAAAGATTAGATAGGAACCTTAGAGGACCGTGAATTTATGTTAATGGGGGAGGAACAACTCAGAAAAGGAGGATTAGAACAGTTACACAACTCGAAGAATGTAATCAATGTCACTAAATGGTACATGTAGAAACTTTTAAACTGGTGTATGTTTTGCTGTGCTGTGTATATTCTCAACGACATCAAAATAAGTTATTTTTTTTTAAGAAGACTTATTCTATGTTCTCCACCAGACTGTGATTCTATCATAGCAAAATTCTTGGATATCAAATCCTGCCCTCTGTTATGCCTGCTATTTCTTGCTCATGGTGGCTAATATCCTCTTGTGAGATATTTTTTCTTTCTTAGATTTTCCTATCTGGTCTCTTTCTCTTGGTTCTTTCCTTGGAGACTCTTCTGTCACTGTCATCAACTTCTGTAGCATGCTTGCATGAACAGAACCTTGGCTTGAGGTAAGTCAAGTACCATCTGCATTCCTTGGCTCTCTGGGCATTTCCTAGTAACTAGTTTTCTTAAACCAATTTTATTTCTTTGGGGAAGTGTAGGTAGCTTTAGCCAATAGTGACAGGTAGAACCCTGGCTTCCCATAGAACCTGTGCATCATGGCAAATAAAAGATGCTGTGTGGGCCCAGGTTTTGCAATCTTACCTATCTCCCAGTTGCCCTCACCTCTTTGCCTCTTCTGATGACTCTTGCTTCTTCCTCAACCTGCTAATCTGGCATCAGCAGCCTTCCCTTTCATTGCTGCCATTTCCTCCTGGATGCCAGATCTTGAGAAATTGCCGCTGCGAAGACTCACTCACCTCCTCCCTCAGCTCATGGGCATGTAGCCTTTCACTGCTACCTTCTTTTTCCCTGCACTGATGCATTAGGGCAGAAAGCCATGGCACCCAGAGCCTAGTAGGCCTTTTATCTCCATCCTGGTCCAGAGCAGTTGCTTGCAGTGGTGTTGGGTTCCCTTAATCCAATCTAGAAAACCACCATAGGCTTGGGAATGAAGCATCCCTGTCTTCCTTCCTTCCCGACCTTATCCCTAGACATAATTCTTTAAGGAGAATGAGGCTGGGCCCTCAGACCACAGCCTGGCCATATCATTTCCCCCACTCCCACTTACTGTGGGAAGCTTCTGGAATTACCTCAAAAACCTCACAGCCCCAGACCAATAGGCAGATTTGACTCCTTCCATTTTATTTGCTGGCTCTTTCAGCACCTTATTAAACTGGTAATAAAGGTAAAAATAATAATATCTTTCACCCGTTGGGTACTTTCTCTGTGACAGAGCTTTGGATGTCTATCTCAGGTTCTTACTACATTCTTTCAGGAGAGTTGTAATTGTCATCATCTTGCACAGGAGCTGTTAAAAGGACTCACAGAAGAAAAATGACTTGTTCAAGGCCACTTGCATCAAGTGAGGGACCAAGCCTGTGTTTGAGCCCACAAGCTCTCCATGAGTTTGTGCCGCCTGTCCACGCACTCTTCATTGACTGAGAGTTTACCAGTTGGTCTCTCACACAGGACTCATGGAAATTGAGCTTGCCTTTTACTCACCTCTGTCTCTTCAGAGCACAGTATAGACACCACATACTAGTGAGGTCAATAATGTGGATTAAACAAATGAATCATGTCTATAAACAAGTGACTGTGAATATAATAGAGAAGTAGCCTGCTTTTTAATAATTAGGGTTGAGTTAGGGATAACTTAGAGTCCCTGGACCGTGCAAATGGTTAATGCACTTAGCTGCTAACTGAAAGTTGGAGATTTGAGTCCACCCAGAAGTGCCTGGTGATCTCCCTCCAAAAAATCAGCCACTGAAAATCTTATAGAGCACAGTTCTACTATGACTCATAGGGGATTGCCATGAATTGGAGTTGACATGACGGCAGACAGTAATGATAATGGTAGGACTAACTTAAAAACCAACCCAAACCAGTTGTCGTCGAGTCAACTCCAACTCATGGTGGTGCCATGTATGTAGAGTAGAACTGTGCTCCATAGGCTTTTCAAGGCTGTGACCTTTTGGAAGCAAATTTCCAGGCCTTTCCTCTGAAGCTCCTCTGAGTAGGTTCGAACTGCCAAGCTTTTGGCTAGTAGTCAAGTGCTTAACTGTTTGCACCACCCAGGGACTCCTAGGGCTAACTTAACTGGAGATGAATGGAGTCACAGGTGGGAGCATGGCTGGGTAAAGGCTGTGCTGGTCAGAGTTTCTCACTGTGGCTCCTGTTGAGCTCAGAGGAGGTCCCTGTGGCCATAGCATACACTGGCCTCCACTGCCTGTTCTGTGTTTTCACGGGAATCTTGTCCGCCTCAGAAGCTCTTTGTGACTGACCCATTCCAAAGGAGGCCCAGGGTGAGTCCAGCTGGGTCTAAAGAGATTCTGGGAGGCCAAATGCATTTCAGATTCAGAGTCGCCTGAATGTGGTCTGTGTGTCCGGTAAATGCCTGCTCAGTTGAGCTGACTCTGGGCTGGACGGGAGTTGGCTTGAGCGGGAAACATAGAGCTGATACGAGCATCAGTGAGCCACATTGTCTGTTCTTGACCCTCACCCTAAATGGCCAGTGGGAACAGTGGTGGTTCAGTGGCAGAATTTTCACCTTCCATGTAGGAGACCTGGGTTCCATTACTGGCTACTGTACCTCATGCACAGCTACCACCTATCAGTGATGGCTTGTGCGTTGCTGTGATGCTGAACAGGTTTCAGCAGAATTTCCAGACTAAGATGGACTAGGAAGAAAGGTCTGGCAATCTCTTTCTGAAAATCAGCCAGTGAAAACCTTATGGATCCCAATGGACCAATCCACAACTGATTATGGGGATGGCATGGAACCAGACAGTGTTTCCTTCTGTTGTGCATAGAGTCACCATGAGTTGGGGACAACTCCTCGGCAGCTAACAACAACAAGCGGTCAGTAACCTCCACCATGGAGAGACTTGCTGTACAACAGTCTGAGTCTTTTCTGGTACCTGGAGGGCAGGTATGGCTGCAGACGCAGAGCAGAGCCGAGCAGAACCTACTCAACACTCTCAGCTGTGCACTCACCCTTTTGAATTCCAGCAGGCTCCTTTGATGGGAAGTGGAGTCAGTGAAGTTGGAAAGGGCTGTTCTTCATCTTCTTTTTCCTTGCTAAGTGTTAAAGTTTTATAGTAACAAAGCTTTACTGTCACCTCTCTGCTTCTGAGGTCAACGAGCACTCTGCAACCAAAAAAAAAAAAACAAAGTCATTGCGGTCGGGTAGATTCCGACTCACAGTGACCCTGAAGAACCGAGTAGAACTGCCCCATAGGGCTTCCAAGGAGTGCCTGGTGGGTTCAAACTGTTGACCTTTTGGTTAGCAGCCGTAGCCCTTAACCACTGCACCACCAGGGTTTTCGAGCTTTCTGCGGCAGCCCCTTAACAGCAGCCACTGCAGTCGTGACTCAGCCTCGCCTTTGCCCAGAGCAGAGTCTGGGTATTAGTGACCAACACAGAAGGAACAACCACCACTTTCTTTTTTGGGGAAGTGTAGGGAAGAAGTGTCTTTCACCAGAGGCGACATGGTGTGGCTGAAAGAGCACTGGTTGGGGGTCTGGCACTGTTACCTCTCTGACTAGCTCTGTGGCCTCAGGGAAACTGCTGAGGCTCTTTGGCCTCAAGTCTTCTCATCTGTAAAATGAGAATAAGTAGTCCTCAAACTTCAGTTTTATTAGAATCACCCAAGGAATTTGTTTAACAAGCAGCTTCTAGGGACCCCACCCTGAGATTCTCGTTCCGTGAGTTTGGACTGCGCCTTTCAAGAGCCCTCATTTAAACAATGGACTACATTTTTGAGAGAACAATGAAGGATTAGATGAACTCCCAGAAACCTTTGCAGCTCTACCATTCTGTTGTTTGCAAACTTTTTTAGAAGCCTGGAGTATTTCTGGAATCCCTGGTTAGCACCAATAGTTAACACACTCGGCTGCTAACTGAAAGGCTGGACTTTCAAGTCTATCCAGAGGTGCCTTGGAAGAAAGACATGGCAATCTATTTCTGAAAAATCAACCATTGAAAACCCTGTGGAACAGTTCTGCTCTGACACACACAAAGTCACCGTGAGTTGAAGTCAACTCAACTGCAACTGGTGGTGGAGGTGGTGGTGATGGTGGTGGTGGTGGAGGTGATTGTGGTGGAGGTGGTGGTGATGGTGGTGGTGGTGGAGGTGATTGTGGTGGTGGTGGTGGGGGTGGTGGTGATGGAGGTGATGGTGGTGGTGGTGGAGGTGATTGTGGTGGTGGTGGTGGGGGTGGTGGTGGTGGTGGAGGTGATGGTGGTGGTGGTGGTGGGGGTGGTGGTGATGGAGGTGATGGTGGTGGTGGTGGAGGTGATGGTGGTGGTGGTGGAGGTGATTGTGGTGGTGGTGGTGGGGGTGGTGGTGGTGGTGATGGAGGTGATGGTGGTGGTGGTGGTGATGGTGGTGGTGGTGGTGATGGTGGTGGTGGTGGTGGTGGTGAAGGTGATGGTGGCGGTGATGGAGGTGATGATGGTGGTGATGGAGGTGATGGTGGTGGTGGTGGTGATGGTGGTGGTGGTGGTGGTGAAGATGATGGTGGCGGTGGTGGAGGTGGTGGTGGTGGTGGAGGTGATGGTGGTGGTGGTGGAGGTGATGGTGGTGGTGGTGGTGGGGGTGGTGGTGGTGGTGGAGGTGATGGTGGTGGTGGTGGAGGTGATGGTGGTGGTGATGGAGGTGATGGTGGTGGTGGTGGTGGGGGTGGTGATGGTGGCGGTGGTGGTGGTAGTGGTGGGGGTGGTGGTGGTGGAGGTGATGGTGGTGGTGGTGATGGTGGTGGTGGTGGTGGTGATGGTGGTAGTGGTGATGGTGGTGGTGGTAATGGTGGTAGTGATGGTGATGGTGGTGGTGGGGGTGGTGATGGTGGTGGTAATGGTGGTAGTGATGGTGATGGTGGTGGTAGGGGTGGTGATGGTGGTGGTAATGGTGGTAGCGGTGGTTGTGATGGTGGTGGTGATGGCAGTGGTGGTGGTGACGGTGGCGGTGATCGTGGTGGTGGTGAAGGTGGGTATTTCTATTCCAACAGCCTCCAGAGATGGTGGTGTGACAGGAGAGGAAATCGCAGCCAGGTCCTGTTGCTTTCCTGGAATAGCCACCAGAAGGAGACAAGGCAGACGGTGGCACCTGGGGAAGGTGAGCTGGGTGGAGAGAGAGGAACAGTACAGTGATGCCATCGTGTACCCCTGGGGACAACTCTTAGGGTCTCCATAACCTGAAGCTGTGATTTGCAGGAAACAAAGGCTGGAAAGAGCTTATGAAATCTGAGTCCTTTATTTTATAGACTAAGAAACACAAGGCCTAGACAAGTAAAAAGATGTGCCCAAGTTCCCTCACCTGGTTGGTGGCAGTACTTAGACTAAAACCTCATCTCTTGGCTCTTAGTCTTAGTGTCCACTCTCATCAAGCCATTGCCTCCCTTCCTGGACTCTTGGACTACAGTCACTGGGGACCAGGAAAAAAGATCATTTAAAACCTATGAGAGCCAGAACTCGACAAAGCTGTCTTGTTTTTCCAGGTCTTGCAAGTTTTCCACCTTTGACAGGGTACAGTCTTACCACTTTTCTGTCACTGTTATTTAGTGGAATGTACTTGAGTTTGCCTCCTCTAACAGTTTTCCCCCATACACGGTTCTGGCTTTCACAGATTGTACTAATTTCATAATAATGGAAAATTGTTGAACGTTAACTATGGGCTTTTGTGCATTAAATTCTCAAGACTCTTGAACTCTCAAAAATCTTAAAACTTTACTCTGAGGTGGGGGCAGTTATTGTCTCCACTTGAGAATGGAGGGAAGTGGCACTCAAAGAGACAGGGCCACGCAGCTGTTAAGTGTTAGGGGTAGGAGTCATGTTCATCTGACTTCAGAACCCAAGCTGGACCCTACGTTATGTTGCCTCTGTGTAAATCCATTCCCTCTTCTGGGAAAAAGCCCCAAGAACATGGAAAATCACTAGGTCATCCATACACAAAGCACACACTGTATTGTCTAGTCTGAGGCTGGAACAATTTCTGAAAATGCAAATGAAAGTCAGAAATAAATGTTTGAGGGGTCAGGGGAAGGCCACACCAAACCGACAACTCAATAAACCACACCGACCTCCCCCCTCATTTAATCATTTACTCAACAGATGTTGATTAAGCATCTGTTGTAAGCCAGGTAATGGTCCAGTCCCTTGGGATTTAATGATGAATAAGACAGACACGGGGCCCATTCCTTCTTAGAACTTAATTATTATATTAGAAGGCAGATGACAAATAAATAAATAAACATTAACAAAGGCTGCTGCCATCCATCTGCCAGTTTCTTGCACTGTGGTGGCTTGTGTGTTGCTGTGATGCTGGAAGCTATGCCACTGGTATTTCAAATATCAGTAGAGTCGCCCATGGTTGACAGGTTTCAGCAGTTTCCAGACTAAGACAGACTAGGAAGAAAGGCCTGGTCATCTACTTCTGAAAATTAACCACTGAAAACCTTATGAATCACAATAGAACACTGATGACTTGCTTTGGACATGTCATCAGGAGGGGTAAAGCACTGGAAGAGAACAGTGTTTGGTGGAGTAGAGGGCGAGTGAGGGCAAGGGAGACCCTCAGTTGGATGGATTGGCATATTAGCCACAACGATGAACTTAGACATGCTGGCGATTGTGAGAATGATGCAGGACTGGGCATCATTCTGTTGTACATGGGGTCGCCATGAGTCAGAGTTGACTACACAGCAGCTAACAACAGCAACAACAAATGCTGAACCCTGAAAACGATGTAATTTGGTGATGGGGGTGACTGGAGGAGAACGAGGCAACCATGAGAGTCAGAAGAAAGAACACATGCAAATGCACGGAAATAGAAAAGGAAGGCGTCATCATGGCTGGGTGGAGCCATGGGGAGAGCAGAACGAGAAGAAACTTGAGAGGTGGGTAGGAAGTGAGTCAAGCTGGGCCTTGTAGGCCAGGATAAAGGGTGTGCAATTTATTCCATTTATTGAGGGACCTGAGAATCATTCGTTCATGGAGTAAAGCTGTATTGAATACATACTATGTGCCAATCACTATTTTAGGTCAGAAATACACAAATGGAAAGACAAATCCTTGCTTGCAGCCTAGTGGGAAGAAAGACATGCATACCATCAATTATGAAACAATAGAACAATTGCTAAAATAGAGGAATAACAGTGAAAGCTTTAGAGGAAAATATTTTAAACTATACAAAAAATTTTACGTAGAGATAGATAGGTAGCTGTCATCAAGTTGATTCCAACTCATGGAAACCTAATGTACAACAAAAGATGTTGCTTGGTCCTGCGTCATTCTCAAAATCGCCAGCATGTTTAAGCCCATCGTTGCAGCTACTATGCCAATCCATCTCACTGAGGGTCTCCCTTGCCCTCACTGGCCTTCTACTCCATCAAACACCGTTTTCCTCCAGCAGTTGGTCTCTCCTGATGATGTGTCCAAAATAAGTGAGTCAGACAATGTTCTGCTGTGATCCATAATTATGGTTTTCTTAATTCAAAAATTTATACACAATTTTTTTTGTGACAATGGTTGCAATCTCTGCAATCTGTGAGCACTCTCCCTCTTTCCCTTTCTATCCTGGGTTCTCCGTGTCCATTCATCCATTTTTCCTGTCCCTTTCTGCCTTCTTGTCTTTGCTTTTGGGCACGTGTTGCCCATTTGGTCTTGCATGCTTGATTGAACTAAGAAGCACTTTCCTCACATGTGTTATTTTTTGTTTTACGGCTGAAAGGAGGACTTCAGGGTGGCTTCAGTTCTGAGTTAGCAGAGTATCTAGGGGCCATAATGTTGGGGGTTCCGCCAGTCTCTGTCAGACCAGCAAGTCTGGTATTTTTTTCTGTGAATTTGAATTTTGTTGCTTCTTCTTCTCCTGCTCTGTCCAGGATCCTCTATTATTCCTGTCACAGCCATCAGTGGTGGTAGCTGGGCACCATCTAGTTCTTCTGGGCTCAGAGTGGTGGAGACTGTGATTCATGTGGTCCATTAGTCCTTTGGAGTAATATTTTCCTTGTGTCTTTGGTTTTCTTCCTTCTCCTTTGCTTTGGATGGGATGGGACCAATAGGTGTATCTTAGATGGCCGCTTGCAAGCTTTTAAGACCCCAGGTTCTACTCACCAAAGTAGGATGTAGAACATTTTCTTTATGAATAGATGTTATGCCAATTGACCTAGATGTCCCCCGAGGCCATGGTCCCCAGCCCTCAGCCCCAGCAACTCAGTCCCTCAAGGTATTTGGATGTGTCTAGGAAGCTTCTATGACTTTGCCTTAATCAAGTTGTACTGACTTCCCCAGTATTGTGTGTTGTCTTTCCCTTTGCCAAAGTTAACACTTATCTGCTATCTAGTTAGTGATTTCCCCTCCCCATCCCTCTCCTCCCTTGTGATCATCAAAGATTGTTTTTTTCCATGTGTAAATTTTTTCTTGGGTTTTTTCTTTTTTAATTGTGCTTTAAGTGAAAGTTTACAAATCAAGGCAGTCTTTCACACAAAAACTGAAATATAAAAAAAAAACAAAAACAATGCCATCTCATTAAATACTCCCAGTTGCTCTCTGCCTAATGAGACAGCCTAATCCCTCCCTCCACTCTCTCTTTTCGTGTCCATTTCACCAGCTTCTAACCACCTCTATCCTCTCATCTCCCCCCCAGGCAGGAGATACCAACATAGTCTCAAGTGTCCACCTGATCCAAGAAGCTCACTCCTCACCAGAATCTCTCACCAACCCATTGTCCAGTCCACTCCCTGTCTGAAGAGTTGGCTTTGGGAATGGTTCCTGTCCTGGGCCAACAGAAGGCCTGGGGCCATGACCACAAGGGTCCTTCTAGTCTCAGTCAGATCATTAAGTCTGCTCTTTTTATGAGACTTTGGGGTTTGCACCCCACTGCTCTCCTGCTCCCCCAGGGATTCTCTGTTGTGTTCCTTGTCAGGTCAGTCATTGCTTGTAGCTGGGCACCATCTAGTTCTTCTGGTCTCAGGATGGTGTAGTCTCTGGTTTATGTGGCCTTTTCTGTCTCTTGGGCTCGTAATTACCATGTATCTTTGGTGTTCTTCATTCTCCTTTGATCCCGGTGGATTGAGACCAATTGATGCATCTTAGATGGCCACTTACTGGCTTTTAAGACCCCAGATGCCACTCTTCAAAGTGGGATGCAGAATATTTTCTTAATAGATTTTATTATGCCAATTGACTTAGATGTCCCCTGAAACCATGGTCCCCAAACCCCTGCCCTGCTACACTGGCCTTCGAAGCATTCAGTTTATTCAGGCAACTTCTTTGCTTTTGGTCTAGTCCAACTGTGTTGACCTCGCCTGTATTGTGTGCTGTCTTTCCCTTCACCTAAAGTAGTTCTTATCTACTATCTAATTAGTGAATACCCCTCTCCCACCCTCCCTCCCACCTCCCTCTCATAACCATCAAAGAATGTTTTCTTCTCTGTTTAAACTATTTCTCGAGTTCTTATAAAATATTTGTCCTTTTGCAACTGACTAATTTCACTCAGCATAATGCCTTCCGGATTCCTCCACATTATGAAATGTTTCACAGATTCCTCACTGTTCTTTATTGATGCATAGTATTCCATTGTGTGAATATACCAGAATTTATTTATCCATTCATCTGTTGATGGGCACCTTGGTTGCTTCCATCTTTTTGCTGTTGCAAACAGTGCTGCAATAAACATGGGTGTGCATATCTCTGATCGTGTAAAGGCTCTAGGATATATTCCAAAGAGTGGGATTGCTGGTTCATATGGTAGCTCTATTTCTAGCTTTTTAAGGAAGCGCCAAATCAATTTCCAAAGTGGTTATACCATTTTATATTCCCACCAGCTGTGTATAAGTGTGTAAGTGTTCCAATCTCTCCACAGCCTCTCCAACATTTCTTATTTTGTGTTTTTTGGATTAGTGTCAGCCTTGTTGGAGTGAGATGAAATCTCATTGTAGTTTTGATCTGCATTTCTCTAATGGCTAATGATCGCGAACATTTCCTCATATATCTGTTAGCTACTTGAATATCTTCTTTAGTAATGCGGCTGTATAGTAGTTTCTAAAATCAGGAAAAAGTGAGGTCTCCCACTTTGTTCTTCTTTTTCAGTAATGCTTTACTTGTCTGGGGCCTCTTTCCCTTCCATATAAAGTTGGTGATTTGTTTCTCCATCTCATTAAAAAATGTTGTTGGAATTTGGATCGGAATTGTATTAAATCTATAGATCACTTTTGGTGGAATAGGCATTTTTATAATGTCAAGTCTTCCTGTCCATGAGCAAGGTATGTTTTTCCACTTATGTAGGTGTCTTTTGGTTTCTTGCAGAAGCGTTTTGTAGTTTTCTTTGTATAAGTCTTTTTCATCTCTGGTAAGATTTATTTCTAAGTATTTTATCTTCTTGGGGGCTACTGTAAATGGTATTAATTTGGTGATTTCCTCTTCGATGCTCTTTTTGTTGTTGTCGAGGAATCCAACTGATTTTTGTATGTTTATCTTGTATCCTGATATTCTGCTGAACTATTAGTTTCAGCAGTTTTCTTGAGGATTGCTTGGGGTTTTCTGTGTATAAGATCATGTCATGTGCAAATAGATATAGTTTTACTTCTTTTTTGCCAATCTGGATGCCTTTATTTCTTTATCTTACCTAATTACTCTGGCTAGGACCCACAGCACAATGTTGAATAAGAGCGATGATAAAGGGCATCCTTGTCTGGTTGCCAATGTCAAGGGGAATGCTTTCAGACTCTCTCCATTTAAGATGATATCGGCTATTTGCTTTGTATAAATTCCCTTTATTATGTTGAGGAATTTTCCTTCTATTCCTATTTTGCTGAGAGTTTTTATCATGAATGGGTATTGGACTTTGTCAAAGGCCTTTTCTGCATCAATTGATAAAATCATGTGATTCTTGTCTTTTATTTATATGATTGATTCCATTAATTGTTTTTGTAATGTTGAACCATCCCTGCATACCTGGTATAAATCCTACTTGGTCATGGTGGGTTATTTTTTTGATATGCTGTTGAATTCTATTGTCTAGAATTTTGTTGAGGATTTTTGCATCTAAGTTCATGAGGGATATAGGTCTGTAATTTTCTTTTTTTGTGTGGGTTTGGTTTTTGGTTGGTTACCTGGTTTTGGTATCAGGGATATGGTGGCTTCATAGAATGAGTTTGGTAGTATTCTGTCCTTTTCTATGCTCTGAAATACCTTTAGTAGTAGTGGTGTTAACTCTTCTCTGAAAGTTTGGTAGAACTCTGCAGTGAAGCCATCTGGGTCAGGGCTTTTTTTTTTTTTTTGCTGGGAGTTTTTTGATTACCTTTTCAATCTCTTCTTTTGTTATGGGTTTATTTAGTTTTTCTACCTCTGTTTGTGTTAGCTTAGGTAGGTAGTGTGTTTCTAGGAATTCATCCATTTCTTCTAGGTTTTCAAATTTGTTAGAGTACAATTTTACATAGTAATCTGAGATGATTCTTTTAATTTCGGTTGGGTCTGTTGTAATATTGCCCATCTCATTTCTTATTTGGGTTATTTGCTCCCTCTCCTGTTTTTCTTTTGTCAGTTTGGCCAGTGGTTTATCAATTTTGTTGATTTTTTCAGAGAACCAGCTTTTGGCCTTGTTAATTCTTTCAATTGTTTTTCTGGTTTTATTTCATTTATTTCTGTTTTAATTTTTATTATTTGTTTTCTTCTGGTGCCTGAGGGTTTCTTTTGTTGCTCTCTTTCTATTCGTTCAAGCTGTAGGGTTAATTTTTTGGTTTTGGCTCTTTCTTCCTTTTGTATGTGTACATTTATGGACATAAATTGGCCTCTGAGCACTGCTTTCACTGTGTTCCAAAGGTTCTGATAGGAAGTGTTTTCATTGTCCTTGGATTCTATGAATTTCTTTATTCCATCCTTAATGTCTTCAATAATCCAGTCTTTTTTGAGCCGGGTATTGTTCAGTTTCCAAGTGTTTGATTTCTTTCCCTGCTTTTTCTGTTATTGATTTCTACTTTTATGGCTTTATGGTCAGAGAAGATGCTTTGTAATATTTCAATGTTTTGGATTCTGCTAAGGCTTGCCTTATGACCTAATATGTGGTCTATTCTAGGAAATGTTCCATGTGCACTAGAAAAGAAAGTATACATGGCCGCTGTTGGGTGGAGTGTTCCGTATATGTCTACGAGGTCAAGTTGGTTGATTGTGGCATTTAGATCTTCTGAGTCTTTATTGAGCTTCTTTCTGGGTGTCCTGTCCTTCAACGAAAGTGGTGTGTTGAAGTCTCCTTCTATTATTGTGGGTCTATCTCACTTTTCAGTGCTGATAGAATTTGTTTTATGTATCTTGCAGCCCTGTCATTGGGTGCATAAATATTTAATATGGTTATATCTTCTTGGTGTATTGTCCCTTTAATCATTATATAATGTCCTTGCTTATCCTTTCTGATGGATTTAACTTTAAAACCTATTTTGTCAGAAATTAATATTGCCACTCCTGCTCTTTTCTGATTGTTGTTTGCGGGATATATTTTTTCCATCTTTTGAGTTTTAATTGTTTGTGTCTCTAAGCCCAAGTTGTGTCTCTTGTAGGCAGCATATAGACAGATCATGTTTTTTAATCCATTTTGCGGCTCTCTGTCTCTTTATGGGTGCATTTAGTCCATTTACAGTCAGTTTAATTATGGGTAGCTATTTTTAATGAATTTAGTGCTATCATTTGATGTCTTTTTGTGTGTGTATTGTTGACAGTTTCTTTTTCCCACTTAACTTTATGTGCTGAGTAGATTATCTTTACATATTTTCCTTTCCTCATATACATTGTTGTTGATTTTGTTTCTGTTGAGTCTCTATTTTTTTCTTGTATTTTATTTTGATGTGTAGAACAGTTTGTCTCCTTTGTGGTTACCTTATTATTTACCCCTATTTTTTGAAATTTAAACCTAACTTTCATTTCTTTGTATCACTCTATCTTTGTCTCCATATGGAAAATCTATGACTACTTTTCTTAGTCCCTCTTTATTGTTTTAATGTTGTCTTCTTTTACAAAATAACATCACTGTTACTCTGTTTTGAGCTTTTTTTTTTTTTTTAATCTTGATTTATTTTTGTGATTTCCCTGTCTGGGTTGACTTCTGGTTGCTCTGCCCAGTGTTCTAGTCTTGGGTTGATAACTGGTATTACCGGTTTTCTAATCAAAGAACTCCCTTTAGTATTTCTTGTAGTTTTGGTTTGGTTTTTACAAATTCCCTGAACTTCTGTTTATCTGGAAATGTCCTAATTTCAGCTTCATTTTTGAGAGACAGTTTTGCTGGATATGTGATTCTTGGCTGGCAATTTTTTTCCTTCAATTTTTTAAATAAGTCATTGCATTGCCTTCTTGGCTGCATGGTTTCTGTAGAGTAGTCTGAGCTTATTCTTATTGGCTCTTCTTTGTAGGTGACTTTTCATTTATCCCTAGCTGCTCTTAAAATTCTCTGTTTATCTTTGGTTTTGTCAAGTTTGATTATAATATGTCTTGGTGACTTTCTTTTGACATCTACCTTATGTGGAGTTCAATGAGCATTTTCAATAGATATCTTCTCATCGTTCATGATATCAGGGAAGTTTTCTGCCAACAAATCTTCAACAACTCTCTCTGTATTTTCTGTTATCCCTCCTTGTTCTGGTACTCCAATCAGTCATAGCTTATTTCTCTTGATAGAGTCCCACATGATTCTTAAGATTTCTTCATTTTTTTAAAAATTATTTTACCTGATTTTTCTTCAAATATATTAGTGCCAAGTGCTTTATCTTCAAGTTCAGAAATTCTGCCTTCCACTTGCTCAAATCTGCTTTTTTGACTTTCTGTTGACTTATCTACTCCTGTAATTTTATTGTCAATCTTGTGAATTTCTGATTGCTGTCCGTCTATGGATTTTTCCAGCTTATTAAAATTTTCATTATTTTCCTGGGTAATCTTTTAATTTCTTCAGTTGCTCTATCTGTGTCCTCCTTGGCTGCATATTGCGTCATTTCCTTCCTGATGTCTTGAAGGGTTCTATATATTAATCTTTTGTGTGCTGCCTCTGGTAATTCCAGGAATGTACTTTCATCTAGAAGATCCCTTGAATCTTTGTTTTGAGAGCTTGTTTAGGCGATCATGGTCTGTTTCTTTATGTGACTTGGTATTGACTGGTGTCTCCGAGCCATCTATAAGTTATTGCATTGGTTTATTTTATGTTTGCTTACTGTGTCGTAGCTTCTTGCTTTGTTTTGTTTTGATATGCCCAGATGGGTTGCTTGAGTGAGCTAGGTTGATTATTTTTGCCTTTGGAACTCTGACATCCTGTCCCCAGATGGCTAGAGCTGTTAACATGTACATCAGTCTAGGAGCCCATTCACTTTTCTTGTATGAATTCAGCTCAGGTGTCCAGGTAGGTGATCATCAAGTGTGTGGTACTGGCTCTGGCCTACAGTCTTAGAAGGGCAGGGGTGATTGGTGTAGGTACCGGTATCTGGGTGCAGCAGGGGTTGCACTGTGAACAAGGTCAAGGGCTGAGAATCGTCCCCCACATGTCTCTGAGGAAAGCGTGTCCCTGTTCCCTAGAGTGTACAGGTGGGTGGGTTTTGCAGAGGGACCATGGTCACCCAATGTTTTTGATTGTAAGGACTGGGAGGTACCAGTTACTTTGGACCCCTGTTGTGGGTGGCTAGGTGAACTGAGTGGAGTCACCAGTCCTTAGGCCCCTGATGCAGGTAGGTAAGGACCCTGTTTAATAGGCAAAGCAATGTCAAACATCAAACACCCACCTCTCCGCCACACAGCTGAAACGGTTGCAGTCTGCCAACAAGGGCCTATTCTCCTGAAATAGGCCCACACAGGTCCATGCAGAGGGGAAAGGTGCTCAGTGTCCATGGACCCTTTATGCCTGGACAGGTACCACTTCTGTCCTGAGCTGGTACATTATCTTTTCCCCTAATTGTAAATTTATTCCTTCTCCAAGGCTGGGAGGATGGCTCTAGGCACTCAACAGGGCCAGTCTCTCAGGCCCAGGGAATTCAGCTGCTGAAGCTAGCTTGGGGGTGGGGAAGGTGCGATAAAATATACCCAAGTGCTTAGCTTTTGCCAAGAGTGCCGTTCTTCTCAGGTTCCAGAGATTTGAGTAGGCTGTGTGGCTGTATGCTTCTCCCTGAGGAAACTGCGGCGGAACACTGGTAGCAGCCCATCACCGCCGCTCCCGGGAATGGTGCCTGAGGGAGTCGGATAACTCTTCTCTGCTTCTGAACCACCTCTTCCTCTGCCTGCCCATCAGTTCATTTTCTAAGCTTGCCTTTGATGTTCAGGGCTCCTAGCTTGTCATAGATATACTCGTTTCACTTGTTTTTGTCAGGTCTTTGTTTCAAGAGGGCTCACTGGAAGCTTCTGTCTTCTTGGATTTTTATAATAAGGGTGTCATACAATATGTGTCCTTTCGTAATTGACTTAATTCACTCAGCACAATGCCCTCCAGATTCATCTATGTTGTGAAATGTTTTGTGGTTTCATTTTTGTTCTTTATTGTTGCATAGTATTTCACCGTGTGTATGTATCACAATTTGTTTATCCCTTCATCTGTTGATTGGCACTTAGGTTGTTTCCATCTTTTTGCTATAGTAAATAATGCTGCAATTAGCATGTGTGTGCATATGTCTATTTGTGTGATGGCTCTTATTTCTCTAGGATATGTTCCTAGCAGTGGGATTGCTGGATCGTATGGTATTTCGATTTCTACCTTTTTAAGGAGGGGAAATACCATTTTCCATAGTGGTTGTACCATTTTACATTCCCACCAGCAGTGCATAAGAATTCCAATCTCCCAGCAACCTCTCCAACATTTTTTATTTTCTGTTTTTTTTTGTTAGTGCCACTAATGTGGGGGTGAGATTGTATCTCATGGTAGTTTTGATTTGCATTTCTCTAATGATAGTGAGCATTTCCTTATGTGTGTGTTAGCCACCTGAATGTCTTCTTTGGTGAAGAGTCTGTTCATATCCTTTGCCCATTTTTAATGGGATTATTTGTCTTTTTGTTGTTGAGGTGTTGAAGTATTTTACAGATTTTAGAGATTAGACCCTTGTCAGCTATATTGCAGCCCATTTTTTTTTTCCGCAGTCTGTATGTTCTCTCTTTACTCTTTTGGTGATGAGCATAAGTGTTTAATTTTTTAGAGATCACAGTTATCTAGTTTATCTTCCGGTGTTTGTGCACTGTTAGTTATGGTTTGTATTGTATTTATGCCATGGATTAGGGCCCCTAGTGTTGTCCCTATTTGTCTTTCCATGGTCTTTATCGTTTCAGGTTTTGTATTTAGGTCTTTGATCCATTTTGAGTTAGTTTTCATGTATAGTGTGAGGTATGGGTCCTGTTTCATTTTTTTCTTTCTTTTCTTTTTTTTTTTTACAAATGGACGTCCAGTTTTGCTAGCACCATTTGTTCAAAAGACTGTCTTTTCCCCATTTAATTAATGGACTTTGGTCCATTGTCAAAGGTCAGCTGACCATAGGTGGATGGATTTACATCTGGGTTCTTGATTCTGTTCCATTATTCTATGTGTCTATTGTTGTGACAGTACCAGGTTGTTGGTAGTGTGAGGTATCTTATTTTGTTCTTTTTTTTTTTTAATAATGCTTTGCTTGTCAGGGGCCTCCTTCTGTTCCATATAAAGTTGGTGATTAGTTTTTCCATCTCATTAAAGAATGCTGTTGGCATATGAATTCAGACTGCATTATATCTGTAGATCACTTTGGGTAGACTTGACATTTTCATAATGTTGAGCTTTCCTATCCATAAGCAAGGTATGCTTTTACATTTATAAAGGTTTCTTTTGGTTTCTTGCAATAGTGTTCTGTAGTTTTCTTTGCATAGGTGTTTTTTGTCCCTGCTTAGATTTATTCCTAAGTATTTTATCTTTTTAGGGGCTATTATAAATGGTATTGTTTTCCTGCTTTCCCTTTCAAAGCTCTGTTTGTTGGTTTACAGGAATCCAACTGATTTTTGTATGTCAATATTGTGTCTTGCTACTCTGCTGAATCTATTACTTCCAATAGTTTTCTTGTAGAATCTTTGAGGTTCTCTATGTGTAAGATCGTATTATCTCCAAATAGGGGTAGTTTTACTTCTTCCTTTCCAATTCAAATGCCCTTTATTATTTTTTTCTTGCCATATTGCTCTAGCTAGGACTTCCAGCACAATGTTAGATAGGAGTGGTGATAAAGGGCATCCTGATCTTGTTCTGTTCTCAGGGGAAATGTTTTCAATTTCTCTTCATTGAAGATGATGTTGGCTGTTGATTTTGTATATATGCCCTTTATTATGTTGAGCAATTTCCCTTCTATTTTATTGAGAGTTTTTATCAGGAATGTTTGCTGGACTTTATCAAATGCCTTTTCTGAGTTGATCGAGATGATCGTATGATTCTTTTCTTCTGTTTATATGGTGGATTACGTTGATCAATTTTCTAATGTTGAGCCATCATGAATCCCACTTGGTCATGATGTATTATTTTTTTTTTGATATGATGCTGAATTCTATTGGCTAGAATTTTGCTGATGACTTTTGCATCTATATTCATGAGAGATAATGGCCTATTATTTTCTTTTTGTGGTGTCTTTGACTGGCTTTGGTATCAGGATTGTGCTGGTTTCATTGAATGAATTCGGGAGTATTCCTTCCTTTTGTATGCTCTGAAATAGTTTGAATAGTACTGGTGTGAGCTTTTCTCTGAATGTTTGGTAGAATTCTCTAGTGAAGCCATCCAGGCCAGGGTTTTTTTTTTTTTTTTTAGTTACCTCTTCAATCTCTTCGCTTGTTATGGGTCTGTTCAGATTTTCTTTCTCAGCTTGTGTTAGTTTAGGTAGGTAGTGTGTTTCTAGAAATTTGCTCATTTCCTCTAGGTTCTCAAATTTTTTGGAGAACCATTTTTCGTAGTATTCTGTTATGATCTGTTCTGTTATTTCAGTTGAGTCTGTTGCAATGTCCCCCAATTCATTTCTTGTTTGGGTTATTTACTACCTCTCCTGTTTTTCTTTTGCCAGTTTGGCCAGTGGTTTGTTGATCTTTTCAAAGAGCCAATTTTTGGTCTTGTTGATTCTTTTTTTTTTTTTTTTTTCTGATTTCTATTTCATTTATTTCTGCTCTAATCTTTATTTCCTTTCTTCTGGTGTCTGTGGGCTTCTTTTCTGTTCTCTTTCTATTTGTTCGAGTTATGTGGCTGAAGTTTTGATTTTGGCCCATTCTTCTTTTTTCATGTGTTTATTGCTATAAATTGACCCTGGGCACCGCCTTTGCTGTGTCCCAAAGATTTTGGTATGAAGTGTTTTCATTCTCATTTGATTCTAGGACTTTTTCCTTTTTTAATTCTTTCTTTGATTCTTACATTACTCAGTTGTTTTTAAGCAACGTGTTATGCAGTTCCTATGTATTTGATTTTTTTTTCTTGCTCTTCCTATTATTGATTTCTACTTTCATGGCATTGTGATCAGAGAGAATTCTTTGCATTATTTCAATGTTTTGGATTTTATTGAGGGTTGCTTTGTCGCCTAAAATGTGGTTTAATCTGGAGAATGTTCCATGTGTGTTGGAAAAGAGTGTATGCTTTGCTTCTCTTGGATGGAGTGTTCTACATATATCTACGAGGTCAAGTTGGTTGATTTTGGCCTGTAGATCTTCCGTATCTCTGTCGAGTTTCTAGATGTTCTGTCCTTTACTGAGAGTGTTGTGTTGAAGTCTCTTACTATAATTGTGGAACTATTTCTCTTTTCAGTGCTGTTAGAGTTTGTTTTATGTATTTTAGAGCCCTGTCATTGAGTGCGTAGATATTTATTAAGGTTATGTCTTCTTGGTGGATTGTCCCTTTAATTATATAATGTCCTTCCTTGTCTTTTATGGTTGATTTTGCCTTGAAGTCTATTTTATATGAGAGTGGTATTTCCTCTCTTGCCCTTTTTTTGTTATTGTTTGCTTGATATATTTTTTCCATCCTTTGATTTTTAATATATTTATGCCTTTTTGTCTAAGGTGTGTCTCTTGTAGACAGAATATTGATGGGTTGTGCTATTTTATCCATTCTGCTACTCTCTGTCTTTTTATAGGTGCATTCAAGCCATTTACATTCAGCATGATAATAGGTATGAGTTTATTGCTCTTACAGTTTTGTGTTTTTTTGTTTTTTTTTAGTGGTGCTGACATTTTCTTTGTTCCTCTTACTTTCCTGTGCTGAGTTCCTTTTGTTTGTGGCTTTTCTTTTCTGTCTTTATTATAGATTTTTTTGTTTACTGAGACTTTATATTTTTCTTTTCTATTTTGATGTGTAAGTTTGTTAACCCTCTTTGTGGTTGCCTTGAAATTTACCCCTCTTTCCTTAGTTTGAACCAATATTTTATTACCTAATATCTCATTGACTTCCTCTCCATTTGTAAGTTCTACACCTACACCACTTATTCCCCCTTTTATTGTTTTGACATCGTTGTCATTTATTAACAACTCTTTTTCCCTATTTTAAGTCTTTTAGCTTTGTTTTATTACTGAGACTTCTTTACCTACATTGGTATCTGGCTGATGCTGTCCTGTGCCATTGACTTTGGTGGTTGTCTGATGTTGCTGGTTTTCTAACTGAAGGATTTCTTTTGATACTTCTTTTTAAGTTTGGCTTGGTTTTTATGAATTCCTTTAATTTCTGTTTATCTGGAAATGTCCTAATTTTGCCACTGTATTTGAGAGAGAGTTTTGCAGATATATTATTCTTGGTTGGCAGTTTTTTCTTTCAAGGTTTTTTATCTTCCATCCCATTGCTGGAAACCCTGGTGGCATAGTGGTTAAGTGCTACGGCTGCTAACCAAGAGGTCGGCAGTTCGAATCTGCCAGGCACTCCTTGGAAACTCTATGGTGCAGTTCTACTCTGTCCTATAGGGTTGCTATGAGTCGGAATCGACTCAGTGTCAGTGGGTTTGTTTTTTTTTTGGTTTATCCCATTTTCTTCTTGCCTGCATAGTTTCTGCTGAGTAATCATAGTTTAGTCTTCTATTGTTTCCCCTTTGTAAACTACTTTTCATTTGTCTTGAGGTGTTGTCAGGATTCTTTCTTTGTGTTTGATTTTCGCAATGTGATTATATGTCTTGGTGATTTTCTTTTGGGGTTTATCTTAAAAGGCATTTGTTGAACTTCTTGGATGGTCAGCTTTTCATTTTCACTATATTTGAGGAGTTTCCTGCAGCAAATCTTCAGCAATATATTCTCTTTGTTTTCCATTTTTCCTACTGTTCTGGAATTCCGATCACATGAAAATTTTTGCTCTTGATTGTGCCCCACATCATCCTTAAGTTTTCTCATTTTTCTCCATTCTTTTCTGTGATTTTCCTTAAACAAAGTGGTATCCATGAATTTGTCTTCAATCTTGTTGATTCTGTCTTCCATCATTTCAAATTTCCTTCTAAAACCTTTTGTTGAGTTATCCATTTCTGAGAATTTGTTGTTTGTCTTTTGGGTTTCTAGTTACTGTTTTTGTCTGATTTCTAATTGTTTATTTGTTTTGACATTTTGTTCCTGTATTATTTTCCTGAATTCTTCTATTGCATGTCTGTATTTTCCTTGATTTTAGCTATTTTTTTTTTTCTGTGTTTTCCAAGACTTTTGTCTATTTTTTCCTTGGTTTTGTCCGTGTGTTCCTTGATTTCTTTCCTAATCTTTTGGAGAGCCCTAAATATTAGTCTTTTGAATTGCATATCAGGTAGTTCCTGATGTGCCTTTTCTTTACTGGAAGGTCACCTGATTCTTTATTTTCATCATTTTCTGGAGCCATCTTGTCCTGCTTTTTAAAATTTGTTTTGATAGTGTGTTGAATAAGGTATTACTTTATTTATTGATTATATGTTCATTAATTTCATCCTGCTTTTTTGTTTTGTTTTGATAGGTGGGCCAGTTGTGTTTTGCTGCCTCCCAACCTGTGGGCATGATAGCTTTCACCACCTTGTTTGGTGGGCAGAGCAGCAGCAGGTGGGGTGAGCCCACTTCACCATACACTGTTTTGGCAAGGTGGCTGAGGGTGGACTGGACAGGCACTGTCTGCCTCCTGATGTTTGTCTAGGGGTGTGGGAGTGTTTACGGCCTTTTACCACATAGGTGTGGGTGTTGGATGGGGCATGGTATGGGCTCTTTTCCCACAATTCAGCAGCTGGTCTTTTGGTGGGAGGAGAGGGGCAGTGCATACCCAGTACAGTAGTGGGCCTTGGTGCCAGGGATGCTCTAGCCATAGCAGCATGACAAAGGCCAGGAAGGGAGGGTGATGTAAAGGGGTAGGTGGGGAGGGGGGAAATAGAAAAGAGAGAGAGGAAGAAAAAAACAGGTGGTCAGTGGGCGGGGACGGGGTGGACTGGGTACTGGCAAGAAGTAGAGGAGAGGTGATGTACAGGGCCAGTTTGGAGGTAGAAAAAGAAATAATAACAAATTATATAAATAATAAAATAAATAAATAATAATATAAATGGTGGTGTGGTGGGGGCCAATGTGGTGGCAGGCCAGAGTACTAGTGGCACTCCATCCATGGTGGTGAGGTGGGTGTCAGCAGAAAGTGGAGGGATATGGCAAATGGGGCTAGGTAGGGGGGAGAAAGAAAAGTAAGAAAGGAAAAAGGAGAAAAGAGAGAAAGAAAATGGCCCCGCAGCAGGAGACTGTGAGATGGGGCAGGGTGGACCTGTGGGCCAGTGGGCAAGAAGGGGAAGTGATGTACTGGGCTAGGTGGGAGGGAGAAAGGAAAAAGAGAAAGAAAAAGAAAAAAATGACATGGTGGGGACTGTGGGTAGATGCAGGGTGGACCCAGGGAAGCGATAGGGTGGACCCACGGCAGCGGCAGGCTGGTGCATTGGTGGCTGTCTAGCCACTGTGGTGTAGCACAGTCTAGTGATAATGGGGAGAGGTAGTCAACAGGGCTAGGTAGGAGGGAGAAAGAAAAAGAAGAAAGAAAAAAGAAAACTAATTTTGAAAATTTAAAAAATGGCAGTGCAGTGTGGGCCAAAGAGTAGGGGCAGGGCATATCTGTGAGCTGGGTGGAAAGGAGGGGAGGTGATATACTGGGCTAGGTGGGAGGGAGAAAGAAAGGAAAGAAGAGAAAGCGAAAAAAAAAAAAAAAAAGGTGTGCAGCTGGAGCTGGAGCAAGGAGTTGGGGCGGACTAGGTGGTGGCTCTCTACCCACAGTGGTGTAGTGTGGCCTGGCAGGAAGGAGTAGAGGTGGCATACAGGGCAAGGTGGGAGGGAGAAAGAAAAGGAAGAAAGGGGAGGAAAATGGTGCAGTGGGACCCAGTGGGTGGGGGTGGATGGGACTCAGGGTGGTGGTAGTCTGGTGGCTCTCTACCCACAGCAGTGCAACGTGGCCTGGCAGGAAGTCGTAGAGGTGGTGTATGGGGCTAGATGGGAGGGAGAAAGAAAAGGAAAAAAATGGCACGTCAAGAGCCAGCAGTGGGGGTGGGGCAGACCCAGGCTGGCGGCAGGCCAGTGGCACTCTAGCCAAGGCAGCATGGCATGGCCTGGTGGGAAAGGGTGGCGGTGGTTTACAGGGCAGATGGATGAGGGGTGGGTGGGAAAAAGTGTTTCTCTGGTTACTGGGTACTCTGTCCCCTGTTGGGAGGTCTGTGAATTTGACTTCCCATACTCCTTGTCCAGGGTCATTGCTGGCTGTGCTCCAAAAGGGGACACTGTGCAGTGTTAACTGGCAGGTGACTGCCACTTCATATCTCTCCTCATTCTGTTTTCCTGCTGTTTCTTCTTCCATTTGGTGATTGATCTAGCTCTTTATTCCTTCATTTGATGCTTAGGGTTCCAGGATTGACATTTGTATCTGCCTTACTTAGTTTTTTGGGTCTTTGCTGCAGAGGGATGGCTTGGTGGATCTGTCTACAGTGCCATGTTCTTCTCCATGAGGTTTTCATTGGCTGACTTTTGGGAGTAGGTTGCCAGGTGATTTTTCCTCATCTATCTTAATCTGGAAGCCTTGCTGAAACCTGTCTTCCCTGGGTGATCCTGCTGGTATTTGAAATATCGGTGGCATAGCCACCACAGTACAACCAACTGACAGAAGGGTGGTGGAAACTTTACACAGGAGCTAGTTAATGACCTGAATATTCCAAGCAGACTGGAGGTGAGAGCTTGGTGAGGTGCTGTTGACAGAGCAAACGTTGTGTGCAAAGATTTGAGAAAGCAAAGGTATGCTGGAAACTTCACAATTTCAATAAGCCTAGATCATAGATTTGTGGATTGCTTTGGTCATCTATAGGGTCGCTATGAGTCAGAATTGACTTGATGGCAACCGGTTTGTTTGTTTGTTTTGGTTTTGGTCATCTAGTGCTGCTATAACAGAAATACCACAAGAGGGTGTTTTTAACAAAGAGAAGTCTATTCTCTCACAGTCCAGTAGGCTAGAAGTCCAAATTCAGCGCTCTGGCTCCAGGGGAAGGCTTTCTGTCTCTGTCAGCTCTGGAGGAAGGTCCTTGTCATCAGTCTTCCTTTGGTCTGGGAGCATCTCAGTGCAGGAACCTCAGGTCCAAAGGACATGTTCTGTTCCTGGTGCTGCTTTCTTGGCGGTATGAGGTCCTCCTGTCTTCTGCTCGCTTCTCTTTTTTATATCTCAAAGAGATTGGCTTAAGACACTGTCTAATATGGTATATCTCATCAATATAACTGCTGCTAATCCATCTTATTATATAATAGTGATAGGATTTATAACACATAAAGAAATCACATGGGATGATAAAATGGTAGACGATCATACACTCATACAAGGGAATCATGTCCTAGCCAAGTTGACAAATATTTTAGGGAGACACAATTCAATCCATTACAGGGATTAAGGATTGAGATGGAATGGGGAGACTGAGGGAGATGGAGTTCCATTGGTACCTAGGACAAGATCATGAAGGTCTTGTTTGAAATGCTAAAGAGTATGGACTTAATGTTGTAAAGGTTGGAGAGGAACTGAAGCAGGACGCACAAAATCATATCTGTGTATCAGAAAGACCATGCACCGTGGAACGTGGAAGGGACCAGGCTATCTCAGGGAGGTGAACCATCTTGTTGTTACAAAGAGGGTCAAATTCCTTTGCAGCCAGCGGGTCTCGTAGATGTCAATGGTGGTTCCTGCTCACGATAAGCAGCTATCCTATAGGTCTCGTTACCCTGAGTATCCAACACAGAATCTCTTACTAACTGAAAAGATTAGGAATTTAGGATGAAATTCAGCCTGGAGTGGGAGGAAAATCACTGAATTTGGAGCCGGGAGACCAAAGGTGAAGCTGGGATTCTCTAGGTCCATATGTCACAATTGGCAAAATGAAAAAAAACTTGGTACTGCTCTGTTTGAAATGGGGCCAGAATTCAACATGTTCCTCCACCCCAGGACTCTCACTCCCTGAGGCAGCCTCCACAGAACCCTAGGGCTCACAGATCACCATGCTAAGACTATTGGACCAGATTATCTCTACAGCTCCTTCTAGCTCTATTGTAGGGTTCCAAGATGAAGCAGAGAATCTTCTACTCTGTAACACTTTATGACTTCATTCTGCACAGACATGGGCATAAAAAACCTGAGCTCTCCTCTCATTTCACTTCAACATGGAAAGTCACTTCTTAACTGCATCTCACAGCAGAAAGATCATGGCTTAGGGAGTCATAAATTCAGGGTTCCAACCCCAGGTCTACCACTTACTGGCTAAATTTAAGGCTAGTCATTTAAGCTCTGAATTTCTATTTTCTCATCTATAAGATGAAGATAATAACAGCACTCACTGTGTTGTTATAGAATGGTTATGAATATCAAATGAAATAATGTACTTAATAAGAGATTAACTATTTTCAAGTGCTACATATTATCATCAACACCGGCCCAAGGGTAGACTCTGGTTTTAGGTATATTCATCACTTCTGACAGAAGCATCCAGCATATAAGGTCTAACTATAAAATATTGAGATTGTTTTTCACAAACCTTGAGAATTCAGATACATATTATTAACTTCAAAGATATCCTTTAATAGGTCAATTTATTATTCCAATAATGTTGCTGTTACTCAAAACTTTAAAATTTATCTTTTGGAGCTGTCTCCAAAGCTGGATATCCTTGCTGCTGATAAGTTTTTATTCATTAGGTTGGACTGAATTTTGGTGAAAAACAAACAAAATATACCTATAGAGCTATTGCTTGTGAATAGAGGGGCTGATCAAGCTAGATAAGTGAAATGTGTTTTAAAGTAATGAGGAATGCCTTCTATGTAATGAGTTTTCTTGTGTAGCATATTCTATCATGCTTTTGAATATGTGATTTTTCTAAAATTCAGGCTTCTGGTCTACACTAACAAATTCCATCATTTGTTGAAGTGTGTGGAGATTGACAATGGAATCTGTTTGCTTATGAAAGTTGGGCCTTTAAACTAGTAAGAGAAGTCTTGATGATATCATTACTAGGACCCCAGTTCAGAAGCTTTTAGAAAGAAAGAGATTTTCCCCCGCTGTGATTTATCAGTTTAGGTAGGTGGGGTTGGCTGTTTGGGAAAGGAGAAGTTATGCTTGCATGAACTCTGAGCCTTAGGGAACAAGTTTCTACTGGACTCATGAATATGATACTTGGGAACTGCAGAAGGCGGAGGTTCTTCCTTTGGCTCTGTCTCTGAGTCACTGGGAGACCTCAGGCTCTTTCTGTGCATCATTTTCTTTACAGTCAAGTGATTCCCATTTCCTGAACCGCTAAAAAGAGAGGCTAATTAAAAGGTTTGTGCAGACCTCAGCAGACTGCTATGGGCAGTTTTGTATGCTTGATGACAAATGACAATAGTGCTTTAATGCAAGGACTCACATCAAAGGAACCATGGTAGTCAGAATAGAATCATGGCTTTCCTTGTATTATTCTCACTGAACTAATATGTAGTCATCATATCAAAGCCAACCTGAGCCATACCTTTCCTTAAGAGAGAATTTCATCTCTGGCCAGAGGCAAAGTCTACACAGTACAGTGGAGAGTTGAGACCTCAAGCTGAATTATTAGAATAGAGGAAGGAGAAGGAGTTTAAGGGGAATTGTGCTTGAAGAAAAATGTGAGAATTTCCAATAACTTCAGCCTGACATACTGATTACTTCTGGGTTATGTGACTTGGGCTTTTAAGAAATTCTTGAGCCCCTTGATAGTTACTGGACTTCTTACAGAGAACATTTCACTCATGTTGCCACCATTTCAGCCATTGGTGTCTTGGGGTTTTATTTGTTTGTTTTCTAGTTTCCTACATGATATCTAACTGAGATGCAGTCAAAGACTGACATAGAATCCAAGAAGTTGTGGGTAATTGACCTTACTTTATAAACTCAGAGGACTTCCTCCAAGGGGACCTCAACTGGGACATGACCTTTCATAACTTCCCTCACCAAACTCATATTTCAGGAAAGTACATCTGCAAACATCTCACCTTTGATATCAGGCTTGCAGCCAAACTCAGATTTTTCCCATATGGATTTATTGAATTTCAGATTTCTCAGGGCAATAAAAAGTCTATGAGTTTGATAAAATCCTGGGTTGCTCTTTTCTAGTTTTTATTTTGTATACTGCTATGTGAGTCTCTCCAGTGTTTTTTTTTTTTTTTTTAACAATCAGGATGGCAAATCCCCTGAATTTGCTAGAAAGCTGGAGACCAAGATTTCAGAAAATGTGGTGGAAGTGAAGGGAAGGAGAAAGCAGTAACTGAATGAGGAGGAACAATTTTCTTTCCACTATTCCCAGTTCTAATTCTACCCCAGCCCACAAACCCTGCTTCCTGAATCTTGCACTTGAAGAAACACTGTAGATCTTATTTGTCCTTAACCCCTTTATTTCTCAAGATCCAATAATAGGTTTTAGCTACATTAGTGCTAACATTTTCTTCTTTTTTTTTTTTTTTAACTTTTATTGAGCTTCAAGTGAACGTTTACAAATCAAGTCAGTCTGTCACATATACGTTTACATACATCTTACTCCGTACTCCCCCTTGCTCTCCCCCTAATGAGTCAGCCCTTCCAGTCTCTCCTTTCGTGACAATTTTGCCAGCTTCCCACTCTCTCTATCCTCCCATCCCCCCTCCAGACATGAGATGCCAACACAATCTCAAGTGTCCACCTGATATAATTAGCTCACTCTTCATCAGCATCTCTCTCCCACCCACTGTCCAGTTCCTTTCATGTCTGATGACTTGTCTTCGGGGATGGGGATGGTTCCTGTCCTGTGCCAACAGAAGGTTTGGGGACCCTGGCCGCCAGGATTTCTCTAGTCTCAGTCAGACCATTAAGTATGGTCTTTTTATGAGAATTTGGGGTCTGCATCCCTCTGATCTCCTGCTCCCTCAGGGGTTCTCTGTTGTGCTCCCTGTCAGGGCAGTCATCGATTGTGGCCGGGCACCATCTAGTTCTTCTGGTCTCAGGATGATGTAGGTCTCTAGTTCATGTGGCCCTTTCTGTCTCTTGGGCTCTTAGTTGTCGTGTGACCTTGGTGTTCTTCATTCTCCTTTGCTCCAGGTGGGTTGAGACCAATTGCTGCATCTTAGATGGCCGCTTGTTAGCATTTAAGACCCCAGACGTCACATTTCAAAGTAGGATGCAGACAGTTTTCATAATAGAATTATTTTGCCAATTGACTTAGAAGTCCCCTTAAACCATGGTCCCTAAACCCCCGCCCTTGCTCCGCTGACCTTTGAAGCATTCATTTTATCCCGGAAACTTCTTTGCTTTTGGTCCAGTCCAACTGAGCTGACCTTCCATGTATTGAGTGTTGTCTTTCCCTTCACCTAAAGCAGTTCTTATCTACTAATTAATCGATAAAAAACCCTCTCCCTCCCTCCCTTCCTCCTCTCTTCGTAACCACAAAAGTATGTGTTCTTCTCAGTTTTTACTATTTCTCAAGATCTTATAATAGTGGTCTTATACAATATTTGTCCTTTTGCAACTGACTAATTTCACTCAGCATAATGACTTCCAGGTTCCTCTATGTTATGAAATGTTTCACAGATTCCTCACTGTTCTTTATCGATGCGTAGTATTCCATTGTGTGAATATACCACAATTTATTTACCCATTCATCCGTTGACGGACACCTTGGTTGCTTCCAGCTTTTTGCTATTGTAAACAGAGCTGCAATAAACATGGGTGTGCATATATCTGTTTGTGTGAAGGCTCTTGTTTCTCTAGGGTATATTCCGAGGAGTGGGATTTCTGGGTTGTATGGTAGTTCTATTTCTAACTGTTTAAGATAATGGCAGATAGATTTCCAAAGTGGTTGTACCATTTTACATTCCCACCAGCAGTGTATAAGAACATTTTCTTTTAATAAAAAGATGCAACCCTCTGGTCACATTATTGTGGGTGCTGATGCTTATGAGTTCTAGGCCCTTTGAGAGCACAGAGACAGAGTTTCCCAAGTGTGATAATACGATTCTGAAGGTGGGGAGGACTCTTGGGTTCTCTGGGCACCTCCTCCCTCAACTTGGGTTCCACCTCTAGCTGGCCCATTTGTTAACGTAGTTACTTCTCAGTGAATAAAGAAAAAAAAGTGGTTAAAATATCTGAAGAAATCTCAGATATGGCCAGAACATTTCTATAGCTTCAACAATCCTGGCTTGCTGGGGAGCGGACAGGCCAGTATCTACTGCAGCCACGGGAGAGGATGACTCCTGTGAGCAGACCCTACACAAGAAAGGAAGCAGGTAAAAGACGAAAGTCTCAGGCTGCATAAATGCTGCTACCCTCCCAAAGCAGAGGCCAGCCTCCTTGCTCCCCAGACTTCCTGTGGGAGGCTACTGCTATGCTCAGCTATGCCAGGAGCAAACAGCAAAAGCAGAAGCATTTTTAAGACAAGGGTATCAGGTTGAAAAACACTTTACCAAGCAAGACTTTAGCTTTCAGGTGAAAATGGCTGGCTAAGACCTAGAAATGAGTTGACACCCTGAGTACCAACTCAATCTGTTGACAGGGGTCGCCTGGAGCTCTGGGTTGAGCAGCATCATGAGTTGGAGTCCCAAAATCAGCAGAAAGGGCTGACTGATTCATGACTCATGGTGCTGCCCACAGGCTCAGGAAGGGGAGTGGTGGCTCATGGGATGGATCTGTCAACCCTGAGTTAATTCTCCTTAAGGGCTCTGGTGGAAGAACGCTTTGATGTTAGCAGGTGATGCTGTCAAGTTCTAAACACATATCTGAGGTTCAGCCATGTCCACTTGAAATAAGATCTGAACCAAGCAAGGGTGGCCCAGGTACTAGGAGAACCATCTTAGGCTCAGGATTTCCAAACAAGGCCTGGCAGTCTGCTTCTGCCTTAGGTGGGCGGCCATTCCCTCTCAAGATACTGGCGTTATTCTGCTTCTGGAGAGAGGTCTAATTCTCCTAGTATTGTACCTCCCAAACTCCTGAAAGACTAGAGATTTTAGAGTTTTCATGCCATGTCACTCTTTTGCTTAAAAGCATGTAAATTCCCTACGGGATCAAGTTAAAACTATTTGGCAGGACTGGAGACTTTGACGAGCTGGAACTAAGCCCTAAGCAACTTCATCGCCTGCTCCTCACGCTCCAGCCCCCCACAGATCGCACCGTTCCCAGGCCCAGCTGGCCCTTTTCACATGCTATCTTCCTTCCCCCCTTCCCACCTGGTAAGCTCCAAGTGAGACTTCATAGCCTGGTACAAATGTCTCCTAGCTTCTGTGCTCTTTCCTGACTCTCCCCAGAAAGCCACTGCACCCCTGTGCCCAGGAGAATGTATTTTATAAATGCTTAAAAGTTTTGTCTCACTCATATTTCTTAATATCTGCTACAGCCCTTGCATTGCATCTGGGACAGAGCAAATACTCTATGACCAGTTATGACCCTGACTTATGGCAGTCCCACGTGTGTCAGAGTAGAAGTGCGCTCCACAGGGTTTTCAATGCCTGATTTTTCAGAAGAACAGGTAGTCCCCAACTTACGATGTATTCGAGTTATGATGAACTGCACTTACGCCTGCCTGGTTTTTTATTTTTTGTACATCCTATAGTTGGTAATGTGTACTATATACAATGTTGCAGCATGTAATTTGCTGATATTATTCTCAAATGTTCACTCACAGTTGTTCAAAGATTGGATTTATAAAGCTACTGATAATAATGAAAACTGAAAAAAAAAAATACTCGACTTATGTCAGAACCGACTTATGACAGAGTCATCTGAACAGAGCCCTGTTTTAAGTCAGGAACTACCTGTAGATTGCCAGGCCTTTCTTCTGAGATGCTTCTGGGTGGACTTGAACTCCCAACTTTTCAGTTAGAAGCCGAACATGTTTACCACTTGTACCACCCAGGAACACCTAAATACACTATAACTATATAAATGTATGTTGAATGAATAAATTAAGGATCAATATAGGAAACGGCCTCTTTTTGGAATGAGTCTTCTGAGAGGAATTAAACTCACTCTTACAACTTTGAGGGAAACAAACCATGATATATTAAGGTGGTGAGACTGCGTACCGTGTGTGGCAGCCTGCTTCCCCAAACTGCTATTAAAAGATTGCCAATGGAGTGTTTGTAGATCATCTATTTACTGTAAATAATCAACCAAGGTAAGGACAGTCTCTCTGCATAGTTCTGCTAGATAAATTCAGCCCCAGACAAAATCTATTGCATACAGCTATTTCTGTCTTAAGTCAGAATAGCTAATGCCATTAGAACTTTAAAAGAAGGAAAGAGAAAGAAGGAAAGAAAGTCCTCCATCTTTAGAGATGAATAGTTGGAACTTGCTTTAGAAGGCCACCCGTGGTTCCAGGGAAAGTAGTTTTTCTGGGAAGGTTTTAAATTTGGATCCTTTGGAGACGCTAATTTGAAAGCAGCCATAAATCGCACTAATTCACATGCCACTGGTATGTTATGGCAAATGGGGTTATGATATGGCCTGATTCGGGCCTGCCCAGTCTCCGTCGTAGAAACCTCACGGCTGGCTGAAATGTGACATAACTGACGTTACGGTGAATTGTTGGCTTGATCCAGTATAATCACAGCTCTATAATCACGCACCAGGTTTTATTGAAATTTGTTAGCTATCATAGAAGATTTTGGGAAATTCTTGGCCTACCATTTAGTTCCACAGTTGAATGATAAATTTAAGCTGTGCCTACATAACTTACTGTGTGTCAAATTTGTTTTAAAAAATTAGACAATACCTTCATAAGTTAAAATGTGACAAAAATTCAGAATAACAAGTACCCAATGGAAAAAGACCCTTCAATAATAGTGTTAATAACAAATATAAAACCAAAAACCAAACCCATTGTCGCTGAGTCAATTCTGACTCATAGCGACACTATAGGACAGAGTAGAACTGCCCCATAGGGTATCCAAGGAGTGGCTGGTGGATTTGAACTGCCAACCTTTTGGTTAGCAATCTCTTAACCACTGTGCCACCAGAGCTCCAATAATGAATATATGTCATTTATATTAAAACCAAAAAACCCAAACTCGTTGCCATTGATTTATTCCAGCTTGTAGCAACACTATAGGACAGAGTAGAACTGACGCATAGGGTTTCCAAGGCTGTAAATCTTTACAGAAGCAGACTGCCACATCTTTCTCCCATAGAGCGGCTGGCGGGTTCAAACCACTGACCTTTCAGTTAGCAGCCAAGTGCTTAACCCCCACGCCACTAATTTATTGCTGCTTCCAGGGTTCATACTTCTGTTAGAGCCTCTTAGGTCCTCGTGTGGCATAAATGATTTGCATTTAGCTACTAACAGAATGATTGGCAGTTCAAAATCATGCAGAAGCACTGTGGAAGAAAGTCCTGGCAATCTACAGTGATGGAAAATCCTATGGAGCACAGTTCTTCTACTCTGACACCATGGAGTTGTCATGAGTTGGAATCGACTCGATGGGACAGCATCTGCTTTGGTTTTGGTTTAGTAAAGATTTTAAACCACCCTCATAAAGTTTGAGGGGCCAGAGAGAGCTATGTCCAAAAAATCAGAACTTTGTGAGACCCTTACATTGACCACCGTCAAAACGGGCAAACCTTATCTATAGCCACAATTATGCAACATTATCAATTATTTTCTCACTGGACACATTAATAAGAATACTAGATAAGAATTTTATTCACAAATAAAAAAGTATTACAAAACTATTTATATAAGAAAATGATAATTTACAGATAAAAAAATCCAGTATGCAAAATAGCAATGATGAAATCTAAATTGATTCAAGCCAACTACCTTAAAGCAATGCAGCCCTTTTCTTTTTCTAATTCTTTTTTTAACTAGCACAGACAACAGTGCTGAACCTAGGTAATATTAATATTCATATTTTATCTAAAGTAGAAAAATCTATATTTAAAAATATTCCATATACACAAAGATTAGAAAACCCATGCCTTTACGTGGCTGCTCTCCAAATCCTTGTTTCCTTCTTTGTTGCCAAGCTCCAAGGTGTTCCTGAGCCACAAGGATCACACATACTGGGCCTATTATTCTCTGATGGCCATTTCCTGCCTATGCACTCTGGCAGCTTGGCTTCTTGAGTGCTATAGGATATTCCAACCATGTGAAATGCAAATTGTTTTTTTCTTTGTCAAGTGTTTACAACGAGTGAAGAATATAACCTTATTGTATGTTTCTACGGTAAGCGATGGTAAAATGTCTTCTCTTGATAAAAATAACGCAAAATTTTTCAAATGCAGTGTCAAAGTCAGCTTTCAACTCTAAGTATTTCTCTGTTGATCAAAAGCGATGCTTTAGGATTTTTGGCAGAAGTTTTATCCCATCGGTCTTGCTTTCTCCAGCAAGTGTTATCTTTGAAGTCAATCAGGGCTTTCCACATGGAAAACATGTCCAGATTACATACAGGAACACCACCCTGGCCCACCTCTAATCACCCCTTTGTCTATCATAATGGAAATGATGAGACTGCAAACAATGGCACACGTAGGTGGATTACAGTTAGATCAATCAAGCAAACTCTACTTGCACTTTCACACAGACATCTTGTGGTCAAATCCTTAATATTTTTCTCGTAAGAGCTGGAGACTATCAAGAATTGAGAACCATTGGTTTATACTAAAAAAGTCAATGAATAATCACTGTCACTAGGCTGACAGGAAAGATGTAGGGTCCCATGAGGCACTCTTAATTTCCTATTTCAGTTAAAGAAACTGAAATAATGAGAAGTACCACACACAGGCAAGCTGATATACACATATTGAACTATACATAGAGATGGCCACATGGAAAAGGGTTCATTACATTTTGCTAATGCCTCGTAAAGACAGAAAACCATGGGGTAACAAGTGAGAAGCTAAAAACGTCCTAGGAAAGACAGATTTTTCACGTTCAGTTTAAATGTAAGGTAAAAGACACTGATTTGGGAAGGGCAATTCTCAAAAAAAAATACCGAAGTGCACTCTCACGCACTGATGTTCAAAGGTCTATTTCTTTTTTTAAGAGGAAAGGTGAGAGAGCTACTAGTAATTAGCTAAAAGACAAAGGCTAGATCTGATCATGTAGGTTCAAGTAGGAAAAAACAACTCCTGCTTAATTAGTTCCTCTTCAGGGCATAAGGCAGGAGAATGAATGATGTGGCAGTCTGCTTCCGTAAAGATCACAGCCTTCGAAACCCTATGGGCAGTTCTACGCTGTCCTGTAGTGTCACTATGAGTTAGAATTGGCTGGAGAGCAGTGGGTTTGGTTTTTGGTTTGAGGGGACACGGAAAAAGAGCACATGAGCCACTCGTGGTGTCAGGACTGAACTGGACCAAGTCTCTTAGCCCTAGACATGAACACCAAGCTGGGATGGGATGGAGAGTCTTAGAAGGGGCATCACACTCTTAAATCCCACGCCATCATGCTACGATAGGACATTATTGTGCTAGCTAATTTTCCAGGTTGGTGAAACTGTGCTACGACCATTACAGACTGTTCACCTCAAACCCTTTCCTTCTGGTTCTAGTGGGTAGTGTAGTCTCATGGGGACTAGCTACTTAGTCTTCAGTACTACATTCAGTAATGGGGGAATCGGATATGTTATAGTATTGCCAGGCAGGTCTTCCGAGGCACCTCTAGGTGGGTTCAAACCATCAACTTTCTGTCAGTAGTCAAGGGCCACCTAGGGACTCCTTAATATAAGATACAAAACAAATAAAAGATCATTATCTTTATAAATAGCACTTTTATAGAAAAGAGATGTTCTGGAGTTTCTAAGCTCAATCACAGGGACAGATGTAACAAATGCTTCCACGTCAACTAGTTTTCACATAAGTATGCTCGTCTTTGCATACACATCTCTAGGATATGTGCACAAAGTGGTTTTCACTCAGGGGAGTGGGTGGCCCTTT
The DNA here is from genome assembly GCF_030014295.1 of Loxodonta africana. NCBI lineage: Eukaryota > Metazoa > Chordata > Mammalia > Proboscidea > Elephantidae > Loxodonta > Loxodonta africana. Next base: position 24,685,891 of record NC_087364.1, read on the forward strand.
GCCAACCACATCCCCTCTTTCCGCCTCTTCACTACCAGCAACAGCAGGCATACGAGACAGAGACTGAGGTTGGAAGAGGTTTCTGGAACAAAGAAATTCTCCTCTGATTCCTGTTTAGGTCAATTAGCTTCATCGCATAAACCCAAGATTTAGGCAGGTGGTACGAAGTCACTTCCAGCCACTAATCAGCTAAGATGATGAAAAAGTGACCATCAAATAGAAGCACTCACTATTGAACCCATTCTGCACAGAAACAACAGCAGTGGATATGATATTGACTTTTAGTAAGATAATCAGCTATATGAAATTATTTCTGAAAGGAAAATGTAAATAAAAAGTTATTCTCTGGGTCTTGGGTCTTATAAAACCACGTTCAGCATGAATGTAAGCACGAGAGCCTGTTTCTTCGCAGACGTCCATAACCTTATAGGCTGCAAACTCTAGCCATCAGTCTATGAAGTCACTCTTGCAGCACAGAAGCTTCTGGTTTAGAAAAGGGACAGAGTATCAGGAGTCTGCCTGCAGTCATTTTTCTGGATTCCTTGAGGCTTTGGCTCACAGCTGGCCTGGCTCCAAAGCAACTGGTTGAAGGGCTTAAAATGCTGTCAGTTTGGTTCAGACTGTTCTTCCCAGACTCTGGTCCAGGCCATGCTCAGTCCGTAAGCCTTAGCAGATGCGGGCCCTTTGGGTTCCATACACACACTTCTATTGCAGAGAAAAGGAAGTCCTTTAGGCTTCCTAAAATATGAACAGAGGGAAAGCTTTAAAAACAATACCTCACAAATTAAAGCTGTTATATTGTAACTGTAAAAATGAATTATTAAAACATAACTTTTACTAGCAGCATACATGAATTTCATAACATGTGAACAAGAAGCTCATTCAATGGTGTTCAAATACCCAGGTACCCAGTACTCTGAGGATGAAATAAAACTTTTCGTAACAGCTTATAAAACCCATTGCCGTTGAGTTGATTCCAATTCACAGTGAACCTACAGGACAGAGTAGAACTGTCCCATCCGGCTTCCAAGGCTGAAGCAGTCTTGGAACAATGGGCTCAAACATAGCAGCGACTATGAGGACGGCACAGGACCAGGCAGCGTGTAGTTCTGTTGTACGCAGGGTTACTATGAGTCAGAACCAACTAGACGGCACCTAACAACAGTCTTTACAGGAGCAGATCATCAGGTCTCTTCTCCCAAAGAGCGGCCTGGTGGGTTCAAACCACTGACCTTTGGTTAGCAGGCAAGTGCTTAACCACTGTGCCACCACGGCTCCTTAGTCATCCAATATTTGCAAATAGTACCTAAAAATGACAATATAACCCCAAACAAAGTGTATGAACAATTATTTTGTAAATTTTCAGCCTTACACAAAGTGTCAGACAAAGCTTGTTTATGTGTTACATTCCTTTAAAACACTTGTAGGTAAAGATTTTGCGATTCTTTAGTCGCTTTTCTCAAAGAACAAAGATGATTAATGAATAATGCCATTCTTTAACTGCCAGGGTAGTCTCTGAAATTTAAAACTTCTGTCGGACAAAGAGGAAAGGTTTAGAAATAGTTTGGGAATGAGATTTCTTTTATGATGATCTGACTGGAATACTTGCCATCTTCATGGAGGCAAATATCCTCAACAAAGTGGAGACATTAGGCTTGCCCCTGTCAAAAAGGGCACTGACCTCACTGCAGGAAGTGACAAGGCATCAGCCACCTGAACATCACTGTAAGTGTGTAAAACCTTAATCATTTTATGCAGTAAATATTCTCTTACTCACTGCTAATTTGGCATTGCTAACATATCAGATAAAACTTAGTTTATTAAATTTTTTTTTCCTAGGTCTAAGGAGATTACCTAGAAATAAAAGCTTCTGAATTACTCTTGATAGTATGAGGTTGTTGTTGTTAGGTGTTGTCGAATCGGTTCTGACCTATAGTGACCCTGTGTACAACAGAACAAAACCCTGCCCCGTCCTGCGTCATCCTCACGATTGTTGTTATGCTTGAGCTCCCTGTTGCAGCCACTGGGTCAATCTATCTTGTTGAGAGTCTTCCTCTTTTCCGCTGACCCTCTACTTTACCAAACATGATGTCCTTCTCCAGGGACTGATCCCTTCTGATAATATGTTCAAAGTGTGTGAGACATAGTCTTGCCATCCTTGCTTCTAACGAGCATTCTGGAGACACTTCCATCAAATATGTTGATTCAGTGACATTAGCGTGAATGTGGTTATTATTATCAATGAATATTGCAGTTATTATTACCAATAAAATTGTGGTTATTATTATCAATGAATATTGTGGTCATTATTATCAGTGAACATTCACTGATAATAACAACCACATTCACCCTAATGTGATAGGCAAGTATCTTCATTTTGCAGGTAAGTCAGAAGCAGAGATTTTAACTGATTAAGAAACTAGAACGCAGTTCTTATACCTTCTGTAACGTTCTTTCCATTTTTTCACGTTAATGTTGAAAATGTTGGTTTAAAAAAAAAGTGCTTTTCCTTTAAGTAAATCAGCTGACTCCCTCTCCTAAACATCTCAGCAAATGATGCTCCTTCTTAGAGAGGTGTATGGAGGAAAGTCTGATGAAAACTGAGCCATACAGGCTGAAGCAGGCTCTCACACTTACTTGCTTTATTCTGAACCATCACAGCCTGGGTGGTCTTAAACCACCCACAAGAAAATGAGCATGTAACAATACAGTTTTCAGAAACAAATGCATCATGCATTAGATATTGCAGCCTCACACCAAATAAAGACAAAAGTAGAGCTGTGGCTATAGCTGCCCCTTTGTATTCTAACCATTTACATTTTAGCAATTCCTATCATGAATTCAGAATGTCAATTTAGATTTACTCAAATCATCTAATAATTATGAGATAACACAGCTCAAAACTTAATAAAAACCTTTCATTAATAAATCATATTGTGCAATCTGAATGTAACATTTGCTCATCAGATTCATTTTATGTGTAGTTATAACTTTCTTTTCATAATAATTTGAATTCAAAGTCCCTTTATCTAGATCATGATAGTTACCTTGACTGCAGTCTTTGAAAAGGTCATTACATACCAAGCTTGCGTAGTAAATCTCTTTCTAAAATTCTACACTCATCTAGCTGTGGTAACAGTGTTTGTCAATCCTACCCCCACCACCAACAGAAACAGAGAAAAGCAGGGAAAGAACTGGCGCTGACGGGACTTGGCGCTGAGATGTTTCACTCCTTAGTCTGAGTATACCACAAACGTGGGGACAGGCTACAAAATCAAGCTAAGTGGTCATTCTATTTCCTGACGGTTCTCTGAAAAGCTGTGGTTGGTCACCTGGTGACCCAAGAATCCTAGTATTTGTCCCCCAACCACACATGTGTAGGAAGGTACAGTAGCTGTGCATGAAGTTGGTACAAGCAGGCTTATCATCCAAATCACTCGCTGGTGACTTGGTGTAAGAAACCTCAGGTTCTATGTAATGAACACGTGACGCAGACCTAACTTTCCGAGCCCTTAGACTGTTATTTTAGGGTAGATAACAAGACATCCAGTTCCTCCACTGGTTCCTTCCCCTCCTGCTGGCAGTCCCATCAAGTTCTGGCTCTCACAGGTTTCACTCTACAAGATGAATTCAAAGGTACATAGTTTATATTTTTAACCTAATTTATTTTTCCTTCCTTCACTTACCTCTCTTTCCCAATTTTGAGAACAAATTTAACAAAACATTTTCTCTCTTTGGTGTTCAGTTGCTGTTCACTTGGCTCCTTTAACTCATGGTGACCCCATGCACAACAGAACGAATCATTGCCTGGTCCTGTGCCATCTTCATGATCGGCCGTAGGCTAGAGTACATTGTTGCGGATACTGTGTATTTTGAGTGCTTTCCAATCTAGGCGGCTCACCTTATAGCACTTTATCAGACAATGTTCAGTTACGATCCATAAGGTTTTCATTGGCTAATTTGTGGAAGTAGATCACCAGGCCTTTCTTCCTAGACTATCCTAGTCTGGAAGCTCCGCTGAAACCCGTTCACCATGGATGACCCTGCTGGCATTTGAAATACCGGCGGCACAGTTTCCAGCATCATAGCAACATGCAAGCCATCACAGTACAACAGACTGACAAATGGGTGGTGGGCTTTCTTTATAGAATTCCCTATATATTCTCTTTACCATTCTCTTGTGGTAGTTTTAAAAAAAACCCTACACATTTAGATCAATACATAATCAATGTATTGATCTAAACAAAACACATCTATATTCATACCTTAAATTTGGATTGAGTTTCTGATTTAATTAGCTAAGGACACAAAATCTTATGGAAGCAGAGGCACTGTTCAGCACAGTGGCCTATGCAACATGTTTCAGACAGTTCCGTGGCATCCAAGGTCCGAGGTTTGGGGCAGGGAGGGGCACACAGGGCCAGCAACACTGTCTGTGCCAAGTGGAGCCTTGGGGGACCTGGAGCATCTTTGTTGTTATGGCTGGCAGAATGGGGGCCGACACTGTTCTTCCATATACGTGCCTCCATTTAAGGAAATACTTATGAACAGTGGGCCCCTGGTGCTGCAAAGGCCACATCCTCACCTGGTGCCTATGTTGCCCTGAAGGCTCCACAGCTGCCAGCCTTGCATACGCCACAGAAGCCCCCTCCCTGCAGCCCACCTCCTCCCCCGATTCTGATTTGGAACACTTCTATCTGGGAGGTTCTTATGCCAGGATCCAATCATAAATCAATTTCCAACCAAACTGGTCAATCAGTCAAAGCAGAGAGATCCAGGAGAAAACAGAAAAGGAGGGAGGAAGGAGACAGAGCTTTAGGAGACCAAACTCTAGTCTGCTTGGCTGCTAGTGACGTACATTTAATGATTAGGCATAAGAATATCTGCTGGGGGAATGGTCTACCTCTATGCTTCCCATCCGGGCCTCCTAAGTTAAGGCCTCAGGTCCAGAACATTCTTTGATATGGAGGCTGGGAATTGCGTCTCTCTCTCTCTCTCTCAGTTCCTTCTACTTATCAGAGAAGGCTTCCCCTTGTTCTGGGCACAGAGTAACTTTTTCTGTCTCTTGTCATGTATGGGTACCATACACTAACCGGCCAACCCCACTTCTGTATCTACCCAGTAGGGAAGGAACAGGGTCTCTCCAGTCTACGGCACGAGAGGGGTGAATGTAGGACATCTGCCCTGTTCTGGCCGCACATGACTGGTGAGGGAATCCTGCTGGGTACAGGGCCTGCTCTGGCCACACATGGCTGGTGAGGGAATCCTGCTGGGTACGGGAGCCCTGTGCCCACTAGTGAAGCTGATCTCTCTCTCTTCTCTACACGAGTAAAGTTAGTTCATGACAAGTGGAGTGTGAGTATATCTTTTGGTGGTAACCTCGAACCCTTGTCCAACAATATCACAGGGAAAAATGAAGGTTAGGAGCTGTTTGCAAGATGTTCCCAAACTCACCTCTCTCAAACAGGGAAGGAGGTAGGGGGTGCTATGCCAAGCAGTCACATGCACAAAGAAGACTGAAAGCACGCAGCTGCCCTTTATGGCATTTTAGCCTAGCTCTGTTGGCTTAAAAAAAGAAAGAAAAGCAAAAGACTCTAAATTTGTTTTAAAATATACTCTCCTATACCCTTGGTGGCACAGTGGTTAAGTGGCTGCTAACTGAAAGGTTGGCAGTTTGAACCCCCCTGCTGCTTGATGGGAGAAAGACGTGGCAGTCTGCTCATGTAAATATTACAGCCTTGGAGACTATATGGGGAAGTTCTACTCTGTCCTGTAGAGTCACTATGAGTTTGGATCGATTTGAGGGGCAATGTTTCTATTTTAATTTTTTATATACTAAAAAAAAAAAGGAGACGGGGTGGTTCAGTGGTAGAATTTTCATCTTTCATGCAGGAGACCTAGGTTTGATTCCTTACCATTGCATCTATCGTTGGAGGCTTGTGTGTTGCTATGATGCTGAACAGATTTTAGCAGAGCTTACAGACTAAGACAGTCTAGGAAGAAAGGCCTGACAATTTGCTTCTCAAAATCAGCCAGTGAAAACCCTATGGATTGCAATGGTCCACTCTGCAACTGATGGTGCAGGATCGGGGAACATTTCATTCTGTTGTGCATGGGGTCACCACGCACAGGAGGCTGACCCAATGGCAGCTAACGAAAACACCACCAACAACAACACTGTAGAAAAATCTTTTGAACTGGATCCCCCTGGGTGGATAGGGTTCCATTCCCTCTGGTCTGTCATAAACCCGTCAGTCATTGCCTTACCTGGAGGGAAGTGGGAGTGGCTAGGTCAAGGACACCTTCACTCTCTTGATCTTGCTGACATCTAGCAGGTAGTGTATCCTTAGTTAGGGTTGGGTCTGTCAATGTGCTGTTATGTCTCGATAAATCACTAGTTTCTGTAACCTTTTCAGAATGAGTTTGAATTGGAACAGCTCCACTGGCCAAAACCTGACTATTGTTTGAATCCAAAGATGCTGAGTTTTCATTTTCTGGATCGAGGGCATTAATATCTTCTCCAGTGAGTTCAGGATAAGATTCACAAAAAGAGATGTTGTCAACACAAATGGAGCTTTGCATCAGAGGCCAGGCATCGGAAAATTCACCACCGATGGACCGGGATAGGGACCCGAAGAACGCCGGCGTCATCTCCCCCACAGAACCTGCAGTCCTGAACACAATTTTAAGATGTCTTTAAATGCCACGTGGAGAAGAGAAACATCACTAGAAAGCATATTGCACCTATAAGTTTAAGTCTGCTAGACAAAATAGTAATTTTTAAGGTCAGGATTCTAGTGCTTCCTGTTGTTACAAACTTGCCTTAATACAATAAGTTATTCAATTTATTTTAAAACTGATTTTTATACCCATTTCTAATATCTATATTTATACTTATACTTAATCCAAAACATTCATTAAAACATTTTCTGCGTCATAACCAAGTTCCCTTGATTTGTGTTCTAAAATTCTATGAGTACATGATATGTTAAAAATTACTGATGAGAGAGGTGAAACATATTATGAATTAAAAAAAAAAATTTTTTTGCCTTGTATATCATGAATACAAGGCAAAAATAACTGTAATGGGCAGCAGAGTGTAAAGAATGTTACATCAGATGTTGGCAACCTTTATTCTTGCCAACCCCCCTCCAAAATCTAAAATGTCACTAATAACAGTTTTTTAAAAAATCATCATCAATGTAGTGATATCACCACAGTTTCACATGAAAATTGGGAAACTAGTAGAATGTGTAAGGAGCGGTGTTTGCGCAGTGGTTAAGCACTTGGCTGCTAACTGAAAGATGGGTGGTTTGAACCCACCCGCTGTTCCTCAGAAGAAAGATGTGGCAATCAGCTTCCATAAAGATCCAACACCAAAAAAACTGTTGCTGTCTAGTCGATTCTGACTCACAGGGACAAGATGACAGCCTAGGAAACCCTATGCTAAGTTCTACTCTGTCCTATAAAGTTGTTACAAGTTGATTCTGACTCACAGAGACCTTATAGCACACAGCAGAACTGCCTCATAGGGTTTCCAGGGGTGGTAGAATGTACATTTGCACAAGGGAACATAAAGTTACAGTGACTGAACCAAGAAAGTTACCTCTCGTGGAGCGCAGCCTTGGGATGCACAGTGCAGCCGAGGGCCATCCGGCCCATGCTGCGGGCCTCATCACAGCACAGGGATGGAACCAGGTGGACCGGTCCTGGGGAAGACAACACATGCTTTCCTTAGGAACTTTCTCTGTAATGCCAGCTCAACACACTCTTCTTGAAGAGTGAGCTATTCCCCTTTGGGTGACTTTTTTGAAGAAACGAGGTTTAATTTTTTTCTCGTCTTAAAAAAATTATGAAAAGTAATAACGCCGTCTAAGAGAGCACACGTGAAATGGCTCTTGTGTGCTGCTGCTGATGGCAGAGATGGCAAGACGTTTCTGTGGAGTGGTCTAGAATACGGAACATAAACCAGCAACTGCTCCAACCCTTTAGTCCTACACATACCACACACACTTACACTCACACACACCACATATATACACATATACACACACCAGACACACACACATACACACACGACACACACACACCACACACTCACCCCCACACACACCACCCATGCTCACACACATCACACACACACAACTACATATACATACACTCACACGCAAACACATTCATGCACATATGCTATCACACATTCAAACTCACATACATACAATGTACCCTTTACTTCTAGGAATGTAACTTAAGGAATAACTAGATTTGTTCACACAGCTTTACAAACCATTATGTTTACTGCAGCAGTGTACACTTTTTCTCTTACAAAGACAATACAAGCTTATAAAAAAGTTAAAAAACAGATACAGATAAGAAATTAAAAAAAAAAATCTTTCTCAATCCTATAACCTGGAAACACTGTCTACATTTTGGTGAACAGCCTTCTAGACTTCTCTTTAATTCTCTCTCTCTCTCCTTGTGTATTTATCTACCTACCTGAAACTATATGTGTAGGTATATACATATACCTATAATTCTGACTTTATGGAACTAGATACACAGTAATAGACACAAAGATACACATAGAGAGAAAAACAAAAGACTTGAAAAAATATATATATTTACATGTATATATGTTTGTGTGTCTATTTCCCATGAGGAATATCTCTTATTTATTTTATAAACAGAAAAAAAATTATTATGAAGTAAGCACTTCCCTTTTTAAAAATCAATGTTAAATACTGAGATGTAACTGCAAAACATTGTTAAATAGGACAGCCACTTGTAACATCTCATCTAAACCACCAAGGCCTTCATCTTGCACTCTCTGAACATGTCGGATGATGACCACGGTGACCATCCATTCCAACTAACTCAGCAAACACGTGTCACACTCACTAGGGAACATTTCAAAATGATTTAAAAGCAAAAGGCAGTGCCATTCTTTGTAGAATGGCTGATTCTAGGGCTCGGGCGGGGAAAGCACAGGGTGGGCCTGGAGCTGCGTATTGTGCCAGAAAGTAACAGGGATGTGTTAAAATGGCACATGAGCAGCTTGGGGGGACTTCCACCGGCGAAACCTGGGAGAATTTGAGCATCAAAATAAACCATGACAGAAAAGGATTACAACCCACTGAACAGAGTTCACACTAAAAAAGTAGGTGAATAAATGAGAAAGAAAGAACACTCTTCTTTCCCATAGAAAGGCAACTGATAAATGCGGAAGGATTGATGGAATGCCCCATAGCAGTAACTGATTCAGGCCACAATCACAATGGGTGCTGACAGTGATGGGTGCAAGTCTGAGGAGTAACAGGATATTTGCATGGTCTCCAAGTAGGTCCCTAAAAGACCCATATTAATTATGAAGGGAGGAACACTGGTTTACAGCGCAGAAACCTATGCGACACCACCTTCACAAAATGACTGGAGTCAAGCTGACTAGCAATGGGACAATTGGCCACAATGTGACTCCTGACACGGTGCTCTGAGTATGCAGCATTACTTCTGCAGGATTCCCGCACCTAGTCATGAAAAAAACATCAGACAGACCTAAACTGAGGGTCATTCTACAAAATTACTAGCCCGTACTCTTCACAAATACCAATATCAGGAACAAAGACTCAAGACCCCTTCCAGATTAAAAGAGACCAAAGAGACTTGACAATTAAGTAAACAGTTTTATCTGAGATTTTCTTTTCCTATCAAGGACACTGTTCGGCAATTAACAGAATCTGAACAGCTGTGAGAAGAATATGAACACTTCTTTGTGGCTTCCACTTCTGAGCTCCTCTTGCTCCTCTAAAGGGCCCCTTCTGGGCTGAGCTTACCACAGGCCTGAGCGGTGTCCCGGCGGCACTGGCAGCATGCCCGGTGAGAGTACTCGTTGAGCCCAGGTTGGTCCAAACAGGACAGCTCCGACCCACTGTACTGGGTATCCTGTGATCTCAGAGACCCTACAGGGGGCAGAGCATTCTATCAGTGGACATGTTTTCTTTAGAAAGGAAAGTCAATAACATCACACTACAGGCCCCACCACTCTAGCTTTTACATATTTAAAGACAGCGATCATTCAAATTTTTTATTATTTCTCTCACACTGAAGCATAAATATGAAAATAATTTATTAAGAAAATTGCAAATCAGGGTATTTATGCTGCCAGAAGCATCACTGGGTGGTGCAAATGCTTAATATGCTTGGCTGTTAACTGAAAGGCTGGAGGTTTGAGTCCACCTCAGAAGAAAGTCCTGGCAACCTACTTCCAAAAATTCAGCCATTATACACCCTGTGGAGCAGAGTTCTACTCTGACGCACGTGGGGTCACCCTAAGGGAGTTGACTACACATAAACTGGTATGTTGCCAGAACTCAGAAAGATTTTTCTTTTTATCTAGTGCCACTGGAACATCACAGCCTTTTTGTTATCTTTGTAAAGTTCTGTCATGCCTTTGGTGCCTCTGAGACTGAAAAGCAGATGGTAAGCTTTACTTTCCCCCATGCTCTCTCCCTTCAACAGCTCACAGACTCTAATCTCAGTCACGTTTCTTGTCGAACACTTGAGTGACGATGATGACAAACCGATTTCACTAAGAAATACACAGAGCGCAAAACTTACAGCTGGGTTTCTTCTCCATAAACTGTCTCTTACAATAAATGATGCAGAGAATGAGCAGAGCCAGCAGGACAGTGGCCAGGGCACTGCAGATCACAGCTGCCAGGGCCGTGTCTCGTGGGCTGGAGGCCGTGGATGGGATCTTTACCAGGTTGACCTTGGTGGCACCTGCAAACCACAGGGTGAGAATCAGCTGAACACACCAGTACAGGCAAATACACAAACCAAAGCTGACAGCCGCCATTAGGAATGGCCTTCATGCAATATAAATAAAAACTGAGAAAACAGTCATTTAAGATGGCTTTTCCCCTTAGGAGATTTCTTTAATGCAACATCTGCACCCTCCACCCTAAAATGTGTTGGATGTTCCACTTTTCTGTTCCCTCAACACTATGGACCAAGCAAAAAACTAAACTGTGCCATTGAGTCGATTCCACCTCAAAATGACCCCACGTGTTACAAAGTAGCACTGCTCCACAGGGCTTTCTAGGCTGTAACCCTTATGGGAGCGGGTCACCAGGCTTATGGACACACAGGCCTTAGTTAGCCCACTGGCTGCAGTAACTTGCCTTGAAGTCTCCTCAGCCAGAACTCTGAGAGCTCGGGGTCGGCGATCTTCACCTTTGTGTCCCCAGTACACACACAGTGTCTAGCACACAGCAGGCACTTTATATTTCTTACTTAATTGAAATTATACTATCTACATTTTTAAGCAGATTGAACTAAGATATGCTTTTTTCAGTAACTAAGAAAAATCAAGGAGTCAGATCATTCCTGACCTTCCAGTAGTTCCCTGTCTCTGAGGCAGTAATCATTTTTAAAGTCTTTAGCTGCTATGCCGTTTAAAAACATCTAAGCTTTGAAAAGAGAAGGCTGATATTGCTGTTATGACGTGGAGAGGCAGGCGTAATAACGCGGTAAGAAGAAAGCCAAGATAAAGACGCTATCTTAGAGGGCAGTACTGCGTATGATGGGTCTCTGGGTGGTGCAAACCGTTTGCACTCAGCTGCTAACCAAAAGTTCAGCGGTTCAAGCTCGTCCAGAGGTGCCTCGGAAGAAGGTCCTGGTGATTTGCTTCCATAAAAATTACAGCCAAGAAAACCCTATGGGGCAATTCTACTCTGTAAAATACAGGGTTGCCGTGAGTCAGAATCAACTCAACGGCAACAAGTTTCATTTCGGCTTTTAGCAGCTACATTAAAAAATAAAAAGAGAGGCGGGGCCAAGATGGCGGACTAGGTGGACGCTACCGCGGATCCCTCTTGCAACAAAGACTCGGAAAAACAAGTGAGTCGATCACATACATACCAATCTACGAACTCTGAACAACAAACACAGATTTAGAGACGGAGAACGAACAAATACGGGGAGACAGCGATTGTCTTCAGAGCCAGGAGCCAGCGTACCAGCGGATTTTCTGGAAAAACTAGTTTCCCAGTGATGGCTTGGAGACAGCAGTCGATATCAAACCACATAAAGAAGCAGACCATGACAGCTTCTCCAACTCCCCAAACAAAAGAATCAAAATCTTTCCCAAATGAAGATACAATCCTGGAATTATCAGATACAGAATATAAAAAGCTAATTTACAGAATGCTTCAAGACATCACAAATGAAATTAGGCTAACTGCAGAAAAAGGCAAGGAACACACTGATAAAACTGTTGAAGAACTCAAAAAGATTATTCAAGAACATAGTGGAAAAATTAATAAGTTGCAAGAATCCATAGAAAGCATGTAGAAATCCAAAAGATTAACAATAAAATTACAGAATTAGACAACGCAATAGGAAGTCAGAGGAGCAGACTCGAGCAACTAGAATGTAGACTGGCATCTCTGGAGGACCAGGGAATCAACACCAACATAGCTGAAAAAAAATCAGATAAAAGAATTAAAAAAAATGAAGAAACCCTAGGAATCATGTGGGACTCTATCAAGAAGGATAACTTGCGAGTGATTGGAGTCCCAGAACAGGGAGGGGGGACAGAAAACACAGAGAAAATAGTTGAAGAACTCCTGACACAAAACTTCCCTGACATCATGAAAGACGAAAGGATATCTATCCAAGATGCTCATCGAACCCCATTTAAGATTGATCCAAAAAGAAAAACACCAAGACATATTATCATCAAACTCGCCAAAACCAAAGATAAACAGAAAATTTTAAAAGCAGCCAGGGAGAAAAGAAAGGTTTCCTTCAAGGGAGAATCAATAAGAATAAGTTCAGACTACTCAGCAGAAACCATGCAAGCAAGAAGGGAATGGGACGACGTATACAGAGCACTGAAGGAGAAAAGCTGCCAACCAAGGATCATATATCCAGCAAAACTCTCTCTGAAATATGAAGGAGAAATTAAGATATTTACAGATAAACACAAGTTTAGAGAATTTGCAAAAACCAAACCAAGGCTACAAGAAATGCTAAAGGAGATTGTTTGGTCAGATGACCAATAATATCAGGTACCAGCACAATACAAGGTCACAAAACAGAATGTCCTGATATCAGCTCAAATAGGGAAAGCACAAAAACAAACAAATTAAGATTAATTCTAAAAAATAAATAAACAAAATAATACACATAACAGGGAATCATGGAAATCAATAGATAAAAGATCACAACAATCAAAAAGAGGGACTTAATATAGGAGGCATTGAACTGCCAGATGGAGTGTGATACAAGGCGATATAGAACGATACAAGTTAGGTTTTTACTTAGAAAAATAGGGGTAAATAATAAGGTAACCACAAAAAGGAATATCAACTCCGTAACTCAAGAAAAAAGCCAAGAAAAACGTAACGACTCAACTAACATAAAGTTAAACATTATGAAAACGAAGATCTCACAATCTACTAAGAAAAACGTCTCAGCACAAAAAAGCATGTGGAAAAATGAAATGGCCAACAACACACATGAAAAGGCATCAAAATGACAGCACTAAAAAATTATTTATCTATAATTACGCTCAATGTAAATGGACTAAATGCACCAATAAAGAGACAGAGAGTCACGGACTGGATAAAGAAACACGATCCATCTATATGCTGCCTACAAGAGACACATCTTAGACTTAGAGACACAAACAAACTAAAACTCAAAGGATGGAAAAAAATTTATCAAGCAAACAACAAGCAAAAAAGAAGAGGAGTAGCGATATTAATTTCCGACAAAATAGACTTTAGACTTAAATCCACCACAAAGGATAAAGAAGGACACTATATAATGATAAAAGGGACAACTGATCAGGAAGACATAACCATATTAAATATTTATGCACCCAATGACAGGGCTGCAAGATACATAAATCAAATTTTAACAGAATTGAAAAGTGAGATAGACACCTCCACATTTATAGTAGGAGACTTCAACACACCACTTTCGGAGAAGGACAGGACATCCAGTAAGAAGCTCAACAGAGACACGGAAGATCTAACTACAACAATCAACCAACTTGACCTCATTTACTTATACAGAACTCTCCACCCAACTGCTGCAAAATATACTTTTTTTTCTAGCGCACATGGAACATTCTCTAGAATAGACCACATATTAGGTCATAAAACAAATCTTTGCAGAGTCCAAAACATCGAAATATTACAAAGCATCTTCTCAGACCACAAGGCAATGAAACTAGAAATCAATAACAGAAAAACTAGGGAAAAGAAATCAAATACTTGGAAAATGAACAATACCCTCCTGAAAAAAGACTGGGTTATAGAAGACATCAAGGAGGGAATAAGGAAATTCTTAGAAAGCAACGAGAATGAAAATACTTCCTGTCAAAACCTCTGGGACACAGCAAAAGCAGTGCTCAGAGGCCAATTTATATCGATAAATGCACACATACAAAAAGAAGAAAGAGCCAAAATCAGAGAACTGTCCCGACAACTTGAACAAATAGAAAGTGAGCAACAAAAGAACCCATCAGGCACCAGAAGAAAACAAATAATATAAATTAGAGCTGACTAAAATTTTTTTTTTTTTTAAATGAATTAGAGAACAGAAAAACAATTGAAAGAATTAACAAAGCCAAAAGCTGGTTCTTTGAAAAAATTAACAAAATTGATAAACCATTGGCTAGACTGACTAAAGAAACACAGGAAAGGAAACAAATAAGCCGACTAAGAAACGAGAAGGACCACATCACAACAGAGCCAAATGAAATTAAAAGAATCATTTCAGATTACTACGAAAAATTGTACTCTAACAAATTTGAAAACCTAGAAGAAATGGATAAATTCTTGGAAAAACACTACCTACCTAAACTAACACATTCAGAAGTAGAACAACTAAATAGACCTATAACAAAAAAAGAGATTGAAACGGTAATTAAAAAACTTCCAACAAAAAAAAGTCCTGGCCTGGACGGCTTCACTGCAGAGTTCTACCAAACTTTCAGAGAAGACTTAACACCACTACTACTGAAAGTATTTCAAAGCATAGAAAAAGACGGAATACTATCCAACTCATTCTATGAAGCTACCCTCTCCCTGATACCAAAACCAGGTAAAGACATTACAAAAAAAGAAAATTATAGACCTATATCCCTCATGAACATAGATGCAAAAATCCTCAACAAAATTCTAGCCAATAGAATCCGACAACACATCAAAAAAATAATTCACCCTGATCAAGTGGGATTTATACCAGGTATGCAAGGCTGGTTTAATATCAGAAAAACCATTAATGTAATCCACCACATAAATAAAACAAAAGACAAAAACCACATGATCTTATCAATAGATGCAGAAAAGGCATTTGACAAAGTTCAACACCCATTTATGATAAAAACTCTTATCAAAATAGGAATTGAAGGAAAATTCCTCAACATAATAAAGGGCATCTATGCAAAGCCAACAGCCAATATCACTGTAAATGGAGAGAACCTGAAAGCATTTCCCTTGAGAACGGGAACCAGACAAGGATGCCCTTTATCACTGCTCTTATTCAACATCGTACTTGAAGTCCTAGCCAGGGCAATTAGGCTAGACAAAGAAATAAAGGGTATCCGGATTGGCAAGGAGGAAGTAAAGCTATCACTATTTGCAGATGACATGATCGTATATACGGAAAACCCTAAGGAATCCTCCAGAAAACTACTGAAACTAATAGAAGAGTTTGGCAGAGTCTCAGGTTATAAAATAAACATACAAAAATCACTTGGATTCCTCTACATCAACAAAAAGAGCACCGAAGAGGAAATAACCAAATCAATACCATTCACAGTAGCCCCCAAGAAGATAAAATACTTAGGAATAAATCTTACCAAGGATGTAAAAGACCTATACAAAGAAAACTACAAAGCTCTACTACAAGAAATTCAAAAGGACATACTTAAGTGGGAAAACATACCCTGCTCATGGATAGGAAGACTTAACATAGTAAAAATGTCTATTCTACCAAAAGCCATCTATACATATAACGCACTTCCGATCCAAATTCCAATGTCATATTTTAAGGGGATAGAGAAACAAATCACCAATTTCATATGGAAGGGAAAGAAGCCCCGGATAAGCAAAGCATTACTGAAAAAGAAGAAGAAAGTGGGCGGCCTCACTCTACCTGATTACAGAACCTATTATACAGCTACAGTAGTCAAAACAGCCTGGTACTGGTACAACAACAGGCACATAGACCAATGGAACAGAATTGAGAACCCAGATATAAATCCATCCATGTATGAGCAGCTGATATTTGACAAAGGACCAGTGTCAGTTAATTGGGGAAAAGATAGTCTTTTTAACAAATGGTGCTGGCATAACTGGATATCCATTTGCAAAAGAATGAAACAGGACCCATACCTCACACCATGCACAAAAACTAACTCCAAGTGGATCAAAGACGTAAACATAAAGACTAAAACGATAAAGATCATGGAAGAAAAACTTGGGACAACCCTAGGAGCCCTAATACAGGGCATAAACAGAACACAAAACATTACCAAAAATGATGAAGAGAAACCAGATAACTGGGAGCTCCTAAAAATCAAACACCTATGCTCATCTAAAGACTTCACCAAAAGAGTAAAAAGACCACCTACAGACTGGGAAAGAATATTCAGCTATGACATCTCCGACCAGCGCCTGATCTCTAAAATCTACATGATTCTGTCAAAACTCAACCACAAAAAGACAAACAACCCAATCAAAAAGTGGGCAAAGGATATGAACACACATTTCACTAAAGAAGATATTCAGGCAGACGACAGATACATGAGAAAATGCTCCCGATCATTAGCCATTAGAGAAATGCAAATTAAAACTATGATGAGATTCCATCTCACACCAACTAGACTGGCATTAATTCAAAAAACACAAAATAATAAATGTTGGAGAGGCTGCGGAGAGATTGGAACTCTCATACACTGCTGGTGGGAATGTAAAATGGTACAACCACTTTGGAAATCCATCTGGCGCTATCTTAAACAGTTAGAAATAGAACTGCCATACAACCCAGAAATCCCACTCCTCGGAATATACCCTAGAGAAACAAGAGCCTTCACACAAACAGATATATGCACACCCATGTTTATTGCAGCTCTGTTTACAATAGCAAAAAGCTGGAAGCAACCAAGGTGTACGTCAACGGATGAATGGGTAAATAAATTGTGGTATATTCACACAATGGAATGCTACGCATCGATAAAGAACAGTGACGAATCTCTGAAACATCTCATAACATGGAGGAATCTGGAAGGCATTATGCTGAGCGAAATGAGTCAGAGGCAAAAGGACAAATATTGTATAAGACCACTATTATAAGATCTTGAGAAATAGAAAAAACTGAGAAGAACACATACTTTTGTGGTTACGAAGGGGGGAGGGAGGGAGGGAGGGAGAGGGTTTTTTATTGATCAAACAGTAGATAAGAACTGCTTTGGGTGAAGGGAAAGACAACACTCAATACAAGGAAGGTCAGCCCAATTGGTCTGGATTAAAAGCAAAGAGGTTTCCGGGATAAAATGAATGCTTCAAAGGTCAGCGGAGCAGGGGCTGGGGTCTAGGGAACATGGTTTGAGGGGACTTCTAAGTCAATTGGGAAAACAATTCTATTATGAAAACATTCTGTATACCACTTTGTAATGTGGCGTCTGCGGTCCTAAATGCTAACAAGCGGCCATCTAAGATACATCAATTGGTCTCAACCCACCTGGAGCAAAGGAAAAAGAAGAACACCAAGGTCACACAACAACTAAGAACCCAAGAGACAGAAAGGGCCACATGAACCAGAGACCTACATCATCCTGAGACCAGAAGAACTAGTTGGTGCCCGGGCACAATCGATGACTGCCCTGTCAGGGAGCACAACAGAGAACTCCTGAGGGAGCAGGTGATCAGTGGGATACAGACCCCAAATTCTCATAAAAAGACCATACTTAATGGTCTGACTGCGACTAGAGGAATCCCGGCGGCAAAGCTCCCCAGACCTTCTGTTGGCACAGGACAGGAACCATCCCCGAAGACAAGTCATCAGACATGAAAGGGACTGGGCAGCGGGGGGGAGAGAGATGCTGATGAAGAGTGAGCTAATTAAATCAGGTGGACACTGGAGAGTGTGTTGGCAACTCTTGACTGGAGGGGGGATGGGAAGATAGAGAGAGAGGGAAGACGGCAAAATTGGCACGAAAGGAGAGACTGAAAGGGCTGACTCAATAGGGGGAGAGCAAGTGGGAGATGGGAGTAAGATGTATGTAAACATACATGTGACAGACTGATTGGAATTGTAAATGTTCACTTGAAGCTTAATAAAAGTTAATTAAAAAAAAAAAAAAGAAACAGCTAAATTCATCTTAACGGATTTTCCTTAACCCAATCAATATGTCTAAAGTATTATCACTGCAAATATGCAATCAATATAAAAATTTTTAATGAGATAGTTTACATTCTTTATTTCTTATTAAAATCGCAAAAATATCGTGATTTTACACTCACAGCACATCTCAGTGTGGACAAGCCGCATTACCAGCGCTCAGCAGCCACAGGTGGCTCATGGTCACCACGCTGAACGCCACAGCTCTACCGATAACAGGTCTGTATCGGCATTAGTGCAACACGGCACCCAAATGCACCAACTTGTCGTCTGGTGCCCTTCTCCTTATCCCCGACTGCACCTGCGCCCCAAAATAAGATCTGTCTCCACTGTATGACACTTGTGGCAAGAACAACAAGAGAAATTTTTGGGTTAATATTATTGAATGGTACAAACAGGACACCAGGAACTTACCCTGTCTCATCTTGGGACATGCGCTGGTGCTGAAGGTCCAATGATTCTGGCCCACACTGATAAAAGTTCCCTACTTTTTTTTTACTGCCTACCGGGTCCTTGTGAGTTGGAATCGACTTGACCGCACTGGGTGGTTTTTGGGTTATTGCCCCTGGGAAGACACATAAACTATAGGCCTTGGGCTTGAATAAATGAGAATCTTAATCCAATCATACATTTTACAGGACATTTGCAAACATGTTTAATATTTATAAAATATATTTTATCATGAATAGCTCTAGAGAAATAGTGTTGTAATAACCAAACAGCACAGATTGA
This sequence comes from Loxodonta africana, assembly GCF_030014295.1. Taxonomy (NCBI): domain Eukaryota; kingdom Metazoa; phylum Chordata; class Mammalia; order Proboscidea; family Elephantidae; genus Loxodonta; species Loxodonta africana. The sequence continues at coordinate 24,705,040 of NC_087364.1, forward strand.
ATGTTCATCTCTTCACACAGCACGTTAAGTGACATCTCTGACCCGGGAGAGATTAAAATCTACAACAGTCTATCAGTGGACAAGTTCACAAAGGGATGTATGAACAGAGGCGCAGCTGTACAAACACTGCCAGATAAATAGCTGAACAGGAATGTATGGTCTATGCAAGTACAGCAGCAGTATCTACTGGGACCAAACGGGGAACTGTGGAGCACTGCCATCCCACTGACGGCTGTGAGAAAGGCTGTTCGCTTCAGAGTGAGAGCAGTTTCCTTAGCTTTCTTTCAGCCAAACAACCCAGCCCTACTCTATAGGGCTTTAGTGTCATCAAAATGAGGCATTATACATGATTTGAGTTGAAGAGCTAAGTTCCTAACTATGTTGTAACTGTTTAGTTAAGATAAAGTCATTAGCTCATAACAAAAAAACACAGTCATTGAGTTGATTCTGACTCATAGTGACCCTATTGGACAGAGCAGAACTGCCCCACAGGGCTTCCAAAGCTGTAAATCTTTACTGAAGCCCACTGCCAAATCTTTCTCTCAACGAGCAGCTGCTGGGTTCAAACCGCCTACCTTTCAGTTAGCAGCCAAGTGATTGACCATTGTGCTACCAGTGTTCCTTTCAGAATTATGATAAGCTCCTTTAATATAAATTCTTATTGTTTAAAATCTTCCCAAAATGTGTTAGTCAGCTTATTTGCCTTAATATAAAAGGAACTGTTCCCAACTTACGTTGTTGTTGTTGCGTGTCCTTGAGTTGGTTCCAACTCATAGTGACCCTATATACAACGGAACGAAACACTGCCTGGTCCTGTGCCATCCTCACAATTGTTGTTATGCTTGAGCCCACTGCTGCAGCCACTGTGTCAACCCATCTTGTTCAGGGTCTTTCTCTTTTTTGCTGATCCTCTACTTTACCAAGGATGATGTCCTTCTCCAGGGACTGGTTCCTCTGATAACATGTCCAAAGTATGTGAGATGCAGTTTCGCCGTCCTTATTCTAATGAGCATTCTGGCTGTGCTTCTTCCAAGACAGATTTGTTTTTCTTCTGGCAGTCCATGGTATAGTCAATATTTTTGCCAAGACCGTAATTCAAAGGCATCAATTCTTTTTCAGTCTTCCTTATTAACTGTCCAGCTTTCACGCACATATGAGGCAACTGAAAACACCATGGCTTGGGTCAGGGGTACCTTAGTCCTTAAAGTGACATCTTTGCTTTTTAGCACTTTAAAGAGGTCTTTTGCAGCAAATGTGCCCAATGTAATGCTTCATTTGATTTCTCGACTGTTGCTTCCATGGGTGTTGATTGTGGATCCAAGTAAAATGAAATCCTTAACACCTTCAATCTTTTTTCCGTTTATCATGATGTTGCTTACTGGTTCAATAGTGAGGATTTTTGTTTACTTTCTGTTGAGGTGTAATTCATACTGAAGGGCTATGGTCTTTGATCTTCATCAGTAAGTGCTTCAAGTCCTCTTCACTTTCAGCAAGCAAGGTTGTGTCATCTGCATATCGCAGGTTGGTAATGAGTCTTCCTCCAATCCTGATGACTCGTTCTTCATACAGTCCAGCTTCTCAGATTATTTGCTCAGCATACAGACTAAATAAGTATGGTGAAAGGATACAACCCTGACGCACACCTTTCTTGACTTTAAACCACGAAGTATCCCTTTGTTCTGTTTGAACAACTGACTGCCTCTTGGTCTAATTACATGTACCTTACGGGCACAATTAAGTGTTCTGGCATTCCTATTCTTCACCATGTTATCCATAATTTGTTGTGATCCATACAGTCGAATGCCTTTGTATAGTCAATGAATCACAGCTAAATACCTTTCTGGTGTTCTCTGCTTTTAGCCAGGAGCTACCTGATACCAGCAATGATATTCCTTGTTCCATGTCCTCTTCGGAATCTGGCTTGAATTTCTGAAAGTTCCCTGCAGCCACTTTTTTTTTTTGGCAACTATTTATTTATTTTTTTTTTTATTGTGCTTTAGGTAAAAGTTTACAAATCCAGTCAGTCTCTCATACAAAAATTATACACACCTTGCTATGTACTCCCAGCTGCTCTCCCCCTAATGAGACAGCACACTCCTTCTCTCCAACCTGTATTCCCCATGTTCATTCAACCAGCTCCTGTCCCCCTCTGCCTTTTCATCTTACCACCAGCCACCACACAGGAGTTGCCCACATGGACTCAAGTGTACACTTGAGCCAATACGCTCACTCATTACTAGTATCATTGTCTATCTTACAGTCTGGTCCAATCCTTGTCTGTAGAGTTGGCTTCGGGAATGGTTCCAATCTTGGACTAACCGTCAGGGTCCCTCCAGTCTCAGTTAGACCATTAAGTTTGGCAACTATTTTGAAAAATATCTAAATTTTCTTTTTAACAAGTTATTTTTAGTATAAAAGAAATCCACTGTTGTTAGGTGTCATCAAGTCGCTTTTGAACTTATAGTGACTCCACGTGACAGAGTAGAACTGCTCCATAGTGGTTTCCTAGGCTGTAATTCTTTGTTTTTGTTTTTTTTTAAATATTTTTATTGTGCTTTAAGTGAAAATTTACAAATCAAGTCAGTCTCTCATACAAAAAATTTATATACACCTTGCTATATACTCCTAATTGCTCTCCCCCTAATGAGACAGCACACTTCTTCCCTCCACTCTCTCTTTTCATGTCCATTCTGCCAGCTTCTGACCCCTCTGCTCTCTCATCTCCCCTCCAGATAGGAGATGCCAACATAGTCTCAGGTGTCTACTTGATCCAAGAAGCTCATTCTTCACCAGCATCATTTTCTATCCCATTGTCCAGTCCAATCCCTGTCTGAAGAGCTGGCTTTGGGAATGGTTCCTGTTTTAGGTTAACAGAATGTCTGGGGACCATGACCACCGGGGTCCTTTGAATCTCAGTCAGACCATTAAGTCTGGTCTTTTTATGAGAATATGGGGTCTGCATCCCACTGCTCTCCTGCACCCGCAGGGGTTCTCTGTTGTGTTCCCTGTCAGGGCAGTCATTGGGTGTAGCCCAGCACCATCTAGTTTTTCTGGTCTCAGGCTGATGTTTTCTCTGGTTTATGTGTCCCCTTCTGTCTCTTGGGCTCATAACTACCTTGTGTCTTTGGTGTTCTTCATTCTCCTTTGCTCCAGGTGGGTTGAGACCAATTGATGCATCTTAGATGGCTGCATGCAGCCACTTTTGAATGATCTTCAGCAAAACTTTACTTGTGTGTGCTATTAATTATATGGTTTGGTAATTTCCACATTCTGTTGGATCACCTTTCTTTGGAATGGGTACAAATATGGATCTCTTCCAGTTGGCTGGCCAGGAAGTTGTCTTCCAAATTGTTAATGGGTTAAAATTTCCATTTTTGGTGGCTTGGGACTCAGGATTTATCTTCCTCAAGCCAATCACAGAAGTCTTGTTAACACTTAAGTTTCCTGAGGTGGTTGTTGTTGTTGTTAGGTGCTATCGAGTCGGTTCCAACTCATAGCGACCCTATGCACAACAGAACGAAACACTGCCCGGTCCTGCGCCATCCTTAAAGTCGTTGTTATGCTTGAGCCCATTGTTGCAGCCACTGCGTCAATCCACCTTGTTGAGGGTCTTCCTCTTTTTAGCTGACCTTGTACTTTGCCAAGCATGATATCCTTTTCCAGAGACTGGTCCCTCCTGACAACATGTCCAAAGTATGTAAGATGCAGGCTCACCATCCTTGCTTCTAAGGAACATTCTGGTTGTACTTCTTTTAAGACAGATTTGTTTGTTCTTCTGGCAGTCCATGGTATGTTCAATATTTTTCGCCAACACCACAACTCAAAGGCATCAATTCTTCTTCTGTCTTTCTTATTCACTGTCCAGCTTTCACATGCATATGATGCAGTTGAAAATACCATGGCTTGGGTCAGGTGCACCTTAGTCCTCAAGGTGACATCTTTGCTCTTCAACACTTTAAAGAGGTCCTTTGCAGCAGATTTACCCAATGCAATGCGTCTTTTGATTTCCCGACTGCTGCTTCCATGGCTGTTGATTGTGGATCCAAGTAAAATGAAATTCTTGACAACTTCAATCTTTTCTCCATTTATCATGATGTTGCTCATTGGTCCAGTTGTGAGGATTTTTGTTTTCTTTATGCTGAGGTGTAATCCATACTGAAGGCTGTGGTCCTTGATCTTCATTAGTAAGTACTTCGAGTCCTCTTCACTTTCAGCAAGCAAGGTTGTGTCATCCGCATAACACAGGTTCTTAATGAGTCTTCCTCCAATCCTAATGCCATGTTCTTCATATAGTCCAGCTTCTCGGATTATTTGCTCAGCATACAGATTGACTCAAAAAAAATACGGTGAAAGAATACAACCCTGGCGCACACCTTTCCTGATTTTAAACCAATCAGTATCCCCTTGTTCTGTCTGAACAACTGCCTCTTGATCTATGTAAAGGTTCCTCATGAGCACAATTAAGTGTTCTGGAATTCCCATTCTTCGCAATGTTATCCATAGTTTGTTATGATCCACACAGTCCAATGCCTTTGCATACTCAATAAAACACAGGTAAACATCCTTCTGGTATCCTCTGCTTTCAGCCAGGATCCATCTGACATCAGCAATGATATCCCTGGTTCCAAGTCCTCTTCTCAAACTGGCCTGAATTTCTGGCAGTTCCCTGTCGATATACTGCTGCAGCCGTTTTTGAATGATCTTCAGCAGAATTTTGCTTGCGTGTGATATTAACGATACTGTTCTATAATTTCTACATTCGGTTGGATCACCTTTCTTGGGAATAGGCATAAATATGGATCTTTTCCAGTCGGTTGGCCAGGAAGCTGTCTTCCATATTTCTTGGCATAGGCAAGTGAGCACCTCCAGCGCTGCATCTGTTTGTTGAAACATCTCAATTGATATTCCATCAATTCCTGGAGCCTTGTTTTTCGCCAATGCCTTCAGAGCAGCTTGGACTTCTTCCTTCAGTACCATCGGTTCCTGATCATATGCCATCTCTTGAAATGTTTGAATATCGACTAATTCTTTTTGGTATAATGACTCTGTATTCCTTCCATCTCCTTTTGATGCTTCCTGCGTCATTTAATATTTTCCCCATGGAATCCTTCACTATTGCAACTCGAGGCTTAAATTTTTTCTTCAGTTCTTTCTGCTTGAGAAATGCCAAGCGTGTTTTTCCCTTTTGGTTTTCCATCTCCAGCTCTTTGCACATGTCCTTATAATACTTTATTTTGTCTTCTCGAGAGGCCCTTTGAAATCTTCTGTTCAATTCTTTTCATCAATTATTCCTTTTGCTTTAGCTGCTTGACACGCAAGAGCTTCCTGCGTCATTTAATATTTTCCCCATAGAATCCTTTACTATTGCAACTCGAGGGTTGAATTTTTTCTTCAGTTCTTTCAGTTTGAGAAACGCTGAGTGTGTTCTTCCCTTCTGGTTTTCCATTTCCAGGTAGGGTACTAATACTATAGTTTTAATGATAATTAACTGTCATATTAACATCAAATTTAATGCGAAGCATATCCAATATGTCTCTTCTCTATACATTTTCCCAAAAAGTAGCATCTAAGGACGAACGAGAAAGGTACAGAATTTTGTCTCCCGATTTTTTTATACTATCTGGTTAACTCAGACATTCCTCTCAGAGAGTCCACACAGGAAAATAGGTCTCAGAACAATACCCTTTTCAGAGCAAATATAATCATTTTCATAGGAAAATGGGTTCACCATTCTTAGCTTTAATTCTCATATACAGCAAAACAAACAAACAAACAAACAAACCCCAAAACCAAACCCATTACTTTCGAGTTGATTCCAGCTCATGGAAACTGCACGTGTTACAGAGTAGAACTGCTCCGTTCTTGGCTGTAATCTTTATAGAGGCAGATTGCCAGGCCTTTCTTTCACGAAGTCGCCGGATTTGCTTAGACCTACAACCTCTAGGTTAGTAGTTGAATGCATAACATTTGTGCCACCAATATAGACATAAATATGGACAAGATGGGAGATTGAGCTGAATATCATTTGATTTTAGAGTATTTCCAGAAACTCATTCACATTAATTCTGGATAAAAGCTTGTATTTCTGTAATCACTTTTGATTTGAGCAGATAAAAAAAAAAAGTGTGTCGGGGGTGTGATTTGATATTAGCTATATGAAGATTTTTTTTTTTTATATGAAGAGGTTTGTATTCTATTAAATTCTGGTTAATTGAGAGTTGCTTTACCGAGAATTCCTCAGAAAGTGACTTATCTACTATGAACTACAAAGTATTGTTTTACTGATCTGTGGCTGCTGCAATGATACTGAGATTAAAGATTCTTTCTACCCATATGCCTTGCCTAAATTCCCTGTCAGAGTTCACCAGGCACACTGAATGCCTGCAAGGAATTTTACTCATGCCTTATTAGGATTCTAATGGGACTTCTGAACAATCAGGAATAGGAATACTCACATTCTTTGGGAAGTTTTAAATTTTCCAGTATGCAAAGGCAGCTCTTACCCTGGCCAATTATTAAATTCTACTATCATCTCAGCCTACATTCTGGCAGTTTACTTCACAGGAAGAACTGCTTCCTTAGCTTAAATTCACATTACATTACACATATTAATAGCTTCAAATTTATGGTATATATTTCCTTAGGAGTTCAACTAAATTGAAGAACCACCTGCTGAATATCTGTTACGAATAAGACATCCTACAAGTCATCAAATAGATTGAATAAATATCTGAATCAAAGAAAATGGAAGTCGCCAGCAAAGCTGAGACTTTTTTTATAAAGCTGATTTTTATCCTTTTTTGGAGTGTGACAGAGGTACAGAAATCCCCACTGCAGAGATGCTTTCTCAACTTTCATCCCCTAATGCGCTGCGGGATGTAAGGGACAGACCTTATATCAGAGATGCGTGCATCCATGAAATCAGTGCACTGATTCCCAGCAGTGCTGTGTTGGGCTCTGGCTAGCCTTGGAAAAGTTGTGGAAGTGGGGACACCTTGGTGTTGCAAATCGATGACTCACTGGCAGGCCACAAAGTGGACCACACTTCTGGGCAGTCCTGGGTTATCTGGATTATCCCAGAGAATGGGGATGGTATTTCTAGTCAGAAAATCAGAGACCGGTGTCTGTATGGTCCTTTTCTCCTTTTCTTCATATATTTCACAGTAATATCTCACTGTTTGCCAAATCTGCCTACTGACTTTAGCAAAGTGATCAGCATTTGGGTCCATGTTTTCAAGGAACTGAAGCCCCTGCCTGATTTAGTTCAGAAAAAGCTCCAGCTAATCCTTTCCCTGTAAATTTTTTTTGACAACTTCTCTCCTTCCTCTTTCTCATTATTTCTTTCTTCTTCAGCATTTCTTTCCTCTTCAAAATCCAATAAGTTCTGATCTATCAATTCCCCTTCTTTGTGATCTATGAGCTGTTCCACATTGGTGATACCAAGTTCAGCTTCTAAGTTCAGCATTCTTGCCATATGCACGATTTTCCCACCAATCTCTTCCATCATGTTATCCTGAGCAAATGCTTACAGCATGTTCACATAACTCAGCAATTTTTCCCAAATCCCTTGCATGCATTTTCTCATAACTTCCTCTCAAGAAGATGCAATGTTCCAGATATACTGATGGTTGTAAATATGGTTCATTATAACTTGAATACACTGTAAGTTGGACTACCTGTACGACTACTACTACTACTACTTTAAAAAAAGAACTATGGAGCACAGTTCTACCCTGACACACAAGCGGTTGCCATGAGTTGGAATTAATGGCAACTAGTTTTTTACAGGAAACCCTGGTGGCATAGTGGTTAAGAGCTACAACTGCTAACCAAACAGGTCGGCAGTTCAAATCTACTAGGTGCTCCTTGGAAACCCTATGGGGCAGTTCTACTCTGTCCTTTAGAGTCACTATGAATTGGAATCGACTCAACGGCAATGGGTTGGTTGGGTTGGTTAGTTTTTTTACAAAACTTGGTAAAGTGGTAAAACACTGATGACCCTCATCTGATAGATGAGAAAGCCAAGACTTTGAGTAGCCTGCTCAAGATCACACAGCAAAGTACAGGCAGCTTGAGAACTGGAATCCAACCTCTTGATCCTTCCCAGTAGACTAGCTGCTCCGTACATGTAGCTAGCTTCTGAGAGAGCCAAACTATAAGCAAAATGTAGCTCATGTCTATTTATGCCAAGACCATGCTCACTTCTCCAGGGAGAAGCCAACCAGGCCACAGAGAGACCACAGGACTCTCTTTACAGCAGACCTGCCCACGGAAAGTAGTTCTGTATGGGCTGTGCATCCTAAGAGACACCGTCAGGACCTCTGCCTTACTGTGGACCTTGGTGTCTGACCAGGAGACACTCTGAGTAGGTGTGCTGCCAGAGGACATTCTAGGCAACAACTGGGTGTCACTGAGGGGAGCAGGTGACCAAGTGTGGAAAGGGACAGTAGAAAGGAAAAAGGACATGAACAGAGGGTGCTGAAAGTGTCCTTCTCACAATCTGTTCAGCCTCAGTTTTTCAGGTTCACCTCTTTTGTATAATGAGAGCTCTGCTTTCTATTTATTTTTTGATCTCCTTACTTGTTTAACCACTCCATCTTCCTAGTATGTTGTGTTTAAATCTCTATACACCTAACAAAGGGCCCATTCAGGGAGACGTGGTTTGGGAGGTAGGGAACTGGTCTTCAAAACCTGTTCTTACCACTTTCCACATCCGGCCACAAATGAGGCTTTAGCCTAAACCTCAGTTTCCTTGAACCCACCCACCTGCTCCATGAGAGAAAGACCTGGCAATATGATTTGGTAAAGATTATAGCCAAGAAAACTCCATAGAGAAGTCCTACTCTGTCATATGGGTCACTATGAGTCAGAATCAACTTGATGGCATCCAACTATAACAACAACATCCTTCCACGGACTCTGGCTATGTACTCAGTGACAATACTCTTGGAAACAGCTTGGCACAAATGACAATTTTATTTGCACGCACTTATATAATGTCAATTTGATTATGAGTGAAAGAGTAAGGATTGCTCAGGTATATCAATACCAAAGCTTGAGGATTATTGAGAATGACTTAATCAGAATGAATATGAAGGGAAATTTTAGCCTTCTCTTATTAATTTTAACTAGCATTCCACAGAGACTCAGAAAAAAAGAATCTTATTTTAGTTTTTGTATGTCATACACACACACACACACACACACACACACCGTTCTTAAGTGCCTTTGAGTCAGTTCTGATTCATAGGACCTTATGAACAACAGAACGAAACACTGCCTGGTCCTGCACCATTCTCATAGTTGTTCTGTTTGAGTGCATTGTTTCAGCCACTGTGTCAATTTATCTTGTTTAGGGTCTTTCTCTTTTTCATTCACCTCCTACTTTACCAAGCATGGTGTCCTCTTCCAGGGGCTGGTTCCTCCTGATGACATGTCCAAAGTACATGAGATGAATCCTCGCCGTCTTCACTTCTAAGGAGCATTCTGGCTGTACTTCTTCCAGGACAGATTTGTTCATTCTTCTGGCAGTCAACAGTGTATTCAATATTCTTTGCCAACACCATATTTCAAAGGCATCAATTCTTCCGTCTTCCTTATTCACTTTTTTCCTTATTCACTGTTCAGCTTTCTCATGTATATGAGGCAATTAAAAATGCCATGGCTTGGGTTAGGTGCACCTTAGTCCTCAAAGTGGCATCTTTGCTTTTGAACACTTGAAGGAGGTCTTTGGTAGCAGGTTTGCCCAATGCAACGTCATTTGATTTCCTGACTGCTGTTTCCATGGGCATTGATTGCGGATCCAAGAAAAATGAAATCCTTAAGAACGTCAATCTTTTCTGTTTGTCATGATGGTGCTTATTGGTCCAGTTGTGAGGATTTTTGTTTTCTTTGTGTTGAGGTATAATCCATATTGAGGGCTGTAGTCTTTGATCTTCATCAGTAAGTGCTTCAAGTCTTCTTCAGTTTCAGCAAGGTGGTGTCATCTGCATATTGCAGATTGTTAATGAGTCTTCCTCTAGCCCTCATGGCATGTTTTTGTTCATATAGTCCAGCTTCTGAGATTAGTTGCTCAGCATACAGATCGAGTAAGTATGATTTTAAACCAAGCAGTATCCTCTTTTTTTGTTCAAACAACTTCCTCTTGGTCCATGTACAGGTTCCACACGAGCACAATTAAAAGTAATGGAACATCCATTCTTCTCAATGCTATCCCTAATTTGTTATGATCCACACAGCCAAATGCTTTTGCATAGTCAATAAAACATAAGTAAACATCTTTCTGGTATTCTCTGCTTTTAGCCAAGATTCGTCAAACATCAGCAGTGATATCCCTCATTCCACAATCCCTTCTGAATCTGGCTTAAATTTCTGGCAGTTCCCTGTTGATGTACTGCTGCAACCATTTTTTAATCATTTTCAGCAAAATTCTACTTGCGTGTGATATTAATAATATTGTTTGAGAATTTCTGCGTTCAGTTGGATCACCATTCTTTGGGATGGGCATGAATATGAAGCTCTTCCAGTCAGTTGGCCAGGTGGCTGTCTTCCAAATTTCTTGGCATAGATGAGGGAGTGCTTCCAGTGCTGCATCCATTTGTTGAAATATCTCACTTGAAATTGCATCGATTCCTGAAGCCCAGCTTTTCACCAATGCTTTCAGTACAGCTTGGACTTCTTTCTTTAATACCATCAGTTCTTGATCGTATGCTACCTCCTGAAATGGTTGAATGGTGATAGTACAGTCTCTCTGTGTACTCCTTTCATCTGCTTTTGATGCTTCCTGCATTGTTCAATATTTTGCCCATAGAATCCTTCGATACTGCAATTCGAGACTTGAAGTTTTTCTTCAGTTCTTTCAACTTGAGAAATGCCAAGCGTGTTCTTCCCTTCTGGTTTTCTAACTCTGGGTCTTTGTACATTTCATTATTATACTTTACTTTGTCTTCTTGAACTGCCTTTGAAATCTTCAGTTCAGCTCTTTTACTTCATCATTTTTTCCATTCATTTTAGCTACTTTATATTCAAGAGCAAGTTTCAGAGTTTCTTCTAACATTCATTTTAGTCTTTTCTTTCTTTCCTGTCTTTTTAATGACCTTTCGCTTTCTTCTTGTATGATGTCCTTGATGTCATCCCATAACTTGTCTGGTCTTTAGTAATTAATGTTAAATGTGAATGTGTCAAATCTGTTCTTGAGATTGTCACTAAATTCAGGTGGGATATACTCAAGGTCTTATTTTGGCTCTTCTTGACTTATTTTGAATTTCTTCAGCTTCAACTTTAACTTCCATATGAGCAATTGATGGTCTGTTCTGCAGCTAGCCCCTGGCCTTGTTCTGACTGATGATAATGAGTGTCTTCATTTCTTTCCACAGATGTAGTCAATTTGATTCTTCTGTATTCCATCCAGTGAGGTCCACGTGTATGTTGTTGTTGTTGTTAGGTGCCATCGAGTCGGTTCCAACTCACAGTGACCCTATGCACAACAGAACGAAACACTGCCCGGTCCTGCAACACCCTTAAAATCGTTGTTATGCTAGAGCTCATCGTTGCAGCCACTGTGTCAATCCGTCTCCTTGAGGGTCTTCCTCTGTTCTGCTGACCCTGTACTCTGCCAAGCATGATGTCCTTCTCCAGGGACTGATCCCTCCTGACAACATGTCCAAAGTATGTAAGATGCAGGCTCGCCATCCTTGCCTCTAAGGAGCATTCTGGCTGTGCTTCTAAGATGGATTTGTTCGTCTTTTTGGCAGTCCATGGTATATTCAATATTTTTCCCCGACACCACAATTCAAAGGCGTCAATTCTTCTTCGGTCTTCCTTATTCATTGTCCAGCTTTCACATGCATATGATGCGATTGAAAATACCATGGCTTGGGTCAGGCGCACCTTAGTCTTCAGGGTGGCATCTTTGCTCTTCAACACTTTAAAGAGGTCCTTTGCAGCAGATTTACCCAATGCAATACGTCTTTTGATTTCTTGACTGCTGCTTCCATGGATGTTGATTGTGGATCCAAGTAAAATGAAATCCTTGACAACTTCAATCTTTTCTCCGTTTATCATGATGTTGCTCATTGGTACAGTTGTGAGGATTTTTGTTTTCTTTATGTTGAGGTGCAATCCATACCGAAGGCTGTGGCCTTTGATCTTCATCAGTAAGCGCTTCAAGTCCTCTTCACTTTCAGCAAGCAAGGTTGTGTCATCTGCATAATGCAGGTTGTTAATGAGTCTTTCTCCAATCCCGATGCCCTGTTCTTCTTCATATGGTCCAGCTTCTCGGATTATTTGCTCAGCATACAGATTGAAGAGGTACAGTGAAAGAATACAAACCTCATGCACATCCTTCCTGACTTTAAACCAATCAGTATCCCCTTGTTCTGTCCGAACAACTGCCTCTTGATCTATGTAAAGGTTCCTCATGAGCACAATTAAGTGTTCTGGAATTCCCACTCTTCTCAACATTAACCATAATTTGTTATGATCCACACAGTCAAATGCCTTTGCATAGTCAATAAAACACAGGTAAACATCCTTCTGGTATTCTCTGCTTTCAGCCAGGATCCATCTGACATCAGCAATGACATCTCTGGTTCCACGTCCTCTCCTGAAACCGGCCTGAATTTCTGGCAGTTCCCTGTTGAGATACTGCTGCAGCCGTTTTTGAATGATCTTCAGCAAAATTTTGCTTGCGTGTGGTATTAATGATATTGTTCTATAATTTCCACATTTGGCTGGATCACCTTTCTTAGGAATAGGCATGAATATGGATCTCTTCCAGTCAGTTGGCCAGGAAACTGTCTTCCATATTTCTTGGCATAGACGAGTGAGCACCTCCAGCCCTGATTCCGTTTGTTGGAACATCTCACCTGATACAGTATAGTTGTATAGTTGCTATTTATGTTGCTGAACAAAGGTATTTGCAATGAATAAGTCATTGGTCTTGCCCAATTCTATCGCGTGATCTTCTGCATCATTTCTATCACTAAGGCCATATTTCCCAACTACTGATCTTTTTTCTTTGTTTCCAAGTTTCCCATTCAAATCACCAGTAACTATCAATGCATCTTGATTATATGTCTGGTCAATTTCAGACTGCAGAAGTTGGTAAAAATCTTTAATTTCTTCATTTGTGGCATTAGTGGTTGGTGCTTAGATTTGAATAATAGTCTTATTAATTGGACTTTTTTGTAGGCACATGGATATTATCCTATCCCTGACAGCATTGTACTTCAGGACAGATCTTGAAATGTTCTTTTTGACAATGAATGTGACACCAGTCCTCTTCAGTTTGTTGTTCCCGGCAGAGTAGACCATATGATCGTGTGATTCAAAATCGCCAATACCAGTCCATTTCAGCTTTTTAATACCTAGGATATTGATCTTTACGTGTTCCATTTCATTTTTGACAACTTCTAATTTTTCTAGATTCATAGTTTGTACATTCCATGTTCTGATTATTAATGGACGCTTGCAGCTGTTTCTTCTCATTTGGAGTCATGCCATATTAGCAAGTGAAGGTCCCAAAAGCTTTACTCCATCCACATCATTAAGGTTGACTCTACTTTGAGGAGGCAGCTTTTCCCCAGTTGTATTTTGAGTGCCGTCCAACCTGAGGGGCTCATCTTCCAGCAGTATGTCAGACAATATTCTACAATTCATAAAGTTTTCACTGGCTGATTTTTTTTAGAAGTAGATCACCAGGTCCTTCTTCGTAGTCTGTCTTATTCTGGAAGATCTGCTGAAACCTGCCCACATGGGTAACACTGCTGTTATTTGAAAAACTGGTGTCATAGTTACCAGCATTACAGCAATACACAAGCCACTACAGTATGACAAACTGACAGATGAATGGTGGATATACAAATATATGTGTGTGTGTGTTATGGACTGAATTATGTCCTCCAAAGATATGCGTTGTAAATCATAACCTCTGCCTGTGGTTATAATCCCATTTGTGACTGGGTTTTGTTTTTTATGTTAATGAGGCAGGATTAGGGTGTATCTTGAGTCAATCTCTTTTGAGATATGAAAGAGATGAAACAAGCAAGGAACAGGAGCAGAAATGCGGGAAAAGAGATACCAAGTCACATGAAGATTGCCCAGGAGCAGAAGCTCAATGAGACAAGGACCTTCCTCTGAGCCGACAGAGAGACAAAGCCTTCCTCTAGAGTCAGTGCCCTGAATTCAGACTTCTAGCCTCCTAAACTCTAAGAAAATAAATATCTGTTTGTTAAAGCCACTCACTTGTGATATTTCTGTTATAGCAGCACTAGATAACCAAGGCAGAATTTGGTACTGGAAGAGTAGGGTGCTGCTCTAACAGATACCTGAAATGTGGAAGCAGTTTTGGAATTGGGTAGTGGGTACACGCTAGAAGAGTTTTATGGTGCCTACCAGTAAAAGCCTAGGTTGCCTTGAAGAGACTGTGGGTAGAATGATGGACATTAAAGGTAATTCCGGTGAGGGATCAGAAGGAAGTGAAGACCACTATAGAGAAAGTCTCTATCGTCTTAGAGAATACACATGGTGCCAGCAACAGAATGTTACTAGAAATGTGGATAGTAAATATGCTTCTGGTGAGGCTTTAAAAGAAAACAATAAACTTGTGATTGGACAAAGGATGAAGGGTGATACTTTTTATGTGGTGGCAAAGAACTTGTCTGAATTATGTTCAAATATTTGATGGAAGGTAAAACTTGTAATTGGTGAACCTGGATATATGGCTGGTGAGATTTCTAAGTAAGGTCTTAGAGAGGCCACGTGGTTTCTCCTTGCCGCTTATAGTAAAATTTGAGAGGAAAGAGATAGACTTAAAAATGAACTGTGCAAAATAAAAACAGAACTTAAAGATTTGGAAAATTCTGTTGTACAAACTAAGGACATAGGTCCTATAATGTTCACCATAGATGCTGCTACACAATCTTTTTTTTTTTTTTTTAATAACTTTTATTAAGCTTCAAGTGAACGTTTACAAATCCAATCAGTTTGTCACATATAAGTTTACACACATCTCACTCCCTACTCCCACTTGCTCTCCCCCTCTTGAGTCAGCCCTTTCAGTCTCTCCTTTCTTGACAATTTTGCCGGCTTCCCTCTCTCTCTATCCTCCCATCCCCCCTCCAGACAAGAGTTGCCAACACAATCTCAAGTGTCCACCTATTATAATTAGCTCACTCTTCATCAGCGTCTCTCTCCCATCCACTGACCAGTCCCTTTCATTTCTGATGAGTTGTCTTCGGGGATGGTTCCTGTCCTGTGTCAACTGAAGGTCTGGGGAGCATGGCCGCCGGGATTCCTCCAGTCTCAGTCAGACCATTAAGTTTGGTCTTTTTATGAGAATTTGGGGTCTGTATCCCACTGATCTCCTGCTCCCTCAGGGGTCCTCTGTTGTGCTCCCTGACAGGGCAGTCATCGATTGTGGCCGGGCACCAACTAGTTCTTCTGGTCTCAGGATGATGTAGGTCTCTGGTTCATGTGGCCCTTTCTGTCTCTTGGGCTCTTAGTTGTCGTGTGGCCTTGGTGTTCTTCATTTTCCTTTGCTCCAGGTGGGTTGAGACCAATTGCTGCATCTTAGATGGCCGCTTGTTAGCATTTAAGACCCCAGACGCCACATTTCAAAGTGGGATGCAGAATGATTTCATAATAGAATTATTTTGCCAATTGACTTAGAAGTCCCCGCAAACCATGTTCCCCAGACCCCCGCACTTGCTCCCCTGACCTTTGAAGCATTCATTTTATCCCGGAAACTTCTTTGCTTTTGGTCCAGTCCAATTGAGCTGACCTTCCATGTATTGAGTGTTGTCTTTCCCTTCACCCAAAGCAGTTCTTATCTACTGATTAATCAATAAAAAACCCTCTCCCACCCTCCCTCCCTCCCCCCCTTGTAACCACAAAAGTATGTGTTCTTCTCAGGTTTACTATTTCTCAAGATCTTATAATAGTGGTCTTATACAATATTTGTCCTTTTGCCTCTGACTAATTTCGCTCAGCATAATGCCTTCCAGGTTCCTCCACGTTATGAAATGTTTCAGAGATTCGTCACTGTTCTTTATCGATGCGTAGTATTCCATTGTGTGAATATACCACAATTTATTTACCCATTCATCCGTTGATGGACACCTTGGTTGCTTCCAACTTTTTGCTATTGTAAACAGAGCTGCGATGAACATGGGTGTGCATATATCTGTTTGTATGAAGGCTCTTGTATCTCTAGGGTTTATTCCTATGAGTGGGATTTCTGGGTTGTATGGTAGTTCTATTTCTAACTGTTTAAGATAACGCCAGACAGATTTCCAAAGTGGTTGTACCATTTTACATTCCCACCAGCAGTGTATGAGAGTTCCAACCTCTCCGCAGCCTCTCCAACATTTATTATTTTGTGTTTTTTGGATTAATGCCAGCCTTGCTGGTGTGAGATGGAATCTCATCGTAGTTTTAATTTGCATTTCTCTAATGGCTAATGATCGAGAGCATTTTCTCATGTATCTGTTGGCTGCCTGAATATCTTCTTTAGTGAAATGTGTGTTCATATCCTTTGCCCACTTTTTGATTGGGTTGTTTGTCTTTTTGTGGTTGAGTTTTGACAGAATCATGTGCTACACTTAATCTTTTGTTAAAGAGATTAAGACTGTGACTGATGGATTTAACCAACTACCACAGCAGAAAACCCATCATCTTAGACTGAAGGGAACAGAGAAAGAATGAAAGGAAAGAGAGCTGTCTGCCTCCTGGAATTCTAGAGGCAGGAATCAGGCCAAAGGTGCTATGCCTGTTGTCCTCCAAGAAAAGAAAAAGGCCTTCCTTGGAGCAGTACAGAGACTGGCAGAACTGTTGGAAGAAGCATGAGAAGTGGGGACTTCTTGGTTTCAAAGGGTGGGGTGACAGTCTCTGGGATTTCAAAGAGTTGCACCACAGCCTCCTAGGTTTCAAAGAGTCAAATCTTCACCAAGTTGGTTCTAGAGTGTGGGATCACTGTTAAGGTATGCCAGGGGAATGGAGCCACTGCCCAAAGCTGAGGGAGTGATGCTGCCATGCCCAAGGGGCAGAAGAATTTGGCCTGACAAGTCGAGGAAGTGGGGCCGTTGCTCAGATGGATTAGCAGAATGGGGCCTCCCAAAGCCAAGGGAGCATAGTAACCATCCTAGTGGGCCTGGAAGACAGAGCTGAAGACCAAGGCTGAGGGGCCTCCACCTAGGATACAGAGAACATGGACAACACTCACATTATGGAGGGCAGGGCCATTGTCTAGATGGTCTCAGAGAAGAACAAATTACTTTCAAGTCTTGAGAGCTAATGTAATTTATTCTGGTGGGTTTTGAACTTGTTTCTTGCCTATTATCCCTTATTTCCCTCCAATTTCTCCCACTTGACTTGGAAATGTCTACCTTGTGCCTGTTACATCATCGTACTTTGGAAACAGGTAACTTGTAGTCTAGATTTCACAGGTTCACAGATGGAAGAAGGATTTTGCCCCAGGACAGAATACGCCTAAAGTCTAACCCATATTTGATCTAGATGATTCAGAAGATGAGATTTTGGACTTGGAGTTGATTTAAGACTTTTGCAATGATATGATGGAGTCAATGTGTTTTACACGTGTCAAGGACCTGAATTTTTGGGACCAGAGGGTGGAATGTTACGGATTGAACTGTGGTCCCCCAAAATATGTGCTATAAATCCTAACCTTTGCCTGTAGTTATAATCTCATTTGTGAACTGATTGTGTCTTTTATGTTAATGAGGCAGATTAAGTTATGCTTATCATGTAAATGAGGCAGGAATAGGGTGTATCTTGAAACAATCTCTTTTGAGACATAAAACAGTTTAAATAAGCAGATGACAGAAGCAGAGATTGAGGAAGAGAGATGCCAAGTCACGTGAAGATCACCCAGGAGCACAAGCTCAATGAGACAAGAAACTTCTTCTGAGCCAACAGAGACAGAAAGTTTTCCCCTAGAGCCAGCACCCTGAATTCAGACTTCTAGCCTCCTAAACTCCTAAATTTCTGTTTGTTAAAGCCAGCCACTTGTAGTATTTCTGTTACAGCAGCACTAGGTAATTAAGAATATATACATATATATATATATATACACATTTGTTGTTGCTGCTATTAGTTGCCATCGAGTCTTCTCCAACTCATGGTGACCACATATATAACAGAATAAAATGTTGCCCAGACCTGCATCTCCTTCATGATCGTTGTATGTTCAAATCCATTGTTTCAATTATACGTATGTGTGTGTGTGTTTATATACGTATGTATGCATGTATCAACGACTGATACATATATCAATGACTGACACACTTATCAATGGCCGATACATCGATGACTGATTTATAATGAATGCCCAAAGAAACTAGCATTAGGGTGGGTGCATCTCTACCAAGGGGGGGGGGGACGCTCGGGAAATCAATCACATGTTCCAACAGAAGCTGCTTTGGTGCCAAGCTCAGAAAAAGACCACTAGCTCGTAGAACACACAGCAGAGGCGCACCTTGCCAATTCTTTAAGGAAAGCCAATGGTTAATGTTCTCACTCAAGGAACACAGAAGACAAGCTATAGTATCTGCACTTATTTTTCCTTAAATACATTTTTAAAGATTGTTGCATGGATGAGATACAAGCTGATAGCACCATAATTGAGTATAATTTTTGTACAAGTCATTCAAATCTCACTCAAAGAATTTTTGGTATACGTATTTTGGTAGAATGAACTAAAACAATATGATTCTTTCAGCTCTAGCTACTCGAACTACATAAACCTAAACCAAAAACCAAACCTGTTGTCGTCGAGTCGATTCCGACTCATTGCGACCCTACAGGACAGAGCAGAATGCCCCATAGGGTTTCCAAGGAGTGCCTGGTGGATTCGAACTGTCGACCTTTTGGTTAGTAGTCGTAGCTCTTAATTACTACACCACCGGGGTTTCCAATTAACTACATAGTGACAAATAAATAAAAACACACAAAAAATTAAGTAAAAATGACATTACATATTTAAATTACATACAAAAAAGTGGCATTGAAGGCATAGAAATTACAGTCTAAAGAGAAACCTATATTTTTTTCATACATCTATTTTTTTCAGGTTGTCAGTATTTAAATGGTCTGCCCTTACTGAAATATCATGGCAGAAAAAAAGACCAGTTACATGGACATATGATAATTCTCTTAATTTTCTTTTGTAATTTAAGTCAGTTTGACCTAATCTAGTTGAAGAATGGATTGGTAAAACTCCACTTTGACATTCTGGATTGCCAATGTGAAAAAAGGCATTCTCCTATTTAGGAGGAAGAAGAGTAAAAGGAAGAGAAAGTAAGAAGAAAGAACATTTAGCGTAGCCTATCATTTATCATTTATAACTGAAAAGATAAAATGGTCAATAGAAACTGTATCCAGTTTTACCATATGCCTCTCCTCTCTCCTTGACTTTGTCTTTTTATTTTTACCTGGATAGAATAAAACTCACACCCAGAGCTGCGTAACTCTAAGTAGCTGGAGAAGTCTGTGATAGCATTTATTTGGTAGCATGAAGTTAAAAAGAAATTTGGCAGTTTCTAATTAATCTAACCAATGCAACTAGCTATACTTTCTGACTTGTATTACTAACCAGACTGGTTATTATAGCAGATTTTAAAAACAACCCAGAATCACCAAATCTCTGCTTTGTGTGTATAGACACGGGCTTGGTTCCCTGTCTAACTGAGACCATTATTTTCCATTGCAAACCTCCTGCAACCAAAGAAACTGCCTCCCACAGCATGTTTTAACAGAGTCTCTTGAGTAGCCAAACTCCTCTCTCCTTTGAGGCAGCACCACCCAGAACTCTAAGCACTGCCCATTTGTCAAGATCCCAGCGGATCCGTACAGTGTAAATGCTAAGACTATAAAGTGAGTTGATGGTACAATTTAAGTACAAAGCATTGTTATCATGCCAGTGTAGCTTTGTTTTGTTCCTAAGCTGAAAAGCCTCAGTATCATCATTCATTCTGACTGCAATAATAAGTACTTTGTATTTCAATTGCTAGAAAAATAAAGAATGATTTGAGCATATCCTTTCAAATCCAGCAGTGAATACTGCTTTGAAAATAGTCTTTCCAAATACTTGAGCCTCTCTCCTCCTCTCCTTCCCAACTGCTCCTGCTGCGGTTGTTGCTCTCATCTCCCTCCACTGCACAACCACAGCCTTCCACTTGCCTGCCTGCTGCCAGGCCAGGGGACACAGACGGCTGTCCAACTGGCCAAAAGAGTCACAGCAGCTTGTCTTGTTTGGGCCACGCAGTACTGGCTGAGGAGTTGCCTATTACACAAGGACAGAAGTGTAGGCTCTGAGGCCACCATCTTTTCTCATTTGCTCCCCAACACTGGGAGGGAGACTCCAGCAGCAAGGGGAGGACAAACCCATGTTGGGGTGTGGATATGGCTGAGCACAGGCATGGCCCCAGGGGCGAGGGGAAGGGAAGGAGCTGTAAGGTGACCAGCACCCCAGCAACGCTTGATGTCACTCAAGTGCACAGATGACTGATTTTTGAAGTGTTGTTGAATTTACTATCAACAGTAAACGGTAATTTTTTTTTTTTTAATTTCTCTAAATTTGACTTTGGATTCTGTTTACTAGTACAAAATATGAAAGTTTTGAAATACTTGTTACTTCTCAACAGGACAAAAGAAAATTATAGATGGACAAGGAAAAGAGAAAGAATTTTATACTCTTTAAAATATGTCTATTATGGAACCCCCATGACCTGTCTGCCCGTTTTTCTTACTGTGGTGGCTGGCGTGTTGCTATAATGCTAAAGCTATGCCACTCATGGTGGATAGGTTTTAGTGGAACTTGCTGACTAAGATTAGGAAGAGAGACCTGGTGATTTACTTTTGAAAATCAGCTAATGAAAACCCTATGGATCACAACAGAACACTGTCTCACACAGTGCTGGAAGATGAGCCCCCTAGGTTGGAAGGCACTGAAAACATACAGTGGCCACAACAATGAACTCAAGCGCACCAACAATCATGAAGATGGTGCAGGACAGCAACTAACAATAACAACATGCTAACATGAAGTTACCTGCTATGTTTTAACAAAAGAAAAACTGGATTTAATGTCACTCGGGGACCTATGGGGAGGACTAGGGCAAGTTGATAAGAGGTTGAGAAGGCAAAGGAATCAGAAGTGTTGTTTAAAAAAAAAGTGGTAAAGTGATGGATTATGGGAATCACTCTGGGAAAAACAGAAAGGAAGCCCATGAAGGCTGGGGAAAAATGGCAGGGTAGGCTTACTCTGTGAGGCAGTAAGAGAGTGATCTGAGGGCTGAAGGCCACAGAAGGGGATCCTGAAGTTTAGCCACAAGACACAAAAGAATTCCTGGAAATGAGAACATCCAAGGTAGAGATCCTATTACTGAAGGTCATGTAGCTGAGACCTGGGGTGGGAGACAGACTGTTCAGTGAACAGTGAAGTCTCCCTGGAAGTTGATGGCTCGTGTTAATTACCTGGAGAACATGAGGTAGGAAGAGGGATGGAAACAAAAAGGAAAAGTATGGCAAAGCTAGGTTCTCCCCACCTTCATTTGAGCCTGGGAACCACGGTCTGGAGGTACAGAGGACAGACTATTCTTCAAGTCCCCAAGCTTGTTCTTCCTTTTTCTTCTCAAAAAAAAAAAAAAAGTTTTGATGCAGTCATACTCAGACAGACATTTTCTCTGGTTTCTGCAAGCATTCTTCATGCTAATAAATTACTTAACTAAACTCAGAGAGCTTCTGCTGTTCTTTATCTTGCTTTACTTGGCCAAAATATCTGGGGAAATAGGAGTCTCTACAGTCTATTTCCCACCAGGGTCACGTAGGTGAAATACTATCACGCATGTCTTTGAGTGGAAAAGCAGGAAAGCAGAAAAGGCAGAGTAAGCAGTTATGGCAGGAGAGCGGCTGGCTATGCAGGGAGGTGAACAGGTTAGTGCCAAGATTCTGACGATGGGATTGACTGAAGACATTTACTGCCACGTGCTGTTCAAAGAGAGTCTATTATGCCAAGAGCGAGATCATTACTTCGGTTTTCATAGCTCCAACTTCGGCACCTGGTGGATTATAACACTTTAATTTTTGTACTTTAATTACCATAAACACCATAGTTAACACTTAAAAAAATATAAGCCGCAAAATGGCAGCAGACGGTCTACAGAATTTCTTCACAGATACGACAAAGCAAAAGGATTTTTCCTGCTTTCAATGATGGTTTTCTTTTGTTATTCCACAGCCCTATAAGGTCTTGCTATGTTCATCATGAGTCGGAACTGACTGGATGGCAACTAACAACAACAACAACGTTTATTTGACTGATGAAACAATGAAGCTTTTAAACTTCTACATCAAGAAATAGAAGAGACACCATAAAAGAAACACATTATTATGGCCCTGAACATCTGCGCTGAGGAATATGCCAGCTCAAAAATTGTTTTGTTTCAACTGGGACTAGCAGAGAGGATTGCCATCTGGGAACGGAAACAAAGATGAAACTTGGGCCTCTGCCCTTGGTGTTCCTGTGAACGGACTCCCCTTAACACTTCAAATACCAGTCTCCAACGATGACCCTGGGCTTCATGCCCCCGCAAAAGCCTGACCTTATTCATTTGACTTCAGCTTTGAGAAGGCGATGTCGAGAGTGGCACGCTCTCACCCGAAGAATCTGCATCCTGTAATTAATTCTCAGGCTGCTGTTATTTGTAAAGTAGATAATTCTTATTTACCTCGCTGTCGTTTTTAAAGGATAATCTTCTATGAAATTACTCTAAGAGATAAAACTCAAATGATTTCGCCCATTAACTTCCAACTAAGAAAAAAATATGTGTATGGATATGCATATTTTAATATGGCTAATTGGGTCTAGACTAAAAGAAAATCTGGATTTGGATTGGGTTTCTTGCTATCTTCTATTCCAGCAGAATTGCTACTGTTATTATTTACTATTTTACAGTTGGTCGAACAGATAGTAAAGAGAAAAATTCTGGATTAGGTTGGAAACAGCACACTTTTCTTGCGCTTGAAGCAGATTCAGGAACTCAACCCATGCTTTATTGCTCCTCTTAAATTATTAGAATCTTCATTAGTACATGAAGAAACTGGGATACAGAAAATTTAAAAATATGAATGTCACATTGCTCTGTGTTAGGACCAGGACTCAAAATGAAGCCTTCTTAAACTGAATGCATGTCTGGTTGCCCCCATGAAGAGCTGCCTCCCTTGCCCCGAGACCAGAAGAACTGGATGATGTCCAGCTACCATTACTGAATGTTTTGATCAAAGATTTTATAGAAGAATTCTGATCAAAAAAGGGAAAAATGTGGAACAGAATTTCAAATTCTCAATGGAATCCAGACTTTCTGGAGCCACTGAGGCTGAATGAGCGCCTGAAAATACTACTCTGGGATAAGCTTTAAGCTTTAAGCTTTAAACCTTAAACCAAAACTGTCCCTTGAAGTCTTCTTTCAATCAAAAAAGAGCTTATTTTAATTACTAAAGCATGTCTGCTTTGAGCACTGTGGCCTTTTAAAGAATTGTCTATGTGACATCAAATTAAAAACAGCAATTCAAAAGACTGGACAGAAAGGTTAGGGGGCAGTGAATTAAAGATAATGGTGGTGGAAGAACATAGAAAAGGATAGCGAGAATGGCAGCACAGCTTAAAGAATGTAATCAATGTCACTGAACTGTCCATATAGAAATTGTTGAAATGGTGCATCTTTGGCTGTGAATACTTTTAACCAAAAAAAAAAAAGAATTTTTTTTTTTTCAAAAATCAAGCCTTCTTTATAGTAAAGATAAAACGAGCTAATCCATAGAAGAACTAAGTAAATATTAGTGCATATTAGTCTTGAGATGATTAAATGAGGTAGTTATGTGAATGTATTCTTCAATACGAATAAGTATTAGAGATTAGTGGGACATTTCCCTGATTTCCTTTTTCAGTTCTTTATCTGAGTCCCCAAAATAATATATAAGCCTAAAATATTAGAAACCATTTATGATGATGTTAACCTCTTCCATGTTATGTTTGCCTTAGTTTAGAAACAAATCGACCAAAAGCTATTCTGTCACTTTTATGGACATCACAGACAGCAAACAAAATATAAACACATGACAACTCTCGAGAAAGGGGCGGAAACCTGTTCCTTGAAGTCTATAAATTTATTATATCAGCTAAAAATATTGTGCTTATCTAGTTTCCCTGCTTCCTTCCTTGCTCCCCTGAAGTCTATTCTCAGCAGCTGCCAGAATGATCTTTTGAAAACTTCAGTCAGATCACATCATTCCTGTAGTTAGAACGCCCCATCTCACTCAGGGTAAAAGCCAGAGTCTGTGCAGTGTGGCCCACAAGCCCTACTTGATCTACCCATTCATCCTCTGTTCTCTTTCCTTTGCCAGGCACATTCTGCTCGGGTTTGCTCCCTCACCTCCTTCAGGGCCCTGCTCAAACCAGACTCATGGCAACCGTGTGTGTGTCAGGGTAGAACTGTGCTCCATAGGGTGTTTTCAATGGCTGAGTTTTCAGAAGTAGATCAGCAGGCCTTTCTTCGAGGTGCCTCTGGGTGGACTCGAACCACCAACCTTTCAGTTAGCAGCCAAGTGGTTAACCATTTGACCCATTCAGAACTCCTTTAGGGCCCTGGTTGAGGGTCCCCTAATTTATGAGGCCTTTCTTTTTTTTTTTTCATGACTGACTTATTTTAAATAACTGCACTTTTCCACCCTTGGCTACTACAGTGTCAACTCCCTGAGCCCTGGAAATTTAATCTGTCTTTTTCACTGTGGAGTCTCCAGTCCCACATTAGTACTCAGAATGTGATAGGTATTCAATATGCTTGTCAATAAATAAGAGTGCAAACCAATATGTGGATAACTTACAATATCTGAGAGATGATTTTATGAAACGCTTTGCTGGTATCTAAGCTAGCACTAGGCCCTCAGAAAGTTCTCCCTGAAATGCCTCCTAACTTAAATACCTAATACCAAGAACTGTATGAAGCAATGTTTCTTAAAGAACAATATGCACTCATTAATAAGAATTATTGATTTTTAATGATATTTTAAGTATAATAGTCAAGAAAAAAAAAAAAACCCTGTTGCTGTTGGGTCATTTCCAACCCATAGCAACCCTGTAGGACAGAGAAGAACTGCCCCATAAGGTTTCCAAGGAGCTGCTGGTGGATTTGAACTGTCAACCTTCTGGTTAGCAGCTGTATCACTTAACCACTGCGCCACCAAAAAATCACGTCAAGACAAAATTTAGTGCCATTAACCCTTTGGTCTCTTGGTAGAAAATGAAACATGGACAGGAAGCACGAATATGTACATAAATAATTTTTTTTTTTTTTAACGCAGGAGAAGAGTCCAAATCGTGTCTTCAAGATATTTCCTAAAGAGAACCCTCTTTAGGAAATATCCTTTTTTTACTTCAAGAAAGTCAGTGCTGTAAAAAAAATCACTTCTTCCCTTTAATATACAATTGCCTAAGAATCAAGAAAAGGTGTTTCTTGAGTATTTAAGAAAATGGCTGCATAATGCAGATGATGTGGATATGAATACTCAACAGTTTCTCTGAGGCAGTTAAAAGAATGAATGAAGAAGTTACAATAATGTTTTAAAAAACTTATGTGGAATATTAACAAAATTTCTATCTGAAATTTGATTTTACTTTTTTTTTCCCAAGTAGGATGATCCCATTTCTAGTTTCGTTTTTTTTTTTTTTTTTTTAATTTTTTAATTGATCTTTAAACTCTTATTCCTAGGCCTTCAGAGTTCAGTGGAGAAGCAGTATTGAGCTGGCATGTCTGTGCTGTCAGACAGACATGGGTTCGAATCCTGCCTCCTCTTCCATGACTGGCCAAGTCTCCCGGGTTCTCAGTGTCTCTGCCTCCTGGACTGTGAAGTGAGTACATCAGCAACATCCACACCACACAGACCGCTGCGAGGACAGACAGTGAGATGCAGAGAAGCATCTGGCACTTTTCAGAATTTAAGAAATACATGCTCTTTAAAACCCTCCTGGAACTTTCAAAATGGTGTTTTGCATATTCAACACCCTTTCTTAAGCGGCTGACCAGGAGCTAGCCAGACACTCAACCCTGTTTAAAGACAGAGGAATCCCAATCTACTGGGTAAGGTACAGATTCTTGTCCTCTCTAGGATGGGAGCCTACAGAGTTCAAAGCGCTTGTCTCCCAGAACAAGGACTACCTCATGATAAATGCTCTGTTGCAGAAAATGAGTGATCTCTAAGCCTAATCTATTTCTCCTGCAAGTTTGGCATAAACTCTTTGACTGCCTTTCTCCATAAGCTCCCATTCGTTTCTTGTAGGGACCTAGTGGGTACACACACAACTCACGGTTTCATTTGTAGAAGTCTACAACTTAATAAAACAGCCCTGCTGGATTTTATGTTTTTTAAATAAACTGTACTTAATCTAAAATTCATTTAATTTAGTGATAATCTTTTACAAGCCACAACCTGTTTCTTTGTGAGTAAATATTTAAACCAGCTTATTGGCTTTAAATGTCTAAAAGAGACTGAAGATTTAAAAAAAAAAAAAAAAAGTTACATTTATAGCTAACTGGGTAATAATCAATTGCTACCAGTTCCCAGAGGTCCTGATCAAAGTAGCATGGTCTCCTCGGAGCCTTCAGCCCAGCATGCTAGTGCCCTCCCCATGACAGTCACAGGCAAACCAGAGCTCTCAAAGCATCCCAGATAAGAGACAGGACAGCTTAGTAGTGGGCGAAGGCATTCAAACCTTCCCTTTTTCTCTATTTTTTACTTGTAATAGACAAAGTTAAAAACAAAAACCAAAGTTAAAACCAATAATGTTGATTCTGACTTATAATGAACCTATAAGATGAGGCAGAACTGCCCAATAGGGTTTCCAAGGCTTTACAGAAGCAGACTGCCACATCTTTCTCCCGCAGATCAGGTAATGGATTCAAGTTGCTGACCTTTTGGTTAGCAGCAGAGTGCTTTGACCACTGTGCCACCAAGGCTCCTTAAAAATACATAATACATATAATAAAAACCAAAAACCAAACTTGTTGCAGTTGAGTTGATTCCAATACAGACCCTACAGGACAGAGTAGAAATGCCCCATGGGGTTTTCTAGGAACCCTGGTGACACAGTGGTTAAAGTGCTCGGCTGTTAACCAAAAGGTCATCGATTGGAACCCACCAGCCACTCTGCAAAAGAAAGATGTGGCAGTCTGCTTCCCTAAAGATTACAGCCTTGGAAACCTTACGGGGTAGATCTACTCTGTCTTGTAGGATTGCTATGAGTCAGAATCAACTCAGTGGCAACGGGTTTGGTTTTTGGTCTTTAATCTTCACTGAAGCAAATTGCCAGGTCTTTCTCCAGTGGAGCGGCTAGTGGGTTTGAATCACTGACCTTTTGGCTTGACCACAGCACCCCAGGGCTCCTTACACACATAACACAGATTTAAAAAAAGGTAGATACTAGAAGAAGAGCAGCGAGCTTTAGACAATAGAAGGAAGAAAAGAAGGAGCAATATAACCTTAAGCCAGCAAATAAATTAGGAAATAATAGAGGGGGGTTTCTATTTCAAATGTCAGGGTTGAGGGCTGGCTTCATAATCTGTCTCCTGCAAGCCTTCGGCTGTTTTGTTCCTGCTGAGTTTTCTTTGATCTTATTATCCCATTCCCTGAAGGTGCTGTTAAGTAGGAAAGAGTTAAATGTTTAAACCCCTCTGTAGGAAGCTCCCATTCTCTACTGCATTTAGTTTAAAACGTATAGTAGACTCATCCGTTCCTCAAACAATCCTCAAAGCTAGGCTCCAAAAACAGAGCCCACGCCAGCAATTACAAGCAGCCTGAAGACCACAGACCACTTGAAAGCTCTCAGGAAACTGATCCCTTAATTACCACCTATCTGCTCTGTGGACCTGTCCCCAGGGGATCCAGTAAGTCCTCTGGGAATCAGGCCATTGAATATTAGCTGACTCACCAAGAAGAACTCAGCTGCTGAAAAGGGAAACAAAGCAAAACAAAACAACATCTGTCCATACAACATACTGTTACTAAAGCCAATGTAAAAGGCTTTTGGATTGCCTGCATCTCCTTTGTGTCTCATCGTATAGTTCCTTCAGCCTTATTCCAGGGTGAAGAATGCTAGGTGCTGGGAGAACGCTGTTGTGGTTGGCTGACATTGAGTCGCCCCTGACTCATGGCAACCCCAGGCACAAGTGAGCAAAAGGCTGCCTGGTCCTGTGCCATCTGCATGATGGGTTGTGGATCAGACCACGTGCTCCACAGGGTTTTCACTGGCTCATTTTTGAAGTAGATGGCTAGGTCCTTCCTAGTCTTAGTCTGGGAGCTCCATGGAAATCTGTTCAGCACCGCAGTAACACGCAAGCCTCCACTGACAGGTGGTGGGTGCAAATGAGGTACACTGGCCAGGAATGGAACCCAGGTCTCCCCCCAGGAAGGAAAGAATTCTACCACTGAACTACCGCTGCCCCTGTGCTGGGAGAATACCAGGCACTGATTTCTGAGTCTCAGAAGCTGAGCTGGCTAGAATATTCAGATAAAAGCAGAAGTTCACTTGTAATTCACCTCAAAGAACTTGCTTCACTATCCTTTTTCCTCCTTTAAGTAAAACCTGAAACCCCATTTGAGATTGATTTCAAACTATTCCCAATTTATTTCCTGTAAAATCTGTTTCTGTTTTCATTAAAAGAGCTGCTTATCAGGCACTCTTCCTTTAAAGTATTTTACCAAATGACAAAGGTATCAGCGCCCCTGGACATAAAAACTGCACTTGTGAGAATTAATCTGTTGGCGCACAAATGTGAAAAGCATCCTGCCTGAGAAGTGAGCAGCAGCTCTGTGTGCAATCCCAAAAGTCAGAAACAGCCTGAGGAGAGTACCTGTATGATACTTTACTCATTAATGTCATTAAAATAATGCTTTGAATTATACATGAAAAAATATTTATATCTTAAGTGGGAAAAGGATACAAAGTAGCACATACAGAGTAATTACATCTACTGGCAGTCCCTGGATCACAAAGGAGTTCCTTTCCTAAATCTGTCTTTAGGTTGAATTTGTACCTAAGTCAGAACAGTTAGGTATGGTTCGTATCTAACATCAGTTAGTCAAACATTTGTCTTAGTATATAGTACATAGTATATCTTTTTATGCATAGAAAAAATTAAAGCGTTTCCAGATACACTAAAACATCTTTAGCATAATAATACAGTAATAATAATAATGTTTTAATGCATGTTGCAAAGTAGCGTCCATTTGTTATTTCAAACCATTTTGTATGTACCTCGAATTTTGAATATACAAGGCTTTTAAAAAGGCTTTAGAGGTCTTAAAAAAAAATTTTTTTTTAACTATGGTTTTTTTTTTTTTTTTTAACTATGGGTTGTACTTAAGTTGGACATTTGTAATCTGGGACTGCTTGTATTTAAAAAATCAGTGCTATAAATAGAAAAAAAGATTGGAAAGAAAATCACCAAAATACTACGTTTTATTTAGGGGACTACTGGTGCCCCCCCCTTTTTTTTTTTACTAAACTGTAAACATCTTTAATGACCAAATACTACTTTCAAAAGTTTATTTTTAAATTACTTTTATTCATTATTTAGAAGGTACTTGATTTTAAACTTCTTAGGGGAAATAATGCCTTTTTTAATAATCCAATTTATTACTTATGATTTATTACTTACTGTTAACTGTTTTCTGATAGGATCAAGCTGAGTAAAATTCCTAAACTGTTGCCGATCAGTGTAGCTCTTAGCTTTTCTTTCCCCAGCACAAACTGACCTCTGATCGCCTCTCTCTGTAGAATCACGTGGCTTGTTTTACAAAGCCCCCGAGGACAAGGCAAACCGAGGTTAAACATACTGAAGTAACACTGTACTCTGGTGAAAACCGCTTCAAATTTTTTCAAAATCAGTTTGTTTCAACCACAGTGTTTGTTCGAAATAAAGTAAACATTGCTAAGAGAAATCATACAGAATCTGCACTTCTTATCAGACCTCGGGCAGGATATAAAAAAAAAAAAGGGCAGGATATAGTTCTTCTAAAATGTCTTGTGTATTTCTATTTCTTCTTCATGTCATGTAATCAATGGGCCCACACTCTTCAGAAGTAAACACACAATGAGGAGTGCAAGCCTGAGGCAGTGGTTTCTGTATAAAGGGTGCCTTTTATCTGCAATTTACAGTAATGTCTCTAATCAACCCTATGCTCCATGCCCAAGGAGCCATTCTCACAAATTAATGTCATTAGAGACCTGACAAAGAGGTTAGAAATGGACTAATAACCGATCATCATCACAAATTCTTCATTATTTAGGGGCTGAGGAAGGGGCCTGGGTGGTGCAAACAGCTAATGCACTCGACTGCTAACCCAGAGGTGCTTTGACGGCTAAGATTGTGTGTCCACTGGGCTGGGCCTTGATTCTCAGTGTTTTGGCAGTTGTATAATGTGGTCACTTTCCTGCTGGAATTTGATACGAGATCACCCCCATGATGGAATCTGCTGAGTGGTACCAGAAGGAGTGGGACCTGTGGCAGCTCACCACCCCCCTCAGCTTTCATCTCTCCGCCTTCCGCCACCTACTTCCTTCCTGGTCGCCTTGCAAAGGTTGTTGGCTTGTTCTGGATCAGAAGCTGTCTCTTGTCTGACCTCTGGCTCTTGGGACTTGAGCTAGCAGTTTACTTGTCCATCTTGGGATTCGCCGATCTTCACGGCCTGCGAGCAAGAGTCCTTCTCCCCGACCTGCCTGTCTTGGGTTCACCAGCCCCTGCAGCTAAGTGACTCAGAAGAAACCTTGTGGTCTTGCCTGCCGACCTTGGGGATTCCTCAACCGTCACAACCTGTGAGCGGGATCCCTGGTCTCCAACCTGCTCATCTTGGGTTCACCAGCTTCTGTGGGTCCGTGAATCGGGAAAGGATTCTGTCCTGATCCAAGGACTTGGGATGTTCCAACCCCTACAATCGTGTCACCTGTTTCCTTAATAGAAATCGCTTTCTATATATTTATATGCATTACTGGTTTTGTTTCTCTAGAGAACCCAGCCTAAGACAGGTGCCTTAGAAGAAAGCCTGGTGATCTACTTCCAAAAAATCAGCCATTGAAAATCCTACTGAGTTCTACTCTGACACACATGGGGTTGCCATGAGTCGGGGTCAACTTGTCAGCAAGTGGTACTATTTACACTAACAGGACAAGGCCGGGCCAAGATTTGAACTCAAAACTTCTGACAGTAGGTCCCATCCAGTTTTCTACTCTGCTCTACTGCCTCTGTTAAACACCAAGTTTTTGAGGTTCTTTTCAAGACTGGGCTTTTTATAGTTGTACTGATGCAAATACAGAGTAAAGAGTTGTGAGGGACAGAAACTTCTTTGTAGTTTTTGAAATAATTTTGCAGGAAATACAGGTGTACTCTACAAAGACGAGGAAAACTTACATTTGGACAGTCATGATTACAAATATCAGCTGTAGAGGATTTATTTTTTTTATGATGCCTGAGTTTTAACCAGTCCCCCATTTACTGTGGCACACTCCACACGCGGTGCTGTTTAAACCACTGCATCTGCGGAACGCCACCCTCCAGGGCTGTCCTGGGCCATTTATCAGACAGCACTCCCCAGGACAGGCTAGGAGACACAATCTAAGCACCCAAAAAGCATAGCATTGCAGAAGGAGCAAGGAAGGGAGTCAAGATATTTGAAACCCTGCTGGTTGCCAGATGCTGTGATAGGCAATTTACATATATTAACTCATTTACTAAGGTGCCCTGGTGACACGATAGTTAAAGTGCTCAGCTGCTAACTGAAAGGTTGGCAGTTCAAACCCACCAGTCACTTAGCTGGAGTAAAGATCTGGCGATCTCCTGTAGCCTAGGAAACCCTGTGGTGCAGTTCTATTCTGTCCTACAGGGTTGCTATGCGTCAGAATCGACTTGACAGCAACAGGTATCAGCCCATTTTACAGAGGGAGAAACCTAGCCAAGGGGAATTAAGTAACTTGTCAAAGTCACACCAACCACAAGCCAGTCTGGGTGCAACTGTGGAGAGCTGACAGAAACTTGGGAAGTTTTCAACCTTGTATTTTCTGTTGTTTGCTTTGTTTTCTCTTAAGTTTAGTTTGCTTCAGGTATTATATAAGAAAACTATTTGTGCTCATTTAAACTTAATCTTGTGTTATTAGCACTTAGATAGCTATCCTTAAAAAAATATGTTTATAGCTTGTATATTATTGTTGTTGTTGGGTGCCATCGAGTCGATTCCAACTCAGACTGCCCCTACAAGACTGAACAGAACTGCCCCCTAGTTCCTTAGGTTGTAATCTTTATGAGACCAGATGGACAGGTCTTTTCTCCCATGGAGCTGCTGGTGGGTTTGAACCAGGGCTTCCTATAGCTTGTTACAGGCTACACATTTTGGGTATAACTTAATTATGCCTAGGGGGCAATCTCTGAGGTGGTCAGTGTGGACTTTGCAGCAAAGGTTTCTAGAGATGGTCATATGAGAAGCAGACCAATATTTCCCTAAGATCACAAACTTCAGCGGGACCCTTGACACAACTGGAGCCCCCCACAGCTTTCTCGAATCAACTTTCCCTCCACTGTCAGGAGGACCTCAAACATCTGCGCTCCTCCAGCCTCCGACTTCTTCGGCTCCTGCCTCACTCTTGGCAGAGCACCTTCTTCCTCCTTCACAGACAGAGCAGCCCTGTAAGCATTCTGCCAGCCACCCCCCCCCCCGCCAGCAAACATGTGCACGTGCGTTCCTTTGCCCTGTCCTCCTCTCCTCCCCTCTGCTCACAGCAGGGACCTCGCCCTCCTCCATCTGAGGCCAAGCCCGCTACCTCTGCTTTGGGGGTCCTTCCTCAGCTGCTTCTCAGGGGCCTGAGGTTACTGACTACTCTTTTGTTCTCTCCTATAAAATAGCCAACCTCTCTCAACTGGATCCTTCCCTTCAGCCTTCAAACATGCAGATGAGTCTCTCAACTAAAAAAGAAACTAAAGCAAAAGCCCTCTCCGGTCCACACATCTCCTCCAGCCACCGCCCTACTACTTCTTCACAGGCAAACATCACACAGAGCTGTCTGCAACTGCAGTCCCCACTCCCCTTCCCATCTCATTGCGTTACCAACGAAAACAGCTCTTGTTAACGTCATCTATGGCCTCCACAGGGCTAAATCATCCAGAGGGTGTTTCCAGTGACAATTGCAAACAGCATGTCACCTTCACCACGGCAAACTGTATCCACCACACATGACAACCCCCTCTCCTGATTTTCTGCCCAGTTCTCTGGGCCCTCTTTTTCTTCTTTCCAGGCTCATCCTCCTCTCTATGATTCTTTAGATCACAGCTCAAAAGTCACTGGCGCAGGAAAGCCTTCCTTAATGTCAACATCCCTCTGTCATTTACCCACTCTCCTTTCTTAGAGTACCCTGTAGCCTTTCCACCCTAGGACTGATCATACGATCACAGTTTGCATGTATTTGAACACTGTTTTCACCTGCGTAATTATTTGACAGGTGTCCTGCGTGGCGCAAATGATGAAGCATTTGACTACTAACCTAAAGGTTGGAGGTTCAAGCCCATCCAGAGGTGCCTTGGAAGAAAGGCCTGGAGATATGCTGAAAATCCTACGATGCACAGTTCTACTCTGACGTACATGGGGCCGCCATGAGTCAGAATCAACACAACAGCAATGAGTTCGGTTTGGGCTAGTTATCTGACAAGTTTCCCACCCACTGGAGCTCTGTGAAGGAAAGCCTGAAATCTAGTTTATCTCCACGGGGTCCCCACGGGCCCAGTCCTGTGTCTAGAATCAGTGGGCACCTACATATGTGTTAAATGGGTAAATGCAAAAGGCTCTGCTCACCAGATGATGGAATCTGACTAGACCACTCAGATTCTTTCCTTTGGGAGGGTGAACAGGAAAGCACAGACCAGAACAGACAGTGGGAAGTGTGGGGAGAACCAGTACGAGTACCAGTTGCCATGGAGTTGACCCCAGTTCTTTGCGACCCCACGGGTGTCAGAGTAGAACTGTGCTCTGTAGGGTTTTCAATGGCTGATTTTTCAGAAGTGGATTGCCAGAACTTTCTTCTGAGATGCCTCTAGGTAGACTTAAACCCCCCAACCTTCCTGTTAGCAGCCGAGAGTGTTAACCATTTGCCCCACGCAGGGATTCCATGGCGAGACCTAAAATGGCGAGAACTAGAAGAAAAAAGAGTCCCAAAGACTGAGAAAGCAGCTGTGTCACATGGATGGCAGAGGGCCAGGTGGGGCTCAGGGCCTCCTGCCAGAAAAGGGCCACAGCCTCCAGACTCCCAAGCTGCCTTGGATTCTGAGGAAGGGCTACTCTTGGATTCCAGGAAGTTCTGACCTCTCTTCCTACCAAGTGCATCCTTGAAATAAACCCCAATACTTGAGGTAGTGTGAGCAGTGTCACTGTCTTGTAGCTAAGAGTCTAAATAATATAAGAAGAGCTCCTTGGGGGAAAAACAATCACTGAAGAAGCAGCTCTTTGTGGATGAGTTAAAAAGCCAAAAGTAGAGAAGAAATGAAAACATAAGGCGCCTTACAAAATTTCCCCAAAAGACTTCAAGATCTCTTTCGAAGAGATTAATTATATTCTGGAATTATTCCCAAAAACTGTGCCAAAGGCAGCAAAGCTTTTCTT
Organism: Loxodonta africana; assembly: GCF_030014295.1. Taxonomy (NCBI): domain Eukaryota; kingdom Metazoa; phylum Chordata; class Mammalia; order Proboscidea; family Elephantidae; genus Loxodonta; species Loxodonta africana. Next base: position 24,739,750 of record NC_087364.1, read on the forward strand.
TACAGAGTTAAGGATTACTGCTCACAAAAGACCCCAGACTGTCTTGCTTTATGACTTGAAAAGTTATTAACTGTGTAAACTGCATTTCTCATATTGGCAAATAATTTATTTTTCTTTCCTTTCTAAAGTTTGATACACGAAAAAATGTATATATATATTAAACCAGTTAATTTTCATTTCAAAATTATAACTTACAAAGCACTTCATAAGACATTAAAAATTATTGGTGAAATCTATGCTCAAAGGCTAATTTATGGTGTCTAATTTTTTTTTTAAATTTTAGTCACAAATCCCTGGTGGTGCAGTGGTTAAAGCACTCAGTTGCTAACCAAAAGCTTGGTGGTTTTAACCCACCAGCCACTCCAAGGGAGAAACATGTGGCAGCCTGCTTCCATAAAGATTACAGCCTTGGAAACCCTATGGGGTAATTCTACTCTGTCCTATACGGTCACTATGAGTCAGAACTGCTGTTGGGTCGATTCCGACTCATACCGACCCCACAGGACAGAGCAGAACTGCCCTATAGGGTTTCCAAGGAGTGCCTGGTGGATTCGAACTGCTCACCTTTTGGTTAGCAGCTGTAGTTCTAAACCACTATGCCACCAGGGTTTCCACTTTGTATACAAGAGACATGAAATGTACGGGTGGGTTGTAAGCGGGAAGTTGTTGCATTTGCTACATCTGGTTCCGTCCGCTACATTCTGTTCTCCAATCGGGATTTCAAACTCTATTATAACCTATGGGACCAAGGACATACATGTGGTCATATGTTGCCCAAATGGACATTATGTGGCACATGACTGTATCCAAGAAAAAGGCAACATGTAGCCTATGATATTAGCCAATTAAGAGCAGATTAAATAGTTTGATTTTTCTTAAGAGACAGTAAAGTGGTAGAAAGAGCATAAAATTTGGAGTTAGATAGACTTGAGTTTGAATACTGTCTGTGCCATTTACCAGTCAACAATGGCAGTGTCTCTGGACTTACAGTTCTCATTGACAAAACTGGGAAAATGACAGGATTATAGAGAAAATTAATAAAACACATAAAGCACTTGTATTGTGACTAATACATAATGAACCAATAACCAACCCAATGCCGTTGAGTCCACTCTGATTCATAGCAACCCTAGAGGACAAAGCAGAACTGCCCCATAGGGTTTTCTAGGCTATAATCTTTACAGAAGCAGACTGCCACATCTTCCTCCTGCTGAGTGGCTGGTAGTTCAAACTGCCGGCCTTCCAGTTATGGGCCAAGAGCTTTAACCACCTCACCACCAGGGCTCCTTGAATATATAGGAGGCATACAAGATTGCATTTGTTAATTGCAATGATTTATTTGGCAAGTATTTACATATCATAAAAATGAGGGTCAATATACATTTCTATAAAAGTTAGAAAGGGTCTTAATTTTTTTGCTCTTCTATCTCTCCAAAAGAAAATTAGAAAGTAATGCCATTTGGTAAAGGGCACAATGGAATGGGCTTCACCATGCTATTCTTGGAAAGAGAAGTAGCATGTGATCTTACCAAATAATGCGAAAATTGTAATTAGTTCAGAGGGGACTTATGTCTTAGAAAGAAGCAAGAGGAGAGATTCCATGTGTTATGGACTGAACTGTGTCACCATAAAATATGTGGTGGCATTCTAACCCCTACGTCTGAAGATGTAATACCGTGGAGGAGGGTTTTCTTTGTTATGTTAATAAGGGCAATTCAATATAGGGTGTGTCCTAAACCTATTCACTTCTCTGGAGCTATAAACAGAGCAAGTCAGACACAAGAGCAAGCCCAGCTGGGGGGAAGATAGATGCCAGGTGAAGATTACAGAGGAACAAGGAATATCAGGGCTACAGAAGCTAAAAGACATAGGATCTTTCCCCAGAGATAAAAGAGAGAGAGCCTTTCCCTAGAGCCAGTGCCCTGAACTTGGACTTCTAGCCTCCAGAACTGTGAGAAAATAAATTCCTGTCCTTTAAAGCTAAAAAAAAATAAATAAATAAATAATTTTTTTTTTTTAAAGCTACCCCTTGTGACATTTGTGGTTAGGCTGCTAAAATACCGCTCACTGAAAATTATATTAAAACAACTCCTAAATATAATCACCTATATTACCAATGCCTGCAGAAGGCCTAAGCAACTCATGCATGGGATAAACCAGCTTCCCTCACTCTCCCTCCTGAAGACAGCAGCTCTGTGTTCCCTTAAGCCCAGCTGACCAGAGCCCTGCTCTGGCTCAGACAAGCATGCCTTAAGAATAAGAAGCTCCCTTGCTGGGAGGCTCTTGCTCATTCCCTTCCTGTCTCATCAACTTTGGGCTTCCATCAGGTTTGTGCTTAGGATGAAGAAGACTGAGGAGCCATTCTTCTTCCTATACAAAATCAGAGCAGGTTGATATTAACTTGTAACAAATACCTTTTTATATCTAAGGAAAAACTATGGGTCAAATATTAACTAGTGTGAATCTAAAGTGGAAATAGCCCAATTTTCTAATTCACAGTGGTACAATGAAGCATGCACATGAGTTATTGTTCTCATCTACTGGTTAAAGGAGAAACATGAATAAATAAATGAAATAACTAATATTCATTAGGGCAGGTGCTTCATCTACAGAAAGTTCTCTGGAAAGGCAGAGAAGCCACCACAGAACAGTATCTGGGGATTACGAAGGGAAAAGATTTATATGGGTTGGTGAGGGCAAAGGAGCCCTGGTCGTGCAAACAACTAATGCGCTCGGCTGCTAACCAAGATATTGTAGATTCAAGTCTACCCAGAGGTGCCTCGATCTACTGAAAAATCAGCCACCAAAAACTGTATGGAGCACAGTTCCATTCTCTGAAACACATGGGGTCACCATGAGTTGGGAGTTAACTCAATGGCCACTAGTTTTTGTTTTCTTTTTTTTTGGTGGGGTCTCAGAAACAAAGCCATTACGATGGAACGCATCTAATGAACTGCAGTTTCCTGAGTTATATATCTAGAATAAAAGGTAAGAACTAGAATGGACCACTGCAGAATGTCTGTATTTCACTGCGATTCAAACCAATGAGCACAGTTTGCTGACTGAAGCCCACAATAAAAGGGCTTCAGGTCCTTCTGGAAAGCTTGATCAAAGGGTGCATACTCTGTAGCCCCACAGCGGAGACAGATTCTACTCCATCTGCCAAATGAAGGAAGTTTTTTTTTTTTTTTTTTTTTTTAAGCCAAGAGTCCCATCTGCTTTTTGGGTAAAGTTCACTTACAGTGTGGCTCGTAAGGAGGAGGAGGATCTCCACAAGGTACACACTCCATGTCCTGGAAACCAACCAGCTTCGTCTTCCTATAAAATCTGGAAGATAAAGGAAAACAATCCTGTTAGTGCTTTCATCTAAGCTCACAGTTGAGCAAACAGATTTATGTCATAAATTATGGGCAGTCTCTATTAGCAGTTCTATGGTTTTAATAAAATGTACTTCAAAGTTTAAATATAATGTTGTTGTTGTTAGGTGCCATCAAGTCGGCTCCGAATCATGGTGACCCCACAGGTAACAGCATGAAACATTGCCTGGTCCTGTGCTTTCTTCACCATCATTGGTATGCTCCAGTGCATTTTTGCAGCCACTGTGTATTCTGAGTGCCTTCCAACCTAGAGGGCTTATCTTCCAGCACTATATCGGACAATATTCCATTGTAAATCATAGGGTTTTCCTTGGCTGCTTTTTGGAAGTGGATTGTCAGGCCTTTCTTCATAGCCTGTCTTAGTCTGGAAGCTCTGCTGAAACCTGTCCACCATAGGTGATCCTGCTGGTATCTGAAATACCAGTGATACAATGCCTCCAGCATTGTAGTATCTTATAAAGACACATTCTTGAAGAAGCCCAGCTAAGCATGCTGTGGGAACTTGATAAATACCAATTTCACTTAACACAACGTTGGTGATTTCACTCAGAGGACACTTTGTCTACATTGGGGTGGGGGTGTTGGTGAGGGAATATAAAATCAGTGATCTTTGGCTTTTCTACTGTAATTTAAACTACAAAACACCGTATAAATAAAGTGCTGTTGTTGCTGTTGTCAACTGCCATTGAGTCAATTCTGATTCATGGAGACCCCGAGTGTACAGAGTAGAACTGCTCCATCTAGAAACAATCACTATTATTGTTAGTTGCTGTTGATTCTGAATTATGTTAACATATGTGCAGACGAGAACTGTACTGGCTTTTGGAGGCAAATCATCAGGCATTTCTTCCAAGGAGCCTCTGGGTAGATTTGAACCACCAACCTTCCAGCTTAGTAGTCTAGTACCTAAAGCATGTGCACCACACAGGGACTCCCAAATAAAGTGCTAGTTTTTAAGATTTGGAATTCAGGGGCTAAAAAAGCCAAGGAAACCACAAAGGTATTTAGAAAATTTTAAGGCGAGAGTTAAACAATGTGGATCTTGGGAAGTCTTTCTAAGTATGCAGAAGCCTGGGAGTTAGAGAAGAACAGATTAAAGCTTTGACCACAAAAAATTTTTTAAAGATGTCCGAAGAGCAAAAATAAATAAGTAAATAAATAAAGCATCATTAGGATGGCTAATGAGCAAAACAAAATTGAAAAATATTTCTAATCATAGTACAGTTTACAGTCTATAACTTAAAATTTAAAAATCCTTGTGGCTAAAGTGAACATTGTAATTGAAAAATAGGCAAAGGAGTCCCAGACAGGGCTGGAGAAAAATACAGAACAAAATTCTAACTCACACACACACAAAAAAATTTCCAGACTTACTGGTCTGACAGAGACTGGAGAAACCCTGAGAGTATCGCCTCCAGACACGCTTTTAGCTCAGTAATGAAGTCATTCCTGAGATTCACCCTTCAGCCAAAGATTAGACAGGCCCATAAAACAAAACTAGACTAAACACAGGCCCAGGGGCAAGGATGAGAAGGCAGGAGGGGACAGGCAAGCTGGTAATAGGGAACTGAACATCAAGAAGGGGAAAGTGTTGATGTGTCATGGGGTTGGCAACTAATGTCACAAGACAATAATACTACTTGTTTAATGAGAAGCTAGTTTTTCTGTAAACCATCTAAGTACAATTTTAAAAAGTTAAAAAATAGGCAAAGCATGGTAATTCTCAAAAGAAGAACATTTCATAATTTAAATTTTTAATAATTAAAACTAAAGAGCATGATGCGATTACTTTTTTCACTTCCATACCTGACATTTTTTCCTTCTCTTTTTCTTTTTCTTCCCTTTTCTTTCTCCTCCCATCTAGCCCCATACACCACACCCCTTTTCATGCCGGCCCATGATGTGCCACTGCAGCTAGAGTGTACCTGGTGCTCAGGCCTGCCGCCACACCAGGCCCGCACTGCCCCTTGTCTCCCACCACTCAACCAGCTGCTGAATGGTGGGGAGTGAGCCTGTACCACTCCCTGTCTGAGACCCCCACCGATAGGGTTGTGAACATTCCTACAATGCAGGACCAACATCAGGAGGCAGATACCGCCTGGCTAGTGTGCCCTCAGCCACCTTGCCAAAGTAGTGTATAGCAATGCAGGCTCACTCTACCTGCTGTTGCCCCATCTACTTGGACAAGGTGATGAGAGCTATCATACCCACAGGGGAGCAGGCAGCAAAGCACACCTGGCCCACCAACCCTGATATAACAACAACAACAACAACAAAAATCAGGACAAAACAAATGAACATACAATCAATAAATAAAGAAAATAATACTGTAATGTCTCGGAGACAGCAGATAATATCAAAACATATTTAAAAAAGGCAAGATGGCTCCAGGGAATGACCAAAATAAAGAGTCAGATGACCCTCTGATAGAAGAAAAGACACGGTAACTACCTGATACGGCATTCAAAAGACTCTCCAAGAGATTAGGAAAGAGATCAAGGAAAACACAGACAAAAACAAGGGACAAAAGAAAAGACAAAATCATGGAAAACACAGACAAAACCAACCTAAACATAGCCAAAATCAAGCAAAACACAGACAGAGCAAAAGAAGAATTCAGGAAAATAATACAAGAACAAACATCAAAATAAACAAGAAGTTAGAAATCATATAAAAACAGCAACTAGAAACTCAAAAGACAAAAAACAAAATTTTAGAAACGGACAACTCAATATAAGGTTCTAGGAGCAAATATGAAACAATGGAAGACAGAGTCAGTGAGACCGAAGACAAATAAAAGGACACTACTTTGAGGAAAAAATCAGAGAAAAGAATGGAGAAAAATGAAGAAAACCTAAGAAGTATATGGGACACAATCAAGAGCAAAAATTTGCATGTGGTTGGAGTTCCAGAACAGGGGGATAAAATGGAAAATGGAAGATTGTAGAAGATTCGCTGGCAAAAAACTTCCCAAATATCATGAGAGACAAAAAGCTGACCACCTAAGAAGCTCAAAGAACTCCATATGGGATAGACCCCAAAAGAAACTCACTGAGATATATCATAATCACATTTGACAAAGCCAAAGACAAAGAAAGAATCCTGAGAACAGCTCGAAACAAACAAAAAGTTACTTAAGTAGGAAGAAATAAGACTAAGCTCTGATTACTTGGCAGAAACTATATGGGTAAGAAGCCAATGGGATGGCAGCTATAAAACCTTGAAAGAAAAAAAACTTCCAACCAAGAATAATATACCCTGCAAAACTCTCTCACAAATACGATGGCACAATTTGGACATATTCAGATAAACAGAAATTAAGGGAATTCATAAAAACCAAACCAAATTTACAAGAAATATTATAGGGAGTCCTTCAGTTACAGAACTGAAAACAACCTGAGTCTAAGACACAGTAGAGCATCAGCCAGATAGCAACCTAGGTAAATAACTCTCAATAATAAAACAAAGCTAAAAGACTTAAAACCGGGAAACAGGGATGTCAATCTGTAAATGACGACAATGTCAAAACAATAAAAGGGGGAATAAATGGTGTAGGTATAAAAGTTTCAAATGGAAAGGAAGTCAAGGTGGTATTGAGTAATAAAAGGCTGGCTCGAACTTAGGAAGATAAGGGTAAATTTCAAGGCAAACACAAAGAAAGTTAGCAAACCTTCTCATTAGAATAAAAAACATAAAGACTCAGTAAGCAAAATTTATAATGATAAAAAAAAAGAATATCCACAAACAAAAGAAACTCCACATAGGAAATAAGAGGAACAACGGAAATGTCAGCACCACAAAAAAAGCACAGCAATATGACAGCAATAAACTCATACCTATCTATAATCACACTGAACATCCACGGCTTAAATGCACCCGTAAAGAGACAGAGGGTGGTAGAATGGATTAAAAAATATGACCCATCAATATGCTGTTTACAAGAGACACACCTTAGACACAAAGACATAAATATATTAAAAATCAAAGGATGCAAAAAAATATATCAAGCAAACAGGAACCAAAAAAGGGCAGGAGTGGCAATACTAATCCCATATAAAATAGATTTTAAGGAAAAATCAACCATAAAAGACAAGGAAGGACATTATGTAAAGATTAAAGGGATAATCCACCAAAAAGACGTAACGTTGATAAATACCTACACACCCAACGATAGTGTTCCAAAATACATAAAGCAAACTCTAACGGCAGTGAAAGGAGAATAGAAAGTTCCATGATAATAGTAAGAGACTTCAACACACCATTCTCAGTAAAGGACAGAATGTCTAGCAAGAAACTCAACAAAGATATAGAAGATCTAAAGGACAAAATCAACCAACTTGACCTCACAGACAAATATAGAACACCTGACCCAACAGCAACAAAACATATATTCTTTTCCAATGGACATGGAACATTCTCCAGGATAGGCTGCATTTTAGGCCACAAAGCAACCTTCAATAAAATCCGAAACATCAAAATAATATAAAGCATTCTCTCTGATTACAATGCTGTAAAAGTAGAAATTGATAACAGGAAGAGGAAGGAAAAAAACCAAATACATGGAAACTGAGTAACACCTTGCTTAAAAACAACTGGATAATAGAAGAAATCAAATAGGGAATCAAAAAATTCCTAGAATCAAATGAGAATGAAAACACATCATACCAAAATCTTTGGAACACATCAAAGGCAGTGCTCAGAGGTCAATTTATAGCAATGGATGCACACATCAAAAAAGAAAGGGCCAAAATAAAAGTGTTAGCCCTACAACTCGAATAAATAGAAAAAGAACAGCGAAAGAAGCCCACAGGCACTAGATGAAAGGAAATGATAACGATTAGAGCAGAAATAAATGAGATCGAGAACAGAAAAACAACAGAAAAAAATGAACAAAACCAAAAATTGGCTCTTTGAAAAGAGCAACAAAATCCAGAAACCACTGGCCAAGCTGGCGAAAGAAAAACAGGAGAGGAAGCAAATAACCCACATAAAAATGAGACGGGGGCCATTACAACAGACCCAACTGAAATACAAAGGAATTCTATAAAAAACTGTACTCCTAACAAATTTGAGAACCTAGAGGAAATGGACAAATTTCTAGAAACACACTATCTACCAAAAGTAACACAAACTGAGACAGAAAACATGAACAGACCCATAACAAGAGGAAATTGAAACGGTAATTAAAAAAAAAACAAAAAAACTCCCAACAACAACAAAAGCCCTGGTCTGGACTGCTTCACTGGAGAATTCTACCAAACATTCAGATAAGAGCTCACACCAGCTCTACTCAGGCTATTTCAGAGCATAGAAAAGAAAGGAATAGTCTTAAATTCATTCTATGAAGCCAGCATAACCCTGATACCAAAGCCAGGCAAAGATATCACAAAAAAAGAAAATGACAGACCATTATCTCTCATGAATATAGATGCAAAAATTCTCAACAAAACTCTAGCCAGTAGAATTGAGCATCATATCAAAAAACTAATACACTAAAACCAATCAACGTAATCCACCACATAAATAGAACAAAAGAAAAGAATCACGTGATCGTCTCAATCGATGCAGAAAATGCATTCGATAAAGTCTAACACCCATTCCTGATAAAAATTCTCAATAAAATAGGAACAGAAGCAAAATTCCTTGACATAATAAAGAGCCTCTCTACAAAACCAACGGCCAACATCATTCTCAACAGAGCGAGGCTGAAAGCATTTCTCTTGAAAATGAGAACAAGACGAGGATGCCCGTTATCACCGCTCCTATTCATCATTTCTAGAAGTGACAGAGGCCTGGCAGAAGCAGGTTGTCCCTTCAGCACAGGGCTCCAGGTCCGTCTAGCAGAGAAGGGGCTGATGCACTGGGGCCCAGCAGAGGAGGTCATAGGCCAACCGACCACACTCTGAAAACAAAAAAAAAAGAGTAGCGGCAAGCTTTCACTGGTCTCCATTGACATTAGCTGGCAATCATGTCAAATATTTATTTAGTGCTTACTATGGGCTAAAAAAGAAAATTTTTTTATGGGCTAAGCACTTTACATGCAGTGCATTTTAATCTTTCTGCAGGTTGTTACCAGGTGATAATTTTGTATACGAGGATGATGGCTGTGAGAGAAGCTAAGTAACTGGCCTACAGCTGTTGAACTTATTTGGGAACAAGGGAACAAATTGCTCTCTAATCGCTCAGATTGTGGGCACAGAGCAAGGGCGGACTATTTCCACATCCAACTTGCTACCGAGGACAAAACTGCTGGGATCCTGTTGGGGTTGAGCTTATGGGTAGCAGATAATTAGAGTGAGGTTGAGACTGCAGAGGATTCCCTGAATGGTGAAAACCATTAAAGCGCTCAGCGGCTAATTGAAAGGTTGGAGGTTTGAATCCACTGAAAGGCACCTTGGAAGAGAGGCTTGGCGACTTGACCTGCTTTTGAAAAATCAGCCATTGAAAGCCCTGTGGAACACAGTTCTACTCTGACACACATACAGCTGCCATGAATCAGAAATGACTCGAGAGCAACTGTCTGAGGCTGTAGAAGGCAGGAGTGGCACCGGGGAAAAATGCCCAACTTATGCCTGGAGTTGACATCTTTTTTTCTGGAAGCAATATGTGATTTGCTTATTTTTTTTAATCTCATTTTTCTTTAATTTTCCTGCCTGTAGAATGGGTTTCAACTATTTGCTTTCTTCGCAGAAATGTAATCAAACTGGAAGAGAACTTGTAAAACACTCTGAAAAGGCCTGGCTAAAAGTCACCGAGGAATTATCGCCTGCCTCATATATTGAAGCTGGTTTCAAAAGGATGTAATAGTAAACTACTCATATAAATTGTTTAACATGTCATTCAAATGCCTATTCATTTTTAGCTTTCCCGAATATCAATATTTACTTAACGAATGAACAAACATTAACGAAACTAAAGCAGTGGGCTCAAATGACAATGAATGAGGGTAAGCATGAGGAACAATGCTTTGTTGGCATCTGGGGAGACGTATCCTCTCTCAGATGAAAGGGTGCTCCAGCCCCACACCCATTACGGTTCCCTCTGCTTAAAAACAGAGGGAACGGCTTTGCAACAAGTCCTTGGATCCTGAGCTCTTTCCCAGTCCTCTGGACACTGCCTAGCTTAGCACCTGCATCTGCTGTGGACACCTCTGTTCCAGCCCTCAGGTGAAGAGAGGATACACACACGGACATGCTTTCATCAAGGATTGTAGGATACAGACAGCAACGATATGTTAGACGTTCAGTTCATGTTTCTCGATTAGATTCACACAATATCAAAACTCTGGGCAATGATATTCACAGATATCAGCACATGTCTGAGATGATGGGCCATGACTTTTGTTTCTGTATCATGTTTATTGAGATATAGTTCACATATACAATTCATACATTAAAAATGTACAATTCAATGGCTTTTAGTATATTCACATAATTGTGTAACCACCGCTACAATTAATTTTAGAACACTTTCATTACCCAAAAAAGAAACCCTGAACCCAGTAGAAGTCAACACACACACACCCACCTGTCCACCCCCACCCGTTCTGCCCACCACCACCTCTGGGCAACAACTAATCTAGTTTCTGTCTACAGATTTGCCTATTCTGGACATTTCCTATCACTGGAATCATACAATGTTTGTCCTCTTATGTCTGGTTTCTTTCACTCTGCATAAATGTTTTCCAGGTTGATCCATGTTATGGCATGTCTCTGAACTTCATTCCTTTTTACGGTCAAATAACATTCCGTTGTATAGATATAGCACATTTCGTTTCTTCATCTGTTGGTCGATATTTGGGTTGTTTCCACCTTGTGGCTATTACTATGAGCATTCACACACAAGTTTATGTATGGACATACGCTTTCATTTCTATTCCGAATACACCTAGGAGTGGAATTGCTTCCTCATGAGATAACTCTTTCTTTAACACTTTGAGGTATTGCCAGACTGTTTTCCACAGTGGTTGAACCATTTTACATTCCCGCCACCAGCGTGTGACAGTTTCAGCTTCTCTACATCTTCACCAAATACTTGTTGCTGCCCAGCTTTTTTAGTATGGCCATCCTAGCGGGTGTAAAGTGGTGCCTCACTGCGGTTCCAATTCGCATTTCTTTAATGGCGAATGACGCTGAGCACCTTTGAGCTTACTGGCCATATGTATCTCTCCCTTGGGAAAAATGTCTATCCAGTTACTTTGCCCACTTTTCAACTGGGTTATTTATCTTTTTATTATTGATTTGTAAGAGTTCTTTGCACATTCTAGATACAAGTTCCTAATCAGATATAGGGTTTGAAAATATTTTCTCCCGTTCTGTGGATTGTCTTTTCACCATCCTGATGGTATCCTTTGAAGCAAAGTAGTTTTCTAAAATATATTTTATTTTTTTTAGAGCAGTTTTAGTTTTATAGAAACATTGTACAAGAAATACAAAGAGTTCCCATATACTCCTGCCCCCTGAGGACTCTTTCTCCTATTATTAAGGTCTTGTATTTCCTGTGATGCATTTGTTACAATGGATGAACCAATATCAATACATTATTACTAATTAAAGTCCATAGTTCGCAGCCCTGGTGTTGCAGTGGTTAGTTGAGAGCTATGGTGAGCTATAGCTGCTAACCAAAAGGTCGGCAGTTCGAATCCACCTTGGAAACTCTATGGGGCAGTTCAACTCTGTCCTATAGGGTCGCTATGAGCTGGAATATAAATTAGGGTTCTCTCTTTGTATTGTAGTGTCCTATGGGTTTTCACAAACATACAATGTCATGTGTCCACCACTACAGTAAAATGCAGAATAGTTTCACGCCCCTAAAAATGCTCCATATGAAGTAAAATAGCTTTTAATGTTGATGAGGTCCAGTATAGCTATTTTCTCTTTTGTTGTGTGTTTTTGGTGTTTGACTACCACTTTTTGCTCATCCTTAGATGCTGAGTGTTTGCATAAGGCTGCGCTTGACCCACAACACTACATACCTACCCTGTTTCTCCCCTTCAAGGTTCCTGGGTGGTGAAAATGGTTTGTGCTCATTATAAACTGAACGGTTGGCAGTTCGAACCCATCCAGAGATGCCTTGGAAAAAAGGCCTGGTGATCTGCTTCCATAAAGATTACAGCCTAGAAAACCCTAAGGAGCAGTTCTACTCTGTAATACATGTGGTCGTCATAACTGAGAATTGACTCAATGGCAGCGGGTTTGGTTTGGTTTTCTCCCCTTCAGGTCCAGAGCTTTATCTCTCCCTTTGCCTTCTACAAGGAGCCCAGAACCAGTCAAAACCACCCTGTGTCTGTGGGCATGTTCTGGTTAATCCAGATCAGAGTCCTTTACTTTAGAGATTTAGAGCATGGACTCTGGTGCTCACCTGCCTGAATTTCAGCCCAAGCTTCACCACTTACTAGCTAAGTGAACTTGCCTGAATAACTTAAACTTTTATAAGGTTCAGTTTCTTCATTTAAAATACTGTGAACATTATAGATATACTTCATGTACATTACTTTGAACCCAGTGCCTGGTAGATTATAGATGTCCAAAAATGTTTGCCACTCCTGTAATGCTGTTGATTCTGGTTGTTTCTTACGATTGCATTCAAGTCTGTTTTCTGCGTCTGGAATTCTGGTTTCTCCCTCTTCTTTGGTCTGTAGCACTGGCTCGAGGTTTTGCCCATTAAATCATCAGGATGTTCTGCTTTGTCTCTTTCCCCTCGTGTCTCCTGTAGCAATGCCTCCTCACTCCCTGACAATCCATGATCGGCGCCTCCCTGAGTCCAGCTCTTCACAAGCTCTGTGCTCCAACTCTCTCTTACATGGCACATTTGTCCAATGGTTGCTTCGAAGCACTCCAACCTTTAAAATTTCTCCCACTGGCTTTACTTCTCCACCTGCTGCAGGTACAGTCCCCCTTCTTTCCCTGGCCTGGGTACATTTTCAATGTGTACATTGAAGGTCTTCACCATACATATGTGCCCATTCCTTCACCTCCATCAAGCCTGGGCTCAGATCTTGGCAATAAAGCCTATCCCGGTTACCCAATTTAATACTGCCACCCTACCACCATGGTACTTTCTAACCCCCTTATCTGCTCTAGGCTTTCTTTTCTCCACAGCAAATTATCATTTCCTACCATTCCACACCATTTACTTATTCATTATTTCCTGTTTGGGTATTTTTAAAAACCTGTTAGAATATAAGCCCACATGGGCAGGGATCTTTTCCCTTTTTATTCACTGACACATCCCATGTACCTAAAACGATGCCTAGTAGCTGCTCAGAAATACTTGCTGAAATTGTTTAATGGTCACATTTGCATTTCTCTGATCACTAATGAAGGATGAATGATTATTGGCCAAATGTGTTTCTTCTTGCATAAATTGTTGATTCTTTGGTCCTTCTGTCCATATTTTTCTTTTTTATTGGTTTGGAGGAGCTCTTTACATTTTCATGACACTAATCCTATGTTAAGGCAGTGGTGGTTCTGAGGTAGAATTCTCATCTTCCATACGAGAGACCTGGGTTTGATTCCTGATCAATGGGCCTCATGCACAGCCACCACCCATCTGTCAAAACAAGGCTTGCGTGTTGCTGTGATGCTGAACAGGTTTCAGAGGAGCTTTCAGACTAAGACAGACTAGGAAGAAAGGCATAGAGACCTACTTCCAAAAGTCAGCTATTGAAAACCCTATGGAACACAATGGTCCAATCTACAACCAACCACGGGGATAGAGCGGGACCAAGCAGCATTTTGTTCCATTGTGCCTGGGGCTGCCGTGAGTCGGGGCCAACCTGATGGCAGCTAGCAATTACAATCCTATGTTGGTATGTTTACTTATTATATTTTATAACCAGTGCCTGGCAGAGTGCATGGCACTTACTAGGCATAAAGTATCTAGAGAATAAACATTGAGAGGCAAGGACATGAACACCTGACAAATACCTCAGGGTTAATATCAGTGTGCACTCAGGTTTGGAAGGGATCAAGAAGAATGTCTCAAAAATTATCTAACTGAATGATGAGGAGACAAAGACATCACCTACTTACCCTGGGAGGCAGTCCCCACAGACAGCGTCACTGGTGACAGAGCAGTTTGCCTTCTGGAAGCGGTTCACCAGGGCACAGTCAAGACATGGCTTGCACTTCTGGAAGCCCCAGTCCTCCTTGAACCTGTGCGGCCTACATATCATGCACTGTGCATCCTCCCCATAGCCAAAGCCGCACTCCTGTGGGGATTAACAAACAAGAGAAAGCCATTCAGATACTGCAAGTGTGAAGAAGGAATGGCTGCTGGGATAAGATGAGGCCCTGGTGTAGTCATCGCCGAACTGCGGCCTTGCTAGAGACAAAGGCAGTGCTTTGGCAAGTTCCAATGCGTCCTCCATTGTGAATCTTACTGCTACAAGCTCACTCAGTCATCCACTTGACCCAAGAAGCCTTGATTATTTGAATTAGAAAGGGCCGAGGGCTCCTGCTGCTGCACTATCACTAGACTAAGGCGGAATGATTGCACTCTTCTGGTCTACTGAAGGCAGTCCTGTGAGTGTCCAGAAACTAAAGTCGGTGAGACAGTCAGACATGTAGTCACTTACCAAGGCAGAAAACACATACTTAGATGTTAAGGGTCAGCTTTTAGGAACGGAGGACAAGTGCATAAGAAATTTCACAAGTTTACGTGTCCACGAATCTAACCAGCTGAGAGCTCCTTGAAATTTTTAGCACCTCAATATTTTCTGAAAGTAGAATGATTCTTACGTATTTTCTAAAAGAATGCTAAATTTGTGTTCAGATAAAAACCCTACGGTAATAAAATTCTCAAGCCTCTCCAGCTTTGGCCATCAGAAGAAGCATTACATTCCAAGGATGGGTAAAACGAATGGCTCTTTGATCCACATTTGATCATTTCTATAAGTTCAAGAACTAAAGACAGTATGTTCTTGTTGCTTGCCGAGTCGATTTTGACTCATACTGACCCTGTAAGACAGAGTAGAACTGCCCTGTAGGGTTTCCAAGGCTATAATCTTTATGGAAGCAGGCTGCCACATCTTTCTCCTGCAGAGAGGCTGGTGGGTTTGAACTATCGACCTTTTGATTAGCAGCCAAGCACTTAACCACTGCACTACCAGGGCTCCTTAAAGTATAGTATATCATATAACGCAATTATCATGCAACCATAAAAAGGATGACATGTTTATTGACATACGTATATGCTCATGACACTTAAAAAAACAAATCGTAAAACAGAATTACATGTATGACCCCATTTTTACACAAAAACATTAACGGTAAGTCCTAACATTTACTGAGTGCTTACTCTACACCAGGAACTTTGTACACGTTAGCTCGTTAATCCTTATTCCTTCCCAATGAGGGAAGCATCATCATTATTCCCATTTCATGGATGGGGGGACTGAGCTTCAGAGAAGTTAGGTAGCTTCTCCAAGGTTAAAAAATCAAACCAGTTGCCATTAAGTGGACTCCAACTCATGGTGACCTCATGTGCGTAAGAGCAGAACTGTGCTCTGCAGGGTTTTCAGTGGCTGATTTTTTGGAAGTAGACCGCCAGGTCTTTCTTCCAAGATGCCTCTGGGTAAACTTGAACTTTCAATCTTTTGGTTAGCAGGGGAGTCTGTTAACCTTTTGCACCACCCAGGGACTCTTCTCCAAGGTTTCATATCTAGTATTAGAACTAAGACTTGAACTTAGGCTGTTTAATACCAGAGTCAGACTTCTCAATCACTATACTAATAGGGTCTCTCAGGTTCTTTATGTATATGGTATATGTATACATAGAAAAAGGTCTGAAAAATTACATACTCAAATGCTAACACTTCATGAGGTTTCTATAGAACGTGTGCTGCTTGGCCATTAAACAAAATAACAGCGCCTTAAGAGCTGCGAGAGGGCATCCAAGCTGTGAGTGTGCAGACGAAGCCGGCACACACGGGCCAATCGCAGCCGGGGAGGACTGGCAGGGGCACAGTCTCTGAGGGCCTCAGCTTCCTCACGTCTGAACCAGGACGCCAGAATGCAAGTCCCAGCTAGGTTAACATTCCCATTCTTCTCTAAAATTTGTTTATTTTAATTTCTTCTTGTATAGTTATAGTCAACTCAGCAGTACTTACTGGCTAAAAATTAAATAAAAATCAACACAAGGGATAGTATTTTCTTGGTTTCAATTGAATAGTATCACTTCCATCTAGAATTTTTTACTAATTAGCTTATTCACATTTCTGATGAGTGATGCCTTCTTTGCCTGTCTTTCTTATGTGTATCTTGAGCACGTATAACAAAGATTTGGGGAGAAAGAGAAAGTGTAGGGTCAACAACCATCTGAATCCTCAGTGTCCTAGCTGGTCCATGTCCTCAGCTAAGTGCACAGGCTAGGAGTAAAAAATACCACCTGATTTCAAAGAATAATTCACAAATAAGAATTTCTTTAAAATTGTTAACAGGGATTATCTCTCGGGTGGGGAGGGCGATCAGCGGAATTACGCGGCAGTTTCAGCTTTATCTTTCTGAAATGATTTACGTTTTGCAAACAGCATTTATTACTCTTGTAATTGGAAAAACAATAAAGACACATATTAAAAAGAATTTCGTTGGAAAAGTACTCCATCTCTGCAGGGCGGTCCGTGGCTGTCGGGCGCTTTGTGTATGGGCAATGCCGTTCAGAGCGGAGACAGATTTGTGATTTTGATAAGTACTTCAGTTGCTGAGCAAGCTATGTGCTTCCGAAGACTTTTAAGTGTAGGAGACAGTCTCAGCCACAAAGTATTCCAGGATCAAAGGGTGGCCTGAATGGCATTCTGAAGACAGAGAAAGCGGGGCTCTCATGCTAAGTGCCCACGTCAAGGTTCAGACAAGAGGAGTGTATGAAAATCGTGCTTAGATTCAGGTGGCCCAAATTCTAAGTTTCATGTACAAGTTAAAAGACAACAAAAGAGGAAGCCGGGTAGAAGGGGGAAAACAAAGGGAAAGAGAAAGGGGAAACAGTAACGGGTGAATTAAACTGGGAAAAAATGGTGTCGGATTTTTTTTTTTTTTTAAAGCCAGGCTGAGGTAGGACAAAAACAATGTGTCTTTTCCTATGCACCGGAGCACATGAGTTTGCATACCAATCCTACTACTCGTTGGCTAGGTTATTTTGATTACCCTCTGATCCTCAGTCTCTTTATCTGTGAAATGCAACTAGTAATACTTGCCCTACAGTGTTGCTGTGAAGAAGAAATGGGAGAACATATAAAGCCCCTAAACTATAAATCGAGCACAGAGGAGGCATTCAATAAATAAAGCATATCTAAGATTATTATTTTGGATTCTCGACTACTCTTCCCTCCCCCCAAAACAAAACAACAACAACAAAAACTTCCTTCATTCAAATATAACGAAGTTTCAATGGGGAACAAGATCTTCAGAACCCAAATTTCTAAGTTCTTTGAAACATACCACTTTCCATCTAGAACATTGTTACGAATAAAAATCTTTCTAAAAAGCATCACAACTGTGCCTTTTAATCTCACCTTATTGAATCAACTACTGCAGGGGGCTCTAATACAAGTAACTACAGAGCCCGTGTCTCCTTTAGTGAGTCTGCTGTTTTAATACCCTCTGCCAAGCAGTCACAGTACCTGGTGGTACAAACCCATTGAGCTTTTAGGGTTGAAGGTTCAAGTTCACCCAGAGGTACCTCAAAAGAAAGGCCTGGAGATCTATTTTTGAAAAACCTGCCATTGAAAACCTTATGGAGTACAGTTCTTCTCTGACGCAAATGGGGCCACCCTGAGTTGGAATCGTCTCCATGTCAACTTGGTGGCCAAGGAGTTGACTGTCATTCCTTGCTCCTGTTGAATAGGGTTGTCTCCGAAAGTTTACTTCCTCCCTTCTTTCCTGAGAAACTAGATAACTGATCCAACTGGAAATGAGTTTTAATGATCTCATCTCTTGAAAAAAACCTATGTTTTAGTATTAGGGAAGTCTTGATGTTTCTTTTTTATTCCTGACTGTATTCTAGAGTTTTTAATTATATGCAAAAGTCATTTGGACCAATATTTATTTGCCATATATTCTGTATCATTTACATGTCATTCTATTTTATAGAATGGGCATTCATGAATATTGTGTGTGTGTGTGTGTGTCCATGTGCATGCATATTTCCAATCTACACTGGCAAATCAATGTAAAGAAAGGAAAAAAGGCCAGGCTCCAAATGCCTCATGTTTTGCCTTCATTCCCTAGATATTAACTATCTCTGTCTTGCGTTTATATGCTTTTGTGACAGCAATAATAATTTTTAGGGGGATAAGTTGAGGTGAGGGGTTGAAATATGGGACAATTGACTTCGTATCCATTACTACTGCAAAATAATTTCAAAATTTACTAAGCACATACCATGGACCATATACTCTCCTGAGACTTTTATAAAGATTGCTTAGTTAGGGGGACTTTTATTTAAAATATATTTCCTCTAGTATTTGCTATTTTCAAAAAGCTAATATTACAAAGAGTAGCTACTGAGGCTGCTTATGTACAACCAAATACCTCATGGGATCTGGTTCCTTGTTTTGGAGGTTTAGGGTCATGGTTTCATGGGACATCCCAGTTAACTGGCCTAACAATGTGTTTAGTGCTTCTGTTCTACCTCCTAGTTCGCTGCATAGTGCCTGGGGTTTTAAAAGCTTGCAAGCAGCCATCTAAGGCACAGCAATTGGCCTCTATTCACCAGAAGCGACAGAGAAAGGAGAGTCAGGGATAGGAGGAAATGGAATATGTGGTTAATTGCTTCTGTGAACAACTGCCTACTTTGCCATGAGACCAGGAGAACTGGATAGTGCCCAGCTACCATTACTGAACATTTTGATCAAAGATTCCATAGAAGCATCCTGACCAAAAGGGAGAAAACTTGGAACAGAATTTGAAATTCTCATGGATGCTAGGATTTCTGGAGCCACAGAGGATGGATGAACCCCTGAACTATTGCCCTGAGATAATCTTTAAACCTTAAACCAGAAATATCCCTTAAGTCTTCCTAAAACTGAACAATAAAAAAAAAAACAAACTGCCTTTAGCTTTATGCTCTTTTAAGAACTATCTGTATGGGATCAAACTGACAACAGCAATTTGAAAGATTAGACAGAAACATTAGGGGGCAGTGAGTTTATGTTAATGAGGAAGAAACAACTCAGAAAAGGAGGGTGAGAATGGTTTTGCAACTGCAAGAATGTAATAAATGTTACTAAATTGTACGTGTAGAAACTGTTGAATTGGTGTATGTTTTGCTGTGTATATTTTCAACAACAAAATAAATAAAATTTAGAAAAAAAGATATTAGAAACCCAGTCCAATAATATTTTTAAACTTCAAAAAAAATTTGCAGTTCATGAAATTCATGAAGTGGTCATTCTACAAGTTCTCACAAACCTTGAGTTAGCTAGAAATTCAGGGAAACTGTTTCCAAGGAATTAAATTACAGTTTTTTACAAGGCCTATGGCAGCAAGCACTGTAAGAGCTGATTGCCATATATCTAAAACATCATAAACACAGAGACTCTGTAATTATTTTAAATCCAGGCTATAAAGTAAACAGCATATAAATATTAAATTACCCCCAATATAAGTATATGCTTTGATATGTTTTTATTTCACTTAGTAAAACTGGGTGGTTAAAATGCCTTGAAATCTTCCCCACTAAGTTCAGTGAAAAACTACCAGGAGAAGAAGAACCATCGGAATACAACTGAAAGTGAAGCCGAACAGCCTGCGACCCACTGCAACGCTCATTAGCATACGCTGAAATTGTGCATTTTCAAACTGGTTCTTCCACTTTGGCTAGAGGCTGTTTCTTTCCCTTTTTCTTTTATTATCATGTTTTATATTGCAAACCTACTAAACAACGTTTTCTTAAAAAAAATTTAAACTGTGCCTTTCTTCCCACCCCTAGTCCTCAGCATCCTCTATACAGGCAAACACTGTTACCAGGTTTTTTACCTGGCCAGAATATTCTAGTTGTGTTTGTTCTCACACGCTGTTCTGCAACTACAATTTTTTTTCCTGCACTCAGTGCACCTTAGGGAATACTTCATATTGGCATGAAGACAGAACACCACCAGGAAGCCCAGCATATGCATGTAGCCTAATTTGCTCATCAGGAACTCTTCTAACACTCATTACGCCCAAGTGTTATGACAGAGATGGGTGGTGATGTTAGGTGCTGTCCAGTCGATTCTGACTCATGGCGACCCCATGTATTACAGAATGGAACTGCCCCATAGGGTTTCCTAGGCTGTAGTCTTTACAGGAGCAGATCACCAGGTCTTTCTCCTGTGGAGTCGCAGATGGGTTCGAAAGGCCAACCTTTCAGTTAGCAGCCGAATGCTTAACTGTTTTGCCGCCAGGACTCCAAATGACTTGCACATGCATTGGTCAGATGACCTAACTGTGCATCTAATGAAAAGAGTATAAAATATTTTGTTTTCCCCCCAGAAGTTCTGAATAGAAGGGGGCAATTTCCCCAGAATTATTATATTCTCTGGTAAGCTAGTCTGCTACACTGGAAATGGAAGAAAAGGTATGAATGGATTTTCGGTGGAATAAAACAAAGAGTACTTAAAGAAGAGGACAATAAGCTAGCCATGCTCACTGTGCTGGGTTTAGGCTTTCTGGGCTGCACTGGAGATCTCTTCCTATCACTTCAGTAGCAGGACTGTGTGTGTGGGTGTGTGCGTGTGTGCGTGTGTGTGGGTGTGTGGGTGTGTGGTGGAGGGGTAGTGGTCGTTCAGTGGTAGAATTCTTGCCTTCCATGCAGGAGGCCTGGGTTTGATCCCTGGCCAAGGCGCCTCATGTGCAGCTACCACCCACCTGTCAGTGGGGACCTGCATGTTGCTAGGATGCTGAACAGGTTTCAGTGGAGCTTCCAGACTAAGACAGGCTGGAAGAAAGGCCTGGCAAATTCCTTCTGAAAAATCAGTCAGTGAAAACTCTATGGATCACAACAGTCCGATCTGAAACATTTTGTTCTATATTGCTGGGGCGGGGGGTGGGGGTCAACGGCAGCTAACAACAGTAAGTGTTTGAGTGTGTGTGTGTGCGTGTGCGCTTGGCTTGTAGGGAGAAGGGGAATAAGTAGTAGGAGCAGGAGGAAGAAGAGGGAGTCAGTCACGCGGTCTGGGCTTCAGCATTAGGTATGTGTGCTTCATTTTTATGGAGCATGATCTACCACTGGTATCAATGGTAGAGAAGCATTTCAGCTTTAAAATAGCGTATAGTCTTTATTTTTGAAATTATGACTTTAAAATTATGTACCTTAAAAGCCAGAAGGAAGGAGCTGATGCTTCCCTGAAACTATCTTTTTATTAACAAAATTTAAGGTGGGAAAATATACATATGGATAACATAATAGTGTGAATGTTTTTAAAAATGGATTGCCATAGGGTTCCTACTTGCTGCCTAAAATCACTCAAGAAGTGAACAATCCTTGGTACCTGACACCTTCTTTGTCCTCTCCTTTCCAAAAGCTGATCACAGCACCTAGTACATAATAGGCCAGTGGTCAATAAACAAACACTTGCTGAGTAAACAAATGGGTAAGCAAATATTGTTTAAGGCGAGCTTTCTAGAGCTTTTTCATTCCAGGGAGCAAAAGCCTGTCCAGAGCCTACAGCGATAGTGGAGCAAATGCTTAACAGCTAGGTCCACCCAAAGGCACCTTGGAAGAAAGCCCTGGTGACCTATTTCTGAAAAATCTGCCATTGAAAACCCTATGGAGCCCAGTTCCACCCTGACACACAAAGGATCGCCATGAGTCGGGGTTGACTCTACGACAACCGCTTTGGTTGGGTTTGCTCAGGCCCAGCAGTCCTCGGGTGCACTTCCTCCTGGGCTGGGAGAGGGTGGTTGGGAGCAGCTTCCCTTATCTGTGTTCCAGGACAAGAGACAGCTGCTTCCAGCTGGGCTGCTTCCACCCAAGCTGGCAGCCGCAGTAGCTCTGTCACTCTGCCCAATATTTTTAAGCCACATTTGGTGGCTTTCCAGTAGCAAAATTGCTCAAAGTAAACAGTCCCTAAATCCCCTTCTCTCTCTTCTCCCTTTACAAATCCAGCACTTAACAAAAACACTGGCAGATGCCACCTATATTTTAGACTAGTTCTACAGACCACGTGAGAACTCCTCACAGACCATCAATTGTCCATGAAACACATTCTGGGGCCTTAGGGCACAAGCACTATTTATTTGTACAGCCAATAAGTTATTAGCTTTGGTTCTTTGAACTTTAAAAGTTAAATGTCAAATTTGGACAGAGAAGAAGTTGTTTGTGGAGAAAATCTAGGGCCCAGAAATGGAAATGACAAATTAGATTCATGTCAATGGTGTTCAGAAATCAGCTTTTTAATTTCCTTCAATAAAATAACACCAAAGAGATATTTTTCCCCTAACTTTCAGCTAATGAGAATATGTAGTTGAGGTTTTTTTTAAGAAAAATTACAAGCCAGAGCTTGTACCTGCCAAACATCACGGAGCTCTATTAGGTATTATTAAATATAAATAAAGTGAGCAAATCCGTAATTAAATGGCAGAAATGAATCGTTTTTAGTTTTTAAGTTACATGAATATTTTTGTGAATTTCTTCGTAGGGACTAAAACAATTTTCAAAAAAGGTGCCGTCTTTAAAAGTATGAAGCTGGTCCACGGGGAGGAAAGTATGTTGTTATTTGCAAGAGCTCATTTTTCACATGAACAAAAGTCATCCCAATAATTGGTTAGAAAAGCTTACTTTGAAAACTGTGCCAGAGACTTGAAGTCTGTTTCAAGTGGTTCATGCAAAAACTAGTTTCCTGATTTACTGCTGTGAGGTGATCACGTTAAAAGAATATTGTTGGCATTAATACTTGGTGAGGAGGAGAGTCACGACCGGGTAAATTCTAGACAGAGAATATTAAGTCTCATGTGGTCCTTCGAGAAAGTCTCATGTGGTCATCCTCTTCTACATATCCCAACAAGATGTTTATTTTCATGAACTGAAAGGATGCCCCGTGGCTGGGTAAAGCTATGAAGCATACTTATGGCTGAAAATGCCCAGCAGAGACTATTTATGGAGCAACATAAACCATATTGTGTATTTTTGCCACAGAAATAGAAGAAAGACATTCTTAATTACCGTTCACATCAACTTTCAAAAACTTGGCATTGCAATGGAAGAGAGAGAGATTAAAAATGGCTCAATGGAATAAAATCCTCAAAACAAACTCCAAATGGCTCAATGACCTATCACATATTTTCTAAGGATCAAGGAAAATTAGCTTGTTTATTAAGATGAACGGCTACAAAAGAAGCTAATTGAGAAGAAGTGATGCCTGGGGCTTTCAGCAAGGGAGATGAGTGACCGAAAGTGCTAGCTGAGATGTGATGGCTCAGCATGCCACAGAGGGGCCACGGACATATCATTAGAGTGTGGCACCACGGAGCAACAAAGACAGACCTGTGCTAGAAAACGTCTGGCAATGACAAGGACAGTTTGGAGAAAGAAGGACAGAAAGAAGGCTGACCTAGGAGGCTGTTCCTGCCTTCCACAGGCAGTTAGGGCAATACGATTCCGACAGCTCTTTGTTTTAGAAGTTGGTCCTAAGCCAGAATTTCTTGAGGAAAGTTCATCATTCTAGAGCCGTACCCTTCAATAAAGTAGCCATCGCCACCTATGGCTAAATATAAATTCAATTAATTAAAATGACATAAAATTTAAAAGTCAGTTCCTCAGCGATACTAGCCACATTTCAAGTGCTCACTAACCAAAGCTGCCATTTTGGACAGCACAGATACAACATTTCTGCCACTGCAGAAAGTTCTATTGGACAGCATAATGTTAGAGCAAGACGAGAGTAGCTTATTGCTGCCAAGTGGCTCCACCACCTTTCATCCTGGCACTGGTACTTACTAGCAGTGCCAATGGACAAATAATTAACCTCTTTGTACTTCAGTTTTTCCCTCTGTAAAATGGGAATGATTGTACTCCTAACCGGAGCCCTGGTGGCACAGTGGTTAAAAGCTCGGCTGCTAACCAAAAGGTCAGCGGTTCGACTCCACCAGCCACTCCTTGGAAACCCTATGGAGTTACTACGCGTCCACATCTACTCCATGGCAATGGGTTTAACCAGTTCTGTAAGAAAATGTGGTCATTTTCTTGGGGATTCAGTGGTACAATTTCTGCCTTCCATGCGGGAGACCAGGGTTCAAATCCCAGCCAATGCACTTCATGCCCAGACGCCACCTGTCTGTCAGTAGAGGCTTGAGTGTTGCTATGATGCTGAACAGGTTTCAACAGAGCTTCCAGATTAAGATAGACTAGGAAGAAAGGCCTGGTGAACTACTTCTGAAAATCAACCACTAAAAGCCATAGGGTTCACAATGGTCCAATCCACAACCGATCATGGGGATGGTGCAGGACTGCACAGCATTTTCTTCCACTGTACATGAAGGTCATGTGTGTTGAAGCCAAATCAAGACCAGCTAACAACAACAACATCTAAGAAGAATGTTGTAGGACTCTATTATGTAATACATGAAAATCATGTTGGTAGTACCTGGCTCATGATAAATATTAGCCAATATTATCTACTTTGGTTGCATGACATGTAGGTAGAGAATAACAGTTATAGACATATTTGGGAGATATTCCACATTCGTTATATTAAGAGACATCCTTTAGATGAACATAACCCAAAGTATCCAGGCTGGTAGGTTAGAATAGTAACCATTCAGACAAACGGTCAAAAAAGGGGAGGGTATTAATCTAAACAAACAACAGCAGTGTTGTGGAACCCGCTCTACAGACTCTGACCATCTACTATCTGAGAGGAAGTGAAAAGAGGCTGGGAAAACCACTGACCACACTCCCTGGGGCGTGCCAGGCTCACCCTGCCTCCAGGACTCTACCCAGCAGCTTCCAGCAGGCACCTAGCATAGGTTTAAACAGTAGAGATCTAACAATGGGAAATGAAGCCCAGACACCTTGAGAAAAAACAGAATTGAGTAACTTCCAAAGAAAATAATAATTAGGAGTAATAAAACCACAAATGGAAATTTTAACCACACCTGCTTACCCAAAGCATTCCCAAGCTTTGCTTTTAATATGCCGATACATGTTTGTAATTCAAAGAACCACAGAGTATTAATGCCCCTGACCAGAGTTTGTTATTTTAGATAGAAAGGCCTGCTGTTAGCAAAGCGGACAGAAGTTTTATGTTCAGTACAGTGAAACAAATAATAATGTTAGAATAAAGGTAATTTGAAAGCTTTTATGTCTGGTGCAAATGCACTTCTTTTTTTTTTTACCCTTAATATAAAGAAAACTTTAACTGTGGATATCAATAATTTAATGCAGCAACTCTATTTTTTTCATAATTAACTTGAAAATGTTTACATGCTTTCAAGATTTCAAACCCACAGGTAACCAAAACTGCAAGCCTCAATTAAAAATGTAAGGGCTCTCAGACTCATATGTTTCTTTACAACTTTATAGGTGCCCCTCAAAGCTATATATTTAGCATTCCAAATTAAGGGGAAAAAAAGGTATTTGCCTGACAATAAAAAGCTTATTCTTTTTCAAAATAATAAATTTCCCTTGACTTGTAAAGCTTGGAAGTGACACTTAACCAAGCTGAATATGCTAGTTAATATATGTGATTTATCTCATTTAATACACTCAGGATTTACCTTCTTTTCTTCTGAAAGATACGTTATTGCTGAAGATTTAAAACAGGCAGCCTAGGAAGAAAGTGCTCCAATTTCACGCATGAACAATTCAGAAATTCTGGTCCCCAAAGTAATT
Organism: Loxodonta africana; assembly: GCF_030014295.1. Lineage (NCBI taxonomy): Eukaryota > Metazoa > Chordata > Mammalia > Proboscidea > Elephantidae > Loxodonta > Loxodonta africana. The sequence continues at coordinate 24,765,933 of NC_087364.1, forward strand.
GCTTACAAAGAGCTCAAGGTCTTTGCCTTGATTAGTTAATTGGGAAATAAAAATATATTTGATTATTTTTATTTGTCTCTTTGAATCCTTTGCCTCTCTTATCTTCTGCATATTAGGGCATGAGTGAGGTTCCGTTGTTAATTTTATTTACTATGAGTTAAAACCAAGATAAAAATCTTAGCTAAGTAAGTTATTTATAATTCGCACACACATACACACATAAACATATACAACACACAAAAATGCGTTCATTTTTATATTACTAAGGAACCCTGGTGGTGCAGTGGTTAAGCCAAAATGTTGGCGGTTGGAACCCCAGCCACGCTGAGGGAGAAAGCTGTAGCAGTCTGCTTCTGTGAAGATTCACAGCCTTGGAAACCACATGGGGCAGTTCTACCCTGTCCTATAGGATCACTATAGCGTCGCTATGAATTGTAATCGGCTACATGGCAGTGGGATTGGTTCGATTTGGTTCGATTTGACTTAAGCGTCACTTTTTTTTCTTTTTCAAAAAATATCTGAGGTTGGCTGATTCATTCATTTCGTGGTCAAGCCTGCACTAGGCATTTCTTAGGTGCTAAGCACTCTCTTTGGCAGTGCACCACACCACCAGCACCGTCGAGTCATTTCCAAATCATGGCAACCCTATAGGACGGAGAAGAACTGCCCCCATAGGGTTTCCAAGGAGCACCTGGTAGATTGGAACTGCCAACTTTTTGGTCAGCAGCTGTAGCTCTTCACCACTATGCCATCAGGATTTATGGGTTACCTGCTCTCAAAGTGGACACATTAGGGCATGGAACAACATGGTATACATTTGTGGCTCTGATAAGTACTAAGAATCCAGTTTTTAAGTGACATTGTTCTTTATTTTTATTCTTTCTCATTCAATTTGTCCTGGTCTTTACTTTTAACAAAAAATAAAGGATAATAAGTATTGAAAAAGAAATATTAATAAATGAATTAAGTACACAGTGGCTCCATTATTAGACTGCTTCCCTTTGGTTGCCTCCCTCCAACATAATAGAGTTGGATAGCTGTTGGAATACTTAGGAAAGATTGCTACTTAAAGAAAAATATCTCTTCTAGATATCCATAGGAAATAATGAACTACAGAAATTTTTACTGAATAATTTTTTAATGTTCTCAAGTGATGGATTTTTAAAATAATAAAACTCTTAAAGCTGGTAGAACCTTCATCTGTGGGTCTGCTTCTCCAGACCTTGTTTTGAGGTCATGTTCTTCAGATTCAAAGGGTGAAGGTGAGGGGGATTTATTTACTCATCTCTCAGAATCTGTGAAGTTTGATTCAGATGTTCACAGAGATCTGGGAAAGAGCTTTTGGAAGTGGAAACAGCCTCATCTCTCTTCCTCTTGGGCGCTATCACATTGCTAGCTACTTTGCTCACCGATTCTAGCTATGTGGATCTTTTTATACCCAGCAGAACCTGAAATACTCCTGAAAATGCTAGTTTGGACAATGGGCAGGAACTGCAGATAACTAGCCATCACACAGGGCTCCGGGGTCAGCCCATTTTAATCCACTTGTAAAGCCCAGGATGCCTGAAAGCCCACCATTTACTTAACACAACACCCAGAGAGAGGCCTCTGCCCTGAAGCTCCCTGTGGAATGCATACATCTTTGTTTCCTGCTGTGTGCCCATCATTGATCAAAAATCTATGAATGACAAGACTCAACTCTAAAGAAAGGCAGTCTCTATGGAAAAAGCACTCCCCTTTAAAAGTCACTTTAAAGAAAACAATCGATTGTTCCTTTTCTAACAGGAAGACTTTGATGCTTTCTTTAGAACAAAAAGGTACATCAACACTCTGCAACTAATAACATCTTCGAAAGGTCAGAAAACAAAGCAACTGAATAGTTTACAAAAAAAGAAAGTTTCCCAAGAATATTCAAGAACTGTAAAATTTACTGTGCTATAAAATGCTATTTTTTTTTTCGACAGACAGTGGTTAAAGTGAGTATATTTAAGGTGCTTCTGGGAATAACATATTCACGGTTGGGAGTTGTCAATGAAATGTTCAAACCCCTGACTGAGCAAAGAACTACTTTGAAGCATCTGTGTTAAGACACTGCTGTCCTCTCTACTCCCTGACCACAATGGTAACTCATTTTAAGAGAAAGAAGGCCTGATAAATGACTAGTGTTTTATGTTATCAGGGCTTTTATTATTGATTCCTTTTAATTCATGCAAATAAAATTTAAAAATTGCACTGTTTTAATGAAATACTATAAACAGTAAAACCTTGTGTCAATTCTGACTTATGGTGACTCTGCGTGTCAGGGTGGAACTGTACTCTATAGGGTTTTTAATGGCTGACTTTTTGGAAGCAGGTCACCAGGCCTTTCTTCTGAGGCATCTCTGGATGGACTCCAACCTCCAACCTTTCAGGTAGCAGTTCAGTGCATAAACCATTTGCACCACCCAGGGACTCCAACTATATACACAAAAGTATATGAAATACTGACATTTGTTGAATTCTGTTACCAAACCAAACCAAAACCAAACACAGTGCCGTCGAGTCGATGCCGACTCATAGAATTCTGTTACAGCAGCACTAAATAACTGCTTACTAGTCTATTTCTTTTATACATGCATCGAAAGTATTGAAAAGAAAACTGTGTAATACCCAGAGAGTCACTAGAATTAAAGAATTTGGTTAAAAATGTATTCTAAAATACAGGTACGCAGCGTCCCATGCATTCAATATGTACCTTAGACAGCTCCATGCCTGGGCCACACTGTTTGCAGAGGACGCAATTTCCAGACCGATCCCGAAATTCTTGTTGTCGACAGTCTCCTGTTTCACAAATCACTTGACATGACTGGAAAAAACAAGTTAACAAAACGTTATCCTGAAATACTTTATTTATTTATTTTTTACAAGAAAGGAACAATACTTCTAGTGTTATTCGCATAACCACTGAACACTAACATTAATTCAGTGTTGTTGTCAGTTGCCCTCGAGTTGATTTTGATTCATGTCGACCCATGTGTGCAGAGAACTGCTCTGTAGGTTTTCAAGGCTGTGACCTTTTGGAAGCAGATCACCAGGCCTTTATTCCGAGGTGCCTCTGGGTGGGTTTGAACCACCCACCTTTCAGCTAGTAGTCGAGCACTCCGCCGATTGCGCGACCCAGGAACCCCCAATATGAGGCAAATTTAATTTTCACTTTAGAAAGACAGACCAGAAGAACCCTCAGGACTATGGCCCTAATACACCCTTCTGATCCAGAACTGAAGCCATTCTCAAAGACCGCCTTTCAGCCAAACACTAGTCAGGCCCATAATATAAACAATAATTACCTGAGACGAATGTGTTCCTCAGGACAATCAATTATACGAGATCGAAAGGGCAATATTTGCCCAAAAGTAAAGATGAGAGGGCAGGAAGGGGTAGACAATCCAGACAAAAGGAAATGGGGAACCCGGGGCAGAAAAGGGGAGAGTGCTGACGCAGCGTGGGGAATGCAACCAATGTCATGGAGCACTTTCTGTACAAATTACCGAATGGGAAACTCATTTGACCTGTAAACTTTCATCTAAAAAACAATAAACAATTTTTAAAAAAGGAAAGAAAAGAAAGGACACTTGCTGATAAATCAGTGAGCCTGGTTCTTGTCTGTATTCCAGAGAGTACTAATTCGTTTCTTTGCTGTCTTCCTCTGATACGCCTATGAGCACCTCAGGTAAAAAACCACTTAGGAGCCATTCCTCTTTCTAGGTGGTAAGATGCATAAAAGGCAGACACGCCGAGGCCAGAGGCCTCCCACTGCCTGAAAACTCCGGAGCTCAAAACTATTTTCTGATGTTGAAGAAATACAAACAGTTCATGTATCATGAACTGGATAAATAAATTAAACAGAATGGATTAGTAGAGCCACAAGAACTGTGAAATTATCCTTTAGACATTATCACAGGCATTTACTCTGCCACCCAGTGTTGATGTAGGCATTTCAGCCTTCTCCAGCTGAACTACATTTACGTAGAGAATGTCTTCCAAAATACAATTTCAGACAATCACGAGATCAGTAAAATTCCTGATTGACTGATGATGATGATGAAAAAGACAACAGCAGCCAAACTGTCTGAACTCCTTGAAGTAAAAGTGTTATGTAAATATGAGCTTACATTCTTACTGATTACGATTCAACCACTTGCTAGAACCCAGCAATACACTTTGGTTCATAGTATCTAAAAAAAAAAAAAATTGCCATCAAGTCAATTCTGACACATGGAAACTCCATGTATGTCAGAGCAGAACTGCTCCATAGGGTTTTCTTGGCTGCAGTCTTTACGGAATCGGATTGCCAGTCCTTTCTTCCTTGGTATTTTGGGTGGGTTTGAACCACCAACCTTTATGGCTAGTAGTTGTGTGCAATCCTTTTGCACCATCCAGGGACCTCTGGTTTAGAGCATAGGAAAGATTACACTTGGCAAAAACAAAGTTTGTAAGTCATTATCCAAAATATACTTTTTTTTTCTTATTTTACCTAAAAGCAAGTTCACCATTGACACTTTGATCCTACAAAACTGTGTTTATCTTTTTCTTAACAAACAGTATTTATGGAAAACGTTGGTATTAACAGAATCTCAGAATTGATGAAGATACTCAGTTGAACATCTTAAGTAGGAATGGCCCCAGGAACATGTCTGACTGTAATTCTGTTTTCCCAAATGGTAGGATCCCTCGTGGCGCAGTGGTTAACATCTCAGGCACTTTCTCCAAAGGAGAAAGGTGTGGCAATCTTCTTCGGAAAAGACTACAGCCTAGGAAACCCTGTGGGCCAGTTCTACCCTGCCCTACAGGGTTGCTGTGAGTCAGAATCGACTCAACAGCAACAGGCACAAGTTTTTTTTCTCCCCAAATGAAAGCTGAAAACCTTAGGAGGCATGAGGAACAGAGGCTGTTTTAATGCACAATGCCTATCACTGTGTCATGTACACGGAGATGCACAGTGAATTGCTTTTTGTGGTTACAATAATGAGCAATTATTCAGAACAAACTACTTCCACCTTGAAGCAGGAATATCTGTAATGATATCTGCCAACTTCCTTCAACAAAACCCAAGCTTTAACCTCTAGGGCAGGCAGGAAAGAAAATTCAAGGTAGGGTTTGGGATGGTAAGATTATTTAGGGCTAAAGGTCTAATAATTTCATCCCACTCCCTTAACTACCAATCTTGGAGGAGTGTGATTGTGTTTAAAGGAGCCAGAAGATTCCCTCCCATGGGATAGAGACTGTAATCTCTACAACCTCTTTGCTACACACACCCTTTATCTAATGTTTAATGATTTTAATTGAGAGAAAGTTTTCTTACATCTACCTGAATTCCAGAGTCCAATCTGACTCATATTTCCGCTTACTTTGTCTTCTAAGAGGAAACCCAGTGGGATAGTGGTTAAGTGTTACAGCTGCTATCCAAGAGGTCAGCAGTTCAAATCCACCAGGTGCTCCTTGGAACCTCTATGGGGCAGTTCTACTTTATCCTACAGGGTCGCTATGAGTTGGAATCAACTCAACAGCCGTGGGTTTGGTTTTTTTGGTTTGTCTTCTAAGAAGGCTTTTAGTCTTGAGTGAAACAATTCTTAATATACTTATAGGTTGTTATTATATCCCCATACCTAAATCAATTACTTCTGAATACCTTTATAGGTCTTCTGTATAAAAATTTCCAACTGCCTTTAATGCTTTTTTGGAAACAAGACAGATGTAACTGTATAAAAGTAATAGCTCTTATAAAAATTCATTCTAAAGCCAGCAGAAACCTCCTAAGTTATGGGCTCAAAACTAGAATTCAGGGTCTGTTGTTGTTGTTAGCTGCTGTTGAGTCAATTCTGACTCATGGAGACCCCACACATGCAGAGTAAGACTTCTCTATAGGGTTTTCAAGGCTGTGACTTTCAGGAGCAGATCACCAGGCCTGTCCGAGGTGCCTCTGGGTGGGTTTGAACTGCTAACCTTTCAGTTAACCATTTGCATCATCCAGGAACTCCCTGTTAGGATCTAGGATATATTATGTGAGACATATCTGTAAGTCCAACGTGACATTGTCATAATACTACAAGTAATGTTACAATTTTACAACTTCATCTAAATTTGAAAAAAACAATTTCAACAACTGTTATAAATGTGAAGACTGAACAGAAATTTTTAAATTGTCAATTAAATATAAAAATGATCAAATGGAATTTGTAAGAATTAAAAAATAATATGAGATCAGAGAGAGAAAACAGTTTTGGTATTGCTTCTACGAATTCTTTCACCACATTCTTGTAAGAGAAAAGAGCTTACTTACCAAGTAGGCTAGTAGGACCATGATGGTAAACATTGTTTTCTCTTGTCCCAGTAATACTTTTAAAGCCATTGCTCTTATTAAATGTAATTATTGTTGAAGGGTTCTAAAACAAAGAAGGAAATACGCCCAGCATTAAACACACGAGTTGCCGTGCACAGTACTGTACTTACTGTATAACATTTGTTGTTGTTGTTAAGTGCCTTTGAATCGATTCTGACTCATAGTGACCCCATGTGACCGAGTAGAACAGCCCCATAGGGTTTCCTAGGCTGTAATCTTTACAGGAGCAGATCGCCAGGTCTTTCTCCCGAGGAGCCTCTGGGTGGGTTCAAACCGCAACCTTTGGGTTAGTAGCAAAGTGTTTAACCGCTAAGCCAACAGAGCTCCTTCATATAATGTTTACCATTTACTGTAAATGCTAGATAATAAATATTGTTTATGTTTCAAAAGAACTACCTTTTAAAAAGATACATAGACAAAAATAATGAATTCTTTTAAAATTTAGGTTAAGAGGATTGAAACTTTATCTGCCTACACGTTATGTGCAAACTTCTACTAGCTCTGAATTCCAAGGCTACACAGGCCTTTTTTTTCCACCCAAGTCTCCATAGTGCCCAATCTCATTCATCCAGTAAAGAATTACATGAAAACAGTGACAACATAAACCTTGCGTTCATGTAGGTTTACACTGTGCCAACAGGATGATAATAGATAAAATAACAATTACCATTTGCTATGCATGCATGTGCATGACCGGGCACTATTCTTAGATGTTAACTTATTTATCCACATAGCTCCTCTAGAAAGTAGATGCTATTGTTATCCCCATCTTAGAGAAGGGGAAACTGAGGATCAGAGAGGGTTAAAGTAACTTGCCCAAGGTCACATTACTAGTAAGAGAAAGAGCCAGAACTCAGACTCAGATAGGCTGGCTCCAGTGTCCCTGTTCTTAATATACTGTGCCACAAATACCCTGCAAAACCACCTTCTATATTTAATAAAGAGTATGCTTGCATCTTGAACCTTCGTCACTATTAAGAAGAAGACAGCTAACTTTTGACATTTATGAATTCTTCCCACAGCCAGTACAGTGCATATTATCTATGAGCAGAAAAATAAGCATTCATTCCAAACCATCTCAAAGGCATTTTCAAGTGATGGAATTTGAGGCACTGATGTGATATTTCAGTAAAAGTAAAACAAACAAACAAAAAGAACCTCTTGATTTTGACCAGAAATGATCTAAAATGTAGAAACAATTCCAACAATTTTTCACAGGTCCACACCATGTCAAGAGAAGAGATTTATATTTTAAAAAAATGTTTAAAAGGTTAAAAATCATCTGGTGGCTCCATCTATCAGGTAGGAAACAAAAGCTCTGTTTCCCTGTAAAGTTCAATCTTCCAAAACTAACAGAGACCCAGAGCAGATAATCTGACAATTTAGAAAGAAACCAGAGCAGAGAATCGCTGGCCAAACAGCTCAAGAAAAACAATAACAACAACAACAAAGGAAGTGGAGCTGGGCAGCCTGCAGTTCCAACTGCCGGACAAGCAGGGGGATGGGGGGAGCCTGAAGACGGCACCAGTGGCTACACTCTCAGGGGCCGTCACAGCAGGGCAAATTCTCAGAGTGGGAAAAATCTTCTTATGTTTCTTGAATGAATGACCCATTTGAGTGGATTCAAATAGCTTTTTAAAAAACTTTTCTGGCTTCTTGCTCACTGCTTTTTTTCCACTTGCATATCTCAAAATCACCCCACGATTACTCAACCATGTGATTTACTGTGGACACAGGCTTGGGGTCAGAAGATACAATCACATGCGCTAAAAGGTATGCTTCAGGTTACTTCCTTCTTGATATGGACCGAAAAGAAGCAAAATAGTAAGACAACAAAATAATAACATTTGTTAATTTTTAAAAAGTAAAAATGTGTAATTTATATAAACCCATTGCCGTCGAGTGGATTCCGGCTCATAGTGACGCTATAGGACAGAGAAGAACTGCCCTCTAGGGTTTCCAAGGAGCAGCTGGTGGATTTGAACTGCCGACCTCTTGGTTAGCAGCCAAGTTCTTAACCTCTGTGCCACCGGGGCTCCATAATGTTAGGATCTCTGGTGGCACACTGGTTAAGAGCTTGGTTGCTAACAGCAAAGTCGGCAGTTCGAATCCACCTTCTGCTCACTGGAAACCCTACGGGGCAGTTGTACTACTATGAGTTGGAACTGACTCAATGGCAACAGGTTATAATTTACATAGACCTAATAGGGTCGCTATGAGTTGGAATCGACTTGATGGCACTGGGTTTGGTTTTTGGTTTTGAATCTAATACGGAAAAAAGAGTACCAAAGCACCTGGAACACATGCATGATGCAAACAGTTAATGCTCTTGGCTGCTAACCAAAAGATAGTAGGTTCGAGTCTGACCAGGGACACCTTCAAAGAAAGGCCTGTCAATCTACTTCCAAAAAACAGTCCACTGAAAACCCTCTGGAGCACAGGTCTACTTTGATGCACACAGGGTTGCCATGAGTCGGAGTCAACCCAACAGCAACTGGTTTTACCAAAACATTTACACAAAATACGAGAAAAAAGATTAATAGTCAGAGCAACTACTCTGGACAGAAGACATTACTGGGGTAGTATACTAACTGCTGAGGAGGACAGACAAACACTGTACTGGATTTTTTTAAAGACAGCCACTGACGTGCGTATTAAGTTAAAAGTCACGGTACCATGACTTTGACTTCATATGTAGACTTATTTTACGAAAAAAAGAACGTAACAAAATATTAACAATGGTTGGGTTCACACTGTGGCATTATGAGTCAACTCTTCCCCCCTTTTTCTTAAAAATTCTAATAGTGTGAATATTTCATTAATAATAATTAAAAAAATGCATTTAATGTTCTTGGGGCCAAAAAGTAAGTGACATGGTCTTACTCCTTGAAAAGTTTATGAATTAAAAGAAGTGACGAGGAAAGAAAAACAAAACACAGATAAACACTACCAAAAAAAGGAGAAATGAAATAAAATACTATGATTTTTGCTTCGCAGAGATTTTTCTTTTTAGATGATAAGCTAGAAAAAAAAAATTAGTGGAACTATATAGTCTATGTGCTGACTTGTATTATTCTCCTAGCACACAGGCTAAATTGAGTATTTTGAATGAGAAATTCAAAATTAGCATTGCTGTACCTGAATTTTCAGGGGAGCAAGCGGAGTTGCTCCCGCAAATTATTATGTAAGCTCCTTAACCTGGCATTTAAGCTCTTTTGAATCTCACCCAGCTGGCCACTGCGCTTGGCCATACCAAAATACTCATGGTTCTTCTGAACGTCCATGGCCTCTCCCTCCCGCACAGACCGTAACCGTGGTGTGGACAGTCTTTTTATTGAATTCCTTCAAGGATCAGTCCAACTCTCCCCACTGCTGAGAGGTCTTCCATCCCCAAACCTCCATGGCCAAGCAATAGGGAATGCACTCGCTCCCTGGGTCCTACAGCCCTTTCTACAGTTAGGTAAGCATTTAGCACATTGCACACCAACTGTATTCCTTCCTATTGTCAGTTTTATTCATCAGATTGTACGCGCCTTCAAAATAGAGACCATGCGTTACTACTCTTTGTATTCCCAGTGCTTGGCACGATGCCTGGCACATGAGCTGCTCAGTAACCCTTGTTGAATGAATAAAGTCAATGGAGAAGCACAAAACAACGAAGAATATATTGTGAAAAAGCAAGTGAGATCTGGTTGACATAACAGACTTAAGTCTTTCTAGTGAATAGAAAAAAATTCTATTTTAGATGTACATAAACTATCTTATTATATCTTCAAGGGATTAGACTAGTTGTTGTCGTTAGCTGCTCTTGAGTTGGCCTCCTAATCATGGTGACCCCATTCACAACAGGATCGGGTCACTGTGATCTATAGGATCTATAGTCTCTCCTAGCCTGGAAGCTCCCCTGAAACCTGTTCAGCATCAAAGCAGCATGCAAGCCTCCATGGACAGATGGGTGCTGACTGCATAAGGGGCACTGGTTGGGAATCAAACACAGGTTTCCTGTATGGAAGGGGAGAATTCTACCACTGAACCACAGTAGAAAGTTTTAAGTAATACAGTGATGCATTTTAAGATATACTGATTCACTTAAAAAGCGCAAGCAGTTCCTTTACAGAAGATTTCTTACAGTGGAAGCTGGAGATCTAGATAAGCCATGAAAATATATCACTTCTCTTTCCTTTGCTTCTCTTTCAATCTGGCTTTTTATACCAAGAGATTGGGAAATAATTTAGACTGGGTAAATAGTTCTCAAAGAATGTGGGAAGATTTAAAGTCCATATATGGCAATCAGTTCTAACAGTTTTTTGCACTTAAACCCAACGTGAGTAAAAATAGTCTGGGTTTTATTGGGAATTGTCAGGGGAAAAGGGCAACCTTCTGGGTTTTATTCCATTTCTTAGCAACGTCACTTTGATCTTGCACATGTATAAGGAGATAAAAACAGAACCTACATCTTAGCAGTGTTGTGAGGATTAGCTGAGATCATGGGTATAAAGGACCTAGCCCTGTGCCTAGAACATAATAAAAGCTTAACTGATGATGGTGCTGATGTTGTTATCGTTGACGTTGTTACTGAGAACGCCACTTATTAGCTGTGTGAACTTGAACAAGTTACTTAACCCTAAATCTCAGTTACTACCTCCACCACCTGTCAGTCTGCCGTACTCTGGTGGCTTATGTGTTGCTATGATGTTGGAAGCCATGCTACTGGTATTTCAAATACCAGCAGGGTCACCCATGGTGGACAAGTTTTGGTGGAGCTTGCAGACTAAAACAGACTAGGAAGAAAAGCCTGGTGACTTGCAAAAATTAGCCAGTGAAAACCCTACGGATCATGACAGAGTATTATCTGATATAGCACTGGAAGATGAACCTCCTAGGTTGGAAGGCACTTGAAATACACAGTGGCCAAGCATACCAACGATTGTGAAGATGGCACAGAATCAAGTAAGTTTTGTTCTGTTGTATATGGGTCACCATGAGCTGGAGCCCACACAAAGCCCACTAACATAACGACAGTTGAGATTGCTGTGGAGGGTTAAGTGAGGTAATGGCTGTAAAGTGTTTACATCTGTTAAGAGAGTTAATTGATACAAACCATTTCTGGAATATAAAAATTGTTGGCGCGGTGGTTAGGAGCTTGGCTGCTAACCAAAAGGTCAGCAGTTCAAATCTACCAGCTGCTACTTAGAAACCCTATGGGGCAGTTCTACTCTGTCCTACAGGGTCGCTATGAGGCGAAATTCACTCAGAGGCAATGGGCTTTTTTATACAAATGTTAACGATCATTGTGGTTTCTGCTAATGATTACTATTATTGAGGGTCAAACGATCCAATGTATGTGACAGTCCTTGAAAACTGTGGTCTGTTAGACAACTGTGAGACATGATTTAGATGGTCACATCAAGTGGCAGGTAGTGCCCTACCAGTTGCTGCTGAGTAAGTTCCAACTCATGGCGACCCATGTGTGCAGAATAGAACTGCATCCCATAGAGTTTTAAGGCTGTGACCGTTTGGAAGCAGATCTCCAGGTCTTTCCTCCGGGGTGCCCCTGGGTGGGTTTGAACCGCCAACTTTTTGGCTAGTAGTCGAGCATTTAACTGTCTGCACCACCCAGGGGCTCCTAGGCAGCATTCTAGGATTCCTACAGCCCCACAGAAATTGTTCAAAGACTAAGGATAGATGGCAAGTTTGAATTATCACTGTGTTAAGTGCTTTGCAAAAATAACTTTTTCCCCTTACTACCACATTTCTAGGAGTCCTGGGTGGTTCAAATGGTTAAGCACTATGCTACTAACCAAAAAGATGGCAGTTCGAACCTACCCAGAGACATCTTAAGGAAAGACCTGGAGATCTACTTCCAAGCCATTACAGCCATTGAAAACCCGATGGAGCGCAGTTCTACCCTGACACACATAGGGTCACCATGAGTCAGACTCCACTCGACAGCAACTGGAACCACACTCTAAAAAGTAGATATTTATTCCCACACGATGGGAGAAAACACTGGGGGGATCCAAGTACTCACATCCTAGAAGCAGTGAAAACTGAATTCCAGTCCATGCCTGGGTGAATCCAGAACAGGACTTTAGTCATGTGGTGCAGATTTAGGGTTGTGTCCTCCTACACTGCAGCATAAATGTCCCATCCCACTAGGGAGAGTAGTACTACATCAACAAAACCGTTAACAGGTATATAAGGATACATGTGATGATTTACCCATTTATTCAGCCAAATTTTATTAAACAGTTGTTGGGTGCCTGAAAAGTGGCAGAGGGGAGAAAACTACAAAAGCGTTCATAGGTTAGCAGGGGTGATAATCTCATAAATGTTTCTTCATACATCCCAGCCAAAGAGTATTTTAGAAATAAACAATTTACCTGGTGAAGTGTTATAACTGTGATCTTGAATTTTCTGGAATAAAATTAAATACCTTGTGAAATTCTTTGGCATTTATAAAAAAGAAGGAAAATTTAATGAAATAACCTAGATATTTAAGTAATAATATTTAAAGTAAAAATAAAGCAATAAAAAGGTTATTTATTGAAATTGCTTTTAACTTCTGGGCATTCAGGATCTGGTCTAGGGATGGAAAAATGTTTTTACATCCTCAGTGTTCTGTTTATTTGGGAATGACTTATCAAGCATGAGGCATATGAATTACTGAGATTATGTACCATGGGTCCATGCTAGTTTCATAGTTTGCCAAAGTATCCAGACTGGACAACATCTATGAAGAACCTAGCACTCATTTTGGCAGATCTTGTGCAGAGAAACTGGCCCTAGCTAAGCAGTGCGGGAGCACTAATAATGCCTGGTTTACTGCATGGTGAAGCCAAAAAAAAAAACATTGTTGTGAAGTCGACACTGACTCATGCTGACTCCATGTGTATCAGAGTTTTTTCAGAAGTAGATCACCAGGCCTTTCTTCCAAGGTACCTATCGGTGGACTCAAAGCACACCAGTCTTTCAGTTAATGTGGTAGAAGCATGGAATTTTTGTTTTATTGTTTTAAGAATAACTTATTATTTTGAGAACTTTCTTTCTTGTTTTTGCATCTGGGTTTTTAATATATGTTGGGGACTTGGAAACACTATAGTCCTGCCTTATAAATAGCTGCTGTGCCTCCGATAACAATTGGCTCAGTCTCTGACGCTGTTTCTTTTTCCTTTGGGTTGATGTTACCATGAAATTGGGCTGAAAGTGAGGCTGTGTAGGGGCCAAACCTACTTGCAAAAATTGGAGTCCAGCCTGTCATCAGCCAGCTGTGTGACCTTGGGCAAAACGTCTCACCTCTGTGGGCAGTTTCCTCATGTCCATTCCCGAGAACTGAATATCTGGGCTAGATGATGTCACAAGTTTCTTCCAGCCCCTGCAACCTATGATTTAACACCTCTGCTTTAGGCTACATTTCTTCTTCTTCTTTTTTAAATTTTATTGTGTTTTAGGAGAAAGTTTACAGCACAAATTAGTTTCTCATTCAAAAATTTATACACAAATTTTGTGATATAGGTTGAAATCCCCTCAATGTGATAACACACTCCCCCTTTCCAGTCTGGGTTTCCCTTTCCAATCTGGGTTCCCCTTTCCAATCTGGGTTCCCCTTTCCAATCTGGGTTCCCCTTTCCAATCTGGGTTCCCCTTTCCAATCTGGGTTCCCCTTTCCAATCTGGGCTCCCCATGTCCATTGGTCCAGTTTTCCTGTCCTTTCCTGCCTTTTTGTCTTGCTTTGGGGCAGGAGTTGCCCATTTGGTCTCGTATATTTGATTGAACGAAGAAGCACATTCCTCTCACGTGCTGATGTTTGTTTTACAGGACTGTCTAATCTTTGGCTGAAAAGTGAGCTTCGGGAGTGGCTTCAGTTCTGGGTTAGCAGGGTGTCCGAGGGCCATAGTGTTGGGGGTTCCTCCAGTCTCTGTCAGAGCAGTAAGTCTGGTCTTTTTTTTTTTTTTGTGAAGTTGAATTTTGTTGAACATTCTTCTCCAGCTCTGTCTGGGACTCTCTATTGTGATCCCTGTCAGAGCCAATGGTGGTGGTAGCTGGGCACCATCTAGTTCTTCTGGGCTCAGGCTGGTGGAGGCTGTGGTTCATGTGGTCCTTTAGTCCTCTGGGCTAATATTTTCCTTGTGTCTTTGGTTTTCTTCATTCTTTTTTGCTTAGGATGGGATGGAACCAACTGACATATCTTAGATGGCCACTCACAAGCTTTTAAGACCCCAGATGCTACTCAACAAAGTAGGATGTAGAACATTTGCTTTATGAACTATGTTACGCTAAGTGACCTAGATGTCTCCCAAGACTATGATCCCCATCCCTCAGCCCCAGCAACTTGGTCCCTCAAGGTGTTTGAATGTGTTTAGGAAGCATCTATGGCTTTGCCTTGGTCAGTTTGTGCTGACTTTCCCTATGTTGTCTTGTCTTTCCCTTCACTAAAGTTGACACTTCTTTACTATTTAGTTAGAGATTTCCCATCCTCACCCCTCCCCTTCCTTGTGACCATCAAAGATTATTTTTTTCTGTGTGTAAATCTTTTCTTGAATTTTTATAATAGTGGTCTCATACAATATTTGTCCTTTCATGATTGACTTATTTCACTCATCATAATGCCCTCCAGATTCATCTATGTTGTGAGATGTTTCATGGATTCATCATTGTTCTTTATCGTTTTGTAATATTCCATTGTGTGTATATATCATAATTTGTTTATCCATTTGTCTACTGATGGGCACTTAGGTTGTTTCCACCTTTCTTCTATTGTATATAAAGTTGCAGTGAACATGGGTGTGCATATGTCTATTGGTGTGACTGCTCTTATCTCTCTAGGGTATATTCCTAGGAGTGGGCTTGTTGGATCGTATGATATTTCTATTTCGACCTGTTTAAAGAGGTGCTGTATCATTTTCCATAGTGACTGTACCATTTTACATTCCCATTAGCAGTGCGTAAGAGTTTCAATCTCCCTGCAACCTCTCCAACATTTATTATTTTCTGTTTTTTTGATTAGTGCCAGTATTGTCGGGGTAAGATGGTATCTCACTGTAGTTTTGATTTGCATTTCTCTAATGGCTAATGATCATGACCATTTATTCACGTGTCTGTTAGCAGCCTGAATGTCTTCTTTGGTAAAGTGTCTGTTCATTTCCTTTGCCCATTTTTTAACTGGAACGAGTGCTTAATTTCTACAAGTTGTTTTCAATAGTAAAATTAAGAATTTACTTGACAGATTAGAAAATCTCCCAACCATGAGTTCTATGTCAAAGCAACAGTAAGCTAGGGCTGAGTATCAGTCATCCTTTACATGGGAGAACGCTACTCTCTAGTGCTCCTCAGTCTCCACCACTCCCTATTGCACACCTAGCTCTCTTCCCTCTAAAACTATAAATCATTCAAAATACGTGCCCAATGAATGCTGAATGAATGAGTAAATTCATTATTTAGGGTTGCTGTGAGGACTTTCCTACAGCAAAAATGACAGACTTTATAACTAAGAGGAATAAAAAGTATTAAACCCTATTCCAGTTTAAGTACTATTTTAAGTTTTTTTTTTTTTAATTTTAAGGAGCCCTGGTGGTGCAAGTGGTTAAGCGCTCGGCTCCAAACTGAAAGGTTGGCAGTTTGAACCCACCAGCTGCTCTGTGGGAGAAAGATGTGGCAGTCCGCTTCCATAAAGGCTACAGCCTTCGAAACCCTATGGGACAGTTCTGTTCTCTCCTTTATGGCCGCTATAAGTTGGAATGGACTTGATAGCAATGTTTTTCTGTTTGTTTGTTTTTGATAAGGACTGAAACAATATATATGTAACTAACTTGAGATTGAAATATAAATTATTGTGGTAGAATAAATTTCAGGTCAGACCCTTAATACGGTGCTATAATCTTGACAAACACCATGAAGGAAGATTTATTTCTAATTTTAATAATTTAGTAACTCTTCTGAGAATGATCTTTATTTTTGATCTTGTAGGTGACCAAAATATGAATACTGGAATAACTAGAATAATTTTATTTATTTTCCATCCCTTAAAAGCTATTTGATTTATTATCCAACGTATACAGTGTATGCAATAGCTAACAGTTTTTGTCTAGTAAAACTGAATTAACATTACATAATAAAGTTATATTCAACCCATACATTTTTCCAATATGCAATAACCTGAAAGATTTTTCAAAAAATAAACATTAAGTAAACTGGCAAGCTCACAATGTATAAAACCAGCATTGAAATAAACCCAATGCCATAAACACAGCCTTTTACATTTTAATGCTGGAACATAATCATAAATGGTTTAAAAATAGTGTCAGCTCCACATCTAAAAGGATGAAAAATTAATTCAAAATTTAGGGTACTGATATTTGCAAATAGTACTATAACTCCATGGTTCCATTTCTACCGTATCCTAGCCTTTGATGTCACTATATTCTGCACAACATTCTTACATAGCAGACTTGGCAGCCGTTGCTGTAGTCGAGGAAGCTCATAGAGGTGTGCAGTAATAAGAATATACATATTGCTCTTGGCTAGGAAGTGAGAATAATTCCCCTTTTTCAAATCATGAAATATTTTCTACCAAAACCTCTACAAGCTTGAAAATATTCTGCTGCCAAATATGATATCTTTATTTCCCCCAAAGTTCAAAACATTAAGGGCCAGTGTCAGGCTTCTAAAATCACTTTTTAAAAAAAGTAGTTAAATAGAATAGGGTTTAATACTTTTTATTCCTTTTCGTTATACACTCTCTCAGCTTTGACGTAGGAAAATCACTATCAGTATTCTCAAGATGTTCAATCAACAAGCATATGGCACATGAGAAACGTTAACTAATATCACTGAATTGTCTACGTGAAGACTGTTGAAAAAGCAAACGATTTGTTATACACACATATACCTCAATAAAAGCAAAAAGAAACAAGCATATAGCAACTAAAATTCCTTTCCCAAAATTCATAAATATACCTCTATCCTAAACTATAAATAGAACGATTGTAGCATCAATGACTAAGGAAACCTCAACCCAGTCTATCTTAGGAAAATTGTGCAGAACCATCACTAAAACACAGCTGTTTAAATTTTTATTTAGAAGGGAAACTGAACAGACTCCAAAACCACTCTTTATACCATTTGTAATGTTCTTTTCCAGAATAAGTAGCCTCCATTCCTTTGAAATTTCCTCATATTAGACCCATCCTAGCAGACTGAAGAGTGGCTAAATTACTTTCAGTCTCCAAACATACGAGTTCCTTTGTCTCGTATAATTGCTAATGTGTGGTTCTTCTTTTTTTTAAAACCCGGTCTAAAAACTTCAGTTTCAAAGGTACATATTACGTGATGTGTGGACTAGAAGATAACACGACGCAGTTTAAACATCTTACTTTTGAGTGTAAACATTTTAGACAGATAAAATACGATGAACTCACTGTTCAACAAGTAAATCATGAGAAGAATTTTTCTTCGTATCACTTTTTTTTCAGTTACAAGGTTACTTAAAAATGCCTATAATTTAATAATCAGCTGCCATGAGACAACTGTATTTAACTGTTTGTCACTCTCTTATCTCCTAGGCAGCTGTCAGTTTATTTATTTGGGTGTACATTTATTTAAGGCGTGCATACTTATTCAAACTGTACTCAACACAAATGGAACATGCTTGCCTTTTCCAGAATTTTAAATGCTTGACCTTAAATGCTGGTTTATCAGGCTTAAAAGAGGTTGACTATTTTTCATGTACTAAAGATGCCTGGAGCCCTGGCAGCGCAGTGGTTAAGATCTCGGCTGCTAACCAAAAGACTGGCAGTTCAAATCCATCAGCTGCTCTTTGGAAACCTCATGGGGCAGTTCTACTCTGTCCTATAGGGTCGCTATGAGTTGGAATCGACTTGATGGCAGTGGGTGTGGTTTTTTGGTAAAGATGTCTGGGTCTCTGTGTTTGTGTTTTGTTACTTTTTGAGGGGCGGAGCTAATTACAGGGGATGGATTAAGGGCAGATTCAGAGATTTAAATAGGTCTGAAAAAGGGAAATCAAATTCTCTTCAGGAGTGTTAACAGAATTCAAAAAAGTCCCCCAAATGTCTGGGGTCTTAAAAGCTTGTGAGTGGCCATTTAAGATATTCCACTGGTTTCACCTCATCGGGAGCAATGGATAATGAAGAAAATAAAGACACAAGGGAAAGATTAGTCCAAAGGACTAATGAACCACAACTACCACAGCCTCCACTAGTCTGAGTCTAGCACAACTAGATGGCGCCCAGCTACCGCCACTAACTGCTCTAACAGGGATCACGACAGAGGGTTCCAGACAGAGCTGGAGAAAAATGTAGAAAAAAATTCTAACTCACAAAAAAAGACCAGACTTACTGGCCCGACAGAGACTGAAGAAACCCCAAGAATAGGGCCCCTGGACACCCTTTTAGCTCAGTAATGAAGTCACTCCGGAGGTTCACCCTTGAGCCAAAGATTAGACAGGACCATAAGATAAAACCAGACTAAAGGGGCACAGCAGCCCAGGGGCAAGGACTAGAAGGCAGGAGTGGATAGGAAAGCTGGTAACAGGGAACCCAAAGTCAAGAAGGGTGAGTGTTGACATGTTGTGGAGTGGGTAACCAACGTCACAAAACAATGTGTGTACTAATTGTCTAATGAGAAGCTAGTTTGTTCTGTAGACCTTCATCTAAAGTACAATAATAAAACAAATAAAAAGTCCCCCAAAGGCCCTAAATCCATGTAATAGTGCTACCACTGACAAATTAAATTAATATATTAAGATTAGTATGTGACTATTCTGGGATGCCTGGGTAGTACAAATGGTTAACATAGTCCACCCAGAGGAGCCTAGGAAGAAAGGCCTGGTGATCTACCTCTGAAAAATCAGCCACTGAAAACCCTAAGGTGCGCAGTTCTACTCTGACACCCACGGTGTCATCATGAGTGGGAGTCAACTCAACAGCAACTGGTTGTGTGACTATTAAATGTCTCCATTTCCCATTCTAAAATACACACAAATTAAAGCTCATAATCATCTGAAGTAAAAAGAAAAAAAATTCTGTTCTTTTTAAAAACCTCTCATATAGCTATATCCAAAAACAAAAAACAACTACAAAAAAACTCCTTGCCGTTGAGTTGATCTTGACTGATAGTGACCCTATACCAAAAAAAAAAACCCCAAAACAAAAAACCAAACCTGTTGCCGTCAAGTCGATTTCGACTCACAGTGATGCTATAGGACAGAGAAGAACTGCCCCACCGGGTTTCCAAGGCTGTAATCTCTCCGCAAGCAGACTGCCACATCTTTCTCCCACGGAGTAGCTGGCCATGGAGTAGCTGGTGGGTTCGAACTGCCAACCTTCTGGTTAGCAGCTGAACATTTTAACCACTGTGTATTCAAGTGTTCTGGATAAGGAAGGCACTTAACAGTGCAACTTCAAGTACACAGTCTTATGTGCCCTTCGCTTCAAATTCAAGACCTAGCCTAGACTCAAGAATCCTCGGGGACTGCTGTCAGAAGTACAAATAACTTCCCTGATTATCCCAGGAAATACTAACACAACTTCCCAGAGTTAGCATTTACTGTGGAAAAAAAATTCTAAAGTCAATAAAACCATGTGGCCTATGGTAATAAAGTAGATTTTTCAGAGATTAAAAAGTAAAGGCCTTACAGAGCTCATGATAATGCTCCATGTACTGAAGTCAAGGCAATATTTTCAAAATGGAACTGCATTTCTATGTTCTGTATTATTCCAGAAGGTGATAAATGCCATAGAAAGAAAAATCCTTTTTAAATACTCACATCTCTATGAATAATAACCTCAAAAAACTGTCTTCTACAGTAGGATTCAATTTCTGGCACATTCAGCCCTTTTGTTACATATCTTCAAATTGGATAATAAGCGGTGCTTGAAAGAGAATATAATTTAAAACTACATGAAAGCAGCATTGGCCAAAACGCCTAAGGTGAAACGGCACAACAGAAGACACACAGAGCTAATGCAATATAATCCTCCCTTTTGCACAAAAGTGTCTGATCATGAAATAACAACATCAAAATAAATTCCTCTGTTTGCATAAGTCATGTTTAACAGCAACAATTTCCTGTTTATATAAAGAAATTGTTTCCTAGTCAAGAAAAACCATTATTAAGAGAATTACATCTTCATCAATATTTTGAATTAAACTCTTTTAAAGAACTACTGAACAATGCTTAGGGTTTTGTTTGTTTGCAAATTGAATCCTTTATTGGAAAAAAAAAAACACAACCCAAGTGAGGCAGTTTCTTACAATAGTAAATGTAGGCGAGATGAATAGTTCATTGCCAACAAAGCAGATGATACAATTTTGATCCTGTCAAACTTGATCTCCAAGAGTGTATTAGCTCAATTTCTAATGGCATCAAAAAATGTCAAAGGACTGAGAACTAACCCCTCTCTCTAAAGAAGACAACACAAATCACTGTACTAATATACACGGCTGACATTTATGAAACTTTCGTTTCCCACAGACAGACTGTTTATGGGGGGGCACTTACAAATCTTGACCGTTCTCCTTCTCAGCTGACTCCCCAGAGCAGCTAGTTCCTCGCGCGGGCCGGCTCGATCCGGCACCCGCGGCTCCGCTGCGCCTCCAGCCAAGACAGGCGGCCGTCGCCTACTGTCCGGGGTAAGCATCACTCGGCTTATTTAAATACTCACATATTTCTGCCTTAGAAGCAGATCTCAGCGTACGAGGCCCCTGGTAACAGGTACCAGGCGCCCACACTCTCGCGCCTCCAGCTTCTTGGCAAAGCTGGGGCATCTCCGCACCTCCTGTGCCCTTCTCTCCCTGGCTGTCGCCCCTCCGCGGGGTCGCCTTCCCCCTGCTCAGCACCCCTCCTCTGCACGAGAGCATTCCGGCCCGCGCCCCTCTCCCACGCGTCGGGCAGCCGCCTCTTCCCCGGGCGCGCCTCGCGCGAGGATACCACGGGGCGAAGGCCGGGACCTGGGCAGTGCCGCGCAGTCCCCGGCCGGAGCTGGTCACCTACCCACCTTTCCAGTCACCAGGGCGGCTCCGCGGACGGCGCACCCCGTCCAGCCCTACAGGTGCGGACCGCAGTCAGAGGCTGGGGGGACGCAGAGCTGGCGGGGCAGCAGGGCGAGGGGCGCGAAGCTGGCTGCGGGTCCTCTCTGGCAACCCACTTCAACACCTCCGGCTACACCCTCGCAGCGCGCCCTGTAGCCGGGCAACCACCGCCGCCCGGCGCCCCGCCCCCGCCCCGCCCCCGCCCGGCGCCCCGCCCCTCGGCGCTCCGGCCTCGCCCCCTGGGCTCCCACAGTCACCTCCTGCCCAACTCTCCCCGCGGAGGTCGCGGGCTCTCCTGCGCCCGGTACCCCGCGGCTCCAGGAGGGTACGAACCCGTCCCTCAGGCCGACCTCCAGCGACCCCAAGACCCAAGAGCTTGGTTGCGTTAGGGAAACTTTCTTCGGAGAAAGCAGGGAGTCTTCTTGTCCACCCTGGCGTGTTTTGCTGGTGCCTTTGTGCTTGCCCTTTGCCGGGTCGCATCCTGCCCAGCGCCTGCTTCTGCAGCGGAGAAAACCACAAAGAAAGAAAGAAACCCAAACCCTTTGCCATGGAATCGATCTCGACTGACACTGCCCTATAGGAAAGAGTAGAACTGCCCCCATAGGGTTTCCAAGGAGCAGTCGAACTCTTTACCGCTGCGCCACAAGGGCTCCCCAGAGAAGAAGAGGCCCCGGGAAAAACATGGCCATTAAAAGATGGCCAGATTGTGGTACGTTTGCTAGGGTTGATGAAGACCCGGCTCACTAAGAAGAGCCTCCACCTTCATTCACTGATGCATTGTTCCAGCAGGTGCTCACCCAGGGCTTGCTCTAAGGGCCTGGGCGTCCTACACATCGCCAGCGGTTCCTTTTCCTCCCCTAGGACCAGCCAAGTCCGTCTTCCAGGGTCACTCAACCAGCCGGGAAACTAGTGGTGATGCGGGAGAGCACAGGGCCTGGGCCCGAGGTGTAACTGTTACCTTATGTAAGGCGTGTTTACACGTCTGAGCTATCGTTTGCTCATTTCACAGATTTGTTGGATGGATTAAAAGAATACTGTATGTAAAAAGCACCTCGTCCAAAGTAGAATGCTACAGAAATGTAAGCAATGATTGTTGTATCCGTCCAGTGAGATTCCGTGGGTGAGATTCCTGCAAACCACAGGTACTGTACATCACTTTGGGACAAAGGGACATTCCCCATTTCTCAAGTGTTGGTTTTGTCTTCCCAGCTAAATTGCAGGTCTCTTTGAAATGGGACCAAGTTTTATGTTTCTTCTGTAGACCCTAAGTTTCACAGTGTTGTTGTTTTTAGTTGTGGTTGAGTCAGCCCCCAACTCACGGTGACCCATGCACAACAGAATGAAACGCTGCCCAGTTCTGCCATCCCTGTGATCAAGTGTGGATAGCACTCTTGTGATCCACAGGATTTTCATTGGCTGATTTGCAAAAAGTATATCGCCGGGCCTTTTTTCCTAGTCTGTCTCAGTCTGTAAGCTAGTGAGTAGAGGGCCAGACAACTCAAAGATCTCCTCCCCCTGGGATCTGCCACACCATGTTGCATTCATTTTTGGAAGGGTGTAGTAGCCTGCTCCCCGTTCTCTATTTCTGTGAGTACCTGTGTTCTTTTGATCTTCTGAGCTAGAAATGCTGTAACTTTGATTCTTCTCTCTCCTTTACCTTCTGTCCTACCTGTGGACCATTACCTCGTAATCCTACAGCACTGTATAATCACTGCCATGCTCAGTACCACATTATAGTGAAGTTATCTGAGTTTCTTTCCCCAACCAGACTTCAATTTCCTGAGGGTGTGTCTCTTTTTCTTTAATACCGGGAAGCCTAGCACATAGTGGATACTCAGAGAATCTTTGTTACACTGAGTCCTTGTTTCTCCCTTTGAAATGACCCCTGCATTCGCCCTTCCTTACTCTTCCCTTTTCCTGCCCACGGCCTCCACCACAGCATAGGCCTTCTCTCCCTACCTCCCACTGTACCTGAGTGTCTCTGCAGCCAGCCACCTCCGTTCCTGCTGCTCTGCCCAGCCGTCCTACTTTCCACCTTTCATCCCTGCTAAGTTAAAAGATTTACAAGAGGCTTCTCATTGTAAAGAGTGGCTTTTCCACATCTGGGATTAACATTCAAAGATTCAAAGATTCCCAAGTTTGGGCTCCACCCACGAGTTCAGCCTTATCTCTCCTCCAGACCACACACCATATTCTGGCCAAACTAGTCTACGTGCCTTGTCTCTAGTGTGGCCTCAACTTGCCCTTCCCTTTGCTCTTTAAGTTTCCTCTTTGTGCTCATCCATTTCCCTTACCTTTCTGACTTAAGATCTTACTCATGTTTTAGGACCCAGCTCAAAAGCCACTACAGTGCATCCCCGACTTACAACGTACTGCAGTTACGACAAACCACACATATGACCAGCTGCTTTTTTTTTTTTGTATATCTTATTGTTGTTGTTGTTGTTAGTAATATGTACTGCCTACAATATTAAAATACATCTGTAGGTTTATATGTAATGTGTCCAACCCCCAAAGACAAATAAAGATCAGATTTATAAATAAAAAGCAATAATAATGAAAATTAAAAAAAAATTGAGGTATTTTGTTTTATGTCAACCTACTTATGATGGAGTTGTCAGAATGGTACCCTGATGTAAACTGGGGACCACCTATATTCTCATGAGGTTTTCCCTACTTCCAGGCTATAATTATCTCCAAAGCATGCTGCATTCTGCTTTTGTGTCCTAAGTATTTGCATACTTAGCTTTCTTCCTCAAGGAGTTAAAATCTTCTCCAGAGAAGGGGCACGTTTTGTTCAAACTTGTATCTCTGATAGTATCAAGCCCTCAAACAAATGTTCAATACAAGTCTTCTGAGCAGAGTTTAATCTGCCAGCTCAGGACCCACCTTCTTTAACTTCAGCCAAACACGCTCTTGTTC
This sequence comes from Loxodonta africana, assembly GCF_030014295.1. Classification (NCBI taxonomy): domain Eukaryota; kingdom Metazoa; phylum Chordata; class Mammalia; order Proboscidea; family Elephantidae; genus Loxodonta; species Loxodonta africana. Next base: position 24,790,282 of record NC_087364.1, read on the forward strand.
CTCTCTGACCTCCTTTTGTACTTAGAGACAAAAAAAAAAAAACCTCATTATTTAGTTCATCGGCTCTTTTTCTTTCTTTTTTTTTTTAACATAAAATGAATGAGTAAAGGGAGTAGCTGGATCTTGGCTTTGATTTCAGTTCATTAGTTCTTGAATCGTTTCACGTGTGTTTATTTGATTACTTTCCCAAGTAAGCTTGTTTACTCACTATGAAGAGAGATCCTGTCGTTAGCACCATTGGGCTGGGCATCAGATAACCCGGTCTTGTATGCCAATACTGCCTGTCACTAGTTACATGACCTTGGAGAAGTTACTTAACCATTCTGAGCTTCAGTTTCTTCACAGGTAAAATGAGTTGCTTCTCTGGTGATTATTAAATAATATAATGTATTTAGAGCACTTAAGGAGCCCTGGTGGCTCCTTAAGCACTCAGCTACTAACTAAAAGACTGGTGGTTGGAACCCACCAAGCCACTTGGTGGAAGAAAGATGTGGCAGTCTGCTTCCATAAAGATCACAGCCGTGGAAACCCTATGGAACAGTTCTACTCTGTTCTACAGGGTCTCTATGAGTTGGAATTGACTCAACAGCAATGGGTAACCCAATGCCTGGATCAAAGTAACCAGAAAAAAAAAAAAAAAAAACCCCGTTGCCATCAAGTCAATTCTCACTCATAGCAACCCTATAGGATAGAGCGGAACTGCTCCATAGGGTTTCCAAGGAGTGGCTGGTGGATTCCGACTGCCAACCTTTTGGTTAGCAGCTGTAGCATGCCATAGCTCTTAACCACTGCACCTGCAGGGTTCCCAAAGTAAGTGCTCACTAAATAGTAGCCATAGTTAATAGGGATCTACTTCTGAAAAAATCAGCCATTGAAAACCATAGGGAGCACAGTTCTACTCTGATACACATGGGGTCGCCATAAGTAGGAGTCTACAAATGGCAACTAACAACAACAACATATTGCTTTTGTAGAGCTTGCAGTGCCTAACCAGTTGCTGTCGAGTTGACCCTGACTCATGGAGACCCCATGTGTGTCAGGGTAAAATTGCGCTCCGTAGGGTTTTCAATGGCTTGTTTTTCAGATGTTGATCACCAGGACATTCTCCCATGGTGCAAGTGTTTGCACCACCCCAGGACTCCATGCAATGCCTAGTATCAGTAAATAAATGAGGACTGAAATGGTAAACTGCTCTATTCTAGCTCCTATGTGCATCTCACTCTTATAGACAGGGTCATTTAAATAAATAGGCTTACAACTTTACCTCAGTTTGAGTGTTTATACAATCTGGAGACAGTATCTAAGTGAAAACTCAGGACAACAGTTGAACACCAGTGGTAGTACAAAAAAAGTCATATGACTCTTAGGCTAATTCAGAATTAGGGCTGGGAGAATTTTTCTCCCTTTAAAACACTGGCTATCATTAATGGTGGAAATTTTTACTGAAAATGCCAAATTGTTACGAAGATCTTGGTAGAGGTGTTTGTTTTAAGATCATGTTAAGGGTCTGTTTTCTGAAGCTAATGTTAGCAATAATTCAGCTGATACAGAGTGCATTTGCTTTAGACATTTTTCCAAAGAAGTTGAGCTAATGAAGCACATACTTCTGGGGGAAAAAAAAGTTACAGTGATAAGCTAGCTCACTGGAAGCAAAACTAATGGAAAAGTATTTGACTTCTGGTAATTTCTAGCGTAAAACGCTACCATATTTTCACTCATGTAACATACGCATTGTATGTTTTTGCCACTTGTGCAAGCACCCTTGCTAGTTTCGTAATCAAGCCGTGCTGTGCATTATATATATGGGCGCGTTACTTACATGGGCGCGTTATTTGCAAAAAACACAGATTCCTCAGGAAAAAGGAATAGGATGCAAGCTACAGAAGAATAAAGAATTTTGTTTACTGCTGTAATAGAGCAGGACCTGGTCCATAGTAGATACTCATTAAAATTTGTTGAATTAGTTCATAAATGGAGTGAGAATCTCAGAAATTAATAAAGTTTACCAAAAGTAGTTAAGAAAATAAGGAAGAAAAAAAAAAAAAAAAAACCAAGGCTGAGCTATTCAAATAATTTCCACCACCCACTGCTACCAGTTATAGACTGTGAGTGTGGGCTGGGGGAGGAATTGTGAGGCCAGATGCCAAGTGGCTTGCTCATAGTCACACACTAAGTTAATAAGAAAGCTGGTTCAGGGTCCCTGAGCACTAATATACTCTTCACCATACCAGTAATGCACAGGCTAATAGACATGAAAAGGCCAAGGAGGTTATTTAGTGTTTATAATGCCAAACCCATGGTATTTATGGAGCAAAGTTGTAAATTTTAGCACTTGCATAAATGTTTGTGAGTTTATGACATCTTTGCCCCAAGCCCCCCCATTGGCTGGACTTTTTTTTTTTTAATCTGTTTTATGTGAGAAGAGACAGGCCATAGACACTCCTCCCTCCTCCTGGTCAACATGGTGGATTCCTCTGCATAGAGCTGAATTAAAGAACAGGCTGCCGGGCAACAGCTCATGGTGGGCTGTAGGGCTGCCAAAATACTGCGAAAGTTTGACAGGCTGGAGAAAGCTGTGCTTACCAGTACTCCTCTCGGAAAGAGTGTGGTTTTGGTTGAAAGGATAAAGTTGGTTGGGACCCCCACTCCGCCTCCACCTCCCCCTCCCTCTTCTCACCAAAGAGCAAATTTAAGTTACAGTGAATGGTGTTAGCTACCTTCTATGTCTAAGGACAAGGGGCCCTGGTGACCCAATGGTTAAGTGCTCGGCTGCTAACCGAAAGGTCAGCAGTTCAAACCTACCAGTGGCTTTGAGGGAGAAAGACCTGGTGATCTGCTCCCATAAAGATTATATCCTAGGAAACCCTATGGGGCAGTTCTACTCCACATGGGGTTGATTATGAGTTGGAATCCACTGGACGGCACCCAACAACAACATGTTTAGGGATGAGAGTCCTGGTAACTTCTGAGTGGGGATTTCAGCAAGTTTGTGGAGCTGGGGAGATAACTAGGGGGCCAAAGCCATATGGCTCGGGACAGGGGAGGAGAAATGTAGCACAGTCACCAGGAGTCTCCTTTAGCCTTCTTTTCACAGGCTTCAAACAGCCCCTAAATGAGGCTGACAACATTGTAAAGAATTAATCTTTGAAGGCACACCAAACTGTTAATTTGCCTTAGACTAGTTCCTGCCATCACAGGAGAGTCTGGCCAGACATATGGTGGACCCCTGAGCTGGGTTCAGTCTTGAGACAGAGGAAGAATGGATTATGTCTTGATGTCCTTTCTGGCTTAATTTTCTAGACTAACTGATGGAAAACCTATCAGACAGTTACAACAGTTCTCATATATCAAAAGAAAGAAAAAAATTGGAGCCTATTTCTTGGCCAAAATTTCGGCTATAACTTTTGACAATATGTAGTCTAGTTCAACTATCTATAATTCTTAGAAAAAATTAACTGCCTTGCCCTAGAACAAAAAAGCCTACAATTTGAAAGATAGACTGAGGATCAAATAGAGCTCTACTGCTTAATTTGCCATATGCTCGTGTACATGCTATTTAACCCTTTGAGACTCACTTTACTTTTCTGTATAATGGGGATGAAAAATTCAGTTTTTGTGAATTTAAATAAGGTAATGTTTCTAAAATTATTGTTAGCATTCCTGGCACACAAGTACTCAATAAATACTGGTGAATATTATGTAGTAATACTTTGGAATCTTTGTAAAGCTTTATACGATCTTTATGAAAGTGATAGGACTTACCAGAAGTGACAGTTATTTGGCCTAAAGAGCAGTATATTTGTATATAATTTACAGTCAATAAGTAAATTAATTTTTTTCAATGAGAAATATGATTATTTTTCCAAGAAAGAAATAAAAAACAGAAAAGATTATTAAAAACATGTTCAAGGATTTTGTTTCCATAATCAAAAATGGTATGGAACACATACCATATGTATGAAACCCATATTGAATTTGCAAACTGAAATCTCACAGAATCCCTCGGGGATGCTCTTTTGAGGAATAATGACCTTTAATTAACACACTATTCATGAATTCCATTGGCAACTTCTAAGAAAAGATCAATTCCTTGACAACACAAAAATGTGTGTATATATAGACCCAGAGAGAGCCACATAAATATATACAATTCCACACTGCATTGATATATTAAATTTTTGGTGAAAATGATTTTCAGTGGTATGGCAAATCAGATATAGCAGTAATTGTGTTTAGACTGCTTAGGAATACAGAAGCAAAAGAAACAGTGGGGAAATAATCAGACTGATTCAGTTGATTAATATATTTGTCATGGAAATAAAAAATGTACTATGATAGGAAGTGGCTATCTCTGTCTCCAAATTGAGATTGTTCTTTGATCGATGCCTCTGTTTTAACAATTGTTGGAAAACAGGCATGCATGGTAAACTGGAAAGAGCAATAGACCAGGACTTAAAACACTAGCCACAGAATCTTAGTTAAGATAATCAAGTTACTTTCCAATAGTCTCAGTTTTCTCATCTGTACAATGGCTATAAAAATTCCAGCCCAGCTTATTTCATGAAGATGACCTGATCAACCCCCTCATTTTACACTTGAGAAAGCTGAGCAAAGTGGCTCCCTTGAGGTCATATAGCTAATCAGTGACAGCATCAGGACCAGGAAGAAAAGTCTTTGAAGATGTGGGCTTTCTGCATTAACAAAGCTGCCATTGAAGCAACAGATACGAAAGTGGTTTGAAAAAATGTAAGGACTTCCTTCAGTAGAATCATTATAGCTTCTATCTACTTAAATCACAGTCAGGATCATCTTATGGCAATTAATTAGGACATGCCTCTTGAAAGGGTACCTGCACATTCAGAAATAGACATCTTTCTTTTTAAAATCAAATGCAAATCTGTTTCATTTCTTAAAAAAGACACAAGAAATAAACAATTAGCTGAATTAATTCAGACACTGGAGTGGATTTTCGAGGACTTGACTTGCCCAAGCTACTCATCTACAAAGCCTAAATTCATCAGATAAATGCTAATTCTCCCCTTTGTTTTGTGCTGAGGAAAAGCTGTATTTGTTAAAACGAACCTAGTAACAGAATCAGCGGTCATGTGAACATGTTTAAAATTCCAAATACAAACTAAATGGCCAAGTTCTTAAGCAAGCTATTTTTTAGGTATCTTCTTTTTTTTGGGGGGGGGGTCTTCAGCCATTATTTTAAAAGGTTAATTTTCTTTATCTGAATGTGAACATTAATACTGTTTTTGTGATTTAAAGATGATTTTTTTTAAGCAAACAAAAATCAGCATCAACTAAAAAAAAAAAAACCAACCTTAACTGCTGCTCCACGATTTGTAAATATTACTTGCTGCATAGTTAGAAGAATAAAAATTTAAATGCCTCGTTTTTTTTTTTTTTAGCATGACTAAAAACAACAGTTAAGTCTTTCAGATGAAATTCTTACTGACACACTTTAAAAACCATAGTCAGTTTAGCACGGTTTTAAATAATCTCTACTTAACAGCTATCAAAGTTTTAAAATTAAGCAAACAATGCTAATTACCTGCCATAATTACCAGGGGAAAAGTTTAGAAAGTAATTTTAATTAATTGGCTTTGAAAAATCAATTACACATGAAATGAAATTCATTAGACCCTTCTTGTTCCACCAGAATTTCAGACTAAATGGTAACTGGTCTTATCACTTATAATTTTCCTGTGGTTCAGCCAGCATAAAATAGACTATTGTGATGATAATTAAATATTTTGCTGAAATAAACTTAAGACTAGAACATTCGAATGAACACTGTGAACCTGGGGCTCTTACTTCCCCACTGCATTCAGCTCTCGTATCTCAATGTAAGGGTTTTACTCGTGTGTGTGTGTGTGTGTGTGTGTGTGTGTACATGCTCTTCCTCATTGAATTGACAAAGAATTCGCAGTTAGCTTTTAAATTTAGTATATAATTTAGTTTTGCTGTGTTGGACATTAACTACAGCGAAAATGTGACTAAAACACTTTACGTAATGTAATAACTGTTGATTACTCAGTTTTCATAAACGGTTGGTACATTTAACTTACAGCAGCTGTCACTCTAAATTTAAAGTAAATGTTAACTCAGGAATATTAATGTTGTGAATGTTGCTGCAAATAGGCTGGTACTATTTCTAAAAGTTAAAGAAAATCACGACAGTATTTTAAGCCAAGCTTAGTGCAACTTTACCTTCATTCTTTATGCATGCTTCTGTTTTCCACCTCAAAGAGTTTAATCATAATTGCACGCCTGTTCAGCGATTCCCTAGAGTATACACACTGCGGAAGGGATTGTATTTGATAGTTTGACACCCTTGAGGTGAGAGAATAAATAAACAGTATTACAAGAGATGCAATTTACTCTTTTATGTAAGAAAAAAAGGCAAGCATTTGCATCAAGTAAACTACTATTTACTAAATAAAGTAACTGTAAACACTTGGAGCAATTAGAGCTACCAATCTGGGTCTGAAGCACTCCTTGCATGCTAAAGTTGGCCCTCTTCTGTTTTGTCCTGTTGGAACAACTCATTTACAAGTAAATCTTGCCTGACAGATTGCAGATGATCTTGTACAAACTACTAAAAACGGCATCATTTCATGTTTAGTACGATACATTCATGCAACGTAATGTAGGGTTCAACCTTCGAAATGCTTGTTTTTAATGAATCAAATCCGTCTTTTTTAGAACACACACACAAAAAGTCCAGGGAAAGCTACAACAAAACAGAACTAAAGCAGTACCTGCAGCGTGCTGAAGCCTTCCCAGCGTTCACCCTCGCAGCAACTTAGTTTCTCCTTGGCAGCACTTCTCTGCCAAATGCTTCTACCTTCCCAAAAATGTATGTCAGCACAAGCCCAGACGAAACTTCAAATCCAGGAAAATAAAATTAACCATGCAGATCAAAGGCAGACGAGCAGGGAAATGAAATGCCTGTAATCTGATCGGTGATCAGTCGGCAAACATCAAAGGCAGGGCTGAGTTTATATACATGCGTGCATATCAAGACAGTTCGCGTCAGCAGGTAGTCCCCTCCCGCCTCCTAGTCGACACATTCTTTTGTTAACCACGGATGGCGTTGTTTCCGTCCTCTTTCTTGCAGGGGGGGACCGCCGAAGGCTCTGCCATGCTGGGTTGAGTGGCCGGATCCGCAGCGTTTCGGTTCCCGAGCTGTGCTGTGGATTGTGTGCTGGGAGCTGTTCCCAGTGCCAGCGGGTTCTGCGTTTATCCCTTTCATCTCTGAACTGCAGATCCTATGACATCATTCGGCGCTGTAGGACCTGGTAGGAGAGCTATAATTCAGCCTGTGGGGGAGCGCAGCTCGAGAGAAGCCAGGATTTGCTCGGTTTCTAATCACGTTAGGCTATTGTGCCTCACACAGGACTGTTGCTGTTCTGTTTCCCCGCTGGAAGGGACAGCAACTGCTTCTCCTGTGATAAGATCCCTGATCGATAATTCCCAAATAACAGCATTTAATTGCCTTCTCTTTGATAAAAATCACAAGTTCTCACAAAGACTGGGTGTCCAACACTGAGAATAGTGAAACGTCATTATCAGACAAACATGAAGAGCCCAGGGGCGCTGCCAGGTGGATACATCACACCTGAGATATGTGTTGTTGTTTTAAAACGTGACAAGGCTTTTAAGAGTTTTCAGTAAATTATTTTTACCTTGGAACCAAAATGGTTAGAATGTGATTGCTAATCAAACAGTGGTGTTTTAATGAAGGCAGTTAGTCAGCGGGTCACCTCCAGTTATCTGTTATCTGCCACCATCTCACTAAAACCCTGGGCAGGGAGCTGATCAATCTTAGTCTTGATTGTGAAATTTAGATTTCAAAACAATGTCTAGTTCTTAGGAATAGTTCATTAATATTTGCTAAGCACTTCAAAATTCACAAAAGAAAGAACTATGCAGAGGAAAGCACTTGCCCTAAGATTACCCCAAAACTGCTCCTTGATTTGGGGGCATTTCTTCTAAACCTGTAGTTTGTACTCATAACTCACTAAAGAAAATCATCACATTAGCCCATATTTTAAAATTAAACCTATTGTACATGATTTAGAATTTTCTCACTATTTTTCCTTGACAATGGTTGATTCAATGAAATAAGATCATTTTATTTTCAGTATTTAATAAATAGATGACAATAAGAAGTTTTATCTTCATTAAAAAGTCTGGGATACAGTGAGTTTCTGAATTCCAGACAACTCTATCATGGAAGGAAGGAATTTAGTTCTATTGTATAATGGAAACATCAACTTTTAGAAGATCAGTTAACATATTTTCAAAAAACTTAAAGAAGACAGTAGAATTTAATCATTTCTTTAACTTCTTTTCCTAAATGGTTTTCCCTGATGTGATTTGAAAATGTTTATGATGCGTTAATTTCCAGACTTCCATGACTTTTAAAAAAATTTTTTAATTGCAAAAGATTTGGTTTAGAGGCAGAGCCAACATGGCAGAATAGACAGACGCTTCCCTCGAGCCCTCTTTACAACAAAGACCCAAAAAAACAAGCGAAACGAGTATATTTGTGACAAGCTGGGAGCCCTGAGCATCAAAGGCAAGCTTAGACAACGAACTGAGGGGCAGGGGGAGGAAGAGGCTGTTCAGAAGCAGAGAGGAGTTACCGGACCTGAATCGGGGAGCCCTCAGGCACCATTCCAAGAGTGGCTGCGGCGTCGGCGGCGGCAGCGGTGGTGGCGGGCTGGTCCTAGCCTTCCGCCACAGTTTCCTCAGGGAGAAGCAGCAGCCACACAGCCCACTCACACCTCCAGAACCTGAGCAGAAGGGTGCTCTGGGCAAAAGCTAAGTACTTGCATATATTTTACCGCGCCCCCGCCCCCCACCCCCAACCCAGTTTCCGCGGCTACACCCCTGGGCCTGAGATAGACCTTGGTGAGCACCTGGAGCCATCCTCCCGGCCCTGGGGAAGGAAAAAATTTGCAACTGGGGGAAAAGATAATTTGCTAGTTCCATTAACTGGGGGGAGCTCAGGACAGAAGCGGCTCCTGTCCAGGCATAAACCGTCCGTGGACCTTGAGCACCTTTCCCTTCTGCATGGACCTGTGTGGGCCTATTTCAGGAGAATAGGCCCTTGTTGGCAAACTCCAACCATTCAGCAGTGCAGGGGAGAGGTGGGTGTTTGACGTTTGACATTGCTTTGCCTATTAAACAAGGTCCTCACCTACCCACAACAGGGAACTAAGGGCTGGTGGCTCCACTAGGGTCGCCTAGCCACCCGCGACATGGCCCCAGGGATAACTGGTACCTCCCAGTCCTTACAACAAAATCTTTGGGTGCCCATGGTCCTTCTGCAGAGCCCACCCACCAGCATGCTCTAGGGAACAGGGACGCATTTTCCTCAGAGACACTAGGGGGTCGGTTCTCAGACTCCTGCCTTGTTCAGAGTGTGACCCCCTGCTTCAATCAGATACCGGTATATACGCCAATCACCCCTGCCCCTGTAAGACTGTAGGACAGAGCCTGTACCACACACTTGATGGTCAGCTACCTGGAAACCTGAGCTGAATTCATACAAGAAAACTGAATGGACTCCTAGACTGATACACCTGATAACAGCTCTAGCCAGCTGGAGACAGGACACCAGAGCTCCAAAGGCGAAAATAATCAAGTTAGCTCACTCAAGCAACCCATAGCGGTATACCAAAACAAAACAAAGCAAGCAGCTACAACACAGTAAGCAAGCATGAACTAATACAATAACTTATAGATGGCTTGGCGACAACAGTCAATATCAAGTCACATAAAGAAACAGACCATGATCACTTCAACAGGCTCTCAAAACAAAGAATCCAGGGATCTTCTAGATGAAAGTGCGTTCCTGGAATTACCAGATGCAGACCACAAAAGTTTAATATACAGAACACTTCAACACATCAGGAAGGAAATGCGGCAATAGGCAGAACAAACCAAGGAACACACAGATAAAGCAACTGAAGAACTCAGAAAGATTATTCAGGAACATAATGAAAAGTTTAATAGGCTGGAAAAATCCATAGACAGACAGCAATCAGAAATTCAGAAGATTAACAATAAAATTACAGAATCAGATAACTCAATAGAAAGACAGAGGAGCAGATTTGAGCAAGTAGAAGCTAGAATTTCTGAACTCGAAGATAAATCACTTGGCTCTAATATATTTGAAGAAAAATGAGATAAAACAATTAAAAAAAATGAAATAACCTTAAGAATCATGTGGGAGTCTATCAAGAGAAATAACCTACAAGTGATTGGAGTACCAGAACAGGGAGGGATAACAGAAAATACAAAGAAAATTGCTGAAGATTTCCTGGCAGAAAACTTCCCTGTTGTTGTGAAAGATGAGAAGATATCTATCCAAGATGCTCGTTGAACTCCACATAAGGTAGATTCGAAAAGAAAGTCCCCAAGACATATTATAATCAAACTTGCCAAAACCAAAGATAAAGAGAGACCTATAAGAGCAGCTAGGGATAAACGAAAAGTCACCTGCAAAGGAGAGCCAATAAGAATAAGCTCGGACTACTGGGCAGAAACCATGCAGGCTAGAAGGCAATGGGATGACATATTTAAAAAACTGAAGGAAAAAAATTGCCTGCCAAGAATCATTTATCTATCAAAACTGTCTCTTAAATATGAAGGTGAAACTAAGACATTTCCAGATAAACACAAGTTTAAGGAATTCGTAAAAACCAAACCAAAACTATAAGAAATACTAAAGAGAGTTCTTTGGTTAGAAAATCAATAATATCAGACTAGAAGACTGGGCAGAGCAACCGGAACTCAACCCAGACAGGGAAATCCAAAAAAAGAAAGCAAGATTATTTAAAAAAAAAAAAAAAAGAAAAAAGCTCAAAAAAGAGTAACAGTGATGTTATTATACAAAAGAGGACAACATGAAAATAATAAAGAGGGAGTTTTTTAAGAAATGTAATCATACACCTTCCATATGGCGAGGAAGATACGGCGATACAAAGAAATAAAAGTTAGTTTTAAATTTAGAAAAATAGGGGTAAATAATCAGGTAACCACAAAGGAGACAAACTATCCTACTCTTCAAAGTAAAATACAAGGGAAAAGTAGAGACTCAGCAGAAACAAAATCAACAATAACAAATATGCGGAAAGGACACTATATAAAGAAAATCTACACAGCACATAAAATTAAGTGGGAGAAAGAAACTGTCAAGAACACACAAAAAAAGATATCAAAATGATAGCACTAAATTCATACCTATCCATAATTACCCTGAATGTAAATTGACTAAATGCACCAATAAAGAGACAGAGTGGTAGAATGGATTAAAAAATAAGATCCGTCTATATGCTGCCTACAAGAGACACACCTTAGACTTAGAGACACAAACAAACTAAAACTCAAAGGATGGAAAAAAATATATCAAGCAAACAACAATCAAAGAAGAGCAGGAGTGGCAATATTAATTTCTGACAAAATAGACTTTAAAGTTAAATCCATCATAAAGGACAAGGAAGGACTCTACATAATGATTAAAGGGACAAAACACCAAAAAGATATAATGATACTAAATATTTATGCACCCAATGACAGGCTGCAAGATACATAAAACAAACTCTACTAGCATTGAAAAGTGACGTAGACAGCTCCACAATAATAGTAGGAGGCTTCAACACACCTGTTTCAGTGAAGGACAGGACATTCAGAAAGAAGCTCAATAAAGACACGGAAGATCTAAAAGCCACAATCAACCAACTTGACCTCGTAGACATATACAACAGTCCACCCAACAAGCAGCCAAGTATACTTTCTTTTCTAGTGCACATGCAACATTCTCTAGAATAGACCACATAATTAGGTCATAAAGCAAGCCTTAGCAGAATCCAATACACTGAAATATTACAAAGCATCTTCTCTGACCGTAAGGCCATAAAAATGGAAATCAATAACGGGAAAAGAAATCAAACACTTGGAAACTGAACAATACCCTGCTCAAGAAAGACTGGATTATAGAAGACATTGAGGATGGAATAAAGAAATTCATAGAATCCAATGAGAATGAAAACACTTCCTATCAGAACCTTTGGGACACAGCAAAAGTGACCAGAGTCCAATTTACATCAATAAATGCACACATCCAGAAAGAAGAAAGGGCCAAAATCAAAGAACTATCCCTACAACTTGAACAAATAGAAAGAGAGCAACAAAAGAAACCCACAGGCACCAGAAGAAAACAAATAATAAAAATTAGAGCTTAACTAAATGAAATAGAAAAAAGAAAAACAATTGAAAGAATTAACAAGGCCAAAAGCTTGTTTTTGAAAAAATCAACAAAATTGATAAACCACTGGCCAAACTGACAAAAGAAAAACAGGAGAGGAAGCAAATAACCTGAATAAGAAATGAGAGGGGCAACATTACAACAGATGCAACTGAAAGTAAAAGAATCATATCAGATTACTATGAAAAACTATACTCAAACAAATTTGAAAACCTAGAAGAAATGGATGAATTCCTAGAAACACACTACCTACCTACCTAACACAAACAGAGGTAGAACAACCAAATAGACCCATAACAAAAGAACAGATTGAAAAGGTAATCAAAAAACTCCCAACAAAAAAAAGCCCTGGTCCGGATGGCTTCACTGCAGAGTTCTACCAAACTTTCAGAAAAGAGTTAACACCACTACTACTAAATGTATTTCAGAGCATAGAAAAGTACAGAATACTACCAAACTCATTCTATGAAGCCACCATATCCCTGATACCAAAACCAGGTAAAGACACCACAAGAAAAGAAAATTATAGACCTATATCCCTCATGAACGTAGATGCAAAAATCCTCAACAAATTTCTAGCCAATAGAATTCAACAACATATCAAAAAAATAATTTAACATCGAAGAGGAAATCACCAAATCAATACCATTCACAATAGCCCCCAAGAAGATAAAATACTTATGAATAAATCTTACGAAAGATGTAAAAGACCTATACAAAGAAAACTACAAAGCACTAGTGCAAGAAACTAAAAGGGACCTACATAAGTGGGAAAACATACATTGCTCATGGATAGGAAGACTTAACATAGTAAAAATGTCTATTCAACCAAAAGCCATCTATATATACAATGCACTTCCGATCCAAATTCCAACAACATTTTTTTATTAACTTTTATTGAGCTTCAAGTGAACGTTTACAAATCAAGTCAAACTGTCACATGTAAGTTTATATACACCTTACCCTGTACTCCCACTTGCTCTCCCCCTAATGAGTCAGCCCTTCCAGTCTCTCCGTTCGTGACAATTTTGCCAGCTTCCAACTCTCTCTATCCTCCCATCCCCCCTCCAGACAGGAGATGCCAACACAGTCTCAAGTGTCCACCTGATACAAATAGCTCACTCATCATCAGCATCTCTCTCCTACTCACTGTCCAGTCCCTTTCATGTCTGATGAGTTGTCTTCGGGAATGGTTCCTGTCCTGGGCCAACAGAAGGTTTGGGGACCATGACTGCTGGGATTCCTCTAGTCTCAGTCAGACCATTAAGTATGGTGTTTTTGTGAGAATTTGGGGTCTGCATTCCACTGATCTCCTGCTGCCTCAGGGGTTCTCTGTCCAACAACATTTTTTAATGTGTTGGAGAAACAAATCACCAACTTCATATGAAAGGGAAAGAAGCCCCAGATAAGTAAAGCATTACTGAAAAAGAAGAAGAAAGTGGGAGGCCTCACTCTACCTGATTTTAGAACATATTACACAGCCACAGTAGTCAAAACAGCCTGGTAGTGGTACAACAACAGGCACATAGACCAATGGAACGGAATTGAGAACCCAGATGTAAATCCATCCACATATGAGCAGCTGATATTTGATAAAGGCCCAGTGTCAGTTAATTGGGGAAAAGACAGTCTTTTTAACAAATGGTGCTGGCATAACTGGATATCCATTTGCGAAAAAATGAAACAGGACCCATACCTCACACCATGCACAAAAACTAACTCCAAGTGGATCAAAGACCTAAACATAAAGACTAAAACAATAAAGATCATGGAAGAAAAAATAGGGACAACATTAGGAGCCCTAATACAAGGCATAAACAGAATAGAAAACATTACTAAAAATGACGAAAAGAAACCAGATAACTGGGAGCTCCTAAAAATGAAACACCTGTGCTCATCTAAAGACTTCACCAAAAGAGTAAAAGACCACTTACAGATTGGGAAAAAATTTTCAGCTATGACATCTCCAACCAGCGCCTGATTTCTAAAATCTATATGATTCTGTTAAAACTCAACTACAAAAAGACAAACAACCCAATTAAAAAGTGGGCAAAGGATATGAACATGCACTTCACTAAAGAAGATATTCAGGCAGCTAACAGATACATGAGAAAATGCTCTTGATCATTAGCCATTAGAGAAATGCAAATTAAAACTACGATGAGATTCCATCTCACTCCAACAAGGCTGCCATTAATCCAAAAACACAAAATAATAAATGTTGGAGACGCTGTGGAGAGATTGGAACTCTTATACACTGCTGATGGGAATGTAAAATGGTACAACCACTTTGGAAATTGTTTTGGCGCTTCCTTAAAAAGTTAGAAAAAAACTACCATACAATCCAGAAATCCCACTCCTCGGAATATATCCTAGAGAAATAAGAGCCTTTACACGAACAGATATATGCACGCCCATGTTTATTGCAGCACTGTTTACAATAGCAAAAAGCTGGAAGCAAGCAAGGTGTCCATCAATGGATGAATGGATAAATAAATTATGGTATATTTACACAGTGGAAAACTACGCATTGATAAAGAACAGTGATGAATCTGTGAAACATTTCATAACATAGAGGAACCTGGAAGTCATTATGCTGAGTGAAATTAGTCAGTTGCAAAAGGACAAATATTGTATAAGACCACTATTATAAGATCTTGAGAAATAGTTTAAACTGAGAAGAACATATTCTTTGGTGGTTATGAGAGTGGGGAGGGAGGGAGGGTAGGAGAGGGTTATTTACTGATTAGATAGCAGATAAGAACTACTTTAGGTGAAAGGAAGGACAACACTCAATACAGGGAAGGTCAACTCAACTGGATTGGACCAAAAGCAAAGAAGTTTCCTGAATAAACTGAATACTTTGAAGGTCAGTGGAGCAAGGCGGGGCTTTGGGGACTATGGCTTCAGGGGACATCTAACTCAATTGGCAAAATAATTCTATTATGAAAACATTCTGCATCCCACTTTGAAATGTGGCATCTGGGGTCTTAAATGCTAACAAGCGGCCATCTAAGATACATCAACCCACCTGGATCAAAGGAGAATGGAGAACACCAAGGTCACACGATAACCATGAGCCCAAGAGACAGAAAGGGCCACATGAACCAGAGACTTACATCATCCTGAGACCAGAAGAACTAGATGGTGCCCGGCCACAACCGATGACTGCCCTGACAGGGAGCACAACAGAGAACCCCTGAGGGAGCAGGAGAACAGTGAGATGCAGACCCCAAATTCTCATAAAAAGACCAGACTTAATGGTCTGACTGAGACTAGAAGAATCTCGGTGATCATGGTCCCCAAACCTTCTGTTGGCCCAGGATAGAAACCATTCCCAAAGACAACTCATCAGACATGGATTGGACTGGACAATGGGTTGGAGAGAGATGCTGATGAGGAATGAGCTACTTGTATAAGGTGGACACTTGAGACTGTGTTGGTGACATCTCCTGTCTAGAGGGGAGAAGGGAGGGAAGAGGGGGTTAGAAACTAGCAAAACGGTCAGGAAAGGAGAGCCTGGAAGGAGGGAGCGGGCTGACTCATTAGGGGGTGAGTAAATGGGAGTATGTATTAAGGTGTATATAAGTTTATATGTGAGAGACTGACTTGATTTGTAAACTTTCACTTAAAGCAGAATAAAAATTATTAAAAAAAAAAAATCACCATGACCAAGTGGGATTTATACCAGGTATGCAGGGATTGTTCAACATTAGAAAAACAATTAATGTAATCCACCGCATAAATAAAAGACAAAAATCAAATGATTTTATCAATTGATGCAGAAAAGGCATTTGACAAAGTTCAACGCTCATTCCGGATAAAAACTCTCAGCAAAATAGGAATAGAAGGAAAATTCCTCAGCATAATCAAGGACATTTATACAAAGCCAACAGCCAACATCACCCTAAATGGAGAGTGCCTGAAAGCATTCCCATTGCGATAGGGAAGCAGACAGGGATGCCCTTTATCACCGCTCTTATTCAACATTGTTTAGGAGGTCCTAGGCAGAGCAGTTAGGCTAGATAAAGAAATAAAGGGCATCCAGATTGGCAAGGAAGAAGTAAAAGTATCTCTATTTGCAGATGACATGATCTTATACACAGAAAACCCTAAGGAATCCTCCAGAAAACTACTGAAACTAGTAGAAGAGTTCAGCAGAGAATCCGGATACAAGATAAACATACAAAAATCAGTTGGATTTCTCTACACCGACAAAAAAAACATCAAAAAGGAAATCACCAAATCAATGACATTTACAGTAGCCCCCAAGAAGATAAAACACTTAGGAATAAATCTTACCAGAGATGTAAAAGACCCATACAAAGAAAACTACAGTACACTTGCGCAAGAAACCAAAAGAGACTTACATAAGTGGAAAAACATACCTTGCTCGTGGATAGGAAGACTTAACCCAGTGTCGCCGAGTCGATTCCGACCCATAGCGACCCTATAGGAAGACTTAAGATTATAAAAATGTCTATTCTACCAAAAACGATCTATACATTTAATGCAATTCCTATCCAAATCCCAATGACATTCTTCAATGAGATGGAGAAACAAATCACCAACTTCAGATGGAAGGGAAAGAAGCCCTGGATAAATAAAACATTACTGAAAAAGAAGAACAAAGTGGGAGGCCTTACTCTACCTGATTTTAGAACCTATTATACTGCCACTGTAGTCAAAACAGCCTGGTACTGGTACAACAACAGATACATGGACCAGTGGAACAGAATTGAGAGTGCAGACATAAATCCATCCACATATGAGCAGTTGATATTTGGCAAAGGCCCCCAAAACAGTTAAATGGGGGAAAAGACAGTCTTTTTAACAAATGGTGCTGGCATAACTGGATATCCATCTGCAGAAAAAATGAACCAAGACCTATACCTCACTCCATGCAGAAAAACTAACTCAAAATGGGTCAAAGACCTAAATATAAAATCTAAAACGATAAAGATCATGGAAGAAAAAATAGGGACAACGTTAGGAGCCCTAGTACATGGCATAAACAGTATACAAAGCATTATTCAGAATGCAGAAGAAAAACTAGATAACTGGGGGCTCCTAAAAATCAAACACGTATGCTCATCCAAAGACTTCACCAAAAGAGTAAAAAGACTACCTAGAGACTGGGAAGAAGTTTTTAGCTATGACATTTCTGATCAGCACCTGATCTCTAAAATCTACATGATTCTGCAAAAACTCAGCTACAAAAAGACAAATAACCCAAGTAAAAAATGGGCAAAAGATATAGACACTTCAGTAAAGAAGACATTCAGGTAGCTAACAGATATATGAGGAAATGTTCACAATCATTAGCCGTTAGAGAAATGCAGATCAAAACTACAATGAGATTTCATCTCACTCCAACAAGGCTGGCCTTAATCCAAAAAACACAAAATAATAAATGTTGGAGAGGGTGTGGAAAGATTGGAACACTCATACACTGCTGGTGGGAATGTAAAATGGTACAACCACTTTGGAAATTGTTTTCGCGCTTCCTTAAAAAGCTAGAAATAGAACTACCATATGATAGAACTACCATCTGATCCAGCAATCCCACTCCTTGGAATATACCCTAGAGAAATAAGAGTCTTTACACGAACAGATATATGCACACCCATGTTTATTGCAGCACTGTTTACAATAGCAAAAAGCTGGAAGCAACCAAGGTGCCCATCAATGGATGAATGGATAAACAAATTATGGTATATTCACACAATGGAATACTATACATCGATAAAGAACAGTGAGGAATCTGTGAAACATTTCATAACATGGAGGAACCTGGAAGGCATTATGCTGAGTGAAATTAGTCAGTTGCAAAGGGACAAATATTGTATAAGACCACTATTATAAGAACTTGAGAAATAGTTTGAACTGAGAATAACACATTCTTTTGTGGTTACGAGAGGGGGAGGGAGGGAGGGTGGGAGAGGAGCATTCACTAATTAGATAGTAGATAGGAACTGCTTTAGGTGAAGGGAAAGAGCACACAATACAGGGGAGGTCAGCACAGCCGGACTAAACCAAAAGCTAAGAAGTTTCCTGAATGAACTGAATGCTTCAAAGGCCAGCATAGCAGGGGCAGGGGTCTGGGGACCATGGTTTCAGGGGACAGCTAAGTCAAATGGCATAATAAAATCTATTAAGAAAACATTCTGCATCCCACTTTGAAGAGTGGCGTCTGGGGTCTTAAATGCTAGCGATCGGGCATCTAAAATGCATCAATTGGTCTCAGCCCACCTGGATCAAAGGAGAATGAAGAACACCAAGGACACAAGGCGATTAGGAGCCCAAGAGACAGAAAGGGCCACATGAACCAGAGACTACATCATCCTGAGACCAGAAGAACTAGATGGTGCCCAGCTACAACCGATGACTGTCCTGACAGGAAACACAACAGAGAACCCCTGAGGGAGTGGGAGAGCAGTAGGATAAAAAAACCAAATTCTCATAAGACCAGACTTAATGGTCTGACTGAGACTAGAAGGACCCCTGTGGTCATGGCCTCCAGACCTTCTGTTGGCCCAGGACAGGAACCATTCCCAAAGCCAACTCTTCAGACATGGATTGGACTGGACAATGGGTTGGACAGGGATGCTGGTGAGGAGTGAGCTTCTTGGATCAGGTGGACACTTGAGACTATGTTGGCAACTCCTGCCTAGAGGGCAGATGAGAGGATGGAGGGGGTTAGAAGCTGGCGAATTGGACAGGAGAAGAGAGAGTAGAGGGAGGGAGCAGGCTGTCTCATTAGGGGAAAGTAATTGGGAGTGTGTAGCAAGGTGTATATGGGTTTTTGTGTGAGAGACTGACTTGATTTGTAAACTTTCACTTAAAGCACAATAAAAAATATTAAAAAAAAAGATTTTTTTTTGAATTCAGTTTTTTTTGAACTCATAGTGTATGAGTTCAGTACAACATATAGTTGCGTTTATTTTGCGGTGTTTCTTTTGTAATTTTTCTTCCTCGTGCATCATTTCTCACAGATGCTCAGGGCTAGAGAGGATTTGAAGAGGCGGGTGTGATGCTAATGACTTCTCTAGAGCAGACCAGGAAAATTTCTGAGATATGAGGACTCCACATAACCTTTCTCAGTCTCCTTGGTCTCACCACTGCACAGAAAATGTTTAAAAGGACAAACCATTTTTAAGAGGGCATGTGCCCATTTCTCTTCTGAGTTAGCTCAGCCCTGCACCTGCATGAAGTTCATAGCCCATTAACCTGCACCAAGGAGGAAGATTTACTAACATTCTGAGGTACTGAGGCACGGTAACTAGACACTCTGTGAAGTTCTTTGGATAAGCAAGTAGATCCTAATGTATTCGTAGATTTCAGTACCAAAAGAAATAGCTGAGCATATGCTCTGCAGCTAACCAAAAGTTTGGAGGTTTGAGTCTGCCTAGAGGCACCTTGGAAGAAAGGCCTGAAGATCTACTTCCAAAGAATCAGCCATCCAAAGCCCTATGGAGCACAGTTCTACTCTGCACACATGAGGCCGCCATGAGTAGAAGTCCACTTTATAGCAACAGGTAAAAAAATTCCACTGGAGGCTTCCGGGGGCATTTGAAAGCAGAGACGCGAGTGATTCTCTATTTACGTTAATCTCACCGAGAAGGATTTGCAGTTCAAAATACGTCTAGCAATGCAATATCATCTCTAATGGAAGCATTTATTCACCAAGTAGGTAAAAATTATTTTGAACTGGGCTTCTCGTGGTCAAGACCCCCCTTGTGTGAGATGAAAGCAGACTGAGGTTAGGGTCCTTCTGTATCCAGGAGCAGAGTGTGGCTAGAGTCCCAGCCTGGCCTGAGGGCTGAACTCCTGATCCAGGGCTCATTAGCACCTCGCTCCAGCCGGTGGAGCTCACTCCATTGCGGAGCCACAGCAGAGACCATTGTTATTTTTGAACAGCGCTTTGAAGAGGAGCCATTGCAAAGCTTTTCTCTTTCTCCTCTGAGATTAGTAAAATTGGATCCGATGCTAAGGTGGTAAGAGATATGTGACTACAGTCTACCCAATTATCTCTTTTAATAACACCATAATACTATATTGATTAGTCCTGGAGCCACGTCACACTATAAATGGCTTATTTTACTCTCTTCACCAAATTGCGTTTCAGCTACTTGGCTGGACACAGAGTGGGGCAGCCATCTGAAGCTGCGATTTCATAGCACTTAGGGCAGAGGAACAGTGTCTGTGGGTGGTGCAAATAGTTACACGCTTGGCTGCTAACCAAAAAAGTTGGAGGTTTGAGTCTACCCAGAGGCACCTAGGAAGAAAAGCCTGGTGATCTACTTCTGAAAAATCAGCCATTGAAAATCCGCTGGAGCCCAGTTCCACTCTGACACACTTGAGGTCGCCATGAGGAGGAGTTCACTCGACTGCAACCGCTTTGTTTTAAAGACAGAGGAAATGTCAACTGTTCACATCAAAGGATGGAGGGGGCTTCCCGAGATTCTCAGGGGGGTCTCTAAAGCCCCCCAATTGCCACTGTGTGCTGTTTTCTTCTTAACACCTGGAACATATTTCCTTTGTTTCTTTACCTTGACAGGTAGAAGATCACATATGTTCAGGTAATACACATAATTTTTTCCATTAAGTTGTTTCAAAGTTCTTGAAGTTATCTAAAACCGTCCCCTAATGCCATCTTCTCTAAACTTCCTGTTCAGAGGACACCTCCTGGAATATATCAGACAATTAGAGCTTTAGATACAGTACTTAGATTGGGAGGTCTAATTTAGAATGTCTTTCATCTGGACCCCTTTTTTTGTGAAGCAGCTTAACGTTATGGGAAGCATTGACTCTGGGATCCGGAGGCATGGGTTCACATCTCTTGCTGATCAGATGTTACTTAATCACCACCAGCTGCCACCGAGTGGACTCACGGCGACCCCGTGTGTGTCAGATCAGAACTGTGCTCCATGGGGCTTTCGATGGCTGATCGCTTAGAAGCAGATCGCTAGGGCTTTCTTCTGAGAAGCCTCTGGGAGGGCTGGAACCTCCAGCCTTCCGACTAGCAGCTGGGTGTGTTAGCCATTTGCAGCACCCAGGGTTTCCAACTTAATAACAGCTTAGGCAGTTGGAGCACACTACTTTTAATCTTGCTGAGCTTCCCTTTCCTAAACTGTGAGAAGGAGCTAATACCAATCTCATTAGTGTTGTTGAGATAATGAAGTTATATAAGGAGATAAGGAGAATAAACACTCAAAAAAAAAAAGTTCTCTTTCCTTTCTCCATGAGAATTAAAGCATGCTGGGGAAACACCAACATCTTAGTTGGGAGATCAAATTCAAATTTGAGTTGGGCTCACTGTTCCAAAGGGGCAGGGCTGGGTCCCATTGGTCTGAAACCGAGGTAGCCCAGATGTCCTCAAGTCCTCTAGTGTCTGGGAGCACCTTTACATTATCTGGTCTTGCCCTCTACATGATCACAAAAATTAAAGAGTTCAAGCCCCTACCTGATAAACTACCAGGAGGCAGCCCTCAGATTTTTCTACATTTCCAGGATGTATTTTTTTTTTTTTTATGTTAGTCTACTTCCTAAAAATCCCTCTGCGCTCCTGTGGACACCCCCTGCTCTGGCTGGTCTGCTTCCCCCTTGTGAGCAGAACAGTCCTTCCTTCTCTCAAAGTGCCAGCCAAGAGGTACTGCTGAGTGAAGCAGTGTATTACTGAAAGTCACTAAAGGTAAACTTGGATTTACCTTTAATGATGGAGAGAAACCAACCAGAGAAAACCCTGTCTGGAAGGAATGTATTTGTTGCAAAATTTTGTAGCACTGTTTACAGTTTTCCTCCATGTTATTTACGGATTTTATATTCATGAATGTGTATTGTCTTATAATGTTGCATAATGTTCACTTTTTATAGTGTCCTTTATTCTCAACAGTAAAGTGGTTTTATTCCTATTACACACACACACAAAAATTATAAATAAAGCTGTTGTGAACACTAGTGCACAAATCTTTGTGTGGGGTTTTCATTTTTCTTAGGCAAGCACCTAGGAGTAAAAAGGCTGGGTTATGTGGTAAGTATATGTTTAACTTTATAAAAAACGGTTTTCCAAAATGGCTGTATCATTTTACATTCCTACCAGCAACGTATGTATGAGATATCCATTTGTTCTACTTCCTTGACAACACTTGGCATTGTCAGTCTTTATAATTTTTGCCATAAAAATTGAGTATAGTGGTACTTCGTGATTGGTGGTTTTAATTTTCATTTCACTGGTACTTGTGCTTAATTTTTTAATATAGTCTTTTTAGAATAATTTTAGATTGACAGAAAAATTGAACAGATTATACAGGTATTTCACATATATCTTCTCCCCCCTTCCCACACACAGTTTCTCCTATAATTAACATTTTGCATTAGTGTGTTATATTTTTTTACAATACATGAACTGATATTGATACATTATTATTAACTAAAGTCCACAGTTTACATTATGGCACACTGGCAGCGCAGTGGTTAGTTGTTTGGCTACTAAGCAAAAGGTTGGCAGTTCGAATCCACCAGCCACTCCTTGGAAACCCTAGGGGGCAGCTCTACTCTGCCCTATAGTTTAGGTTAAGTTCACTCTTTGTGTTGTACAGTTTTGTGCGTTTTGAAAATTGCATAATGTGACATATCCACAATATCATATAAAACAGTTCCTCCACTCTAAAGATCTCCTGTGCTTCACCTGCTTATTCCACTCTCTCTCCCCCTGAAGCCCCGGAAGCCACTGATTTTTGTGTGTGTGTGTGTGTGTGATGAAAAAAATTTTTTTTAATTGTGCTTTAGGTGAAAGTTTACAGTTCAAGTTAATTTCTCATACAAAAATTTATACACATACTGTTTTGTGACATTTGTTGCAATTCCCAAAAATGTGACAGCACACTCCCTCTTTCCACCCCGGATTCCCTGTGTCCATTCAACCAGTTCCTGTCCTTTCCTGCCTTCTCATCCTGCCTCCAGGCAGGAGCTGCCTATTTGGTCTTGTGTATCTGTTTGAACTAAGAAGGACACTCCCCGTGTATATTATTTTTTTGTTTTACAGTCCTGTCTAATCTCTGAAGAGTGGGCTTCGGGAATGGTCTAAGTTCTGGGTTAACAGAGCATCCGGGGGGCCATAGTTTCGGGGGTTCATCTAGTCCCTGTCAGACCATTAAGTCTGGTCTTTTTAGGTGCATTTGAGTTCTGCTCCACAATTTTCTCCTGCTCTGTCTGGGACTCTCTGTTGTGTTCCCTGTCAGGGCAGTCATTGGTGGTAGCTGGGCACCATCTAGTTCTTCTGGTCTCAGGCTGGTGGAGTCTCTGGTTACGTGGTCCTTCAGTCTCTTGGGCTAATATTTTCCTTGTGTCTTTGGTTTTCTTGATTCTCTTTTGCTCCAAGTGGAATGGGACCGATTGATGCACCTTAGATGGCTGCTCGAAGATGCCGACACCACTCACCAAAGTGGGATGCAAAACATTTTCCTTTTTTTTCCCATCTTACTTTAGATGAAGATTTATAGAACAAACTAGTTTCTCATTAAACAGTTGGTACACATATTGTTTTACGACATTGGTTAACAACCCCACGACATGTCAACACTATCCCTTCTTCACCCTGAGTTCCCTATCACCAGCTTTCCTGTCCCCTCCTGCCATCTAGTCCTTGCCCCTGGGCCGGTGTGCCCCTTCAGTCTCATTTTGTTTTATCAGTCTGTCTAATTTTTGGCTGAAAGGTGAACCTAGAGTGTGACTTCATTACCGAACTAAAAGGTTATACGGGGGCCATAGTCTTGGGGATTCTCCATTCTCTGTCAGGCCAGTAGGTCTGGTCTTTTTTTGTGAGTTAGAATTTTGTTCTACATTTTTCTCCACGTCTGTCTGGGACCCTATTTTGTGATCTCTCTCAGAGCAATCAGTGCTGGTAGCTGGGCACCAGCAATCAGTGCTGGTAGCTGGACTCAGTCTGGTGGAGGTCGTGGTAGATGTGGTTCATTAGTCCATTGGACTAATTTTTCCCTTGTATGTTTTGTTTTCTTCATTCTTCCTTGCTCCCAAAGGGGTGAGGCCAGTGTAGTATCTTAGATGGCCGTTTACAGGCTTTTAAGACCCCAGATGCTACTTGCCAAAAATAGAATATAGAACATTTTCTTAATAAACTTTGTTATGCCAATTGACCTGGATGTCCCCTGAATCTATGGTCACCAGAGCCCAGCCCCAGCTAATTTGTCCTTCAAAATGTTTGGATGGGCCCAGGAAACTTCTTAGCTTTTGCTTTGGTCCAGTTGTGCTCACTTCCCATGTATTGTGTGTTGTCCTTCTCTTTACCAAAGTTGATCCTTATTTACTATTTAGTTAGTGAATTCTCCTCTCCCTCATAACATTCAAAGAATGCTTTTTTTCTGTGTTTAAACCTTTTCTTGAGTTCTTATAATAGTGGTCTCATACAATATTTGCCCTTTTGTGACTATTTCACTCAGCATAATGCCCTCCAGATTCATCCATGTTGTGAGATGTTTCTCGGATTCATCCTTGTTCTTTATCATTGCATAGTATTCCATTGTGTGTATGTACCATAATTTGTTTATCCACTCATCTGTTGATGGGCGCCTAGGTTGTTTCCATCTTTTTGCTACTGTGAACAACACTGCAATGAACGCTGGTGTGGGTATGTCTATTCTTGTGACAGGTCTTATTTCCCCAGGATATATTCCTAGGAGTGGGGTTGCTGGATCATACAGTATTTCTATTTCTAGCTTTTTAAGGAAGTGCCACATTGTTTTCCAAAGTGGTTGTACCATTTTACAACCCCACCAGCAGTGCAAAAGCATTCCTATCTCTCCACATCCTCTCCAACACTTATTATTTTGTGTTTCTTGGATTAGTGCCAGCCTTGTTGAAGTGAGATGGTATCTCATTGTAGTTTTGATTTGCATCTCTCGTTTTTTTTTTTTTTTTTAAGGGCTAATGATCATGAGCATTTCCTCACGTGTCTAGTCTCCTGAATGTTTTCTTTGGTGAAGCGTCTGCATATCTTTTGCCCATTTTTTAATTGGATTGTCTTTTTATTGTCAAGGTGTTGCAGCGTCTTTTAGATTTAGACCCTTATTGAATATGTCGTAGCCAAAAATTTTTTCCCAGTCTGTAGGTTCTCTTTTTACTCTTTTGGTGAAGTCTTTTGATGAGCGTAAGTGTTTGCTTTATAGGAGGTCCCAGTTATCTAGTTTCTCTTCTGGTATTTGTGCACTGTTAGTTATGGTTTGTATACTATTTATGCCATGTGTTTAGGGCTCCTAGCATTGTCTCTGTTTTTTCTTCCATGATCTTTATCGTTTTAGATTTTATGTTTAGGTCCTTGAGCCATTTTGAGTTAGTTTTTGTGTATGGTATGAAGTTGTGTATGGTGTGAAATATGGGTCCTGATTCTTTTTTCGCAGATATGGCAGCACCATTTGTTAAAGAGACTGTCTTTTCCCCACTTAATGAACTTGGGGCCTTTGTCAAATATCAGCTGCTCATATCGGTGGATAGATTTACGTCTCGGTTCTCAATTCTGTTCCATTGTTCTGTATATCTGTTGTTGTACCAAAGCAGGCTGTTTTGACTACTGTGGTGGTATAATAGGTTATAAAATCAGGTAGCATAAGGCCTCGCACTTTGTTCTTCTTGAGTAATGCTTTACATATCTGGGGCCTCTTCCCTTTCCATATGAAGTTGGTGATTTTTTTCTCCATCTTGTTAAAAAATGCTGTTGGTATTTGGACCGGGGATTGCATTGTATCTGTAGATCGCTTTGGGTAGAATTGACATTTTCACAATGTTAAGTCTTCCTATCCATAAGCGTGGTATGTTTTTCCACTTACATAGGTCTCTCCTGGTTTCTTGTAGTAGTGCTTTGTCTTTTACATCTCTGGCTAGATTTATTCCTAAGTATTTTATCTTCTTGGGGGTTATTGTAAATGGTATTGATTTGGTGATTTCCTGTTTGAAGTTCTCTTTTTGTTGTAGAGGAGTCCAACTGATTTTTGTATGTTTATCTTATATCCTGATAATTTGCTGAAATCTTCTGTTAATTAGTTCTAGTGTTTTCTTGTGGATTCTTTGCGGGTATTCTGTGTATAAGATCATATCATCTGTGAATAGGGATACTTTTACTTCTTTCTTACTAATTTGGATGCTCTTTATTTATTTTTCTTGCCTTATTGCTCTGGCTAGGACCACCAGCACAATGTCAAATAAGAGTGGTGATAAAGAGCATCCTTGTCTGGTTCCCGATCTCAAGGGGAATGCTTTCAGTGTCTCTTCATTTAGAGTGATGTTGGCTGTTGACTTTGTATAAATGCCCTTTATTATGTTGAGGAATTTCCCTTCTATTTCTGTTTTGCTGAGAGTTTCTTTTTTAATCAGGAATGGGTGTTAAACTTTGTTAAATGCCTTTTCTGCATCAATTGATAAGATCATGTGGTTCTTTTGTTTTATTTATGTGGTGGATAACAGTCATCGATTTTCTAATGTTGAACCATCCCTGAGTACGTGGTATGAATTCCACTTAGACACACGAATTATTTTTTTTGATATGCTGTTGAATTCTATTGGCTAGAATTTTGTTGAGGATTTTTGCATCAGTATTCATGAGGGATATTGGTATGTAATTTTCTTTCTTTGTGGTGTCTTTTTTTTTTTTTTTTACCTGGTTTTGGTATCAGGGTCATGCTTGCTTCATAGAATGAGTTTGGGAGCATTCCATCCTTTTCTGTGCTCGGAAATGCCTTAAAGTACTGGTGTTAACTCTTCCCTGAAAGTTTGGTAGAATTCTCCAATGAAGCTGTATGGGCCAGGGGTGTTTTATTGTTGGGAGTTTTTTTTTAATTGTGTCTTCCATCTCTTCTCTTTTGGGGATCTATTTAGTTTTTCTACCTTGGTTTGTGTTAGTTTAGGTAGATAGTGTGTTTCTAGAAATTTGTCCATTTCCTCTAGGTTTTCAAATTTGTTGGAGTACAATTTTTCATAGTATTCTGTAATGATCCTTTTTATTTTAGTTGAGTCTGTTGTGATACCTTCCCTCTTATTTCTTATTCAAGTTATTTATTTCTCCTTCTGTTTTTCTTTTGTCAGTTTGGCCAACAGTTTATCGGATTTATTGATCTTTTCAAAAAACCAACTTTTGGTCTTGTCCGCTCTTTCAATTGTTTTTCTTATTCTCTATTTCATTTATTTCTGTTCTAATCTTTATTATTTCCTTTCCTCTGGTGGCTGAGGGCTACTTTTGCTGCTGTCTTTCTATTTGCTCAAGATGTAGGGTTAATGTTTTGATTTTGGCTCTTTCTTCTTTTTGGATGTGTGCGTTTATTGCTGTAAATTGACTTCTAAGCACTGTTTTTGCTTTGTCCCAAAGGTTCTGATAAGAGGTCTTTTCATTCTCATTTGATTCTATGAATTTCTTTATTCTGTCCTTGATTTCTTCTGTAACCCAGTAGTTTTTGAGCAAGGTGTTCAGTTTCCATGTATTTGATTTTTTTTTTTCCTTGCTATGTCTGTTATTGATTTCTACTTTTACAGCATTATGGTCAGAAAAGATGCTTTGTAATATTTCAGTGCTTTGGAAAGTGACGTTTTGATGTTTTGAAGTCTCCTACCATTATTGTGGAGCTACCTATTTCTCTTTTCAGTGCTGTTAGACTTTGTTTTATGTACTTTGGAACCCTGTCATTCGGTGCATATGTATTTATTATGGTTATGTCTTCCTAGTGTATTGACCCTTTAATGATTATATAGTGCCCTTCCTTATCCTTTGTGGTAGATTTTGCTTTAAAGTCTCTTTTGTCAGAGATTAATATTGCCTTCCTCCTCTTTTTTGTTTGTTGTTTGATTGATTTTTTTTTTCATTCTTTGAGTTTTAGTTTGTGTCTTTGAGTGAGTCTAAGTTCTGTCTCTTGTAGGCAGCACTCTGTCTCTTTATTGGTGCATTTACTTCATTTATGGTCAGTGTAACAATTGATACGTATGTGTTTACTCCTGTCATTTTGATTTTGCTTTGTGTTTGCGGTGTTGACATTTTCTTTGTTTCATTTAATTTTCGGTGCTAAGTCATTTTTTTGTATGTATTTTCTTTTCAACTTTCTCATTATTATTAATTTTGTGTTTGCTAAGTCTTTATGTTTTTCTTTATGTTGACGAGTATGTTTGTTAGCTTCCTTTGTGGTTACTTTAAAATTCACCTTATTTTTCTAAGTTTAAACCGATATTTTATTTCTTGATATCACCTTAACTTCCTCTCCATAAAGAAATTCTATGACTATACTGTTTATTCCCTCTTTTTGGTTTTGACATTGTCATCATTTACATATTGATACCTCTGTTTCCCTATTTTCAGTCTTTTAGTCTTGACTTATTTTTGCAACTTCCCTATCTGGGTTGATAACTGGTTGAACTGTCCTGTGTTCTAGCTTTGGGTTGTGTCTGATATTGTTGGTTCTCTATCCAGAGGACTACCTTTAATAGTTCTTGTAATTTTGGTTTGGTTTTTTAAAAATTTCCTTAACTCCTGTTTCCCTGACCTAATTTTGCCATAGTATTTGAGAGACAGTTTTGCTGGATATATAATTCTTGGCTGGCAATTATTTTCCTTCAAGGCTTTATATATGTCATTTCGTTGCCTTCTTGCCTGCATGGTTTCTGCCAAGTAGTCAGAGATTAGTTTTATCGGTTCTCTTTTGTAGGTGACTTTTTATTTATTCACAGCTGCTCTCAAGATTCTCTTTTTGTCTTTGGTTTGGCCCAGTTTGATTATGATATGTCTTGGTGACTTTCTCTTGGGATCTGCCCTGTGTGGGGTTCATTGAGCTTCTTGGATAGATATGTTGTCCTTCATGATATCAGGGAAGTTTTCTGGTAGTAAATCTTCAACAATTCTCTCTGTGTTTTCTGTTATCCTTAACCCACCCTGTTCTGGTACTTAGATTGGTTGTAGGTTTTTCCTCTTGTTAGTGTCCCACATAATTCTTATGCTTTCTTCATTTTTTTTAATTATTTTTTTTTTCTGATTTTTCCTCAAATGAATTCATGTCAAAGGATTTATCTTAAATCTCACTAATTCTGACTTTATTGCCTCAATTTTGCTCCTACGGCCTTCTACTGAGTTGTCTAATTCTGAAATTTTATTGTCAGTCTTTTGGATTTCTAGTTGCTGTCTCTCTATGTTTTCTAGCAGCCAGTTAAATTTGTTGTTTTGTTCTTGTATCGTTTCCCTGAATTCCTCTACTGCTTTGTCTGTGCATTCCTTGGCTTTGTCTGAATTTTGTCTGATCTCCTTCCTGATCTCTAGGAGAGCTCTATGTATTAGTCTTTCAAATTCTAACTCAGGTAATTCCATGACCTTATTTTCCTCTGGAAGGTTTCCTGGTTCTTTATTTTGGTCACTTGCTGGAGCCATCTTGACCTGCTTCTGTTTATTATTTTTTTTTTGGGTTGTCTGAGCCATCAATAAGTTACTATATTTATTTATTGTATGTTTGTTTACTGTGTCCTAGCTTTTTGTTTTGTTTTGATCTGCCCAGGTAGGCTGGATGTGTGAGCTACTTTGGTTATTGGTGTCTTTGAAGCTCTCACGTCCTGTCTCCAGGTGATTATAGTAACTACTATGTGTGTGGTCCCAGGAGTCTGTTTGTGTGGGTACAGCACAGGTGTCCAGGTCGTCAGTCACCAAGTGTGTGGTGCAGACTCTCACCTGCAGTCCTAGATGGGCAGGACTGCGCAGGGCTGTTTGGAGCAGGCACGGGTATCTGGCTGCAGTAGGGGGGCTATGTGTGGAGAAAGGCAGGGGCCTGATGGATACTCCCAGGTACCTGGGTGGAGGGTGTGTCCCTGTCCCCTAGAAAGCATAGTGGGTGAGGTATTGCAGCTGGTCCCTGGGCAGCCAGTGCTGTTGACTGGATGGACTGGGAGGCACCACTTATTCTCAGTCCCCTGTCATGGGTCACTAGATGGAGTGGTGGTACCGCCAGCCCTCAGGCCCCTGATGTGGATGGGTGAGGTCCCTACTTATTGAGCAGTGTGGTGTCAAATGTCACAAATCTGCAGTTCCCCTTTGGCTGCTGCAGTTGAAAATGGGCTTCAGGTGTATGCCCTGCTGTTTTATGCTAATGAGGGCATGTGGTGTTGAATTGTTCACACTGGTCTAGGCAGCAGTGAAGGGCACTGCAAGTCTATGGACCTCTTATGCCAGTGGCTGGATGAAAGGGCAGGACATCCTGACCTGTCCTGAGTTCTGGCCTTAGAGGACGTGGTGTTTTTTAAAGCCGTGAGACTGGTGTGGGCGAGGATAGCCCCGAGTTCCAACTTAGGTGGCATGGAAGTTGTTGAATACTGCTGGACTGGTGCTGAAACTGAGTGGGGTGGGGGCGGGTGAGGGGAAGGAAGTGCTTCTCCGCTATGACACTTCTAGATGGGGAGGGGTTATTTTGCCCCCATGAGGTAGGTTAGATACTTGCACTAAATTTCTTAGGTCCATTGTTGCTTCCATGCAGCTCTGGAGGCTTGTGCAGACTCCCTGCTGCCTGGATTCTCCAACGTGGTGAGATGCATCCCAAACACTACTGCTCACCTCAGCCTGCATGCGCCAACTGACCCAGCCAGCACCCTTGCCGGCAACCTCATGACTGGCACTTATTTGCTGCTTATAAATTGTCTCTCAATTAATTTCTTATTTTCAATTTCATTGATTTCTGCATTAATTTTTTCCCTAAATTTTAGTTTGTTGTTGCTGAGAATATACACAGCAAAATAGACACCAATCCAACAGTTTCCACATTTATAATTTAATGACATTGATTGCGTCCTTCGACTGTGCAACCATTCTCGCCCTCCTTTTCTGAGTCGTTCCTTCCTCATTAACATAAACACACTGCTCCCTAAGTTTCCTGTTATGGATTGAATTGTGTCCCCCATAATGTGTGTCAACTTGGCTAGTCCATGATCCTCAGTATTTTGTGGTTGTTCCCCATTTTGTGATCTAATGCGGTTATCCTATGTGTTGTAAATCTTAACCTGTATGATGACACAGATGGTGTCACCATGAGTCAGACTTGACAGAAACTGGTGCTGGTAAATTTTGTATATAGTTTTATATATTTTTTAGTTATTAGATCCTTGTCAGATGTAGGGTTTCCAAAGATAGTCTCCTGTCAGTAGTTTGTTTTTTCACTTTTTTGGTAAAGTCTTTTGATGAACAAAAGTTTTTAATTTTTATAAGGCCCCTGTCTTAGTCATCTAGTGCTGCTGTAACAGGAATACCACAAGTGGATGGCTTTAACAAACAGAAGTTTATTCTCTCACAATTTAGTAGGCCAGAAGTCCAAATTCAGGGTGTCAGCTCCAGGGGAAGACTTTCTCTGTTGTCTCTGGAGGAAAGTCCTTGTTATCAATCTTCCCCTGGACTAGGAGCTTCTTTGCTCAGGAACTCTGGGTCCAAAGGATGTGCTCTGCTTCTGGCACTGCTT
This sequence comes from Loxodonta africana, assembly GCF_030014295.1. NCBI lineage: Eukaryota > Metazoa > Chordata > Mammalia > Proboscidea > Elephantidae > Loxodonta > Loxodonta africana. The sequence goes on from NC_087364.1 coordinate 24,822,046, forward strand.
TCTTGGTGATATGAGGTCCCCCCTGTCTCTCTGCTCACTTCTCTCTTTTATATCTCAAAAGACATTGCGTTAAGACACAATCTAATTTTGTAGATCTCATCAGCATACCTGCTGCTAATCCATCTCGTTAACTTCATAGTGATAGGATTTATGACACTCAGGAAAATCACACCAGATGACAAAATGATGGACAATCACACGATACTGGGAATCATGGCCTAGCCAAATTGACAGATATTTTGGGGGGACACATTCAATCCATTACAGCCCCATTTATTTATTTTGTCTTTTGCTGTTTGTTCTTTTGTTGTTGTAGTAGATAATCCATTGTTAAAACCTAGGACTGACAGCACTGCCACTGCTTGTTCTTCTAAGAATTTTATGGTTTTATTTTACACATTTGGTCCTTAATCCATTTTTAATTTGTTTTTGTGTATAGTGTGAGGCATGGTTCCTGTTTCATTTTTCTGTATGTGGAAATCCAATATTCCCAGAATCATTTATTGAAGACTGTTCTTTCTCCATTGAATGGACTTAGCACCTTTGTCAAAAATGAGTTGACCATAGACGTGTGGGCTGCTCTGATTTTTATTACTTCATTTATTCTGCTTACTTTGGATTGGATTTGTTCTTCTTCTTTGAGTTTTCTAAAATGAAAGCTTAGATTATTGATTTAGATCTTCTCTTCAATGCTGTAAATTTTCCTCTAAGCACTGCTTTTGCTGCATCCTACAAATTTTGAGAGGTTGTATTTTCATTTCTAAGTCAAAATGTTTTAAAACTTCTCTTAAGACTTCTTTGACTCATGTGTATTGTTTAATCTCCAAAATATTTTAATATTTCTAAATATATTTCTGTTATTGATTTCTAGTTTAATTTCATTGTGGTCTAAGAGAATTCTTTGTATGATTTCTATTCTTTTAAGTTTTTTGAGGTGTGTGCTATGGCCCAGGATGTAGTCTACCTTGGTGAATATACCATGCAAGCTTGAGAAAATGTATATTCTGCTATTGTTGGGTGAAGTATTCTTTAATGTTAATTAGATCCAGTTGATTGATGGTGCTGTTCAGTTTAACTAAATCCTTATTGGTTTTCTGGTTGCTGGATCTCTCAATTAACAATAGAGGGGTTTTGAAGTCTCCAACTATAATAGCTGTTTTGTCTATTTTTCTTTGCAGTTCTATCATTTTTTGCTTCGTATATTTTGACTGTCTGTCAACAGGCACATATACATTGAGGACTGTTATACCTTCTTCGAATATTGACCCCTTCATCTATATTTAATGCCCATTTTTATCCCTAATATTTTTCCTTGCTCTGAAGTTTGCTTTGTCTGAAATTAATGTAGCTTCTACAGCTTTCTTTTTGATTGGTTTTAGTATGGGATATCTTTCTACATCCTTTTACTTTTAATCTGTGTGTTTATATTTAAAGTGGGTTTCTTGTAGACAACACATAGTTTTTTTTAATCCATTCTGATAGACTCTTTATTTTAACTGGTATATTTAGACCTTTCACATTTATAGTGATTATTGATGTAGCTGAATTACTATCTACCATATATGTAATCATTTTCTATTCATTGCCCTCCCCTCCTTTTCTGTTCCTCTTTTTGTCTTCCCATCTGTTGTTTTTTTTTTTTTCCTTCTCTGGTTTTAATTAGGCAATTTGTATGATTTCATTTGGAGCCCTGGTGGTGCAGTGGTTAAGAGCTCGGCTACTAACCAAAAGGTTGGCAGTTTGAATCTACCAGCTACTCCTTGGAAGCCTACGGGGCAGTTATAATTTCATTTACTCTCCTCTCTTAGCACATCGATTATAACTCTTTTACAATTTTTTAAAAATATTTGCCCTAAAGTTTCCAATTTATCTTTACAACTATGTAAGACCAATTTCAAATAAACTATACTACTTCACAGTTAGTACAAATACCTTATGACAGTGGATTTCCTGGGTTGTGACCTTCAGAAGCATTTTTTTTACCTCCCTTTAGGTGAGACAGAAAAGGGTAAAGGAGCTGGAGGTTATTTATTGCTCTTTCCCCTGGTCAGATAAGGTTCTGGTAAAGCCGTTTCCTTAGGAGGGCAGGTCTTTTTTATGGAGCGTATTTCAAAAATGGTTACTTTTCCCTTGCCCCTGACTAAAACATAACGGAATTTTCCTCTGTTCTTCACTGTAAGGATCTGATGAAGTTCCTAGAGGTAAAACCCTTGAAAGTGTAGAAGCCCTTCTAAGACTGGTCCTAGGAGTTTTTAACTGTCATACTACTCCACACTCAGCTTCCAATAATTCATCAACATTACTATTTAAGTGTTTCCACCAGCTTCTGGCTCTGATGGTTTATACTTTAGGTAAGCTGATCTTGGCCGTGACTCTGTATTTATCTCTCTTTCCAGATTTTGGAGTGACATTTTGCCATGTGACCTCAATTCTTGATGGATCTAAGAAAAGTCACTGATTTTTCATTTGTTTGGCTTTTTATTGTGTGTTTTGAGAAAAAGAGTGACAACTTTTTAGCTCTTTACATGTCAAAACTGAAACCAGAAGCCCTGAACACTCTGTAGCATTTTCATAACCATTGTCTATATATTGATAAAATTTTTTTTGTATTCAATAATTTGGGTTTTGATTTTTTGTATTTGAAACATGGCCGTCAATAGAGTTTGACAATGCTAACAAAAACTACTAATGGAATGGAGAGTCAATACAGAAGGGGACACTAAGGTATAGCTTCAGAATAATGACACATACACAAAAAAGAAGTGAAGATTTTGGCTTCATTAAAACAAACAAACAAAAAGATGTTGCCGTCAAGTTGATTCCAACTCACAGCGACCCTATAGGACAGAGCAGAACTGCCCTATAGGGTTTCCAAGAAGTGGCTGGTGGATTCGAACTGCTGACCTTTTGGTTAGCAGCTGGAGCTCTTAACCCCTGTGCCACCAGAGGTTTTTTTTTTTTTTGCATCATTAGGGAGTAAAAATGTTAAAGACAGGGCTGCTTTTAGAAGTATATTTTAAGAAATAGTGACCTAAAGTCAAAATATTTAGTGATGAAATCAAATATGCACTTGAAAGAGCAACTAGCACATAATTAGGGGCATAAAAGTAAAAGGATGGCGAAAGATATGCCTTACTAATGTTAACCTAAAGAGAGCTGGAGGAGCTATATTAACTCCAGACAAAGCAAACTTCAAAGCCTGGAAAATTATCAGGGGGCAAAGAGGGACATTAAATAATGATAAAAGGGTTAATTCTTTAAGAAGATAACAATCCTTAATGTGTCTGTGCCTATTAACAGAGAATCAAAATACATGAGGCGAAACTGGTAGAACCGCAAAGAGAAATAGACAAATCCACTATTATAGTTGGAGACATCAACATCGCTCTATCAGGAATTGACAGATTCAGCAGGCAGAAAACCAGGAAGGATACAGTTGAACTGAACAGCACCATCAGTCAATCTGTATGTCCTCTATTTCTTTCTCTTGCCTAACTGTAATGGTGAGGACTTCCATTAGGTTGACAAATTGTAGTGGTGAGAGAAGATATCCTTGATTTGTTCTCAACTTAAAGGAAAAATATTCAGTCTTTTACCATTAAGTATGATGGTAGATATAGACTTTTTGGTAGATGCTCTTTATCAAGTTAAGAAAGGCCCTCTCTATTCCAATTTTTCTGAGAGTTTTAATCCTAAATGGTTGTTGATCACAGATAGTGATCTCTGGTTTTCTTCTCTTATAATGTCTTTGTTTGTTTTTGGTATAAGGTAATCCCGGCCTCAAAGGAGTTGAGAAGTGTTATCTCCTCTTCCATTTTCTAGGAGTGTTTTTGTAAAATTAGTATTATTTCTTCTGAAACATCACATTATCTTTTTATAAAGTATACTATACCATAGGCCAGTTGCTATTTGTAATTAGTAGAAATGGACTTCTGTCATGGATTGAATTGTGTCCCCCCCCACCCCCAAATATATCAATTTGGCTGGGTCATGATTTCCAATATTGTGTGGTTGCCCTCAATTTTGTGATTGTAATTTTATGTTAAAGAGGATTAAGGTGGGATTGTAACACCCTTGCAGGGTCACATCCCTGATCCAAAGTAAAGGGAGTTTCCCTGGGGTGTGGCCTGTACCATCTTTTATCTCTCATGAGATAAAAGGAAAGGGAAGCTAACAGAGAGGGGGTCCTCCTACCACCAAGAAAGCAACACCGGGAGCAGAGCGTGTCCTTTGGACCTAAGGTTCTTGCGCTGAGATGCTCCCAGGCCAAGGGAAGGCTGATGCATCACAAGGACCTTCCTCCAGAGCTGACAGAGAGAGAAAGCCTTGCCTGGAGCTGGCACCTGAATTCGAACGTAAAATCTACCAGACTGTGAGAGAATAAACTTCTCTTTGTTAAAGCCATTCCACTTGTGGTATTTTTTTTTAAGACAACTACGTTATGGAATTTTCTTAACTTTAGGAAAAAGATGATGGCCTAGGAAATTTGTGAGCCTGAGTTTAGGTTCTACTTATTTTCTGGCTTCACAGATCATTGAAAATCAAATGGGAGATACGTATATCATTGTATTAAATCTGAGGAATTTCGCAAAAGGAAACTGTCCTAGTCCACCTTCTGCCTTCTAATGTCCTAGTTAGAACCGTGCCTCTGGCATCAGGCTGCCTTGGTTCAAATTCCAGCACTTCCATATCAACTTCTGAGTGTGGATAAGTCACTGTAAATGTCAGCTTCCTTATCTCTGAAACAGGGATAGTAAGAGCACCTACACTCTAAGGTTCCTATGAACATTAGCATAGTACTGGCACGTAATAATTATGGAATACACATGGACTCCAAGGGGCTTAAATCACTGCCATTTCTGATTATAGCAGGTGAGAAAAAACATGGTTTCTCTTTGGAAGAGAGAGGCACTCTGTTTTTCTGCTTTTTTCTAAGCGTGTTCCTAGTTGAAGCCTAATGATATTTTGCATTTTGACAAGCAACATATCTTATATCACTTGAAAAAGGATAACTCATGGTTTTGAAATTGCTACTGTGATATTGCAGTGCTACACAGTTAGAGGAAACCCTGGTGGCTGCTAACGAAGAGGTCTGCGGTTCAAATCCACCAGGCACTCCCCGGAAACTATGGGGCAGCTCTACTCAGTCCTATAGGGTCACTACGAGTCAGAATTGACTGGACGGCATTGGGGTTTTTTTTCATACTGTTGAAAAATCTAAAGTGACATTTTTAGAGTGGGTTCTTGTTCATATTGGAAATCAAGGTTAAATATGCACTGGTTTTTAGATGAACCCTTGAGATTATAAATAAAACTCAAATTAAGAAATAAAGTGTGTGTGTGTGTGTGTGTGTTGGAAGTATGGCATTTTGTGATTCTTCTGTTTTGATGTGGGTTTCCTAGAAAGACCAGTCACCAGCTGCTGTAGAGTGGACTCTGACTTATGACAACCCACTGTGTGTCACAGTAGAACTGCACTGTGTGGGGTTTTCAATGGATGATTTTTTGGAAGTATATCACCGGGCCTTTCTCCTGAGGCATCTCTGGTTAGAACCTCCAAGCTTTCGGTAGCAGGTGAGAACCACTCGGGGACTCCCCTAGAGAGGCAGAAGGCAGGAACCTTGGTGCAGGGAAGGAACAGGACTTCCTGTGATCTTGAAGGGCTGCACATGACAAGGGTGAATAGCAAAGGCACATCAGCAGGGAAAGAGGGAGGAAGCCCACTGGTAAGAAGTAAGGAGAGTAACCACAGTGCACATTGCACGCTGGCAGGAGAGGCTCTAAGGGCAGAGGATAGGATGCTTCCGACCCTCTCTTGAATGGTTTGATTTATGCGACAGCTCATTTTGAGTCTCCAAGAGGTTGGGAACACTGTGGAGTTTTCCCTTTCACATGCGTAGACAGAGTTAAAGCTGTTTCTTGCTAACAGCACTACTGCTAGGCTGCCTTCAACCTGGCTCTCTGCTGGCTTCATCATGGTCTTCCCCAGTTCACAGAGGAGGAAACTAAGGGTCACAAGGGCTAAGTAACTTTCTAAGGTCAGGCAGCTAAAATCCACCTCAAGAGCATATGGCTCTAAAGCTGGGATTCAATTTATAAGCGCACACCGTTTCGCTATTGTTTTCTGTTGATTATTTTGTTTTTACAGGTAGGGAGTCCTGTCAATTTAAGTGTTAATTAAAAAAAAAAAAAAAAAAAACCTGTTGCCATCAAGTTGATCCTGACTCAGAGCAACCCTGCAGGGTTTCTGAGGCCATAGATCTTCATGGAAGCAGACTGCCACATCTTTCTCCTGGAGAGTGGCTGGTAGGTTCAAACTGCCAACCTTTTGTTTAGCAGCTGACTGCTTTAACCACTGTGCCACCAAGGCTCCTTAAGTGTTAATTAAAAAAAAAAAATTGCTGTCGAGTCTATTGTGACTCATAGCGACCCTATATGTAAATCAACCTAGACCTCTTGGACCTCAGGAATCCCCAAAAGGCTACAGATCTTCCTTTAAAAAATGCTAAATTTCAAGTACAGTGTTTTTTTCTGATTGTAAAACAAGCATATATAGAGACCAAAGTTTATGTTATCGGGCAGATGGGAAGGAGGGGAAAAAAGAATTCATTGCTTAGGAGACACTGGGCTCCTGTTAAAGGTGACAGAAAGATCTGGGAATAGATAATGGTGATGGTTGAACAACATGATAAACATAATTCATGTCACTGAATTGTAAATGTGGAGAACGTTGTAATGGTAAATGATTTGTTATATATGTACGGACCACAATAAAGAAGCATGTATTTATTATAGAAAATTGGAGAATTACAGAACAAAAAAGTAAACGAAAAATCACTCATAATCTTAATTTATTTTAAATAGGTTTAAATAATTACAACAAGAAGTAAAAGACTTGTCTCATCACCCTACCCCCACCCCGAGGTAACCAGTGTTTACAGTTTGTTGAATATACTTCCGACAAATATTCTTTTGATTTGAGGAAACTAACATGGCTGAGTTATTCCTGTTGTCACATATCTCGTGAGTGCCTTTTTCATTCCTGTTAAATACTGTACAGAGAAGCTGGTTTCTGCTGAGGGTGTCCTTCCTCTATTTATTTAACCTTTTGGCTGGTATCTTAAGTGCTACTTCAGTGTGATATTTCGTACACTAAATGCGCTGCTGCTTTATCTCACAATTGCATCTCTGTGCAAAGCTTCATGAAACAAACATCTCGGACAATCCCTCCCTTTATCTGGACCATCTCTGAACACTGGTGGAAAGATTACAAAATAAGAGGCTGTCCTCAAATGAGGTTCCTAAGAAAAAGATCCCTTATGTTGGAGATAGAATGAAAATTGCACCATTTCCTCTCTAAAGGTCTAGTGGAAAAATAGAAACATGACTCAGAGATCAGAATATCAGAAAAGGAGTCTACAATAAAAACTCAAAAGACACTGAAATGTGTACTGTGACAACAAACTCCTTCCTGCCTCGCTTCCATTCCAATCCCGTTACACAGAGCCAACACAGTCAACAGTGTGATGTGAACTTCCAAATGTATTTCTGGAGCAAGCACACACAAACATGCACACACACACTCACAGTCACACATTCTCACAGGCGCACATGCTCAAACACACAAACATACTCACACATACACTCACGCACATACAAACACACACCATCAAACATGCACACATACTCCCACACACACAAGCACACACACCCAAATACATACACACTCACACACACATGCATGCACACATAGACACACACGCTCACACACACTCAAACACACACACATGCACTCACTTAATACTCAACATTCAAACACACATACGCTTACACACTCACACACACTTGCACGCACACAGACACACTCACACATGTACTCTCAAACACATGCTCATACAATCATATACGTGCTCACACACACAGACACACATACACACATACTCTCTCAAGCACCCACACTCACACACACAAACACACACACGGACACACATGCTCACACACACACATTCACTCACACTTTTTTCAAACGAGGTGGTGGTTATGGTATACTTGTGTATTGTTTTACAACTTACTTTTTTTTTTTTTTTTAACTAAATATATCACTGTGCCAACATGGTATTTCCAACATGGAGAAAAGATTGAAGATGTCAAGGATTTCATTTTACTTGGACCCACAATCGATGCCCATGGATGCAACAGTCAAGAAATTAAATGATGCATTGCATTGGGCAAATCTGCTGCAAAAGACCCCTTTAAAGAACTGAAAAGCAAAGCTGTCACTTGAAGGACTAAGATGTACCTAATTCAAGCCATGGTGTTTTCAGTTGCCTCCTATGCACATGAAAGCTAGACAGTAAACAAGGAAGATGGAAGAAGAATTGATGCCTTTGAATTATGGTGTTGGTGAAGAATATTAAATATACAATGGACTGCCAGAAGAATGACTGTAACCTGACCCTGTGAAAATCATTGCCAACAATGTCCTCCCTATGTATTCTTTCTAGAACTTTCCCCTCCCAGTGCACCTGGATAGCTGCCATCTTGCTACCTACATCATATAAAAGCTCTGCTTCTCCACCATTTGGGGAGTTGGATCTGAGGATCCTCCTCTTGGCTCCATGCTCTGTGCATTGCAAATAAAGTTACTTTCTTTTGACTCCATGCTCTGTGCACTGCAAATAAAGTTACTTTCTTTTCCTCAAAGGCGGGTGTCCAGATTATTGGCAGGTCTGAGCACGCCAGACAAGGACCCACCTTCCTGGGCTCAACAAAAATTTTGGTGACAAATGGGAGGTTAAAAAGTCATAGAGGCCCTCCATCCAGAGCCCTGCACCCTTTCAATGGCGAGTGGGATCTCCACCGATCCTTAGCATGCACTGAGCCTCTTGTTCAGGAGGAATGGGGGAGTCTCCTAACCATGACCAAGGCAGTGACTGGCCTGAGGTGCTTTCACTTGGAGAATTAGAAACTAGCTCAGGTTTGGACGTCCACAAGGTCATTGCCCTTTAGATGTCTCTTCTTAAGTGTAAGTGCTTGGGGACTTGAAGTAGGAGAGCACCTGGAGAATTGAAGGTGGGACTAATACATTCCCATTAAGGGGGATTGAGGCCCCACTAAGACATCCTCATTACTTGTCCTGCCCCACTCCCCCAAGCTGATGGCAGAGAAAAGGCAGCCTAGTTTCTGGTTGACTAGGGTCTTGGTTCTGATTCTAGTTCTGGTTCTGTGCGAGAGTGTGTGTGAGTGAGATATGAGAAACAAACTTAGTGTCCTGGAGTGTTTCCCTTTAGGCTGTATGCTTAAAAATTGGTCCCCTTTTAGTTATGAACCTATGAAGAAGAAGAAACTAATTTTCTTCTGTAACCCTGCCTGGCCACAATACCAGCTGGGGTCTGATAAAAAGTAGCTTGAGAACAGGTTGCTGAGCTATAATAACATCTTACAGTTAGATCTGTTTTGCAAAAGAGAGGAAAAGTGGGATGATATCCTCTACCTACAGACCTGTATGTCTCTCTGACAAAATAAGAACCTACAAAAACAGTTTAAGCTGATGGTGCAGACTGTAGGGGAAGAGGGAGGCAGAGGTAGGAAACCCCCAGTCCTTCTGGACTTGGACAGCGATATATATCCCTTCAGCCCTTTGCCTCCACCTGTGCCCCCTCCTTCTTATCCACCTGGAGGTATAGGCCTTGTTCCCAGCCTGGTGCCAGCCACTACAGCCCCATTGGCCACAACACCATTGGCCCCTACTGTCTCACCAGGGGCAACCACTACCCCTTTGATGGAACCCTCTGCTACCCCTCTGGCAAATTGCTCACTGGCCCCTCATGAGTCAGAAACTCTCGGTGCTGCCCTAGGAATAGTCTCTACAGCACACACCCGTAATGGGGTGCAATTTGGCCAGGGATCCACCCAACTCCCCTCAGGGTAATTTCTGCTGAGACAAATGCCTGCTGGACTGGATCACAATGGTTAGCCTAGACTTTGTCTGGGTCTCCACACTGTTCTCTACCTCTGACCTGTACAATTGGAAGAACAATTTCCCAGGTAGGAAGATGACCCAAAATGCACTGAAGCTCTGTTTGTGTCCGTTTTACTACACATCACCCTAATTGGGCTGATTGTCAGTCACTCCATAAGCATTCTTTTAACTCCAGAAGAATGGAGGATGGTCTTAGAAAAGGCATGCCAAGAGGCTGACAGCTACACAATCTCAACCCTCAGAACAATATTAGGTTCCCAGCTGCCGAAGCTACACCTGCCATTGATCCAAACTGGGACCCAAATGACCAGCTAGAGGCAGCGAAGCTAGAACATTACCAAACTGTCTAATAGTAGAATTGCAAAAAAGCCTTAGAAAAGTTCAGGATGTGCAGCAAGGCCCCAAAGGAAATCCTTCTGGTTTCCTAGAATGGGTGTACGAGGCCTACTGACAGTATAAACCCTGAGGACCCAGAGAATGCTAGGTTAATAAATATGACTTTCATCAGCCAGAGTGCTGCCAACATCAGGTGAAAATTTCAAAAGTTAGAGGGAGGTTTGGGAAGGAATACTTCACAACTTGAGATTGCATTTAAGGCCTTCAATAACTGAGACCAGGTACAAGAGAAGAAGGAAAATGAGAAGACGAAACAAGTTGCATTCCTGGCAGTGGCTCTCGGAGGTAATCCACCACTCAGATAAGCCTCGCACAGGCCCCAGAAGGGTGGGTGGCCAAACCAAGTCCCCCCAAAGCTAGGCCCCCAACAGTGCACCTACTGCAAACAAGAAGGCCACTGGAAATGGGAGTGCCCCTCACAGCTGGCCCAACCTGAGCAGGAACCTAAGAAAAAACCTATAACACAGCTACTGCTGTCAGCCAAAGACTCAGACTTACGGGACCCAGGGGCTTCCCTACAGCCGACTCAACCAATCCCCATCTCCCACGATGATCCCTGGGTTACAACGACTGAATTTTTGGTGGACACGGGCATAACCTACTCTGTTTTAAATACCTTAAAAGACCCGCTTTCTAAAAGAAACATGACCATTACTGGAGTGTCTGGAAAACCTGTCGGCAAACCATTTCTTCAACCTACGGGCTATCAAGTTGGAGGTAGAGAATTCTTGTATGTGCCTGAATTTTCCATTTCCTTTTGAGGAGAGATGTATTAACCAAGCTAAATGCTCAAGTCACCTTTTCAGCAGATCATTTCCAGGAAGGAGTGGAACCAGAGAAGGCCTGTGCTCTACAGTCGGCCCTTTTGCAGCCGGCTGCCCCTACAGAGTCTCTACTCTTACCCTAGCACCTCCAGGACCAAGTCAATCCCCAGGTTTAGGCCACTGAAATCCCTAGTAAGGCAAAGATGGTGGCCCCCATCCAGGTAAAGCTTAAACCAAACCACACTTTCCCACATCTCAAGCAGTACCCTTTGAATCAAGAGGCTAAATCAGGCTTGCAGCCTCTGGTCGAAACCTTCTCGGCACATGGGCTTATTCATCCCTGCAAATCCACTTACAATACACCTATTATGCCTGTAGTAAAGCAAGGCACTAAGGACATTCACCCAGTGGTTTCCAATCCATACACTCTCCTGACAGAACTCTTAGGCGACTGCATGTTGTTTATCATCTTAGACTTAAAGGATGCCTATTATTGTGTCCCTCTGGAAGAAAAGTCCCAAGAGATATTTGCCTTTGATTGGGAGCACCCCACCTCAGGAACTAAAACTCGAGACTGCTAGACTGTTTTACCTCAGGGGCTCAAGAATAGCCTCACTCTCTTTGGGGAGGTACTAGCTGCAGACCTCTGGGTCTTGCACCTTGAGGAAAGCACAGTCCTCCAGTACGTAGACAACATTCTGATCACAATACTGAACTTTCTGGGGGACCGGTGATATACAGAAAAAGGCCCAGATCTCCACCCCTAAAGTAAAATACCTAGGGTTCAAAATATCACAAGGAAAAAGAGAGCTGTTACCTGACCAAAAAGATGCAATTGTCTGGGTGGTTTCCCCAACCGCTAAGAAACAGTTGCGAGGACTCCTTGGGATGGTAGGGTTTTGTAGAATCTGGATCCCTAATTTTGGACTCATCTCCAAATCCTTATACCAGGCTGTCCAAGGGAACGATTCAGAACCCCTGGTATGGACGACAGAATGTCAGATAGCTTTTCAACAAATCGAAGACAAGCTGATGTCTGCCGCTGCCGTAGAGTTGCCAGACCTCAAGAAATCTTTCCAGGTGTACATTCACAAGAGCCAAGGAGTTGCCCTGGGGGTGCTTACTCAGACTCTAGGGCCATGGAAATGACCTGTTGCTACTTCTTCAAACAACTAGGCCCCGTGACCCAGGGCTAGTCCACCTGCCTTTAGGCAGTTGCAGCTACATGTGAACTCCTGAGAGAGGCTAAGAAGTTCACTCTTGGCCAACCTACCAGGGTCCTAACCCCCACTGTGTGCTTCCCTTGCTTGAACAGAGGAGTGGTCTGTGGTTAATGGCAGATGACTCAGTGAGGACCAGGCTATCCTACTCGACAACCTGCTGTAATCCTGAAGACTGTCTCTGCCCTGAAACCTGCAACTCTCATCAGAAGATAAGAGCCTTGAACATGACCATGTCCAGGTAATTGAAGAGGTGTATTTCAGCAGATCTGACTTGTCTGACCAGCCTTTCACTAAACCTTGGTTTATTGCTATTCACAGATGGAAGCAGCTTTGTAGAACAAGGAGTCCAAAAACCTGACTACACTGTGGTAAACCTTCATGAGACCAAAGAAGTTGAGGAACCTCTGTTCAAAAGGCAGAGCTCATTGCCTTGACACAGGCCCTCCAACTCAGCTCCAGCCAATGAGCCAATATATATACAGGTTCCAGGCATGCCCTTTTGGTACTTCGTGTCCACAGAGCCATTTGGAAAGCAAGAGGGCTCCTAACTTCAGGTAAAAATGAAATAAAACATGCAGAGGAAATCTTAGCCCTCCTAGAATCAGCCACCCTACCAATGGAAGTGGCAGTCATGCACTGCTCTGGGCACCAGAAGGGAGCCAAAACCAAAAACCAAACCCAGTGCCGTTGAGTCGATTCTGACTCATAGTGACCCCATAGAGTTTCCAAGGAGCACATGGCAGATTTGAACTGCCGACCCTCTAGGTTAGCAGCTGTAGCACTTAATCACTATGCCACCAGGGTTTCCTCCAGAAGGCGGAGTCTCTCATAATTAAAGAAAACCAACCACCTTGTGGATCAGGCAGCCCAATAAGCCATCAAGGCAAAAACCCCTGCCACCTGCCTCACTTGGATTCTTGATCTCCAACTGCCAACAAACCCACAGTACGCTGAGTGTGATACAAACAGGGCTGATGAATGGGGTTTTCTGGTAAATGACCCGTGGTTCTTGAAAGATGGATGGCTTTATAATTCTTACAGGCTGATGTTAGTGCCAGGACACCTCATGCACCCAGTGATAAAAGCAGCTCATGAGAATACACAGTTTGGCCAAGATGCTATGTTCCAATGGCTGACCAAAATGATTAAAGGGCCTAGTATGCCAAGAACTATTCAGAAAGTAGTGTAGCAATATGCCACCTGTGCAAAAAAAATCGGAAAACAGGTCTGCCACCTCCTATGTCTGGGGCACAAGCCCCTGGAACTGGACTGGGAGAAGACTGGCGAGTAGACTTCATTGTTATGCCAATAGCTACAGTGGATTTTAAATATCTCTTAGTATTTGTAGACTCTTTTACTGGATGGGTAGAAGCTTTCCCTTACCAGTCGGAAAGGTCATCAGAGGTAAACAAGGCTCTTCTTAATGAAATTATTCCTAGATTTGGTTTACCTTATTCAATTCAGAGTAATAATGGAGGTGCATTTATGCCCAAAGTTACCCAAGATGTTTTGGGACATTTAGGAATTAAGTGGAGGCTACACACCTCCTGGAGGCCCCAGTCAACTGGAAAGACAGCAAAGATGAACTACACTTTGAAAAAGACATTGTCCAAGCTCTTCCAAGAAACCAAATTGCCCTGGATCAAACTACTGCCAATACCCCAGTTAAGAGTCCAGGTGGCCCCTAGAAGCAGGCTCCAATGGAGTCCTTATGAAATGTTATATGGGAGACCTTTCCTTAAGGCAGCCTGAGGGCTCAGTGCATCACATGATCCTAAGGTAATCCAAGGACTTAGTATTTCCAGATATCTTACGTCACTATACAAAACCTTAAAGGCTATTAACAAGTATGTTTCTAGTCATCTGTTCTTGCCCACAGATAACCCTCTTCATCCTTTTGCACCAGGAGACCAGGCCCTTGTAAAAATGAGGGACGACCATCACCCCACCAGCCAGCACCAGCCCAAGTGGATCAGCCTCTATGAGGTTCTACTAGCCACCCATTCATTCCTCGGTGAAGACAGCTGGAATAAAGCCTTGGATTCACCACACCAGAGTAAAGTGAGCACCTCTCGATCCAGATGAACCTTTGAAGACCTCACCTACCAGCACTGGTCATCAGAGTGAGGTGTATTTACAGGACTACAAAGACAAGCAACCTCCTAAGTCAGAGTGGAAGTGCGAGCCACTAGAGGACTTGAAACTACTCTTCAAAAAGGTTGGTAAGTAATATTGTTTTCTTCCATATCTCCACCTTTGCCAACTGTAGAAGTCCTATATGTCCTTATCCAATGTGCTCTGTTGATTCCCTTTATCTGTATCTTCTTTTGTATTCTCCCTGCTGTGGGCACCACCTATTGTCATGGTGTTAAAATTAACCAGTATGAAATCTGTTGCGGCATTATTGCTTTTGCTCTACCTGCTTCAACCTATCACTTATACCCAAGTTAAGTGGGAAGATGACCCATTCATCCAGCTTTCCAATTCCATTTCCCAGGGAGGTAACCTGAGTAATTGTTGGATCTGCCATCCATTCCCCATCTCCTCTTGCTGATTTGAAATCCCCCTGGAGAAAACCTATCCCAAACTCTTCCTGGGTCTCTCTAATGCTGGAGCCAAAAAGGGGAAACAGTACCTCTGACCCCTTAGAAATAGGAGTATCCCCATTAAAAAAGACTTGCAAGGAACCATGTCATGTTGCAAAGTACTTGACTTGGCATGCTGGACTACAGTGGTTCCCAAAACTGCCTCTTTTACCAGGACCAAGTTCATAGATTTTGCATATTACCTTGAAAACCTCAGTACTTGGAGACATCTTTCCTCAGTGACTGAACTTGGTGTCTATCCAGGTTTAACAGAGGTCACCAAGTTTCCACCTTTGGGCTGACCAACTTCTCAACATGGTTCAATAATACCCACCTCCGTAACTGATCAGCAGAGGGTGGTTCTGTTTGTGCACCCTGAGGAATCTATTTTCTGTGCAGTAATTTTACCTCGCCTAGTATCCGATATCTCAGGAGCCTAGTTTACCCATGCCTACACCCAAAAGAATCGATTGGCATTTGTACGATAGGAGTTGTTGCTTTCCCCATGACCCTTGCAACCTCCAATAACCTCGCCACCCTTGTAGAACCTCCGCCTCCCAATACACACAGGCGGTGAAGAAGAGCTGCTAATGATAACACAGAAGGTTGGGATTTAAGGGCAACAGGATATAACCCTGTCAGAGAAACTGGGACAGGACCGTTTTAAGAACCCTAACTCATTTCCCACAATTAGCTGCTTTACAGGATGCTGTGCTTAACCTCTCCAACACCATCTACCTTCTACCATGAACCACTAGGAGAGCCATAAAAGCTTAACAACAGTCATTAAACTCTCTGATCAGAATAGTACTAGACTACCACTTGTCTCTAGACTATATTCTAGCTAAGGAGGGAGGAGTTTGTGCAACAGCTGGCACCTCCTGCTGTGTATGGGTCAATACCTCTCATGAGGTTGAGCTAAATTTACGGGTAATTGACCAAGTGGCCAACTGGACTAGACTGAGGCCTGTAACAGAATATGGAGGTGGGATTGGATTACGCCTTTCTTCCTCAGTTTTGGCTGGCTTTGGCCCCTGGTGACTCCACTAATTTTTACCTTCCTGCTATGTGTGATCCTACCTTGTCTGTTAAAGTGTTTAACCTGTGTCTTAGTCATCTAGTGCTGCCATAATAGACACACCACAAGTGGATGGCTTTAACAAAGAGAAATTTATTTTCTCACAATCTAGTAGGTTACAAGTCCAAATTCAGGGTGTCGGCTCCAGGGGAAGACCTTCTTTCTCTGTCAGCTCTGGAGGAAGGTCCTTGTCCTCAATCTTCCCCTGTTTGAGGAGCTTCTCAGGCTCAGGGACCGCAGGTCCAAAGGACACGTCCTGCTCCCAGTGCTGCTTTCTTGGTGGTATGAGGTCTCCAACTCTCTGCTTGCTTCCCTTTCCTTTTATCTCTTGAGAGACAAAAGGTGGTGCGGGCCACACCCCAGGGAAACTCCCTTTACACTGGATCAGGGAGGTGACCTGAGTAAGGGTGGTGTTATAATCCCACCCTAATCCTCTTAACATAAAGTTACAATCACAAAATGGAGGACAACAACACAATACTGGGAATCATGGCCTAACCAAGTTGACATACAGATTTTAGGGGGATACAATTCAATCCATGGCAACCTGATTCATTTCAAAAAGGCTCCAAGATGCAGGAATATTTTTCCTCCTGCCCCCACCAGATCCTAAACAACAACAAGCAAAAGATGCTAGGCAATTCGGGCAGCCTCGATTCCTAACTTCACCCTGCATCAGCAAGAAGTAACCAGATGAGTAGTCTGCCCTCACCCCTGAAGATTAAGGAATTGTTACAACTCGGGGGTGGGGGGGTAGGGGGTGGGGATTGTAATCTGATCGCCTGAAAATCACTTGCCAAGAACGTCCGCCTTAAGTATTCTTTCCACGACTTTCCCCTCCTGGTATGCCTGTGCAGCCGCCATCTTGCTACCTGAATCACATAAAAGCCCTGCTTCCCTGCCATTCAAGGAGTCGGATCTCAGAAACTTCCTTGTCGGATCTCAGAAACTTCCTCCCGGCCCCTTGCTCTGTGAGTTGCAAATAAAGTTACTTTCTTTTTCTCAAAGGCCGGTGTCCAGATTATTGGTAGGTCTTAGTGTGCCAGACAAGGACCCACCTTCCCAGGTTTCATAACATGAACAAATCTGTCTTAGAAAAAGTACGGTCAGAATTCTCCTTATAAGCAAGGATGGCAAGACTATGTCTCATATACTTTGGACATGTTATCAGGAGGGATCAGTCCCTGGAGAAGGACATCATACTTGGTAAAGTAGAGGGTCAGTGGAAAAGAGGAAGACCCTCAATGAGATGGATTGACACAGTGGCTGCAACAATGGTCTCAAGCATAACAAGCATTGTAAGGATGGTGCAGGACTGGGCAGTGTTTCGTTCTGTTGTACATAGGGTCAGAAGTGACTCAATGGCACCTAACAACAAAAACCTTATTATAAGTGAGGTTAAGCAGCTTTTCACGTACTTATCAGCCATTTTTATTTCCACTCTTGTGTTTTAATATTGTTTTCTATTATTTACCATACTCTGATTAATTTGAAGCAACAAATATTAATCATTTATCTATTGCATGTGCTACAGTGTTGTCTCCAAATCTGCTTCTTGCATTTTAAACCCATGAGTGTATGTGTATGCGTATAAGACAATCAATCGGATAGGTTATTCTCAGCTCATGGCACACTATTATCTGCACATAGGTGCTTTTGATTTATTTGTTTTATTTTATTCTATTTTGTCTTATTGTATTCATTTTATTTAACATGTTTTCCTTTCTGATTTAATTTCGAATTCATTCCTATTTCTGTCTCCAGCATCTGCTATTGTGCATTAGCGTACAATGAAAATATTTACATTTTCTTTTTTCCTGGCTTCTGGATTATGATTAGGGAAGCTTTAACTTCTCTGAACTAGACTATCCTGTTTTTAACAGCAATACCAAGCTATGTAGTCCCCTTCAGCGTGTTTAGTTCATGTACTAAAGGGATTGCAGTGTTCATATGTCCGTTGATCCTTTTAGAATAATTGTTCCTAAGGTATAGATAGTTTTCTTTATATGTGAGGGAAACCCTGGTGGGGTAGTGGTTAAGAGCTATGTCTGCTTTACCAAAAGGTCAGCAGTTCAAACCCACCAGGCACTCCTTGGAAACTCTATGGGGCAGTTCTACTCTGTCCTATAGGGTTGCTATAAGTTGGAGTCGACTCAATGGACAATTTTTTTTTTAATATGTGAGAGGGCAGCATGAGTTTTTTACATTGGGATAAATTCTCCAGTGTGGATTCTAAAGTGTACTAACTCATCCTCTTTCCAAAGAGGGAAAAGACAAACTCTCCCTTCACCATGACTCTAGTTTCAGCCCCCTCAAATCCATTTTCCTTTCTGCCATCAGGATAGACTATCTAAAACCCTCCAACTGACCATGTCATTTCTAAAATTTACTCATCATTGTGTTCAAGGAAACAGAAAACAAGAACACCACACAGAGCCAGAGAGTATTGCATTTTAAAAATAATTTTTATTGTGCTTTAAGTGCAAGTTTACAAATCAAGTCAGTCTCTCACACAAAAACCCATATACACCTTGCTAAAACCCAGACCCAGTGCTGTCGAGACACATTCCCAATTACTCTCCCCCTAATGAGACAGCCCGCTCTCTCCCTCCACTCTCTCTTTTCGTGTCCATTTCGCCAGCTTCTAACCCCCTCCACCCTCTCATCTCCCCTCCAGGCAGGAGATGCCAACATAGTCTGAAGTGTCCACCAGATCCAAGAAGCTCACTCCTCAACAGCATCCCTCTCCAACCCATTGTCCAGTCTAATCCATGTCTGAAGAGTTGGCTTCGGGAATGGCTCCTGTCCTGGGGCAACAGAAGGTCTGGAGGCCATGACCACAGGGGTCCTTCCCGTCTCGGTCAGACCATTAAGTCTGGTCTTATGAGAATTTGGGGTCTGCATCCTACTGCTCTCCTGCTCCCTCAGGGGTTCTCTGTTGTGTTTTCTGTCAGGACAGTCATCGGTTGTAGCTGGGCACCATCTAGTTCTTCTGGTCTCAGGATAATGTAGTCTCTGGTTCATGTGGCCTTTTCTGTGTCTTGAGCTCGTGATCGCCTTGTGTCCTTGGTGTTCTTCATTCTCCTTTGAGAGTATTGCATTTTTTGAAAGAAAAAAACTAATGCCATCTGATGATGATTAGTCTCAGCCGTCACTGGCTGTGTAAATTTGGTAAGAGGTGTCCCTGGGTGTTACAAAGAGTTAACGTGCTTGGCTGCTAACAGAAAGGTTAGAGGTTTGAGTCCACCCAGAGGCACCTTGGACGAAAGACGTGGTGATCTGCTTCTGAAAAATCAGCCACTGAAAACCCTATGAAGTAGTTTTACTCTGATACACACAGGGTCACCATAAGTCTGAATTGACTCGACAGCAACTGGTTTTCCATGATAAGAGAGGGCTGCCTCAAGTTTGCTTTTGTCCTTAAAATGATTCCAAACTAGGTACTACTTGATTAACAAAGATGCTACATATAAAACACATACAGAGAGGGCAACTATTCAGATGTTTTTCTATTTGTATATGTCAGTGTGACATAAATCATATTCAGCCCCATAAGTATATGAAAGAATTTGAGAAATGGGTAGAAGAGAGTAGGTGAATAAAACATTCAATGAGGGCTAATAGAAGCAAAAAAGACAGTAAGATAGGGTGACTCACAAACAAGGGGAGTTATTCAGGGTCAGCTCTGCCACGGGCATGGTGGAGGTAATGAATCACATTGTATAATTTTGCAAAAACCTCATAATCCTTCTTTGCTGGAGGTATTTCCTGATATTCTGGCAACAACGTTCTTTATCTAGTTTTACCTTTATTGTTTCACATTATATCACCTCCAAGCAGGCAAAATAAAGACTTGCCTTGATCGGTGTTAACACCTTTTAAATATTTGTAGACTCTTATCAAGTACCCAGGCATCCCCTCTCCATCATTACTTGGCCAGTCTACGTGCTGCCAGATCTTTTAATCTTAATGCACTGGTTGCTCCTTTGATCATTTTGGTGCCTTGCTCTGAACCCCTCAACTATATCAACTTACTCCTATTAACAAATATCGTTCTGAGCATTCCAACTGTAGTCCTTGGGGAAGCAGGTTGCAAAAAAAAAAAAAAAAGTTCCTTTACTATTCCATGATACAAATCCCTGGAGAGTTTGACCCAACTTGAGATGTTTTTTTGACTATAACCAAAGTTATTTCAAGTTTACAATGAAATACCTTGCCCTCCATGTCTCTAACAATAACAAACTGTCGGATAGCTTTACCTATGGGGTGATTTTAGGATAACAGAAAAAGTACTTTGTCTTCATCCTTCTGCTGACAAATTTGTCTCCCCTTTTTCTGGTTTTCTTTACTAGAGCCAACCAAGTGCCTGTATTTCAATTGATAAGCTTTCAATATGAATAATATTGGGAGAGGATACATTGACCTAAATTCCCACTCAGAAATAGCTACAACAAATACACATTTCTTAGGATAAGTTCATAATTCCGGTGCCTGGATTACAGAATGAATCGCAGAGAAAGGAAAAGGCTGAAAGACGTTTGCGAAAAGAAGAGTAGAAAAACTGAAGATAAGTATTGAATATTTCACGTTGGTGCTCAGGGCCAGCCTTGCCCTAGGGTCTCTCTAGCACCAGGACAATGCCTTATGTAAACTGGTAGCACCTAACATGGTGTAAAGGTGGTGAATAAATACTTGTTGAGTAAAGAAATTGATACTTTCTATTAGGGATGGTCTGTTTCTCAATTTTGATCCTCTTGAGTTTGTTACTCTTTCAATGGATGGACTAACATATATTTTTTTCTAGAATATGTCTCATTTTGTAGTATGTTATCTCTATTTTTCTTCTCTAGAAATCCTTTAATATTATTCTTCAAAATGAATTGTTTTTTAGAGTGCTTTTCAATTTCATGTGAAAATTTTACTTGCCTACCTACACCTCATGGAAACCCTAGTGGTGTAGTGGTTAAGTATAATGGCTGCTAACCAGAAGGTTGGCAGTTCAAATCCACCAGGCATTCCTCCGAAACTCTATGGGGCAGTTCAGTTGCTATAAGTTGGAATCGACTCGATGGCAGTGGGTTTGGGTTGGTACCTACACCTCCTAGTGACCCTACAGGTCATAGTAGAACTGCCCATGGGATTTCCAAGGCTGTAAATCCTTACAGAAGCAGGCCATCACATCTTTTACCTGTGGAGCAACTGGTGGTTTGAACGGCCAACCTGTTGGTTAGCAGCTGAGCGCTTTAACCATTGCCACCAGGGTTCGCAATGAGTAGGAATCAACTCAGTGGCAATGGGTTTGATTTTTGGGTTTTAGACCTACGCATGTTTTCCATCATTCCAGAAAGACAGATTGGCTTTAATTCAGAAGAGTTGCTTAACCTGCTTAGGGCTTTCTTCAGAGGATACTATCTTCAAGTACAAATCTTATATTCCCAGAAATTCAGATTTTTGCATCATCAGCAGGAACACAGCACAGCATCTTAATTGCCATGAAGAATGTGTATGGGAAAGCAGAGATCTCTAAGGTATTCGTTACCTAGACAATACAGCTTTGTAGATTAAAATCAGCCCCTTTGGGTTACTCTCAGCAGTAAAATAGAAAACCTCTGTTAGAGGCCAGAGGATCCAGAATTCTGTGTGATTAACTTTCCCAAGCAGACATTAAGACTTCAGGCAATTGTTGGAGTTTGTGAGTGAGAAGCAGAGCAGTTCCCAAAAGAACGCACTGCGTGGAAACTGCAAATGGACAGACGGCTGTCGGCGTTTCTAGGACAGGATTTTTAAAAGACCCAAACTGTTTTTAAAAGTTTTGGAGATAGAGACGTATTTTTCTCTCCTAATATATTTATTCAGGAATCTTCATAGGCTGTACCCAAGAAAGGGAACATTTTCCAACAGGAATTGGTGCTTGTTCTGAAGTGATAAATTTTTTTCTTTGCATATAAAAAGTTTAGGAAAAGACTTGTCTTGGTCTCCTTGGCTAATTAAAAAACATTTATTAAGCAGTACAAACAAAATACAGTGAAACCTGTGGTACTGCCTTGTTTTTCCAGGTCTCAAACGTTTCCCATCTTTGACAGGGTGCAGTCTTAACACTTTTCTATCTCTCGTTTTAGTGGGAAATATTTGAGTTTTCCTTTCTGACAGGTTGCCTCCTTACATAGGTTCCAGAGTTCTCAGGTTTTGCTGTACTCAGGTCTCCTCCAGGTAGAGATAGATGTGTACATAAATAACACAGAGGACCGAGCAAAACAGGAATCCTTAGGAAGCACATAAAGGAGGGCACAGTATGGAAAAAATCAGGCTGAAAATTTCAAATTAAAATGCTGACATTTAAAAGTCTACTGGTGTGGTTGATACTGCAGGTCGTTGTTGTAGGTACTCTTTTCCTTTTAGAAGACCTTTTCCTTTGTTTATGAAGTAAAGATTTTAATGTCCCTCTCCTCTTCCTGTTGCCCAGGTAACAGGGAGGACTGTAAATTGCTAAGCCCATTAAGTACATCAACCATAACGCTCATTTCCTCCCTACTCCTTCTGTGTGAGCAGTACACGTCTCAGCGTGCTGATCAAACAAGAGCCCTTCTGTTTACTCCCACCGCTCTTCCTGAAGCTGATGAAGCAAAGCGGATACTTAATTACTACAAGGAATTGACCACCCTCCCCTGCAAGCTGAATCTAGAATATTTATTGTAAAATGTGTGTGCGTGTAGTGGGCACTGTCCAGGTAACTCTTCAGGAGCTCTGTGAAGCCGGGGCCTCAGAAGCCCTTGCCATCTGCTGCCAGAGCACCTGCCCATCTACCTGCACTGGAGGCTGCCCCCATCCTACACAGACCTGGCTGTGCTCTCCTTCGCCCCTGCCCCCACCACCATGGAGGGAGTGCCTGGGGGTGCTGGCAGAAGAGGAGCTAACGTGAAGGCTTGTACCAAATAGGAGTCCAAGTGAAGGAGGATAGGATCCGTGAATAGGAACAGCTTAGGAGAGCTGACTTCACCTGTTTAAAAATTATTCTTCCATGTAGATCCTGGAGTTAGGTGAAAGTTAATATAGATGAAGCAAAAAACAAAAAGGCAAAATAAGAAAGGAGAGAGGGAAAGAGAGAGAAAGAAAGAAAAGAAGGAAGGAAGAAAGGAGGAAGGAAGGAATGAAGAAGGAAGAAAAGAAAGAAAGGAAGAGGAAGAAAGAGAGAAATAGTCTCTGAGCCCTGGTGGCACAGTGGTTAAGAGCTCCGCTGCTAACCAAAAGATAAGCAGTTCCAATCCACCAGCTGCTCCTTGGAAACCCTATGGGGGCAATTCTGCTCTGTCCTGTAGGGCCCTTGTGAGTTGGAATCAACAAGATGGCAATGGATTTGGTTTTGGTACCAACCACATATTCTGTTTAACCAGAAGGGAAAGGAAAAGGACTTTCTTTTTTCACTCTGTCCTTTTTTTTTAATTGAAAAATTTTAATTCGAAAATACTTCAAATATCAAAAGCATGCAACTGGACCTCATCAAAATGTAAATTTCTACTCATCAAAAACTCCATTACAAAAATGAAAAGCAAGCTGTAGACTAAGATATTCAGTCCGTATACGTGACAAAAAAACTTTAGCATAATATATGAAGAATTCCTCCAAATGAATAAGACAAAGCAAACAACCTGGTGTTTAAATTGGGAGCTTCACGAAAGAGTCAAATAGTCAATAAGTCAATGGAGGTGCTCAACATCATTACTCATCAGGAAACGCAAATTTAAGCCACAATGAGATACTACTACACACCACCAGAAGGGCTAAAGTTAAAGGAGACTGAGAAGAGTAAGTGTTCCTGAGGACGTGGAGCAACTGAAATCCTCACCCATTGCTGGTGGTAGTGTAAATGGTGCAACCACTTGGAAAACTGTTGGTCAGTTTTTACTAAAGATGTGGTTCAGCAATTCCATTTCTAGAATGTACCCAAGGGAAATGAAGGTACGGGAAATTGGACCCTCAAACAAATATGTCCAAAAAATTTAGAGAAGCTTCATTCTTAGACATAGATACCAAAAAGTGAAGAAAAATCAAATACTCGCAATAGGAGATTGGATACATAAATCGTGGTATATTCACATAATGAAATACTATACAACAAAAAGAGTGAATTATTACTGGTTCATACAGCAACATGGATGAATCTCGGTGACGCTTTGTTGAGTAAAAAAAGCCAGACACATAAAGAGTATGTATTACATACTCTATTTGTGTTCATTTTAAGAACGAACAAAATTATCTGATAATTGAAGTCAGCAGGTGACGGTGGTATAAGGTGGTGGAAGGACATAAATGAACCCTACAGGATCCTGAAATGTTCTAAATATTCGTTTAGGTGGTGGTTACATTGGTATATACATATATTAAGAGTCACCAAGCTATATGCTTAAGATTAGTGTCCTTTATGTACTTTGTTATATGATGTTGTTAAGTGCCATCAAGTCAGTTGCAATGCATGGTGGCCCTCCGTACAATAGAAGGAAACACTGCCTGGTCCTGTGCCATTGTCACGATCATTCCTGTGTTTGAGCTCATTGTTGCAGCCATTGTGTCAATCCATCTCGTTAAGGGTCTTCCTCTTTTTCACTGACCCCCTACTTTGCGAAGCATGAGGTCCTTCTCTAGGGACTGGTCTCTCCTGATACCATGTCCAAAGTACATGAGATGATCCCTTGCTACCCTCACTTCTAAGGAGCATTCTGGCTGTACTTCTTCTGAGACAGATTTGTTCTTCACTAATATCTGAATTCAAATGCGTTAATTCTTCTTTTGTCTTCCTTATTCATTGTCCTGCTTTCACATGCATATGAGGTGATAGAAAACACCACAAAAAAACTGGGTTTTAAAAAAAAAAAAAAAAACTCCTTGCCATCAAGCCCAATCTGACTCTAATAAAAAAAAACTAAAAGTTTTTTTTTTTTTTTTTTAGCTTAGGTTAAAATAAAAGGTTGGGTTAGGCACACCTTAATCCTCAAAATGTCATTTTTGCCTTTCAACACTTTAACAAGGTCTCTTGCAGCAAATTCACCCAGTGCAATACTACGTGATTTGATTTCTTGACTGCTGCTTCCATGGGCGTTGATTGTGGATCCAAGTAAAGTGAAATCCTTGACAACTTCAATCTTTTCGCCATTTATCATGATGTTGCTCATTGGTCCACTTGTGAGGATTTTTGTTTTCTTTATGTCGAGGTGTAATCCATACTGAAGGCTGTAGTCTTTGATCTTCATCAGTAAGTGCTTCAAGTCCTCTTCGCTTTCAGCAAACAAGGTTGTGTCATCTGCATGTTGCAGGTTGTTAATGAGTCTTCCTCCAATCCTAATGCCATGTTCTTCTTCATACAGTTCAGCTTTTCAGATTATATGAATATTATCCATCGGTTTAAATAAGAGTATAAAAAGTAATATAACACAGACACCAATGTATGTTTTCTAGATTTTTTTAATGTTAGCATACTGCCATATTTACTTCATACCTTGTTTTCTGATTGTTTAAAAAAGTAAAGCAAGACAACATATATTTGAATCCATCTCCACAACTCTCACATCTTTCTTGATCCCCAGAAGCAATTACTGTCATGATATAGCTTTGTATCCTCACCACCATGTTTTTGAACTTCTTTCTGAGCCTACTCTGAGCCAGACATTTTTCAAGTTGCTGGGAATTCAGCAGTGAACACAACAGACAAAAATCCCTGTCCTCATGGACTATCATTTGAAAGGAGGTGGAGGACAGATAATGAATAAAATAAGTAAAATATGTGGCATGGTGGCATAAGGAGCCCTGGTGGTAGAGTGGTTAAGTGCTGAGCTGCTACCCAAAATTTTGGTGGTTCAAACCCACCCAGTGGCTGTGGAGAAAGACCTGGCGATCTTTAGGGAAGTAGACAGTCACATCTTTCCCTGCAGAGCAGAGCAGCTGGTGGGTTTGAACCACCAAACTTTTGGGTAGCAGCCAAGTACTTTAACCACTGTACCACCGGGGTTTCTTTTCGTAAAGATTATAGCCTAGGAAACCCTATGGGGCAGTTCTACTCTGTCATATAGCGTGGTTCTTAGCCAAAAATCAACTCAACAGCACATAACAACAACAACAGAAGATAATATGTGCTTTGGGGAAAAAAATAAAGCAGGAGAGGGGCATAAGGAAAGTGTGGCAGTGGGGGTGTGTTCAATTTTGAATAAGGTTGTCAGGAAAACAGCTCTCTGAAAAGACAGCATTTCAGGAAAGACCAGGAGAAGGTGGGGTCACACAGCCACACAGATACCTCAGTTCAGGCTGAGGAAGCAGCAGCAACTGTGGCAGGTGAATGCCTCCTACACTCAAGACACAGCAGAGCAGCTGCTGCAGCTACAGAGGAAGGAATAAGGGGTGGGCGGGCTCAGAGAGGTAAGGGATAGCCTCATGCCATCCTGGAATAACCCATATCATGTGGCTGAGCGAG
Organism: Loxodonta africana; assembly: GCF_030014295.1. Taxonomy (NCBI): domain Eukaryota; kingdom Metazoa; phylum Chordata; class Mammalia; order Proboscidea; family Elephantidae; genus Loxodonta; species Loxodonta africana. The sequence goes on from NC_087364.1 coordinate 24,848,533, forward strand.
TGGAAGTACAAAGGCCTGGGCATTTTGACTCACCTCTGGGCAGTTCTATTGGTCAGTATCTGTTCTTGAGCTCTCGCTGTGTTAGTCAGGATTTTGCCAGGCATGTATCACTGTTTGACCTCACCCTCTGCCCAATTATTTCCCTTCTTTTCACAGGCGTCCATCTCTAATAAACACCTTGCATCCAAACTGTATCTAAGCATCTGCGTTCAGAGAACCCGACCTGAAAAATAGCCATGTGCCCCTTAGCGTGAGAAGGGACAAGCAAATTATGGGCCCATTTGTACCGTGGAATGCTACTCTACCTTAAAGTGGAGCACAATATCAGTACATGTGACATCACATATGACTCTAAAATGCTTTCTGCTGAGTGAAGGGGGCCAGACACAATAGAGCTCACATTGCATGGATCTTTTTGCATGAAATCCATTTGCAAAATTGATCTCGCATTACTGAGAGCAGATTAGTGTTTGCCTGTGGCTGGGGTTGAGGGGCTGACTACCAAAAGGCATAGGGAACTTTTTGGGATGTTGGAAATATTCTACATTTTGATTGTGGTGTTGGTTACAGGGATGCTTAGATTTGGCAAAACTCATTGAACTATATACTTGCAATGTGTGCATTTTATTATATATAAATCAGCTTTATGGTGGTATAAGTTTTATTGTACGTAACCTATACCTCTATAAAGTTGGTTTAAAATGAAATAGTAAGGGTTTTAAAAACTATGGACAAATATAACATTGCGTTGTTGGATTCAGTTTGCTAAACTTTAGAGTTTTTACATCCATGTTAATTTCTATTTCTGACACTGTTATTATCTGCTTTTCTTCACGGTTATAGTAGCTTCATAAAATGAACTGGGATGCTCTTCACCTTTTCCTACTTTAAAGAACCGTTAGCTCATTGAACTTGCTTAAAAAACCATCTGATGGTGGCTTGGTGCTTTTGTGTGGGTAGCTTTTTTTCCCCCTTTCACTGACTTGATGCTTTTAATGAATGTAAAAACGAAACCCATTGCCATTGAGTTGATTCTGACAACTCTATGTGCTACAGAGTAGAACTCAGATCCATAGGGTTTTCTTGGCTGTAATCTTTATGGAAGCAAATCTCCTGGCCTTTCTTCCATGGTGCTGCCAAGTGGACCCGAACCACCAACTTTTAGGTTAGTAGTAGAGAGCAAATCATTTCCATCACCCAGGGACCCTTTTTTAATGACTATAGGGTTTTATTTATTTATTTATTTTTGAGGTAAGGGTCAGTTATAATCATTTTCTAGAAAATTATGTATTTTGTGTTAGGTTTCAAATATAATGAAGTAAAGATATTCATAGCATTATCTTACTATTTTAGGACATTTTTTTTTCCCTTTGTCCTTTAGTAGCTAAGTTCCAAATACAAAGCAGTGGAGCACAACTATTTGGAATCTTACATAAAGTAACATAATTCAAAATGACTTGAAATAACATGACATCTCTACCAAATATTAATAAAAATATACCCTAGTGATGATTATAAGTTACGAATTATAAAATATTCTATTTTAGAGGAACAGATAGAAAAGGCCTTTTTCAAAGAATGAAAGCAAAAAATTTGGTTATCTTCTGACATTGACCCATGTGGAATTCTGGTCAACTCATTCGCCATTTCTGCTGCCTCTGTACTGTCAAAACAGAGTGTTACATTTGATCTTATTTGACTCTTCTAACGCCGCAGTTCTGGAATTACAGTGTATGACTCTATTCCATCTACAAGTGAGTACATATGTGGATGTGCGTGCCTGTGGGTATTGGTTTGAATAATTGGTAAAGACCCTTCCAGCTCTTAAACCTACTTAGACTAAAATCCTCGACCTCAAATTGAACATATCCTACCAGGTTCTTTAGGTATTTTCCACGTTCTCCCTCTTCTTTGGGATGGAGCTGAATCTACTATCACATTTCCTAGGGTCTAAGACACAGTTGTAATCTGCACCATCAATTCAATAATATACTTTCGGGAAAAAAGAAACATTTTCATATTAAATGCATGCATTGACTGTAAAATGTATCACAACTTCAGAAACATTGAATTATCAAACAATAACCATAACCAAAAAACATGGTGATTTTCTTCCCTGCTGGAAACAATGGCAGCAGTGGACTAAAGGGATTATTGACAGTATTCCGTCAGTTAAGACAATTATGGTTGCAAATAGTACAATACTCAATCAAAAATGGCTTAAAGGATGAGGACAATGTATTATTTTATACAATAAGAAATACAGCTATGGGGTAGTTCAACGATTAATTCAGCAGCTCAGTGTTATTTTAAAGCACCCACATTCTCCATCTTTCTTCTGTCCCTTGATCTGTCTGCTTCCATTTTCATAGTCACAGGACAGCCCCGTTCCATGCATCACATACAAACCAGACAACATCTGACCTAAGAATAGTATCTTTCTTCCTGTGATTCCCCTTATAGTGAGCAAATAAATCTGTTCCTGTAAATTCCTTAATGAACATCTTCTTTCATTGGCCAGAATTGGCTAACATCCCCACCTTTAACCAATCACTGGCAAAGACGAATGGGATTCCTCTGGTGCCTTATAGCAATCATGATTAACCACTGGGCCTGGGCACATTGTGAGACGCCTAAACAAATCATGGTTCTTTTTCAAGAAAGATAAGGGAATGATTATTGGGTAGGCCAAGAGCAATATCTGCAACAGATATCTAGCCTATGACAGTGTTCCTTTCAAGCATCTCAGATGTGAGATGACATACTGCGTTGGGAAAATCTGCTGCAAAAGACCTCTTTAAAGTGTTAAAAAGCAAAGATGTCACTTTGAAGACTAAGGTGTACCTGACCCAAACCATGATATTTTCACTTGCCTCATATGCATGCAAAAGCTGGACAATGAATAAGGAAGACTGAAGAAGAATTGATGCCTTTGAATTATGGTGTTGGTGAAGAACACTGAATATACCATGGACTGACAGAATAAAAAACAAGCCTGTTTTGGAAAAAATACAGCCAGAGTGCTCCTCGGAAGCAAGGATGGTGAGACTTTTTCTCACACACTTTGGACATGTTATCAGAAGGGACCAGTCCCTGGAGAAGGACATCATGCTTGGTAAAGTAGAGGGTCAGTGAAAAAGAGGAAGACCCTCAATGAGATGGATTCACATAGCAGCTGTAACAATGGGCTCAAACATAATGACGGTTGTGAGAATGGTGCAGGACTGGGCAGTGTTTCGTTCTGTTGTACACAGGATTGCTGTGACTCAGAATGACTTGAAGGTACCTAACAACAACACAACAGATGTGAGGTAAGCCAAGGATATGATAGGAAAGTGGCCTACAGATAACCACAACGAAAGTTTCTTGAATTCACCAGCTTTAGTAGGCTTTAAAGGAGCCCTGGTAGCACAGTGGTTAAAGCAATCGACCCTCTCATCCAAAGGTTGGTGGTTTGAAACCACCAGTGGCTCAGTGGGAGAGAGATGTGGCATTGTGCTTTTGTAGAAATTTACAGCCTTGAAAACCCTTTAGGGTCACTATGAGTTGGAATCAACTCAATGGCAGTGAATGGTACTGTGTGATTTTCCTATATGTTGTAAATCCTGCCTCTATGATGTTAATGAGGGAGAATGGGTGGCAGTTGTGTCAGCGTGGCAGGGCTCAATCTACAAGACTAGACTGTGTGTTGAGGCAGTCTCTTGAGATATAAAAAAGAGAAGAGAGCAGAGAGACAGGGGGACCTCATACTATCAAGAAAGCAGTGCTGGGAGCAGAGTGTGTCCTTTGGACCTGGGGTCCCTGCGTAGAGAAGCTCCTAGTCATGGGGAAGACTGATGAGAAGGCCAACAGAGAGAGAAAGCCTTCCCCTGGAGCTGATAACTTGAGTTTGAACTTTACTGGGAGGAAATAAATTTCACTTTGTTAAAGGTATCCACCCATTTGTGGTTTTTCTGTTTTAGCAGCACTAGATAACCAAGACAGTAGGTTTTAAGGATTCCCTGGATGGTGCAAATGGTTAAGCGCTGGGCTACTAACTGAAAGGTTGGTGGTTTGACTCCACCAAGAGACACATTGGAAGAAAGATCTGGTAAGCTACTCTCAAAAAATAAGCCACTGAAAACCCTACTCTGACAGTTCCACTCTGACAAACGTGGGGTCACCATGAGCCAGAGTTGACCTGATGGCAGCTGGCTTGTTTTTTGTTTGTTTGGTTTAGTAGGCTTTGTATCTACTGGTAAGGAGCCCTGGTGGTGCAACAGTTAAACCCTTGGCTGCTAATCAAAGGGTTGGTGGTTTGAACCCACCCAGCAGCTCAGATGGAGAAAGACCTGGCCATCTGCTCCTGTAAAGATTAGAGCCTAGAAAACTGTGGATAAGTTCTACTCTGTCGGTCACACGGGGTTGCTATGAGTCAGAATCGACTTGATGGCGTACAACAACAGTGCCTACTGGTGCTTATCAATACCACTGGGCCTTAAGATGTATGCGTATCTTGAAATAGAATCTTTAAAAACCAATGTGCTAATGTGACAACAGGGTACATTCACTCTCCTACATAATCAAAAGCATTGTGGAAAGCAAAGGGAGCCTGATCCAGAGGCAACAAGAGTCTGTGCAGTGTCAACAAAGGAAGGATGAGGGCCTTGGAGGGCAGGCATAGAGTGATGGGAAATTCCAGTGTGGAGAGCTGGGAATGAGGAGAGATGTAGGAAGGAGGGGGATTCTAAGTGGGTCACGTTGTTTTTGACTAAAATCCAGGGGTGTATGAAAGCCAAAATTATTTCAGAAATAGATACGTTTTAAAATAAAATAGTAGACAGAAATATAAGATATGCCTCAGAAGAGAAGCCTACAGAGATGTGATCATAATAATTGCTGACATTTATGGACTGCTTATTACATACCAGGCACTGTTTTACATACTTACATGGTTTAACTCAGTGGTTCTCAGACTTTTGCTGTTCATTGTAACCACCTGCAGGGCTTCTGATTTCGTGAGTTTGGGTGGGGCCAGAAAATTTCAACTCAGGTGATGTTGTTGCTGCTGGTTTGGGGACCATACTTTAAGAATCACTGGTTTAACTAACTGACTAACTAGGAGGGAGGTTCTATTAGTATCCCTATTTTACACGTGAGGAATCTGAGGCATGGGGAGATTGAATGGTAATTACCACTAAGGAAGTAGTAAGGCTGGATTTGAATCCCACTGGTCTGGCTCTGAGTCTGAATTTCAAATGTTACAGCACATAGTGTCATCTATAATTAGTTCTACCAGAGAAATCTTATCCACTTAGACAGACTTACTACCCCTTAACAGGTCCTAAAGATAGGACTCCCCAGAGGTAGCTTATATTTGAGAGTTAGTGAAATGAGCTATATATGTTAGAAAAATCTGGGTTGAAAAACAACCAGTCATTGTGATGATTGTCTTACAGAGCAATTAAGTTAGATACTAAAATGAGGTAGAAGTTAGCATAATGGTTGGGTAAACCTTATAAAACCTTCAAATCTTTCTGGAATTTCAAGGTTTAACCCTGAATGTGGATTACTGTTTGCACTGAATTGAAAAGCTTTTAAATCTATTTACAATTTTCTGTTCTTACCTCCTGCTGGGCTGAGCAGGTCAAAACGTGTTATAAAAACTCAATAGAAACCATTTTAAAGTTAAATTGAGTTATTATGGAGTCTATAATTTAAGGCATAATGAACAGAGAGAACACAACTCAGATCTAATGATGACGGTGGTTATTGACCTAAGTGACATACAATGTAGTCTAATTGGCTATATTCCCTTTTAAGGCCTAAAGCCAGAGTAAAGATAACATCCAACCCAGAGTCAAGACAAAGAGAGGGGGAAAAAAACGTCAAGATCAGAAAGTTAGATGGCTCTGAGGAAATCCTGTCCGAGCCAGCTTCCCACAAACTCTTGTTGAAGAAAAGACCAATCAGTAAAGGGATTCACAGTGTACCATCAGGAAGGGAAGCTCTGGAGGTTAGTGTGTAATTATGTCACAGAGTTAGCTGCTGGCGATGTGAGAATGAGAACAATCATCACCACCATATCCCTACTCTGTTTTCTCTATTTTAAAAAATTGGCAAAATCCCCTTAATAATGTAGCTCAGAGTCTGACAGCGGTGGTCTGCCAATAAAATTCAAGTCCCTTTGTTACTGGAAGATGAGCCCCCTAGATTGGAAGGCACTATACAACAGCCACAACAACCGACTTGAGCATGCCAATGATCCTAAAGATGGCATAAGACCAGGCAACGTTTCGTTCTATTGGACTTGGGGTTGCCATGAGTCGGAGCTCACTCGACAGCTACTAACAACAACAAAGATACAATTTAAACCAGGGTTTGTCAGTTTTGGCATTACTGATATTTTGAACAGGACAATTCTTTGGGGGGCTGTTTAGCAGCATCCCTGGCCTCTAACCACTAGATGCTCTTGGCACTTGACCTCCAAGCCCCTAGTTGTGTCAATGAAAAATATCTCCAGACATTGCAACTGTCTCCTGGGGACAAAATCATTAGACCAATTCATTCTCTCTCTTTCTTTTAAATCCTTGCCACTTAGTGACAAGGTTGTGCTTAAGGGATTTTGAAAATAGTTATTAAGTAATTTCTTTGATTTTTTTTTCTACAGATGGAACAACTTCAAATTATAATAGGTAACTACCCTGCCTACCTGCTCACCTCAATCTTCAGAGTTTGAAGTGTTAAGATCCTGTACTCTAAACTCATATTTCAGATTAGGCTTGTGAAATAATGTATTTCTCCCAGTTCAATAAGAAACTCGATATAAAATAATGGTTCAAAAATGTTTGAAAAGGGAAATACTGGATTATAGGAAAAAACTGGTTGTTAGTAGTACCAAGAAGAAAAGCGACACTGCGGCTAGGTAACTGTCTTAGTCATCTAGTGCTGCTGTAACAGAAATACCACAAACGGATGGCTTTAACAAACAGAAGTTTATTCTTTCACTGTCTAGTAGGCTATATGTCCAAATTCAGGGCGTCGGCTCCAGGGGAAGTCTTTCTCTCCCTGTTGGCTCTGGAGGACGGTCCTCGTTATCAGCTTTCCCTTGGTCTGGGAACATCTCAGGGAGGAACCTCAGGTCCGAAGATGTGCTCTGCTCCCGGACAGAGCTACTTTCTTGATGGTATGTGGTACCCATGTCTCTCTGCTCGCTTCTTTCTTTTATATCTCAAAAGAGATTAGCTTAAGACATGATCTAATCTTGTAGACCTCATCAGTATAATTGTCACTAATCCATTTTATTACATCATAGCGACAGGATTTACAACACATAAGGAAATCACATCACAAGATAATATGGTAGACAATCATACAATCATACAAGGGAATCAGGACCTAGCCGAACTGACAGATATTTTTGGGGGACACAATTCAATCCATGACAGTAACTGCACAGTCATGCAGAGTTCAAGAAATGCTCATTGAAGGCATGAGCATTTGAGTGGTCACGCTAACACAGCCGTGCAATTTTTTGGGAGCCCTGCTGGCACAGTGTGGTTAACTGCTCAGCTGCTAACCGAAAGGTCGGCAGTCCGAACCCACTAGCCACTCCTCGGGAGAAAGATGTGGCAGTCTATTTCTGTAAAGATTAAAGCCTTGGAAACCCTATGAGGCAGTTGTACTCTACTTTTTTTGTTTTCAGTTTGCCTTTCAAGAATCAGCTTAATAAGGCATGAAATCAACAATATTGTGGAGTCATTGAACTGAGGCAAAGAAATTAGAGAAAAAAATAGGCAAGTATGACAGAGTTCAGGGATGCAATGCACACAAGCCACTAGAGATTTCTGCCTAATATGGGCATGCAAGTCAGTACAGAGAGGGAAAATATAGTTAATTTTTTGATATATTTGTTTATTTATTCACAGGAAAGACATAATTGTATGCTCGATGCATGTCTACTGTTCAATATTTTAAGTGAATCAAATGTTAATCTATGCTCAGTGAGCGATAAAGAGTATGTTTCACCAAATGTTCAAAAAGAAAGAGCTACTGAGCACTTAACTATTGCCAGGTGTGATGCTAGGCGCTGGGAGTTAGAAAGCTCACACAGAGAACTCAGTCGGTCTAGCAACTCCGGTGGTTTCCTTGACTCTATCCCCAGAACTGATGTTTTTAGGTCCATGTCGTAGCAGAACAATATACAGCCAGCACTTCTTACTAAACTCGTTAAACCCTTCAAGGTTCCTGGGTGGTGCAGTTAAGCACTGGTCTACTAACCTAAAGACTGGAGGTTTGAACTCACCAGCGGCCCCTTGAAAGAAAGGCCTGGTGATTTCTTCCATAAAGATTGCAGCCAAGAAAACCCTATAGGGCAGTTCTACTCTGTAGCACATGGGGTTGCCATGAGTCAGAATCCACTCTTTGGCACTGAGGTTTTTTTTTTTTTGGTTTATTAAACTTTTTCTGCATACTGAACGTCATTAACATTTTCAAAGATCCTATTTTTTTTTTTTTTTAATTATAGCCTGGCTTTCTGGGATTGATTTAGCTTTATAGTTACTGTTTAAGTGGGCAACAAACTTAACCTGCCTACAGAACTCCATGATAGAAATTACTCTAAAAAATTTGGATATAGGACAATGGGATGAAGTCGGAAAGAATAGTCTTTAGGAAGAATACTCAAAAAATCAAACCCGCTGCCGTCAAGTTGATTCCGGTTCATAGCGACCCCATAGGACGGAGTAGAACTGCCCCATAGGGTTTTCTTGGCTGTAATCTTTATTATGGAAGCAGACTGTCACATTTTTCTCCTGCAGAGCGGTTGGTGGTTCGAACTTTTGACCTTTCAGTTAGCAGCTGAGATCTTTTACCACTGCACGACCATAGCTCCTTTTAGAAAGAATCGTCTTTAGAAAGTCAAAATAATGACTCTGCCATTTACCAATTGTAGACTTCCCTGAACCTCAGGATCCTTATCTGTGAGATAAGAGTAATACTGTAATAATAATAACAATACCTGCCTTTGCCACCTGTCCTAGACTCAAATGAATTAAAATGTAGAAAAGTGCTTTGCATGCTATTAAGACCTAGACAAGTCTATTTCATAACAATAACATAATGGTAGCATAGAGGACAGTTTTCTTTTATTTAAGAACATGTACACAGAAAGCATTTGAAACCTTACACTTAACCCACATCACAATCCTGATTATGAAAAATCATGATCATGAGAAAACCAAATGCTTTTCTCTCTACCATCAGCATTTCAACATGAACATGGTGAGATGAGAACTCTGTGAAATCCCAAGGACACTCATTGTTGAGGAGTTCACTCACCAGCCTTTCCATGTCTATTCACACCGGACACCCAAGCTGAAGCCTGATCACTACAAAGGCAACCCCTTACTTGGGAACGGAAGAACAGCAGTTGGTGTTTGTCTTTTCCCGTGCATGTGAAAAGGGTAAAATGGAAGGGGGAGATATGAAGGCGAGAAACACAATCCAAAGGGCAGAAGAGTGTGGCTTTGAAGGGAGCATGTCCCGTAAGTTTTTCTAAAGGTTGCTAGAATATTTCTTTACTTGGAGGGTCAAACAGTATGTTTTTGCCTATAGCGCTTATCCAGCCCCTTGCCCTGGGCTAGAGTTATCCAGAAGGAGATAAGTTTCTTTCAAGGACAGATCTCTGCCACCAACAGCACCAGGTAGAGGAAAGAGGTGCTTTGGGTGTGCGGATGGAAATTTTCAAACATGGAGGCACTCATCTCAGGACAGGACTGGTGGGATCAACATGTATTCCCAGGAAGCAAAAGGTCAGGATGTAAACAGTTTGTTCCTGGGAAGGATGTGTCCACATGCAAACAACTTGTTTCTAGGAAGAGTGTGTACAACCGGCACCACTCACCTGGGGGATAAAACTCATTCCTCCCCTCACCCCAGCCGAATGGCCAACCTTTATATTACAAAGGACTCCAAGGCTGAAGCTGAATCAGTCATTAACCCCCTCCCTTTCCTTTGTTCTCTATGCATAAAAACCTCTAACTCCATACAGTGAAATGTTTTGTATTTTTACTTAGAGCTGCCCAGCTTAAGCTGCTGTATTATTCCTCAGTAAAACTCTTTTTCTTTCATTGCTAACAGAGTATGAGATTTTCTTCTTTGACAGGTGCACAAACCAAGGGTTTGGATGAGCTTGCGTCTGTGTTACATTAGATACAGTTATCCTCTGTTTGTTGTTATTGGTTGCCATTGAGTTGCCTCTAGCTCATGGTGACCCCATGCACAACACAACAAAGCATTGCCTGGTCCTGCACCATCTTCTCTATCATTGGTATGGTTAAGTCCGTTGTTGTGACCAGTGTGTATTTTGAGTGACTTCCAACCTAGGGGATCATCTTCCAGCACTATATTGGACAATATTCTGTTGTGATCCATAGGGTTTTCATTGGCTAATTTTCATAAGTAGGTCACCAGGCCTTTCTTTCTAGTCTGTTTTAGTCTGGGAGCTACACTGAAACTTGTCCACCACGGGTGGCCCTGCTGGTATTTGAAATACTACCAGCATAGCTTCCCACATCATAGCAACACACAAGCTACCACAGTAGGACAAACTGACAGATGTGTGGTGGATCCTCTATTTAGCATATATTTAAATTTACTCAATACTATTCATAAAAAAAAAAAAATTTTTTTTTTTATTCATAGGCATTCCTTGCATGCGGGTGTTATTTTAATCTCAAAAGAGATTGGCTTAAGACACTAATCTTGTAGACCTCATCAATATAAATGCCACTAATCCATTTGATTACATCATATTTATAGAATTTACAACACACAAGAAAATCTGATCAAATGACAAAATGGTGGATAATCACACAATACTAGGAATCATGGCCTAACCAAGTTTGACACATATTTTGGGGGGACACAGTTAAATCCATGACACATATATATTAGTATATATATAAAGAACTTGATTTCATGTTGCACTGTGATAAATACATGAAACATCATGGTCCAGGTCTTAGAATTCACCCAGAAATGTCATCATTATTTCCATTTTATAGACGGGATAGCCAAATCCTACCAGGGTTAAGTAACTTGCCCTAGTTAGCCAATTAGTCCTCAGTGGAGAGGACTTACCAAACAAATGCCCTCTGAAAGGTAAGACTAACTTCACCCAACAGGTTTAGCTATCAGGCCTTTGTGGTTCAGTGGTAGAATTCTCACCCTCCATGTGGGAGACCCAGGTTCAATTCCAGGCCGTGCACCTCGTGTGCAGCCACCACCCATCTGTCAGTGGAGGCTTGCGTGTTGCTCTGAAGCTGAACAGGTTTCAGTGGAGCTTCAAGACTAAGACAGACTAGGAAGGCAGTCCTGGTGATCTACTTTCAAAAATCAGCCAGTGAAAGCCCTGTGGATCACAGCTGTCTGATCTGCAACCCATCGTGGTGATGGTACAGGACTGGGCAGCGTTTTGTGTGAGTTGGGGGCCAGCTCAATGGCAGCTAACTGCAACGGATTCAGCTATCAACTAAGAGTCTTTCCACTGTGAGTCTTTATCAAACGGTGGCAGTGACCCAGCTTTTACATAGTGTTCTTAGTCTCATTGGGCTGTCATCTTGGTTTCCCAGCAGGCGAGAGCCAAAATAAAATCACTTCAGGGTTTGAAAGAAACTTCCAAAGGCACCATAGATAGCAACTACATTAATGAGTGCTAATGGCTGTGACCTTAATTTATCAGTCACAGAGATCGGGTCTCTGCAGTATTATATTTCCGTCTTTAGAGGCACAACATTTTTTTTCCTTCTCTACTGAGTTTTTTATAAATGAGTAAATAGAACTACCTGTGCTTTTCTACAGAGTGAGGTCTGTTGTATGTCTTTGAGGCAGGGCTGTCCAAGATGGCTGTGGAAGGGGACTTCTTCAAGCTTCAGGAAGCCTGGGAGATGGGGACGGCATGTGTCTATATGCTGCACCTCCACTTCCTCAGCCCACCCGCTCACTACTTAGCCCCGTGTATGACTTCTGTCCTATCTTGTCCTGAAGATGACTAACCAAGCACCACTATTTCCAACCATCTCTTCTTTCAACCCTCATCCTTCTTGACTGGAGGTCATAAAAAGAACACTTCAGGTCAGATGCAATTTACTTGACTCATGGAGAGTTGACCATCGGGCTCTTAGTTTTTATTTTTTAACTTGAGTTAGTGCCTTAGGTTTAACATTTTCACATAAATCAGAGTCTGGATTTTTTTTTTTTTTTGAAAAATTAGAAGATTTGCATATATTGAACCAACATCCCACACAGCAGCAAGTGCTTGGAGCTGGGTATTGACTCCCCTAAGATGTAGCCATGCTCCCCGCTTCTCCTACTATATAGCATCCAGCCAACTTCAAGTATGCCTGGTGTCCTGAGGCGTTTTGAGTTTTCTATCTCTGGCCCTTTACCGGCTCACGACACTATTGCCCTCTCCGTTTTGAAACTATTCTCTTGTCTGCTGTACTGCTCTCCACTCTCCAGCTACCCCTCTGTTTTCTGTCCCTCTTCTTCTTTCTCCTGTCACTTAAATGTAGGCGTCCCCTAAGGGGGGCTCTGTCCTCTCTTTCCTCTCTCTCCCTTGGCCCCTCACTCATTCCCATGACTTAAATTTCCAATACTCTAAAGATAATGCTTATATTCATGTATCAGTTCAACCACATATTGTTGAGCATGGGCACAAAGATGAAATGTGACATAGTTAATTTCCCGAAGGAGCACAGTAAGGTTGATGCATAAACAAATGATTATGGTACAACTTGACAAATGCTACAGTAGTGGTGTGTACTAAGTCTGAGGGGACCCCCCCAGGGAGGAATGGGTGTTGGCTTATCTGGGCCAGAACAGAATGCCCAGAGGCAGTGGCATCTGGAAAACTGAGTAAAAATTTACCACAGGAGTAATGGTAAGGTGTTAGTGTTAGAGATTTTTCTCTTATGTTTTGGGAAGATTTTCAAGCTGCTTGCTGTTAATCAAGCAATTGTGATAATCCACTAGTGATCAAATTAAAGATGTCCCACTCTGACACCTTATCCTCTTAACCATCTCTCTCTCTCTCTCTCTCACACACACACACACACACACACTCCTCCAAACACTGGACTTTCCTATACCAGCTGCCGGCACTCCCGTTCTCCCAGGAATCTAGCCTTAGAGATACAAGTCATCCTTGACCTTCCTCACTCATACCCAATCAGTTGTCAAATTCTGAGGATTCTGTCCTTCAATGTCTCTTGAATCCACACCCCCTTTTGCATCTCGTTGGCTAGACCTGATTTTAGGTCACCAGGACATTGTCTCAACTGGACACCTCCAGTAGCCTCCTAAGTAGGGTCTTCCTTTTCCACATACCTGCTGTTCAGCCTCCCTGACCCCAGCTCTGCGAGACAGCCACAGGAGCTCAGCATTGCCAGGCCCTGCTCAAATCTCGACGTGTGTTAACTCTTTTAATACTCACAACACTCCTGCTAGGGAGGACTATTGTTACCCTCCTAGTAAGTTGCCCAAGCATGCACATTGTTAGCCAGGACACCAGCCCAGATAGCCTGACTCTGGAGCCCACTCACTGACTTAGCAGCTTTAGCACGTTCTTGCCCTAAAACTGCTGGCGACTCCCTTTTGCCTACAGAATACTGTCTCTGTTCCTTAAAGCATTGGCAGCTCGGCCTCAGCCAGCTCTTTAATTAGCCTCTCTGCTCCCCAACTTTCTTGTAGCGTTTGTCCTGGAATGGAGAGTTAACACCTGTAACACGTGAAAGGCAGTGCCAAGTTCACAGTAAATGCACGCTTGACCCTTTTCGCTCTTGCTGAATCATTTGTGAAATTGTGGGGATCCTTCCTTTAATGGCTCATGAGCCCATACCCTCCTTTTTGGTTCAGGGGCTATTGGTTTTATCTATCTCTGTTCTCTGTCACAAACTTTATGCTTCAACAACAAATACATTGCAGTTCCCTGAACATACCATGTCCCGCTATCCTGTGACTTTGGGCATCTGCCTTGAATGTCCCTCCGTCTGTTTTGGCTTATGCAAATGCTACGTCCTCAAATGGCACAGATTCTACCCCTCCATGATCTCTTTGCTGATCCTTTTTCTGGTCTCTAGTCTCTAGCCCTGTACTCGAGGCAGTGGTGGTTCAGTGGTAGAATTCCCCCCTTCCATGCAGGAGACCAGGCTTGATTACTGGCCCATGCTCCCCATGAGCCGCCACCACCCTCAGTGGAGTCTTGCATGTTGCCATGATGCTGAACAGGTTTCAACAGTTCTTCCAGACTACGATGGACTGGGAGGAAAGGCCTGAGGATCTGCTTCTGAAAATCAGCCGATTGAAACCCTGGGGATCCCAACTGTCCGATCCACAACCCATCGCAGGAATAGTGCAGGACTAACTGAGCTTTTTGTTCCATTGTGCGTGGGGTTGCCATGAGTCAGGGGCCCACTCCATGGCAGCTATCAACAACAACAGTCCTGTACTCTAACACAATTAAGCCTTCTCTCCTTTGTGTTTCTAGACCACTTTGTTTATGTTGATAGTCTCACCTCATTCTGAATTTTGGGGTAACAGTTGCTATACTCTTAATCTTTGCCTCTTTCTAGACAAACTACTTGAGGGCAGAGAACATCACTTTTTCATTTTTTTTGTTTTTCCTCCTCTGAGGCTAAGCTCAATGACTTCTGTCTGGTCTATAGTTAATAAACATTTACTAGGTAATATGGATAATATGAGTAGTGATACATGACCTCTGGTATCAAATATAGGAGATGCTTGGTGGTCAAACACTTAAGGGCTCAACAGCTAACTGAAAGGCTGGTGGTTCAAATTCCCCCAGAGGCACCTTGGAGGAATGGCCCTGTGATCTACTTCTGAAAAATCAGCCATTGAAAACCCTATGGAGTACAGTGCTACTTGGACACACACGGGGCTTCATGAATTGGAATCAACTTGACAGGAACTGGTCTGGTTTGGTATCACATGGTCTGTTCATTTGATAAACTTAATGCAAAAGTGGAGTAGAAAAATTAGGCATAGGTAGGATCAGCAAGGAAAAAGATAAAAAAGATACACAGTATCAAACATCTACATTTTTAAGTGTGGTATTAGTAGTGCAATAGTTAAGAGCTTGGCTGCTAACCAAAAGGTTGGCAGTTTGAATCCACCAGCCCTGTCCTATAGGGTCACTATAGTCAGAATCGACTTGACGGCGAGTTTGGGGTTTTTTAATTTGTTTTATTAGGACCAAAATATTTCCTAAGAGGAAAAAAAATCCAAACCCATTGCTGTTGAGTCAATTCCGACTCATAGTGACCCTATAAGACAGACTATAATTGCCCCATAGGGTTTCCAAGGAGTGTGGATTCAAACTGCTGACCTTTTGGTTAGCAGTTGTAGCTCTTAACCACTACGCTACTAGGGTTTCCTTCCTAAGAGAAGTCATCTGCAGATATAATGGGAATCAATAGGATAATGTGAATCATAAAATGTGTCTTTATATACATGTTTGTAGGATGGTAATATAACACTTCTACTCACAGTATAAAGAAAAACTGCGTTATGAAACATGTAAAGCTCTGTGTTTGTTCAGAATCAGGTTGGAGGAAGTAATTTTTGGAGTGAATCTGAGCTGACTGAAACGTTTTGTGGAAGGTAAGTACATATAATCACAAAGAAAAATGCAGACCATAACTAGTCTGAAACGAGAGCCCAGGGGTCTTAAGAGGCCTAGGGAGGGAGGCTGTGCCAAGGCCACCATGTGGCTCAGTGGTGAGAACAGATGCTGGAAGGCAAGAAGGTGGAGTGAGTTTGCTGGGAGCCAGCCAGGCTAGACTGGAATGTGGTGTAGATAAGGGACGTCAGCTACAAGGGAACTCAAGTGTCTAGCTTTGAAGCTGAGGGGCGGATCTTGAAAGTGGTCCCAGTGACAGTGAGATCATTTAAGGTCTATCTAGGTTAGCCAAGGATATCTTAATTTATCTACTCTCTTACTTGAGTCTAAGTATGTAGTCTGTGCTGACAAAAGTTAAAAGGGAACAGATAATCGATTCCCAGGCAGTTAGCTGTCTCTGTGACCTACAGCATGCCCAATCTTTCCAGAATCATTCTCACATTTGTGAAGCTGGAGTGCATTTAGCGGAGTGTGTGCTGTAGCGGGAGGGGTTGGGGGTTGAGGAGCTTCCCTTCCCGACCAGCAGCAGTTTATACTGTTTTGGCTCAGCAGCCAAGGAGGGCCATAAGCACTGAACGCCACCTCCAATCTATGGGCTCACTCAGATCTGAACACCAGAACCTGTAATTCGGGATGGAACTAGCGTATACAAAGGAACATACTTGGAGACACAAGACTTGAATTTGAATCCTGGCACTACCACTGAGTAGACTCCTGACTAAAGTTTGTGAAAGTCCATAGCATGGTGTCTGTAACAGAGACCAACTCTGCATCCAACCAAAACTGTTGGCTTAGCAGGGTTGGGGAAGGAAGCAGCACAAATTGATGCTAGCTAAGAAGGAGCCATCATGTCTTGGAAAAGCAAAGTCTGTGTATAGCATGAGTACGCAACTTGAGATATCCTATTGTTTTTCCTTGAAGAGTATTGCACAATATAGTTTTTGCACCACCTGCTGGCAAAGAACTGTGATCCTGCCTCTTACTGAGAAAAGCCTGTTACTGCATGTACTTCAGCTCCTGGTAAACAAGGCATGGGGAGATCAAAATCAACTTTGTTTATTGGAAAAATGTAGCTACCACTGCTAATTCCTTGTCATACCTTGTTAACAAGCCAGGTGATATGCACAAGTGATGTCTTTCTGAAAATGTCCCAATAGTATGAAAAGATTATTCAGGATTGAGTTAGTGAGAAAGGGAATATTATTTTCAGTGATTAAGAGAGACAGCCTCTGTAGAACACCTATCCAAAATACGGACTAATCTTTTATTTTTGGAAAGCATTTCCAAGCTCCCCTTCTTTAAAAATGCTGAAGCAACATTATTTATATGTCTGGTGTTTATTGCCAAAAAGCCATTTAGATTTTTGTGATTGAGCAACACTTCTGGAGCAATCCAAGTGTATTACGTTCTACCTACTGCTTTTGAAGTGGCTTTTCTGGGTGGGATTTTGGAGAACATATTGGGATATTTTCCTGTGCTCACTTTGCCACCTGGAATGTATTTGGCTTCTTTTTTTTTTCTGTAGGAGTGAAAAGTCTGAGCTAATTTAATAGGGAGTTAAACAGACTAAAGACTTCACTTCTAACTATTTCAGATTCAATGGTTTTCACCACTGCTCTTAGAATTTCAGGATAGCCTGGGGACTATTCCCTCAAACTGCAGCTATAAGTGCTCAGCTGCTAACTGAAAGGTCAGCAGTTCGAACTCACCAGCCACTCCGTGGGAGAAAGATGTGGCAGACTGGTTCCATAAAGATTATACAGCCTTGGAAATCCTATGAGGCAGTTCTACTCTGTCCTTCAGGGTCCTATGAGTCAGAACTGGCTTGACGGCAATGGGTTTGGTTTTTTTTTTGTTGTTGTTACAGCTGGAAACTTGGATTGGGGACTAGGCATATAACAGGAGCTGCAAGTGTAGTAACTGCAAGTTCAGCACAGGAACCCTCCCTCACTCCCTTCTCCATGCACAGACCTGATTTTCTAAGAGGGAGAAATGGTTTTATGGGTTAGTGTGATGGAACTCAAACACCATCCCTTCCCTATTTAGTTGTACTGCATAATTAGAACAAATGTATCATCTGTTCTACATTTTTGTGGCCTTCTTTTGATTTTGAATAAATGAGCCCAACTTCCTTTCCATGTTCATGTTTTTTTCCTTTCTTTTTTTTTTCCTTTCCATTCTGTCCGGGACCCTCTATTGTGATTTTGTGTTCATTTTTAAGTCTCACCCATTCTGTTCTGCTCTATTTTACTCCATTCCATTTTATCTCAACAGGCATTTATTGAATACTTCCCATGTAAAAGGGTCTACACTTGGAAGACACGAGGGGAGACCATAAATGGAGATGTGGCTTATACCCCCAAAGAACTTGGAGCTTAGTAAGGGAGAGCAGACATGCACACGAATCTCTTTGGAGCAGTGATATCATTTTCACTGGAGGAAGACGTAATAAAGTATCATGGGAATGCCAAGGAGCAGCAGATTACTTCAGCTGAGTGAATTGGAGAAGGGTCTAGAGAAGAGAACGAAGACCAAATTTTTAAAAGAAGATCCATACCTTGAATCCTCGTTCTTTCTTCTTGTTGTTGTTGTTAGTTACCATGCAGTCAATTCCAACTCACGGTGCCCCCATGTGTGTCAGAGTAGAAATGTGCTCCACAGGATTTTCAGTGGGTGATCTTTCAGAAGTAGATCACCATGCCTTTCTTCCGAGGTGCCTGTGGGTGGACTCCAACATCTAAACTTTCGTTTAGCAGCTGTTTAACCATCTGTATAACCCAGGCAGCCTGACAGTGATGATATTGTTATTAGCTGCCCTAGAGTAGATTTCAACTCATGGTTACCTCATGTATGCAGGGTGGAACTGCTCCATAGGGTTTTCAGAGCTGTGACCTTTCATAAGCAAATCACCAGGCCTGTCTTTCAAAGTGCCTCTGGGTGTGTTTGAACTCCCAACTTTTCAACTAGTAGTTGAGTGCTTAACTGTTTGTGCCACCTAGGGGCTCCTTTTTTTTTTTTTTTTTGACAGTCTTCTTTTATGCCTATTTTTCCCTAAAGAAACTATTTTCTGCAGACTGGATTTCTTATCTCTTCATGTCACTAGTTTCCTTGTCCTGGTGCCCTACTAGAGGGACCAAGGAAGGGGGCATTTAAAAGACTCCACTCGGCTTCTCTTTTGACAGGTACAAGCCATTTTGGTAGCCTTTTGAAAAGAACAGGTTAATGTTTTTAACCAGCAAAAGCTGGAATTGTTCATGATAAGCATTGTTTCAAACTACAAACCACTGTTTGTTATTTTAAAATGGCATCTGGAAAAATACTTTTGATCTAATACTGAAGTTCTTTTGAATTGCCTAAGTGGTTCCACGTGAAACCAAATGCATAGAATGTGTCTTGGGAAGCTATTTCAAAGACGGAGGAATTGAATTCATGTTTGGTGGCAACATCAATGTCTTCCAGGCTCCCATAACTGTCTTGTTTTCCAAATAAATCCATGAAACAGATGTGACTAAAGGACATTGAAGAGATGCCAACTGGAAGTGAACTAGCCATGTCAAAAGCACCAGTAGCTACTTTAGAAATGATGCTTTGGTTGGTAGTTTTACATCTCAAGAACTGAACGCTTACTGAATTGCATACTCAACGCCTTTTTAAATGAAGGCACTACTATAAATGGTAAGGTGTTCGAAATAGCTTATACAAATCTGAACAATGAAAGCTGACTGAAGGGCTCAGCAATTTTCTGACTTAGAAGTCAAATAATTACAAGGAATGTATTCTCTCTCAAATATAATGTTTTATATTTTCAGTAAATTAGAAATTCTCTGATCAAACAAAATCTGAACTGTTCATAAATAAATGAAAAAAAATTGAGGGAAAGTGTATGAGAAAATTTTAATTAATAATTTAAAATAATACTCTTTTCCAAAATATTTACATTAAAGATATTATTGTTGTTAGGTGTCATCAAGTTGGCTCTGACTCATGGCGAACTTATGTGCAACAAAAGGAAATCTTGTCCTGTCCAGTGATGTCTTTATGATTGTTGCTGTGTTTGAAACCATTGTTGTGACCATTGTGTGAGTTCATCTCAGTGGGGGTTCCCTTGTTTTCAATGGCCCTTTACCAAAATGGTGTCCTTTTCTAGAGAATGAAATTTCCTGGTGATGTGCCTCAAGTAAGTGAGTCCAAGTCTCACCATCCTTGCTTCTAATGAGCATTCTGGTTGCATTCAGAATTCACATTCATAGTTACATTTACAATGACTCTTATTAAATACACAGTCAGCTAATTAATAAGTGTTAGCATAGGAAATGAGACAGTGAAATTGGATGGTTTGTTATAAATGCTTAAAGAAAGCCAATATCCTTGTCCAAAAGTTACATTTTGGGGTATAGTTTGATCTAGGTAAAGCACCTTATCCAACCAGCCTTTTTTTTTCTTCTTTCTTTCTTTCTAAATGTGTTTATGTAACAAATGATTGACTGATCTTTTCAATCTATATATAAAATTGCCATTCATCTCTTCTCTGGAGAGGTTTTCACTAACTGGCTTCCAGAAACATGTTGCAGTTATATCATTCTTAACTGCGAAGGAATGCTTGCAATGCTGGGTACCCGAGAACTCCAGGCAGATCATTGCCCTGCGCCACTAAAAACGAACAAAATTTAAAGTCAGAGCTTCTTCTGTCAAACATGACCCCTCTGGTGTTGCTCCTGCCAGGTAGCCATCATCTCTGAGTTGGGCACAGTTTCACCCTGCAGAGGATCACCCATGCCTGCAGGAGCAAGTCTGACCACTCTCAGCACGAGTTTTAGCCATTTCAGGCAATTGCCTTGAGCTCTGGCCAGTTCCTCTTGCCATAATGTTCAGTTAAAAAGGTATGTGCTTTCCAGTACGTGTGATACCAGAATTTCAGGCTTTGCTTATAAGCATTTGGCTTCTGGCATTTGTAATCTAAACCACAAAAACCTGCTCCAGAAAAAAAAAAAAAAAAAGGCAGCGCGTAGCCCCTGTAACACAGTAACTGTATTTGTACATTTTTAATTAGTCATCTGCAATTATTTAAACTTACAACTACTTGGTTTATAAAGGGAACTATATATTTTTTGTGTGTACAGTCTTCAGAAATTTTTACAGTCTTCAAGCAACGTAATGAAAATTGGTGCTAATTGTACTGCTGTAGTCTGATAGCTCAAATGGACATTTTGCTTTCTTTCTTTGGGTCTTATACAACACAAACCAGAAACACAATTACAAGGCTGAATTAACACAGAAAAAAAAAAGAAGAAGATAAAAAAGATGATTATTAGTAAAGTTATTTTAATAATGGTCTCCACAGTTCAAAAAATAAAGTAACTTTCAGGAGGACAGCAAACCTCCATTTCTATATGACTTCAAAATATATTTTCCTGAATCTAAAAAGTTCATGAAAAACTACAAGTCTGTTAAGTGCTGACCCACACAAACCAAGCAGATGATAATGCATATCGTGGAGGCTTAATTTATGCAGATTGACTATGTCGATGAAATTACTAAGTATTAATCACTGAAGTAATTAATCTCTATTTGTCTTTGTACTGTGTAGACCTTGCATTCGGCTCTTTAAAGACTCCACTGTGAGAGTTTATGAGACCTTGCCAAAACACAGCCCTGACGTGAGAGGTGATAACTGTCTAGTAGACTTAGATTTGTCACCCCCATCTTATAATCTGTAACATCGAGGGGACTGGCCACCCAAGTGCTGAAAGCATGGCACTAATAAAACCAAGGTTGTGGGTTTGATCTGTCCATGAACCCTGACAACAGATGAAAGCCCGAGCTCACCCTGGCCAGTTACTCATAGTCTGTGCCTAGAGATGTAAGGGATGGGAGTGAGAGGACCTAAACAGTGAATCTCTACAGCTACCACAAAAAACAAAGCAAAACCCAAAACGGTTGCCTTTGAGTAGATTCTGACTCATGGCAACCCTAGGTGGTGTACACAGTTAATGCACTCAGCTGCTAATCAAAATGTTGGAGGTTCAAGTCCACCCAGAAGATAGACCTATGTATACTTTCAAAAAGCCAGCCATTGAAACTTCTGTGGAGCACAGTTCTACTCTGACACACATGGGGTCACCCCAGCTAAAACAGTATTGACAAAACAGACACACTGTCTACTGGTAGGACAAATGCCATTGGTGGGGAGCTCTGCTTCCACTTAGCTTGTGGAAAACTGTGAAGGACGTTGCTCCCACCCTAACAACAACAAAAGCTAGATAATCTACAAAGTTATACATTTTTTTGAGTCTCTCAGAGAGCTGAGCAACAGATAAACTGAATTGACAAGTAAACTGAACTGAACAAGTAAACTGAATTGAAGGAGAACCCTGGCTCACCAATGGTTGCACATTAGCAGGTCATGAGGAAGAAGCTGCATCCCACAAGCAGGTAAGAAGTCAGATAAAGTGTCAACAAATTCTTACAGGTCAAGTGTGGGTAGGCAGGTCAGTCTGGGGGAGCTGGGAGTCCCAGAAGTTAAAAAAAAAACAAAAAAACAAACCAAACCTGTTGCCATCGAGTCGATTCCAACTCATAGCGACTCTATAGGACAGAGTAGAACTGCCCCATACCGTTGCCAGACATAAAGGAAGAGATAATCCTTTCCTACAGCCTCTATCAGGTGCTCAAGAGAAAGAACAGGGCAGGTCAGTGGTAAGCCGGCAGAGGTGATCAGCTGCCCCAAGGAACAGGCACGAAACACACCCACTTCCCTTCTCTCCTACAGAGCAAAAGCCTTACTCTGTGAAGGAGGGGAGCAAACCCTCTTGGCCCAGAGCCGAGGCAAAGAGCCTTTGCTTCTGTTGTTGTTGGGTGCTGTCAAGTGGACCCAACTCAGGGCTTCCCCATGTGACAGAGTAGGACTTCCCAATAAGGCTTTCTTGGCTGTAATCTTTACGGGAGCAGATCGCTGGGTCTTTCTTGCACAGAGCTCCTGGGTGAGTTTGAACCACCAGTCTTTCCAAACACTTAACCGTTGCACCTAGAGAGGGTTAAAAGCAAAACCCAGCAGCGTTTGAGGGAGGAGTAGAAAATTCTCCTAACTCCAGGGGATAAGGATGAGTAGCTTCTCGGAAAGAGGTTGAAACAAAATTTCCTGCCCTTGGAGGAGGGACAGAAAATCTTCTTGAATCCCAGATTCCACAGCAACACAATTCAGAAGCCGGCCACTGCAGGCGGAGAGAAGGCCAGGACTCTCTACCAGCCAGATCTGCCACAGATACAGGCTGAGCTGGGCTGCCTGGGGAGGAAGGGGAAGGGCAGTGAGAAACCCCTACCCTCAAGGCTCAGGTGCAGGGCCTAAGACTAACCCCGGAACAGGAGACTAGAGAGCCCTCCTTGCCTCACCACAACCCTAGCACCAAGTACAAGGAACAGTTGTCTTCCACTGGGGGAGAGGCAAGAGCATGGAGAGTGACGGCACTGTGGCACGGCTATCAAGGAGGCTAAAAGTTGGAGGCTGAGGAAAGCCCTCCAGCACACCACAACTAAAACAAACCAAACTCCTTGCCTTTGAGTCAATTCTGACTCGTAGTGACCCTATAGCAACCCTATAAGAAAGAGTAGAACTGTTCCATAGGGTTTCCAAGGCTATAATCTTTATGGAGGACCCCTGGTTGTTCAGTGGTTAAGCTCTCAGCTGCTGAGTAGTGGGTGGTTCGAACCCACCAGCTGCTCCATAGGAGAAAGGTGTGGTAGTCAGCTCCCATAAAGACTACAGCCTTGGAAACCCTATAGGGCAGTTCTACTCTGTTCTATAGGGTCACTATGAGTCAGAATTGACTCAACAGTAACAGGGTTTTTGGTTTTTGAGAACTAAGGTGCCCCTAAGGAAGATAGAAGAATTAACACCTTTGAATTATGGTGTTGGTGAAGAATATCGAATATACAATGGACTGCCAGAAGAACAAATAAATCTGTCTTGGAAGAGGTACAGTCAGAAAGCTCCTTATAAGCAAGGATGGCGAGGCTTTGTCTCACGTACTTTGGACATGTTATCAGGATAGACCAGCCCCTGAAGAAGGACATCATGTTTGTTAACATAGAAGGTCAGCAAAAAAGAGGAAGACCCTGAACGAGATAGATTGATACAGTGATTATAACAATGGGCTCAATCATAACAATGATTGCAAGAATGGCACAGGACTGGGCAAAGTTTAGTTCTGTTGTACATAGGGTTGCTTTGAGGCAGAACTGACTTGACAGCACCTAACAACAACAACAAAAACAATCTTTATGGAAGCAGACAGTCATATTTTTTCTTCCATGGAGCAGCTGGTCGGTTCAAACCACCAGCCTTTGTGTTAGAAGCCTAGCACTTAACCACTACGCCACCAGGGCCTCTTCCAGCAGCCACTCTAGAGGGGTTTGAAGTCTGTGGTGCATTGAAAGTATCAATAGCACCTACAGACTGGGAAAAAATTTTGGCTATGACATATCCAACAAAGGTCTAATTTCTAAAATCTATGGGAAAATACAACACCTCTACAACAAAAAGATAAATAATCCAATTAAAAAATGAGCAAAGAATATGAACAGACATTTCACTGAAGAAGACATTCAGGCAGCTAACAGATTCATGAGGAAACGCTGCAATCACTAGCCATTAGAGAAATGCAAATCAAAACTGCAATGAGATACCATTTCACTGTGATGTTACTAGCACGAATAAAAAACAAACAAAAAACCAGGAAATAACAAATGTTGGGGAGGCTGCAGGAGATGGGAACTCTTTTGGACTAATGATGGGAATGTGAAATGGTGTAGCCATTTTGGAAGATGATGTGGCAATTCCTTAAAAAGCTAGAAATAGAAATACTGTATGATTCAGCAATCCATTCCTAGGAATACATCCTAGAGAGATAAGAGCTGTCACACAAATAGATATATGCACACCCATGTTTATGGCAGCATTATTCATAATACCAAAAAGATAGAAACAACCTAAGTGCCCATTAACAGATGAATGGATGAACAAACTATGGAACATACACACAATAGAATACTAGGCAACCATAAAGAACAATGATGAATTTGCAAAACATCTTATAGCACGAATGAATCTCAAGGGCATTTTGCTGAGTGAAATAAGTCAATCACAACAGGACAAATACTGTGTGGGATCACTATTATAAAAACTAATGAAAAGGCTTACACACAGAAATAATCTTTGTGGTTATGATGGAGGGGAGGGGTAGTAAGGCAAAAACACTAACTAGACAATAGATAAGTCGTAACTTTGGTGAAGGGTAAGTGTCATGGATTGAATTATGTCCCCCCAAAAATGTGTGTATCCCTTTGGCTGGGCCATGATTCCTGGTATTGTGTAATATTCCTGTATGTTGTAAATCCTGCCTCTTGACATTAATGAGGGAGGATGGGCAGCAGTTGTGTTAATGAGGCAGAACTCAAACTACAAGATTGGATTGTGTCTTGAGGCAATCTCTTGGGATATAAAAGCAAGAAGTGAGCAGAGAGACAGGGAACTTCATACCACCAGGAAAGCAGCACCAGGAGCAGAGTGTGTCCTTTGGACCTGTGGTCCCTGCACCTGAGAAGCTCCTCAACCAGGGGAAGACTGAGGACAAGGACCTTTCTCCAGAGCCGACAGAGGGAGAGAGACTTCCCTTGGAGCTGACGCCCTAAATTTGGACTTTTCGCCTAATTAACACTAAAGGAAATAAATTTCTCTTTGTTAAAGCCATCCATTTGTGGTATTTCTGTTACAGCAGCACTAGATGACTAACATAGTAAGACAGTACACAATACTGGGGAAGTCAGCACAACTTGACCAAGGCAAGGTCGTGGAAGCTTCAAAGACACATCCAAACTCCCTGATGGACTGAATTACTGGGCTGAGGGCTGGAGACCATGGTCTCAGGGGACATCTACCTCAATTGGCATAACATAATTTATAAAGAAAATGTTGTACATTCTACTTTGGTGAGTAGCGTCTGGGATCTTAAAAGCTTGTGAGTGGCCATCTAAGATTCTCCATTGGTCCCACTCTGTCCGCAGCAAGGGAGAATGAAGAAAACCAAAAACACATGGGGAAGATTAGTCCAAAGGACTAATGGACCGCAATTACCACAGCCTCCCCCAGATTGAGCCCAGTGCAACTAGATAGTACCCAGCTACCACAACCCATTGCTCTGACAGGGATCACAATAGAGGGCCCCAGACAAAGCTGGAGAAAAATATAGAACATAATTAAAACTCACACACACACACAAAAGACCAGACTTACTGGTCTGACAGAAGCTGGAGAAACCCTGAGAGTATGCTCCCGGACACCCTTTTAACTCAGTACTGAAGTCACTCCTGAGGTTCACCCTTCAGCCAAAAGTTAAACAGGCCCATAAAACAAACATACATGTAGCTCAACCATATATGTGAGACTAAGTGGGCACACCAGCCAGGTGCAAGGAAAGCTGGCCTAAAAGGGCACACCAGGAGGGGACAGAAAAGCTGAACAAAGGGAAATGGGGAACCCAAAGTCGAGAAATTGAAGCCAGATTCAGAAGAGGACCTGGAACAAGGGATATCATTGCTGATGTCAGACAGATTATGGCTGAAAGCAGACAATACCAGAAAAGATATTCACCTGTGTTTTACCGACATGCAAAATCTTTCGACTGTGTGGATCATAACAAATTATGGATAACATTGCAAAGAATGGGAATTCCATAACACTTATTTGTGCTCATGAGGAACCTGTACTTAGACCAAGAGGCAGTTCTTCGAACAGAACAAGGGGATTCTGTGTGGGTTAAATTTAAGAAAGGTGTGTGTCAGGGTTGGAAAATGATATGGCATACTTATTCAATCTGTATGCTGAGCAAATAATCTGAGAAGCTGAACTCTATGAAGAAGAACTTGGCATTAGGATTGGAAGAAGACTCATTAACACCTTGAGATATGCAGATGACACAACCTTGCTTGCTGACAGTGAAGAGAATTTGAAGCACTTACTGATGAAGATCAAAGACTTCAGCCTTCAGTATGGATCACACCTCAACATAAACAAAAATCCTCACAACTGGACCAATAAGCAACATCATGATAAATGGAGAAAAGACTAAAGTTATTAAGGATTTCATTTTACTTGGATCCACAATCAATGCCCATGGAAACAGCAGTCAAGAAATCGAAGGATGCATTGCACTGGGCAAATTTGCTGCAAAAGACCTCTTTAAAGTGTTAAAAAGCAAAGATGTCACTTTAAGGACTAAGATGCACCTGACTCAAGCCATGGTATTTTCAATAGCCTTATATGCATGTGAAAGCTGGACAACTAATAAGGAAGACTGAAGAACTGATGCCTTTGAATTACGGTGTTGACAAAGAATATTGGATATACCAGGGACTGCCAGAGAACCAAAAAATCTGTCTTGGAAGTACAGCCAGAATGCTCATCAGAAGCAAGGATGGTGAGACTTTGTCTCACATACTTTGGACATGTTATCAGGAGGAATCAGCCCCTGGAGAAGGACATCATGCTTGGTAAGGTAGAGGGTCGGGGAGAAAGAGGAAGACCCTCAACGAGATGGCTGCGACAATGGGCTGAAGCATAACAACAATTGTGAGGATGGTGCAGGATCTGGCAGTGTTTTGAACTGTTGTACATAGGGTCACTATGAGTTGGAATGAACTCCATGGCACCTAATAACAAAGGTTGAGAAGAGAAGAGTGTTGACATGTAGCGGGGCTGGCAACCAATGTCACAGAACCATATGTGTATTAAGTGTTTAATGAGAAACTAATTTGCTCTGTAAACCTTCATCTAAAGTACAATAAAAAGATGAAAAAAAAAGTATCAATAGCAATAACAAACATAAGCGCAGCTCAACTCCTGACTAGATTGACTTAACACACCCCACATCCCACAAAAGGCCAGACAAAAGAAGAGTGCACATTTCAGAACCTAAATGCAGTTGACCTGTCTGTGCTGTTCTTCTGCCCATGATGTACAGCATGCAAAAAATATTAGGCAATACATCCGAAGGCAACAAAATGTCACCTCCATACTTAAAGGGTGTTAAAACCTCAAAGGAGGAGATATTGGTGGTTCAGTGGTAGAATTCTCCCTTTCCCTTTGGGAGACCCAGGTTTGATTCCTGGCCAATGCACCTCCCTGGCAGCTACTACCCGTCTGTTAGTGAAGGTTTGGTTGCTGTGATGCTGAACAGGTTTCAGCAGTGCTTCCAGACCAACACAGTCTAGAAAGGCCTGGCCATCTACTTCTGAAAATCAGCCAATGAAAACCGTGTGGATCACAATGGTCCAATCTGCAACAGGGTTGCCGTGATTTATTGGGCAACTAACAGCAACAACACAACCTCGAAATTTCTCAAGGAACTGAGATTGATTGGTTAGCTTTTTAGTTTACTTAATTAAAAAAATATAAAGATAATTAAAAACAAGTATTTTGTATTTTCTGTGTTGAAGATACTTTTTATTGAAATTTTATGTTTTCAATTACTATTTGTGATAGTTAAGGCTGTGTGTCAACTTGACTGGGCCTTAATTCTCAATGGTCTGGCAGTTATGTAATGATGTCATTTGGCAGTTATATAATGATATAATTGTCCTCCATGATGTGGTCTTTTGTGATCAACCAGTTGTAAGGGGAATTTCCTCAGGGGTGTGGTCTGCATCCAATATATATGTATGGACATTCTGGCAAAGCTGGCTTGCTTGCTCTGGATCATGCATCTGGCTCAACATCACCTGCCCTCCAGTTCCTGGGACCTGAGCAAGCGGCCTTCTGTATTGTCTGCTGATCTTAAGATTCATAGGCCTCAGCAGCCTGTGAGCCAGCAGCCTGCCATCTGATCTGCCGATTTTTGGTTCGTTAGCCCCTGCTACGTGAGTCAGGAGAAGCCTCCAGCCTGACGAATGACCCACAGACTTGGGACTTGCCAGCCTCTACAACCACATGAACCATTTCCTTGAGTTAAATCTCTCTTTCTCTATGTATAATTTCCTTGAGTTAAATCTCTCTTTCTCTAGGTATATGTGCATATATAAGTATATATATAATATATATATACTGGAGTTCTGGTGGCACAGTGGTTAAGAGCTCAGCTGCTAACCAAAAGGTCAGCAGTCAGCAGTTCGAATCCACCAGTAAATCCTTGGAAGCTCTATGGGGCAGTTCTACTCTGTCCTGTAGGGTCGCTATGAGTCAGAATAGACTTTATGGCATGAGTTTTTTTTGTATACATATACACTTCACTGGTTTTGCTTCACTAGAGAACCCATGCTAAGACATACAGTTACTGAAACATTTCGGTTTCTTGATTAAGAAGGTGAATTAGTACTTTTGGGACCTCAGACCTAGTGCCCTGAGTCTCTCTCTCCTTGTCTTTCTCTCCCACTCTGTCTCTATGTCTTTCCTTCAACACTTCAGAAGGCCTTGGATAGAGAACAGCAGCTGTAATTGGAGCTTATTGGGTCTCTATGTGGGATTTGAGACCCAGGCAAATAGGAGTGTATGCCTTTCCCTCAAAATCATGTGCCAACCTAAGAGAAGCATTAAGAAAAATATATTGCTTAGTAAATTTCCTTCAAATTGGACTGTTGGAGGATCTATTCAAGGAAGGAAATGACCTATCATTGAGTACTTATCCCTGGATAAAGTACCTCCGGCTAAAACTATTCTGAATCAGTCAATGGTCTCCAGAGGGAGGTGGGTAAAGAAGTATACAACTTGTCACTATTACATGTTAAGGACTTTGAGATACATCCAAAAAAAAGCACCATAAATGTGTTTGAGCACATGGTTATCATTGCTGACTTAAGAACTTATTACTCATTTTAACACCTAATTTTTTCATTATCCAATTGCCCAAATAATTCCTTCCTGTTGAACTTTTAAAGAAAACTCTTTGCATTAGTCAAAAGCTTTAGTCATTTCAAAGAGTAAAATTTCTCGTAGGGCAATAGTATGAAATTTATTGTGGAAACAGATGACTGTCTACAGAGCCTCTGGAATGGCTCCCAGGATGAGTTTTTCAGTGATCTAGTCATCAATGACTCTTTTTGCATATTTTTAGTTCAAAGAAAATTTCTTAATTTTTACTTGAGCTTTTATTTATGTAACTTTTTGCCAGTGAACTCACAAGTGCTTCCCAGAGGATGAGCTGATTTTAATTCAGTAAAGTAAATGGAAACATGCCCCCAGATAGTCACTGTACATGAAATGAAGCAGAAAGACTTACACGGTTTTTTGAAACATTAATTGTCCAAAATGGTTTGTAATCTGATTAATGTGGGCGTCAAGTCAATGTCTTAAAAACCTTGCTTTAGATTTTATAGAATGTGTCAGTAGTTACAATGGATACTAGGTGTTTTATTTAAAGTGTTATAATTTTGAGATTACTCAAGATAAACGTCTTGTATTGTTTTTGAAGCTGTATCGCTGGTGGTCATTGCAAGGTGAGCAATAGGTAGAGCAAGTCCGTGTGTGGAGTGTCCAGAAAGAGAGAAACCTGACCTTACTCCAAATTTTTCTTTACAAATAACTAGAAAGAAATACTTTTAATTTCAGCATGCATTTATGTTTTGAGATTATACAGTTTGGAGTTGCTTTAATTTTCAATGACATATTGGGAGAATACCATAATCTTTTTTTAAATAAACTTTTTACTTAGGCATAATTTTAGATTAACAGAAAAGTTGCAAAGGTACAATACAGTGTTCTCATGTACCTCTCACCCAGTTTTTCCCTAAACTGTCATTTTATACTACCGTGGTGCATTTGTCAAGAATAAGAAAACAACATCACTACATTGCTATTAACTAAACCCCAGACTCTACTCAAATTTCAAATGTTTTCCCATTAATGTCCTTTTCTTGTTCCAGGATATATCCAAGACATTGCATTTCATTGTCCTGTCTTCTTAAATTCCCCTGGTTGTTACAGTTTCTGTCTTTCCTTGTTTTTCACAACCCTGGCAGTTTTGAGGAGTACTAGTCATGTATTTTATAGAATATCCCTTAATTTGGGCTTGTCTGATGTTTTTCTCATAATTTGTCTGGGGTTATGGGTTTCTGGAAAGAATACAGAGAGAAGTGCCCTTCTAATCACGTCAGGCGCACATGATATCCACATGAGATCACTGGTGATGTGAACCTTGACCACTTGGCTTGGGTAGTGTGTGCCAGGTTTATTCACTGTGAAGTCATTATTTTTCTCTTCCCACTCTCTACTCTCTGGAAGCCAGTCACTTAGTCCATTCCATATTCAAGAAAGGAGGATTAGGCTTCACGTTTAGAAAGGGGAGTATTTACATATACTATTTAGAATTCTTCTCTAAGAAACATTTGTTGCTTCTCCTTCATTTCTTTATTTATTCAATGTTTATTTATGTCATGATGGACTCTTGTATTTATTTTTGCTTTGGGTTGTAATTCAATGCTACATTATTATGGTGTTGCTCCAATTGTTCCAGGTTTTATCACTGGGAGGACTTTCAGGTGGGCATGTCTGTCCCTTTGATATGTGCCCATTCTTTTATTTTTGAGCATATCATTACACGCTGGCATGACAAAATGATCCAGGCATGTCTGGCATATGCTCTGCCCCAACCCTGAATCAGCCATTTCTCCAAGGAGCTTTGGTGACTTTTATTGGAGAATGGTGTTTAGAAACCAAAATTTGGGCCCTGCATGTACTCATTGCTACTCGGGCGTCACTGCTTCTAGACCTCAGCAGATAATCATAATCATTTGAGTGCTTAGAATTTTTAGAGGCTTTAAATTGACCCTACAGAAGACTTGTCATACAGTATCAGGCACATAATACACATTTCTGAATCTCATTTCTAGTCATTTCTCCCCCATCCTCTATCCCCTTTCCCTCTGTTTCCTTTAGAACCTGTCTTCCCTCTCTTTGCCTTCTGTTTCTCAATATCTCCCCTTCTTACCTCCATTTCTCTTTCTAATTAGTGAGGGTCTGACCTAGTCATTAGGATGAAAACAATATGCTCAAACATGCCTTTCCTTAGAGAAGACTGATATTAGTCAAATGAAATGGTTCTCAGAATTTCATGCACATCAAATCAATGGTGGAGCTGTTGAAAATATTAATACTTGAGACTCTCACTCCAGGCTGAATGGGAATCTTGAGGGGGAGAGGGATGCTCTGACATTACAATTGTATTGCCTAAAGTGTTTTGTGTCTTTGTACCTATAGTGCAAACTGAAATCAATTTAGAGATGTGAAGATTGTTAGTGTGTGTGCATGGCATGTCTATTAATCTCTCTCTCTACTGCCCATACACATATGCACACATATGCATACTTCTTAAGCTTCTGAAAAATTTGTTTTAGATATGGTCTAAATCAACCATTTTGGTTCAAATTCAAGGTGTGCTCGTTTTTCCATCCCTTCTCCCTCCCCAGTTCATTCCCCACTCTTCACCTCTGTCTGAATCTTGGGAGACTGAACCCTATGAGCCTCCTTTTTTAGGGTCCTTGTCAGCTAGGTTTGGGGCATGACAGGTAGGTTTGGGGCATGACAGGAGGTTGGAGAGCAGGATATTTAGGACATTTCTTCCCCTCACACTCTCTGCTTCAGCACATGGTTCAGGTAATTGATGTGTACCTTCAGGTTGTGGCAACTGGGCCTGGGTAACACTATTTCCTCTCCTTGTTCCTTGAAGCCTAGGAGTCATGATGGTTTCCCAATATTGCTGAATCTCTGGGGGTCTCAGCATCTTTGGTGGATCCCTTAGTGCTGCCTACACCTCTGTAGTGTCTCTTCATTGAAATCTTGTGAAATGTTTCCTGCTGAGTCTCTGACTGATACACAGGGGTTAGTTAGGGTTACATCTTCTCTCAGTGAATGCCTGCATGGCTTGTGAGATCAGAGAAAGATGAGAGAGACTTATCTATTTCAAATAATGAGCTCAAGGGTAATGATTTGTGAAATACCAAAAAGCTCATGCTTTAATAAAGACTACTTTTTTTTTTTTTTTTTTGGTGATGGGGGGCAGAATTAGAATTTATTGGCCAATTTTGTAGTTGGAGTCTATTTGGCATCAGACATAGAATTAAATCAACCAAATATCTAGTCTAGCATTTCTAACTCCGTTGCAGAGTTCTTGAGAGTAGGAAATTTGCTTAGGGCACTATCTCTTTCAAGGGACTTTTTGGGTTGGGATGCTTTTAGAAAAACAAAAACAACAGCAAAAAAAAAAAAAAAAGAGAGAGAGAGACTGTCTTGGGAATATCAACAATATTTTATTGATGTCAATCCAGGCTCAGATATTTTGGCTTTGAGTTTTTACAGGATACTCCCCCACCATTTCCATAATTGGTTTATTACATCTTTCTCGTTACTTTGCCTGCCTGAGATGAAATGAGATTGTTTTCTCCATTTTCCCAACTTTGTTGGCAAAACAAGATTCAGTAAACTCAAACAGATGGAGCAGAATGCTCTGTCAGTCACTGTAGGGCCAAATATTTGTTTGTGTCATTTGTGTCTTGTTTCTGCCCCCTTATAATAAGGCAGTTCATTTCTGAACTTTTGTTTTGGATTTCAGTTTCTTAGTGGTACTGATGTTTTTTTCTCAGACACCCAAGTGATTGTATTCCCTGATAATTTCTTTTAGAGCCTGGCTTGATGGTATCAGAAGCATATCTTCTGAGAACCCCTTTGTTTATTTTTTTTATATGTTTGAATTTATTTTTATCAAAATTATATGTGCCCATAGTTTAAGTTAACAAACTGATTATGAAGAATAAGCTGCATCTCCTTCTCTCCTCGTTTCCTACAGCCTGTGACAACCACTTTTACTTCTTTTAGCTTGTAATTTTTGCTTTTACCTCCGATTCTCTAACTGACATGCTTGTATCTCTACTTTTCAATTTTTCAGTTGTAGGTTATCTTCCTACTATATAAAATGATTATTTAGTTATGTTTCCTCCTCCCTGCCTTTACTGCTCATGCAGACCATTCCCATCGTCCCAGCTTCCAAAATATGTATGTTGTAAAATAATTAGCTTAATACTCAATATTTGCATTATTGTCATTGTTGTTAGGTGCCATCGAGTCACTTCCGACTCATAGTGACCCTATGTACAACAGAATGAAACACTGCCTGGTCCTGTGCCATCCTCACAATCATTGTTATGCTTGAGCCCATTGTTGCAGCCACTGTGTCAATACATCTTGTTGAGGGTCTTCTTCTCTTTCGCTGATCTTCTACTTAGGTGTCTAAATCTTCACTTAAAGACTTTCAGAGACATCTGGAATTCCATTGATTTCATCTTTCTGGAGAAGGCCCTTCTAGAGCCTTCCGATTTGCTCTAATCTGGACTGCTCATCCTCTGTGCCTGGTGCATAGCTGTCATCTTACGATCTCTCTTCACCATAATTTTGCCACTTCCTGTGCTGGTTTCTTCTTCTCCTGTTAGTGCAGTAAAATTATAGGTAACACAAAATTTGCCAATTTAACATTTTTCGCTTGTACAATTCAATGAAACAAATAACATCAATCATGCTGAGGAACTGTCACCAACATCCATTGCCATACTGTATTTTTACTCAAGTAACCAGTGCCTTCTGCATTTGTTTGCCAGCTGCATCCTCCAGCTGCGAGGTACAGCATTTTCATAAGCACGCTATGCTAATTTTTTTTTTACAGCAACATGTGGAAGAGGATTGGCGTGGTAGCACTAGTGAGGGTGCTTCACAGGGTGAGAGCACAGCTAGTAAACGAACGTAGAAGGCGTGCATTACTTGCATAAAATACACTATTTTCCATTCCCTTAAACAGAAACTTAGTAGTAGGTAAACAGATTTCCCTCTTTCTCCCTCCCTCCCACCTCTGGTAACCACTGTTAAACTTTGATCTTTGTACATTTGACTGTTCTAAATGTTTCATATTAGTGAAATTATACAATTATTTGTTCTTTTGTGACTCATTTCACTCAGCATAATGTTTTCAAGGTTCATCCATGTTGTAGCATGTATCAGGACTTCATTTCTCTTTATGGTAGAGGAATATTCTATTGTACATATCACATATATACTATATTTTTTTATTCCATTCATCTGTTGATGGCATTTGAGTTGTTTCCACCTTCTGGCTTTGTGAATAGTGCTGCAATGAACATTGGTGTATACGTATCTGTTAGTGTTGCTGCTTTCAACTCTTTTGGGTCTGTACTTAAGAGCGGTATTGCTGGGTCATATGGTAGCTCTAGGTTTAACTTTTTGAGGAACTGCCAAACTATTTTCCACAGCAGTTGTACCATTTTGCATTCCCACCAGCAGTGGATGAGAATTCCAATTTCTCCACATCCTCACCACCATTTGTTATTTTCATTTCTTAATTTTTTAACTTACCATTCTAGTGCAAGTGTAGTGGTATCTCATCATGGTTTTGATTTACATCTCCCTAATGACTTTTTCTTTTTTTTTTAATGACTAGTTCTCCCTAATGACTAGTTCTACTCTGTCCTATAGGGTCACTATGAGTCGGAATCCACTCCACGGCAGTGGGTTTAATGACTAGCAGGAAATGTTGGTGGCATGGTGGTTAAGTGCTACCACTGCTAACCAAAGGGTTGGCAGTTCGAATCTGCCAGGTGCTACTTGGAAACTCTCTGGGGCAGTTCTACTCTGCCTATCGGGTTGCTATGAGTCGGAATCGACTCGATGGCACTGGGTTTGGTTTTGGTTTGAATGGCTAGTAGCATTGAACATCTTTTCATGCATTGGTATATTCTCTGGTGAAATGTCTATTCAGGCACTTTGCCCATTTTTCAATTTCTTAGTGGCACTGACTTTTTCTTATTAAGTTGTAGGAGTACTTTTATATTCTGGATATTAGGACTTTGTTCAATATATAAACCAAACCAAACCTATTGCTGTTGAGTCAATTACGACTCATAGCAACCCTACAGGACAGAGGAGAACTGCCCCATAGAGTTTCCAAGGAGCGCCTGGTGGATTCAAACCGTAGACCTTTTGGTTAGCAGACGTAGCTCTTAACCCCTATGCCACCAGGGTTTCCTGTCCAATATATAGTTCCCCAAATTTTTGTTCTAGTCTATAGGTTGTCTCTTCACTTAGTTGACAAAATTGCTTGGTAAAGGGAAGAAGTCTTTAATTTTGATGAGATCCCATTTATCTGTTTTGTCTTTTGTTGCTTGTGCTTTTGGCATTATGTCTAAGAATCCATTGTTGAGGACTAAGTCTTGAAGCAGCACCCTGATATTTTCTTCTAACAGTTTTATGGTTTTAGGTCATACATTTAAGTTTTTGATCCATTTTCAGTTAATTTTTACATATGGTGTAAGGTATGGGTCATTTATTTATGTTCATTCTTTTGCATGTGGAGATCCAGTTGTCCCAGTACCATTTATTAAAGAGAGTTCCCCTCTCCCCCATTTGATGAATTTAGCACCCTTATGGAATCCTGGTGACACAGTGCTAACTAGAAGGTCAGCAGTTCAATTCTACTAGCTGCTCCTTGGAAACCCTATGGAACAGTTCTATGCTGTCCTATAGGGTTGCTGTGAGTCAAAATTGACTCAGTGGCAATGGGTTTTGTCAGAGATTAATTAATCATAGATGTGTACACTTAATTCTGGGCTCTCAATTCTATTCTATTGGTCTACATGTCTATCATTATACCAGTGCTAGACTGTTTTGATGACTGTAGATTTATAATATGTTTTGAGATGGGGAAGTGAGAGTTTTCCTACTCTGTTCTTTTTCAAGATTGCTTTGGATATTTGGGGCACTTTGCAGTTCCACATAAATTTGGGGGTTGATTTTTCAATTTCTGCAAAGAAACCTGTTAGAATTTTGAGGGTGGTTACATTGAATTTATAGATTGCTTTAGGTAGTATTGACATCTTGACAATATTGAGTCTTTTGATCCATCAGCATGGAATGTCCTTCCATTTATTTAAGTAATGTTTCATAGTTTTTTGTGTACAAGCCTTTACTTCCTTGGTTAACTTTATTCATAGGTATTTTATTCTTTGAGGTGCTATAGTAAATGGAATTGTTACCTTAATTTCTTTTCTGCTTGTTCATTGCTGATGTATTAAAAACCCGACTGATTTTTGCCTGTTGACTTTGTATCCTGCAACTTTGCCTGATTCATTTATTAGCTTTAGTAGCTTTCTTATGGATTCTTTGGGGTCTATCATGTAATCTGCAGAGAGGGATAGTTTTACTTCTACCTTCCCCATTTCTTTTCCTTGCCTAACTGCTCTGGCTAGAACTTTCAGTACAATATTGAATAGCAGTGGCGAGAACGAGCACCCTTGCCTTGTTCCTGATCTTAAGTGGAATACTTGCAGTCTTTCTCCACTAAATATTATGTTAGCTGTAGGTTTTTCATAAATGCCTTTCGTCATTTTGAGGAATTACCCCTCTACTCCTAGCTTGTTGAGTGCTTTTATTATGAAAGGGTGTTGACTTTTGTTTAAATCCTTCTCTGAATTGATTGAGGTGATCATGTGGTTCTTTTCCTTTGTTCTGTTAATGTGGTGTATTACACTGATTGATTTTCTAACGCTGAATCACCTTTCTTTTTTTGTGGTGTCTGTCTGTTTTTGGTATTAGGGTAATGCTAGCCTCAGAATGAGTTAGGGAGAAGTCCTTCCTCTTCTATTTTTTGGAAAAATTTAAGAAAGACTGGTGTTACTTCCTCTGTAAATGTTTGGTAATTCTCCAGTGAAGCCATTTGGTCTTGAAATTTTCTTTCTTGGGAAGTTTTTGATTGCTTCTTTGATCTTTTCATTTGTTATAGGTCTGTTGAGGTCTTCTATTTCTTGTGTTAGTGTAGGAATTTTGTGTGTTTCTAGGAATTTGTTCATTTCATCTAAGTTATATCAAATTTATTGGCAAGCAATTAGGTTTTTCCTTTGGTGATCTTTTTTGATATAGGCATTTACAGCTATGAACTTCCTTCTGAATACTGTTTTTGCTGTGTCCTGTAGATTTTGATATGTTGTGCTTCCATTTTCATTCATTTCTAAATATTTTGTGATCTCCCTTTTGATTTCTTCCTTGACCCAGTGGTTGGTTAATAGTGTGTTGCTTAACTTCCATATGTCTATATATTTTCCAGTTTTCTTTCTGTTATTAATTTCTAGTTTCTTACCATTATGGTCAGAGATAATACTTTATACGATTTCAATTTTCTTAAATTTATTGAGACTAGTTTTGTGACCTAACATGTGGCCTATCCTGGAGAATGATACGTGTGTGTTGGAGTAGAATGTATATTGAGCTGTTGTTGGGTAGAGTGATCTATATATGTCTAGTTCATTTATTGTGTCATTAAGGTCTTCTGTTTCCTTATTGATTTTCTTTCTAGATATTGTTTCCATTATTTAGAGTGGTGTACTGAAGTCTTCCACTATTATTGCAGAACTGTCTATTTCTCCTTTCAAATATTTCTGTTTGCTTTATGTATTTGAGTTTTCCTATATTAGGTGCATATATATTTATAATTATTACCTCTTCTCTTCTTGATGGATTGATCTTTTTATTGTTATGTAATATCTTTGCTGATTTCTTCTTAACTTTATTCCAGAACTTCCTCTTCCTTTGTTTACTTCTTTTGGTGGAAGTTACTTTTCTGGTAGTTTATTATGAAGTAGTTGTAAGGGGCAATGTTTTTTTTTTTTTTTTTTTTGAGATTTTTTTTAAATACCGTTATTATGTCCCCACACTTGATTTAAAATGCTAGGATGGAAAACATTTTCCTTTAGCTATTTCAAAGGCATTGTTTCATTGCCTTCTGGCTTCCATTTTTTGCTGTTGAGATGTCTGAAGTTCTTAGCTTTTATTTTCATCTTGGGAGATTCTAATATCTCCTTTTCATCCTCAGAATTCCCAAAATTTTGTGGTAATGAATCTTGAAGTGCTTGTTTTTCATGAATTACTTGGCTATTGGGTTGGCCCTTTCAATTCAGAAATGCATGAGTCTAACACTGTGAAATTTTCTTGCATTAGTTCCTTAATGAATCTTCTCCATTTTCTGTATTCACTTTTTTCAAACCTCAAATTTTAAAGGAAAGGGAAATAATTTATTGGATACCTTTCTTACTCTGGTTATTTAGAAGACCTTAAGAAAAATAAATGGTAGGACAGAAAATGACCTTAAGTCCAATGAAAATGAGGTACAAGGGGAATCATGATAATTCTTCCAACTCTTCTGTTTTCTTACAGAATAAAGTGATAAACTATAATAAAGTTGGAGAGAAATTTTGAGTATCTTTCTACAACTTTATTTTGGGGGAGGGAGAAGTAGAGGCATAAGGAAAGGAGAGCATGTCCTTCGCCTACATTTGGGACTTCACAGGTGGAGGATATTTGTCCTAACAGGGCACTTGGGTGGGGGGTGCTAGGTTAGGCCACTTTTTAGGGTGTTCAACCTTATGGTATTGTATTTGGTGAGCTTGTTAAATCTTTGAGAGCAATAGTCACCTTGACCTGTGGCTTAACATGAAGAAATGTACCAGCAGATGGACTTGGAGAAAGGGGAATAAATGAATGATAAGAAAGGACTAGTAGTCATTTGTTTTTATTTATTCAGTCCCAATTTGATGTTTAAGATAGACAGTATCATCAGCCCCCTCTAAAAGACACACATATACCTCCACACACAACAACCAAAATCAAAGAGAAATCAAGCCAAAATCAACATCCACACCTATTCTTAGAATACACAGCACACACACACATACACATGCACACGTCATTTAACACTTAATATGATAGTCTCCATTTCTCTTTATCATACATTAACGCGCGCCTATATACCCAAGCCATTGAGAGCAAAGAAATTGTTTAATGCCCTATTAAATGCTCAGCTTCTTGCCTGGTACATTATACTAAGTATACATGTACATTTGTAGTTGATGATGATCCCATACTGTTCCCCCTGTCTCTGAGAGAAACCCAAAAGGGCATACTAATGCCTAAATTGTGCGCCAGCCAGCTTTCCCACCAATCAGCCATGAAGAACATAATTTGGTAACCAAAGGTAAGTGAAAAAGTGCTTTCTAGCTGGACTAATATCATGAAAGAAATCTACTTATTTTCATATCGGGGGTGAGTTGATAGATTTTTCCTGTACAACTCATCATAATGTTTTCTTAGTTTTTTTTCCGCATTTTCTCAATAGTGAGTTTGTGAATTTAGTAAACAATGATGCAAGATTGATTATGTAAAGAATCCCGTCTGGAAAGGTAAATAAGGATAAGAAGTGACACAGGCAGTGAAGAAGTGGTCAGGGTGAAATCAGAAAGGCCACCGGGGAATTGTCAGTGACAGCAGCAGATGCTGGAAACGATGGCTCTGAATGTCTGCATTCCAGGCTTGCTCCAGAGCCAAGATGGTTATGTGTGCCCAGCTTCAGCCCTGAAGACAGGAAAGAGAATGCATGTGCCCCCAGAGTTCACAAATAGGCCCAGGAGACATCAGACTCCTCCTTCTCTGGTTCATAATTGACTGAAAGACAACTTTACACAGAAATAGGATTCTGAAAAAATAAGCAATGACTGTGATTAGGCAAACTTGTATATCATAACTGAATACTATTCTTTTATTCAGATGGCTTTTCCACCAAAACAAAGTTTCTGGTATTTTATTTGAACTGCATTCAAATAGTCTTTTTCTAAGAAAATAGGCATTTTCAAAAGTAGCTTCAAAAAAGAGTTTCCTTTTTAGTGTAAAATGTTCAATTTTAGAATGTTTATAACATTAGGCTCCACATTTCAGTTCAAAGGAAATGGAGATAGTGGAGCTGGGATTTGCTTCAGCTTGACTGCAAGCCGGATACTTGGAAGACAGAGCATGAGTCCCTGGTACAGTTACAGTCTGAGCTCAGAGGCTGCCTCCTACTGCTGGAATTTTTCAAGGTCCCCATAGTCTTTTTCCAATTTGCTTTTATTTGCCTCATCATGGTCACATCTTTTTAGTTATAAAAGCTTCAGGCCTTACTATAAAGGTGCTTTAATAAAAAGGATAGTAATAGATAATAACAGTGAATATACAACCAATCATATACTCTACTAGGTACGTAAATTGTGTAATTTTGCATTATCTTACTTATTCCTTCCAACAAACTTAAGATGTTGGTGCTGTTGTTATCCTCACAACACAGCTGAGGAATCTTTCCTAGTCTTTAGCTTAGTAAGTGCTACAGCTGGGGTGAAACTCAGGGCTTCCCAATATACACAACCACTGACAGTATACTGCTGATTAGCTTCTTATAAACCAAACCAGTTGCCATTGAGTTGACTCCAATTCATGGCAACCTCATGTGTTTCAGAGTAGAACTGTGCTGCACAGGGTTTTCAATGCCTGTAATCTTTCAGAAGTAGATCGCTAGCTCTTTGTTTTGCAGTGCCTCTGGGTAGATTCGAAGTACCAACCTTTTGGTTAGTAGCTGAGCACTCAACCACTTGTGCCATCGAAAAACTTCTTACTTCTTAATCTGTTGCTGTTGAGTCGATTCCGACTCATAGTGATCCTGTAGGACACAGTAGAACTGCCCCATAGTGTTTCCAAGGCTATAAATCATTGTGGAAACAAACTTCCACATCTTTCTCCTGCAGAACAGCTGGTGGGTTCAAACTGCCAACCTTTTGGTTAGCAGCCAAGCACTTAACCACTGCATCACTGGGCTCTTTCCTTACTTCTTATAGCTCCTCAAAAAACAGAGTTGCTGTCTCAAAGCTGGGAAGAGAGTCAGTTGTGTCTCTGCCAAGATGTAACAAGGAAGAAAGGAATTCTGTTCCTCCATTTGTGCTTGACTACTAACCTAAAGGTTTAAACCCACCCAATAGCTGTTGGGTCAGTCCATTTCATTGACGGTTGCCCTAGTTTTTGATGTCCATAACTTGTATGTCTCAGTTATCTTGCCAGCCTCACTGTATTTGTCTAATAAACACTTTTATGGAGAATCAGAGGGGAGCCAGGCCAGTATGCCTTACCTTCCATGCATATCTTGCCAGGTGCTATCCTCCTTGCAACTGTCAAGCTCACTCTGCCCCGGAGCAGAGACCGGAGAGGTCTGTAGAGACAAGGGCAACCTGCCGGGTCCTCAGAGCTTTTAGGCCTCTCCATGTGGACATCTAGGCAATGAGACTGCTCCCCTGACCCCCAAGGTAGGTTCAGGGCACTCACACAGCAGGCCGACCCATGAAAGATCCATTTTCACATTTACCCCTGAAGTCTTTGGTTGGGTAGAGTTGGTAGAAATGCAGGTATTTTCCCAATTCTTGTTCTCTCATGTTTAGAAATACTGCTCAAACCATGTGTCTGCTTGGTTGGATGGAATCGCTATGATTTATTATTATTATTACCACCATAATGTAGCACTTTATTTTAAAGAGTGTTGCTGTCTGAAAGCCTGTGGCTACCAAACATAATTATACTGGAAAAACATCCACACATTTCGTAGCAAACTTAGTGCTGAGTATGTAGATTACTAAGCCAACTGTAAGGCCATTGGCAGGTCCTCATTACCTAATACATCACTTTAAGTCTCAAAAACAGTGTCTTAATATTTGTTTTCTTTAGTCAACAATCTCTCATCTGATGCCATAACACTTTCAGCTTTTGTTAAAAAGGCCGTGTCATGAGGCTTTCACCAACCAAACCCTGTGCCGTTAAGTCGATTCCGACTTATAGCGACCCTATAGGACAGGGTAGAACTGCTCCATAGAGTTTCCAAGGAGCGCCTGGCAGATTCAAACTGCCGACCCTTTGGTTAGCAGCCGTAGCACTTATCCACTACACCACCAGGGTTTCCTGTGGCTTTAGACCTAAGCATATAGATGGTTACTTTGGCAGTGTTCTTACATAAACAGATGAATGCAGCTGATAGCATTAGCAACTTCACTTGTCATCTCATTTTCCTAGGGCACTTGCTTCCCTGAAAATTATTTATGTTTGATATGCTAAGCCATGGCAACCACTTAGCACAGCTGTACCAAATGTTCTCAAGATTACTCATCGCTAGTTCTCAGTTACACTGTTCTATTTTGGTAGAGGTGTGGGGTTTTGAAGGAGCCCTGGTAGCACAGTGGTTAAAGTGCTCAGCAGCTAACCAAAAGGCCAGCGGTTTGAACTCTTCAGCCACTCTTTGGGAAAAACATGTGGCAGTCTACTTCCATAAAGATTTACAGCCTTGGAAACCCTGTGGGGGCAGTTCTATTCTGTCTTATAAAACCTCTATGAGTTGGACTTAACTCAACAGCAATGGGTTTGGTAGGTGTTTTGGTGGACCTCTGACTAAGCTGACCTGAGCAGTTGCCACCATCTAATCAGGAATGGGTGCTTGTAAAAGAGTTTGCCGCTTGGCATTTATACAGCCTTAATCTCTAGGAGGAAAAATAAATTCCGCTCATTTATTTGATAGCATCAT
This sequence comes from Loxodonta africana, assembly GCF_030014295.1. Lineage (NCBI taxonomy): Eukaryota > Metazoa > Chordata > Mammalia > Proboscidea > Elephantidae > Loxodonta > Loxodonta africana. Next base: position 24,891,667 of record NC_087364.1, read on the forward strand.
GCACATATTTAAAATTTATAAGATTTAAAAATAAGAAATGACTTTTTTCTGCAGTATTTATTGGTTCTTTTTTTAAACGTAGATTTATTGATATATAATGTACATACGATAAAATTCACTTATTTTAAATATACTGTTGAAAAAAATTTAGTAAATTTACAGAATTGTGCAAGAATCACCACATTCCAATTTTAGAGCATGTCTATCACTCCAAAAAGATATTTTATAGCCATTTGCATGGCTCCTCACTTTTACTCCAAACCTCTGGCAACCACTAACCTGTTTTTGGTCTGTATAGATTTTCCTACCCTTGACATTTCATAGAAATGGAAGTGGCTAATCAATTTAAGACGATATTTATAGACTTTGTGATACAAAAGGTAAAGCTTTGTATTACTTACAGGAATTCTTACTCCAATTTCTCCCAGTTTTAGATAATTATGTAATGATTTAAAAAATTATGGTAGATATTTTTGTCATTTCAACACACTCCTTTTTGTTGTTGTTGTTCCGTCAGATTTTGTCAATATCCTTAAATTTTTTTTTTTTGGTAAAATATATATAACAAAAGGTTTGTCATTTTAACCATTTTTTTTGTGTAAAATTCAATGAAATTAATTACATTTCTCACGTGCAACTATCATCACTACCCATCTCCAAAAGTTTTCCACCACCCCCCAAAAAAAAAAAAAAAAAATTTTTTTTTTTTTTTAAAGAGAAACTCAGTACTTCTTCAGCAAAAACATCCATTCTCTCCTCCCCACAACTCCCGGTAACCACCAGTAAACTTTTGTCTTTAGGCATTTGCCTCTTCTAGATGTTTGATACTGGTGGAATAATATTTGTCTTTTTGCGTTTTCAAGGTTCAGCCATGACGTAGCATGCCGATATCTTTTGACCCCTTTGTTTGTCCTTCATATAAAATGAAGATAGTAGTGCATTACATTCTTTCCTCTTCCTTCTTACGCTTATTCACTCTTATAACTTCTGACAGTTATGGCAAGTTTATCTTTTAAGGCTGATAATATTTTTCTTTTTGTTTTACAACTAAAATCAAGTCTTCCACGTCCACAGGTTGATTCTAAAGGTAGCAAACTAAGAGAAGCCTTTATGAATTTGCAAGCATTTCTCACTGCAGAGCCAGTTAGTATGCCAAGATATTTCTGTCCCTCAATGTTCAATGTCAAAACTGCAAACCTGCCCCAAGGAGAAAGTTTCTCACAGCAAATGAATTCCCTTTTGTATCCTTCATGGAATACTGGTGGCGTAGTGGTTAAGTGCTATCCTGGTGGCGTAGTGGTTAAGTGCTATGGCTGCTAACCAAAAGGTCAGCAGTTCAAATCCACCAGGAGCTCCTTGGAAACTCTATGGGGAAGTTCTACTCTGTCCTATAGGGTCGCTATGAGTCAGAATCAACTCGATGCAGTGGGTTTGGTATCCTTCATTAAGTGTTCAAATTTATACCATAGTGTAAGTATCATGATTGAACCATTCTTTAATACTTTGCCATTTTTTCCCAGAGTTTTGAATTATTTTTTATCCTTCTTGTTAGAAAAGGAATATTTCCACTGTATACTAAAATTTATCTGACTCTCAATCACACCAGTGCATGGAGTCGCCCGTTTCCCTGATCGCTTAATTGTTGTAACCTTCAGTGGGTTTTCTCTGGGTCTTCTGCTCCAACCAATATCCTGGCCCTTTGTTTACTGTGCTCCTAGGTTAGGTTCATTGTTTCCTGGACCCCATGTCATCCTCTTTCTTGGTTTTCTCCCTCAAGAAAGGAGTATATTCTCCAGCAAATTCCTAAAAAAAGAAAATGTGTGTGACAGGAACTCCCAGTATGTGTATTTTTTTTTCAAAGTTTATTATTTCTCTGGGTCTATTATTGAATTTTCAGGATCATTTTCCTCTGAATGTGTCCCCTTTGAACATATCCTTAATGTTTTATGATATCTTGTGTTGTTGATGAGAAAAATCTTGTTAGCCTTATTCTCACTCTTTGGTTGATTGCCTGTTTTTTCTTTAAGGAAGATTTTAGGATCTTTTGGAAACCTTGGTGGCATAGTGGTTAAGTACTATGTCTGCTAACCAAAGGGTCGGCAGTTCGAATCCACCAGATGCTCCTTAAAAACTCTATGGGGCAGTTCTACTCTGTCCTATATGGTCGCTATGAGTTGGAATTGACTCGATGGCACTGGGTTTTTTTTTTTTTGGTAGGATCTCTTTTTTTTTTATTTATTTATTGATACTTCTATGAAAAAAATTTTTATCCTGCATGGAATTTATAGTCCTATTCAATGTAAAGAAATAACAATTTTAATTCTGAGAATTTTTTTGTCCCTCTCCTGATGCTTTTTCTGCATAGTTTTCCTCTATTTCTCTCATCTCCTTCTAGAACTTCTGTTATCAGATATTGTACCTACTGGTTTGGATTTTTTTTCTTAGTTATTTAAAAAATATTTTCCCAGCTCACTCACTCTTTGCTTTTTTTTTTGTTTGTGTAAGTTGTTTTATCAACTTTGAACTTCTTTTGAAAAATGTTTTTGATGATCATATTATTCATTTCCTAAAGCTCTTTTTTTGGTCTTTGTTCTTTTTTCAGAATATTCCATTCTTGTTTTTATATTTTAAAAGAAAATTTACTTGAATCCTTAGAGAAATTTTTAAATTTCTCTTATTTAATCTTCAATAACTCAAATAAGCTTTCCTTTAAAAAGTTATCTTCTATTCTGTCTCTCTTTTTTCTTCACTTTAGAGTCACTCGCTCTGTGTGCTTTCTTTGTTTTTAAATTTTAATTTTTCCCATTTGTAATTCTCATTTTCAAGTGCATGTGTGAATGAGTAAATGAATGAATGAAGTAGTTGATTATTCTGACTAGCTAGTATGGGAATCCCTGGCAGCTATTTATGTAAGTCTGAATCAATTCAACAGCAACAGGGGGTTTCTCTTAACCACTATTCCGCCTTGAATGAGAAGTTTAACTGGAGCTCTTTCCTTGTGATAGAGTTTGTAGATGACTTTGCTTGGGGAAATGCTACTCAAAGTGTGATTAGTGGTGTTCTGCAAACTGTTTCTGGTCCACAGTGAGATAAGTACAGAAATTTAGATTTTTTTTTTTTATCTAGATGCTTTTGTAACAACATGACATATTGCTGTGAAATTCAAGTTGACATGATTAATGTCGGCAAATGTGGTTTTACATTTAAGTTTTGTGTAGGAGTATGTTTTGATGACTCAGTTGCAACGACAGGAAAACATTTTACCCACATGAAGGAGATTGTGCCAGAATGTAAATTGATGCACTGTTTATTCATGGAGAAAGACTTTCTTTTTCCCCACTTTGTGAGTGGTGGGAAAAGTTTAGTGTGTGACTACTAGCTGAAAGGTTGGCTGCTCAAACCTACTGCGAGGTGCCTTGGAAGATAGGCCTGGTGATCTGCTTCTGAAAGGTCACTGCCTTGAAAACCCTGTGGAACTGTTCTACTCTGCATATGTGGGGTCACCATGAGTCAGAACTAACTCAATGACAACTAACAACAAGACAATTGAAATCTTGCAAAAATCAAAGTCCAACTAAACTACGCTTGTTGATGCAGTAAAAACTATGAAGGCTAACGTAGTAAAGGCTAATGTATTAAATTTGACATTATTATTCTTATATGCAAACTGCTTATATACAACTGTTAATACCTGCTGAGGTGCTATAGTTATAAAAAAAAATTTTTTTATAACTATATAAATTTTTTTTTTTTTATAACTATGGGGGAATATTCTGTTAAAATGTTTGCACTGCAAAATGAACTCTTAGTGTTTCTGCAAGATAAAAGCCATTAGGCCCTAGCTTTTTAGATATAATTGGCAGTCTTGTTTTTTCCATTATGTTTGCTAATTTAAAAATGATTGCCGTTCTTTCCATGCAAGGGAGGAAAGTCACATGTTTTTCAATGCCACATAAAACCAAAGGACAAAAATGAAAGTTAAAGCTTGGAAGAAGAGAGTTTCTATACCTTGTTGTGACACATTTCATAATCTATTAACAATTGAATTAGTCATGATCTTGATATGGTACATTCATTGAAATTTATCACCATTTTAAAATTTGATAAAAGATTGTCAATTTAGGTTTTAACAATAACAAAAAAAGAACACATAAGGGAAATTCATCAGTCCAAAATCAATTTCTTTCATAAAAGATAATTTAAATTTAACTAAAACATAAGAATAAATGATTGGAACTCGCTACTAATAAATGGTTGAATATGAATTTTGAAAATACAGCATTTGATTGAAAATTAAAAATGAATATTCTGTGTTTGCCGAAATTTCTTTAAAGTCTCTTTTCCATATTTCTACTAGACTAGTTTTGTGCTATGTTTTTTTTTTTTTTTTAGTTTTGTGCTATGGAGGTTAATAAAACAAAGCATAGAAACAGATGATGTGAGTGAAAATGCCAGAGAAAAAACCTCCCAAAATTTGTCCCTTCATAAAACAATGAAAAGAAAAGTGACAAAAATCATGAGAATCAACTTTCTTGGAACTCTGGGAATTAACTAAAAACTTACAGTAACCCATCGTGTTAGTCATCCAGTGCTACTATAACAGAAATACCACAAGTGGGTGGCTTTAACAAAAGAAATTTATTCTCTCACAGTCTAGTAGGTTACAAGTCCAAATTTAGGGAAAGGCTTTCTCTCTTTCTTTCTTTGTCAGGTCTGGAGGAAGGTTCTTCTCCTTAATCTTCCCCGAATTGTGGGGCTTCTCAGGCACTGGGACCCTGGGTCCAAAGGTTGCGCTTTGCTCCTGGTGCTGCTTTCTAGGTGGTATGAGGTCCCCAACTCTCTGCTTGCTTCTCTTTTCTTTTTATCTCTTGAGAGATAAAAAGTGGTACAGCCACACCCCAGGGAAATTTTCTTTACATCCAGATCAGGGATGTGGTCTGGGTAAGGATGGTGTTAAAATCCCACCCTAAACCTTTTTAACATGAAATTACAATCACAAAATGGAGGGCAATCACAGAATACTGGGAATCATGGCTTAACCAAGTTGATACTAAAATTTTGGGGGACATAATTCAGTCCATGACACCCATGGAGAATTTATTCAAGAAAAATGGCTGAATATTGGTAAGGATAGTAATTTTGCAGCATTTTGACTTACACTAGTCCCATCTTCCACTCCCCACCTCAGTGGTAGCCTTGGAAAATTACAACACATATTACAGGCACCGGAGAGAGCAGACCAGAGTTGGAACTCTTTCAAAGCCTCATTCCCAAAGAATCAACATTATTTGACCTTTCTGGTATTTCCCTGGAAGATCCTACTGAAAAGGCTTATCTTTACTTGACCTGAATCAGAGGTCTCCCGTGCTAAACTCCTCCCCCTATGACTGCGAGTTCTTTTTTGAAAATGCAATTACAGGTAAGTCTTTTAATGATGTGGCTGCCTGGGGTGATGGATAATAATTAAGGCAAACAATACATAACCATAAAGCATAAATGGAAAAGCTGAGGAATAATAAATCCATAGAGGCTTTAGAAGAGCTGACATATTCCTAGAAATCAAGTAAGCCATGACCATATGTAGAGTAGTAGGCATATTCAGGAAAGACCCGAGAAGGTCTTAACTTTCATCTCAGCCTGACCTTGAAGCTCTGTGAAAGCAGAAAGTCATTTTTAAGGCAGAGTTGTAAATTGTCTGTCTCAATGTTAAAGGCATGACAAAACATGCACACAGAGTCCCATGACAAGACTGAGAAGTTTATTTTTCCAGGAGACCTCTGTTAACCACATAGAGACTTTTGTGATCAAACCACTAAGTTAACCACATAGAGACTTTTGTGATCAAACATGACAAAAATACATACTTTATGGGATTAGTTCAGAAAAGTACTATACAAATAATAAACAACAATCACTATAAGCAGAAACAACAAAAGGCCCTTAGGAGGAGGGAGAATATTATTTCCGGAGTTGTCGAATTGCAGTATTTCCAATGTTATGTTTTAACAAAAGATAAGAATGTGTTTCTTACACAGAAAAAAAAAAAAAAAATCAACAGAAACTATCCCCAAGGAAGCTCCCAAGTTGGATTACTACACAAAGACTTAATTCAGATATTTTAAATATGTACATAGAACTAAGGGAAACCATGTCTAAAGAACTAAAGGAAAGAATGAGAATAGTGCTTCACCAAATAGAGAATATCAACAGAGATAAAAATTGTAAAAAAGGAACCAAATAGAAATTCTGCTTGAAATTTTATTTCAGAATAACTGAAGTAAAAAATGCACTAGAGGTACTCAACAGCACATTTGAGCAAGCAGAATAAGGAAACAGTGATCTTGAAGACAGGTCAACTAAGATTATCTAGTCTGAGAACAGAATGAAAAAAAGGAATAGAGTCTTAGAAATACGTGAGATACAATTAAGCACACTAAAATACACATTAACAGAGGTGCCAGAAGGAAAGGAAAGAGAGAAAGAGCAGGAAAAATACTTGAAGAAATAATGAACAAAGCTTCCAAAATACTCCATGTAAGATAAACTCATAGAGATTCATGCCTGGGCATATCACAATCAAACTTCAAGTGGCAAACAAAAAGAGAACCTTGAAAGCAGCAAGAGAAGTGATTCATCATGTACAAAAGATCTTCAATAAAATTAACAACTTATTTCTCACCAGAAACCATGAAATACAGAAAGCAATTGGATAATCAAAATGCTGAAAGAAAAAAAAAAACAACAAAAAAAACTGCCAACCAAGAATTCTATATCCAGCAAAACTATTCTTCAAAAAATGAAGGTGAAATTAAGATATTCCCAGAAAAAAAAATGAGAAAAAAATTTTTTAGCTGACCTTTCCTATGAAATATACTAAAGGGAGTCCTTCAGACTAAAACTGAGATACTAGGTAGGAACCAGGGCCAAGACAGCAGAATAGTCAGACACTTCCTGTGGTCCCTCTTACAACAAAGACCTGAAAAAAACAAGTGAATCAATTATATACAACAGTCTAAGAGCCCCGAACATCAATGGCAAAGTTGAGGAATAGGACTGAGCAACAGGGGGAGGGAGAGGCAGTTCAGAAGCAGTGAGGGGTTACCAGATCTGACCTGGTGGGAACTGGCATTCTGCAGGCCAAATTGGGTGTGCACAGTGAGGCAAGCAGTGGTTCTCGGGATGCATTTTCCACATCAGGAGAGACTAAGCAGCAGAGAGTCTACTCAAGCCTCCAGAACCAGTGAAGAGTGGCGCTCAACTGGCGAAATATAAATCCCCGAATCTAACCTACAGCACAGATCAAAAAATACCCCTCTGTGAAAAACCTCTCTCCTATTTACCTGACAACTCCCAGCTCTGCACCGGGTCCTGAGTCAGTTTCAGAGTTTGCTGCATCCCCTGGGCCAGAAGTAGGACCTGTCATACCTGTCATACCCCTCAAGCCATTCTCCTGGCCTTGGAGAGGGCACAAATTAATGAACAGGAAAAATTAATCTGCCAGCTCCCCTAAGCTGGGAACTCAGGGCAGGCACATCTCCATTGCCTAGGCACAGGCATAAGGGATCCATGGACTTTGAATGCCTTTTACCCCTGCATAGACCTATGTGGGCCAATTTCAAAAGCATAGGTCCGCCTATTTCAAAAGCACAGTACAACAGGGTATGTACCTAAAGCCTAAGTTCGACTGTATCAGCTATATGGTGGAGAGGCAGGTTCATGACATTTGACACTGCTCCGCCTATGAAGCAGGGTCCTCACCTACCCACGTCAGGGGTCTGAGGATTGGTGGCTTCGCCCATGCCACCTAGCCACCCATGACAGGGGTCCAAGAATAAGTGGTGCCTTCCAGTCCTTACAGCCAATAGCACTGGGTACCCATAGTCCAGCTGCAAAACCCACCCACCTATGCACCTCTAGGGAACAGGGACATGCTTTCCTCCCAGACACTCAGGGGCTGCTGTCAGCCCCCTGCCTTGTTCACTGTGTGACTGCAGCCAGATACTTGTGCCTACTCCAATCACCCCTGCCTGTTTAGGACTGTAGGTGAGAGCCTGCACCACACACTTGGTGACCGACAACCTGGACACGTGAGCTTCACCCATACAAGAAAAGTAAATGGACTCCTGGGTTCACACACCTAGTAACAGATCTAACTGCCTGGTGACAGGATGTTAGCACGTCAAAGGTACCAGTAATCAAACTAGTCCACAAGAGCAGCCTACTTGGGCATATCAAAACAAAACAAGAAGCTAGAACACGGTAAAAAAAAAAAAAAATCCAGTGCTGTCGAGTCGATTCCAACTCATAGCGACCCTATAGGACAGAGTAGAATTGCCCCATAGAGTTTCCAGGGAACACTTGGCAGATTCGAACTGCTGACCCTTTGGTTAGCAGCTGTAGCACTTAACCACTACGCCACCAGGGTTTCCAGAACACGGTAACCAAACATAAAATAAATAAATATAATATCTTATTGATGGCTCAGAGACAACAGTAAATATCAAATCATAAACAGGCAGACCATGATGGCTTCCACAAGCTCCCAAAACAAAGAATCAAGAAATCTTCCAGATGAAGATAACTTCCTGGAATTACCGGAGGTAGAATACAAAAGATTAATATACAGAACTCTTCAAGTGATCAGGAAGGAGATCAAGCAAAATGTAGAACAAGCCGAGGAACACACAGAAAAAGCAACAGAAGAACTTAAGAAGATTATAGAAGATCATAATGACAAATTCAATAGGCTGCAAGAATCCATAGAGAGACTGCAAATAGAAATCCAAAAGATTAACAATAAGATCTCAGAATTAGACAACTCAGTAGAAAGTCATAGCAGCAGAATTGAAATGGAAGTCAGAATTAGTGAGGTTGAATATAAAGCACGTGACACCAACTTATTTGAGGAAAAATAAGATAAAAGAATAAAAAAAGTGAAGAAACCTTGAGAATTATTTGGGACCCTATCAAGAGGAATAACCTATGAGTGACTGGAGTACCAGAATGCAGGGGGGAGGGGGGAGGGAAGGAATAACAGAAAATACAGAGAGAACTGTTGAAGAGAATTGTTTTTGGCAGAAAATTTCCCTGATATCATGGAAGAAGAGAAGATATCTACCCAAGATACTCATCAAACCCCACACAAAGTCGACCCCAAAAGAAAATCACCAAGACATATTATAATCAAAATTGCCAAAACCAAAGATAAAGGAAGAATTTTAAGAGCTGCTAAGGATAAATGATACTTCTTTGTTTCCAACTTTTGCATTACAATCACCAGTAATTATCAATGCATCGTAATTGCATGTTCAATCAATTACAGACTGCAGAAGCTAAAAAAAACTTCAATTTCTTCTTCTTTATGTTGATGTCTCCTACTATTATTGTGGAACTGTCAATTTCTGTTTTCAGTGCTGTTAGAGTTTGTTTTATGTATTTTGGAGCCCTGTCATTTGTCATTGGGTGTGTAGATGTTTATTATAGTTGTTTTCATGATGGATTGTACCTTTAATCGTTATATAGTGCCCTTCTTTGTCTTTTATGGTGGATTTTGTTTTAAAACCTGTCTTATCTGAGATTAGTATTGCTACTCCTGCTCTTTTTTTGGTAGTTATTTGCTTGATGTATTTTTTTTCCATCCTTTGATTTTTAACAAATATACATCTTTGTTTCTAACGTATGTCTCCTGTAGACAGCATATTGATGGACCCTGCTTTTTTATCCATTTCGTCACTCTGTGTCTCTTTATGGGTGCATTTAGGCCATTTACAGCCAGTGTAATTATTGACAGGCATGAGTTTATTGCTGTCATTTTGCAGTGCTTTTTTTTTTTTTTTAATGGTGCTAACATTTTCTTTGTTCCTCTTACTCTCCTGTGCTGAGTTACTTTTGTCTGTGGATTTCTTTTGTTTTTGTAGATTTTATTTTTATTGAGACTTTATATTTTTCTTCTTTATTTTGATGAGCAGGTTTGTTAACTTTCTTTGTGGTTACCTTGAAATTTACCCTTATCTTCCTAGGTTTGAACCAGTCTATTATTACTTAAAAAAAATTTCAGGCTGGTTTCAGAAGAGGAGGTGGAACCAGGATATCATTGCTGATGTCAGATGGATCCTGGCTGAAAGCAGAGAATACCAGAAGGATGTTTACCTGTGTTTTATTGACTATGCAAAAGCATTCGACTGTGTGGATCATAACAAATTATGGATAACATTGTGAAGAACGGGAATTCCAGAACACTTAACTGTGCTCATGAGGAACCTGTACATAGATCAAGAGCCAGTTGTTTGCACAGAACAAGGGGATACTGATTGGTTTAAAGTCAGGAAAGGTGTGCATCAGGGTTATATCCTTTCACCATATCTATTCAATCTGTATGCTGAGCAAGTCATCTGAGAAGCTGGACTATATGAAGAAGAACAGGGCATTAGGATTGGAAGAAGACTCATTAACAACCTGTATTATGCAGATGGCACAATCTTTTTTGCTGAAAGTGAAAAGAACTTGAAACACTTACTAATGAAGACCAAAGACGACAGCCTTCGGTATGGATTGCACCTCAACATAAAGAAAACAAAAATCCTCACAACTGGACCAATGAGCAACATCATGATAAACAGAGAAAAGATTGAAGTTGACAAGGATTTCATTTTACTTGGATCCACCATCAACAGCCATGGAAGCAGCAGTCAAGAAACCAAAAGATGCATTGCATTGGGTAAATCTGCTGCAAATGACCTCTTTAAAGTGTTGAAAAGCAAAGATGTCACCTTGAAGACTAAGGTGCACCTGACTCAAGCCATGGTATTTTCAATCACATCATATGCATGTGAAAGCTGGACAATGGATAAGGAAGACTGAAGAAGAATTGATGCCTTTTAATTGTGTTGGTGAAGAATATTGAATATACCATGAACTGCCAAAAGAACCAACAAATCTGTCTTGAAAGAAGCACAACCAGGATGCTCCTTAGAAGCAAGGATGGTGAGAATGTGTCTTACACACTTTGGACATGTTGTCAGGAGGGATAAGTCCCTGGAGAAGGACATTACGCTTGGCAAAGTACAGGGTCAGCAGAAAAGAGGAAAACCCTCAATGAGGTGGTTTGACACGATGGCTGCAACAATGAGCTCAAGCATAACAACCATTGTAAGGATGTCTCAGGACCGGGCAGTGTTTCGTTCTGTTGTGCATAGGGTTGCTATGAGTTGGAACCGACTCAATGGCACCTAACAACAACAACAACATTATTAGTTGGTATCACCTTGCCTTCCTCTCCATTAGAAAATTCTATACCTATACCCTTTATTCCCTCTTTTATTGTTCTGACGTTGGTGTCATTTACAGATTAACCTCTCTGGTTCCCTGTTGCAATTCTTTTGGTTTTGGATAGTCCTTAAGGGTTCATTTCATAGGTTGGTATCTGGCTGGTACAATCTTGCATCCTAGATTCAGGCTGTGGTCTGATGTTGTTTCTTCTTAGACTGAGGGACTCCCTTTAATAACTCTTGTAAGTTTGGTTTGGTTTTTACATATTCCCTTAATTTTTGTTTATCTGGAAATGTCCTAAGTTCACCATCATGTTTGAATGAAAGTTTTGCAGGATATATAATTCTTGGTTGGCAATTTTTTTCTTCCAAGATTTTATATATGTCATCTCATTGCCTTCTTGGCTGCATGGTTTCTGCCAAATAATCAGAGTTTAGTCTAATTGTTTCTCCTCTGTATGTGACTTGTTGTTTTTCTCAAGCTGCTTGCAGGATTTTTTGTCTTTGGTTTTAGGGAGTGTGATTATGATATGCCTTGGTGTTTTTTGGGGGTGTCTATCCTATATGGAGTTCGTTGAGCTTATTGAATGATCAGCTTTTCATCATTCCTGATACTAGGGAAGTTTTCTGTCAGCAATTCTTCAATGATCCTCCCTGTGTTTTCCATTTTCTCTCCCTGTTCTGGAATTCCAATCACTCGTAAATTTCTGCTTTTGATTGTATCCCACATAATTCTCAGGGTTTTTTCATTTTTCTTCATTCTTTTTTTCGATTTTTCCTCAGAGTTGTATCCAATTGTTTGTCTTCTATTTGACAGATCCTGTCTTCTATCATTTCAAACCTGCTCCTCAGTCCTTCTATAACACTGTCCATTTCTAAAAATCTTGCTGTTTATCTTTTTGATTTTTAATTGTTGTTTTTGAATGATTTCTAGTTGCGAGTTTATTTTGGCATTTTGTTCCTGTATTATTTCCCTGAATTGTTCCATTTTTTGGTCTGTCTTTTCCATGAATTTGTCTGTCTTTTCCATGAATTTGTCTGTCTTTTCCATAAATTTGTCTATTGTTTTCCTTATTTTTGTCTGCTTTTTGCTTCAGCTCTTGGATTACTCTGAATATTAGAGACTTGAATTCCCCATCAGGTAGTTCTAGTGCCTTTCCTTCAACTGGAAAGTCATCTGGTGTTTTATTTTGGACACCTACTGGAACCATCCTGTCCTGTTTTTTTTATATGTTTTGATATTGTCTGTTGTCTTCATTCAGTAGTTATTTTCATTTCTTGATTGTAGATTTGTTTGTTTCGTCCTGCTTTTTTGTCTGATTTGGTTATGTCTGAGCAGGCAGGCTGTGTGTTCTTGGTTGTTTGCTCATCTGTAGTCATGGCACTTTTCACCTCCTTGTCCAATGGGCAGGGCCAGTCATTTAGCTATGGTGGAGCAGGGCAGATCCAGCTGAAGGGGAGGGGCTGGGACAGGTTATTAGTGGCAAGTACTAGGGCTAACAGGGTGGACCAGGAATCAGTGCTCAGCAGGTTCCAATAGGTTTTGCCTGTGCTGCTGAGGGGTGTTATGCTTACCACACAGTGCAGGTAGGCAAGAAGGAGAGGTGAAGTTGTGATGTGTGGAGCTAATATGGGAATGGGAAAGAGGAGAGAGAGGAGAGAGAAACAGGAGCCAAAAGCAAACAAGCAAACAAATAATGAAAAAAAAAAAAGAGTGCTAAGAGAGTTTGCCATTGGAGTGGATAGATAAGAAACTGAGAAATGGAGAAAAGCAAAAAGAGAGAAAAAGGGAAAAAGAAAAAATAACTAGATAAAAATTGGAAAAGAAAATCCCCCAGGAGTCCCAGAGTCCAAACAGTGGGGCTGCTAAGACTGGGAAATGGCTCCCAGGCTGCACAGTATAGGCTGGCTAGAGGGGATATAGATGTTACACAGCACCAAGTATTCAGGAGACAGGAAAAGAAGATAAGTGTAAAGAGAAAAGAGCTGAGAAATGGAGAAAGACAGAAAGGGAAAAAGAGAGGGAAAAAGAGAAAAAACAAAAAAGAAAGAAGGGGGGAAAAAGAAAGAAATGCCCCCTGGGATCCCACCTATGCATCTTTGCAGATTGGGGTATAGTTCCTAAGCCATGCAGTGTAGTCTGGGTAGAAAGGTCTCCCAAGCTGCAAAAAGAAAAACAAACAAAGCAAAACAAAACAAAATAAAGCAAAACAAGGGGGAAAAAAGCCCCAGCCTCCCACCAGTGTGGTGTAGCAAGCTGGGGGAGTGGTTTCCCAGTTGAGCATGGCTTCACAGACTTTCAAGAAGAATCAAAGATGGCACACAGAGCCACGTGTTCCAGAGAAGAGAGGGGTAGGTGGTAGGAGGCATAGAAGAAACCAAAAGAAACAGAAAGAACCAACACCAGCTCAGGGGTCCAGCTGGTGTGGGCAGGGCAAATCCAAGCAGCCTGAGGTCAAAGCAGTTGCCTCCTGGCCAAGAAACTGTAGCTGGTGGGAAGCAGAGGAGGCCAGGAAAGGGGAGAAGGAAGGGAGGATTAGGAAAGCGTATATCACTCCCTACTGGGTACCCTGTCTCCTGCTGGGAACTTCCTGAAACTGCTTTCTCATACTCCCTGTCCCCAGTCTCTGATGTAGGATGAATCCAAGAGGCAGCGCAGATGCTTCGCTTTCTGGCCAGCAGAGCCGCAGCCAGCCAGGAAGCTTGGAGGTAGAGCAGGGGGGAGAGAATGGAGGGGGGGTGGGAAAGCGTGGATCACTGGTTACTGGGTGCTCTGTCTCCTGCTGGGAGTTCTGCCAAAGCTGCTTTCCCATGCTCCCTGTCTGCTGATCCTTGACAAGAGTCCAATATGGCAGATCTGATGCGACCTTCAGCACGTATCTCTCCTCGCTCTCCGTCCTCTGTCAGTTTCTTATTCCATTCAGTACTTGTCTGAGTTCTTTATCTCTTCATTTGATACTTCAGGTTCCAGGAATGATATTTGTCTCTGTTTTACTTAGTTTTTTGAATCTTTGCTGTGGAGGGATGGCGTGGTGCTTCTATCTATGGTGCCATGTTGGTCAGAAGTCCAAGTAATACATTATTGAAGAAGAAGAACAAAGGGGTCCGTTTCACACTACCTAATTTTGGAGTCTATTATACCACCACAGTAGTCAAAACAGCTTGGTATGTACAACAACAGATACATAGACCAATGGAACAGAATTGAGAATTCAGATAAATTCATCCACCAATGAGCAGCTAATATTTGGCAAAGGCCCAAAATCTGTTAGTTGTGGGGAAAAACAGTTTCTTTAACAAATGATGCTGGCATAACTGAATATCCATCTGCAAAAAAATGAAACAAGACCTATCCCTCACACCATGCACAAAAACTTATTCAAAATGGATCAAAGACCTAAGTATACAATCTAAAATGATAAAAATCATGGAAGAAAAAATAGGGACAATGCTAGCAGCCCTAATACATGGCATAAACAGAATACAAAACATTACTAACAATGGACAAACACCAGAAGAGAAACTAGATAACGGGGAGCTCCTAAAAATCAAACACTTATGCTCATCAAAAGACTTCACCATAAGAGTAAAAAGAGAACCTACAGACCTGGAAAAAAATTTTCGCTGTAACAAATCCGATCAGTGTCTAATTTCTAAAATCTACAAGATACTGCAAAATCTCAACAACAAAAAGACAAATAACCCAATTAAAAATTGGCAAAGGATATGAACAGGCACTTCACCAGAGAAGACATTCAGGAGGATAACAGAGACATGAGGAAATTGTCACAATCATTAGCCATTAGAGAAATGCAAATCAAAACTACAGTGAGATATCATCTCACCCCAAGCATTAATACAAAAAGCACAAAATAATAAATGTTGGAGAGGTCGTAGGGGGACTGGAACACTTATAGACTGCTGGTGGGAATGTAAAATGATATAACCATTTTGGAAACTGATTTGGCACTTCCTTAAAAAGCTAGAAATAGAAGTACCATATGATCCAGCAATCCTACTCCTTGGCTACATCCTAGAGAAATAAAAACACTCACACAAATAGATATATGCACATCCATGTTCATTACAGCACTGTTCACAATAACAAAAAGATGGAAACAACCTACATGCCCATCAGGGGATGAATGGATAAACAAATCATGGTATATTCACACAATGGAATACTATGCAATTATAAAAAACAATGATGAATCCATGACATATCTCATAACATGGATGAATCTGGAAGGCATTATGCTGAGTGAAATTAGTCACAAAAGGACAAATATTGTGTGAGACCACTATTATGAGAACTCAAGAAAAGATTTAGTCACAGAAGAAAACATTTTTTGATGGTTACGAGAGTCAGGAGAGAGGGAGAGGGGTATTTACTGACTAGAGAGTAGACAAGAATTAATTATCTTAGATGGAGGGAAGGACAACACATAATACAGGGGAAGTCAGCACAACTGTCCTGAATACAACCAAACACTTTGAGGGACAGAGTAGCAGGGGCAGGGCCTGGAGACCATGGTTTCAGTGGACGTCTAGGTCAATTGGCATAACAGTTTATTAAGAAAATGTTCTGCATCCCACTTTGGTGAGTGGTACCTGGGGTCTTAAAATCTAAAAAGCGGCCATCTAAGATGCATCAATTGGCTCCACCCCACCTGGAGTAAAGGAGAATAAAGAACACCAAAGACACAAGGAAAATATGAGTCCAAGAGACAGAAAGGGCCACATAAACCAGAGACTCCATCATCCTGAGATCAGAAGAACTAGATGGTGCCCAGCTACCACCAGTGACCACCCTGACACCGAATGCAACAGAAAGTCCCTGACAGAGCAGGAGAAAAGTGGGATGCAGAACTCAAATTCTAGTAAAAAGACTGGACTTACTGGTCTGATTGAGACTGGAGGGACCCCAGAAGACATGGCCCCCCTTGCTCTCTGTTAGCCCAAAACTAAAACCATTCCCAAAGCCAACTCTTCAGACAAAGATTAGATTGGACTATAAGACTTTAAATATTGGCGAAGAGTGTGCTTCTTAGTTCAAGTAGATACATGAGACTAAATGGGCAGCTTATCTCTGGAGGTCAGATAAGAAGGCAGAAAGGGACTGGAGCTGGCTGGTTGAATGGACATGGGAAGTACAAGGTGGAAAGAATGAATGTGCTGTCACATTATACGGAGATTAACTAGGGTCACATAACAATGTGTATATAAATTTTTGTATGAGAAACTAACTTCAAGTGTAAATTTTCACTTTAAAACTCAATTAAAAAAAAGGTACTAGGTGACAATTTACCCTAACATAAAGAAAACAAAAATTCTCACAACTGAACAAATAAGCAACATCATGAGAAAAGGAGAAAAGATCGAAGTTGTCAAGATTTCATTTTACTTGGATCCTTAATCAATGCCCAGGGAAGCAGTAATCTAGAAATCAAAGGACTTATTGCATTGGGCAAATCTACTGCAAAAGACCTCTTTAAAGTGTTAAGAAGCAAAGATGACACTTTGAGGACTAAGCTGTGCCTGACCCAAGCAATGGTGTTTACAATCACCTCATAGGCATGCAAAAGCTGCACGATGAATAAAGAAGACCGAAGAAGAATTGATGCCTTTGAATTATGGTGCTGGTGAATAAAATTAAATATGCTATGGCCTGCCAAAAGAGCGAACAAATTTGTCTTAGAAGAAGTACAGCTGAATGCTCCTTACAAGCAAGGATGGCAAGACTTCGTCTCACATGCTTTGGACAAGTTATCAGTAGGAGCCAGTTCATAGAGAAGGACATCATGCTGGGTAAAGTGGAGGGTCAGTGATAAAGAGGAAGACCTTCAACAAGATGGATTGACACAGCGGCTGCAACAACGGGCTCAAGCATAGCAATCGTGAGGATGGCGCAGGACTGGGCTGTTTCGTTCTGCTGTACGTGGGGTCACTATGAGTCAGAACCAAATGGGTGGCACTTAACAACAACAGATGACAATTAACAACAAGGGACAATTACTTGGGTCTACGTGAGAAACAGAGTGAACCAGTGTCATGGATTGAATTATGTCTCCCCCAAAATATGAGTATTAACTTGGTTAGGCCATGATTCCCAGTATTCTGTGGTTGTCCTCCATTTTGTGATTGTAATTTCATATTGAAGAGGATCAGGGTGGGATTGTAACACCCCTACCAGGTCACATCCCTGATCCAATATAAAGGGAGTTTCTCTGGGGTGTGGCCTGTACCACCTTTTATCTCTCAAGAGATAAAAGGAAAGGGAAGTAAGCAGAGAGTGGGGGATTTCATACCACCAAGAAAGCAGTGCCAGGTGCAGAGCATATCCTTTGGACCTGAGGTTCCTGCACCGAGATGCCCCCAGACCAAAGGAAGACTGATGACAAGGACCTTGCTCCAGAGCCAACAAAGAGAGGAACCCTTCCCCTGGAGGTGATGCCCTGAATTTGCACTTGTAGCCTACTAGACAGTGAAAGAATAAATTTCTCTTTTGTTAAAGCCACCCACTTGTGGTATTGGTTATAGCAGCACTAGATGACTAAGACAACTAGTAAAGATAACTACATGTTGTTGTTACATGTAATAGAACAGTTTAGATATACATTATCCACTGTGAATACCATTGTTTACAATCCAACATTGATTAAATATGTTAACAAGCAAGAATCAGGCACATTTTTCACAATAAAATCTTTCAATATTTTTAAACATAGTTTTCATCCAAAGCTTATAGGTTTATTGTATGAGAAAATTGCTGCTTCCTTCATAAACTTTTGTTTAGTTACAATCTCAGAATGACAAACATTTGTTAATGTAATAGTGATTCTCTGTTCTAATTGCTTATATGTACACTTCCAATGAATGTGTACCATTTTTTAATTCTTTTCTCCTATTTTAAGTGTTTCGATTGCATTGATTGAAAAACCTTATGTCATATTTTGAATGTATTTGCTTTTTTAATTTTATTTTCCTGGTAACTCAATTTTATTGTATTTTGAAAAGTAACAATCTGCAATGGATTAGAAACTGAAAAATAAAACTGGCTCTTCACCCCACAGACGGCTTGAGGTACTGGTGTTGGGTACTTGGGTGTGGAGTAAATCATGAGTGTGATGGTGAGGGTTGCCCCAATGCCTGAAGGAGCACAGTGTAATAACAGCATCCTTAACAGAAGATTTAGATCTTTTGAGGTAAATTTGTACAATTCCTTTTGAGAAAATCACATGTATTTATTTACTTACTTTTTATCTCTCTTTTTCTTATTGTGGTGAACACAAGCACACCAAAACACCTGCCAACACAGCTTCCACATTTACAACTAAAAGTATAAAAAATAAGTGACATTTATTACCCTTTTCATGTTGTGCCACCATTATGGGGATCCTCATCCAAAACATTCTACTACCGTTAAAGTAAACTCAATGCCCCCTAAACAAAAACATCCCTTTTCCTCCTTCCTCGCACCCCGGTAAACATTAGTTATCTTTGATTTCTATACATTTGCTTATTTCGTGTAAGTGTGATCATACCATATTTGTCCTTTTGCATCTGACTTATTTCACTCAACATAATGTTTTCGAGGGTCATCTTTGTTGTGGCATGCAACAGAACTTCGTTTCTCCTTACGACTTCATAATATTCCATTGTGTTTTACTTGGAGCTACAACCAACACCCATGCAAGCAGCAGTCAAGAAATCAAACAGAGTATTGCACTGGACAAATCTACTGCAAAAGCCCTCTTTAAAATGTTGAAAAGCAAAGATGTTACTTTGAGGACTAAGGTGTGCTTGACCCAAGCCATGGTATTTTCAATCGCCTCAATAGGCATGTGAAAGATGGAAAATGAATAAGGAAGACCTAAGAAGAATTGATGCCTTTGAATTACAGTATTGGTGAAGAATGTTGAATATATCATGGACTGCTGGAATAACGAACAAGTCTGCCGTGGAAGAAGCACAGCAAGAATGCTCCTTTGAAGTGAGAATGGTGAGACTTCATCGCATATACTTTGGACGTGCTTTTAGGAGGGACCCGTCCCTGGAGAAGGGCATCATTCTTGGTCAGCAAATAAGATGAAGACTGTCAATGAGATGGGTCGACAACGTGGCTACAACAATGGGCTTGAACATAGCAATGATTGTGAGGATGGCACAGGACTGGGCATTGTTGCATTCTGTTGCACATAGGGTCACTATGAGTCAGAACCAACTTGATAGCACCTAACGACAACAACAATAGCTACTGAAGGGAACCCTGGTGGTACAGCAGTTAAAGTACTCGGCTGCTAACTGAAAGGTCAATGGTTCGAACCCACCAACCACTCCATGGGAGAAAGCTGTGGCAGTCTGCTTCCATAAAGATTTATACCCTTGAAAACCTTATGGGGCAGTTCTGCTCTGTCCTGTAGGGTTGCTATGAGTTGTAATCCATTCCATGGCAGGGGTTTGGTTTGGGGTTTTAATGCCTAATGATGTTTAGCATCTTTCGTGTGCTTGTTGGCCACTTGAATATCCTCTTTGGCAAGTGCTGTCTGTTCAAGTAGTTTGCCCATTTTTTCGATTGGGTTGTTTGCCTTTTTATTAAGTTCTAGAAATTTTATATATATTTTGGGTACCAGGCTCTTGTCTGATAAATTGTTTCCAAAAATCTTTTCCCAGCCTATATGTTGTCTTTTTACTTTGTTGATAAAGTCCATTGATGTACACATGTATTTAATTTTTATAAGGTTCCATCTATTTTGTCTTTTGCTGGTTTTTTTTTTTTTTTTACCATATCTGATAATCTATCACTAAACACTAGGTCCCACAATCTTGCCCCTACTTTTTCTTCTAAGAATTGTATGGTTTTTGTTTTCACATCTAGATCCTTGATCCGTTTTGCATTGGTTTTTGTGTATAGGGTGAGTCATGGATCCTGACTCATTCTTCTGTATGTGGAAATCAAATTTTCCCAGCATAATTTGTTGAAGAAATTCTTCTTTCCCCATTGAATGGACTTAGCACCCTTGTAAAAAGTCACCTGACCATAAATGTATGGATTTATTTTTGGACTTTCAATTCTATTCCATTTGTCTATTATGATACCAGTACCAGACTGTTTTAATTACTGTAGCTTTGTAGTACGTTTTGAAATCTGGAAGTGTGAGTTCTCCTACTTTATTCTTCTTCAAGATAGCTGTAGCTATTCAGGGTCCCTTGCCATTCTATCAGCAGAAAGATGTGGCAGTCAGCTTCTGTAAAGATTGAGCCATGGAAACTCTCTGGAGCAGTTCTACTCTGTCCTATAGGGTCACTATGAGTTGGAATTGACTCGATGGCAAGGGGTTTGGTATTTGGTTTACCGTTCTATATATATTTCAGGATTGGCTTTTCCATTTCCGTAAACCTCTGGGAGCTTTAATTAACTTTTATTAAGCTTCAAGTGAACATTTACCAATCCAATCAGTCTGTCACATGTAAGTTTACATACATCTTACTCCCTTCTCCCACTTGCTCTCCCCCTACTGAGTCAGCCCTTTCAGTCTCTCGTTTCATGCCAATTTTGCCGTCTTCCCTCTCTCTCTATCTTCCCATCCCCCCTCCAGTCAAGAGTTGCCAACACACTCTCCAGTGTCCACCTGATTTGATTAGCTCACTCTTCATCAGCATCTCTCTCCACCCCGCTGACCAGTCCCTTTCATGTCCGATGAGTTGTCTTTGGGGATGGTTCCTGTCCTGTGCCATCAGAAGGTCTGGGGAACATTGCCTCCGGGATTCCTCTAGTCGCAGTCATACCATTAAGTATGGTCTTTTTATGAGAATTTGGGGTCTGTATCCCATTGGTCTCCTGCTCCCTCAGGAGTTGTCTGTTGTGCTCCCTGACAGGGCAGACATTGATTGTGGCTGGGCACCAACTAGTTCTTCTGGTCTCAGGATAATGTAGGTCTCTGGTTCATGTGGCCCTTTCTGTCTCTTGGGTTCTTAGTTGTCTTGTGACCTTGGTGTTCTTCCTTTGCCTTTGCTCCAGGTGGGTTGAGACCAATTGATGTATCTTGGACGGCCGCCTGTTGGCACTTTGGACCCCAGACGCCACATTTCAAAGTGGGATGCAGAATGTTTTCATAATAGAATTATTTTGCCCATTGACTTAGAAGTCCCCTCAAACCATGTTCCCCAGACCCCCGCCCTTGCTCCGCTGACCTTTGAAGCTTTCATTTTATCCCGGAAACCTCTTTGCTTTTAGTCCAGTCCAGTTGGGCTGACCTTCCTTGTATTGAGTGTTGTCTTTCCCTTCACCCAAAGCAGTTCTTATCTACTGATTGATCAATAAAAAACCCTCTCCCTCCCTCCCTCCCTCCCCCCTTCGTAACCACAAAAGTATGTGTTCTTCTCCGTTTTTTCTATTTCTCAAGATCTTATAATAGCGGTCTTATACAATATTTGTCCTTTTGCCTCTGACTCATTTCGCTCAGCATAATGCCTTCCAGATTCCTCCATGTTATGAGATGTTTCAGAGATTCGTCACTGTTCTTTATCGATGCGTAGTATTCCATTGTGTGAATATACCACAATTTATTTACCCATTCATCCGTTGATGGACACCTTGGTTGCTTCCAGCTTTCTGCTATTGTAAACAGAGCTGCAATAAACATGGGTGTGCATATATCTGTTTGTGTGAAGGCTCCTATTTCTCTAGGGTATATTCCGAGGAGTGGGATTTCTGGGTTGTATGGTAGTTCTATTTCTAACTGTTTAAGATAACGCCAGATGGATTTCCAAAGTGGTTGTACCATTTTACAATCCCACCAGCAGTGTATGAGAGTTCCAATCTTTCCGCATCCTCTCCAACATTTATTATTTTGTGTTTTTTGGATTAATGCCAGTCTAGTTGGTGTGAGATGGAATTTCATCATAGTTTTAATTTGCATTTCTCTAATGGCTAATGCTCGGGAGCATTTTCTCATGTATCTGTTGGCTGCCTGAATATCTTCTTTAGTGAAATGTGTGTTCCTATCCTTTGCCCACTTCTTGATTGGGTTGTTTGTCTTTTTGTGGTTGAGTTTTGACAGAATCATGTAGATTTTAGAGATCAGGCGCTGGTCGGAGATGTCATAGCTGAAAATTCTTTCCCAGTCTGTAGGTGGTCTTTTTACTCTTTTGGTGAAGTCTTTAGATGAGCATAGGTGTTTGATTTTTAGGAGCTCCCAGTTATCTGGTTTCTCTTCATCATTTTTGGTAATGTTTTGTATTCTGTTTATGGCCCTGTATTAGGGCTCCTAGGGTTGTCCCTATTTTTTCCTCCATGATCTTCATCGCTCTAGTCTCCATGCCTAGGTCCTTGATCCACTCGGAGCTAGCTTCTGTGCATGGTGTGAGGCATGGGCCCTGCCCCATTTTTTTGCAAATGGATATCCAGTTATGCCAGCACCATTTGCCAAAAAGACTATCCCTTCCCCAATTAACTGACACTGGTCCTTTGTCAAATATCAGCTGCTCATACATGGATGGATTTATATCTGGATTCTCAATTCTGTTCCATTGGTCTATGTGCCTGTTGTTGTACCAGTACCAGGCTGTTTTGACTACTGTAGCTGTATAATAGGTTCTGAAATCAGGTAGAGTGAGGCCTCCCACCTTCCTCCTCTTTTTCAGTAATGCTTTGCTTATCTGGGGGTTCATTCCCTTCCGTATGAAATTGGTGATTTGTTTCTCTATCCCCTTAAAATATGACATTGGAATTTGGATCGGAAGTGCGTTATATGTATAGATGGCTTTTGTTAGAACAGACATTTTTACTATGTTAAGTCTTCCTATCCATGAGTAGGGTATGTTTTTCCACTTAAGTATGTCCTTTTGAATTTCTCGTAGTAGAGCTTTGTAGTTTTCTTTGTATAGGTCTTTTACATCCTTGGTAAGATTTATTCCTAAGTATTTTATCTTCTTGGGGGCCACTGTGAATGGTACTGATTTGGCTACTTCCTCTTCGGTGTTCTTTTTGTTGATGTAGAGGAATCCAAGTGATTTTTGTATGTTTATTTTATAACCTGAGACTCTGTCAAACTCTTCTATTAGTTTTAGTAGTTTTCTGGAGGATTCCTTAGGGTTTTCTGTGTATACGATCATGTCATCTGCAAATAGTGATAGCTTTACTTCCTCCTTGCCAATCCGGATACTCTTCATTTCTTTGTCTAGGCTAATTGCCCTGGCTAGGACTTCAAGTACGATGTTGAATAAGAGCGGTGATAAAGGGCATCCTTGTTTGGTTCCCGTTCTCAAGGGAAATGCTTTCAGGTTCTCTCCATTTAGAGTGATATTGGCCGTTGGCTTTGCATAGATGCCCTTTATTATGTTGAGGAATTTTCCTTCAATTCCTATTTTGGTAAGAGTTTTTATCATAAATGGGTGTTGAACTTTGTCAAATGCCTTTTCTGCATCTATTGATAAGATCATGTGGTTTTTATCTTTTGTTTTATTTATGTGATGGATTACATTAATGGTTTTTCTGATATTAAACCAGCCTTGCATACCTGGTATAAATCCCACTTGATCAGGGTGAATTATTTTTTTGATGTGTTGTTGGATTTTATTGGCTAGAATTTTGTTGAGGATTTTTGCATCAATGTTCATGAGGGATATAGGTCTATAATTTTCTTTTTTTGTAATGTCTTTACCTGGTTTTGGTATCAGGGAGATGGTAGCTTCATAGAATGAGTTGGGTAGTATTCCGTCTTTTTCTATGCTTTGAAATACCTTCAGCAGTAGTGGTGTTAAGTCTTCTCTGAAGGTTTGGTAGAACTCTGCAGTGAAGCTGTCTGGGCCAGGACTTTTTCTTGTTGGAAGTTTTTTGATTACCGTTTCAATCTCTTTTTTTGTTATGGGTCTATTTAGTTGTTCTACTTCTGAATGTGTTAGTTTAGGTAGGTAGTGTTTTTCCAAGAATTTATCCGTTTCTTCTAGGTTTTCAAATTTGTTAGAGTACAATTTTTTGTAGTAATCTGAAATGATTCTTTTAATTTCATTTGGCTCTGTTGTGATGTGGTCCTTCTCGTTTCTTATTCGGGTTATTTGTTTCCTTTCCTGTATTTCTTTAGTCAGTTTAGCCAATGGTTTATCAATTTTGTTAATTTTTTCAAAGAACCAGCTTTTGGCTTTGTTAATTCTTTCAATTGTTTTTCTGTTCTCTAATTCATTTAGTTCAGCTCTAATTTTTATTATTTGTTTTCTTCTAGTGCCTGATGGGTTCTTTTGTTGCTCACTTTCTATTTGTTCAAGTTGTCGGGACAGTTCTCTGATTTTGGCTCTTTCTTCTTTTTGTATGTGTGCATTTATCGATATAAATTGGCCTCTGAGCACTGCTTTTGCTGTGTCCCAGAGGTTTTGATAGGAAGCATTTTCATTCTCGTTGCATTCTAAGAATTTCCTTATTCCCTCCTTGATGTCTTCTATAACCCAGTCTTTTTTCAGGAGGGTATTGTTCATTTTCCAAGTATTTGATTTCTTTTCCCTAGTTTTTCTGTTATTGATTTCTAGTTTCATTGCCTTGTGGTCTGAGAAGATGCTTTGTAATATTTCGATGTTTTGGACTCTGCAAAGGTTTGTTTTATGACCTAATATGTGGTCCATTCTAGAGAATGTTCCATGTGCACTAGAAAAAAAAGTATACTTTGCAGCAGTTGGGTGGAGAGTTCTGTATAAGTCAATGAGGTCAAGTTGGTTGATTGTTGTAAGTAGGTCTTCCGTGTCTCTATTGAGCTTCTTACTGGATGTCCTGTCCTTCTTCGAAAGTGGTGTGTTGAAGTCTCCTAGTATAAATGTGGAGGTGTCTATCTCACTTTTCAATTCTGTTAAAATTTGATTTATGTATCTTGCAGCCCTGTCATTGGGTGCATAAATATTTAATATGGTTATGTCTTCCTGATCAATTGTCCCTTTTATCATTATATAGTGTCCTTCTTTATCCTTTGTGGCGAATTTAAGTCTAAAGTCTATTTCGTCAGAAATTAATATTGCTACTCCTCTTCTTTTTTGCTTATTGTTTGCTTGATATATTTTTTCCATCCTTTGAGTTTTAGTTTGTTTGTGTCTCTAAGTCTAAGGTGTGTCTCTTGTAGGCAGCATATAGATGGATCGTGTTTCTTTATCCAGTCCGTGACTCTCTGTCTCTTTATTGGTGCATTCAGTCTATTTACATTCAGCGTAATTATAGATAAATGTTTTTAGTGCTGTCATTTTGATGCCTTTTCATGTGTGTTGTTGGCCATTTCATTTTTTCCACATACTTTTTTGTGCTGAGACGTTTTTCTTAGTAGATTGTGAGATCCTCATTTTCATAATGTTTAACTTTATGTTAGTTGAGTCGTTACGTTTTTCTTGGCTTTTTTCTTGAGTTATGGAGTTGATATTCCTTTTTGTGGTTACCTTATTATTTACCCCTATTTTTCTAAGTAAAAACCTAACTTGTATTGTTCTATATCGCCTTGTATCACTCTCCATCTGGCAGTTCAATGCCTCCTATATTTAGTCCCTCTTTTTGATTATTGTGATCATTTATCTATTGATTTCCATGATTCCTTGTTATGTGTATTATTTTTATTTATTTATTTTTTAGAATTAATCTTAATTTGTTTGTTTTTTTGCTTTCCCTATTTGAGTTGTGTTGATATCAGGATGTTCTGTTTTGTGACCTTGTATTGTGCCGGTATCTGTTATTATTGGTCATCAGGCCAAACAATCTCCTTTAGCATTTCTTGCAGTCTTGGTTTAGTTTTTGAAAATTCTGTAAACTTGTGTTTATCTGTAAATATATTAATTTCTCCTTCATATTTCAGAGAGAGTTTTGCTGGATATATGATCCTTGGTTGGCAGTTTTCCTCCTTCAGTGCTCTGTATACGTCGTCCCATTCCCTTCTTGCTTGCATGGTTTCTGCTGAGTAGTCTGAACTTATTCTTATTGATTCTCCCTTGAAGGAAACCTTTCTTTTCTCCCTGGCTGCTTTTAAAATTTTCTGTTTGTCTTTGGTTTTGGCGAGTTTGATGATAATATGTCTTGGTGTTTTTCTTTTTGGATCAGTCTTAAATGGGGTTCGATGAGCATCTTGGATAGATATCCTTTCGTCTTTCATGATGTCAGGGAAGTTTTGTGTCAGGAGTTCTTCAACTATTTTCTCTGTGTTTTCTGTCCCCCCTCCCTGTTCTGGGACTCCAATCACACGCAAGTTATCCTTCTGGATAGAGTCCCACATGATTCTTAGGGTTTCTTCACTTTTTTAATTCTTTTATCTGATTTTTTTTCAGCTATGTTGGTGTTGATTCCCTGGTCCTCCAGATGTCCCAGTCTGCATTCTAATTGCTCGAGTCTGCTCCTCTGACTTCCTATTGCGTTGTCTAATTCTGTAATTTTATTGTTAATCTTTTGGATTTCTACATGCTGTCTCTCTATGGATTCTTGCAACTTATTAATTTTTCCACTATGTTCTTGAATAATCTTTTTGAGTTCTTCAACAGTTTTATCAGTGTGTTCCCTGGCTTTTTCTGCAGTTAGCCTATTTTCATTTGTGGTGTCTTGAAGCATTCTGTAAATTAGTTTTTTATATTCTGTATCTGATAATTCCAGGATTGTATCTTCATTTGGGAAAGATTTTGATTCTTTTGTTTGGGGGGTTGGAGAAGCTGTCATGGTCTGCTTCTTTATGTGGTTTGATATGGACTGCTGTCTCCGAGCCATCACTGGGAAACTAATTTTTCCAGAAAATCCGCTAAAATAAATGCAGTCAGATCCCTATCAGAGTTCTCCCTCTGGCTCAGGCTATTCGGATGTTAATGGAGCCGCTTGGGGAGGAGGGGGGAGGGATCAGAGAGCTAGGAGTGTAGCACCTCAGAATATAGAGCTGATGCCCGCGTTCACGTTCTGCTCGCGCCCGCCAAAATCCCGGCGGGACGGCTCCCCGGCTGGGACACTGCTCTCCCCGCTCCAAGACCCGTCACTTCGTCTTGGGGACTTCTCCCTCTGGTGCACCGCACTGCTCGCGAGAACTGGGTGGGTGTTGCCCGCATGAACGTCTGGGCCCCCCCCCCGGGGTCGCTTTAGGGAAATATAGCTGATCCCCACGCTCACGCCACGCCCACTCCCCGTCAAACTCCCGGCAGGATGGCTCCCCGGCTGGGACACTGCCCTCCCTGCTCCAAGATCAGTCACTGCCTCCCGGGTACTTCTCCCACCGGCTGCGCCGCTACGCCGCCCACGCCAACTAGCTAGGGTCCCTCCCGGGATGAGTTTGGGGGCTAGGGCTGGGCCCCTTGTCTGTGCTGTCTGCCCGCCTGGGCTCTGCCCCAGATCGGGCTCTGAAGGTCACCTGCCTGGTACGCTGGCATCTGGTTCTGAAAATGATCGCTGTCTGCCCGTATTTGTTCGTTCTCCGTCTCTAAGTCTGTGTTTGTTGTTCAGAGTCCGTAGATTGTTATGTATGTGATCGATTCACTTGTTTTTCCGAGTCTTTGTTGCAAGAGGGATCCGCGGTAGCGTCCACCTAGTCCGCCATCTTGGCTCCGCCTCCCAAATGATTTTTTGTGTTGACCTTGTACCCTGTCACTCAGCTGAATTCATTTATTAGCTCTAATAGCTTTCTTGTAGAATCTTTGGAGTTCTATGTGTAGAATCATTTCATCTGCAAAAAGGTAGTTTTACTTCCTTCTTGCAGATGGCTTTTAATTTTTTTTCCATAGCCTAAGTCTGGCTAGGACTTCCAGAATGATTTTGAATAGAAATGGTGAGAGTGGACATCCTTGTTTTGTTCCCAATCTTAATGAGAACGCCTTCCATCTTTCTCCATTGAGTATGATGTTAGCTGTATGTTTTTCACAAATCTCCCTTAATATATTGAAGAATTTCCCTTCTATTCCTATCTTGTCGAGTGTTTTTATCAGGAAAACCCAAAACCAAACCCACTGCTCTTGAATAGATTCCAACTCATAGCTGCCCGATAAGACAGAGTAGAACTGCCCCATAAAGTTTCCAAGAAGCACCTCGTGGATTCAAATTGCTGACCTTTTGGTTAGCAGCCATAGCAAGAGTGTTGAATTTTGTCAAGTGTCTTTTCTGCATCTACTGAGATAATCATGTGGTTCTTTTCCCTTATTCTATTAATGTGGTGTATTATGCTGATTTATTTTCTAATGTTGAACCATCCTTACATTGCTTGGATAAATCCCACTTAATCATGGTGTGTAATCCTTTTAATTTGTTTTGCTATTTTGTTAAGTGTTTTTGCATCTATGTTCATTAGGGATAGTGGTCTGTAGTTTTCTGTGGTGTCCTTGTCTGGCTTTCGTATCAAGGTAGTACTTGCCTCATAGAATGAGTTAGGAAGTGTTCCCTCCTCTTCCACTTTTTGGGCAACTTTAAGTAGTATTGGGGTCACTTCTATAAATGTTTGGTACAATTCCCTTGTGAAGTCATCTCTCTAGGACTTCTGTAGTTGTTGGGAGGTTTTTGATTATTGATACAAACTCTTCACTTGTTGGGTCTGTTGAGGTCCATTGTTTCTTCTTGAGTCAATATGGGGAGTTTATGAGTTTCAAGAAATTTGTTCATTTCCTCTAAGTTATCTAATTTGTTGATGTGCAACTATTCATAGTATTTCCTTATAATAACTTTTATTTCTATAGGGTAAGCTGTAATGTCCCCACTTTTGTTTATAATTTTAGATATTTGCATCTTTTCTCTCTCTTTTCTTTGCCAGTCAATTTTATTGATCTTTTCATAAAACCAACTTCTGGTTTTGTTGATTTTCACTATTGTTTTCCGACATTCTATTTCATCTCTGATCTTTATTATTTCCTTTCTCCTGGTTGTTGTTGTTGTTGCTAGATACTATCCAGTCAGTTTGGACTCATAGCGACCCTATGTACAACAGAACAAAACACTGCCTGGTCCTGTACCATTCTTACAATCATTTTCATGCTTCAGCCCATTGTTGCAGACACTGTATCAAACCATCTTGCTGAGGGTCTTCCGCTTTTTCTCTGACCCTCTACTTTACAAACATGGTATCCTTCTCCAGGGACTGATCCTTCCTGATAACATGTCCAAAGTATGTGAGATGTAGTCTCACCATCCTTACTTCTAAAGAGCATTCTGGTTGTACTTCCAAGACAGATTTGTTTGTTTTTTCAGTAGTTGATGGTATAATCAATATTGTTTACCAACACCACAATTCAAAGGCATCAATTCTTCCTTAGTCTTCCTCGTTCATTGTCCAACTTTCACATGCATATGAGGTGATTGAAAACACCATGGCTTGGGTCATGTGTACCTTAGTCTTCAAGGTGACATCTTTGTTTTTCAACACTGTAAAGAGGTCTTTTGCACCAGATTTGCCAAGTGCAATGCATCTTTTTATTTCTTGACATCTACTTTCTCCTGGTAGTCTTAGGTTTAGTGTGTTCTTCCTTTTCTAGTTCCTCAAGTTGAAGAGTTAGTTTATTGATTTTGGATCTGTGGTTTTTTTTAAGATAGTTGTTTATCGCTATACAGTTCTCTCTCAGTGCTACCTTTGCCGCATCTCATAAGTTTTGTTATGTTGTGTTTTCATTCTCATTAGACTCTAAACCTTTTTCTGTTTCTCTCTTGGTTTCTTCTTTTACCCATTGTTTGTTTTGTTGTGTATTATTTAATTTCCACATATTTGTGTATTTTCCAGTTTTCTTTATGTTATTAATTGCTAGCTTCATTCCATTGTGATTAAAAAGATACTTTGCATGACTTCTCTCATTTAAAATTTATTTAGGCTTGCTTTGTGTTCTAAGATATGATCTATCCTGGAGAATGTTCTATATGAACTGAGAAGAATATATAGTGTACTCTTGTTGGATGGAATGTTTTTCTATGTATATATTTATAGTGGTGTTGTTCAAGTCCTTTATTTATTAATTAATCTTCTTTCTAGTTGTTCTATCCATTATTGAAAGTGGGGTTTTAATTTCTGTAACTATTATCATAGGCCTGTCTATTTCTCCCTTTAGTTTTGTCCGTATTTGATTTATAAATTTTGGGGTTCTGAGGTGCATAAATGTTTTTAATAGTTTTATCTTTTTGATGAATTGCTCCCTTTTTTTTATTATATGTTGTCGTTAGGTTCCATCGAGTCAGTTCCAACTCATAGAGGCTCTATGTACAACAGAACAAAATACTGCCTAGTCTTGTGCCATCCTCACAATCATTGCTATGTTTAAGCCCATTGTTGCAGCCACTGTTGAAAGTCTTCCTCTTTTTCACTGCCCCTCTCATGATATCCTTCTCCAGGGATTGGTCCCTCCTTATAACATGTTCAAAGTAAGTAAAATGAAGTCTCATCATCCTTGCTTCTAAGGAGCATTCATTATATACGTCTTTGTCTTTAATAAATAGATTTTGACTTAAAGTCTAGTTTGTCTGGTATTACAATTGTCACACCTGCTTTCTTTTGGCCACTGTTTACATGGAATGTTTTCTTCCATCCTTTCACTTTCAATCTATTTGTGTTGTCGTACCTGAGGGTGTCTCTTGTGGACAGCATATAAATGGGTCGTTTTTTTACAAATCCAATCTGCAATTCTCTGTCTCTTGATTGGAGTGCTTAGCCATTTGCATTCACACTAATTACTGATAAAAAAGAACTCACTTCTGCCATTTTGTTGTGTGTGTGTGTATCTTATACCTTTTGTGTCTCTCTTTTCTTCTAGTACTGACTTCTTTTGTGTATAGATTTTTTTGTGTCTGTGTGTGCAGAATTATTTCGTCTTCTTTTCTTTTTGTATAATTTTTTATTTACTTTCTTTGTGGATACCATGAAGATTACATTTAACAACTTATATTGATAACAACCTGGCTTATATTGATATCAGCTTAACTTAAGTAACATACAGTCTATATCTATATCAATTCTCCTCCCTCCCCAGTTTATGTTGCTGGTTTCATTAATTAAATCTTTATACTTCAGATACCCCACAATTTAAATTTAGCTTTACTTTATTTTGTATGTATGTTTATTTATTCATTAATTTTCACCTCTAGGTTCCCTGAGTGGGAGGCCACTTCAGCACCAGATTCTGTAGTTTGTAGCACTTGTTATGATCACTTCCTCTCAAGATATTGGAGATGCCGACTATATCACTCTGGCTTCAGACTCCCCTCAACCTCTGGTATGCTGACATGAGCCCCCTGTTTCGGAATATTGGCTGTCTCTGATAGCTATAAATCTTCTCCTTTGCCCTCGACCATGTATGTAATTCTGGCATAAACCCCTACCAGGTTCTGTAGCTGTTGCAGACATACCCAAAGACCAGTCCCTCCTCCTTTCCAGGAATGTCACCTGTGCTATACCTGCCTCACACTCCCACCCTGGAAGCAGCAGCTGCTGCCAATTTGCCTTGTGTCCTCACCATTCATAAACTGCAGCCCACTCTGTGCTCACCTCATTGCTTCTTTTCAGGAACCTATGAGAATCTCAGTTCATGTTATGGCCACCGAGTCTTTCTACCCCAGGTCTGACAGCTCAGGTGCTTTGGGCCACACTGTGTTCACATAGTCTGTCTGGTCCAGGCCCAAGTGTTCAGGAAACTAAGCTTGTGCTATGGTTGCTGAGCCACTCTGTCCTGGGTCTGACTTCTCAGCTGCCTTCACCAGGACCTGGGTGTACACAAATTTAGACCTCACTGTGCTCTGCACAGCACTCCCTCCCAGGACCTACGTGACCCCAGGCATATGGTGCACCAAAGCAAATTTTCCTATGTCTGTATGCTCAGGCTTTTCTGCCCACGGTGCCTTTACCAGGGTCTGGCTATTTGCAAAGTCTGGGACCTCATAGTGCTCCACACATTGCTTCCTTCAGGGACCCATGTGACTCCAGGCTTTGTGTACACCAAAGTGCTCTTTCTTTGGTCTGTGTGCCTAGGCTTCCTGCCTGCAGTGCCTTCGCTGGGGCTTGGCTGTTTGTGAACTTCAGGCCTCACTGTGCTCTGTGCTGTTGCCACGACTCCAAGATGGCCATGCTATCTTTGGGAGAAGAGTAAGGTGAGAATGCCTTGCGAACTTCTCCCATCATCTGTATATTACGTTTACCTGATGTCTAGAATTCTGAGACTCAATTTTATCAACATTTGCTAGTTTTTTTCTGTAATAATTGTAGGGGTTCAGGGTGTGTGACTGCTTATGCTGCCATTTTGCTCTGCCTCTTATATTTATTTATTTTTAATAGTGGCAATTTTGGCTTTCCAGATGCTTTGGACAGCAAGGGGAGGATGATAGAAGAGAGGTGACAGGCCTAGCTGTTGCATGAACACCCATTCATTTAATCTCTCTGTTTTTCCAGCTTCTGTTTCATTTATTCCGTTTCTGAAGCACGAGCATCTCCAGGTCTCCCCTGGGGAGATTGGCTATTTCTTACAGAGTACCCAGTGGTTATATTCTGGACTCTACTTTCCCTTGTTGTCTGCCCTATCCATCTGCTTTCTGGCTTCTGAAAATTTGTCAAAATTTCTTGTTCACTGATATCTCCCTTCTTGCTCTCTTTATTACATGAGTTTATTCCTCTTTGTACTTCTATGTTGTAATTTCACTGGGATCTCAGCAGAGATGAGTGGTGAATACATACCTTTAGTATGTCATCCTGAGCTAAAATAGACTGAGGTTTAGATCCTAAAAAAAAAAAAAAAAAAAAAAAGATCCTAAAGGCATATATAAATTCTTTTAGTGATTACAATGTAGAATACAAAAAAAAAAAAAAAGAAAGAAAAAAAAAACCATTGCCGTTGAGTTGAATGGAAACCCTGGTGGCATAGCGGTTAAGTGCTATGGCTGCTAACCTAAAGGTCAGAAGTTCAAATCCACCAGGTGCTCCTTGGAAACTCTATGGGGCAGTTCTGTTCTGTCCTATGGGTTGCTATGAGTCAGAATCAACTTGACAGCAGCGGGTTTGCTTTTGGTTGAGTCAATTCCTACTCATAGCGACCCCATAGAACAGGGTAGAACTGCTCCATAGAGTTTCCAAGGTGGATTTGAACTGCTGACCTTTTGGTTAGCAGCCCAACACTTCACTGCTGTGCCACCAGGGCTCTATGGTATAGAATAGCATGGTGTAATATATCTCAAGTTAATTTAAGAATAAATTTACCAGTTTTACCTCAACGTGGAATACTTTAGATTAAAAAGTGTTACCTTGGTGCGAATTATCTGGGTTAACTCAGCTGAGAGACACAGCCAATGAAGACATTACCATTGCCCTCTTTTTTTTTTTTTTTTTCTTTCTTAGATGAAGAAACAACAACTAATATTTGTTTCTCTGTCTATTTCATTAATTTAACAAATATGTGTTCTATGTATAGGCACTGTCTTAGGTCCTGAGGACAGAGCAGTAAGCAAGACTAAAAGTTCACTGTTCTCATGGAACTTTCATTTAATACGAATCAATAAAAAAGTGACTGACTAAGTAAATAAAGTAAATTAGTATGTAAGTAAACAAATATGTGAGTAAGTAAGTAAGATTTTTCAGAGTGAAAGTGCTCTGAAGAAAATAAAACACAGTGATATTAAATGACTGGTGGAAGGAGGTTGGTACCAATATATAAAGAATCAGGGAATGGGTTTAATCACTCAGAAAAAATATTAAAGGCTACTTAGGCAATGATTTCTATATTGTAGCATCACCTGTAATCCCACCACTTAGAAGCAATCTCCTTGACCTTTTTTGGGTTACTCCTTATTGTCTTTTAAAATTTATTTGCCAAATTTATGTCATATTCTATATGTAAATGTGCTTTTCTTTTTTTTAAAGATGTTTTTAAGAGCAAAGTTTCAATTCTAATGCAACTCTATCCTTTTTTCATGTTTTCTTTTTGAAGTTTTATAGATTTAGTTCTTAACATTTAGGTATATGATCCATTTTGAATTAATTTCTGTGTATGGTGTGGGATAAGAGTCTAAGTTTATATATACATATGAATTTTTTGTGCATATGAATGTTCATTGTTCCAGCATCATTTGATTAAGACTATCCTTTCTCTCATTGCATTACCACAGCATCTTTGTTAAAAATCTATTGACTATAAATTTATAGATTTATTTCTGAGCTTTCTATTCTGTTGTGTAAATATATATGTCTATTCTTATGCCAGTTTCGTAAGTCTTTATTGTGTAGCTATGGAGTTTTTTTGTTTTTTTTTTTTACCTTTTGCAATCAAGTAGTGTAAGTCCTCCAACTTTGTTCTTCTTTTTTAAAGTTGACTTGGATATTTTAGTTTCTTTGCTTTTCTATATAAATTTTGGGACCAGTTTATCAATTTCTCCAAGATAGCCTTCAGAGAGTTATTTTGATAGATATTACATTGAGCCTATAATGTCTTTCTTCTTACTGTGATTTGATAATTATTTTTTTTCTTTTTGTTGATTGAAATGTTTACCATTTAATTTGTGTAATATGATTAACAAAGCCTGAACTTTGTTGTCAGATCTAGGCTTGTGTCCTGTCACTTCCACTTACAAATTTTTTTACCCTGTACCACTTCCTCACATGTAAAATGACGTATTCATAATATGTCACTGGGTAGTTGAGAAGAATAAAAGGGATCATGTATCATTTTACAGTCTGAGGGGCAGGGTCATATGACTATCTGCCTACTCTAATGGAAGAGAGTAGCCACCATGTAACCAGACTGTTCCAGGCCTGCTCAGTGGTGCCATAGAGACAAGAAACAGTGAAAGCAAAAGAAGCAGCTTTATTTGGTTGGCCAAGGAAAGGAGCACACTGGGATTTGTGTCACCAAGATGGCTCCCAGAACAATAGCTGAAGGGGTTTATATGGGTTAAGTAAATTGGGTCTGGGGTCTTTAGGAACTCCTCAAGGTGGGGTCAGCTTGCTGATTGGTCTGGCCCAAAAAGGTGTTCCTGGGGCAGTTTGGCCTTTCTGCGCTTGCTCAGTCTAAAAAAGGGGTGGGGGGTCTTAAACCGGATCTTAGGCTTGGACCCTTTGCTTCTGAAAACCTTCCCCCAATCTTGGGCTGCTAAAATTTGGTTCTGTCTGGTGGGAGAAGAGTGCCAGGGTCATGCAGAGGACGGGATCAATGGTTCTGCACATGTCAGGTAGGCCAGATCTAGCTCTTGCCAGTTTCAGCTGGTCCTGCCACCCCAGTCTCTTGTTTTTTTCAACTTGGCCAGAAACAGGAAGCATACCTAAATATTCAAGATGGTGGGCAGGCTGCCAATCTCATTCCCTCCTTTTCTTTTCAGGATTTGGATGTTCATACCAACCAGAACACACTCTTTGAAGAAAGGATATGGCAAGTTTTTTGAGAATCGGGTGTGGGAGTAAAGATGAGGTGGTTAATGAAAGAAATAATTTTAATTATTAAAATACATATAGGAAAGTTACTGAATTTGTATATTTTTCTTTTATTTAGTTTTCTTAAAATTAAACTCATATATATGTTAAATTTTACGGTGGTAAAATACACACTAATTGTGCCATTTTCATCCTTTTTAAGTGTACGATTCAGTAACATTACATTCGACATGTTGTGCAACTATCACTATTATCTGTTCCCAAAGTTTTTTTTTAATCATCCTAAACAGAAAATCAGTACTTCTTAAGCATTAATTACCCCACCCCACCATCCTCAGCCCCCGGTAAACACTAATAGACTTTGGTCTCTACGCATTTGCCTATTCTACATGTTTCATGTAAGTGGGATTGTACAATGTTTGTCATTTTGTGTCTGGCATTTCACTCAGCATAATGTTTTCAAGGTACACCCATATCACATATCAGAACTTCATTTTTATTAAACTTTTAAAAATTAATTTTAATAGTTTTCAGATAATTGTCCTTATTTATCTAGATTAAAAAATCATGTTCTTTTCCAGTAATTATTATTTAGTATCTATCGTGGATTGAATTGTGTTCCCCCAAAATATGTGTCAACTTGGTTAGGCCATGGTTCCCAGTGTTGTGTGGTTGCCTTCCATTTTGTGATTGTAATTTTCCTTTGTATTGTAAACTCTAACCTCTGTCTGTGGTTAATGAGGCAACGTTAGAGGGTTCGGGTGAGATTGTAACACCTTTACTAATGTCACATCCCTGATCCAAGGTAAAGGGAGCTTCCCTGAGGTGTGGCCTACACCATCTTTTGTCTTATAAAAGATAAAAGAAAAAAGAAACAAACAGAGAGGTGGGACCTCATACCAGCAAGAAAGCAGGGCCAGAAGCAGAGCGTATCTTTTGGACCCAGGGTTCCTGTGCAGAGAAGCTCCTAGTCCAAGGGAAGATTGATGACAGGGGCAGGGGCCTTTCTCTAGAGCCAACAGAGAAAGCCTTCCCTTCGAGGTGGTGCCCTGAATTTGGACTTCTAGCCTACTAGACTGTGAGAGAATAAACAGTTTGTTAAAGCCATCAGCTTGTGCTATTTCTGTTACAGCAGCACTAGATGACGAAGATATTATCTTTTTTTTTTCTTTTTGGTTGGAAATTCTAGAATAAGATTAATCATACTGACATCAGCAGACCTTTTTTTTTTTTCATTGCTGTTTTTCACAGGGTTTTCACTAGGAAGTAAGGAATTATTTCATTTTGATATCATGCTAAAAATATGTTTATTTCTATTCCTAATTCTAACAGTTTCAGTGCTGAAATTTATCCAGTGTCATTTTAGTACTTATTAAATTTAATAAAATACCTTTTGTGGTATGCAATTAATTAAATATTTGTCTTTCACACTGAAAAGTACATTTTGTGAGGGTGGTCTTAATGCTTATCTTGTACATCAATTAACCAGCATTTTCTAACGCTCAATAAAATTATTTATTTGGTAGTGTATTGCAGTAACAGATTTCCTAATATTCAGTGATCCTGAAATAAATTCTACTTGGCTGCAGAGGATAGTTCTTTTAATATCAAATCGAAAGTTTTTAAATAATATTTTATGATTTTTATACCTATGTTCTTAACAAAGTTTAATTTATAGCTTAATGCCTTTGGATACATTTTTTTTTTTAATTTTTATCTTTCGTTATTAGGATTGTTCCTGTTTCATAAAATTAATTCAATAACTTCCTTTGTTTTTTTCTCTATGCCTTAGCACAATCTATATGGCATGTGAATTATATATCACTGGAGGATTTTAAACAACTTACCTGTAAAGTCACATAAGACTAGAGTAGTGCTGTCAAACCTAACTGTACATTAGAATCACCTGGGGAGGTTTTGATTCCACCTCCCCGACCACCCCCGCCTCCTCCCCTTCCCTCAATGCCCAGGCCACATCCCTGATGAATTAATTCAGAGTCTCTGGGTATGGAATCCAGGTATTAGCATTTTTAAATGTAAAATAAAATGAAAGACTTAATGACCTATAAAGTTTGTTCTAGTTCTAATATTTTCTGATTTTGCCCATAATTGGTCTAATTATAAATATTGATTCATGTGTAGTCTGCTTGATATCAATTAGCTGATGGAGTCCCATAGACGTATCAATAACAACAGCACCACAAGTTAATTTTGGGGCCTTTATCTTACTTTAATCTTGCATCAAACTAATAAAGTAAAGCAGATATAATAATCACCATTCTAAAAGCAGCTAAAACGGGGACTTTGGAAGGTTAAGTGGCACAGCCTCTTGACTCCCATTACTTTGGTATTTCAATCAATAATAGAGTCTAAAGACCAAACAATAAAACAATGGTAAACATAAAAGAAAAGAAATCTGAGCTCATTAACTAATCAGGAGGTCTTATTTCCAAAGAGTAAATCTGATTACATTGCTGCCTGTTAAAAACTGCTCAATGGTTCCCTTATGCATAAAGGAAAAAAAAATCTGAATTCCTTTGTGTGGCATAAGAGGTCCTTTGTGTGGCACAAGATCTGACCCCTTGTTACCTCTCCAGCCAAAATTCTCAAAGATCCTTTCTTGCTTCCTATAAGCAGCCATACAGAAGGTTTTGCAATTCTCCAAACACTCTGGCTTTTTTTCTGCCCACGTCTTTACTCAAATTATTTGCTTTTTCTCAAATTTTTTGCTTCCCAAACCTTTCTTTCCTTCCAACTCTGTTGATCAGTTTATCCTTAAAGACCTGTTCAGTTTGGGGACCACCCCCTCTGAGACCTTCTTTCCTGACTGCTTCTAGAGTTCCCTGTAAAACAGAGGTCCCCCAAAGGGTAGAAACTATATGTCAGTCATCCCACCCCTATTATCTACGACAAGGCCACAGTTGGTGTTTAAATAAAAATTTATTGAATGAATGAGACTAGACATTCCTAGCCTTGACTCTTTGTATTTGAAGTATGTGAAATAAACAAAATAAAATATAACCTGGGAGGGACTGATACTAGGGATTATAGCAGATCTATTGATTGATTATTGAATCCAAGGTCTTACCTATTAAATCTGCAGATAAGCCTCTTCTGGTCAGTGTCTGTCTTCTGGGTTGTAAGTGGTCTCAGTGGAACTGGAAGGCTAATGAAGGCCATAGCCACTCTACCATTATGTGCTATTTTAGTAATTCTTACTACTTTCCTCCATAGAGATCATAACAATTTGAGAAAATCAAAATATTCTCCATTAGGAAATAATTACAGATTCTTCTTTAGCTGGTCATTACATATTTTGATGAGGCAAAAGTTCAGACAAGACCGTAATCATAAAGACTAATTGTTCTTTCCTGTTAATAACTATGTTGTTGCTAGCTGACATCGAGTTGGCTCTGACTCAATGGCAACCCAATGTGCAACAGATTGTACAGTTGCCTGGTCCTGTGTCATATTCACGATCATTGGTATGCTTGAGTACATTGTTCTGACCACTGTGAATTTGGAGTGCCTTCCAACCTAGGGCTCATCTTCTAGCACAATATTGGGACAATATTCTTTGGTGATCCATAGGGTTTTTATTGCCTAATTTTTTAAAGTGGATCACCAGGCCTTTCTTCCAAGTCTTAATCTGTTTTAATAACCATACCTAGCCAATTGGATTATGTGTGTGGTATTTGTATGTGTATTGTTTATGTGAGTGTGTACATACGTGTTAAAGTTTATGTGTCTTTACATTTTTGGACACACACCCACAGTTGCAAGACAGTTTCATATATACCAAAAACCAAACCAAATTCCTGCTGTCAAGTTGATTCCAACTCATAACAACCCGATTGTACAGAGTAGAACTGCCCCATCTGGTTTCCAAGGCTGTAAATCTTTAGAAAGCAGACTGCCGCATCTTTCTCCCGCAAAGTGGTTGGTGAGTTTGAATTGCCGACCTTTCAGTTAGCAGCTGAGCACTTTAACCACTGTGCCACAGGATGCCTTAGCTTCATATACAATAGGTTGTAAGTTTATGATGTGGCCACAAACCTAGACTGTGATTCCATTGCACAAATTCACATCTGGTGGTGTTCCACTCATCCTGCTGTCCATGGACCCTGTGACTACACACCTGGCTGAAAACAAGATTAAAGTTGATGAGAAATGGGCCTGTTTCTCTGCACAAAAGATGATGCCTGTGTGGAAGGCTGCCAGGGAGGATTAAAAGCAGAGGAATGTGAGAATGTGCTCAGGAATCCATTAGCGAGATCATACTCTGTGAGCTGACACTGGTTTTGTACCATTCCCGTGTCTTATTCACATGCAATGTTTCCTTGCTCCTCGTTCAGCATTGACATTTTAAGCCAAGATTTAAAAAAAAAAAAAAAAAGCCAGCAGAAAAAAAGAGCCACAGTGAAACTTGGGGAGTCAATTTAGATCGGGATAAATATTTGTTAAGAAGAGCAGAGGGAAGTAAGTTACTTAGATACTTCCATTTCGCTTAAACCTGTTGCCGTTAAGTCAATTCCGACTCAGCAACCCTAGAGGGCAGAGTAGAACTGCCCCACAGGGAGTCCCAGGAGTGGGTGGTGGATTTGAACTGCTGACCTTTTGGTTAGCAGCCTAACACTTGACCACTGCACCACCAGGTCACCTCTATTTCCCTTAAGCATGAAGAATGATTGTGACAGGTGAAGACCATGCATTCTCCCCAGATCACTCTTTTCTGCTCCTCCCCACTCCTTCGAGTGGTGCACTTAATAATTTCACACACAATAGTACTCACTAGTCCTGTAACTGTATCATGTATTTTAGTTTCCCCCCCAACCAGACTGCGATACTCTTAAGAATAGAAAAAATTGTTTATCATTTTTTGTAGCTCAACACAGTAGTAGGTATACAAGAAATTAACACACGGGTATAAACTGGTCTGTTGCAGATTTGCTCAATTTGATCTCCTGACTGCTACTTCCATGGACATTGACTGTGGATCCAAGTAAAATGAAATCCTTGACAACTTCAGTCTTTTCTCCGTTTATCATGATGTTGCTCATTGGTCCAGTTGTGAGGATTTTTGTTTTCTTTATGTTGAGGTGTAATCCATACTGAGGCTGTAGTCCTTGATCTTCATCAGTAAGTACTTCAAGTCCTCTTCACTTTCAGCAAGCAAGGTTGTGTCATCTGCATATTGCAGATTGGTAATGAGTCTTCCTCCAATCCTGATGTCCTGTTCTTCTTCATATAGTCCGCCTTCTCAGATTATTTGCTCAGCATATGGATTGAATAAGTATGGTGAAAGGATACAACCCTGACACACACCTTTCCTGATTTTAAACCATACAGTCTATTCCAATGACTGCTTATCAGTCTATGTACAGGTCCCTCTTGAGCACAATTAGGTGTTCTAGAATTCCCATTCTTCACAATGTTATCCATAATTTGTTATGATCCAACAGTCGAATGCCTTTGCATAGTCAATAAAACAGAGGTAAACATCCTTCTGGTATTCTCTGCTTTCAGCCAGGATTCATCTGACATCAGCGATGATATCCCTGGTTCCACGTCCTCTTTTGAATCTGGCTTGAATTTCTGGCAGTACC
Organism: Loxodonta africana; assembly: GCF_030014295.1. NCBI lineage: Eukaryota > Metazoa > Chordata > Mammalia > Proboscidea > Elephantidae > Loxodonta > Loxodonta africana. Next base: position 24,932,845 of record NC_087364.1, read on the forward strand.
CTGTCGATGTTCTGCTGCAACCATTTTTGAATGATCTTCAGCAAGATTTTACTTGCATGTAATATTCATTATATTGTACGATAATTTCCATGTTCTACTGGATCATCTTTCTTTGAAAATTGGCGCAGATGGATCTCTTGCAGCTGGTTGGCCAGGTAACTGTCTTCCAAACTTCTTGGCATAGACGAGTGAGTTCTTCCAGAGTTGTATTCATTTGTTGAAACATCTCATAACTGATACTACTTTAATTCCTGGAGCCTTGTTTTTCCATGCCTTCAGTGCAGCTTGGACTTCTTCCTTTGATATCATAAGTTCTTAATCATATACTACATCCCGAAATGTTTGAACATTGACCAATTCTTTCTGGTACAGTGAAGCTGCGTTACACATGTACAGCTTAGACCTCCTCTGTGCACCAAGACTGCCAGATGACATGCTGGGACATGCCTGGTGTCTGTGCGCAGGGTGCCTGCCAAGGACCAGATATATGGGTGATGAAAATAGTTCATCATTTGAATCAGAGATGGTGAATTCTTGCAGACTCCTGTTTTGAACAATCCCACTTGACTGTATATTAGAACAAGCTGTCTTCAAAATTCAGGCTTGGTCCCAGGCACAAAGATAAGCTGGATAAAACAGGCATCTCTCATTTCATGCCTTTCTACCCCTCGCTCCATTCTCTGGATTTAGAAATTTTCTTCAGAATTTTGTGCATGTTAATCTAGTCCTTCCCAAGATTAGCTTTTTCGAGCTGTGCTTTAATATCAATTTCTATTCCTTTAAGTTTGTGCATAAACTCATAAAGGATAAAACCAGTAACAAATTGCTGTGAAGTCAGTCCCCACTCATGTCGGCTTCACGTGTGTCAGAGGAGAACTGTGCTGCACAGGGTTTTTGGTGGTTGAATTTTGGAGAGTAAATCACCAGGTCTTTCTTCAGAGGTGCCTCTGGGTGGAATGAGCCTCCAAACTTTTGGCTACTTGCTGACCACATAACTCTTTTGCACCACCCAGAGTATTGTGTATCAATGCCATGCATACAAATCCTTACATCACTTTAGATACAATTTCTGGGAAATAAATAAAAAATCCATGTTCTTTCTCCTGTCTTCTAATGATATTACATATTTCTCTTGTTTCTACTTTTGCCTTGGCTTCTAGGAATCTCGGAGCCAAGTTTTATACTCAGTTATGGAAACTATGTTAAATGTCAGCATTACCGTATTTATTATACTCTTTCCTCTTGATCTTTGGTTCCCATCTCCATTCATCTTTTATTACTCCCATTATATGCTTTTTGTTGTAAGCTGTGTCAAAGTCATTTGGAGGAAGGTAGGATTTACATAAATTATTATACTAACTTTATTATTCAGCTGAGTGGTCTGTGTTTTAGATTATCCTTTAAGTAAAGGACATTCAAATAGCTTGCTTCTTCATAAGGTTAGGTATGGATATAGCATTTGTGTTGATATCGATGCCCAAAGACGTGACCAGGATTGCATCTGAGAACCAGGAAATTTTTCTCATGCTTACAGTCTCTAAGCTCTTTGATTTCTTCAGTTACTACATTATTCTTGAAAGGTATATATGATTCTTATCTCAGAGAAGATATTTAATAAAATTACACAGATAACAGCAACTAAGTTAGGATGATTATGACTAAATATAGCAAAATTGTAATAAAATAAATAAAAAACAGGAACGTGTCTGTGTAGCGTTAGAAATGTACTTGTCCCAATCATCAGTACCGACACTCTCTAGTGGGTTTACTTTAAAAGCTTTTAGCATGAAGCTGGGGCCCTGGTGGCACAGCGGTTAAGAGCTTGGTTGCTAATTCAGGTTAGCACTTTGAATCCACCAGCTACTCCTTGGAAGTCCTAAGGGGCAATTCTACTTTGTCCTATAGGGTCGCTATGAGTGGGACTTGACAGCAACAGGTTTGATTTGGTTTTTTTTTTAGCATGAAGCTGGATGGTATATAGGGTAATTTCAAGGGTCAGACTCTCCTTTGGGAGCTTGGAGTTTCATTGACATCATGGGCAGACACAGAAATTCAGCACTTTAATACAAGGATTGATGTGACAGCTTGGGACACTGACTCTTCACCAGTAACCAGTTGCTGGTCAGTCGGCCCTGGCTCATGGAGACCTCATGTGTGTCACAGTAGAACTGGGCTCTGTAGGGTTTTCATGGTTGATTTTTCAGAAGTAGATTATCAGGTCTTTTTTCTGATCGCCTATAGGTGGATTGAAACTTTAATCCTTTGGTTAGCAGCAGAGTGATTTAATAGCCTGCACCATCCACTGATTCTGTAACGTTTCTTTGTCTAAAAGGGACAGTTCCATTAAACATCTTTCATGATCCTATTATTTCTTAATAATTATTTAAATTGGACCCTTTATCAGACACTCGAGAACTGAGCCATATTTTGTTATTATTGGTGGATGGAGTGTGGCAAAGGAGCTATCTATGAAGACAAAGCCAGCTAGACAAGGTTCTGTGGAACCTTCTCAGCTGCCCTCAGCTGGCACGGGTGACACGCTTACTCAGGCCAAGTGCTTGGCATGGCTGTGCCGGCACTCTGCAGCTGCAGTTGGCTAAGCACTTCTGGGCACCATGTGTTTCCATGATCTGCTCCTCCTGTTTTGTACTCATTAATTTTCCCATTGGATCACAAGCTCCTCAAGTCCAGGAACAAGGCTGACTTTTCCTTTGTAAAACTCTACAGCACATAGTGGGGTTCAAGAAATGGCAGGGGCCACTAAGCCCGCCTGGCAGCTCCTGTCCCCTCCACACTCTACGTTCTGAGTTGGGTGCAGTTTCCGCTTTCCCAGTGGACCCTGGTTGGGATCTGTTGCAATTCTTTGGAGAAGCCGGTCTGAAAAGCTTGGCCACCAACCACCTGAGTACTTTGACAACTAAAGGCCTCAACTTCTCTGGCCTTAGTGTTCTCCTTTGCAAAATTAAGGACTGGAAAGGACTACTGTTTTGAACAATTCCATTTGAGTTTGTATTAGAAGAATCTGTTATAGAAAATACGTGGATCTTTCCCAAAACAAGGAAACCCTGGTGGTGTAGTAGTTAAGAGCTAAGGCTGCTAACCAAAAGATCAGCAGTTTGAATCCACCAGGTGCTCCTTGGAAACTCTATGGGGGAGTTCTCCATCCTATAGTATCCCTGTGAGTCAGAATCGAGTCCAGTGCGACCGTGTTCCCAAAAACATGTCGATCAGCCACAGCTTTGGGTGGATCTTTTCTTTTTAGTGGTACCACTGCGCCCCCCTGTGTCTGAAAGGAAAACAATCAAAATGTTTATTCACTAAGGCAGGGCTGAGTAAGAGTAAAGAAAAAAAAAGAGTAGACCTGGAACAAATGGCCAAAGGGATGAAAGTATGTATATACAGGTAGCCCCTGATTTAGGGTGTACTCAAGTTACAAGGAACCGCACTTACGACTGTCCTTTTTTTTTTTGTACATCTTATCGTTAGTAATATGTACTACACACAGTGTTGCAGCACGTAATTTGCTGATCTTGTCATTGTCATGCCAACCCTTACAGACAAATAAATGCCGGATTTATAAAGACACTGATAATAAAAGGCAATATAATGAAAACTGGAAAAAAAAAAAATGAGGTATGCGACTTAAGTCAGACCCAACTTACAACAAAGTTGTCAGAATGGAATCTCGTCGTAAGTTGGAGACTACCTATACAGTAAAACCTTCGAAAGCTGGAACCCGTGTAAGGAAATCTGTCACAGAAGGAAAACTCAAATGTTTTCCACTAATAGAGAGCAGTAGAAAAGAGGTAAGACTGTTCCCTGTCAAAGGCAGAAAACTTGCAAGATCTGGAAAAACAAGGCAGTTCCATTGAGTTCTGAGTCTCACGGGTTTCATTGTATAAAAAACGGGCTCTTCAAGAAAGCAGCGAATCAACAGGTAGACAGTTTGTTTGCCAAGTATTACTGAAAGGCCCCGGGTTTTACAGCCTGGGAACACCAATGAGGTCACCAAAATAAAAACTAGCCCATTGCTGTCAAGTAAATTCCGACTCTGGGCAATCCCATGTGTTACAAAGTAGAACTGCTCCGTAGGGTTTTCTTGGCTGTAATCTATATGGAAGCAGGTCACTGGGGCTTTCTTCTGAGTTGCTGCTGAGCGGTTTTGAACCATTAGGGATGAGCACAAACCACTCGAGTCACCCGGGGACCTAATGAGGTCACAGTTAAAATAATACCCCAGGTCCCAAAACTACTTGACTAGCAAGAAATCAAGTCTTTCTCGATTCCTCCCGAGTCTCTCAGCATGTTCACATTTTCCTGGGAATCATTTTGATTGTTACTTTTTTCTGTCTAGTGGAATCCATACTCAGATAAGCACCCCCACAAGGTTTGCTATTCTGTCTACCCCACCCCTTTAATTGAGCCAGCCAGGTTCCCTGGGTTGGATGCCCCCAGAGCCATAGAATTATAGAGGCCCTGGTGGTGCAGTGGTCGAGCTTGGCTGCTAATTCACCAGCCACTCCTTGGAAGTCCTATGGGACAGCTCTACTCTGTACTATAGGGTCGCTATGAGTCAGAATTGACTAGACGGCACCTAACAACCCACATCACTATCAATCATCAGTCAGCTCATAGGAACTAAAGGCCCACTAACCACGTGGAGATGTTGTGGTATGATGGGAGAAGCGGGATGGTATGGTGGGAGAAGAAGGAACTTTATAGGCCTCAGCGCAAATGCCAACTCTGCCGTTTACGGGGAGGGGGGGTGTCATTCAAAATTAGTTAATCTTTGCAAGCTGCAGTTTTTTCTCTTCTACGCCTGGTTGAATAATGAGGTTTGTTGTGAGGATTAAATGAAATAGCAAATGCAAATTACCTGGCGTCCAGTATATTCTGGGTCTCCTCCTGCATCTAAAGGCAATCAGACCTATTTCTGGGCTCCTTTGTATGAATGTGTACATATATGCGTTTCTATGAACTCCGAGCCCTGGTGGCGCACTGGTTAAGAGCTACAGCTGCTAACCAAAAGGTTGGCAGTTTGAATCTACCAGCCGCTTCTTGAAAACCCTATGGGGGCAATTCTACTCTTTCCTATGGAATCACTGAGTGGGAATTGACTCGGCGACAATGGGTTTGTTTTTTTTTGTTTTCTATGAATGCAGAATTTACGATTAGTGAAAACCGAGGCACTTACCTAAGTGCTAAAATAAAAAATATGGCAGATGAAAAACTGGAGCTAGAATTGGTTTCCAGTCAAAGTCTGAATAATTTACACAGGATAAGACACTGCAGACATTCCAGATTGTGAGAAGAATGGCCACTTAGACAGAGCCATTGTGTCCTAAGGACCTACCACTAGGAGGGAGAGAAAGTGTTAAGAGGACCCTCTCAGTCTTTATCATCACATGTATGAACATTTATTGGGCACTCAACAGCGACCCTACAGGACAGAGCAGAAGTGCCCCATACGGTTTCCAAGGAGCATCTGGTAGATTCAGATGGCCGACCTTCAGGACTGAGCATTGTCTTGTTCTGTTGTGCATGGAGTCATGATGAGTCAGGTGCCAACTCAATGATGGTTGACAACGAAAACATATTATAAATATATAGTGTAGACACTGTGATGGCTGCAGTGAAATATCAAGTGGAATAAGTAAAGCGTCCACATATTCCAGGTCTCCCCAGACAGCTGCAGTCTCGAGATTCAGTCTTGTGTTTCCCATAAGGTCCTTTGCACTGATCAGGTCATGGGCCCGGGCTTTGGGTTCTAAAAGATGCTATAGGCTTAAGACGTGTTCCCTGCCTCCAGAAGATTTATATTCTAGCTGGGAAGAAAGAAAGATATGTAAAAAGAAGTTAATAGCCAAGATATCATTTTTAAACCTTTAAAAGAAATAGTTTAAAATCTAGGGAAAAGCATTAAGAAGAGTACGAAGATCTCCCCAACTTCTCTCACCAAGAGCTCCCAATTATGGGCACCCTGCCACATTTGCTCCATCACCCTCTCTCTTTACATACGTGTACACTGGTTTTCTGGCAGGATGCCCCATCATCCCTGCAAGCTTCAGTGTGCATCTCTGTAAACCTAGGATGTTCTCCTACATAACCACTCCCCAAAGCCGTTGCCATTGAGGCTATTCCAACTCAGGGCAACCCTATAGGACAAACTAGAGCTGCCCCATAGGTTTTCCAAGGCTGTAATCTTTATGGGAGCAGACTGCCACATCTTCCTCCTGTGGAGCCGCTGATGGGTTTGAATGGCTGACCTTTTGGTTTGAAGCCGAATGGTTAACCACTGTGCCAGCAGAGCTCCCTCATAACTACCACACAACCCCTTAATCAGGAAATCAACATCAATTTAGTCTCATTGGACCCCCAGACCCCATTCAGATTTCAGTAACTGTCCCAACCATGTGTTTTTTTCTTCCTGGCCCAGGATCAGGATTAGGTTTTCCACTTAGTTGTCACATCTCCTTAGTTTCTTCCCATCTGGAATAGACCCTCAGTCTTTCTCTTCCATACCCTTGAAGGGCTGAAAAACCACAGGCCCCTGAGTGTGTAGGATGACCCTGTTCTGTCCATGCATCCTAGGTAGGAGGACCTCTGAAATTATGCTGTGTTCTTCTCAGGGATCACCTCTATCACACTAACCTGGCACAGTGATATGAACCTCTACGAAATGGTCAATCTGATGTCTGCCAAGGTCCTCCACTATAAAGTCACCATTTTCCACTTTGTATTTGATTAGTGTTTTGGGGAGAGGTATTTAATATTATGTCAATATTCTGTTCTTCATTAAACCTCCTCCATTGACCTTCCTTAGCCTCCAGTTAGACTCCTCTTTCAGTGAAGGGTGCGGAAGGAAAGTGGAAAGGGAGATGGAAAGGGAAAAGAGGTATTAAGGTACGTAATAGAGAAGGGAAGTTCAATAATTTCTATTTGAGGTTCCTTGTATTTCCTGAATTTCACCTTGACTGCTGTAGCAATGCTTACATAAATCAAGAAAATGTGCTCCAAAGATGCATTTAATTGAACAAAATCTATTTAAAACTTTTTTTTTATTGTGCTTTGCATGAAAGTTTACAGAGCAAATTAGTTTAACATTTGATCAATCGTTTATACATAAAGTGTTCCATGACATTGATTGCATTCCCTATAACGTGTCAGCACTCTCCCCATTTTTGCACTGGGTTCCCTATTTCCTTTCGTGCAAATTTTCTTACCCTTTCTGCCTTCTCATCTTTGCTTTTGGGCAACTGTTGTCCTTTTGATCTAGTATAATTGATTGTTCTAAGGAACACATTCCTCCTGGGTGTTACTGTTTATTTTATGTGCCTGTCTGTCGTTCGGCTGCAAGGTGATCTCTGGGAATGGATTTAGTTACCAGACATAAGGGTGTCTTAGGGCCATAGTCTCAGGGGTTCCTCCAGTCTCTGTCAGACCAGTAAGTGTGATTTTTTTTGTGAATCTGATTTTTTGTTCTACATTTTTCTCCACTTTGTCTGGGACCCTCTGTTATGTCCCAGTTAGAGCGGTTGATAGCAATAACGGGTAACATCTAGTTCTTCTGGTCTTGGGGTAGTGTAGCCTCTGATTCACGTGGTCCATTTGTTCTCTGGGCTAATTTTTTCCTTGAGTCTTTGGTTTTCTTCACTCTCCTTTGCTCCAGATGGATAGAGACCAATGTTTGTATCAGACCAATAGTTAGACGGTCACTCTCAAGCTTTTGAAACCCCAGATGCTACTCACCAAAGTAAGATGCAGAACATTGTCTTTATAAACTATGTTGTGCCAATTGACCTAAATGTCCCCCAAGTCTATGGTCCTTCAACTTCGAGCCTAGAAACTTCATCCTGCGAGGTGTTTGGCTATGTCTAAGGCATTTCCATGACTGTGCCCCTTGTGTGCTCTAAAGCCTATTTTAATATATACATGCAGCACCTACAATTAAAAAAAAAAAGTATGTAGAAATATCCACAACCAAACCTGTATCTGCAGGTGGATGTGCTCCCTTACACCCTCCTACACCTCTTTAGCATACATATCTACCCATGTATCAATTCATAAATTATAGTTAGTTAATGTTACTGTTGCAGGATTATCTATGTTGTAGTAATTACCATACCCCCCCCAAAAATCAAACCCTGTTGATGTCGAGTTGAACCCCCTGTTGCAGAGGAGTAGACCTGCCCCTTAGAGTTACCAAGAAGTGGCTGATGGCTTTGAACTGCCAACCTTTTGATTAGCAGCTGAGTTCTTAACCACTGTGCCAGCAGGGAGCTCAGTAAGTACCATAGCTGCCCTTTTTTCTTGTGGCCCTCTCAGTGTCTTCCTTTGCTTTGGTCATGTTGTGCTGACTACCCACATATTGTGTTTTGCCTTTCCCTTCACCATTAGCATGTCTCCTATCTAGTTAGTAATCTTCCCTCCCTCCCCCTCCCATCCCTGGTAACCATTGAAGAACTTTTTTTTTTTCTGTGTGTAAACCTTTTCTTGTTTGTTTTATAATAGTCATCTTATACAATACTTGTCCTTTTGTGATTGACTCGTTTCACTTAGTATAATTAGTCTTCCAAATTCATCCATGTTGTGAGATGTTTCATGGGCTTGTTGTTAGTCTTTATTGTTGTGTAGTATTCCATTGTGTGTACCACAGTTTGTTTATACCTTCATCCATTGATGAGCCCTTAGGTTGTTTCCATGTTTTTGCTATTGTGAATAATGCTGCAATGAACACGAGTGTTCATATGACTATTCATGTCACAGCTCTTATTTCTTTAGAGTGTGGTTGCTAGAGACAGCGTATGGTGGGTTGTGCTTTTTTATCCATTCTGTCGATCTCTGTCTCATAACTGGTACATTTATGCCATTTACATTCAGTGTGATTATTGATAGGTATGAATTTACTGCTGTCATCTTATTATTATTATTTTGTGGTGTTGATGGTTTCTTTGTTCTGCTTAATTTTCTGTGCTGAGTTCTTTTTGTTTGTAGATTTTATTTTCATTTATTTTTTGTTGTTGATTTTGTGTTTAATAGGTCTTTATGTTTTCTTTTTTATTTCGATGAGTAGGTTTGCTAACTTTCTTTGTGGTTACCTTGAAATTTACCTTTATCTTCCTAAGTTTAAAGCAGTCTTTTATTTCTTGATATTTTCTTGACTTCCTCTCCATATGAAAGTTCTATAACTACACCATGTATTCCTCCTTTTGGTTTTGATGTTGACATCATTCACAGATTGGTGTCTCTAGTTCCCTGTTCTTTTAACTTTGTTTTATTTTTGAGAATTCTTTATCTGGGTTGGTATCTGGTTGATGCTGTATGGTGTCCTAATCTCAGGTTGTTGCCTGATGTCGGTTCTGTGTACAAAGGACTCCCTTCAATATTTCTGGTAAGGTTGGTCTGGTGTTTCCAGATTCCCTTAATTTCTGTATGTCTGGAAATGTCCTAATTTCCCCATCATATTTGAGAGACAATTTTGCTGCTTATATAAGTCTTGATTGGCAATTTTTTTCTTTCAAGGTTTTATTTATGTCCCATTGCCTTCTTGCCTGGATAGTTTCTGCTGAGTAATCAGAGTTTTGTCTTATTGGTTTCCCTTTGTAGGTAACCTTTTGTTTTTCCCAAGCTGCTCTGAGGATTCTTTCTTTGTCTTTCATTTTGGAAAGTTTGATTATGACAAGTCTTGGTGACTTCCTTTTGGGGTCTATCATGTATGAGGCTCGCTGAGCTTCTTGAATGAATATCTTCTCATCTTTCACGATATTAGGACAGTTTTCTGATAGCAAATCTTTGACAATTCTCTTTGTGGCTTTTTTTTTTTTTTCTTGTCCTGTTCTGGACTTCTGATCGTCCATAAATTTTTCCTTTTGTTACCAAAACCCCCAGCCTGTTCCCATTGAGTTGATTCTGACTCATAGCGGCTCTGTAGGGCAGGGTAAAACTGCCCCATGGGTTTCCCAGCAGTGGCTGGTGGAATCAAACTGTCAACTTTTTGTTTAGCAGCCTTAGCTCTTAACCACCAAACCACCAGGGCTCTTTCCTCTTAATAGTGTCCCACGTAATTCTCAGCCTTCTTCATTTTTATTATTTTTTTCTGATTTTTCCTCAAATTGGTGTCAAGCGATTTGTTCTCTATTCCACTGATTCTATCTTCCTTTGACTCAAGTCTGCTCTTGCGTCCTTCTATTGAGTTGTCCATTTCTTTTTTAAAATTGTACTTTAGATGAAGATTTACGGAGCAAATTAGTTTCTCATTAAACAATTAATACACTTATTGTTTTGTGACATTGGTTGCCAACCCTGTGACATGTCAACTGTCTTCCCTTCTCGAACTTATGTTCCCTGTTACCAGGTTTCCTGTCCTCTCCTGCCTTCTCATCTCTGCCCCTGAGCTAGTGTGCCCACTTAGTTTCATTTTGTTTAATGGGACTGTCTAATCTTTGGCTGAAGGGTGCACCTCAGGAATGACTTCAATACTGAGTTACAACGGTATCTGGAAGTGAGTTGTCTGTTTCTGAAATTTTGTTGTTAATCTTATGGATTTCTAGTTGCTTTTCTGTATGGTTTCTAATTGCCTACTTATTTTGTTCTTGTATTGTTTTCTTGAATTCTTCTATTTCTTTTTCTGTTTTCCTTGGTTTTGTCTGTGTTTTCCCTGATCTCTCAAAAACACTATATACTGGTTTTTTGAATTCCTCGTCAGGTAGTTCCATTACCAATTCTTCCTCTGGAAGGTTTTCTGCTTCTTTATTTCAGTCACCTACTCAAGCCATCTTATCCTGCTTCTTTATTTGATTTGATATTGTTTGTTATCTCCTAAGCATTAAGGTTTTATTTTATTTATTTATTTATTGTATGTTTGTTTGCTACATGCTGATTTTTTGCTTTGTTTTGTTTTGATATATTTTAGTAGGCAGGGTGTGTGTGCTACTCTAGTCACTAGTCTGGCTGCACTGGAACTCTTATTCCTGTCTCTGGGTGAGTAGGGTAGCGGCTGAGTGTGTGAGCATGGGTCTCTGTTCACTGGTCTTGCAGGGTGGCTGAGGCTGTAGCAGGCGTTGTTGGTGAGATGTGTCTGTCCAGCCAGTCACCTGGGCATGGGCACAGGGAGCATTCTCACTGGTTGTTGGGTTGGCTGTTGCGTATGAGCACTGCCAGTTGCTAGGTGGTTGGGGTGAGGGTGAACAGATTGTTGGTCACCAGGTGAGTGGTATGGAAACTCTCACCGATGATCCCAGGCAGGCAGGTTGGAATGGGCACAAGCTTCCAGTTGCAGGGGTGGTGATGGTACAGGGGGCGAGGCAGGGTACCACCAGTCTACTGGTACCTGCTAGGAAGGCATACCTCTGTCTGCTAAAGGCAATGTGGGAAAGGGTGCCGCTAGTCCTCAGGACACTGGAGCAGGTGCTGGAGGAAGTAGGAGGCACTGCTGGACTGCTGCCCCCCAGCACAAATGGCTGGGTAGGAGTGGGCACTTCCAGTTTGCAGGCTCCCAGCACCAGTGCCTGGGTGGAGCAGCAAGCACCACCAGTCTGTAGCCTCCTGGTGCAGGCAGCTGGGTGTAGCACTGGGTGCTGCTGGTCCTTGAGCCCTTGGTGCAGTTAGTTTGGCAGAAGAAAGGGTGTCACCAGTCCCTGGACCCCCAGTGCCACAGCCAGGTGGAGAAGCAGGTATCACTTGTCTACATGCCCCCAGCATGGGTGGGTAGGCAGAAGGGGGGATGCACCTGCACCACAGGCTCCCATACCAATGAATGGGTACAAGAGTTGGTGCTGTCCATTCATGGGCCCCAGCACGGGTGGCTGGGTGGAGAAGTGGGCCTCCAGCATAGTTGAGTAGGTAGAAGAGGGGATGCCACTGGTCCACAGGCCCCCGGTGCAGGTGTCTAAGTGGAGAAGTGGGCAGCACCATTCTATGGGCCCCTGGTGCCAGTGGCTGGGCTAAGAGGCAGGCACCACCAGTCCATGGGTCCCTGACGTGAGTGGCTGAGTGAAGAGGTGGGTGCCACTGGCCTGTGGGCTCCTATTCCAGGGGGTGGGTTGTGGTGGGTGTCACCAGACCATGATTGCATGTGGCGGGGGGAGGGGATTGATGAGGGGGATAGTGGGCACTGCTGGTCCTCGGGCCTCCAGAATGGGGGGCTGGGGGTACAGTGGGTGAGGTGAGTGCACTTAACTTTCTCAGGGTGGGGAGCAGACCTACTTGATGCTAGACATGGATGCAGAGTAACTACTGTTGGCCTGCACCAGGTGATGGGGGCTTCAGCTGGGAACTCTATTTTGTCTCATTATGGCCATACTGTGCATGTTCAGCTGGCAAGGCACCAGTGATATGTAATTCTCTGTGTCTGCTTTTTTGTACGTTCTTTCCTTCCACTTACTTGGCTCTCAATCTGATTCTTCAGCCTTGCCTTTGATGCTCAGGGTTCCAAAGTTGCCATCTATATCTGATTCACTTGTTTTCTTGGGTCTTTGTTGTAAGAGGGATGTTATGAGGCATGTGATAATCCTGCCACCTTGGAGTGCCTCTCTAACTGAACAAAATCTCATTAGTAGTGATAATTCTACTTGTTTTTTTTTTTTTTTTGAGAGTTTACTATAGTTAAGTTTCCTATAGATATTAATACTTTTAATATTCACTGGTGTTATATGAGGTGGTATTATTGTAATTTCCGTTGGACAGATGAAGAAACTGAGGTTTGGAGAGGTTAAGTGTGGGGCTAAGAATGAATCCAAGCAGTTTTCCAATTTGTTCAAGTATCTCACTATCTGGGCCACCTTTTCTCTTCATTGTACCTTCTCTTCCCAAATTACTTATACATTCCTATAGTTCCAGTATGGAGTCCTGGTGGTGCAGTGGTTAGAAGTGACAGCTATTAACCAAAAGGTTGGCAATTTGAATCCACCAGCTGCTCCTTGGAAACTCTGTGGGGTAGTTCTAGTCTGTTCTATAGAATCACTATGAGTCAGAATTGACAGCAATGAGTTTGGTTTTTTGATTTTTTATGGTTCCAATGATGCCCTGGTGGTGCAATGGTTAAAAGCTTGGCTGGTAACCAAAAGATCAACAGTTCAAATCCTCTAGCCGCTCCCAGGAAACATTTGGGGGCAGTCCTACTCCATCCTACAGGGTTTTTTATGAGTTGAAATTGACTCAGTGGCAATGGGTTTGGTTTTCTGGTTTTTATGGTTCCAATGGAGTCCCTGGGTGGTACAAATGGTTAATGCACTTGACTGCTAACTGAAAGGTTGGCAGTTCAAGTTCACCCAGAGGTACCTGGGAAGAAAAGCATGGTAATCTGATCTACATCCAAAAAATAAGCTATTGAAAATCCTGTGCAGTACAGTTCTACTCTGAAACACAAGGGGTCACCGTAAGTCAATTGACTCAAGGGCAATTTTTTTTTTTTTTAACGTTTCTAACTACCATATATAAGCCAATGACTCCCACATCTCTCTCCATCCCAGACTCTTCCTTCTATCTCCAGGTCTTCACACATGGCATCATAATACTTTACTCTGTCTTCTCAAGTGACACTTTGAAATCTTCTCTTTGGCTCTTTTACGTCATCATTTTTTCCTTTTGCTTTAGCTATTTGACATTCAAGAGCAAGTTTCAGAGTCTTTTCTGACATCCATTTAGATCTTTTCTTTCTCTCCTGTCTTTTTAATGACCACTTGCTTTCTCCATGTATGATGTCCTTCATCTCATTCCACAACTCGTCTGGTCTTTGGTCATTAGTGTTCAATGCATCAAATATATTCTTGAGATGGTCTCTAAATTCAGGCGGGATATACTCAAGGTTGTACTTTGGCTCTCGTGGACTTGTTCTAATTTTCTTCAGTTTCATCTTGAACTTGCATATAAGTAATTGATGGTCTGATCCAAAGTCAGCTCCTGGCCTTGTTTTGACTGATGATATTGAGCTTTTCCATTGTCTCTTTCCTCAGATGTAGTCATGAGCATCAGTGAGCTGAAATAGACTGGTATTGGTCATTTTGAATAAAAAAATCATATGGTCTATTATGCCAGGAATGACAACTTAAAGAGGCATGGTGTTGCATTCATTGTGAAAAAGAACATTTCAACATCTACTCTGATAGGACAATAGCCATATGCCTAAGAGGAAGACCAGTTAATATGACTATTATTCAAATTTACGTTCCAACCACTAAGGTCAAAGATGAAGAAATTGAAGATTTTTACCAACTTCTGCCATCTGAAATTGATCAAACATGCAATCAGGATGCACTGATAGCTACTGGTGATTGGCCTGCAAAAGTTGGAAACAAAGAAGAAGGATCAGTAGCTGGAAAATGTGGCCTTGGTGATAGAAATGATGCTGAAGATCACATGATTGAATTTTGAAAGATCAACAACTTTTTCATTGCAAATATTTTTTTCGCCAACATAAACAGCAACTACACACATGGTCCTTGCCAGATGGAATACACAGGAATGAAATTGACTACATCTGTGGAAAGAGACTTTGGAAAAGCTCAATATCATCAGTCAGAACAAGGCCAGGAGCCAACTGTGGATCCCATAAAGATTACAGCCAAGAAAACTCTATGGGGCAGTTCTGCTCTGTTACGTGGGTTGGCCATAAGTCAGAATCAACTTGATGGCACCCAACAGCAACAACAATGTGTAAAGAGATGGACTTTAATTCAGCTGTTGAGACAAAGGACTGAATTTCAAGTCTCTGAATTCTAATTCAGCCTGTTTTTAGCTGAAAATGTTTTCCTTTGCTGAGAAGAATTGATAATTCTCAAATAAAGTTTAATGATATCCTACCAATCAAATAATGATTGCTTTGCAGCCATATAATTTCAAAGACTAAAACCTGGGATTGTGATCTTTGTCTGTATTGGCATAGGGTCAAAATGCAGCTATTCCGAATCTGCCAGAGTTCTGAAGTTCCACATGCTCCGAAGTTGAGTTTAATTCTAAATTTAGAGTCAAAATGATGAAGTAGTTTCCAAAATTGGAAAATGAGTTTTCCATTCCCTGTTATAGTTAGAGTTTTTGAATTTTTTTTCTGGTTTCAATTTCCTACTTTTGTTTTCAAGAGGAAGGAACACTTTGTCTTTTCATTTCACCTAGTTAGCTCAAGGAGAGGATTGGATTCTCTTTTTGAAATCACTAATGACCTGAACATTCAGAATAAACCCAGCAATGGGATGTGCAGGGCACAGAGAAAGCATTAGCTTCTTTAAAATAGATGAAGGCATGGCAGGTCGAGCGAGGGAGGGCCTTGTGTTCACAAACCAGAGCACAGATTTTGTCAGACTAACTTCATTTTTTATATAAGAACCTTGAAAACCTGCTCTATGCAGTGTTGGGAGCTTTGCACTCTAAACACACCCATGAAATTAGCATGTTTACCTTTATTTTTCTGACAAGAACACTGAGGTTCAGGTACATTAAGTAGGTTGCCAAGTCAGGTACTTAGTAAGTGATGGAGTTCAGATTTAAACCATTGTCTGATTATCTCCAAATCTTGTGTTCTTTTTACTTTGTATCATCCTGACTCCTTTAGGTGAGTGATAGCATGCTGAGATTAAATAAATGTGTTTCTCAACTCCCCAGAAACCATTTGCCAAGATCTGTAATATGACCATAATGAGGTAGGCTAGTAAGTAACAGGCAGTTGAATGAAGTGGCTAAGAGTGAGGGTGCTAAAGTCAGGCCGCCTGAGTGGGAATCCAGATCCTACTCACAGCAGTATGACCTTGGGTAACTTCTTTCACTCATCTGTTCATCAGTGTTCTCATCATAAAATGGGGATTATGATGATATCTGCCTCATCGTCATGGTATGAGTGAATTAAAATAACAATCACTTATCATCAGCTGGTCTCAGCTGGGGGCCTTGCTTGGGGCTAGGCTTGGCTGGGGTGCCTTACCTGGGACAGCTGTGTCCATGTGTCTCTCATCCTTCTCTTGGGACTAGTGGCCAGCTTAGACATGGCCTTCTTATGGTGATGGCAGATGTACAAGCAAGCAAGTCAGTCACAGGAAGACTTTCCAAGGCCCTGTTTTCAACACATCTGTTAATGTCCTATTGGATAAAGTGAGCCAATGGCCAAGCCCAGGGCTAGAGGAAGACACCAGACCCACAGAGTGAGAACACTTCAAAATTATGTGGCACAGGATACAAGGAGCAAGGAAGAATTGGGGCCAGTAATGCAATCTAATATAGACGAATCCAATAAAACAAAATTTTTCATGGATAAATTTAAAATTTTTTCAGCTCAAATTTTACCTGAGGAAGATAAGGCTAAGCAAAAGTATCTGTAAGGCAGACTTGATTGACACCATGTTTCCTATAGTTAAGGAGACCACGTAATTTACAGTTCAAACCGGGACACTTCAGAGTGAAGAGGAGCATCACTGGTAATTAAGCCAAGACAACAAGCATAATGTGGGGCTACCCTGAGCCAATCAGAACCCAGGATCACCCTATGTGTAGCTTCACATATTGATATGGAAGTCAAAAAAGCTAAAGTATGCTTAGATTGAATTCATGGATGTTGAATATTTAGAAGGATGGAGAATACAGCTCTGTTCTCCTTTGTGCTGGTTAAATCTGGAGTATTGTATTCAGATCTGAACTTTAAAACCGATTTTATTATGTTAGAAGAAAGATCAGAATGGGGGCAGGGGAGCCTAGAGACCTTGTCAAATGAATGGGGTTTTTTTTTTTCATTGTGCTTTAAGTGAAAGTTTACAAATCAAGTCAGTCTCTCATACAAAACCTTATATACACCTTGTTCTCCCCCTAATGAGATAGCACATTCCTTCTCTCCACCCTGTGTTTCCGTGTCCATTCAGCCAGCTTCTGTCCCCCTCGGCCTGCACATCTCTCTAGACAGGGGTTGCCCAGATAGTCTCATGTGTCTACTTCATCCAAGAAGCCCACTCCTCACCAGTATCATTTTTTGTCTTGTAGTCCTGTCCAATCACTGTCTGAAACACTGGCTTTGAAAATGGTTCCTGTCTTGGGCTAACAGAAGGTCTGGGGACCAAGACCTCTGGGGTCCCTCTGGTCTCAGTCAGACCATAAAGTCTGGTCTTTTTATGAGAATTTGGGATCTACATCCCACTGCTCTCCTGCTCCTTCAGGGATTGTCCATTGTACTCCCTGTCATGGCAGTCATCAGTTGTAGCTGGGCACCATCTAGTTCTTTTGGTCTCAAGCTGATGTACTCTTTGATTTATGTGGCCCATTTTGACTCTTGGGCTCATACTTACCTTGTGTCTTTGGAGATCTTCATTTTCCTTTGCTCCAGATGGGTTGAGACCAATTATTGCATCTTAGATGGCCACTTGCTAGCATTTAAGGTCCCAGATGCCACTCTCCAAAATGGGATGCAGAAAGTTTTCTTAATAGTTTTTATTATGCCAATTGACCTAGATATCCTCTGAAACCATGGTCCCCAAACCTCCCCCCACCACTCTGGCCTTCGAAGTGTTCGGTTTATTTAGGACAGTCCTTTGCTTTCGGTATAGTTCAGTTGTGCTGACCTCTCCTGTATTGTGTGTTGTCCATACCTTCACCTAAATTAGTTTTGCCTACCGTTTAATTAGTGAATCTCCCTCTCCCTTCCTCTCCCTCTCCCCCTTCTTGTAACCATCAAAGAATATTTTCTTCTCTGTTTAAACTGTTCCTTGAGTTCTTATAATGGTGGCCTCATACAATATTTGTCCTGTTGCAACTGACTAATTTCACTCAGCATAATGCCTTCCAGATTCCTCCATGTTATCAAATATTTCACGGATTCATCATTTTTCTTTATCGATGCGTAGTATTCCATTGTGTGGATATGCCATTATTTATCCGTTCATCCGTTGATGGGCACCTTGGTTGCTTCCATCTTTTTGCTATTGTAAACAGTGCTGCAATGAACATGGGTGTGAATGTATTTGTTTGTTTAAAGGCTCTTATTTCTCTAGAATATATTCCAAGAAGTGGGATTGCTGGATCATATGGTAGTTCTATTTCTAGCTTTTTAAGGAAACATCAAATGGATTTCCAAAGTGGTTGTGCCATTTTACATTCCCACCAGCAGTGTATAAGTGTTCCAGTCTCTCCACAACCTCTCCAACATTTATTATTTTGTGTTATTCGGATTAATTTCAGCCTTGTTGGAGTGAGATGGAATATCATTGTCATTTTGATTTGCATTTCTCTAATGGCTAATGAACATGAGCATTTCCTCATGTATCTGTTAGCTATCTAAATGTCTCCTTTAGTGAAGTGCCTGTTCATATCCTTTCCCCTTTTTTTAATTGGATTATTTGTCTTTTTTTGATGTTAAGTTTTTGCAGTATCATGTTGATTTTAGAAACCAGCTGCTGATTGGAGATGTCATAGCTAAAAACATTTTCCCAATCTGTAGGTAATCTTTACTGTTTTGGTGAAGTCTTTGGAGGAGCATAGGCATTTGCCTTTTAGAAGCTCCCAGTTATCCAATTTCTCTTTTGCTGTTTTTGCAGTTCTAGCAATGTTTTGGAAACCCTGGTGGTGTAGTGGTTAAGTGCTATGGCTGTTAACCAAGAGGTCGGCAGTTCGAATCCGCCAGGCACTCCTTGGAAACTCTATGGTGCAGTTCTCTGTCCTACAGGGTCACTATGAGTTGGAATTGACTTGACAGCAGTGGGTTTGGTTTCTGGTTTTAGTAATGTTTTGTATGTTGTTTATGCCATGTATTAGGGCTCCTAGCATTGTCCCTATTTTTTTCTTCCATGATCTTTGTTGTTTTAGATTTGATATTTAGGTCTTTGACCCGTGTTGAGTTTGTTTTTGTGCATGGTGTGAGGTATGGGTCTTGTTTCATTTTTTTGCAAATGGAAATCCAGTTATGCCAGCACCATTTGTTAAAGAGACTGTCTTTTCTCCATTTAACAGATTTTGGGCCTTTGTCAAATATCAGCTGCTCATATGCGGATGGATTTATATCTGGAATCTAAATTCTTTTCCATTGCTCTATGTATCTGTTGTACCAATACCAGGATGTCTTGACTACTGTGAAGGTATAATAGGTACTAAAATCAGGTAGTGTAAGGCCTCCCACTTTGTTCTTCTTTTTCAGTAATGCTTTACTTCTCTGGGGCTTCTTTCCCTTCCATATGAAGCTGGTGATTTGTTTCTCCATTTCATTAAAGAGTGTCACTGAGGAGGAGGAGCCAAGGTGACAGAATAGACAGACACTTCTGGCAAACCCTCTTACAACAAAGACCCCCCAAAACAAGTGAAAAGAGTATATTTATGACAAGCTCCCTGAACATCAAAGGCAAGCTTAGAAAAAGAACTGAGGGGCAGGGGGAGGAAGAGACGGTTCAGAAGCAGAGGAGTTACCAGATCTGAATCATGGGGAGTCCTCAGGCACCGTTCCCAGGAGCGGCAGCAGTGGGATGGTACTAGCATTTGGCCGCAGTTTCCTCAAGAAGAAACAGCCAACCACACAGCCTACTCACACCTTCAGAACCAGAGAAGAATGGCACTCTTGGCAAAAGCTAAATACTTGTATATATTGTACCGCCCCCCCCCCCCAAGCTAGCAGATTTCCCTGGGCCCGAGATAGGCCCTGTTGAGTGCCTAGAGCAATTCTCCTGACCTTGGAGAAGGAATATATTTGCAATCGGGGGAAAAGATAATTTGCCAGCTCCACTAACCAGGGGACCATAGGACAGAAGCGGCTCCTGTACAAGCATAAACAGTCCACGGACTTTGAGTACCTTCCCCTCTGCATGGAACTGTGAGGGCCTATTTTGGGAAAATAGGCCCTTGTTGGCAGACTCCAACCATTTCAGCTGTGGGACAGAGAGGTGGGTGTTTGATGTTTGACATTGCGTTGCCTATTAAACAGGGTCCTCACTTACCTACATCAGGGGCCTAAGGACTGGTGGCTACACTCAGATCACCCAGCCACCCGCAACAGAGGTTCAAGGATAACTTACAACCAAAACATTGGGTGCCCATTGTCCCTTTGCAGAACCCACCCACCTATACGCTCTAGGCAACATGGACACACTTTCCTCAGAGACACGTGGGGGACGATTCTCAGCCCCCTGCCTTGTTCAGAGTGTGACCCCTGCTGCAAACAGATCCCAGTACCAACACAAATCACCCCTGCCCTCTAAGGCTGTAGGACAGAGTCTGTACCACACACTTGATGATCAGCTACCTGGACACCTGAGCTGAATTCATACAAGAAAACTGAATGGACTCCTAATCTGATAATAACTCTAGCCATCTGGGGACAGAACGTCAGAGCTCCAAAGGTGAAAATAATCAAGCTAGCTCACTCAAGCAACCCATTTGGGCATATGAAAATAAAACAAATCAAGAAGCTATGACACAGTAACCAAACATAAAACAAACTAATACAATAACTTAGAGATGGCTCAGAGACAACAGCCAATATCAAGTCATATAAAGGAACAGACCATGATCATCTCAGCAAGCTCTCAAATGAAAGAATCAAGGAATCTTCTAGATGAAAATGCCTTCCTGGAATTACCAGAGGCAGAATACAAAAGATTAATATATAGAACCCTTCAAGACATCAGGAAGGAAATCAGGCAATATGCAGAACAAGCCAAGGAACACACAGATAAAGTGATTGAAGGAATTGAAAAGATTACTCAGGTACATAATGAAAAATTCAATAAGCTGAAAAAATCCATAGACAGACAGCAATCAGAAATTCAGAAGATTAACAATAAAATTACAGAGGTAGACAACTCAATAGAAAGTCAGAGGAGCAGAATTGAGCAAGTGGAAGGCAGAATTTCTGAACTTGGAGATAAAGCACTTGGCATTAATATATTTGAAGAAAAATCAGATAAAAGAATTTAAAAAAAATGAAGAAACCTTAAGAATCATGTGGGACTCTATCAAGAGAAACGGCCTATGAGTGATTGGAGTACCAGAACAGGGAGGGATAAGAAAATGCAGAGAGAATTGTTGAAGATTTGTTAGCAGAAAACTTCCCTGATATCGTGAAAGATGAGACGATATCTATCCAAGATGCTCAACAAACTCCACATAAGGTAAATGTTAAAAGAAAGTCACCAAGATATATTATAATCAAACTTGCCAAAACCAAAGATAAAGAGGGAATCTTAAGAGCAGCTAGGGATAAACGAAAAGTCACCTACAAAGGACAGTCAACAAGAATAGGCTCAGACTAGTCGGCAGAAACCATGTAGGCAAGAAGGCAATGGGATGACATATTTAAAAAACTGAAGGAAAAAAATTGCCAGCCAAGAATCTTATATCCAGCAAAACAGTCTCTCAAATATGAAAGTGAAATTAGGGCATTTCCAGATAAAAAGAAGTTTAGGGAATTCCTAAAAACCAAACAAAACTATAAGAAATACTAATGGGAGTTTTTTGTTTAGAAAATCAATACTATCAGGTATCAACCCAAGACTACGACACTGCATAGAACAATCAGAAGTCAACCCAGATAAGGAAATCATAAAAAAAAGATTAAAAAAACACTTAAAACAGAGAAACAGTGATGTTATTATGTAAAAGAAGTCAACATTAAAACATCAAGGAGGGACTAAGCAATGTAATCAAAGATCTTCCATTTGGAGAGGAAGACAAGGTGATACAATGAAATAAAAATTTGGTTTAAATTAAAAAAAATAGGGGTAAGTAATAAGGTAACCAAAAAAGAGACAAACTATCCTACACATTAAAATAAAATACCAGAAAAAAAATAGAGACTCAGCAGAAAAAGTATAAACAACAATGAATATGAGGAAAAGGACAATACATAAATACAATCTACTCAGCACATAAAATTAAGTGGGAAAAAGAAACTGTCAACAGCACACAAAAAAAGACATCAAACTGATAGCACTAAATTCATACCTATCCATAATTACACTGAGTGTAAATGGATTAAATGCACCAACAAAGAGACAGAGAGTGGCAGAATGGATTAAAAAACATGATCCGTCTATATGCTGCCTACAAGGGACACAACTTAGACTTAGAGACACAAAAAAAATAAAACTCAAGGATGGAAAAAATATATATACCCAGCAAACAACAATCAAAAAAGAGCAGAAGTAGCATTATTAATTTCTGACAAAAGTGACTTTCAAGTTAAACCCATCATAAAGGATAAGGAAGGACACGACACAATGATTAAAGGGACAATATACCAAGAGGATATAACCATATTAAATATTTATGCACTCAATGACAAGGCTGCAAGGTACATAAAACAAACTGTCAGCACTGAAAAGTGAGATAGACAGCTCCACAATAACAGTAGGAGACTTCAATACACCACTTTCGATGAAGGACAGGACAGCCAGAAAGCAGCTCAATAAAGACATGGAAGATCTGAATGCCACAATCAACCAACTTGACCTCACAGACATACAGAGAACAGTCCACCCAACAGCAGCCAATTATACTTTCTTTTCTAGTGCACATGGAACATTCTCAAGAATGGACCACATACTAGGTCATAAAACAAGGCTTAGCTGAATCCAAAACAACGAAATATTACAAAGGATCTTCTCTGACCGTAAGGCCATAAAAGTGGAAATCAATAACAGAAAAAGCAGGGAAAAGAAATCAAACACTTGGAAACTGAACAGTACCCTGCTCAAAAGAGACTAGATTATAGAAGACATTAAAGAAATTCATAGAATCCAATGAGAATGAAAACACACTCAGAACCTTTGGGACACAGTGAAAGCAGTGCTCAGAGGTCAATTTATATCAAAAATGCACACATCCAAAAAGAAGAAAGGGCCAAAATCAAAGAATTATCCCTACAACTTGAACAAATAGAAAGAGAGCAACAAAAGAAACCCTCAGGCGCCAGGAGAAAACAAATAATAAAAATTAGAGCGGAACTAAATGAAACAGAAAAACGATTGAAAGAATTAAGATCAAAAGCTGATTCTTTGAAAAAAATCAACAAAATTGATAAAACATTGGCCAAACTGACAAAAAAAAAAAAAAAAAAGAAGGAGAGTAAGCAAATAACCCGAATAAGAAATGATATGGGTGATTTTACAACAGACCCAACTGAAATTAAAAGAATCATATCATGTTACTACGAAAAACTGTACTCTAACAAATTTGAAAACCTAGAAGAAATGGATGAATTCCTAGAAACACACTACCTACCTAAACTAATACAAATAGAGGTAGAACAACTGAATGGACCCATAACAAAAGAAGAGTTTGAAAAGGTAATCAAAAGACTTCCAACAAAAAAAAAGCCCTGGCCCAGACGGCTTCACTGCAGAGCTCTACCGAATTTTCAGAGAAGAGTTAACACCACTACTACTAAATGTATTTCAGAGCATAGAAAAGGATGGAATACTCCCAAACTCTTTCGATGAAGCCAGCATATCCCCAATACCAAAACCAGGTAAAGACACCACAAAAAAAGAAAATTACAGGCCTATATCCCTCATGAACTTAGATGCAAAAATCCTCAACAAAATTCGAGCCAATAGAATTCGACAACATATCAAAAAATAATTCACCATGACCAAGTGGGTTTCATACCAGGTATGCAGGGATGGTTCAACATTAGAAAAACAATGTAATCCATCACATAAGTAGAGCAAAAGACAAGAATCACATGATTTTATCAACTGATGCAGAAAAGGCATTTGACAAAATTCAACACCCATTCATGATAACTCTCAGCAAAATAGGAATAGAAGGAAAATTCCTCAACATAATAAGGGGCATTTATACAAAGCCAACAACCAACATCATCCTAAATGGAGAGAGCCTGAAAACATTCCCCTTGCGATCGGGAACCAGACAAGGATGCCTTTTATCACCACTCTTATTCAACATTGTGCTGGAAGTCCTAGCCAGAGCAATTAGGCTAGATAAAGAAATAAAGGGCATCCTCATTGGCAAGGAAGAGGTAAAAGTATCTCTATTTGCAGATGACATGATCTTATACACAGAAAACCGTAAGGAATCCTCCAGAAAACTACTGAAACTAATAGAAGAGTTCAGCAGAGTATCAGGATACAAGATAAACATACAAAAATCAGTTGGATTCCTCTACACCAACAAAAATAACATCAAAGCGGAAACCACCAAATCAATACCATTTACAGTAGCCCCCAAGAAGATAAAATACTTAGGAATAAATCTTACCAGAGATGTAAAAGAACTATACAAACAAAACTACACAACACTTCTGCAATAAACCAAAAGAGACCTACATAAGTGGAAAAACATACCTTGCTCATGGATAGGAAGACTTAATATTATAAAAAAAAAGTCTATTCTACCGAAAGCAACCTATAGATTTAATGCAATTCTGATCTGAATTCCAACAACATTTTTTAATGAGATGGAGAAAGAAATCACCAACTTCATATGGAAGGGCAAGAGGTCTCAGATAAGTAAAGCTTTACTGAAAAAGAACAACAAAGTTGGAGGCCTTACTCTACCTGATTTTAGAACCTATTATACCACCACAGTAGTCAAAACAGCCTGGTACTGGTACAACAGCAGATACATACACCAATGGAACAAAATTGAGAATCTGGACATAAATCCATCCACGTATGAGCAGTTGGTATTTGAGACAGGCCCCAAAACAGTTAAATGGGGAAAAGACAGTCTTTCTGACAAATAGTGCTGACATAACTGGATATCCATCTGCAAAAAAATAAACAAGACCCATACCTCACCCCATGCACAAAAAGGAGCTCAAAATGGATCAAAGACCTAAATATAAAATCTAAAAGGATAAAGATCATTGAAGAAAAAATAGGGACAATGTTAGAAGCCCTAATACATGGCAAAAACAGTATACAAAAACATTACTAACAATGCAGAGGAAAAAGTAGATAACTGGGAGCTCCTAAAAATCAAACACCTATGCTCATCCAAAGACTTCGCCAAAAGAGTAAAAGATTACCTCCAGACTGGGAAAAAGTTTTTAGCTATGACATTTCTAATCAATACCTGATCTCTAAAATCTACATGATACTGTAAAAACTCAACTACAAAAAGACAAATAACCCAATTAAAAAATGGGCAAAAGATAAGAACAGATACTTCACTAAAGAAGACATTCAGGTAGCTAACAGATACATGAGGAAATGCTCAAGATCCTTAACCGTTAGAGAAATGCAAATCAAAACTACAGTGAGATTTCATCTCACTCCAACAAGGCTGGCATTAATCCAAAAAACACAAAATAAGAAATGTTGGAGAGGCTGTGGAGAGATTGGAACACTTCTACACTGCTGGTGGGAATGTCAAATGGTACAACCACTTTGGAAATTGATTTGGTGCTTCCTTAAAAAGCTAGAAATAGAACTACCATATGATCCAGCAATCCCACTTCTTGGAATATATCCTAGAGAAATAAGAGCCTTTACACAAACAAATATATATGCAAATGAACCCATGTTCATTGCAGCACTGTTTACAATAGCAAAAAGATGGAAGCAACCAAGGTGCCCAACAACAGATGAATAGGTAAATAACTTATGGTATATTCACACAATGGAATACTACGCATTAAAAAAGAACAGTGATGAATCAGTGAAACATTTCATAACATGGAGGAATCTGGAAGGCATTATGCTGAGTGAAAGTAGTTGCAAAAGGATGAATATTTATAAGACTTCTATCATAAGAGCTTGAGAAATAGTTTAAACAGAAGAAAATATTCTTTGATGGTTATGAGAAGGGAGGGAGGGAGGGTGGGACAGGGTTATTCACTAATTAGATAGCAGATAAGAACTACTTTAGGTGACGGGAAAGACAACAAACAATATAGGCAAGGTCAGCACAACTGGACTAAACCAAAAGCAAAGAAGTTTCTGGAATAAACTGAACGCTTCGAAGGCCAGCGTAGCAGGGGCGTGGGTTTGGGGACCATGGTTTCAGGGGACATCTAAATCAATTTGCATAATAAAATCTATTAAGAAAATATTCTGCATCCCATTTTGAAGAGTGGCATCTGGGGTCTTAAACGTTAGGAAGCAGCCATGTAAGATGCATCAATTGGTCTCAACCCACCTGGACTAAAGGACTATGAAGAATACCAAGGATACAAGGTAATTCTGAGCCCAAGAGACAGAAAGGACCACATAAACCAGAGACTACATCAGCCTGAGACCAGAAGAACTAGATGGTGCCCAGCTCGAACCAATGACTGCCCTGATAGGGAACACAACAGAGAATCCCTGAGGGAGCAGGAGAGCAGTGGGATGCATTTCCCGAATTCTCGGAAAACGACCAGACTTAATGGTCTGACTGAGAGTAGAAGGACCCCGGTGGTCATGGCCCCCAGACCTTCTGTTAGCCCAAGACAGGAACCGTTCCCAAAGCCAACTCTTCAGACAGGGACTTGACCTGACAATGGGATGGAGACAGATGCTGGAGCGGAGTGAGCTTCTTGGATCAGGTGGACACTTGACACTATGTTGGCATCTCCTGCCTGGAGGGGAGATGAGAGGGTAGAGGGAGTTAGAAGCTGGCAAAATGGACACGAAAAGAGAGAGTGAAGGGAGACAGTGGGCTGTCTCATTAGGGGAAGAGCAATTGGGGGTATGTAGCAAGGGGTATATAAGTTTTTGTGTGAGAGAGAGACAATAAAAATTAAAAAAACAAAGTCACTGGTGTTTGGATCGGGATTGCACTGTATCTATAGATTGCTTTGGGTAGAATAGACATTTTTACTATGTTGAGTCTTCCTATCCATGAGCAAGGTATGTTTTTCCACTTATAAAGGTCACTTTTGGTTTCTTTCAGTAGTGACTTGTAGTTTTCCTTGTATAGGTCTTTTAGGTCTCTTGTTAGATTTATTCCTAAGTACTTTATCTTCTTAGGGGCTATTGTAAATGGTATTGATTTGGTGATTTCCTCTTCGTTGCTGTCTTTGGTTGATTTAGAGGAATCCAGCTGATTTTTGTATGTTTATCTGGTACCCTGATACTCTGCTGAGCTTTTCTATTAGTTTCAGTAGTTTTCTTGTGAATCTTTAGGTTTTTCTGTGTAGAAGATCATGTCATCTGCAAACAGAGATACTTTTACTTCTTCTTTTTCAACTTGGATGCCCTTTGTTTCTTTATCTGGCCTTATAGCTCTGGCTAGGACCTCCAGCGCAATGTTGAATAAGGGTGGGCATCCTTGTCTGAATCCTGTTCTCAGTGGGAATGGTTTCAATCTCTTTCCATTTAGGATGATGTTGGTTGTTGGCTTTGTATAAATGCCCTTTATAATGTTTAGGAATTTTCCTTCTATTCCTATTTTGCTGAGAGTTTTTATCATGAATGGGTGTTGGACTTTGTCAAATGCCTTTTCTGCACCAACTGATAAGATGGTGGGCTCTTTTCTTTTGTTTCATGTATGTGATGGATTACATTGATTGTTTTTCTAAATGTTGAACTATCCCTGCATACCTGGTATGAATCCCACTTGGTAGTGGTGAATTTTTTTTTTGATATGTTGTTGAATTCTATTGGCTAGAATTCCGTGGAGGATTTTTGCATCTAAGTTCTTGAGGGATATTGGCCTGTAATTTTCTTTTTTTGTGGTGTCTTTACCTGGTTTTGGAAACCCTGGTGGCATAGTGATTAAGTGCTATGGCTGCTAACCAAAGGGTTGGCAGTTCGAATCCGCCAGGCACTCCTTGGAACCTCTATGGGGAGTTCTACTCTGTCCTATGTGGTTGCTGTGAGTTGGAATCAACTCAACGGCACTGGGTTTTGGTTTTTACCTGGTTTTGGTATCAGGGATATGCTGGCTTCATAGGATGAGTTTGGGAGTATTCCATCCTTTTCTGTGCTCTGAAATACATTTAGTAGTAATGGTGTTATCTTTTCTCTGAAAGTTCAGTAGGATTCTCTAGTGAAGCTGTCTGGGCCAGGGCTTTTTTTTGTTGGGAGTTTTTTGGTTACCTTTTCAATCTCTTCTTTTGTTATGGGTCCACTTAGTTGTTCTACCTCTATTTGTGTTAGTTTAGGTAGGTAGTATGTTTCTAGGAATTCATCCATTTCTTCTAGGTTTTCAAATTTGTTAGAGTACAGTTTTTCGTAGTAACCTGATATGATTCTTTTAATTTCATTTGAGTCTGTTGTAAAATCACCCATATCATTTCTTATTAGGGTTATTCGCTTACTGTCCTTTTTTTTTTTTGTCAGTTTGGCCGATGTTTTATCAATTTTGTTGATTTTTTTCAAAGAACCAGCTTTTGATCTTGTTAATTCTTTCAATTGTT
This sequence comes from Loxodonta africana, assembly GCF_030014295.1. Taxonomy (NCBI): domain Eukaryota; kingdom Metazoa; phylum Chordata; class Mammalia; order Proboscidea; family Elephantidae; genus Loxodonta; species Loxodonta africana. Next base: position 24,961,103 of record NC_087364.1, read on the forward strand.
TTTCTGTTTTCTATTTCATTTAGTTCCACTCTAATTTTTATTATTTGTTTTCTCCTGGTGCCTGAGGATTTCTTTTGTTGCTCTCTTTCTATTTGTTCAAGTTGTAGGGATAATTCTTTGATTTTGGCCCTTTCTTCTTTTTGGATGTGTGCATTTTTGATATAAATTGACCTCTGAGCACTGCTTTCACTGTGTCCCAAAGGTTCTGAGAGGAAGTGTTTTCATTCTCATTGGATTCTATGAATTTCTTTATTCCATCCTTGATGTCTTCTATAACCCAATTTTTTTTGAGCAGGGTATTGTTCAGTTTCCAAGTGTTTGATTTCTTTTCCCTGCTTTTTCTGTTATTGACTTCTACTTTTATGGCCTTATGGTCCGAGAAGATGCTATGTAATATGTCAATGTTTTGAATTCTCTTAAGGCTTGCTTTATGGCCTCATATGTTGTCTATTCTAGAGAATGTTCCATGTGCGTTGGAAAAGAAAGTACAATTGCCTGTTGTTGGGTGGAGTGTTCTGTATGTCTATGAGGTCAAGTTGGTTAATTGTGGCATTTAGCTCTCCTGTGTCTTTATTCAGCTTCTTCCTAGATGTTCTGTTCTTTAATAAAAGTGGTGTGTTGAAGTCTCCTAGTATTATTGTGGAGCTGTGTTTATCACTTTTCAATGCCGTTAGAATTTGTTTTATGTATCTTGCAGCCCTGTCATTAGGTGCATAAATATTTAATATGGTAATATCCTGCTGGTTTATTGTCCCTTTAATCATTATATTGTGTCCTTCCTTATCCTTTGTGGTAGATTTAAGTTTGAAGTCTGTTTTGTCAGAAATTAGTGTAGTCACTCCTGCTCTTTTTTGATTGTTGTTTGGTTGATGTATTTTTTTCCGTCCTTTGAATTTTAGTTTGTTTGTGTCTTTAAATCTAAAGTGCATCTCTTGTAGGCAGCATATACCTGGATCGTGTTTTTTTTTTTTATCCATTCTGCAACTCTCTGTCTCTTTATTGGTGCATTTAGTCCATTTACATTCAGCTTGATTATAGATAGGTATGAGTTGATTTTGATGTCTTTTTTTGTGTGTTGTTGACAGCTTCATTTTTCCACTTACTTTTTCATGCTGAGTTTTTCTTTGTAAATTGTGTGTTCCTCTTTTTCCAACTTGACCTCATAGACATATAGAGAACACGCCACCCAACAGCAACCAATTATGCTTTCTTTTCCAATGCACGGGGAACATTCTCTAGAATAGACAACATATAAGGTCATAAAGCAAGCCTTAAGAGAATCCAAAACATCGAATTACTACAAAAATTTGTTTTCGCTGAGTCTTTATGTTTATCTTGTTTTTTATTTTGAAGTGTAGGATTGTTAGTCTGCTTTGTGGTTACCTTGATATTTACCCCTATTTTTCTAAGTTTAGACCTAACTTGTATCTCCCTATATCACCTTGATTTCCTCTCCATATGGAAGATCTACACCTACTTTATTTAAAAACCCAGAAAAAATTTTATTTAGTCCCTCTTTATTGATTATTGTTATCTTTTACATAATGACATCACTGATTCCCTGTTTTGAGCTTTTTTTTTAAATCTTGATTTATTTTTGTGATTTCCTTATCTGAGTTGATTTGTGGTTGTTCTGTTTTGTGTTCTAGTGTTGGGTTGATATCAGATATTATTGATTTTCTATCCAGAGAATTCTCTTTAGTATTTCTTGTAGTTTTGGTTTGGTGTTTGCAAATTCCCTAAGCTTCCGTTTATCTGGAAATATCTTCATTTAGTCTTCATATTTGAGAGATTGTTTTGCTGGACATGATTCTTGTCTGGCAATTTTTCTCCTTCACTGCTTTATATATGTCATCCCATTGCCTTCTTGCCTGTTTGGTTTCTGTTGAGTAGTCCGAACTTATTCTTATTGATTCTCCTTTGTAGGTGACTTTTTGCTCATCCCTGGCTGCTCTTAAAATTTTCTCTTTACCTTTGGCTTTGGCAATTTTGGTGATAATATGTCTTGGTGACTTTCTTTTAGGATCTACCTTGTATAGGGTTCATCTTTCACGATGTCAGGGAAGTTTTCTGCCAACAAATCTTCAACCATTCTCTCTGTATTTTCTGTTACCCGTCCTTGTTCTGGTATTCCAGTCACTCGCAAGTTATTCTTCTTGATAGAGTCCCACATGATTCTTAGGGTTTCTTCATTTTTTTTAATTCTTCTATCTGATTTTTCTTCAAATATATTTGTGTCAAGTGATTTATCTTCAATCTCACAAATTCTGCATTCCAGTTCCACAATTCTGCTCCTCTGACTTTCTACTGAGTTGTCTATTTCTGTAACTTTATTGTTAATCTCATGAATTTCTGAATGCTGTCTCTCTATGGATTCTTGCTGTTGATTAAAGTTTTCTTTATGTTCTTGAATAATCTTTTAAATTTCTTCAACTGCTTTATCTGTGTATTCCTTGGCTTTTTCTGTTTGTTGCATGATCTCTTTCCTGATGTCATTCCTGATGTCTTGAAGAGTTCTGTATTTTAATCTTTTTTATTCAACATCTGGTAATTCTAGGAATACATCTTCATCCAGGAGAGTCCTTGATTCTCTGTTTTGGGAGTTTGTTGAAGCATTCATGGTCTGCTTCTTTATGCAATTTTATATCGACTGTTGTCTCCAAGCCATTTATAAGTTATTGCATTAATTTATTTTATGTTTGCTCACTGTGTCCCAGTTTCTTGCTTTGTTTTGTTTCAATATAGCTAAATAGGCTACTAGAGTGAGCTAACTTGGTTATTGGAACCTTTGAAGCACTAATGTCCTATTACCAGATGGCTAGAGCTGTTACTAGGTATATGAGCCTAGGAGCTAATTCACTATTCTTGTATTGATTAAGCTCATGTGTCCTGATAGTTGGTCACCTAGTATGTGGTATATGCTCTCATCTACTAAGAGGAGCAGTGGCACTGGTTTCTGATAGTCATAGGGGTCACACTCTGAGGAAGGCAGGGGGCTGACAGCCTTCCCCCAAGTGCCAGTAAGGAAGGATTGTCTCTGTTCTTTAGAGCACTCTGGTGAGTTGGCCCTGCAGCTGTACCTTAGGAACCCAATGCTTATACCTGTAAGGACTGGTAGGCACCACTATCCTTTCACGGGTGGCTAGGAGGTATGGATGGAGCCTCTAGTCCTCAGACCCTCCTGTGGGTAGGTGAAGGCCCTGTTTAATAGGCAGAGTGGTATCAGACCTCCAAAACCTGCCTCTCCACCACACAGCTGAAACAGTTTGTCAGACCTCAAAAAGATTTGCCCTTGCAATATAATAGCTGGATGTATGTAGGAGTGAGAGACAAAGTCTGTGGATCGCTTATGCCTTGACTGGAGCCGCTTCTGCTCTGAGCTTGCAGATTAGGGGAGACTGAAGAATATTCACCCCCCCCCCCAATTTGTTAATTTGTTACTTCTCCCAGGTCAGGAGAATGGAGCATGAAGCGCAGCAGGTTCTATCTCAGCCTCAGGGAAATCAACTGTTAATGAAGCTGGCTGGGGCAGAGGGGGGAGGGATCAGATAGATAGGAGAGAGTTCTTTCAAAAATAAGGAGCCTTTAGATCTAAATGTCACAGCCAGCCTCATTGTAGACATGCCACAGGGCCAGGGTTGCGCCAACCTGCTTGGCTTCTTTCGCTGAAGCTGCCATGTCTCAGGGAACTACCACCAGCCCCGCCGCAGTCACGCCCCAGAATGGTATCAAGGAATTGGAGCTGAGGCACTGGGTGGGCTCGGCAACTCGTCGCTGCCTCTGCACCACCTCTCCCTCCCCTGTCGCTCAGACTGATTCCTTAATTTTGCCTTTGATGCTCAGGGTTTCTAGCTTGTCATGTATATATAGTTGATTCATTTTTTTTTTCGGGTATTTGTTGTAAGAGGTATCGGCTGAAGCATCTGGCTAGTTCGCCATCTTTGCCCTGCCCCCTCAGATGACTCTTGATTGAAGTAGTAGAAAAAGATTAGCTGGAAATAGAAAATACTCATGGGGACATGATACCTGTGTACAAACATATGACAGTCTATTATGTAAAAGAGAAATTCAGCATGTTTGCTATTATTTCATAGTGTAGCCTTTATTAGACCAATGGCTTTATGAAAAGAATATCGAAATTTGAATCAGAAAAACAAGTCTTGCCTCTTACTATTGAGTGACCTTGGCTAAGCCATGAAACTTTGCTGATCCTCAGTTTCCTCATTTATAAGGAGCAATAATGTAAATGGCAGCTCAGTTCTGTTGTGAGGATTAAATGTGATTGTGTTTTTGACTTTACTTTGAAAATTGTGAAGTGTTGTATAACTTTGGTATGGTACTATGGGCATCGTGAGGCATTGGTGGCTCAGGGGTAGATTCTCATCTTCCGTGTGTGGAAGACCCAGATTCAATTCTCAGTCAAGACACCTCATGTGTGGCTACCACCCATCTGTCATTGGAGGATTCCGTGTTGCTATGATGCTGCATAGCTTTCAGCAGAGCTTCCAGACTAAGACAGTTGTTAGTGTTGTTAGACAGGGTTTACTCTCTCATAAGGGCCTCCCTTATGTCAGAAACACACCCATTGGTCTGCCATTCAGCCTGAACCGTAACTTTGTTTTCCAGATCTGTTTCTGAGAGTAAATGTATATGAGAGGAGCAGGCTTGATGAATACTGGAGAACTGATGCGGCACAACCCATTGAAAGAGGAGCAAGGGATTCTTGGCCTCAGCTAACTGGTACCATTTGAGATTTGGGTCATATGTCCTCAGGTTGTCCAATTTTAAGAGAAGCCAGGAATCTGGATTTTAGATGAAATTGTTTCATCTTTAAATGTTGACAAAATTTTGAAAATGGCTCATTATTTATTAAACACTGGGCTGACCAAATGAAACACAGTAGTTGAAAAGGGAAGTAGCAGGGAGAAAGATCAAACTCTGAGTGCCTTCTGGGAAAGTGGAGCCTTTTTTAAGGTAATAGGTTAACACATTGTTTCTCACTCTTTTTCTTTATTATTATTTTTTGGCCTTAAACAAATAGTAATCATCTGTTTGCTCATGAACTAGCAATCTGGGTAGGGCTTGGTAGGAACAGCAGCTTACCTGGGGCTGGAGGCTCTACCCCTAAGGTAGTTGCCTCCAGAGGTGGCTACTGTAGGTGTGATGTCAGCTGGGTTATGGGACTACCATTCCTCCCACCAGGTTTGGATAGCATGGACATGTGTCAAAATTGTGGCCAATCAGACATAAAGGAAAAACTCACCGGGGCTTTTCAGAATATTTTATTTACTCCTAAAATGAATACATAGAAAAGATGGCTTTTGTTTGGTTGAATACTGCCGTGTCTACAGACGATGCCTCAAACTGTAGCACCCATTTTGTAACCATGAGGTACCCTGGCCTGACAATGAAGCAGACTCAAGGTTGGTGGCAGCACGTAAAGATGGAAGGAATTTGGGTCCTGGATGATGTTATTGAGCTTCTTGAACTAACCATCCTTGGAGCCACCGTACCTATGTACCAATTGTTGTTAGCTGCTATGAAGTCAACCCCTGACTCATGGCGACTGTAGGCACAATAAGATCAGACAGTTAGGATCCATAGGGTTTTCAATGGCTGATTCTCTGAAGTTGATAGTTGGGACTTTCTTTCTAATCTGTCTTAGTCTGGTACCAAAAAAACCAAACCCAGTGCTGTTGAGTCGATTCCGACTCATAGCGACCCTATAGGACAGAGTAGAACTGCCTTGTAGAGTTTCCAAGGAGCCCCTGGCAGATTTGAACTGGTAGCTCTACTTAAACCTGTTCAACATCAAAGCAACACGCTGAGAGGAGCAACTCCACTGACAGGCAAGTGGTAGCTGTGTATGAGTGCAGTGTCCACAATGAGAACTACTTCACCACACTGACTAATAGGAACAAGCTAACACTAAGGAGAAGAATACACTATAAGAAACCATGAATCCATGAGGCCCGCCAGAGCTGGAACTCATGAGACTGCCTTGTTTTTCCAGGTCTCTCAAGTTTTCCACCTTTGACAAGATGTGGTCTTACCACTTCTCTATTGCTCTCTATTAGTGGAAAATATTTGAGTATTCCTCTTCAGACAGGTTTCCACCTTACACATGTTCAAGCTTCATAGGTTTTACTGTATGTAAAGTTATTGGGTGCCATAGAGTCAGTTCCAACTGATAGCCACCCTATACACAACAGAAGGAAACACTGCCTGGCCCTGCACCATCCTCACAATCATTGCTATGTTTGAGCCCCTTGTTGCAGCCACTGTGTCAATCCATCTCCTTGGGGGTCTTCCTCTTTTTCACTGACCTACTTTACCAAGCATGATGCCCTTCTCCAGTGACTGGTCCCTCCTGATAACATGTCCAAAGTACATGAGGCAAAATCTCACTATCCTCGCTTCTAAGGAGCACTCTGGCTATACTTCTTCCAAGGCAGATTTATTCAGCCTTCTGACAGTCTGTGGTATATTCAATATTCTTCACCAAAACCATAATTCAAAGGCATCAATTCTTCAGTCTTCCCTATTCATTGTCCTGTTTTTGCATGCATATGAGGTGATTGAAAATACCATGGCTTGGGTTGGACACGCCTTAGTCTTCAAAGTGACATCTCTGTTTTTTAACACGTATAAGATATTACAAGAAAATATACAAAGAAGGCATTGTAAATATATATACCTCATCAATTGCACTAGACAGTGTTAAACCGTATTCATTTTTGATATCTTTCAACCCTTCTATTTGTTCTAGGAGAAATTCTCATTTGGTGGTAGAATGTCCTTAACATCTAATAGTTTACATATAGATATATTTATCATTGAGGTGAAATTTGTATAACAGTAAGTAACCAGTGCATGCACTGTGTTTTTTTTTAAGGTTATGATATATGACAACAACCATCAAAAAGACATTAGAGAAGTCCTGTGAAAGTTAGCTGTAAAAACGACTAGAGAAAGTCCTCAAATGGTGACACATTTTTTTTTTCTTAGATCACAATTATGTCCCCACCATCCTATGGAAAGGAGTCCTGGTGCTGCCGTTGTTAAGAGGTCAGATGCTAATCAAAAGGCTGGCAGTTTGAATCCAGCCACTCCTTGGAAACCCTGTGGGGCAGTTCTACTCTGTCCTACAGGGTTGTTATGAGTTCGAATTGACTCAACTGCAACAGGTTTATTTTATAGAAGAAAGCGTCTTCCCCAGCTTGCCTATAAACACCTGTCACTAATATCCTAACGAGACTCAGTTTACCTGTTTTGTCTTTTTACCAGAGAAAGTAGTGCAGAGTTCTACAATACTCTAACATGGCATAGACCAATTGCGACTGGAAGGAAATTATAATCAACAGATTGGCCTAGCATACAGAATGTGACCAAAGAGATCCCAGGTGTGTATAGGGCACCACCAATGGAGTGCTACTAATGGTTAGCAACTAAAAAAAAAAAAAAAGAACCAAACCAAACTCTTTGCCATTGAGTCAATTTCGACTCAGTGAAGTGGTTAGCAACAAGCTTTGTGAAACCCCTGGTTTGTAGTATCTGCTAATTTTCACAGTGTGAACTCTCTTGTCATGGCCAATTTCAAGCTACCAAAGTGACGTCACTGTTGCAGGATTGGGAGGATGTCACTGATGGCACACTGGGCTCCAGCACACAACTGTTCTCACCACAGCACTGCCCTGGCCAGCTAGCAGGAAGCAAGAAGGCATCGGTGCCAGGAGAATGGTGCGAGGAAGTTCCACCAAACCCACTCCAAATGCCTCCTTCTCCACAGGGCCTTCTCAGTATTTCTCAGGCTATAGAAAGTGTCTTCATGGGAAACACCTGCTCAAACAAAGACAAGAAGGTGGGAAAGGACGGGAAAACTGGAGGAATGGAACCAGGGAACCGGGGGTGAAAATGGGGAGAGTGTTGACACAATGTGGAGATTGCAACCAATGTTATGAAACAGTGTGGAGTTTGCAACCAATGTCATGAAACAATGTGTATAATTTATTCAATAAGAAACTACTTTGCTCTGTAAACTTTCACCTAAAGCACAATTAAAAAAAAAAAAAAAACTGTGTTCTTCACCAATTAGGGTTTTAAACACACGATTTAATTAGGAGAAGTAGCATCCTGGGTGTCTTAGGGTTTTCTAGAGAAATGTTACTAATGGGATATATATGTATAGATATACATATATATATATATTTAATACATATATACACACACACATACATACATATGTATATGTATGTGTATATATGGGTCGAGATCAACTTAATGGCAGTGGGTTTGGCTTTTTTTTAAATGTATATATATAGAGAGAGATTTACTTCAAGGAATTGGCTCGTGCAATCGGCAGGGCCTGGCAAATCCAAAATCTGTGGGTCAGACAACAGGCTGGAGAGTTCTGCTGGCTTATGAGATTGTGGGGAGCTGGCAAGGTCAGGAGGCAGACAGTGACTCCTACAGGCTTGTGTCCCAAAATCTGTAGATCAGGTGATGGGAAGATTCCAGAGTAGATCGAGATAGAGCAAGTTCTGTGTCTGGGGGGCAGACCACATCATAAGGAAACTCCTTTTTCAACTGATTGATTATGTGACATTACATGATAGAAGGTAGTTATATTACACTACATCATGTTACATTATGGAACAGCAACTAGTCTAGTGTTTGGTCTAACCACTTAGAATCATAGCCTAGTTGATGCAGAAAATTAACCATTACATTGGTTGGGAGTTCTAGCCTTTCATGAGTGATTAAAAGAATTCAGTAAGGAGATGAATCAAATGCAAGCCCAAGGGTGTGGGCTCTATGAACATACCCTTCAGGGAGATGTAGACTCCTATAAAGGACTTCAGCAGTCAGGGTCATAGAAAAATAGTCTTGTTTTTCTTCTTAGTGGTAAACATCTTTTAACACTGGGAAGATTGTGAATATAGGAATACTTAAGGGGATCAAACTCATCAACATCGTGGTAGTTGTAGGTTAGTGCTGAGGAATAAATTGTGCATATTTGGTGTGTTAAGTATTTGTAATATTTAAAATAAACTGGCATATTGGAGTAACAGATAAATGTTATGATTCTAATTCAAAATATGTTATTCAATAACTATTTTATATTGATGTCTTACTGAAACTATATACATTTAAGATACCTTAAGAATCATTAAATGCATAATGCTATAATTTATCATTTAACATGTAACATTGACATGTGATGTTAAAATTATAATCACTAAATATAATGTTACAATTTGTAAGAGTGGTTTAAGTACAAGAAGATTTTGTCTATGGTTACACTAAGAAGGAAAGTTGAGTATTTTACATTTATAAAAAATCTGAACTACCTACGGCAATTTAAGTCGTACAAGTTCCCTTCAGAGAGGATGCCAAATGCGCTGGAGTCATACTGTTCATTTGCTCACATAATAAGATCTGTAAATTGGATTAAAAGCTAAAGGAAAAATTCGATTTTAAAATGTGTAACTTTAATAAAATGAGTATTAATTTTTAAAACTAAAATAACTTGTGAGTAATATTTTTGGCACCCAAAAGCCTGTCTTGAGAACATCAAAAACTCTCGCCTTGACACCTGGTCTCCCACAGGCAGAGCTCTTTTCTCCCTCTTTGTGCCTCTTCCCCCAGCCCTGGGTACACTGTCAAAATGTGTGTCAGTCTCTTTCTCACCAGGCTATGTACTTCTCTGGGGCAGAAACCGTTCTGATTTGTCCGTGTATCCCCAGGACCCAGTGCAAGGTGTGGCACTAGGTGGGGCCTCAGTAAAAGTTTGCTAAAAATCACGAAGACCAAACCAGTTGCTGTGAAGTGGATTGACCCTTTGGAAGCAGATTGTCAAGATTTTCTTCCGAGGCACGTTTCACTTGGTAGCCCAGCTCTTAGCTGTTTGCTCCACCCAGGAACTCTACAAGCTTGCTAAAGGAATGAATGAACCCGGAGAAGGCTGGTGGCAGCGGGGGCGGGGTTGACGTCTGAGCTGGCCGTGGAAGGAGGACCAGCATGGCCTGTTGCAGGGCTTCTCTCCCGGCCTCCACATAATCCTGCAGCTGCTCATGCGTCACAGAACTGGACTCGGTGTTTGGATAGGCCACACTTCTCCACATTCCAAACACTCATTCATGGTGAGGTTATGCCAACACTTGCGTGGTTGTCATTTGTAGGAGTCACAGAAATAGGTCACCCTGCGACGTGAGGCAGCTGCTCCTGGGTAATCAGAACATGCCATCTCCTTGACAAGGGGGCTTCCGTGGAGCATCAACTGCTTTCCCTCTGGACTTGTTTTAGCTGGATAGTTTGCTCTAAGGACAAAAGGAAATTCAGGATCTGGAGTGGTTGTGTCTTATTCATTCCCATGACTCCGCCTCCTAGCACAGTGCCTGGCACCTAGTAGATATGTTTGTTGCATGAACGAATGAAAGGATGAATGAATGAGGAATGCTTTCCTTAAGGTAAGAAGCTGAATTTTATAAAAATAATTTCATAGAAGATGGTTAAAAAATGACAACTGAGAGCTGTTGTTTTATCTGCTAAGAGAGTACTGTCCCCTTCCCCCCTCTAGAGTTCCTTTTATTAAGGTTTTAGGCGAAGCAGCCACAGGGATTGGTGAAGAGCTAGGTGGTTGACCAGTGCTGGGCCAATCACAGAGCTCACTGGGAATCCTGTCATGTGGGAGCCGCCCATGAGCACAAACCTGAGCTCCCTGTTGCCAGTAGAAGAGAATCAAAGTGGCTAGCGAGAAAAACAGACAAAAAGAGTCCTCATGGTATTTTGAGCCCTGGTTCTAGTAACTTCTGAAGCCAAAAAGTGTCCCTTTTTGCCTAAAATAGTTTGAACTAGCTTTCTGTCAGGTGAAACCAAGAGTAGTTGAATTATGATGGGTTGATAATAACAACTATTGAGTACTTATGGGGCAGTTCTACTCTGTCCTATAGGGTCACTATGAGTCAGAATTGACTCGACGGCACTGGGTACTGGGACTGAGTACTTGGAGGGACAGTGGTGGTTCAGTGGTAGAATTCTCGCCTCCCATGCGGAAGACCCAGGTTCAATTCCCGGCCAACGAAACTCATGCACAGCCATCAGCTGCCTGTCAGTGTAGTCTTACATTTTACTATGATGCTGAACTGGTTTCAGGGAAGCTTCCAGACTAAGAAGGACTAGGAAGAAAGACCTGGCAATCTACTTCCAAAATTCAGCCAGTGAAAACTTGTCGAATCACAACAATCTAATGCTACCACGCATGGGGTTGCCAAGGGTTGGGGGCTGACTCAATAGCAGCTAATAACAACACTGAGCACCTCTTGTGTATCAGGAACTTTTCTAAGTATTTCATATTCACTAACCTACTTAATGCTCACAAACATCTTATGATGTTACCCCAGTTTCTCAGATGAAGAATCAGGACCAACTAAGTCCAAATTCACATAGCTGGGAAGTGGCAGGGATTGAATTCAAATCAAGGCCATTGGGCTCCAGAGCACAGGCTTCACCCCAATGGTTACTACCTGTCTGTACTCTACCACTTGATGATGATGATGGACATGGTGACCACGGTCCCCATTCCAGTGGAACACGGTCTAGTTTGTCAGTGGAGGGTGCTGGAGAGTCCCAAAAATAATGTCACTAAGCTGGGAAAACATGGGAGCATGACAAGCTCACAGCAGCCTGCCTTGATGTTTACTGTATTTTTATGCAAATAACACACACATTATACTTTTTTGCCAACTTTGCAACCCCCTGGTGCATTATTTTCATAAGCATGTTATGCCAATTTTTTTTTTTTTACATGTTGCTGACTTTGATTTCTATTTCTGATTACATGAAAACTTCACTTAAGTAGGTATTAATTTTATATTACTTGAAATTTAAACCAAAAGTATTTACTGGTAGATCAAAAGTGATATATAAAATTTAACTTCCTGATAAAATACCATCATCATTCTTGTAAATAGAGCAGTAGGATGTCATGTTGAAATCAAACAGTATGAATGCATGAAGAACTACGAATTAGTAAAAAATGATCCTAGGCCTAAATCTAAAAGAACAAGATGTTCTTTATATTTTGTTTCTTTCAGAAAGCTTAAACTGAAACATAATTTTGGATAATCAGTCTTTGAATTCAACAAATCAAAGTCTCCAGAAGAAATTGTGTTTTCATCTTAAAATAAACCATTTTAATTTATTTATTCATTCCTTACCATCATCTTCTGACTCCTTTAATATAGGAGGACCAATGAGTGAAATTCACTTCCGGAAATGTCACGAGACATGCACCATATATGCATGGATGCTGTGCCAGAACTGTTTTGCTTAATTTCATCATTTCCACACCTTATATTTGTGGGTGCATTATTTGTAAAAAATATGGTAACATTAAGTGTTTTTTTGCTGCTATGCTTAGAGGCTTTCTTGGGTGTGGGATTTTTTTCTAGGTCACTGCAGAGTGTTCAGCCAGGTTAAGATAGGCCTGGGGAGAGAGTTGAACACTGGTCTGGAGCTAACTGAGAGAGTCTACATCGAGCTGAGATGGAGGCAACTGCAGTCCTGGCCTGGCGAAATCCAGGCTGCTCCTGGTACCCAGCGTTTGTGTATTGATTCAGAGCTGGCAAGTGCATTGTAATTACTTCACAACGATTAATGCTACCATAAAGACTGCTTAATATTTAAATACCTTGTACATATGCTATACCAGATATAGCATAAAGCTTTTTAGAGATATATGTACAAGAAACCTAAGGTGGCCCTAGAGATCCAGCTGTTTTGGGGACTCAGGGAGTCTAAGCACATAATGGTTTTCTATATTACAGATGGTGAGGGCATATAAATTGCTGGTAACGTGCATTTTAGAGAAGGAACCACAGAGCACAAGGGACATGCCATTCTATGTGTGCAATTGTTTAAGTGGTCACGCAGAATTTTGATATTCATTATCAAAAAGCTACTTGTTTTTATGTATCCATTCATTAAAATCCACAAGTATTTGCTGAGTCCCTACTCTGAACCAGGACTGGGCATCGTGACAGAGTCCGTGAATCCAGAGAGTTGTCATTGTGGTGGTGGAGGAAGGCACGTGAGGATGGGACCAGTGAGAATTCTGAAGATACCCAAGAGAGAGCACCTGCAGAGTTCTGGTGGAGATGAGGAAGTTTCCTGGCCAGGGCTTCCACGGGCCGACGAGTTTAGGTGAGGGCTCGTGAGTAGGGCAGAGGGAACAACATTTGCAAAGGTTGTAGGCAAGGATGAAAGGGAGTCAGAGCCAGAGAGAGCAAGAGTTGTTGTTGTTAGTTGCCATGGAGTCAGCTCTGATTCATGGTGACCCCACGCACAATGGGATAAAACATGGCCCAGTCCTGTGCCATCTTCACGATCATTGGCATGCTGAGTCCGCTGCGTATTTTGAGTGTCTTCCAACCTAGGGGGCTCATCTTCCAGCACTATCTTGGGGAATATTCTGTTGACATCCATAGGGTTTTCATTGGCTGACTTTTCAAAAGAAGATCGCCAGGCTTTGAGCAGGAGTTAGAGTGAGAGCAATAGAGTGCAGGTTGAGAGCGTTATCCCAGGGTGGGAAAAGGATCAGAGTGGCAGGTGGGAGCAGCACAGAGTGTGAAGGAGCAGGGGTCAGACGAGGGACTGGAGAAGTAAACAGGGTCAGAGCACATTAGATGTGTGCAGGGCCGGGATTTAACACAAGTTAAAAGAAAAACTCATTGTCTGTTGCTAAAGGACCCCTAGATCTATTAGGTATGCACTTCCTTTGTGAACTTTCTCATTCACTCACATTAGGTGTCCTCCTGCAATCCATGGCACCCCAAGGGCACCTCTATTGTAGCCCTTCCTTCGTAACTTTAAACTGTTACCTTCTGGTCTCTGTGCTTAATTACTGTGGTAACTGCTGACAGATTAATGTTAATCTTTTTAAAAGTGTTAAAGTGCAAAAATTTGGTTATTATTTGAAACATTTCTTTACAAATCAGTAAAGAGACTGGGAGGCAATATTCTGTTTCACAGGAAGTCATAATCCACTCTTGCACCATGAATAAATACATTTTGCTTTCATGATCAAAGGAACTAAGCTGCCATGGTGCCCCAGAGTGCCTTCTAGAACTCAAGAGGGCAGGCTCCACTCCAAATGGCTTCCTGATTAATGAGGAACAGGTGGTCTAACAGACTAGGCAAGTACTCATCTCTCCTGGGTTGTCTAGATGTAGGCTGGCCTGAAGCAGAGACGTTGTCTTTGAGAATCTTTCAAGGTCTCTAAGGTCAGAGAATCTTTTTTCTAGTTTCTGTATGTCATGAATCCATAGTTTTCTCCTAGCTTACACAAAAGGAGCCAACAAATGAACAGCAAAAAAACTGTGTTTTTTAAGTTAGATGGCATAGCATGATGTTAATTGTGAATATCTCTACAACTCAATCCCATTTTCAAAATCTGTCATTAAGTCTCTATAGCTGGACAAAAATTGTGAACTCACAAACAATAATGTTCTTTTTCTCTGAAAAAATCAAACTGATCATTGTTTTCCTGAACTGAAAAACACAAATATATTGATTTCAAATACTTTTTATTCATTTACCCTATATGAGGAAAGGAAACCCTGGTGGTGTAGTGGTTAAGTGCTATGACCGCTAACCAAAGGGTAGGCAGTTCGAATCTGCCAGGCACTCCTTGGAAACTCTATGGGGTAGTTCTACTCTGTCCTATAGGGTTGCTCTGAGTTGGAATCGACTTGATGGCACTGGGTTTGGTTTTTTGGTTTATATGAGGAAAAGACAAACAAAAGCTCACAAGTAACTATTTGCTTAATGCTTGTTGTGGCGTAATTTGGTGCAATTAAACACATTTTTCATATAGCTATCACATATAAGGCATTGTTCTGAGCACCATATTAAGATGTCTTATTTTAGAATCTTGTCTATTTTTGCTGTTAGTTGCTGTCAATTTGGCTCCAACTCATGGTGACCTTGTGTATGACAGAATGAAAGCTGCTCAGTTCTGTACAACACTAGGAAATGCTTCAACCACTGTGTATTTTGAGTGCCTTCCAACCTACAGAGCTCATCTTTTAGCACTGTATCAGACAGTATTCTGTTGTGATCTGTAGAGTTCTCATTGGCTAATTTTTGGAAGTATATGGCCAGGTCTCTCTTCCTACTCTGTCTTAGTCTGGAAGCTCCAATGAAACCTGTCCACTAAAGGGCGAATTTGCTGGCATTTGAAATACTGGTGGCATAGTTTGCAATACCGTATCAACAGGCTAGCTACCACAGTGTGACAAACCGTGGACGGGTAGGGTTGGATGCATTACCTCATTTAATTCACATGACAAAATTGCTGAGGCAGGCAGGACAGACATCGTGGTAGGCATTGGTTTTGGATGATCAGTAAATTTCTTATTCTGCAAAAAGCCAAAACCTCACGAAAATTGGCTCGCATTTATGGGAGGTTTATCTCTCTCACATAACCAGAAGTCTAGGGGTAGGCAGTTGCTGGGCTTCACCTGGCTGCTCAGCGACAGCATTCAGCGCCCACCTCTTTCCATCACTCTGTTCTGCCTTTCTTAGGGGATTGACTCCTGTCTCCATGCTCATAGCCGTCAGTTTGCAACCTCTTGTCTAAATCCTACACATAGCACCTCGGGTGGACTCTGGTTGGCTATTCTTCCTGGGCAATAACAAAAATGCCACGTTATCCATGGCTCCTTCCAGGGAGTTAGCTATTGTTAAAAATGAAACAAGAGTTTCTGTAAAATAAAAGAGTTTTATTCAGATTCAAAGATTTGCAAATAGGGAAGCCCCAAATGAAAGTTCAAAACGGCCTTCTGAAGAGGGAGCATAAGCGCATGTCTTTTATGCACAATTTTGCGGAGCTCTGTACAGAGTTGGGAAGAGTATGGGAGTACATCTGTCTGAAGTGCCTCAGGTTTAGAAAGCTCTTTCACACTATACAAGGCTGTCCTTCCTGTGAGGGGGAAGGGAGGAAGGGAAAACCATCTTTCCATTCTTTAGTTGACGAGTTGGCTCCAGTGGGGGTACACATTCACTGATTCATATGCAGCCTGGTTAGATTTTTGTCGATGCGTCGTTTCTATTGTTAACTGAATTTTGGTCTGGATTGCATTCTAGGTCTTCTGTTCTTAGGGGAGCAATGAGTGGTCAGAGCTTTGGGCAAGAACAGTGACTTCTGAATTAGAAAGGTAGGAAGCTATGTGAGGGCCAGGCTCCTAGCATTAAACCTCCCTGGGAAGTCATAGATCAGGGTTCTGTAATGGACTTTGTGATATGCCAGTTTGGCAAAGCCACAGTCCCCAGTTAGTATTTTGTAGATGTGACTAAAATCTAAAATCAGTTGACTTTAAGTGAAGGAGATTATGCTAGATAATCGGAGGGCCTGATTCAATCCATTAGAAGCCCGTAAAAGCAGAGTTGAGTCTTCCCTGCTGAAGAAGAAATATCGCCTGTGGATGGCAGCTTCAGCCCAGGCTGAGAGCTCTTTCTGCCTTTGGCCTTATAGATTTCAGACTTGCCTAGCCAGCCGCTTAGAATCCCTTAATAGATTTCCTTCTCAATAGGAAAGCAGATTTCCTACTTAACAGATTTCCTGCAGTTTATCACTGCTGTGCACAGGTCTGTGCCTTCAAGTTCTTCCCTGGCTTTCTAATTCCAAAATCTACCCTCCAACTCAACAGATTTCCTATTGCCTCACTTCCCCATTTGAACCCTGACAGATGCAGATGGAATTCTCAATTTACCGGTCGTGAGAGCTATACTAGCCCTTATTTTTAAACCTGACAATTTTTGTTTTTATGTGGTATCTTAACTTGAGTGCTACCATAACAGAAACACACAAAGAGTTGGCTTTTAAGAACAGAAATTTATTTTCTCACAGTTCTGGAGGCTAGAAGTCCAAATCAGGGTCTTGCCATTTTGATTCCTTCTGTGGGCCTTTCTCCTAATTTCTGGTGCCTGCTGGTAATCTTTGGTGTTTCTTTGCTTGTAGACTATTCTCACATGGCATCTTTCTTTCCCCCAGTGTGTGTCTCTGTGTCTGCTCTGCTCTTTTCATAAGACACTACTTAGAGGGGCCACCACACGTTTATCAATTTGTCATATCGTGGTGGTTTGGGTGTTGCTGTGATACTAGAAGCTTTGTCACAGGTATTTCAAATGCCAGCAGGGTCATCCTTGGTGGACAGGTTTCAGCAGACGTTGCAAACTAAGACAGACTAGAAAGAAGGCCCTGAATTCTACTTCTGAAAAAATTGGCCAGTAAAATCACAACCAACAACATACAAACTCCAGGAGATAAGCTAGATAACTGGGATCTTCTAAAAATTAAACACTTATGCTCATCAAAAGACTTCACCAAAAGAATAAAAAGAGAACCTACAGACTGGGAACAATTTTTTGGCTATTACAAATCAGACAAAGGCCTAATCTCTAAAATCTATAAGAAAATCCAACACCTCGACAACAAAAAGACAAATAATCCTATTAAAAAATGGGCAGAGGAAATGAACATTCACTTCAACAAAGAAGACGTTCAGGCAGCCAACAGACACCTGAAGAAGTGCTTGCCATCACTAGCCATTAGAGAAATGCAAATCAAAACCATAATGAGATACCATCTTACCCTGGCATTACTGGCACAAATCAATAAAACAGGAAATGACAAATGTTGGAGAGGCTGGGGGGAGATTGGAACTCTTATGCACTGCTGGTGGGAATGCAAAATGATACAACCATTTTGGAAAATGATATAACACTTCCTTAGAAAGCTAGAAATAGAAATACCATATGATCCAGTAATCCTACTCATAGGAATATATCCTAGAAAAATAAGAGTTGCCACACAAACAGACATATGCACACCCATGTTCATTGCAGCATTGTTCACAATGGCAAAAAGACGGAAACAACCTAGATGCCCATCAACAGATGAATGGATAAACAAACTATGGTACACACACACAATGGAGCATTACACAACCATAAAGAACAATGATGACTCTGTGAAGTATCTCATAACATGGGTGAATCTGGAGGGCATTATGCTGAGTGAAATAAGTCAATCACAAAAGGACAAATACTGTATGACACCACTACTGTAAAAACTCATGAAAAGGTTTACACACAAAAAGAAACAATCTTTGATGGTTAAGAGGCAGGGGAGAGGTGGGGATGGAAAAGCACTAAATAGACAATAGATAAGTGGTAACTTTGGTGAAGGGTAAGACAGTACACAATACCAGGGAAGCCAGCACAACTTGTACAAGGCAAGGTCATGGAAGCTCCATAGATACATCCAAACTCCCCAAAGGACCAAATTGCTGGGCTGAGGGCTGTGGGGACCATGGTCTCGGGGAACATCTAGCTCAATTGGCTTAACATAGTTTATAAAGAAAATGTTCTACATTCCGCTTTAGTGAGTAGTGTCTGGGGTCTTAAAGGCCTGTGAACATCCATCTAGGATACTCCACTGGTCTCATCCCTTTGGGAGCAAGGAAGAATGAAGAAAACTAAAGATACAAGGGAAAGGTTAGTCCAAAGGGCCTATGGACCACGTCTATCACAACCTCCACCAGACTGAGTCCAGTATAACTAGATGCTGCCTGGCTATCACCACTGACTGTACTGACAGGGATCACAATAGAGGGTCCTGGACAGAGCTGAAGAAAAATGTAGGACAAAATTCTAACTCAAAAAGAAAGACCAGACTTGCTGGCCTGACAGACACTGGAGAAACCCTGAGAGGACAGCCTCTGGACACCCTTTCAGCTCTGTAATGAAGTCACTCTTGAGGTTCATCCTTTAGCCAAAGATGGGACAGCCCCATAAAACAAAACAAGACTAAAGGGGCACACCAGCCCAGGGACAAGGAGTAGAAGGCAGGAGGGAACAGGAAAGCTGTTCCTATTGGGAACCCAAGGTTGAGAAGGGAGACTGTCGACATGTTATGGGGTTGTTAACCAATGTCATAAAATAATATGTGTACTAACTGTTTAATGAGAAAATAGTTTGTCCTGTAAACCTTCATCTAAAATACTAAAAAAAAAAAAAAAAAAAAAAATTGGCTAGTGAAAACCTTATGAATAGAAGCAGAACATTGTCTGATATAGTGCTGGAAGGTGAGCTCCTCGGGTTGGAAGGTGCTCCAAATGTGACTGGGGAAGAGCTGCCTCCTCAAAGTAAACTCGACCTTAATGATGTGGATGGAGTCAAGCTTTTGGGACCTTCATTTGCTGATGTGGCACAACTGAAAATGAGAAGAAACAGCTACAAACATCCATTAATAATTGGAAAATTGGAAGTCATCAAAAGTGATATGAAATGCATAAAAATCAATATCCTAGGCATTAGTGAGCTGAAATGGACTAGTGTTGGCCATTTTAAATCAGACAATCATGGTCTACTATGCCAGGAATGACAAAGTTAAGAGGAATGCATAGCATTCATTGTCAAAAAGAACATTTCAAGATCTATCCTGAAGTACAAGTTTGTCAGTGATAGGATAATATCCACACACCTACAAGGAAGACCAGTTTATACGACTATCTTCAAATTTATGAATAAACCAACCAACCACTAATGCCAAAGATAAGGAAATTGAAGATTTTTACCAACTTCTGAAGTCTGAAATTCATCAAATATGCAATCAAGATGCACTGATAATTACTGGTGATTGGAATGAGAAAGTTGGAAATGAAAAAGAAGGATCCATAGTTGGAAAATATGGTCTTGGTGATAGAAATGATGCTGGAGATCTTATGATAGAATTTTGCAAGACCAATGACGTCTTCATTGCAAAAAAACTATTTTCAACAACATAAACAGTGATGTAGACCTCATTGGATGGAAAACACAAGAACCAAATTGACTTCAACTGTGGAAATTGATGACGGAAAAGCCATATCATCAGTCAGAGCAAGGCCAGGGGCCGATTGTATAACAGACCATCAATTGCTCACACGCAAGTTCAAAGTTGAAGCTGAAGAAAATTAAAACGAGTCCATGAGAGCCAAAATACAACCTTGAGTATGTCTCGCCTGAACTTGGAGACTATCTCAAGAAAAGATTTGATACACTGATCACTAATGACTGAAGACCAGACGAGTCGTGGAATGACATCGAGAACACCATACATGGAGAAAGCAAAAGGTGATTAAAAAGACTGGAAAGAAAGAAAAGAACAAAATGGATGTCAGAAGAGACTCTGAAACTTATTCTTGAATGTAGAGTAGGTAAAGCAAAGGGAAGAAATGATTAAGTAAAAGAGCTAAACAGAAGATTTCAAAGGGCAGCTCAAGAAGACTAAGTAAAATATTATAATGAAATGTGCAAAGATCTGGAGTTAGAAAACCGAAAGGGAAGAACACGTTCAGCATTTCTCAAGCTGAAAGAACTGGAAAAAAAAAAAATTTAAGCCTCAAATTTTGAAGGATTCCATGGGCAAAATGGAGCCCTTCGTGGCACAGTTCAAATCCACCAGTCACTCCTCGGAAACCCTATGGGGCAGTTCTACTCTGTCCTATAGGGTCGCTATGAGTTGGAATCAACTGGATGGCAAAGGGTTTTTTTTGTTTGTTTGTTTATAGGAAAAATATTGAATGATGCAGGAAGCATCAAAAGCAGAAGGAAGTAATACACCAAGTCACTGTTCCAAAAAGAATTGGTCAACATTCAACCATTTCAGGAGGTGGCATATAATTAAGAACTGATGGTATTAAAGGAAGACGTTCAATCTGCACTGAAGGCATTGGTGAAAAACAAGGCTCCAGTAACTGACAGAATACCAACTGAGACATTTCAAAAAAGGGATGTAGACCTCTAGTGCTTACCCGCCTATACCAAGAAATTTGGAAGACAGCTACCTGGCCAACCTACTGGAAGAGATCCACATTTGTGCCCATTGCAAAGGATCTAGAAATTATCAAACAATTTCATTAATAATACATGCAAGTAAAATTTTGCTGAAGATCATTCAAAAGCAGTTGCAACAGTACATCAACAGGGAACTGCCGGAAATTCAAGCTGGGTTCAGAAGAGGGTATCATGGAATGAGGGATATCGTTGCTGATGTCAGATGGATCTTGGCTGAAAGCAGAGAATTTCAGAAAGATGTTCGTTTGTGTTTTATTGACTATGCAAAGGCATTTGACTGTGTGAATGATAACAAATTATGGGTAACATTGGCAAAGTATGGGAATTCCAGAACACTTAATTGTGCTCATGTGGGACCTGTACATAGACAGAGAGGCAATTGTTTGAATTCTTCTTGAAACTCTAAGGTCCTCACTGGAAGACAAGAGAAGGATGGTTAGTAAAGTCCCATCCGCGCTGTCACACCCTTGACTATTATGGAGGCGAGTGAGGCAGGGCTGTAAAGGCAGGGAAGGCTGCCCTGCGCTCATCTTCTTCTGTGGAAATGCCCATGGGTGTAGCAGCATGACCTCTAAGGGGCCCTTCAGGGACACCTAAAAGACTAAAATCTCAGTCACTTATCAGGTCACAGCCATTTGTGAAGTGAGCCAGGGCCTACGGAAGAACAGGGAAGTCTACGTAACTGGGAAGAACAGCACTGAAGTAAAAATGACCCAGGAGTAGACTACCTTAACTTTTCCAGAAATACTACCCATAAGGTGGAATGAAAAACTAATATTGGGTTATATTATATATTTTATATTAATTAATGAGGAGTCCTGGTGGCACACTGGTTAAGGTGCAGTGGTTAAGCAATAGGCTGCTAACCAAAAGTCGGTGGTTCAAACCCATCAGCAGTTCCAAGGGAGAAAAACGTGGCAGTCTGTTTCCATGAAGTTTACAGCCTAGGAAACCCCAAGGGGCAGTTCTACTCTGCCCTAGGGGGTGCCTCTGGGTGTGCTCAAGCCTCCAACATTTTAGTTAGAAGCCGAGCTTGCCAACTGTTTGCATCACCCAAGGACTCTATTAGTATGATAACATACCCCCAATATATCTGTACTGCCTTGAGGATTATCTCCATTTATTGATGCATTCAAATTAAATTAAAATCTTTCTCGAAAAGCCGTGACGAATAATATAGTATTTTATTGTAGGTTTTCTTGAAGAGATTTATGCAGTGCACCCCACAGCAAAACACCCTTAAATTCCTCTTCACTCATCACCATTCTGAAAAATCTCACTCAATTACGGCACTACCTTTGCCCTCTATGAACTGCTGCCCCACCACTGCTGCACCTTCTTTCCCTCCCTTCCTCTTTCTCCCGGCATCCTAACATATGACCATGCTATTTCCCCCCCGCCCCCCAGGGCTGAAGCTGCAACTTGGTATTAAAATTGTCCATCTCACCAACTGTCACTACTATTTTTTTTCATTCATTCAGCAAGAATGTGTTGGGTAGTTACCATGTGCTAGGCACTATAACATTGGACCTGAAGATACAAAACAAAGAAGATCATCTCTTATAGAGCAGGCACTCAGGTGGAGTCAGACAACGTACAAGTAAACAACTAAAGAAACAAGGTACATTTTCTAGTGATACGTGCATTGAGATGTTTCTTTGCCCTTGGTTCTCTGGTGGGGTTCTGAGTAGACTATGTTGCTGGTACTTTAATATATTTGTACCTGCCAAGAGCAGGGACCCAGCAAGAGCAGCTTATTAGCTCTGACAACTAAAAGGCAGAAACAAAACCTGTTGGAAGAACATTGGGTAGCTCATGGCATTGTCAGGAAGGCTCCATAGGTGGAGCCAAGGAGGACTGGGCGATAGGAACAGCTGAATCTGATGAGCATGCCTCTAGGGCCCGTCTCTCATGTTCTTCGGGACCCATGGAAAAGCAGGGAAGACTTTGCAATGGGAAAGAACACCAGGAAAATTGAAATTACCCAGAAGCGGGCAACCCCTTCTCAAAATAGACATCAAATGTCTATTTAATGCCACTGCCTGGAAGTATGAATATAGAAATATGAATATAGCTGCTCTCACAAATAGTCATGGATATTTCCCCAACTATCCTCAAGTGTCAAATTCCAAAGTGTGGATTTGAACAGACCATGTGTTACAGATTGAATTGTGTCCCCCGAAGAGATGTGTTGAAGTCCTAACTCCATTTCTGTGAATGTGACCTTGTTTGTTGAAACAGTTTTTCTTTGCAGATGTTATCACTTAATGAGGTCATACTGAAGTAGGGTGGGTCCTAATCCTATATAATTGGTGTCTTATAAAAGAGGGAGACAGACACTGGGGCAGAAGCACACACACAGGGGGAAGAGAGATGCCATGTGTCGATGAAGGCACGTGTATCTATAAACAACAATAAAACACTAAGGATTGCCAGCAGTCACCACAAGCTAGGACAGAGGCATGCAACAGCTCTTCTCTCAAAGCCCCCCAGAAGGAATCAACATGAATGACACTCTGAATTTGGACTTCTAGTCTCCAGAGCTATGAGAAAATCATTTCTGTCTTTTAAAGCTCCTCACTGTGTGGTGTTTTGTCTCGGCAGCCCCAGGAGACTAAGACACCCATGCTTGGGGCATGTCCTGTGTCCTGGCCTCCAGGAACCAGGACAGAAGTGTCTCCACAGTTGGTGCATCCCCCAAATAGACATGGTGCTCAGCTGCTGGGTGGTTGAAAAGAATGAAAATGTGTCTGGATGACTCAGGCCATATACCCTGTGGTGGTTTAAAAATATAACCAGAAATTCCTCAATACTCCTCCCTTCAAAAGGTGAAGCGGGGGCTGTACTTAGTGACATGTTTCTACTGAACAGAATGTCTGGAGTGATGGTGTGTAACTTCTGCAATTAGGACATAAAAGGCATTTTAGCTTCCTCCTTGTC
The DNA here is from genome assembly GCF_030014295.1 of Loxodonta africana. Lineage (NCBI taxonomy): Eukaryota > Metazoa > Chordata > Mammalia > Proboscidea > Elephantidae > Loxodonta > Loxodonta africana. Next base: position 24,984,944 of record NC_087364.1, read on the forward strand.
CTCTCCTGCTCTGGGGGAAGCTAGCAGCCATGTTGTTAGGACATTCAAGCAGCCTTAGGAAGAGTTTGTGTGGGGAGGAACTGAGGGCTGCTGCCAAGGGTCCACAAAAAACCGAGGCCTCCAGCCAACAACCATGTGAGTGACCATCTTCGAGGAGAATCCTCCCGCTCCAGTCCAGCCTTCAGAGAAATACAGCTTCAGTCAACATCTTGTTGTAATCTCACAAGAGATCCTAGACCTGAGCCAACAGACAAGCTACTCCTGGATTCAACTTTCAGAAAGTGTCAGGTAATAACTGTTTGTTGTTTCAAGCCACACAGTTTGGGGGTACTTCGTTACACATCAATAGATAACAAATACATATTCTCTTATTCCCATATTTACAGGTCAAAAAAAGAAGAAATGTTCTCCCTTTACATAATGCAACTATTGCTTATAAAACCAAAAAGACGTTCATGCCCCAGAAAGGGTGACAGCACATCTCATTGATTCACCCATATCCAGGCCCTGTGTCTCTGGCTGGCATCCTTTCTTCGTTACACTCTCTCAAACTCATTTTATGATCTGTAACTCAGATTAACTTGTAAGGTTCATCACCACCAACATCCCCTGTGCTAATAAGCAACATGAGCCAAGGTCGTAGTCCCTGTTTATGCAGCTAGTTACAAGGCTATTACTAGCATTTAAGTTTCCTTCTTCACTGCTGATTCTGGGTTCCCTTTGCCTTTAGTTAGCACATCAGCAGTTGGGGTTCTTTACGCATTTGGGTTACCCAAACCTTCATTGTTGCGGGATCTGAGCCACCTGTGTAGGATTGCAGGAGTCTCTCATTAGCTTTCCCGTTGTGCAATGCGATAGGAATAGCATCCTTATATACCCCTAAGTCCCAACAATTAACCTCTCTGATACCCACCCTCCCGTGCATAACAGGGACACTATTTTCCTTTGAAAAATGAAGGGAAAGAAGAGGAAAAGATTTAATTTCCCCATTTTTTAGAGCAGAGAACCTTTGTGTTCTACTTCTCTTTTTAAAGCTGATACACTGAGAAAGAGACATTTAGGCATGCTAATTAATGTTGTATAGATAATTGTGTAAATAATTAAAAGCAAAATGTAAACCTCTCAAATTTTCAGAATGGTTTTGGGGGAAGAAAAACAAGACTATGGGAAAAGGTGGAAATCAGAGTAAAAAGAAATGAAATTAAAAATAAAATACCTGATTCTGACTACAGCAAAGCTGTTGGCTCCCTTTGCTGCTTCCCCAAAGCCTGTCCCATATCACTATACTGTATCACCAGTCCACATCTACTCAGTAATAGGTTTAAAGGGTCATTTGCAATCCTTGATTTCTCTTCTTACCTCAGCCAGACTGCCAATAAATCTATCAAACTTCATGCCAAACCTGTCTGCTTCTGACCATCCCCATGCCTGCAGCCCGAGTGCCAGCCACTGTTCTCACCCGAACGAAGTCAACAGCCTTCTAGGTGAACTTCCTGCCTTCACTCTTGCCCTGCTATGATTCATCCTCATAGAAGTGCCCGGAAATTATTCTTAAGTATAAATCAGACCCGAAACTTTCCATTAGGGTTAGAATACAATCTGATATATTTCATGCCCTACAAATTCCTATATGATCTTTCCCTAGTTTACCTCTCTAGCTTGTCTCCCTCCACTTTTTCCTCTCTTCGCTATGCTCTTACTATCACTTTAAGTTTTTCGAACACTGTAAGTTTGTTCCCATCTCAGGGGCTTTGCATGTGATATTTCTTGTTTGTCTGCCATATATTAAGCAATCAAAATATATTTTTTTATATTTCTCAAATAAGCTAGACTATCATCTCTTTGGAGAAGCCTCTGTGTAACCAAAGCATTCCCCCAAGCCAGTGACTTTCTAACATCTAAGGTAGATGGAGAGAATTTAAACCAAAAATATTCTACGTCGACTAATGTCAGTGGGATAAACTCACCTTACTAAAGAAAAGGAATACCAAAGTAAGTCAGATGGCAACACCATGTGCTATAGAGCAGAACTGAGCTTCATACGGTTTCCTTGGCCTTAATTTTTACAGAGGCAGATCACCAAGCCTTTCTTCCACGGCACCACCGGCTGGGTTTGAGCCTTTATGTTCGCAGCCGAGAGCAAGCTGTTTGTGCCACCAGGGACCTTACACATTATAATACAAGATATAAATCTAGATAAACTCTATTAGAATGTAGCTACTGCTCATAAAACTTAGAATGGTCAAGCAAATGATAGAAAAAAGACCATTGTGATAATGATACTAATATCAGACAAGGATGAATTCCAGTCAAGAGCTATTAAGTGAAGGAGGCTTAAAAATAATTCTGTGATAATGAAATAACTCTAATCTTTATGTACCAAATAATACCGTAAAACATATAAAGCAAGAGCCGTCGGAAATGCAAAGAGAAATAAACAGAAACTCAATAACAATTTTAGTTAGATCCATACTATGTTGGTCTTTTATTAAGGTCACGAAGAAAATCCCCAAATTAACTAAGACTAAAATAACATGATCTGAAAAAAAAAAAAAAAATTTTTTTTTTTTTTTTTTTTTTAATAGTACCTGGGCATACATTTCAAACATAAGTAGAATCAAAATCAATTTTAACTACTCGGAAATGACAAAATACTTTCCTAAGCTACGTGTGGTTCAGAGAAAAAAAAAAAAAAAAACCAAAGTTATTGAATGCCTGGACAATAATTATGATAAAAACACTATACTCTATTCTTACACGAAGAATTCACCCCTTCTACCTTGGTTTGCCAACTGCTTCCTCCCTCTGAAAGGCATTTTTGTAAGTGCCACTATGCCAATTTTTTTTACATGTTGCTGTAAAAAAATTACTATAGCCCACTTCTTTGGGTAAAAATGCTGTATATCAGAACAAGAATTGGTTAAAGCTGTACCCAAAGGATCATTCATCGCCTTAAACAATATATTTATTTAAAATTAAAAAGTTAAGATAGATGAATAAAGCATTCGAATAAAAAACTAGGAAAGGTAAAATGAAAATAAAACAAAGAAAAACAGAAGAAGAAAAATAAAGATAAATGTAGAAATAGAACAGAAAAAAAGAACTGACAAATCCAATAGCTAGCTCTTTGAAAGACAGTACAGATAAACTACTAGTTAGTATCCAAGGAAATGGGAGGCAGCACAAATAACAAAATGAGAAATAACCAAACATAATAAGCAATGATATAGAGAAAATTAAGAGAATTATGGAAATACTTTATGAAACTTTAAACAATTATATTTAAAAGCTTTCATGACTGAATGACTCAGGTTGTTGTTGTGTGTTGTCGAGTCAATTCTGACTCATCACTACCCCATATGACAGAGTAGAACTGCTCCATAGGGTGTCTAAGGCTGTAATCTTTACTGGAGCAGATCACCAGGTTTTTTTCACCCTCGGAGACGATAGTGAGTTGGAACTACTGATCTTTCAGTTAACAGCTAAGCATTAACCACGGCGCCACCAGGGCTCCAAAAAGAAATTACAAATAAACTTATACTATGGTGTATGTTTCTGGCAAATCTGGGCAATAGATCTTACAATGAATGCTTAGTCTGTTTTATTGCATCCACCACCTTTTGTCAGTTTGTGTACTTGTGGTAGCTTGTATGTTGCTAGGATACTGGAAGCTTGCCACTGATATTTCAAATACCAGCAGGTTTCAGCGGAACTTCTAGACTAAGACAGACTAGAACGATCTACCTCTGAAAAACCAGCCAGTGAAAACCCTATGGATCACAAGAGAACATTGTCTGATATGGAGTGGAAAGATGAACCCCTTTGGTTGGAAGGCAGTCAAAATACACAATGGCCACAACAATGGACTCGAGCATACCAAGGATCATGAAGATGGTGCAGGAGTGGGTGATGCTGTGTTGGGCTCACCATGAATCATATCCAACTTAATGGCAACTAACAAAAATAACAATATTTAAACACATGATGGCATGTGTATGGGTAAGGTCATTCTGGAGTAATAAAAGGAAGGTGTCCTGGACACAGGAGATATAAGCTCTAATCAGAGCATTGCCAGAGTGCTGAAACTTATTGGCCCTCTTAGGTGTGTTACTCTTGGGAAGTCACGCAGCTTCTCTGGGCTCTGTGCTTTACGTCTAATAATTAAGGAGATTGTGATTTTGTGATCCTACCACAATCGGCCTGAAGAGGCACCAAATGAAACACAAAGACTTTTTAAAAATATAATAGAAAGTCACCCTGTGTCAAAAATAAACAACTCAGGACACCATTAACAGATCGCTAGAATGGACAAATCTGTCTTGGAAGAAGTACAGCCAGAATGCTCCTTAGAAGTAAAGATGGCGAAACTTTATCTCACGTACTTTGTACATGTTATCAGGAGAGACTACTACCTGGAGAAGGACATCATGCTGGTCAAGTGGAGGGTCAGTGAAAAAATGGAAGACCCTCAATGAGATGGATTGACACAGTGGCTGCAACAATGGGCTTAAGCATAACAATGATTGTGAGGATGGTGCAAGACTGGGCAGTGTTTGATTCTGTTGTACATAGGGTTGCTATGAGTCAGAACTTGATGGCACCTAACAACAACAACAACATGTAGGTTTAATAGACAATTTTAAAGTTGGGCAGTACGTCATTACTGAGTAAGTCAGCGAGCCAGTTAATTAAGATTTTCAGGGTACTTATATATAACTTCATTAGGAACTTTGGACAAAAAAATTTTGATTAGTTGTCGATGTGTCAGAATACACAAATCCTATAAGAGAACAGTGTGTGCTCAAACATTATCAAAGCTTAAATAGGAACCTTACTAAGACAATCACAAGATCAGTGAGCCATGGTTGCAAGACCTCTGGATTCTTGGAAACAAGACATGTTCATTAATCTTCAATTGTTTTCTGAAAGAATAAGTTCCAAGTGTTTTGGTGAGCCTAAACACAATTATACAAGACAAGCTGCTTCTAATGGTTAGTTGTAGTTTAAGGCATAGCTATAGGCGTTAAAGATTATATATATTTATGGTTATACAGCACATAGGTTTCTAACATTAATAAGATGACCTTTAGTGTGATGGGTAAGTGAACTTTTCTGTTTTTGTACAACAGAAATTTTATTTCACACCTGTTTCCCACTGCCTCAGCAGTTTCTTAACAAGTGTTGGAAAATCCAATTTATGTGACTTGAAACCTACCTAAGGATCAGATGTTAAATCTGGAAGTACCTCCTGTAAGTAGTGAACCTCTTAAGCGGTTTTACCAGGGACATCTGCATGCCACATTCAACAGCACTTGGCATGAGAGGATGAGGGGACGGGGAGGTGGTGTAGGGGCCTGGAAGGAAGCCAGCTGGCCACAATGGCAGCTCAACTGGCAGTGTCTCAGCTCAGCTCATGGAGGCAGCAGAGTGCTGAAATAGATCCTGAAGTTCCAACCCAAAGTCAAAAGTCCATAGGCAGGGAAAAGGCACGGGAATGTTCCATAAACACTCATTAGAATGGAACATTAGGCCATGCTGTAAAATATGTAAGCTCTCAGAAATAAGATAATGTCCACAGTCTCCAAGGGCAGGGATGGGTGGCTGAGTTTGATGAATATAATTCAGACAGAATGGGGTTAGATTTCTGGATCTGCAACTCACTTTGTGTGACCTTGGGCAAGGTCCTTAACATTTCTGCCTGAACAGAGCTGTGTGCACATCTGTAAACTGTTATAGAGCAGAGGGGCTGAGTCTGCACAGTTGAGTATGTTGGGTCTAGATTTGCCTTCTGAAGTGTCATGTGGTAAAAATTAAATCACCTTCAAGTCCAAATAAGCCTCCAATGGCATAGCTATTGTCAATTACAATGTCATTATGCTCTTCCCTAAGGCTCTGAGGAGTCCCCGGGTGGTGCAAAGGGTTAACACGCTCTGCTGCTAACCAAATGGTTGGGGGTTCGCGTCCACGCAGAGGTACCTCAGAAGATAGCTCTGGTGATCTACTTCTGAAAAATCAGCCATTGAAAATCCTATGGAGCACTCTGATACACATGGGGTTGCCATGAGTTGGAACGGGCTTGATGGCAGCAGGGTTAAGGTACTTGGAAGACAGCAACTGAGGGGAAAGTGCTTCGGAAGGCTGAACTAGTCTGAAACACCCACCCCTCTCACCTTCTACTGAACGCTGGTCAAGTAAGCCTCCCAGGCCACTGGCCTTGATACCTGCCAAAACTTGTCCCCCCTCAGCTTCATGTGTTGTTCAGTCTTATTTTACATCTTCCCACTGGTGACGTGTTTGCTCCTTCTTGAGGAACTCTCTAGGTAAGAGGCTTGACCTGTTTCCCAGACCCTGCTCACGTTCAGCTCATGGCAGCAGCCCTACACCCAGTCTTTCCCTGCCTCATACCAGCCATTCTGCTGTCTTCTTCTCAGCTTTGAGCAACTGCAGACAAAAGTGGGCCAAATGCTGTACAAGTAATGCAGGCCCAGAGGGAAGGAAGCCAGTACAGATGTTACAGGGTACGGAACACTAGGAGACAGAGAAGAGGATCACTAGACAACACTGGTGAGCTAGTAGGGCAGGACAGGACAGGATGGAACATTTTCTTGAGGTATTAGTTTAATATCTTGACCTTTATTAACTATTGGTTGCTTTCACAGTTAGTGCCTAATCATTCTCAACCAATCTTTTTGGCTGAGCGAAAAGAACCCTTCAGGTAGGGTTCTCAGGTAGGTACTTGGACTGGGTAGGCTCCTGATGGCTGTGATAACCCAGCATGATTTTGTTCACCAACATGGCAGCAGCCCTGCAGAATGTGGCAGTGAGGCCTCTTCCTGTAACCACAGGCTACACTGGCAGTTTACCTCAGGCAAAATGCCTGTCTTCCATGCACGATCAATTCTCAGCCAACGCACCCCAGGCACAGCCACCACCTGTCTGTCAGTGGAAGCTTGTATGTTGCTAAGATGCTGAAATGGTTTCAGCGGAGCTTCCAGGCTAAGATGGACTAGGAAGAACAGCCTGGTGATCTACTTCTGAAAATCAACCAACGAAAACCTGATGGATCGTAACAGTCCAATCTGCAGGCAATGATGGGGATAGTATAGGGCTGGGCAGCATTTTATTCTGTTGTGCGTGGGGTTGCCACGAATCAGGGGCCAACTTGATGGCTGTTAACAACGACAAGGGGATTGTGTTTTTGTTGTTAGATGCCGTTGAACCAATTTCAACTCTTGAGTGCAGAGTAGAACAGCTCCACAGGATTTTCCAGGCTGTGACTTTTGGAAGCACATCACCAGGCCTGTCTTCTGAGGAGCCTCTGGATGGGTTTGAACCACCAACCTTGCAGCTTAGTAGTCAGTACTTACAGGAACTCAAATGCAGAGTTTTGCAGAGACTAAATGATATACTTCGTTAGCTCATATTTCTAATCTCGCTCATTATCTTATTTCTGTAGGCATGGGTTCCTAGCCCATCTATTAAAAAAAATTATTACAAAGAATTATATAATGAACATATTATGGAAGATTTTGCCACAGCTCCATGATCTCACCACTTTGACAAAGCTATTTTGATGAATTGGAGTTAATTCCCAGACTTTTTGCATATGCGTATATGTATATCCCATGTACTTATCATGGTACGTTGACTCCAGGTACTGTGTTTTCCACTGAACACGTAAACCTTTTCTGTGTTTCTGTCAGGGCCGACTGCATGGATGTGTGACTTATTCACACAGTGTCTCACTTTCAGCAGGGCCCCACACTTGCTTTAATGCTCTGCCATTGCTACCTTGAAGTTCTATTGATTTTTTAACATGGGGGCCCACATTTTCATTACGCACTAGGCCCAAGAAATTATGTAGCTGGTCCTGGTTTCTATTTTTATTTTGTTTTCATTTTTATGGCCATGCTATTTCAAAATTTATTCTATGCTCAGACATTTAAACTGTATTGAGTACAAATAAAGGCTACAAAAATATCTTCGTAACTGTAGGATTTTTCTTTATTAAATTGTTCAAGATAAATTCTAGGTGTGGGTTTTCATGTCTGTACAAGTGCGTACGTTTTCATGTCTGCCATTACCATAGTCTGACATGATATCAATGTTTTTCCATGTTCTTTTTAAAAAGAATACCACTCACTTCTTTGAAGCCAGCAAGAGGATGACTTGGCTGTAGGCCACTTGAAGAGAGCCCTGCCCTTGGCCTCACGTCTCATCTAGCCCTGGGATAAAGGAAACATGGCAGGGGGTACCTGTGCAGTGGCCCGAGGTGCGTTCCTTATAAATGAGGAGGGCGGCAGTGGCATAGGACTGGGAGCACATCCCCATAGGCCCTGGGCGGTGCAAAGGGCTAAGCCATGCTTTAACTCAGGGGTTGGCAGTTCAAGACCACCCAGAGGTGCCTCAGAAGAAAGGCCTCATGATTTGCTTCTGAAAGATCAGCCATTGAAAACCCTATGGTGCATAGTTCTGCCCTGCACACATGGTGTCACCATGGAGTCAACTAGAATTTTTTTTTTTGTTGGGGGAGGGGATTGCATCACTCTGGATGTCAGCTGCTTCTTCTAAAAATGGGAATAATAATGCCTACCCTGAAGATAAATAAGAAAAGCATTAGAACACTCAACACAGTGCCTGCAAAACATCTACCTGTTGGTTTTCATTCCTTCTGAAAATCAGATGCATCCACTTCCTTGCTCAGGTACCTAAGAAAGAAAAAGTCTGAGTTTTGAGGCCCCCTCCTTTTTTTTTTTTTGTCTTTTCCAAACTCACACAAGTAGACATCACAGAAATTGGCCCTGTCTGCTCTTCTGGAACACCCATATACTTAGCATTCTTTGTAGCCTGTAGTTTGTTACACTTTCTGATTTTGACCTTTTTGTCTAGAACTTCTATAATCTGTTTAATGGTAAGACTCCTTACTTATAATTTCAAATGTATAGGTGTTTTGGTAAAACGATATTTTATACACACACACACACACACACACAGAGTAAGGCCAGAGGTATTGAAATAGAACATTAAAAAAAACTATTAAAGTGAGAAGGAAATCAATAGACTGAATCCATAGGCCTACAGTATTAGTACAGTCATCTGCCCCATAATGTCTTTCTGTTGCCAAACCCAGGAAGGTGAGTCCTTGTCTGGAGTGCTCAGACTTGTCAATAATCTGGACACCAGTCTTTGAGAAAGAGAGTAACCTTATTGCAACGCGCAAAGCAGGGAGTCAGGGAAAGTTCCTCAGATCTGACCCCCCAAGCTATGGGAAACAGGGCTTATATGTGGGTTGGGCAGCAAGATGGCAGCCACGCAAGTGTGCTGGGGAGGGAAAATTCTAGAAGGCAGCCAGGAAACAGGAGGTGAGGAGTTCTTGTTGGACCTCTTGCTTTGGAATAGGGTCCTGGTGATTATTTTCCATTTGATTCGTTCCACCTCTTACTGTGTCCTCTGTGTCCTCTGTTGAGGTCAATTAACAGTCACAGCTGGCCATTCTGCGCAGTCAGGGTGGGCCAAATCTGGCTTAAGGAGTAATGGCAATTTACTGGCATTCGTTGGGTCAGGCACATGTCTGACCACATATATGTCCATAGGCCTGTAAAGTTTTTTTTTTTAAAAAAGGGAAAGCAGCTCCCCATTTGTTTATTATTTTCCCCCAAGTGGATCAATAAGCGACATCATGATAAACAGAGAAAAGATTGAAGATATTAAAGATTTAATTTTACTTGGATCCACAATCAACACCCATGGAAGCAGCAGTCAAGAAATCAAACAATGCATTGCATTGGGAAAATCTGCTGCAAAAGACCTCTTTATTTTCTTATTGTACTATAGATGAAGGTTTACAGAACAAAATAGTTTCTTATCAAACAGTATGCGCATTGTTCTATGACTTTGGCTAACAACCACACGACATGTAAACACTCTCCCTTCTAAACCCTGGGTTCCCTATTACCAGCTTTCCTGCTCCCTCTTGCCTTCCAGTCCCTGCCCCAGCACTGGTGCACCCCTTTAGTCTTGTTTTGTTCCATGGGCCTGTTTAATCTTTGGCTGAAGCGTGAACCTCAGGAGTGACCTCATTACTGAGCTGAAAGGGTGTCCAGGGGCCATATTCTCAGAGTTTCTCCAGTGTCTCCCAGGCCAGCAAGTCTGGTCTTTCTTTTTGAGTTAGAATTTTGTTCTAAATTTTTTCCAGCTCTGTCTGATCCCTGTCAGAGCAATCAGTGGTAGTAGCCGGGCACCATCTCGTTGTTCTGGACTCAGTCTGGTGGAGGCCGTGGTAGATGTGGTCCATCAGTCCTTTGGACTAACCTTTCCCTTGTATCTTTTGTTTTCTTCATTCTTCCTTGCTACCAAATGGGTGATACCAGTGGAGTATCCTTGATGGCTGCTCACAGGCTTTTAAGACCCCAGATGCTACTCACTAAAGTATAATGTAGAACATATTCTCAATAAACTATGTTATGCCAGTTTAGCTAGATATTCCCCAAGATCGTGGTCTCCACAGCCCTCAGCCCAGCAATTTGGACCCTCAGGGAGTTTGGATGTGTCTATGGAGCTACCATGACCTTGCCCAAAGGACCTCTTTAAAATGTTAAAAAGCAAAGATATCACTTTAAGAACTAAGGTACACCTGACCCAAGCCATGGTGTTTTCGATCGCCCCATATGCATGTGAAATCTGGGTGATAAATAAGGAAGACTGAAGAGGAATTGACTCCTTTGAATTATGGTGTTGGTGAAGAATATTGAATATACCATGGACTGCCAGAAGAACGAACAAATCTGTCTTGGAAGAAGTACAGCCAGAATGTCCCTTAGAGACAAGGGTGGCAAGACTTTGTCTCACATACTTTGGACATGTTATCAGGAAGGACCAGTCCCTGGACAAGGACATATGGTCAAGTAGAGAGTCATCAAAAAAGAGGAAGACACTCAGTGAGATGAATTGACGCAGTGGCTGCAAGATGGGCTCAAGCATAACAATGATTGTGAGGATGGCACAGGACCAGTGTTTCATTCTGTTGTACTTAACACTATGAATTGGAACTGATTCAATGCCACCTAATGAAAACAATGCAAGCAGTGGACCTCCAGGGTGCATCCCAATCCCCACAGTGCCTCCTTCTCCACCTCCTCATCCTTCTGCCCCTCTTCCTGGCTTTACTCACTTGCCGAGCAGCCGTGCAGCAGTTCATTTCTGGCACGGGGCAGCTTCTTGTTCACTGCTGCAAGCGCTAGTGGGGGCACCACCTGACCCTGGGCTGCTCGTGGGCTCCCATCTTGGGGCTGTGGTGGCAGCTGCACATGATTAGGAAGTGGCTGCACCAATAGGGTGGTGGTAGACAGGGCCACCATTGCCATCTGTGCTCCTGGCACCTGCCCACCCGCTCCCCGCCTGGCCCTTCGGCCACCTCTCTGTGCTCCACACCCCCACCCTCATGCCTGGATGTGTGCAAAGTCCAGATTGGGCTTCCACTGCAGCCTTGCCTGGCACACAACTGCACACTCAGCAAAGCCAGCCTCCTGTATCCAGAGGCTACTGCTCTAGGTGGCTAGGTGGTGACAGGGGCCGCCAGGCAGCTTCTCCTGCTCCTCAGGCAAGCAGAACAGCAGGCAGAGCTGGGCGGATAACCTGGAAACTGCTTGTGTATAATATGGTGTTCGCACAATGCCCAAATCACATAACGTCCTATTTCTCAGAACGTATTGTGGATGTTAAGTGATGCCTAACTGTGTTATTATTATAACCAAGTATTAAATTTTGCTTCGAACCCCTAAGAACAAGAGCAAAAATGCAAATGTGTGTGGATATGTAATTACTACCATTCATTAAAGAAAGTAGTTCTTTTAGCAGTCTTCCTACTAAATTCTCAAATAAATTTGTCACGTGAAGTAGATACTATCTACCTTACTTATCACAATGTCCACTTTGTAGAAAGTGCTCAATAAATAAGTTGAATAAATGAATATTGGACTTTATGCTGCTCACATAAACAACATAAAAACACCAAAGATATATTTTCTTGCTAATATTTATGGGTGAGCTGAACCAGATGCTGTGCAAAAAGCTGTATGTAAATAACCTCATTTGTATTCCACACGAAAATGCTCTAAGGTATTATTCAGCAGCATTTTACATGTGAAGAAACTGAGGTGTGAAGACAGCAAGTAAGTGTTTCAAGGTTCCACAGCAGAAAGTGGAAGCCAGGCCTCAAATATAGCCTGTGTACTTATATATTACTTCCTTAATTAGGAGCCTTGGTGGTACAGTGGTTGAGTGCACAGCTGCTAACCAAAAGGTCAGTGGTTCAAACCCATCCAGTGGCTCCTTGGAAGAGAGGCCTGGAGATCTGCTCCTGTAAAGACTACAGCCTAGGAAACCCTTTGGGGCAGTTGGATTCTGTCATATGGGGTTGCCATGAGTCAGAATCGACTTGACGGACTCAGCAACTCCCTTAGCCACTGCAGTGCCTCATGTGGAAGGGTGGCGGGTCTTGCACGATGAGGTTCAGCACGGGAAGTGCATTCTCACATGTATCAATGCTGAGAAATACCTTGGAACCTCATTGAAAAATAAATATTCCCTGCCGGTGGAAACGTCAACTGGTAAAGTCTTCTGGAGGGCAATTGGCAACTTTTGTGTAAGATGCCTTAAATATATTCATACCCTTTGGTTTAGTATTAACATCAAGGAATATAACATAAGGCAATGACTCCACATGATACAAAGATTTATAGCCACGAATTGGGTATTTCTGAGACATCCAACAATAGGGAAATTGTTAAAAACATTATAACTGAGATGGAATAATATGCCTCTGTTAAAAACTGTCTTTTAAAAGAACACATATCTGGGAAAATGTTCACAGTGTTTTGTTATGTGAAAAAAATGCAGCTTTAAACATTAAGTATGGTCAGAAATTAAAGAAAAAGTCTAGCGTGGAGCTAATTTTGCCAAGGATATGCTCCTGGGGTAGAATTTTATACTGGTATAAGTACTTAAAATTGGTACAGCCTTTTGACTGTATATATTAAAATTTAAAATCCTATGATCCAACAAACCCACTTCACATTACCTGTGCTAGGAAAACAGTCACATGCACTTAAAGAGGCAGGTTAACCCTTGCCCTCGAGTCGATTCCAACTCATAGCGACCACATAGGACAGAGTACAACTGCTCTGTAGGGCTTTCGGGAAGTGGCTGGTGAATTTGAACTGCCAACCTTTTGGTTAGCAGCCGAGCTCTAGACCACTGCATCACCAGGGCTCTCCAGGCATCTTTAACCAAAACCAAACCAAACCCATTGCTCTTAAGTCGATTCTGACTAACAGCGACCCTATGGGACAGAGTAGAACTGCTCCGTAGGGTTTCCAAGGAGTGCCTGGTGGATTCGAATTGCAGACATTTTACTTAGCAGCTGAAGTTTTAACCACTACGCCACCAGAGTTTCCCAGGCACCTTTAGCACATGAAAAATAGTCAACCCTTTTTAAACATGATAAACCAGTATTTAAGGTCAAGGAAGGTACATGGACGTTAATTGTAGTCTGTTTTTGTTGTTCTTTTAAAAAAACCTTTAAGCTGTTTTTTTTTTTTAAATTTTATTGTTTTTCAGGCAAAAGTTTACAGTGCAAATTAGTTTCTCATTCAAAAATTTATACACAAATTGTTCTGTGACATTGGTCGCAATCCCCGCAATGGGTCAACACTCTCCACCTTTCCCTTTCCACCCTGGGTTCTCAGTGTCTGTCTGTCCGGTTTTCCTTTCCCTCATCTTTGCTTTTGGGTAAATGTTGCCCATTTGGTCTCATATACTTCACTGGACTAAGAAACACGTTCCTCAGATGTGTTATTGTTTGTTTTATAGGCCTGTCTCATCTTTGGCTGAAAGGTGGACTTCGGGATAGGTTCAGTTCTGAGTTAGCAAGGTGTCCAGGGGCTAGTGTTGGGGGCTCCTCCAATCTCTGTTAGACCAGTAAGTCTGGTCTTTTTTTGTGAATTTGAATTTTGTTCTACATTTTTCTCCCGCTCTGCCCAGGACTCTCTAGTGTGATCCCTGTCAGAGTGGTCAGTGGTGGTAGCTGGGCACCATCTAGTTCTTCTGGGCTCAGGCTGGTGGAGGCTGCTATTAATGTGGTCTGTTAGTCCTTTGGACTAATATTTTCCTTGAGTCTTTGGTTTTCTTCATTCTCCTTTGCTCCGAACGTGATGGGACCAATAGATGTATCTTAGATGGCTGCCCGCTAGCTTTTAAGACCCCAGATGCTACTCACCAAAGTAGAATGTGGAACATTTTCTTTATGAACTATGTTATGCCAATTGACCTAGGTGTCCCCCCAGGCCCTAGTTCCCAGCCCTCAGCCCCAGTAACTCAGTCCCACATGGTGTTTGGATGCATCTAGGAAGCTTCTATGACTTTGCCTTGGTCAGGTTTTGCTGCCTTCCCCTATATCATGTGTCTTTCCCTTCGCCTATCTACTACTTCACCTGTCTACTATCTAGTTAGTGATTTCCCCTCCCTACCCTTCCCCTCCCCCTTAACCATCAAAGATTTTTTTCTGTGTGTAAACCTTTTCTTGGGTTTTTGTAATAGTGGTCTCATAAAATATTTGTTCTTTTATGATTGACTTACTTCCCTCAGCATAATGCCCTCCAGATTCATTCATGTTGTGAGGTGTTTTGTGGATTCATCATTGTTCTTTATTGTTGTGTATTATTCCATTGTGTATATGTATCATATTTTGTTTATCCATTCATCTGTTGATGGGCACTTAGGTTGCAGTCTTATTTTTTAATAATGCAAATTGGAAATCACCTTAATATCTACCAAGAAAGAAAAAGATAAATAAATGATGTGTCCTTACTGTGAACTACTATGCAACCATGAGAGAGACTGAGTTACTGGCATGGGAATATGAGAATATTTACTGAAAGAATAACGAGTTGCTGTCAAATTGATTCTGATTCATAGTGACCCTATAGGACAGGGTAGAACTGCCCCATAGGGTTTCCAAAGCTGTAATCTTTATGGAAGCAGATGGCCATGTATTTGTCCAGTGGAGAGGGTGGTGGGTTTGAATGGCTGATTTTTCAGTTAGTGGCTAAGTACTTAATCACTGAGCTACTAGGTCTCCTTAAAAAAAAAAAAAAAAAAAGGTCTCCTTACTGACAGAATATTAAGTGAAAAAGTAAGTTGAGGAAAGAAAGTACAATTTAAGTCCTTTTAAAGATTTAATATAATATGTTGCTATCTTTGCATGAATATGCATTGTTAAAAAGGTCTAGATGGACTCTAGAAGGAGACATACTAGATGATGATGACTGCTTACTCTGAGAAGAGAAATGGGGGATGTGCTAGTGATAAAGGGAGTTGGCTTTTTCTGGAGTGTTTGACTCATTTACAAGAAAAAGGCGATTATTACTTGTGTAGTTAAAAATAAACTTTAACATTTTAAATGTGAAAGAAAAAGAAATGTGTGAAAATGTGAATAGTGGTTGTCTTTTTCTTTGAATATTGTCAGCTTTAACACTGTTAAATTAAGAATTGTAACTCTGGTTCTAAACTGAAAAAAAAGTCTAAATTTGATAAGCTTTATACGTGACAACAGGATCCCCGGTGGTCCAATGGTGAAGTGCTTGGTTAAGCACTCCTTGGGAGAAAAGACCTGGCAATCTGCTCCTATAAAGATTACAGCCCAGGAAACCCTATGGCGCAGCTAGCTCTACCCTGTCATATAGGGTCACTATGAGTAGGAATTGAGTTGATGGCACACAACAACAACATATGTGATAAATACCCAGTGAACGATTTTTGATCGAACACATTCCTTGTCTGTCTAAAATAGGGCCTCCCCATTTACTTCTGAAAATTAGCCATTGAGAACCCTATGCAGCACAGTTCTACTCTGACGCTCATGGGGCCGCTGTGAGTCGGAGACAACTCCTCTGCAACTGTCCTCTTACTCTGCCTTTTCTACATTCTACTTGACATGCATGTTTGTTTGTAATCTGTCTCTCCCAGTAGAATGGAAACTCCACAGGGCAGAGCTTTTGCTTGTTACGTTCACTTCAGCACATGGAATAGGGCTTTACATATATACAGAGAAAGCAAACAAGAAATCAGTGACCTTTGAGTTGATCTGACTCATGGCAGCCCTGTGTGTCAGAGTAGACCTGTGCTCCATATGGAGGTGTTTCTGGGTGGACTAGAAAGAACCTCTAACCTTTTGGTTAGCAGCCAAGCGATTTGACTGTTCCAACCAGGGACTCCCATTACACATAGACGGTACTCAATAAATACTTGTTGGTTGCAGACATACACTTAGGAAATAATCTGGAATGATTTACACCCACTGAAATGTCAACAGTACTTCTCTGAGTAGTAGGATTATATGTGATTTTTTAATATAACTATTTCTCTCCATTTTTACATTAAACATATATCATTTTTCTAATTAAAATACTGTCTTTCATAAAATTAGCTATTTTTCAGGTTTTTTTTTTTTTTTAAGTAAGAACACTACTTGTATAGACTCTATTTTGTTTTGTGGCCTCAGGGATGTTTAAGTTAATGACAACAGCATTCCTTTTCTAGAGAGTTGATGAGCTTATAAATTGATGCACACTTTTTTTTTTAGGTGACCAGGGTGATTTCAAGCATTATCTTAAAAATCGATTGTAATTTTGTCTACACAGCATTGTTTGGCAGAAGTTGGCATGTTATAATTAAGATGTACAAAGCCTGCAATTCTACATTGTACTCTCTATATATTTTGAAGCATGAACAAAAGGAACATGCTTTTGGCTTTGTTAGGAAGCTTTCTTACAAGGAACCTTCAGGGCAATGATCTTTGTATGTCTACAGGATGATTCCTCTGAAAGCTCATTGATTCTGGAATGCCTCAGTACTAGCAAACTGAGGAGCATGCAAGTCAGAACAGAGCTCAAGAACTGACTTCTCTGAAAACAATTCAGGGAAACATGACAAGCTGTTAGACAGGGAGGCAACACTGGCTTGAGAAAGAAGGTAGCTCTTCACCAAGTCTGCTCTATCCAACGTGTGTTGGCGACACACCTCCTTGGGCCCGAGTTGGTCTCTGTGAGGGTTCAGGAGAAATCACCCATGTGCCTGGGGCCTCTAAAGTGCCTGCCCAGCGATACCAAGGAGGCACAGTACTTATGAGGTCAATATTTCTGTTAGTTGCTACATGAGTGTCCTTCATGTTTTCATAACTCCGGGTCTGTAAGTCCCTCTTAGAACCTGTCATGGGATTATTTTGCTGTTTTAGAAATGTAACTGGAAATTTTCTGAAAGGTCTGAAACTGAGAGACAAAGGGGGATTTTTAAGGCAAGTGTCTTTCCCTAGTTCTAAAATGGTGGGGTGGAGGTGGTTGTTAGGTTCCACCGAGTTGTTCTCCACTCATAATGACCCCATCAAATAGAGTAGAGCTGGTTTCCCAGGCTATAACCTTTACAGGAGTAGATTGCCAGGTCTTTCTCCTGCAGCATCACTGGGTGTGTTCAAACTGCCAGCCTTTCACTAGTAGCCAAGCACAAACCATTTACGTCAATGTTGTTGTTGTTGTTAGGTGTCGTCAAGTTGGTACCAACTCATAGCAACCCCACGTACAACAGAACGAAACATTGCCCGTAACTGTGCTGTCCTTACAACCCTTGCTATGCTTGAGCCCATTGTTGCAGCCACTGTGTTAATCCATCTCGTCAAGGGCCTTCCTCTTTGTGCCTGACGCAAGCCACAGTGTTTTCAATCGCCTCATATGCATGCAAGAGCTGGACAATGAAGAAGGAGGACTGAAGAAGAATTGACAGCTTTGGATTATGGTGTTGGTGAAGAATATTGAATATACCATGGACTGCCAAAAGAACGAATAAATCTGTCTTGAAGAAGTATAGCCAGAATGTTCCTCAGAACCAGAGATGGTGAGACTACCGCTTATGTACTTTGGACATGTCATCAGGAGGGATCAGTCCCTGGAGAAGGAACATCATGCTTGGTAAAGTAAATGGTAGGTGAAAAAGAAGAAGACCCTCAATGATATGGATTGACAGTGCCTGCAACAGTATGCTCCAGCATAACAATGATTGTGAGGATGGCGCAGGGAGGGGCAGTGTTACACCTAAAACAACAACTGCTTTACCAAGCATGATGACCCTTTTCCAGGGACTGCTCCCACCTGATAACATGCTCAAAGTACATGAGATGAAGTCTTGCCATCCTTGCTTCCAAGGAGCACTCTGGCTCTATTTCTTCCAAGAGATTTGTTTATTCTTCTAGCAGTCCATGGTATTCAATATTCTTGGCCAACACGGTAATTCAAAGGCATCAATTCTTCTTCGGTCTTCTGTATTCATTGTCCAGCTTTCACATGCATATGAGGCAACTGAAAATATCACGGCTTGGATCAGGCATACCTTACTGCTAAAAGTGACATCTTTGCTTTCTAACACTTTAAAGATGTCTTTTGCAGCAGATTTGCCTGATGCAATATGTTGTTTGATTTCTTTACTGCTGCTTCCATGGGTGCTAACTGTGTGAATCCAACTAAAATGAAACCTGTAACAACATCAATCTTTTCTCCATTTATTATGATGCTGTTTACTGGTCCAGTTGTGAGAATTTTTGTTTTCTTTGTGTTGAGGTGTAATCCGTACTCAAGGCTGTAGTCTTTGATTTTCATCAGTAAGTGCTTCAAGCCTTCTTCACTTTCAGCAAGCAAAGTTGTGCCATCTGTATATTGCAGGTTGTTAATGACTCTTCCACCAATCCTGATGCCACATTCTTCTTTGTATAGTCCAGCTTCTCGAATTATTTGCGCAGCACACAGATTGAATAAGTATGGTAAAAGGATACAACCCTGATACAGACGTTTCTTGGTTTTAAATTGTGCGGTATCCCCTTGTTCTATTTGAACAACTGCCTTTTGGCCTATGTACAGTTTCCACATGAGCACAAGTAAGTATTCTGGAGTTCTCATTCTTTGTGATGTTATCTGTAATTTGTTATCCACACAGTCGAATGCCTTTGCATAGTCAATAAAACACAAGGTCCATCTGATATCAGCAATGATATCCCTCATTCCATGTCCTCTTCTGAATCCTGCTTGAATTTCTGCCAGTTCCCTGTTGATGTGCTGCTGGAACCATTTTAAATTATCTTCAGCAAAATTTGACTTGCATGTGATATTAACGATATTGTTCAATAATTTCTGCATTCTGTAGAATCAGCTTTCTCTGGAAAGGGCACAAATATAGATCTCTTCCAGTCAGTTGGCCAGCTAGCTGTCTTCCAAATTTCTTGGCATAGATGAGTGAGCACCTCCAGCACTGCATCCGTTTGTTAAAACACCTCAATTGATATTCCGTCAACTCCTGGAGCCTTGTTTTTCGCCAATGCCTTCTGTGTAGCTTGGACTTCTTCCTTCTATAACATTGGTTCTTGATCATATGCTGCCTCCTGAAATGGTTGAATGTTGGCCAATTCTTTTTGGTACAATGACTCTGCATATTCCTTCCATCTTCTTTTCATTCTTCCTGCATCATTCAATATTTTGCCCATAGGATCCTTCAATATTGCAACTTGAGGCTTGAATTTTTTCTTCAGTTCTTTCAGCCTGAGAAATGCCAAGTATGTTCTTCTTTTTTGCTTTTCTGACTCTAGGTCTTCGCACATTTCATTATAATATTTTACTTTGTCTTCCGGAGCTGACCTTTGAAATCTTCTGTTCAGCTCTTTTACTTCATCATTTCTTCCCTTTGCTTTAGATACTCTGCATTCAAGAACATTTTTCAGAGTCTCTTCTTACATTCATTTTGGTCTTTTCATAATTTCCTGTCTTTTAAATGGCATGTTGCGTTCTACATGTATGATGTTCTTGATGTCATCTCATAATTCGTCTGGTCTTTGGTCATTAGTGTTCAAAGCATCAAATCTGTTCTTGAGATGGTCTCCATGTTCAGGAGTGATATACTTAAGGTTGTATTTTGGCTCTTTCGGACTTGTTTTAATTTTCTTCAGCTTCAACTTTAACTTGCCTATGAGCAACTGATCACCTGTTCTGCAGTGGCCCCTGGCCTTATTCTGACGGATGATATTGAGTTTTCCATTGTCTCTTTCCATAGATGTTGCTAATTTGATTCCTGTATTTTCCATTAGGTGAGATCCACATGTATAGTTCCCATTCATGTTGTTTAAAAAATATATTTGCGCCACTAGGACTCCTAAAATATGATGCTGCTTAAATAAAGTGTCCTAAAGCAGGAAAAACAACATGGAAATTCTAATAACTTTAAGACTTAAGCACTTATTAGGTACCAAGTACTTTAGGGTCACATGTTGAAAGGTAATATTTCCTTTTTATGGATGAAGAAACAGAAGGTCAAAAAGCATGAGGAACTTGCCAAGACATCTACTGGTTTACAGAAATTGAAACCATGTTTGTCCTACTAAGCAGCCCAAAATATTTAATGAGATAAGGAGGGACTGGCATTACATGCAGACAAGTTAACAGAATGTATGACAAAGACAATTATTAAGAGTACAGAGTTATGAGTAAAATGAGTAGATACCAAAATTGAGGTGATATAGCTCAGGCTGAACAGTGGTCCTTTCTGACCTGATTAAATCTAACACATACCACTTTGTGGAAGAGGGCCAAAAGAGCCACGTGGTCTCAAGACCACATGTGAAAAGAGTTCACACACGATGTGGCTGGAAAGGAAGAGGAGGTCAAGGCATGAACAACAGCTGGGAGTAAGCCAGGAGATGGAGCCAGGGTGCTGGTGGTGCCAGCTTTTTAAAAGCTCTAAACAAGTGGTGAAGACTTACCTCTCTGGGCAAACCTTCATGGTTCTGGGCAACAGTGGCCCTCTGTAACACTTTCTGACATCATTTTCTTGGCTCAGCTTAAGGTAAGGTAAAAGGTAAAGAGGTGATGATTTCCGATCTTGGTAAACCATCAGTCAACCTTTGACAAAAAAATGGAAGATGTGTTGGAATTCACTCGAGGGTAAATGGTTCCTGGTGAGTCACTAATTAACCAGTTGCCTTCAAGTCGATTTTGACTCATTGAGATCCACGTGCGTCAGAGTAGAACTGTGCTCCATAGGATTTTCAGTGGCTGATTTAGATCACTAGGCGTTTCTTCTGAGTCACCTCTGGGTGTACTCAAACTTCTAATCTTTCTGTTAACAGCGAAGCCCATTAGCATTTGCACTACCTGGGAACTCTAGAGTCATTAGTTACAAACTGGTGTTCTTAAAATTCTTAGGACAAAGTCTAAATCCTTTGACAACTTTCAGGATACTATAAACAAACCATTGCTGCCGAGTTGATTCTGACTCATAGTGACCCAGCAGGACAGAGTATACCTTCCCCATAGGGTTTTCAAGGCTGGCACAGTGGTTCCTATCCATGAGCAAGGTATGTTTTCCCACTTATGTAGGTCTCTTTTGGTTTCTTGCAGTATTGTCTTGTAGTTTTCTTTGTATAGGTCTTTTATGTCTCTGGTTAGATTTATTTCTGAGTATTTTATCTTCTTGGGGACTACTGTAAATGGTATTGATTTGGTGATTTCCTCTTCTATGTCCTCTTTGTTGGTGTAGAGGAATCCTGCTGATTTTTGTGTGTTTATCTTGTATCCTGATACTCTGCTGAACTCTCCCAGTAGTTTCAGTAGTTTTCTTGAAGATTCCTTAGGGTTTTCTGTGTCTAAGATCAGGTCATCTGCAAATAGAGATACTTTTACTTCTTCCTTACCAATTTGGATGCCCTTTATTTCTTTTTCTAGCCCAATTGCTCTAACTAGGACCTCCAGCACAATGTTGAATAAGAGTGGGGATAAAGAGTATCCTTGTCTGGTTCCCGTTCTCAAGGGGAATGCTT
Organism: Loxodonta africana; assembly: GCF_030014295.1. Taxonomy (NCBI): domain Eukaryota; kingdom Metazoa; phylum Chordata; class Mammalia; order Proboscidea; family Elephantidae; genus Loxodonta; species Loxodonta africana. The sequence continues at coordinate 25,006,848 of NC_087364.1, forward strand.
TCAGACTCTCTCCATTTAGGATGATGTTGGCTGTTGCTTTGTATATAAAAGCCCTTTATTATGCTGAGGAATTTTCCTTCTATTCCTATTTTGCTGAGAGTTTTTATCATGAATGGGTACTGGACTTTGTCAAATGCCTTTTCTGCATCAATTGATAAGATCATGTGGTTCTTTTGTTTTATTTATATGATGGATTACATTGATTGTTTTTCTGAAGGTGAAACACCCCTGCATATCTGGTATGAATCCCACTTGGTCATGATGAATTTTTTTTTGATATGTTGTTGAATTCTATTGGTTGGAATTTTGTTGAGGATTTTTGCATCTAAGTTCATGAGGGATATAGGTCTGTAATTTTCTTTTTTTGTGGTGTCTTTTCCTGGTTTCGGTATCAGGGATATGCTGGCTTCATAGAATGAGCTTCAGAATATTCCATCCTTTTCTATGCTCTGAAATACCCTTGGTAGTATGGTGTTATTTCTTCTCTGAAAGTTTGGTAGAATTCTACAGTGAAGCCATCAGGGCCAGGGCTTGCTTTATGACCTGGTCAAGTTGTAAAAATGTCTATTCTACCCAAAGCAATCTATAGATACAATGCAATTCTGATCCAAATTCCGATGACTTTCTTTAAAGAGATGGAGAAACAAATCGCCAACTTCATATGGAAGGGAAAGAGGCCCAGGACAATTAAAGCATTACTGAAAAGGAAGAACAAAGTGGGAGACCTCACACTACCTAATTTTAGTACCTATTATACCTCCACAGTAGTCAAAACAGCCTGGTACTGGTACAACAACAGATACATAGGCCAATGGAACAGAATTGAGAATCCAGACATAAATCTATCCACATATGAGCAGTTGATATTTGAAGAAGGCCCACAGTCTGTTAAAAGGGGAAAAGATAGTCTTTTTAACAAATGGTGCTGGCATAACTGGATATCTATCTGCAAAAAAACGAAACAAGACCCGTACCTCACACCATTTACAAAAACTAACTCAAAATGGATCAAAGACCTAAATGTAAAATCTAAAATGATAAAGATGATGGAAGAAAAAATAGGGACAACACTAGGATCCCTAATACATGACATAAACAGTATACAAAATATTACTAACAATGCACAAACACCAGAGGAGAAACTAGATAACTGGGAGCTCCTAAAAAATCAAACACTTAAGCTCATCCAAAGACTTCACCAAAAGAATAAAAAGATTACCTACGGACTGGGAAAAAGTTTTTGGCTACAACAATTCCAATCAGCATCTGATCTCTAAAATCTACAGATACTGCAAAAAGTCAACAAAAGACAAATACCCAATTAAGAATGAGCAAAGGATATGAACAGGCACTTCACCAAAGAAGACATTCAGGTAGCTAACAGATACATGAGGAAATGCTCACAATCATCAGCCATTAAGAAAAAAATTTTTTTTTTTTTTTTTTTTTTTGCCATTAGAGCAATGCAAATCGAAACTACAATAAGATTCTATTGCACTCCATCAAGGCTAGCATTAACCTAAAAATCACAAAATCATAAATGTTGGAGAGGTTGTGGAGAGACTGGAATACTTATACACTGTTGGTACGAGTGTAAAATGGTACAACCACTTTGGAAATGAACTTCACGCTTCCTTGAAAAGCTAGAAATAGAACTACCATACTAGCCAGCAATCCCACTCTTTGGAATATATCCTAGAGAAGTAAGAGTCTTCACACGAACAGATATATGCACACCAATGTTCACTGCAGCACTGTTTATCTTTGCAAAAAGATGGAAGCAACCAAGGTGCCCATTAACGGATGAACGGATAAATTATGGTATATTCACACAATGGAATACTACGCAACAATAAAGGACAACGATGAATCTGTGAAACATCTCATAACATCGTAAGGAATCTGGAAGGCATTACGCTGAGTGAAATTAGTCAGTTGCAAAAGGACAAATATTGTATGAGACCACTATTATAAGAACTCAAGAAATAGTTTAAACACAGAAGAAAACATTCTTTGATGATTATGAGGATGGGGAGGGAGAGAGAGAGGTAATCACTAATTAGATAGTAGACAAGAACTATTTTAGGTGAAGGGAAAGACAATACACAATATAGGAGAGAGAAACACAACTGCACTAAACCAAAAGCAAAGAAGTTTCCTGAATACAATCCAATGCTTCAAAGGCCAGAGTAGCAGGGACAGGGGTCTGGGGACCATGGTTTCAGAGGACATCTAGGTCAATTGGCATTGCAAATGTATTAAGAAAACATTCCTCATCTCACCTTGGTAAGTGGCGTCTGGGGTCTTAAACGCTAACAGGCAGTCATCTAAGATGCATCAATTGGTCTCAACCCACCTGGAGCAAAGGAGAATGAAGAACACCAAAGACACAAGGTAATTATGAGCCCAAGAGTCAGAAAGGGCCATGTAAACCAGAGACTACATCCACCTGAGACCAGAAGAACTAGATGGTACCTGGCTACAACTGATGACTGCCCTGACAGGGAACACAACAGAGAATCCCTGATGGAGCAGGAGAACAGTGGGATGCAGACCTCAAATTCTCATAAAAAGACCAGACTTAATGGTCTGACTGAGAAATGGTCCCCACACCTACTGTTAGCCCAAGACTGGAACCGTTCCCAAAGCCAACTCTTCAGACAGGGATTGGACTGACTTTTTTTTATATAAGACAGAAAATTTTACTGGTGAGGAGTGAGCTCCTTGGCTCAGGTAGACACAGGAGACTATCTGGTCAGCTCCTGTTGGAGGCGAGAGGAGAAGGTAGAGGGAGACAGGAGCTGGCTGAATGGACACACGGAATACAGGGTGGAGAGGAGGAGTGTGCTGTCTCATTAAGGGAAAGCAACTAGGAGTACATAACAACAACAACAAAAACCTGTTGCTGTCGAGCGGATTCCGATTATAGCGACCCTATAGGACAGAGAACTGCCCCATAGAGTTTCCAAGGAGTGTCTGGTGGATTCGAACTGCCAACCTTTTGGTTAGCAGCCGTAGCACTTAACCATTATGCCACCAGGATTTCCAGGAGTACATAGCAAGGTGTATATAAGTTTTTGTATGAGAGACTGGCTTGTAAGCTTTCACTTAAAGCACAACAACAACAACAAAAAGTATGCTTTCAAAGAAAGAGGAAAATGTTCTCAGTATAATGCTAAGCAGGGAAAAAAAAGGATGCAAAATTCTTTTATGTATGTATATATAAAATGAAACCTGGGAAACCCTGGTAGTGTAGTGGTTAAGTGCTATGGCTGCTAACCAAAAGGTTGGCAGTTCAAATCCACCAGGTGCTCCTTGGAAACTCTTTGGGGGCAGTTCTACCCTGTCCTATAGAGTCTCTATGAGTCGGAATCGACTCGATGGCAGTGGGTTTGGTTTTTTTTGGTTAAGGAAACCTATGAGAACCGGAACTCAACAGGACTGCCTTGTTTTCCCAGGTCTTGAATGTTTTCCGCCTTTGACAGGGTGCAGTCTTACTACTTTTCTACCGCTTCTTTTAGTGGAAAATATTTTAATTTTCCTTCTTATAGGTTTCTGCCTTACACAGGTTCTGGCTTTCACAGGTGTATATATATATATATATATATGGAGCCCTGATGGTGCAGAACCCTACAGGGCAGTTCTAGTCTGTCCTATAGGGTCGCTCTGAGCCATAATCCACTCCGGAGCAACAGGTTTGTTTTTTTATGGGTTGAAGGTGCAGTAGTTAAGAGCTTGGCTGCCAGCCAAAATGCTGGCAGTTTGAATCCACCAGCCTCTCGTTGGAAACCCTATGGGGCGGTTCTACTCAGTCTTACAGGGTTGCTATCAGTTGGAATCGACTCAGTGGCAACAGATTTTGGTCTCTCTCTTTGTATGCCCTGGTGGCATAATGGTTGAAGCTCTGGGCTGCTAACTGAAAGGTAGGCGGTTGGACCCTACCAGCTGCTCAGAACCCACCACCAGGTGCTATGAGTCAGACCACTTGATGACACACAACAACACACACATGTACATATAGATGGCAGAATTATGGACCATATTTTTCATATTTTCTAAATGAACATAGATTGCTTTTATAGCCAGAGTAAAACAATAACTGTTAAGAGAAAAATGACATCTGGGTTTTGTCATTTAATTGCAAAAAATAGCACCAAATTAATGCAAAGTCCAGCCCCAGATGGCAGGCCAAGCTGGTGAAGCCACCTACCTGCCTGCACACAGGCCACTGGCAGGAGAGAGCAGTGGGAAGAGCCGGGTTTGCTGATTGATATATGTGTGTAAGACAGCAATGATGAGAGCCTGCATCCTGGTGGTGGCGGTGATGACGCAGTAGGTAAGAGAGGACTTGGAGGAAGTGGAGGGAACCCCTTAGCAGCAGAAGAGCAGCCCTACTACAGAGCAGTCCCTACACAGGAGCTCTCAGGCCCAGGGAGCAGAGTTCCATGTTCACCCAGCAACAGTTGCTTTGCAACCCACGTATGTCTTCTTTCTCCCAGTGCCAAATGTGACTCAACACTGTGTCATGTCCTAAAGGATCCTGAATCCAACTCCAAAAGCCTGGAGGAGGAACATGAATTTTTTTACTAAAGGTATTCTCTTAAAGTGGGTGCTGAAGGCAGAATTATATTGTACGCCTTCCTAAAAATTCATTTCCTAAATCTCTTTCCCAAAGGTTTTACTTATCATGGCAACATTTCAATTCTTCTCTCCCTCTCCAATCTCTCAAATTCCTCTCAGTTGCTTCGATTTCGCTCTCCTCAGGTTTCCTTGTGCCTGGAGATTTTGCTAGCTGGGTCAGAACACCTGTGCGGCATGAGCTATCACTTCTTTAGGCTTCTGCTACGTGTACCTCAAACGCCCCTACACTGTGGGAAACAAAACCACCTTCCTAGGGACCCACTTTCCTCGGAAGGTGGGGGAGGGGGGGTTATAAATACTTATGGTGTATCATTTTTGCTCCTATGAGACTCCAGTATTTTAAAAGGTATAAGCAGATGGCCAGGTTGGTGAGCCAGAAACCGGATATCCATCTTTCAATTCCTAGCACCTAGCTGAGTGCACGTGCTTCAGACATGTTATCAGGAGGGACCAGTCCCTGCAGAAAGACATCGTTCTTGGTAGAGGTTCAGTGAAAAAGAGAAAGACCCTTGACAAGATGGATTAACACAGTGCCTGCAACGATGGGCTCAAGCATAACAATGATTGTGAGGATGGTGCAGACCTGGGCAATGTTTCGTTCCGTTGTAAGTCACCATGAGTCAGAACCAACTCCACAGCACCTAACAACAAAAACAGCTGAGTGCCACGCCATTAAAGAAAAAAACTAAATCCATTGCCATCGAATCGGTTCCAACTCATGGTTACCCCATGTGTTACAGAGAGAACTACTCTATAGGGTGGTCTTGGCTGTAATCTTTATGGAAACAGATCACCAGGCCTTTCTTCCCTGGTGCTGCTGCTTGGGTTCGAAGAACCAATCTTTAGGTTAGCAGCCAAGCACAAACCACCTGCGCCACCTAGGGACCCTCCAGGAACCATAGCCCATGCTCAACAGATGCATGTTTAATTGATTTGGTGATGAAGGAGCTGTATAACTAGGGCCGTGGTGGGTTCTGGAGGGGGCAGGCTCACCTTCATAGATTAGGGCAGACTACTCATGGCTCACAAGGCACTGTGGTGAGAGTCAGATAAAAGGGCCCCCTCAAGACACTGTTTCCCTCCCATAGAAACTGGTTATGTAGTGATTTTGTTAGAACAAGATACCTTCCTACTGCCTACTATGTCCTAGAAAATTTTTATTATATATAAAAATGGATTTTTAAATATACAGCATTATATATTATAAAATATACTTTATTATATATTTCATATTTATATGGTGTATTACATTATACATTTCTAATATAAAATTATACATATATATATAGAGAGAGAGATCTGCGAGGCTAGGACATGAAGGTCGCATTAGATTTGGCATCTCCTGTGGTAGTCCTGCCTAGAGAGGCAGCTGGCTCTTACTCTGGCATCTGCTGGGGAAGTTGATGCTGACATTTGGGCCTGCTTCGGTCTCTCTCAGGAGAGTTCATTCGAGCCTTTTCAGGTCTGGCCTTGGCTGAGCTGGGTTAGGTGTTGTCCATAGGGGTAAGGCAACTTGGAGCTCCCTTAGGTTCTAGACGCGTTAAGGTCTAGATTTGTATTGAAGAGGGGGCAGTTCTCCTAAGAGAACTGAGAACCCTAAGAGCTCTGGTGGACCCACGGGGAGTAGCTGTTGCCTGGGAGCAGAGATGCTGTTTTTGTAGACTTTACTGGTATTACATTCCCTCACTTGTAGGAGCAAGAAAGTAGGGTTCTACTTTATCACTACAATATTTTTATTATTAAATTAACAGTAACAACAAAAACCTAGGATGCTTTACAACTTAACACTTTAGGGTTTACAAAGCACTTTGAGCGAATGCTTTTTTTTTTTTTTAAACTTGGAACCCTCACACCCAAATCCAGATAAAATACATAAAGGGCTTTGTGAGCCATAATATGCAATGCAGCATCATGTGTTACTGTACTTTATCAGTGAGTGTGTTGCTGATGTTTTTGTATTTATTTTTAGTGGATGATAAGATTTCCAACTGGACATTGCCTGGTTAAGCCACTTTCTTTTCGACGAGGAAAATGAGAGCCAGGCAGTGACCTGTCTGAGATCACACAGCTAGTATTTAATAGAGCCTGTTAGGAAACCCTGGTGGTGTAGTGGTTAAATGCTACTGCTGCTAACCAAAGGGATGGCAGTTTGAATCCGCCAGGCGCTCCTTGGAAACTCTGTGGGGGCAGTTCTACTCTGTCCTATAGGGTCGCTATGAGTTGGAACCGACTCAATGGCACTGGGTCTGGGTTGGTCCTTTGTTACCTAGTTCTGCTCCTAAAAATTGGTCTTTTTTTTTTTTTTTAGGACAAAACTACCTAAACGTCCACCAACAGATGAACCTAAGCCTAAAACCTAACCTGTTGCCGTCGAGTCAATTCCGACTCATAGCAACCCTATAAGACAGAGTAGAACTGCCCCACAGAGTTTCCAAGGAGTGCCTGGTGGATCTGAACTGCCAACCTTTTGGTTAGCAGCCATATCTCTCAACCACTACACCTCCAGGGTATGCATAAACAAAAAGTGCTACATACAAACAATGGAATACTACTCAGCCATAAAGAGAAATGAATTCCTGATACATGCCACAATGTGGATGAACCTGGAAAAATTATGCCTAGTGAAATAAGACAGACACAAAAGGACAAATATTGTGTGGTTTCCCTTACATGAGATATCTAGAATAGGTAAATGTATAAAGACCAAAGTTTATTAGTGGTTAGCAGGGGCTGGAGGGAGGGGGGAAAAGGAGAGTTATTGTTTAGGAAGCAGTGGATTACTCTTTGTGGTGATAGGAAATTTGGCAGTTATTGGCTAGCATTGCATGTTGATGAATGTAATTGGTGTCACCAGATTGTACAGGTGAAAAATGTTAACTTGGCAAATGTTGTGTGATCTATATTTTTGCAACAATAAAAAGGAAAAAATAAATCATTGCAATTTGAAGAGAATAAAAAAATGTATACTATGCTGTTTCACCGCCCCATTGAGCAACAAGAGTGCATTTTGCAGCATTATTGAAATCTCAGGTTGAAGATGGCCCTATCTCTTTAAAAAAAAAAAAAAAAAAAAAGGCCGTATGGGGAGGGGGAGCTACTGACTCAGCTGCATCAAATCGGTTTTGGACCCAGTGCGGCTGCGGTAGCAGTCACACAGGGACCTGCTGATGTTACAAAAGGAAAACAAAGGCACAGGAATGTGGATGCTGACAGCGACCCGTAAGTATCTGAGGCTGGAACTAGGTAAAAACGAGAGGAGTAAATGAGGACGCCTGTGGAGAAACAGCCCGGCCCGCGGTATGATTGACCATTTACCCGCTGAGAGTGGGTCCAAAACCAAGTCGGTGATTGTAGTTGTTTTCGGGTCATTGTGGACCAGTTTCCTTAGGATTTCCGACCTCATTAGGGGCGAGAGAGTCTTCTTTCTTGGCACTGTGATGCGGCTGTGAATCTAGCGTCCCTTTACCACGGGCGGTTTGGGCTGGCTGCCTGCAGGGTTCCGTGACGCGGACTGCAGCCTGTAACTAGAAGCATGCATTTGTGGTGGGACGCCTGGCCAAGCCGGCTTTGTCATCGTCTTTTCCACCCTTGGTTGCAGTTTGTGGGCTCAAAGGCACAACTGCTGCCAGACAGCCTGTGGAGGCAAGAGTCTTTTCGACCTAATAAAGTGAGATTCTTAAAAGTAGCTATGGTTAGTTTATAGCAATTGCCCTCATTTTAAGGAGCTCTGGTGGTGCAATGGTTAAAAGGTTTGGCTGCTAACTGAAAGGTCGGAGGTTGGAACCCACCAGGCTTTCTGCAGGAGAAAAGATGTGGCAGTCTGCTTCGGTAAAAATTACAGCCTTGGAACCCTATGGGGCAGTTCTACTCTGTCTTATAGCGTCGCTGTGAGTCAGAATGGCTCCATGGCAGTGGGCTAGGTCTGGTATGGTTTTGTCCTCATTTTAAACAGCATACCCTTAAGTGATACCATGTCTTATAGTTATATAGTAATATTTAGAAGTCCTCTTCTTAGTTAAAAAACATTTCACTTAGTCATTTAAAAAGTGATCATTAAATTCTTGGAAAGCATATTCCAATTTTAGTGACAAAACAGTTCTCTTTTCCTTCCTTCCCGGCCTCCATTGCCTTAAAACAAGGTTAATGCCTCAGACAAGAGTGCTGCATTTGTTTTTAGCATGTCAATTATTTTGGTTTTAATTCTGTCCTTTCCACCTCTAACAATATCAGTTTTGCTTAGAAATAACAGCTTTCTTTTTCCCTAATCTTGCTCGTGAAGTTTTAGTTCATGCTGTGAACTAATGATACCCAAGTCCTTTTCCTCTTTACTCCTTGGTGGCCCCTTCATCTTTTCTTTACCCCCCCCCAACCCCATGTTTGACTGACCACATTTTTACTTTTTTTTTCTTTTCTCCCTGGATGAGGCTTCTTCCGTCTCCTTTTTAAATAACAAACCAAGTCAGATTTTTCATATTCCTGTATTTTCCTTGTACGCTGTTTGGTTTGTAAGATCTTTTCCATGAATAATAAATATGATGTTTTCTGTTCTTCACGTAGTAGGAAGAAAAGCCGATTTGAGCTTTTAAAGACCAAAACTAGCTTGAGTCAGAAGCAGTTTGTGTATTGTAGCTTTATACTGGATTTGACCTCAGAAGCCTTGAGTTCAAATCTCATGCCATGTCCTAGCTCTGTGACACTGAACAGTCTCTGAACTTCTGGGAGTGTTAGTTCCTTCCTATGTCAGAAGGTGGTGATGATGGCTGTTCACACAGTTGTCCTAGGGTTTACATCAGGTAATGTACGTGAAGGCATCTAGCACAGTACTTAGCACAATGGCAGACATTTAGAAAGTGTTTCGTCATTTTCCTGTTCTGTCCACCCATCTACCTATCCACGCATCCACACTGAAGCAGTCTATGGTGGTTTCACACAATTTTTCCCGAAGCAATACATTTTGAAGTGACTTTTAGACTGAACACATCTTAATCAGCTCCAATAAGTGTGACAACTATGTTCAGTCCTTGCTATGGGCTAAACACTAGATTCACTCGACGGGAATGGGTTTGGCTTTTGGTTATCTGGAGTCATATAGACTTGGTTTTGAGTATTAGCTCTAGTCAGACCTTGGGCAAGGTACTTAATCTCTCGGAGACTTTCCTACTTCTTAAAATGGGGCTAACTAACAGGCTAATAATCCCCACCTCAGAGATTAGACAACAGGTACGTAAAGTCTCTGGCATGGCCGTGGTAGGCCCTTGAAATGGAAGCTATTTTTTAAAAGAATGAATGGATGCATATTGTTTTCTTTTCCCTTCAAAAAGGTAGACAATAATCATGTTAGTCAGATCATATCAAATGAGATATATTTTAATCATGTAATCTATTTTTAAGGAGCCCTGGTGGTGCAGTAAAGAGGTTGGCTGTTCAAACCCATCAGTGTCTCTGCGGGAAAAAGACGAGGCAATCTGCTCCCATAAAGATTAAACCAAAAACCATACCAGCTGCCTGGAATCATTCCAACTCATAGTGACCATACAGGACAGAGTAGAACTGCCCCATGGGGTTTCCAAGGCTGTAATCTTTAAGGAGGGTTTCCAAGGCTGCCAATATTTATGCAAGCAGACTACCACATCTTTCTCCGAGAAGCAGCCGGTGGGTTCCAATGGAAGACCTTTTGATGAACAGCCAAGTGCTTCAACCACTGCACCACCAAGCCTCTATCCATAAAGATTACAGCCTTAGAAACCCTATAAGGCAGTTTTACTCTGTCCTGTAGGATTGCTATGACTCAGAATGACTTGATGGCAATGGGTTAATCTATTTTAAACAGCTTTATTGAGATATTGAGGCCTGGTGATGCAGTGGTTAAGAGCTATGGCTGCTAGCCAAAAAGGTCAGCAGTTTGAATCCACCAGTGGCTCCCTGGAAACCATATGGGGCAGCGCTACGCTGACCTATACGGTTGCTGTGAGTTGGAATTGACTCAATGGCTGCTTTTTTGTTTGTTTGTTTTATTGAGATGTAATTCACATACCATAAAACTCACCTGTATGTTATTTTTATAGAAAATTTTATCTTTGAGGATAAATGGAGCTGCTTTTAAAAGTAAATCTAAGACTCTCAGGAGCTTCTATTCCAATGGTAGGACCCCCAGCCCCTGCTGCCCAGGGTTAGTTCGGGTAGTAAACAGACTGAAATCTGAGGTAGATAAACTCGCTTTGTATTTTTATTACTTAGACATTGGTGAAAGTGAATAAATTGTTCACCTTTTATTGAAACCTCCTGTATTCATGGCCCTGACCCAGACAGAGTGGGGGAGCCAACGATGAACAAGATATTCTTGAGGAACTTTGAGCAATGTAGCAAGAGAGACTTATAAAACACAGGGATTTAGCATAATTTGGGATTTGTTTATATATTCTTCTTATTAAATTTAAATGCTGCATTATTTCTGTTGTAAATTTTATATGGAAATTTTTAAGAACACACAAATGCGGCACAGAAGGGGCATTTGCCTTTCGCCTTATCTCTTGGTGCGTTATAAAGTGTACTTTAGGTACATCGTCCATTACGGAGAGGTCTGTTTGAGGTCAAATAACGGCTGTGGTGACCATGACTTTTTCTACAACACATTGTGCCAACACAGTTCTGTCGTTAATGATATCTGCAGTGCTTGCCATGTCGTACATTTTTGTCCATTGATTTACAGATTGAATTAATCTGACTTTTCCATTTGCGAAGATTCCATTTTCAACCAGTGTAAGCCTTTGCTGACTCATGTTTTATTCTGACATGAAGGAAGGCAAAATGATTATTCTGCTGATAATTGTGGTAGAGGCTTTCTGTGGGACTGAATTCTGTCTGTATTTAGCAACTTGGTTTTATAATGTGAGGGACTTTCAAGGGCAGGTTTCCACCACATCACAGAGGATTTAGCTGTGTACGAATTGTGGATTTGTTGAGTCAACCATGATGAACAATGATGTTGGCTTTGACTTCCCATTTTTAGATGAATCTGTACCCCCTTCTCAGGGGATTTCTAAGAGTGATTCTGCCTCTGTTCTTTGCTGAACGGGTTAAAAGACTGTTTCTAGGGGAACTACAGCTATCTGGATTGGGAAAGCTGCAGAGGGCCGTGGCTCTGAGCACTGCAGCACTAACAACAGGGAGAAGGGCAAGAAGATCTCCAATGTGTCTTTACTTCCTACATGACAAGGGTCACCCCCCGACCCCCACAGGGAGGGGTCTTTAGTAGTTAGTTCTAAGTTTATGCAGAAAAAGATGTAGCTCTCGGTAACTTAGCAGATACCTTTTAAACAAGTAGGAAGGATGTTATATTGAAGGGGATAAAAAGTAATAGGGGTAGCTCCTGATGAGATTTGTGTTATTTTAGCACTGCAGAAAGGTCTTCCTTTTCATTTCTTTGGGTGACAGGTATCTTTGTGCCGTTGTTATTGTTGTTAGCTGCCATGGAGTTGGTCCCCAACTCATGGTGACCCCATGTATAATGGAATAAAACCCTGCCTGGTCCTATACCATCTTTGTGATTATCGGTGTACTCAAGTCCGATGTGTTTTTGAGTGCCTCCCAAGGTAGGGGTCGTATCTTCCAGCACTATATCGAATAGTATTCTGTTGTGATCCATAGGGTTTTCATTGGCTGATTTTCAGAAGTAGATTGCCAGGCCCTTCTTCCTAGTCTGTCTTAATCTGGAAGCTCTGCTGAAACCTGTTCAGCAACATAGCAACAGCCAAGCCTCCACTGACAAATGGGTGGTGGCTACACATGAGGTCCATTGGAATCGAACCTGGGTCTCCTGCATGGAAGGGGAGAATTCCACCACTGAATCTCATGCGTCTCTGTGCTAGTCACTGGGAATTTTGCCGCATCCTCCTCACTTCCTGTGAAGTTCACTGACCTCCACCTTAGGAACCCACGGCCCCTGGCTCACTCTCCTCATCTTCTCATACTCTTCGCAGCCCACTGAAGGGCAGCTTTTGGAAAAGGGAGCGTTATCAGTTATTTATACAGTGGTCATGATTTAAGCCCAGAGTCTCTAAGTCTGTTTCTGTTTCAAGCAGTGTGACTCAAAGAAATTTCCACATCTGTGAGAGGTAGAGCTGGTCACGTTTCTCCTCCTATTTCTTAAATGGGGTTACACATAGTGCCAAGTCCACCTACTGTGGGCACGACCCAGGTTGGCATAACAGGATATTCTAGCTGGGAAGGCAGAGGTCACTGAGTGGACACGCTAGGCTTATATTAGCTGTGGGCAGAGACTTCGGGTTTCAGAGCCAAGGCTGGAGGCACAACCTTAGCTGCCCAACTCTGCTCCCTAGCAGCAATTGCGAAGTGTCTATTGTTTTGGTCCCAGGTGCCTTATAGAAGGATATGAATCAGTGGACAGAGAATATCACGGACATATTTCATCTCGCTCCATGTGTTGAAAAGAATGTTAAATGAACAAAAATGGTGACATCCAACATTCATAAACTGCAGTTTACTGAGTTCTTTCACATGTAGTTCAATGTGGTCTTTACAAAAACCCTCTAAGTGGGCAGGGCAAGCTGGTCCTATTTACAGATGAGAAAAGAGATTCTTTGGCTCTCAAGTCCTGGTGACTGGAAGAACCGGAACTCCTCCAGGTGCCCATTATGCTACAGTACCCCCAGAGGACGTGGTAGAAATTGTTCTCTCCCTTTGGGAAGGATGGAAGACAAGGAAATGGTATTTGAACGCACGCTTGTGTCAGGTGCTCAGTAGCAGGGAATAAGCCGAGAGCTGGGAGTCAAAGGACCTGTAGTTAAGTCCCAACAAGGGATGTTGCTTGACTTTTCTGCACATCAGTTTCCTTACCTGTGAAATGGGATTAAAGATTTACTACCATATCACCAGGCCATTTTGAGAATAAAATAATACTTATGAGATCACTTAATAACAAAACACTGTACCTCTCCAAGGTAACCTTCTTACACTGCACTTTAATTTTACTATCAGTAGTGTTTCAACTGTATACAAAATTTACCAGTCCCAATTTTGGTTAAGTTGACTCTGACTCATGGCAACCCCATGTGTGTCAGAGTAGAACTGTGCTCCGTAGGGTTTTCAATGGCTGATCTTTAGAAATAGATCACCAGGCTGTTCTTCCAAGGTGCCTCTGGGTAAGCTTGAATACCCAATCTTTGGGTAAGCAGCCAAGCACATTAACTGTTTGCACCAATCAGGGATTATTCAAAATTTAGGATATATTCATTTCTTGGCCATGTTAATAAGCTGCAGAAGCACACAATTATCATGAAGCTAGTAAAAATACCAGATTTGCCATACCATGATTAATGTGATTGTTTCATTGAGGAGCTGTTTTAGATTTATTACTATGGGTAGTTTGAATATTCACATTTCTTATTTTTGAAATTCCTTTAGGTCATTGTTCAATCACATTAGATGCAATGAAAAAGGCTACTAACTTTTATCTTCCATGCAATGCCATTGTTAAGGGTTTACAAAAGTAAATGTGTGATATACTGAAGCACTAAAAAAGTATGTATTGTCAGTTGAGAATTACATGCAAGGGAAGCATGAAGCCTGTAATTATAATAATCTTATATAAAAAAAATTTTTTTTCTTTTTATATAAGGCGAGGCATATCAGTAAGGGATAAAAAACCTTTCTAGGTTTTAAAATAATAAAAAATGAAGAAGAAAACTAAAGACCTTTTAATTATAAACAGAGTCTTTGCAGATATGTGGACATATCTGCATATTTGGAGTATGTAATTATTCACACACTAAGAAAAGAAGAGAGGAAAGGTGTGTGTGGGTAAAATTATCAGTTGGGAATCAAATAAAGACATTTTAATATTTCCTTTTTCTACATTTTTTTATCTTGACTTAGTATAAAGTGATCATAACAATAAATAAAGCATGATAAGTGCATTGTAAAGGCTAGCATGCTCAACACATATCATTACTACTATGTGAGAAACAGTCTGGGTTTCCAGAAAACCCGGCTGAAGGAGGGGTCTGAGGAGGGGTCAGAGGTGTGGTAGTTGTCTCATTGTCTTCAGTGTGACCTTGCAGTGCACGGTGCGCCCGGACTCTCTGCGGCGAGTTTGCACTCTCTGCCTAGACGCTGGGACTGCAAAGCCAGGCTTTACAAAGACTAGCATCTTTGTGGCACCCGTATAGACTGGCCCAGGGGCTTTTACCACCCTGTCTCCTTCTCTCTGCCCTTCTGACCTGGGCACATCGTTTATCCTCTTGGAGCATTTGCTCTGCCTCTCTCATAGAGTGCCCTGAGGAGCTAGTGGGACAAATGAATGCAATCATAACGTACTCTGCAAGTATAAGTTGATATTATTTAAATACCACATGTGGCATTTAATATTAATGAAGAAGGGCATACCAGCATCAGGCCATTCTTTGGAAGATTAAGGAATACTTTGAATGCCTGGGGAATAAGTTCTAAGAGAGCATATGCCACAAGGTGTATGTTGTAAGCCCTGATGGCTTGTGAGAGGATGGCTGGCAGTTTAAGGAAAGGGGAGGTGCTACTCAAAGCAGGCCAGGAAAAATGAGATCATGCAGTGAGAAAGTGATCCCTTTTTCCAATCCCTCCTCTCCTGCCACCCTCTCCTCCTTTTCCCTCCCTTCTTTCATCTCTTTTAAACTTTATTGTTGTTGTTGTTGTTGCTGCTAGTTGCCACTGAGTCGATTTCCACTAATGGCATCCGCATGTTCAGGGTAGAACTGCTCCATAGAGTTTTTAAGGCTGTGACCTTGTAGAAGCAGATTGCCAGGCACGTCTTCAGAGGTGCCTCTGGATGGTTTGAACTGCAAACCTTTCAGCTAGTTGTTGAGGGCTTAACAATTTGCACTACCCAGGGATCCTTAAACTTTATTACATAGACTTAATTAAGCCGTGTGTTCCTAACTCTTTTTTTTTTTTAAATAATTAATTTTGTTGTTGTTATTGAAGATATGCACAGCGGTGCACACACCAATTCAGCAATTTCTACATGTAAAATATAGTGACACGGATCACATTCTTCAAGTTGCGCAACCATTCTCACCCTTCTTTTCTGAGTTGTTCCTCTCCATTAACATAAACTCACTGCCCCATAAGGTTCCTCTCTAATCTTTCTAGTTGCTGTTGTCAATTCAATTCCATATGGGTAGTTCTTAAAAGGGCTGAATGCTCAAGGTAGACATTCTTTACTAGTTAAGCTAAACTATTGCTTGGTTTTAAGACTTCAGGGGATATTTTTGATTTAAGGTTTAAAGATTATCTCAGAGTGAGTGGGCATCTAAGATACTCCACTGGTCTCACCCCATCTAGAGCAAGGGAGAATGAAGAAAACCAAAGACACAAGGGAAAGATTAGTCCAAAGGACTCATGGACCACGACTACCACGGCCTCCACCAGACTGAGTCCAGCACAACTAGATGGTGCCTGGCTACCACCACTGACTGCTCTGACAGGGATCACACTAGAGGGTCCCAGACAGAGCTAGAGAAAAATGTAGAACAAAATTCTAACTAAAACAAAATAAGTAAAAGACCAGACTTACTGGTCTGATAGAGACTGGAGAAACCCCAAGAGTACGGCCCTGGGACACGCTTATAGCTCAGTACTGAAGTCAGTCCTGGGGTTCACCCTTCATTCAAAGATTAGACAGATCCATAAAACAAAACAAGACTAAATGGGCACAGCAGCCCAGGGGCAAGGATAAGAAGTCAGGAGGGGGCAGGAAAGCTGGTAATGGGGAACCCAAGGTAGAGAAGGGAAGAGTGTGGACACGTTGTGGGGTTGGCAACCAATGTCACAAAACAATATGTGCATTGTTTAATGAGAAACTAATTTGCTTTGTAAACCTTCATCTAAAGTACAATAAAAATAATTAAAAAAAAAAGATAATAAAAGATTATCTCCGGACGGTAGTTTCAGGGGTTCATCCAGCCTCAGTGGCTCCAGAAATTAATAGCTATTATGGTAATAAAGGAAAGACACTAAAGACACTATTTCAAACAAAGATGGTATTAAGTATTCTCCACCATCTTATAAATCTATTTTCAATACTATCCTGTGCATAAGATGCAATTTGTAGTACAAATTTAATTTTTATTATTTTTAAATGAAAATATTACACATAAAAGAGAAAAAAAAATAAAAGAGAGTATATATAAATTCAAGACTTTTGCCCATTTTTCTCTTAGGCTTTTGTTGTTGTTGTTTGTTTTCAGGAGTTCTTTATATATTCTGGACACTCAGCCTTTGTTGGTATCTGTGCAGCAAACATGTTCTCCTGATTTACACAGCTAGACTTAGATGAATAAACTGAAAAAAGAAAAGCTGTTGCTGTCGAGTTGATTCCGACTCCTAGAAACCCTAGAGATGAATAGATGAATAGACCCTATAAATGAACAGATGTTCTTAATTTTAATGTAGTTTGAATTTAACAATCTTTTCCTTTAGGATTTGTGCTTTCAATTTGTTAAGGAATTTTTTTCTACCCTGAGGTCATAAAGAGACTGTGTTATGTTTCTTTTCCAAAGTTCTAAAGTTCAATTTTCCCACTTAGGTCTTTAATCAGTTAGAATTGATATTTGTTTACAGTAAGAGGTACTGATAAGATTTTTTATGTCCAGGTAGATAACCACGTGTTTCAGGAATATATTTTAAATAGTTCAGCTTTCCCCTCCTAACTGTACTAAGATCTCTCTTATAGGTCTTGTTTCTGTCTATGCATGGATTTGTTTCTGAGCTTTTCACTCTAGTTGATTGTTCCTGAGTCAATACCATACTGACTACATTATTATGGTTTTATATTAAGGGTTGGTTTATCCAGTGAAGCAAGTCTTCCCCCTAGTTCTTCTTCTTAAGGAGCATCTTTGGTTATTCTCCCTTTGTACTGCCATAAAACTTTTAGAATCAGTGGTCAAGTTCTACAGAAAAAGTTGTTGGGGTTTTGGTTGGAATTGTTTCCAATTAAAAGATCAAATTGAGGAGACTTGATGTATTAAGGATATTGAGCCTTCCTGCCCATCATGTACATAGCTTCGTTTTGGAAAGGGCCTCTTTGATGTCTTTTGATAAAGTTTATAGGTTTTCTTCCTAAATTTTTATATAAGTTGTTTTGTTATAATTATTCCAAGGTACCTTATATTTTTTTCTTGCTATTTTTTTTATTGTAAATGGCTATCATTTTAAAAAGATACTTCTTAAAATTCATGCTGGTAGGTAGAAATGCTATGGAATTTATACAGTAACTTTGACAAGCTATTATTCTGTTAATTTGTCTGAGAAATATTTTTGAATATTCTGTGAATAGTGACAGTTTTGTTCCCCTTCTCCCTCCTCTCCTTTTTCCTGTCTTCTTTCTTCTGTCTTCAACTGCTACAACCGCTGGTAAAATGCTGAATGGAATTGACGATAGCAAAGCTTCCTTATCACTGTTAAGCGTGAAGTTTGCCCTTTAATCAATTAATGAGGTTCCCACTTATTTCTTGTTTACTTAAATTTTTTGTTTTATTTTTCTTTCTCCCTTTTTTTTTTTTTTTTGGTCATGAATGGGTGATGAAATTTATCCTGTGAGAAATCCAATTTGATCATAAGGTATTATCTTTACTCTTCATTGCTGGATTCGACTTGCAAATATGTGTTTAGAATTTTTGAGTCTGAGTTCATGAGTGAGACGGGTGAGTAATTTTCCTTTTTCATATTGTCCTAACCTGGTTTGTATTATATCAGCCTCATGAAATTATTTGGGAATACTGCCTGTTGTCCCAAATAATTTCATGAGGCTGATATAATAATACACAAACCAGATTAGGACAGCATGAAAAAGGAAAATTACTAGCCTGTTTTTATGTTCTCTGGTAGACTTTCTATGGTATTAGAGTTATTGGTTTATTAAATATTTGGTAGAACTCACCAGTAAAACTGTCTAGTGTAATGTTTTCTCTGGAGGAGATTTTAAATATCAGTGACTGAATTTGTTTAATAGGATTATTTATTGGCTTAGTATTGGTTCTTAATATTTTCCTAGGAATTTGTCTATTTTTTAATTTCTGACTCATTACCTCAGCATTTATAATATTCTCTTTGTTTTTCATTTCTGATGCATTCCATTTTTTATTCCCATCATTTATTTTTGTACCTCTTTGTTTTTTTTCGTGATCAATTTTGCCAGGAGTTTGCCAATTTTATTAATCTTTTGGAAGAGCTAGCTTTTTCTTTGCTCATATTCCCTATTGTGTCTTTGTTTTTCTTTCCGTTAATTCTGCCCTTAGCTTTATTCCCTACTTTCTTTGGGTTTATGCAAATGTTTGTTTGTTAACAAAGCCACGGTTTTGTTTGTTTGTATACCTGCCTACAATCATTAACGTTTTAGAGGTGGTAATAACTTAGAACACTTACTCCAGTCCCCTTGTTTTATAGATAAGGAAACTGATTCCAGTCCTTCACTTTATACATAACCTCTCTTAATCTAAGAGCTCTGGTGGCACAGTGGTTAAAGCTCTCAGCTGCTAACCAAAAGTCAGTGGTTTGAACCTACCAGCTGCTCTGCAGGAGAAAGATTTAGCAGTCCGTTTCTGTAGATTTATAGCCTTGAAAACCCGACAGGGCAGTTCTGCTCTGTCCTGTGTGGTCACTATGAGTCAGAATCAATGTGATGGCAGTGGGTTTGGGTTTGTTCTCTTCATCTGAACATGTCTAATTGAAGAGTCTATTTTTTTTTTTAATTTACCATTATACAAAAGGCATCTATCCTCTTGGGAACTTAATTCCTTAACTGAGGTTCTCCTTCCTAAAATATATTTCTTTAATTCTTAATGTGTGGCAATCAAAATTTCATGATATATGATTTTATGCAAAAGATAATAAGATTTTGGATTGGTTTATTTAAATTAATCTCACTCACGATGCCTAGTAATATTTTTAGTTATAGCAAGTTACTGGGGAAATGTTTTCAGGGAAGAGTTTATAATGAGTTTTGAATTCTTTTCTTGTGTTTTCTGAACATCCAAGAATCTATCATGTTAAAAGCATAGATTAGATTCTTATCTCTAAATGACATTTGCCCACAAATGAAACATTGTCAGAAAGCAAAAACACAGACTAAGAAGTCAGGAGCTGGTGCTCTCGTTTCAAGTCACCACTTTTTTGTTGGGTGAACTTCAACAAAATTACCTTCCTGAGTCCAAGTTTCTTTAAAATATTATTAATTCTTCCTCTCTTGTTCTGTCTACTCAAAGAATGACTGTAACCCTTAAAAGTGATAATGTCTAATAGAACACCTTGAAATTATATTTTATGAACAGGACATTTATATGAATGGGCAGAAAATTCAGCCTCATGTCTCCCTTCAGGGTTATCATTGCTGGAAAAGTCTATTGTCATTTTTCCTTCCAGTTTATGTCCTACAATGTTAAACTGTTGGAGGCACTAGTGATTACTAAGAGTATTACTAGTAAAATAAAGTCCTTATGATAGACACATTTACTCTTCTTTTTCTAAAGTAGATGTTTCACTTGCAAACATCAATTATTTTACGTGTAAAGTCATAGATTTGGATTTAAAGGGTGTTGTTCCTGAAGAAAGGCACATTGTGTTTGAGGTGGAATCATTTCTTTGCACTTGGAAGAAGCCAGGCAAGTAGAGCTATGAGAAGAAATGCTGAGGCATGAGGACATGAAGCTCAGTTGTCAAGTAGGCATGCTTTTGTTTGTAGAGCCCAGTGTGTATAGTTGCACAGGTATGCCTTGTCGTGAGGAGAGGGACAAATGCCCTGCGATTTGGCAGGGATCTGGTGCAACCAGCAGTTTATAATTAGAAAGTTACCGAAGCTAAGAACCACGGTGTGTTCCATGAAGAATGACATTTTCCGTGCATTTACTTTGAGTTGTTTACCCTACTCCTTTTCCTTGGTTTTTCTTTCAGAGTCACACAAGTGATGCTAAGATGCAAGTATCATCACAGCAAGAAGAAAGGCTTTCACCAATATTTTACACCTGCTGAGATGATGAGGGTGGAAAAAGCAAGCCAAAGGACGTCTACAACATCTTCCCCCGCAACCTTAAAAGAGAAATATAGAATGTCCTCAGATGAAAATAAGTTGGATTTGCTTTAGGGGAAACGCCAAAAATCCCTAAGAGATAAATACTTTTGCACCCTAAGCATTTCTGTGGGTTGTTGGATTGGAAGGTGTAACTCAGGTGATAGCCACTGTCAGACTGGAGAGTCATGCTTTAAGGAACGCAAAGACAAAACACAACGATGTTTTCTGACATCAGATGATGAATGGACACTGAAGGGGAAAAAACAGGCTTTTCACTGGCCAAGAAGAGCTGAACTCGGAGTGCACACTTAAAGGAACAGAAACAGGAGACTTACACAGAAGAAGGAAAACCTTTTCATGGTTTTTACAGACAAGAATTTCAGAAGAAGCAATAATGGAGACCAAGGATAATAGGTAAATGACTGAATGTTTTAAATTACAACAATTTGCATTGAGATTTTTAAGGGTTACTGGGTTTTCCCAAATGAAATGTAGGTTGGCAACAACAAATAATAGCTCTTTAGAGGTAAAAGTGAACCAACTGTAGATACTTGTTTTCTAACTGAAATTGTATGTGTAACACTGTAAGCCTTAAGAGTTGGAAATAATTCCTTCACATTAATCCAGATAGTTTTGGATTATCTGTCTCATGGTCTTGCTGTCTTAATGGAGCATCAATTAGGTATATCCC
This sequence comes from Loxodonta africana, assembly GCF_030014295.1. Lineage (NCBI taxonomy): Eukaryota > Metazoa > Chordata > Mammalia > Proboscidea > Elephantidae > Loxodonta > Loxodonta africana. The sequence goes on from NC_087364.1 coordinate 25,028,240, forward strand.
AGTATCTCTTTCGTAAAATATATGTATTTAGTGCCTCTCATTGGCCATGTGGTTATTCAGAAAATATAAAAGAAACAACTGTGAAGTACTTAGAATTGTATTAAATCTACAAGGAATAGCCTGAAAGAAGAGAGAGAACATTCTGTGTTCTCTTTATAAACTTTGATGATAAGAAATAATACTTGTTCCTTTCCTCAAATGTAGTTGTCTATTTTATAAGAACGTAGACTTATTTGTAAGCTTGAGGATTTATGCAAAAATACAACCATTTTTGTATAACAACTGTCCCTTAACTTTCTATGTGCTTTTCTTCTTCTTTTTTAAAAGTATATAACAAAATACTATTTTAGATTGATTTTGACTGTTATAGTCAGGTAGTACATTCAACCTTCAAAATTGCCATAGACATCAGGGTAGGTTTCGCATCTTCTTGTAACCTGATGATATCACAGATAAAAAGACTTCAAATTTCGCTTTCCAAATTACTTGAAACAGACAAAAAATGCTTTATTTTTCTCATTACCTTTTGAAAATTTTTAGTCATTAGACAGAGGAGGTAAATGTAACATTTCTAGTAGAACCTGACTTCTAGTAAGTCAGGATTAATTTTGAAACTCATTTAAATGTATGAATGCATAAAAGTATTGAAGATACTTTATGGGTTTAGTTTTCATTGATCATATTGGAATATGTGGTTATGCTGTGTGTCTAGTATTACGAGAAGTCATCTGAGATGGATTCTTTTACTATTAGCAATGCTAAATTGTTTAAACATGAGCAAAATGTACTTACCATCTATCATCATATGTATTATCTCTGCAGTATTTCTGTGGATTCTTTTTAACTACACACAATTTCCATGTTAGCACTATTTTTTTCTCGCTTTGAAAGTAGGTGTTTTTCCAAATTCAAGGTGAACCCATCTTTATTTAGGTTACGAGCTAATTTGTGATAATTCTATTTATAAAGTTATTTAAGAGCAGTGATTGATTATAAAGAATCACTGATGCTGACACTGTAAATTTTTGACAATCAGGATTGATTTGAAACACCCAAGAGATGTAGAAAAGCAGCAGGTTATGTTGTCCTTGGACTCACTAGTGATCAATTCAGCTTACGGCTCAGAAAAAGTATGAATTAACTTTGAGCTTGTCTTTGCAGTGCTTTACATTATGTAGGCGATGAGTACTTTAGGGTTTCCTCAGAATTTGTAATTTATTTAAAGCTAAAACAGCAGTTAGCAGTGTCTATGAATATCCAGAGCGGAGTATATGCATTGAGAAGCAAAGTATCAATCTTAAGGTTTTTGTTTTGTTTAAAACACACTTTTTATCAAGACGTTTAAAGTCTCTCTTATTAAGACATGTAAATATGTAAAACTCGATTGCCTGGTCTCCTCATTCCTGGGGAAAAATAATAAATTTTACAGTTAAAAGCATTCTCAGTCTGGCTTCCCAAGCTCTGAGCATGTATGAGGGATAGCCCCAGAGCCTGCAGGGGGGTGCTGGAGGCGTGGGATTAATGTGGTACACCTTGAGAGCATGGATTTTGTGTAAATATTTTGAGAAAAGTGAAATTGTCTAACTGATGAGCAATATAAAATATTACATATATATCAAAGTAAAGGCAGATATATTCTTGAATATATTCATCTGAAATTTTAAGATCAATCTGGAGACTTAAAAGAAGTATACTTGTTAAAGGCTGCTTTGAGATTGATTTCCTCTCCGTTGTCTTCTGGAGTCCCTGGGTGGTGCACGGGGTAATGTGCTTAGCTGCTAACTGAAAGGTTGGAGGTTTGAGTCTACCCAGAGGTGGCTTGGAAGAAAGACCTGGCAATCTACTTCCAAAAAATCAGCCATTGAAAGTCCTATGGAGCACAGTTCTACTCTAAAACATGTGGGGTTGCTGTGAGTTGGGGTGACTGGATGGCAGCTGGAAAAATTGCAGATGGGGAGCAAAATTTAGACTTCAGAAGAGCAGGCAGACAGGCCAAGTCCAAGTGCATGAAAACTAATCTCAGGCAGGGATGAACAGGTGTGCAGGAGGGGCAAAGAAAGTGAGCCAGCTTAACTTCTGACGTGGGGGTGGATTTAGGCCTGGAGCTGTGGGTCTAGTACCAGTGACCCAGAAATAGAACCGGGTGGTAGGGCCCAGACAAGGATTAGAAATTATTCCACACCTCCTAGGTTTCAGCAGCTCATGAGTATAAATAAGGTCAATTAATATTTACAGCCATATCTCCATGGCTCCAAACCTTCACCTGCTTGACAGGACCTGACCTCTCTCTACCCACTCATCTGTGTGAATTCTTCTCCAGCTATTTCAGGCAGTGAAGTCTCATGGGCTCAGGGACAAGCTCACTCATGTTCTTTCCATGTGAGCCTCTTGGTCAAAGGTTCCTGTCGTGGCCCTGCAGTGATGCCCTCTGTAAGACAGTTGCTTCTCTGCATCCAATTGACCCTTTGAGCCTGAAGCACCTCGGCAGCTTATGGATAGGAGTGGTGAGGTGAGGGGAGAATGGTTGTGTTTCCTGGGATGGAAACAGCACTGCCCAAGCTCATCCATGCCCAGTATTTCATGCACACCATGTCTTCCCCTTCTGTTCTCACAGGCTTCAGACCAGCCCCTCACAGATGGCCGGGAATCAGAAGGGTGGGTCCTATCCTGTTCTTCCATGCCACTTCCTTTCCCTTTCTTCCCCCTCTCCTCTTTTCCTTAGACACTGCTGCATCCAAACAAAACAAACTCCTTTCAACAAATACTTTCCCTCTTCCTTTAAGAGAAAGCAGACCGTTTGATGGAAAGAGTATAAACTTTTGATCCACAGGTACTTGGTTTGAATCCCAGCTTTGCCAGTTACTAGTTGTGTGGCCTTCAGTAAACTACTTCTTCTGTAATATAGTAAAATAATACCTACGATTTTGTTAGACTAGAGATCATGAAGGTAAAACACTTAGCATAGTATCTGACACAGAATAAGCATCGTCGCCCAAAAGAAGATACTGTTGTTATTCCTTCCATCCTCCAGAAACTGGTACAGCGCCTAGCATCAAAGACATGGTGTTTTCCGAATGTATGAAGCACTCCGCCTCCACTCCACTTTCTATCATAATCCAAGCGTTACAGGCAAAGGGCCACCCACTACATGCCAGCTTCAGGAGCAATTTCCGACTGATTCTGTCTGATCCCCCTTATTTGGTTGCTGAAGCTTTCTTTCATGCCGCTACCATGTCCTCAAGGTGTCCAAGTTTTCCTCAAGTTGGTTTGGGAAGGGAATTGTTTGAGTGTCTGAGACCATCAAGTAGGAAATACAGAATGAGAAAGAAAGAGGCCAAGAAAACACAAAACAGTATCTTTCAGAAAAGCAGCCGCCAAACCTCCAACCTGGTTCCGTAGCCTAGCGAATTAACTGTTTGCACTAGCTAGGGACTCCTTCCTTTTAGAAAAGGAACAATTGAAAGGCCTCAGGATGATTTCTGATGGTTGGTGGTTCTGGCTGAAGAGTAATGAAAAGACCAACTCAGCAGACTTCCTGGCGGGCAGCAGGGAGCTTCCATTTTATTGGAGAGGGAACCTCACCTGCATGTCCGACTTTGAGCCCTGCTATTGAGCACGGCAGCCTCGTGTCTGGTCCCATGACGGGTGACTCAATATTAGCTGCATCAGCTTCTGAGATCAGCCTTCTACAGACAAGTGAAAGAATTTGGGAGGGAAGGAGGGGAAAAACACACTGACTGAGGCTTCCAGATATTTTCTGCCCATCAGGCACACTCCTAGTTTTCATAATTGTGAGTTTGAGTCATCTTTTTCCTCATGACATGTTGAATGGTGTATCAGCCTGGCCCCAACAGTCAAACAGGATCATTCAAAACCAGTTGCTGTGAGGTTGACCCTGACTCATGGCAACCCTATGTGTGTCGGAATCAAACTGTGCTCCACAGGGTTTACAATGGCGGATTTTTCACAAGTAGATCACCAGACCTTTCTTTTGAGGTACCTCTGGGTAGACGTGAACCTCTAGCCTTTCAGTTAGCAGCCCAAAACATAAACCGGCACCACTCAGGGACTCCAAGGAGGACTTAATGTAGAGGGTAAAGGGAAACCATGAGAGGTGGCCACGGAGCCTGGGGCTATAGCAGTGGTACTGCAAACACCCCGACATCTGAGGGAATAAGACCAGGAGCAGTTACCTGAGCTTTGTCAACAAAGAGTACTAGTGTGGAGCAAGATACCTTGAGAAGGGCAGTGACATTTTGTTGAAGGTCACAGCCAGACCACAGTGATGCTGCTGGGTGCATGTTGGGGGAGTGAATTTCCTGGTCTCCTTCTCCTCCCATCTCATGATGAGTCTCATCCTTGGCCAACGACCAACTCAGGGCAGAGGCAAAGTACCCAGAGTACAGCCCCTCAGGTCAGCCTCAGGGGCAGAGAGCAGGACAGATGTGGACCTGGGGCCAAAGGAGAGAGATTTGGTGTGTGGGGAGGTGCCTGGGCTTCACTGCCTTCACTGAGAACCGACGGGAGTCTGATGCTTGACTTTTTAAAAACTGTTTTGAATAGTTTCAGGCATACACAGAAGTAGAGGAAAATACCACAGCAAACACCCATGTGGCCGTTATGCAGATTCAGCAGTTATTAAACTCTGCCAAATTCGTTTCATATATCCCTCTTTTTCCTTGGCTCAGTATTTCCAGCAAATTCCAGACATCCTGTTTCACACTGGTGCCATGGCAGGGGTCCCGAGGGCGTGCCAGGGCAGAGGCTGAGCTGTGTGGAAGCACTTGTGCACCTCACAGTGGTCACAGCGGTCCTAAGGGAGGCGCCCTGGGGGCTGCTACACTGCAGGCTGATCGCCTAGGACAGAGGAGACACTTGTGTGCACCGCCAGAGGAAGCGCAACTGCCCTCAGGTGTGTGTGGGCGGCGGGGGGGATCAGGGACCGGAATGACAAATAAATACTTTTATTGTTTAACTTTTATGGGGACTGGAATCATTACTCTTCAGCCACCATGTTAGGAAGTGTTACCTTCACTGAAAAATCAACTGATAGCTTTTTCATGAGGATGATAGAAATTTAACTTAATACCCAGCACAAAGAAAACTTTAGATTTTTAAATTATTTCATTTACTGTATCTCCTAAAACCAAAAAAACAAAACCCATTGCCCTTGAGTTGATTCCGACTCATAGACTTGATAGAACAGAGTAGAACAGCCCCATAGGGTTTCTAAGGCTGTAGTCCTTACAGGAGCAGACTGCCTCATTTTCACCCATGGAGTAGCTGGTGGGTTTCAGCTGAGCACTTTAATCACTCTGCCACCAGGGCTTCTTAATATGTCTCCTAGGTCACCAGCCACTCCTTGGAAACCCTATGAGGCAGTTCTCCTCTGTCCTGCAGGATCGCTGTAAGTTGGGATTGACTTGATGGCAATGGGATTTTTTGGTTTTGGGGTGGGGGGAGTCCCAAAGAGAAATAATAATTTATAGTCAAACTGACTCTCTCTCTCTATATATATTTAATTAAGCAGATATAAAATGATTTATATGTAAAGATTTAAAAATTATTTTTATTTATTTTGGTTAGCAGCCATAGCTCTTAACCACTGTACCACCAGGGCTCCATTATTCCTAGACTTTTGTGAAATAAACCAGAAACCACGGTACAAAACAAAACAATAATTCTTTTTTTTTTGGTGATCTGCTTTTAAATTTTGTTTTCTTAAAAGCGTGTTGTCCACATGCTAACATGTGTGTTATCCTTGATTCTAAATCACATTCTACTTCCTGACTGTATAATGCTAATACTGTAATGAAGTCTTCCTTTATTTTATTTGTTTATTTTTGTTCTGTTTCTTTTTTTATTTTTATTGTGCTTTAAGTGAAAGTTTACAAATCAAGTCAGTCTCTCATACAAAAATTTACATACACCTTCCTATATACTCCTAATTGCCCTCCTCCTAATGAGATAGCACACTCCTTCTCTCCACCCTGCATTCCCCTATCCATTCAGCCAGCCTCTGTCCCCTTCTGCCTTCTCATCTCGCCTCCAGACAGGAGCTGCCCACATAGTCTCATGTGTCTACTGGAGCCAAGAAGCTCACTTCTCACCGCTACCATTTTCTATCTTATAGTCCAGTCCAGTCCCTGTCTGAAGAGTTGGCTTTGGGAATGGTTCCTGTCTTGGGCCAACAGAAGGTCTGGGGACCATGACCTCCAGGGTCCTTCCGCTCTCGGTCAGACCATTAAGTCTGGTCTTTTTATGTGAATTTGAGGTCTGCATCCCACTGCTCTCCTGCTCCATCAGGGATTCTCTGTTGTGTTCCCTGTCAGGGCAGGCAGGGTAGCCGGACACCATGTAGTTCTTCTGGTCTTGGGCTGATGTAGTCTCTGGTTTATGTGGCCCTTTCTGTCTCTTGGGCTCACAGTTACCTTGTGTCTTTGGTATTCTTCATTCTCCTTTGCTCCAGGTGGGTTGAGACCAATTGATGCATCTTAGATGACTGCTTGCTAGCATTTAAGATCCCAGACGCCACTCACCAAAGTGGGATGCAGAAAGTTTTCCCAACAGATTTTATTATACCAATTGACCTAGATGTCTCCTGAAACCATGGACCCTAATCCCCAGCCCCTGCTACTCTGTCCTTTGAAGCATTCAGTTTATTCAGGAAACTTCTTTGCTCTTGGTTTAGTCCAGTTGTGCTGTCCTCTCCTGTATTGTGTGTTGTCTTTCCCTTCACCTAAAATAGTTCTTTGTCTACTATCTAATTAGTGAATACCCCTCTCCCTCCCTCCCTTCATACTCTCATAACGATCAAAGAATATTTTCTTCTGTGTTTAAACTATTTCTTGAGCGCTTATAATAAGCCAAAACAAACCAAACCCGTTGCCACTGAGTCGATTCTGACTCATAGCGACCCTGCAGGACAGAGTAGAACTGCCCCATAGAGTTTCCAAGAAGTGCCTGGTGGATTCGAACTGCTGAACTTTTGGTTAGCAGCCATAGCACTTAACCAGTACATCACCTTTATCACTCAGCATAATGCCTTCCAGATTCCTCCACTTTATGTAATGTTTCATGGATTCATCATTGTTCTTTATCTATGTGTAGTATCCGATTGTGTGAATATGTTGTTGTTCTTGTTCTTAGGAGCCATCAAGTCGGTTCCAGCTCATACCAACCCTATGCACAACAGAACGAAACACTGCCCAGTCCTGAGCCATTCTTACAATCATTCTTATGCCGGAGCTCATTGTTGCAGCCACTGTGTCAATCCACCTCATTGAGGGTCTTCCTCTTTTCTGCTGACCCTGTACTCTGCCAAGCATGATATCCCTCTCCACGGCCTGATCCCTCCTGACAACATGTCCAAAGTATGTAGGATGCAGTCTCACCGTCCTTGCTTCTAAGGAGCATTCTGGCAGTACTTCCTCCAAGACAGATTTATTTGTTGGTTCTTTTGGCAGTCCATGGTATATTCAATATTCTTTGCTAACGTCACAATTCAAAGGCGTCATTCTTCCAACTTCCTTATTCACTGTCCAGCTTTCACATGCATATGGTGCAATTGAAAATACCATGGCTTGGGTCAGGTGCACCTTAGTCTTCAGGGTGACATCTTTGCTCTTCAACACTTTGAAGAGGTCCTTTGTAGCAGATTTACCCAATGCAATGCATCTTTTCATTTCTTGACTGCTGCTTCCATGGGTGTTGATTGTGGATCCAAGTAAAATGAAATCTTTGACAACTTCAATCTTTTCTCCGTTTATCATGATGTCGCTCATTGGTCCAGTTGTGAGGATTTTTGTTTTCTTTGTGTTGAGGTGCAATCCATACTGAAGGCTGTGGTCTTTGATCTTCATTAGTAAGTGCTTCAAGTCCTCTTCACTTTTACCAAGCATAACGCAGGTTGTTAATGAGTCTTCCTCCAATCCTGATGCCCCATTCTTCTTCACATAGTCCAGCTTCTCGGATGATTTGCTCAGCGTACAGATTGAATAGCTATGGTGAAAGAATACAACCCTGACCCACACCTTTCCTGACTTTAAACCAATCAGTGTCCCCTCGTTCTGTCCGAACAACTGCCCCTTGATCTATGTAAAGGTTCTTCATGAGTGCAATTAAGTGTTCTGGAATTCCCATTCTTCGCAATCTTATCCATAATTTGTTATGATCCACACAGTCGAATGCCTTTGCATAGTCAATAAAACAGAGGTAAACATCCTTCTGGTATTCTCTGCTTTCAGCCAGGATCCATCTGACATCAGCAATGATATCCCTGGTTCCACATCCTCTTCTGAAACTGACCTGAATTTCTGGCAGTTCCCTGTCAATATACTGCCGCAGCCGTTTTTGAATGATCTTCAGCAAAATTTCACTTGCATGTGACATTAATGATATTGCTCTATAATTTCCACATTCGGTTGGATCACCTTTCTTGGGAATAGACATAAATATGGATCTCTTCCAGTCAGTTGGCCAGGAAGCTGTCTTCCATATTTCTTGGCCTGACAAGTGAGTACCTCCGGTGCTGCATGCATTTGTTGAAACATCTCAATTGATATTCCATCAGTTCCTGGAGCCTTGTTTTTCATCAATACCTTCAGAGCAGCTTGGACTTATTCCTTCAGTACCATTGGTTCCTGATCATGTAGCACCTCTTGAAATGGTTGAACATTGAGTAATTCTTTATAATGACTCTGTGTGAATGTAGCATAATTTACTTATCCATTCATCTGTTGATGGGCACCTTGGTTGCTTCCATCTTTTTGCAATTGTCAACAGTGCTGCAGTGAACATGGGTGTGCATATATCTGTTTGTGTAAAGGCTATTATTTCTCTAGAATATATTCCAAGGAGTGAGATTGCTGGCTCATATGATAGTTCTATTTTTTTAGCTTTTTAAGGAAGCACCAAATTGATTTTCAAAGTGGCTGCACCACTGTAGAGTCCCACCAGCAGTGTATAAGTGTTCCAGCCTCTCCACAACCTCTCCAACATTTATTATTTTGTGTTTTTTGGATTAATGCCAACCTTGTTGGAGGGAGCTGGAATCTCATTGTAGTTTTGATTTGCATTTAAAAAAAAAATTTTTTTTTTTTAATGGCTAATGATCATGAGTGTTTCCTCATGTATCTGTTAGCTACCTGAATATCTCCTTTAGTGAAGCCCCTGTTCACATCACTTGCCCATTTTTTAATTGGGTTATTTGTATTTTTGTTGTTGAGTTTTTGCAGTATCATGTATATTTTAGAGATGAAATGCTGACTGGAAATGTCATAGCTAAAAACTTTTTCCCAGTCTGTAGGTAATCTTTTTACTCTTTTGGTAAAGCCTTTGGATGAGTATAGGTGTTCGATTTTTAGGAGCTCTCAGTTATCTAGTTTCTCTTCTGGTGTTTTGTGCATTGTTAGAAATGTTTTGAATATTGTTTATGCCATGTATTTGGGCTCCTAACTTTGTCCCTATTTTTTCTTCCACAATCTTTATCGGTTTAGATTTTATATTTAGGTCTTTGATCCATTTTGAGTTCGTTTTGGGGCATGGTGTGAGGTATGGGTCTTGTTTCATTTTTTTGCAGTTGGATATCCAGTAATGGCACCACCATTTGTTAAAGAGACTGTCTTTTCCTCATATAATAGACTTTGGGCCTTTGTCAAATATCAACTGCTCATATGTGGATGAATTTATGTCTGGATTCTCAATTCTGTTCCATTGGCCTATGTATCTGTTGTTGTACTAGTATCAGGCTGTTTTGACTACTGTCGCGGTATAATAGGTACTGACATCAGGTAGTGTGAGGCCTCCCACTGTGTTCTTCTTTTTCAGTAATGCTTTACTTATTCCGGGCCTCTTTCCCTCCATATGAAGTTGGTAATTTGTTTCTCCATCTCATTAAAAAATGTCATTGGAATTTGGATGGGAATTGCATTGTATCTATAGATTGTGTTTGGTAGAACAGACATTTTTACAATGTTGAGTCTTCCTATCCATGAACAAGATATGTTTTTCCACTTATGTAGGTCTCTTTTGGTTTCTTGTAGTAGTGTCTTGTAGCTCTCTTTCTATAGGCATTTTACGTCCCTGGTTGGGTTTTTTCCTAAGTGTTTTATCTTCTTGGGGGCTACCGTAAATAGTATTGATTTGGTGATTTCCTCTTTGATGTTCTCTTTGTTGGTGTAGAGGAATCCAACAGATTTTCGTATGTTTATCTTGTATCCTGATACTCCACTGAACTCTTCTATTAGTTTCAGTAGTTTTCTTGAGGATTCTTTAGGGTTTTCTGTGTATAAGATCATGTCATCTGCAAATGGAGATTTTTTTTTAATACTTCTTCCATATCAATCTGGATGCCCTTTATTTCTTTATCTAGCCTGACTGCTTTGGCTAGGACCTCCAGAACAATGTTGAATAAGACTGGTGATAAAGGGCACCCTTGTCTGTTCGTGATCTCAAGGCGGAATGGTTTCAGACTCTCTCCATTTAGGATGATGTTGGCTGTTGGCTTTGTATAAGTGCCCTTTATTATGTTAATGAATTTTCCTTCTATCCCTATTTTGCTGAGAGTTTTTATCATGAATGTGTGTTGGACTTTGTCAAATGCCTTTTCTGCATCAATTGAGAGGATCATGTGATTCTTGTCTTTTATTTATAAGATCTATTACATTGATTCTTTTTCTAATGTTGAATCATCCCTGCATACCTGGTATAAATCCCACTTGATGATGGTGAATTATTTTTTTGATATGTTGTTGAATTCTATTGGCTAGAATTTTGTTGAGGATTTTTCCGTCTAAGTTCATGGTCTAAGTTCATGAGGGATATAGTTCTGTAATTTTCTTTTTTTTGTGGTGTCTTTTTTTTTTTTTTTTTTGCCTGGTTTTGGTATCAGGGATATGCTGACTTCATAGATTGAGTTTGGGAGTATTCAGTCCTTTTCTATGATCTAAAATACCTTTAGTAGTAGTGCTGTTAACTCTTCTCTGAAAGTTTGGTAGAACTCTCCAATGAAGCTGTCTGGGCCGCGGGTTTTTGTTGTTGTTGTTGTTGGGAGTTTTTTGATTACCTTTTCAATCTCTTCTTTTGTTATGGCTTTATTTAGTTGTTCTACCTCTGTTTGTGTTAGTTTGGCTGCTGTTGGGTGGAGTGCTCTGTATATGTCTGTGAGGTTAAGTGGGTTGATTGTGGCATTTAGGAATTCATCCATTTTTTTCTAGGTTTTCGAATTTGTTAGAGTACAGTTTTTTGTAGTAATCTGATATGATTCTTTTAATTTCAGTTGGGTCTGTTTTGATATTGCCCATTTCATTTCATGTTTGGGTTATTTGCTTCCTCTCCTGTTTTTCTTTTGTCAGTTTGGCCAATGGTTTATCAATTTTGTTAATTGTTTCAAAGAACCAGCTTTTGGTGTTGTTAACTCTTTCAATTGTTTCTATTTCATTTAATTCTGCACTAATTTTTATTATTTGCTTTCTTCTGTTGACTGAGAGTTTCTTTTGTTGCTCTCTTTCTATTTGTTCAAGTTGCAGGGATAATTCTTTGATTTTAGCCCTTTCTTCTTTTTGGATGTGTGCATATATTGATATAAATTGACCTCTGAGTGCTGCTTTAGCTGTGTCCCATAGTTTCTGATAGGAATTGTTTTCATTCTCATTGGATTTTATGAATTTCTTTATTCCATTCTCAATTTTTTTCTATAATCAAATGTTTTTGAGCAGGTATTGTTTAGTTTCCAAGTGTTTGATTTCTTTTCCCTGTTTTTTTCTGTTATTGATTTCTACTTTTATGGCCTTAGCATCAGAGAAGGTGCTTTGTAATATTTTGATGTTTTGGATTCTGTTAAGGCTTGCTTTATGACCTAATATGTGGTCTATTTTAGAGAATGTTCCATGTGTAAAAGAAAAGAAAGTGTACTTGGCTGCTGTTGGGTGGAGTGCTCTGTATATGTCTGTGAGGTTAAGTGGGTTGATTGTGGCATTTAGTGTCTTTATTGAGCTCCTTTTTGGATGTTCTGTCCTTCACCGAAAGTGGCGTGTTGAAGTCTTCTACTATTATTGTGGAGCTGTCTATCTCCCTTTTCAATGCCGTTAGAGTTTATGTGTCTTGCAGCCCTGTCATTGGGTGCATAAATATTTAATATGTTATATCCTCCTGGTGTATTGTCCCTTTAATCATTATATAGTGTCCTCCCTTATCCTTTGTGGTGGATTTAACTTTAAAGTCTGTTTTGTTAGAAATTAGTATTGCTGCTCCCACTCTTTTTGGATTGTTTTTTGCTTGATATATTTTTTTCCATCCTTTGAGTTTCAGTTCGTTTGTGTCTTTAAGTCTAAAGGTGTGTCCCTTGTAGACAGAATATAGACAGATTGTGCTTTTTTATCCTTTCTGCCACTCTCTGTCTCTTTATTGGTGCATTTATTCCATTTACATTCAGTGTAATTATGGATAGGCATGAGTTTAGTACTGTCATTTTGATGTCCTTTTTTGTATGTTGTTGACAGTTTCTTTTTCCTGGTTAACTTTTTGTGCTGAGTAATTTATCTTTATATATTGTCTTTTCCTCTTATTCATTGTTATTTTGTTTTCGCTGAGTCTTTGTCTTTTTATTGTATTTTGATTTGATGAGTAGAACTATTAGTCTCCTTTGTGGTTACCTTAATATTTACCCCTGTTTTTCTAAGTTTAAACCTAACTTTTATTTCTTTATACCATCTTGACTTCCTCTCCATACGGAAGATCTATGACTACATTTTCTTAGTCCCTCTTATTGTTTTAATGTTGTCATCTCTTATATAATGACACCACTGTTTTCCTCTTTAGAGCGTTTTTTAATCTTGATTTATTTTTGTGATTTCTCTATCTGGGTTGACATCTTTTTGCTCTCTGCTATGTTTTAGTCTTGGGTTGATATCTGATATTATTGATTTTCTAACCAGAGAACTCCCTTTAGTATTTCATGTAGTTTTGGTTTGGTTTTCACAGATTCCCTAAACATCTGTTTATCTGGAAATGTCCTAATTTAGCATTCATAGCTGAGAGACAATTTTGCTGGATATATGATTGTTGGCTGGCAATTTTTTGCTGTCAATGCTTTATGTAAGTCATCCCATTTCCTTCTTGCCTGCATGGTTTCTGCTGAGTAGTCCGAGCTTATTCTTATCAACTGTGCTTTGTAGGCGATTTTTCGTTTATCCTTACCTGCTCTTAAAATTCTCTCTTTGTCTTTGGTTTCGGCAAGTTTGATTATAATATGTCTTGGTGACTTTCTTTTGAGATGTACCTTATGTGGTAGGTATCTTTTCATCTTTCACCATATCAGGGAAGCTTTCTGCCAACAAATCTTTAACAATTTTATCTGTATTTTCTGTTAACCTCCCTGTTCTGGTACTGCAGTCACTCATAGGTTATTTCTCTTGATAGAGACCCACATGATTCTTAGGTTTTCTTCATTTTTTAAAATTCTTTTATCTGATTTTTCTTTGAATATATTGGTGCCAAGTGTTTTATCTCAGTCTTACTAATTCTGCCTTCCATTTCATCATTCCTGCTCCTGTCACTTTCTATTGAGTTGTCTCATCCTGTAATTTTATTGTTAATCTTCAGAATCTCCGATTGCTGTCTCTCTATGGATTCTTGCAGCCTATTAAATTTTCATTATGTTCTTGAATAACCTTTTTAATTACTTCAGGTGCTTTATCTGTGTGTTCTTTGGCTTGTTTTGCATTTTGCCTGATTTTGTTCCTCATGTCTTGAAGAGTTATGCACATTAATCTTTTGTATTCTACATCTGGTAATTCCAGGAAGATGCCTTCATCCAGAAGATTCCTTGATTGTTTTGGGAGCTTGTTGAAGAGATCATGGTCTGCTTCTTTCTGTGATTTGATATTGACCGTTGTCTCTGACCATGTATACATTATCATATTAATTTATTTTGTTTGCTTACTGTATCCTAGCTTCTTGCTATGTTTTGTTTTGATATACCCAGATATGCTCCTTGAGTGACTTAACTTGATTATTTTTGCCTTTGACACTCTAACGTTCTGTCACCAGATGGCTAGAGCTGTTATGAGGTATATAAGCTTAGAAGTCCATTCACTTTTCTTGTATGGATTCAGCTCATTTGTCCAGGTAGTTGGTCTTTAAGTGTGTGGTACAGGCTCTGTCCTACAGTCTTAGAGGGGCAGGGGTAATTGGTGTAGGGGCAGGTATCTGGTTGCAGCAGGGGGTTACACTCTGAACAAGGCAAGGTGCTGACAACTGTCCCCCAAGTGTCTGTCAGGAAAGCACATCCATGTTCCCTAGAGTGCATAGGTGGGTGGGTTCTGCAGACAGACCATAGGAACCCAGCTTTTGGTTGTAAGGACTGAGAAAAAAAAAAATTTTTTTTTTTTTTTTTTTTAAGGACTGAGAGGTACCATTTATCCTTGGACCCCTGTCACGGGTGGCTAGGTACTGTGGGCAGAGCCACCAATTCTTAGGCCCCTGATGTGGGTAGGTGAGGGCCCTGTTTAATAGGGAAAGCAGTCTCAAACATTAAAAACCCACCTCTTCACTGCATAGGTGAAACAGTTGCAGTCTGCCAACAAGGGCCTATTCTCCTGAAATTGGCCCACACAGGTACATGTAGGGTTGAAAGGTATTCACAGTCCGTGGACTGTTTGTGCCTGGACAGAAGCTGCTTCTGTCATGAGCTCCCCAGCTTAGCAGAGCTGGCAGATTTTCTTTTCTCCCAATTGTTAATTTATTCCTTCTCCATGGCTGGGAAAATGATTCAGGGTGTGGCAGCAGGACCTATCTCAGGTTGAGGGAAATCGACAACCACTGAAGCTGGCTTGGGAGCTAGGGATGCGGTAAAGTAAAGGCAAGGTCTTAGCTTTTGCCGAGAGAGCCATTCTTCCAGAGGTGTGACTGGGCTGTGAGACTCGCTGTCTCTCCCTGAGGAAGCCATGTCCGGAATGCTACCGTCAGCCTCGCCATTCTCGCTCCAGGGAATCGTGCCTGAACGTTCCCGTTGAGTGAGGTTCGGCAACTCCTCGCTACTTCTGAACTGTCTCTCCCACCTCCAGCCACTCAGTCTGTTTTCTAACTTTGGCTTTGATGTTCAGGGCTCCTAGCTTGTCATATTTATAATCGTTTCACTTGTTTTTTTTGGGTCTTTGTTGTAAGAGGGATCACAGGAAGTATCTGACTACTTGGTCTTTTTTTTTTAAATTGTACTTTAGATGAAGGTTTACAGAACAAGCTATCTTCTCAGTAAACAATTAGTATGCATTTTTTTGTGACATTGGATACCAACCCCATGACATGTCAACACTCCCCTTCTCAACCTTGGGTTCCCTATTATCAGCTTTCCTGTCTACTCCTGCCTTCTTGCCCTTGCCCCTAGGCTAGTGTGCGCCTTTATCTTGTGTTTTATGGGTCTGTCTAATCTTTGGCTAATTAGGACTGACTTCATTACTGAGCTAAAAGAGTGTTCAGGGGCCATACTCTTGGGGATAACACTAATTCTTTTCAGAGTCTAACACAATTTGAAACCTACAGCTTCTTCTTGACTAAGTAGATAGGTTCTATAGAAAGAATAGCTTCCAAACCCTTATAGGGTGAATAGAAAAGGAAAATTCCCCTGAAAAATCTGAGGAAATATAAACAAACAGAAAACCTTTGTAAGAATGGCTGCATCTCATTCTGACCCTCCAGCATATGTTGTTGTTAGTTGCTGTCAAGTCAATTCTGACTCATGGCAATCCCATGTGTGCAGAATAGAAGTGCTCCAGTGGCTGATTTTTTGGAAGTAGATCACCACACCTTTCTTCCAAGGTGCCTCTGGGTGGGTTTGAACCACCAACCTTTTGGTTAGTAGTCAAGTGATTAACCATTTGCGCCACCCAGGGACTCTGCCAGCATATGTAAGCACAGCCAAACAATTTGACATTTTGACATAAAATTAAACTGCTTCCTTCCCCACTGCTCACTCCATAGGAAAAAAGAAAGAAACTGACCCTACTCATGTTTCAAGTAAAGGGTGGATAAATGCAGAGGCCAAAAGGAACAGATTTCAGACACTGTAATTTATTTACTGTTCTATCTGCATGGAGAAGAGAAGCAAATGTGTCCTTCAAATAGAATAACATATACCCCTCCTACATATACACTGTCTGTTTTTTAATTAGAGAAGGCTTAGCACAAATGTTTTGTTGAGTTACAGACTATTTCTGAATTAGGAAAGCATGTAGTTTTTAGATATTGAATTAAGTGTGGAGGCATCCTATAATTTCTTTCCACCTACTGACCAGACATTGAAAAAGGCAAAAACAGACATCTTTATATTCATATCTTACTGATTAATAGTATCTTAAAATTTTTATTATTTATTTTATTATCAAAATATTTTGATCCATCGATCATTGTACAATAAGAGATTATTGTTGCTATTTAAAAAAATTTTTTTTCTTTTTTTTTTTTATTGCTAGTTGCTGTTGAGTTGGCTCAACAGAACAAAACGTTGCTTGGTCCTGCTCCGTCTTCATGATTGTTGGTGTGCTCAAGTCCATCATTGTGGCCAGTGTATATTTTGAGTGCCTTCCAACGTAGGGGGCTCATCTTCCATCCCTACATTGGACAATATTCTGTTGTGACCCATAAGATTTTCATTGGCTAATTTTTGGAAGTAGACCACCAGGCCATTCTTTCTAGTCTGCCTTGTTCTAGAAGCTCTGCTGAAACCTGTCCACCATGGGTGACCCTGTTGACATTTCACATAGTGGTGGCATGGCTTCCAGCATCACAACTGCAAGTGACCAAGTATGACAAACTGACATACAGGTGGTAGAAGAAATTGTAAAGACCCTTAATCTTCTATTTTGACACAGGGAATTGTTACCATGCATTCTTAAATAAATACCACTGATGTTACCTGAATTCACTAACATCACTTAGTGAAGACCACTCAAGGGGTTAGCTTAAGGATCTTTAGCCCTTCTTTTGACTCATAAGGCAGGTGGATTTTCAACAGATTAAGTTGTCTTAAACCTCTGTTTTCCAGTCAGTTGACCATTTAAACCACACTTTAAGGTCTTTAAAATGGGGTAACCATTTTCAATTTGTAATCTTTTTGTTGTTGCTTTTAAATACAGTATTTTGCACCATTAACAAGCCCCCTTCATGGATTTTAAGCTTGAGGGACAAATTAAGTTACAAGCTCATGCTAAGGAGCGACATCCTCTGAACTGGGTGTCCAATGGGCCAACTCCAGAGCTATTCTCACCATCTGCATCACCAGAACTCACTCAATCACTTTACACAGATGACTGCTACATTTACAGATAGTGGCTTAATGTCAGTCATGTACACTCACCAGCTGATCTTTAAAGGGTCTTTCAGCTCCTGAGTAAAAAACCCTTAGAACTGTGAGTGCTCAATAATTGCTAACAATAATTTTGGCAAAAGAAAAATGAGATCTTGCACAGAGGCCAGCCACTCCTTCCTTGTCTGAACTTCCAGTCTGAATCTCGACTTCTCTTTGATCCTGCCCACTTTTTAACCATTATCTTTCCCAAGCTTACAGACAGGGAAAGGGTGAGCATCTCCCTTATGCCTTAAAAATTTGTTTTGAAGTTTGTGATCCAAGGTTTGATCAATTCATAATTTTATCTAGTGACCACTTTATTAATATCTGTCTAAGAAAAGAATTATTAGAGAATATTAAATAAAAGAAAAAGTAAGACCCACTTTTCTTCTCCTAATTCTCAGTTTGTATAGCGGTGGCCAAGTGCTTACAGTGAATGGTCATGTGTGGATACCAGGGCATTCACAGTGAATAATGTAGAATAGAATGGTATATAAGAGATTGTAATCCAGTGGGGAGCTTCCACAAGTTTATGAATAAATGGAATTCATTTTTATGTGATAACTGATGAGTTAAGGGCTGAACATGGTCAAGAAGATAGAAGTCACTTCTCATTGGCTGATCTAGGGAAAATTTTCTACTCTTCTGGCTAGGCCTCAATTGATGGGTAGAATCTCACTAGATATTATTAGATTCTTCTTGGCCTCTGATGTCTTCCATATCTACCTTCTTCAGAATGAGAAGGAGTGTTTCCAACACCCTTATCCATGGACTTAAATATAAGATGAATGTTCTCTCTTTACATAATCTAAGTTCAAAATTTTAAATTTTTACCAACTCTCCAGAAGAAAAGATCTTGTAAATTACCCTGCTTACCTATCTCAGTACTTACTCCATCCATATTTACTGGGCACTGCGTTATGCATTATAGTGCTGGTGGTGCAGCGGTTAAGAGCTTGGATGCTTACCAAAAGGGTGGTAGTTCGAATATATCAGCCGCTCCTTGGAAACCCTAAGGGGCAGTTCTACTGTGTCCTATAGGGTCACTATGAGTCAGAATCAACTTGACAGCAATGGGTTTTTTTTTTGGGGGGGGTGGGTTCTAGGTACAGGAGTCCTGGGTGGTGCAAATGGTTAATGTGCTTGGCTGCCAGCTGAAAGGTTGGCGGTTCAAGTCTACCCCAGAGACCTTGAAAGAAGGGTCTGATTATCTACTTCAAAGAAATCAGCCATTGAAAACCCTATGGAGCACAGTCCTACTTTGACACACATGCGGTCCTCACGAGTTGGAGTCGTCTTGACAGCAACTGTGCTAGGCATTGGGTTGGGAAAGGCAGTGGTGGTGTGGAGAAAGGGATACGGAGACCTGTTTCCTGTTCTTAGGAGGGTCATAGTCTCCAGAGAGGAACATCGCTGTGCAATGCATTATTTATGTAGTGTTAAAAATCTGGGACAGGTAGATATACAAAGTATTATGAGAGAATAAGAAAGGAGACATGGCCTTGTTTGTTATAGACCCATTCCCATTTTTCCTTAAATTGTGTGGGCTAGATAGTGAAGGCTTCACGACCACAGTGACATTTAAGCTGGGCCATCAGGATGGTAAAGAGTTTAACATGTCGGGAGGAGGTGGATGCTGCGAGAGGAAAGAATACGTGGAGAGAAATGTGCAGGAAGAACACAGACAGGGACACTCTTGCAGAGCTCTGGGGGGAGTTCGAGAAGGAGGGGCTAGAGACAAGGCTGAAGAATCTCACCAGATGTGGAAGTTCAGACAGTGAAGGAATAATTGGCATCTATGCAGACTGTCTTTGAAGCACTAGCACTTTATTGTATAGTATTAAAGTATTAAATATCTTTATGCTTGGGAGGGGTTAGCCACTGTTGATCACAGAATGACTTAGGTAACAATTTGAAGGATTGATTGGAGGAAAAAGCATTTGTTGGCAGTAAGAATGGTTAGGACCCTGACCTAGTGGTCTGAGCAGGAGAGGATAAGGACCTCAATCGATATGAACAAGGAGGAGAGAATGGACTCCAGTGATTTTTAGCATCATAGTTGAACATTTGGACAGTGGCTGTTTTAGGGTTCTCCAGAGAAACAGGTAGTGGAGAGAGATACTTCTTGATTGATTGATTTTAAGGAATTGGTTCAAATGGTTGTAGGGTCTGGCAAGTCTGAAATCTGTAGGGCAGGCCAACAGGATGGAAGCTAGGCAGGATTTGATGCCGCAGCCTTAGGGCAGATTTTCTTCTTCTATGGGAAACATCAGTTTTTATTCTTAAGGCCTTTCACCTAACTAGATGAGGCCCACTCACATTATCGAGGGCAATCTCCTTTACTTTGAATCAACTGATTGTAGATGTTAACTACATAACCACATCTACAAAACACTTTCGTGGCAACACCTAGATTAGTGTCTGATTAAATAACTGGGGACGAAACCCTGGTGGCAGAGTGGTTAAGTGCTACAACTGCTAACCAAAGGGTTGGCAGTTTGAATCCACTTAGGCTCTCCTTAGAAACTCTATGGGGCAGTTCTGCTCTGTCCTATGGGGTTGCTATGAGTCGGGATCGATTTGACAGCACTGGGTTTCTGGGTATGGCCTAGATAAGGAGCCCTGGTGGTGTAGTGGTTAAGTGCTCAGCTGCTAACTGAAAGATCAGAGGTTCAAACCCACCAGCACCTCTGAGAGAGAAAAGACCTGGCAATTTGCTCCTGTAAAGATTACAGCCTGTTTACCCCTTGGGGCAGTTCTGCTCTGTTGGATAGGACTGCTATGAGTTGGAACCTACTTGACGGCACACAACAACAACAAGGTGATCTAGCTAAGTTGACACATAAGCAAGCCTCCCATCATAGTGGCAGGTTGGATGTGTAAGTAAAGGGTATTCTGGGAATGACTAAAATTTCTTCCTTGGAATATTTGGTTTATGTCTATAATATCTTCAAATTATTTAAATCAAAAATGGAAAATATTCAGACAATGAGAAAAGTGACCAAAGTCTTAAAGCCAAACACACACATCGTAATGTTAACTACTAAAAAAATTAAGAATTTTTTTCCTGAACTATTATGAGTCAGAATCAACTTGATGGCACTGGGTATATTTTCTTTCTTTAAATATTTTTCTAATTGGTGATTTCTTTATGTAAATTGCTAGGCTATTATATTTATAAAGATTGTAGAAATAGTGAATAATTATATACTTTATTTAGATTTATGTTTGGGTGAATTCTAAATAAAATGTATATTTGAATATTATTATTTGCTTTCCCTATTTAAAACTTTTGTCTTTGGTGCATCAAAAATACTAATTTTTAGAATCAGTGAGTTAACAGACATCTCCTTTTTCCATTTTATATTATCTGATTTATCCAGTGACACACTGTCTATTGAAAATTTGAAATGGTTTGAGAAATGAGTAGAATGTAGCATTTTAACAGTTGACGCTTCTATTCAACGTAGTGACTGTGTGGAATTCAGTCTTTTTGTTTTTTGTGGACTCATTCCCAATTTTCCTTAAAAAAACTCCTTTGCCCTATTTTTAACTAGCATGTTCTTTGTGTCCCCTCCAGCAGTGGCTACTTGCCAACTATCGTAATTGTTCTATGGGACAGCCAATGTCTGCAGCTATTTAGAAAGTTTTTTGTGTTGACGAAGACTGTAGCACGCTCCTCTTTTAATATAAAGCACACATGCACACAGAGAGCTTTACCCCTCACAAATTCACAGATCTGTAATTTTGTGGACATAGTTTCTAAGGTTCCTATTTTTGAGTTACTATGGCATTGGCTCTGCATAGACACAAAATAATGATAACCCTTTGACCTGTTCATTGACAGCATCATTCCAACTCCAGATATTCAGAAATGGGATAAGTAAAAATGTGACTTTTAAAGATTTTTATAGAATTTTGAATGTAAAAAAGAAATATTAAAGGTAGAATATGACAAAAATAAGTGAGATTCCCACTAATGTTTCACAAATAACTCATATTTCTCCATCACGTAATCTAGGGACTCTATCTGAGACATATTTTCAAAACCAGATAAAGTGGTATGAATTTTTAGACAACTGACTCAGTTGACTATAATTAAGCAGAAGTAGCAGTTAATTGTTAAATTACACCTTTTTTTCTGAATGCATATATCTTTATTCTGTTAATTTCTATTTCTATATGTATTAAAAAAAAGTGTGTGTGTAGGTCTTGCGTGCTGTCCGTATTTAGCCAGACTATAAAATTGCAATGTGCTTGAGAATCCAAGATTGTGATTATCTCTTAGGAAAGAACTTAGGGTACCACAAGGCTGGCTGTTCAAACCCATCCAGAGGTGTCTAGGAAGGAAGCTTGGTGACCTGCTTCTGAAAGGTCACAGTCTCGAAAACCCTATGGAGCAGTTCTACTCTCCACACATGGAGTTGGCGTGAGTCAATCAACTCGATGGCAATGGATTTGGCTTAACAGGTTATCTAGAAATTAAATGTGATAGTGGATGTAAAGGATGTGGCATGCAGTTGGTGTGTGATGAGTGAAAATGAGCACTGTTACAATTGTTGGAATGGTTTTCCTCATGCTGAAGCCAAAGATTGTTTCTGTAGTCACAGGAACTGTTAGACATTAGAGCCATTCCCCTACATGAATAGTAGAACATGTCCCCTGGGTCCTCTTTTCTTCAGGTTAAATCCTCTAGTTCTAACAATAATTCCCCCAAATGGAATTGAAACCCCAGGCCACGGACTGGTGCAGAGGAGGTTAGACCTAGGCCCTGTGTGTAGTACTGAGAAGTTATCTTTCTGAATCTCTGCTTCATCATCTGTAAAAGAGGAGTAAAAATGCCTTATGGGATTTTTGTGAAAGTTAAGTAAGAGAGTGTCTGAGGAACATTTAGGATTGAATTAGTAGTGTTTGGCACCTAGTAAGTGCTTAATTAAAGGCAGGTATTATTACTGTTATCATTATTCGGTATAGTTTTGAGTTTCTTACCATCCCAATTGCTACTTAGAATGATATGATTTGAGAGGCAGCTGGCCGGCTTTTTTTTCCAGTTGCCAAGGAGTCGACTACGACTCATGGCAATTTCATGTGTGTCAGAGTAGAACTGTGCTCCATAGGGTTTTTAGTGGCTGATTTTTCAGATGTAGATTACCAGGACGCTCTTCCAAGGCACCTCTAGGTGGACTTGAACCTCCAACCTTTCAGTTAGCAGCTGTGTGTGTTAATTGTTTGCACCAGCCAGGGACTTCTAACTGAACTTCCTAAAATATGAACCCAATGCCCCACACAGCAGTATAAATTAGAATCCCCTGCTAAAATACAAATATAGTTGAGTGAAAGATATTAGCTGTGAAGAAATGCCCTTTAGTTGCCTTCCTATGTGAAGGAGCCAACAGTTGATAGAGAGCAAGGAATCTGGCCTGGCTTGTGTGTGGGCAAAGGGAGGTACTGCAGCCATTTAGAAGATTAAATATTCTTATCTGTTTGCTTTGTCCTTTCTGAAGAAGGCTAGAAATCTGCTATTAATGAGGTAGGAAAGAAAAGACAACTCTATTTGTAAACATACAAACACACACATACACAGCATGGGAACCAGGTGGAAAGTTATCAGGGCCACTTTTGTGTGAGGCTTTCCTCATGAGAGTGAAGGATAGTCAGGAACAAAAGTGGGGCCTAGACGGGAGGTAGAGCTAATAACATAACATGATAGACTGGCTGGGAAGTGAGTTCTGCAGCATGCTGAGGAATAAAGTAATACCGAAGAAAAGAAACAGCCAGACTTAATCAGACAGGTAGGGAAGTCTGTTTCCTGACGGAGACATGAAACCACTGTGGCTAGCCCAGAAAAGCCCTGTTAGTCGAAGACAGTATCTGGGCAGTCAGCAGCAACTAGTGGCTTTAAATGTTGTTGTTAGCAGCCGTCAAGTTGGGCCTGACTCATAGTGACCCCGCGTACAACAAAACAAAATGCTGCCCAGTCGTGTGCCATCCCCCTGATCAGTGGTGGATAGGACTGTGGTGATCCATAGGGCTTTCGCTGGCTGATTTTTGGAAGTAGTTGTCTTAGTCTGGAAGCTCATCTGGAACCTGTTCAGCATCATAGCAGCATGCACGCTTCCACTGCCACATGGGTGGTGGCTGCACCTGAGGTGCATTGGCTGGGCTTGAACTCAGGTCTCCTGCATGGAAGGCAAGAATTCTACTACCAATTCTACCACGAATGCCCTCAGGCTCAGCACATAGTTGATGCTTAAGACTTTTACTAAATGAGTAAAGGAGCACATACCAGGCCAGTGATGTCATCATTTACCATCACAATACCCATAAGGAAGGTACTATTAGTCTAGTTTTACAGGTAAGAAAATGAGCCTGGGGTGGAAACTTGTCCACATCCTCCCCGCCTACAGGTGTGAAGGCTGAGAGTCACATACTCATTTGACGACCACACAACAGTGGAGGAGGATGAAAGTCAGCAAAGTGAAGAACAATAACTCAAGATCAAAGACAAAGCAGGGGGAAAATTATCCATATATAACATAAAACTATAATAGCTTGAAGAAACAAAAGAAAAAAGCAGTGTATTATGACATCTTTCCTCATACTGTCTTCACCTTCTGTTCAGTTTATCAGTATCCCCGATGGAACGTTTCATAGGTCTTTGTCACGGTTTTCCTACTATCGTGGCTAGGACTAAAGCTCTGCTACAACTTGATAATTATTAGCATGCATTAGACTGATTTTAATGGAGATACTGCTATAGCCAGCTCGTTCTATTTCCATGTTTTCAATAAAATGTTGCAAAAGAGGATGTTTAATCAAAAGTAGTCATAAATGGAGGGGAATTCAGAAGCCACACATGGTTTTAACGTTCCCAGAAATGAACAATATAGCTCATGATGTGTCACTCTCACCCTAGCAGGGACCTGAGTCAGGCTTTGCATTTCTGATGCAGAGTCCCTGGGTCACTCAGTGGATTTATGTAACTATGATATAAACGGCCCCTCCAGGTTCATTCTGCCCTGGCAAAGCTGTCTTTGAATAATCTAGGCTTTTTGGCAACCAGATGACCAGCTCTCGTTAAAATTAACAATAAAAGCATCATGCAATGTCTGCCCCATGCTATTTTCTCCTGATTTTTACAGCACTTTAGGGAGTTCATAATGTCCTCTTTGGAAGGAGAAAAGACTAGGCCTGCTAATTCAGAAACATTACATCATTTCCCAAGATATGTTTAATGTAACTAAAAATAACAGTTAAGCAATTGTGTATACCTTGGCACAAAGAGACAGGAAGTTCTGTCATTTTCCTGGCTTACTGGTTATTGAAGATGGATGATACAGATAAATTACCTCGACCTCCAGCATCTCTGGTGGAAGGGCTAGTCATCCCTTCAAAGAACTACTATGTGTGAGGCCTTAAAATTGGAGCCAGGGTTCCACAGTGAGCTGCCCTCAGTGACCTCGCGGCGGGGGAGGAGGCGCAGGTGGGACAAGTGCTCTGGAAGAGGGGAGCCAGGGAGAGTGGTGGTGCCTGGTGGGGTACCCGGCTTCCCTGATGAGGACACCTGGGTTGAATCAGGAGGAACGAACACTGAACAAGGAAGAAGAATATTTGCAAAGGCGAGGTGGGAGAATGAGGTGAACTGATATGAGGTGGCTAGAGCATATTGTGGATCAGTGGGTGGGAGGTGGGAGGAGGACCTGGGGGTAGTGAGAGATGAGAGTGAGAAGTAGAACTTGAATGTTCTGATGAGCAGTTTGTGTTTTGTCAGTTCTGATCATCCTTGTTATAGACTGAGAGTATCTTAGGAAGACACTTGTAAGTGAGTAAACCACTGAGCTCATCAGAAAAGCCAGCGTCATCACATTCAAATGTTCTGTGCTCAGATGGATTCCACACGTGATGGCTCAGGGAAAACTTTTGCATTCATGTCAGCTACGATACTAACATTTTTTATTGAGCTATAATTCACATACCACAAAATTCATCATTTTTAAGTGTACAATTCAGTGGTTTTTGGTATATCACAAGGTTGTGCAACCATCAACACTACTTAATTCCAGAACATTTTTCATTCCCCCCCCAAAAAAACCCTGACCCGTGAGCAATTACTCCCCGTTTCCCTCTCTCTAGCCCCTGGCAACCACTAATCTACTTTTTGCTTCTGTGGATTTGCCTCTTCTGGACGTTTCATATAATTGGAATCATGCAATATGTGGTCTTCTGTGTCTGGCTTCTTTCACTCACTGTAATGTTTCCAAGGTTCATCCTTGTTGTAGCATGTATCAGTACTCGTGAAATTCTGTATGGGTTTTTGGTGGTTTTTCTCCACAGGATAGGGAGATATGGTACTGGAATGGGCACAGGTGAGAGGAAGGGCCAGCTGACAAGGTTACAGCTGTCTGGGGCTGGACTACAGTGTGTGACACAGTACTGGGGACTGCAGTTGCTGTGAAGTTGAGTTTGACTCCTGGTGACCCTACGTGTGTCAAAGTAGAACTGGGCACTGTAGGATTGTCAGTGGCTGATGTTTCAGAAGCAGATCCTCAGGCCTTTCTTCCAAGGCACTTCTGGGTGGACTCGAACCTCCAACTTTTTGGTTAGCAGCCAAGCACATTAACCGTTTGTGTCACCCAGGGACTCTGGAATGTGATTTAATAATGTGGTTCACTGCAGGGGTTATTAAAGTGGCTGGGAGGGCGTAAGGACTTCCTGTCTCAGGCAGGCTGGCTCAGGGGCAGGACAAGAACAGAGTCTGCAGATAGGAAGGAATCTGCGGCTGCCTGTGAGGATCCAGGGAGGGCAGAAGCAGTCCTGGCACAAAAGCTATCAGTTTCTGTTTCAGCAAAGTCAGCGTCCCCTGTAGAGTCTCTTGAAGGCATACCTCCCCGGGAGAGTCATCAGAATGTAGGTGTGAGTGCTCACTCAGGTTTTGGGAATCTTCATGAAGGAACTAAAGTGTGATCTTGTTCTCTCACTCTGGTGGGGGCCCAGCCCTGAAGAGAAAGAGGCAGGGTCAGCTGTATGTAAGCATCAGCTGGCACGCACAGACTGAGCTAGAATGCAGGCCATAGGCTTCTCCGAACAAGATCGGGAGAACCACTGCCTGAGGGCCAAAGCTAAGGAGCAGCCAAGGAGACCGGCATAAGTGAGAGGTGGACCACAGAGCATCGCTGCAAGCAAGTCTGCAGTGCTGCAGCCCTGGTATCCAAGGCCAAGGACTCTAAGGACAGAGCAAGGGGAAAGTGATGATCAGGCATCAGGCATGGAGCCCAAGAAACAGTCAGGAGTGAGCATTCACTCATTCACTCAACTGTATCCATTGAGCACAAGTTGCATGCCAGGTTGTTTTAGGTGCTGGGGGTAGAGCAATGAATTAAACAGACAAAAGCTTTGTTCACATGGAGCATACAATAGGTTGAGATAGAAATTGTACAAATAGACAAATAAATACAGGTCACATAGTGATAGGTGCTATGTAAAAATTAAGCAATTTAAGGGGGACGAGAAGTGCTGGGGATACAGCCCTGGGAGCCTTGCTAATTTTTAGAGGGTGGTTGGGAAGACCTTGTTGAAAAGATGACGTTTGAGGCCAAACATAAAGGAGATAAGAGAGTGAGAAATGCCACCTGGAGGAAGATCAGCAGGAGGAATAGCAAGTGCAGAGGCCCTGAGGCACGGAGCATGCTTTTGGTGGTCAGGAACTTAAGGGTGGCAAGTGTGTCTGTGCGGTGGTAGGCAGGAGGAGATGAGGCAGGGGGAGCAGAGCAGATAGATCATCTACCCCTTGTATGCTAGGGACTCTAGCTACTACTCTGACTGACATGGGAAGCATTTGGTATGTGACATTCCATCCTCACTTTGCTGTTTTATTTATTTTCACCTTGCCATTTTAAATTGCTTTTGCCCTAGTTTTCTTTAGCCCCTCCTTTCACAAGCCACTAACTGCCACTTGCAGTCTTTTTTTCACGTCGATTTATTTAGACATTTGGATCACCAATTCATTTCATATGTAGCCATGCACTGGACTCAAAATTATTTGTCAAAATTATATTCACATTTGAACAGTCATTTCCAGAAAGGTCTTAGGATTTGGGGGAAGCACTGTATGCTGAGCAAATAATATGAGAAGCTGGACTATATGAAGAAGAGCAGGGCATCAGGATTGGAGGAAGAGTTATTAACAACCTGCATTACACAGATGACACAACCTTGCTTGCTGAAAGTGAAGAGGACTTGAAGCACTTACTAATGAAGATCAAAGACCACAGCCTTCAATATGGATTGTACCTCAACATAAAGAAAACAAAAATCTTCACAACTGGACCAATAAGCAACATCATGATAAATGGAGAAAAGATTGCCAAGGATTTCATTTTACTGGGATCCACAATCAACATCCATGGAAGCAGCAGTCAAGAAATCAAAAGACATATTGCATTGGGCATATATGCTGCAAAGAACTTCTTTAAAGTGTTGAAAAGCAAAGAAGCCAAGTTGAAGACTAAGGTGTGCCTGACCCAAGCCATGGTATTTTCAATCGCATCATATGCATGTGAAAGCTGGACAATGAATAAGGAAGTCGGAAGAAGAATGACGCCTTTGAATTGTGTTGGCAAAGAATATTGAATATACCATGGACTGCCAAAAGAATGAACAAATCTGTCTTGGAAGAAGTACAGCCAGAATGCTCCTTAGAGGCAAGGATGGCGAGACTGTATCTTACATACTTTGGACATGTTGTCAGGGAGGATCAGTCCCTGGAGAAGGACATCGTGCTTGGCAAAGTACAAGGTCAGCGGAAAAGAGGAATATCTTCAACAAGGTGGATTGACACAGTGGCTGCAACAGTGGGCTCAAACATAATGATTGTAAGGATGGCTCAGGACTGGGCAGTGTTTCATTCTGTTGTGTATAGGGTTGCTATGAGTTGGAACCAACTCGATGGCACCTAACAACAACTAACTGACCTAACAACAGGGGAAAGGCGGCAATGATGGGTTGCCAGGAGCAGATAGGTAGCGAGAGGGAGGTGACTTGGGAAGCAGAGGGTGGAGCTGTGGGAATGCCCTGGGAAAGCAGAAAGAGAAAGCTAATTAAGCACTAACAATCCTGACTTAGTAAAATGCACATATCATCTCCTTCCAAGGTCAGGGTGAGTTTGATAGAGGGTTGTAATGAAGAGTTGTAATGGAGTTTATCAGACATGTCAGGTGAGTAACACAAGTGTAAGAAAGGAAAGAAGGTCCAGGGAAAGTTATGTGATAAGCATGGAGATGCATGGCTCTCTGCTAGCTGAGGTCAAAGCAATTTAAAAAAAAAATTTTTTTTTTATTGTGCTTTGGGTGAAATTTTACAGTTCAAATCAGTTTCTCATACAAAAACTTATACACACATTATTATGTGAACTTAGTTGCTCTGCCTATAATGTGACAGCACACTCCTCTCCACCCTGTATGTCCCATGTCCATTGAACTAGCTTCTATCCCCCTCTGCCCTCTCATCTTACCTCGGGACAGGAGCTGCCCACTTAGTTTCATGTGTCTACTTGAGCTAGGACACACACTCCTCACCAGTATCATTTTATGTCTTATGGTCCTGACTAGTCTTTGTATGAAGAGTTGGCTTCGGGAATGGTTTTAGGTTTGGGCTAACAGAGAGTCCAGAGGCCATTTCCTCTGGGGTCCCTCCAGCCTCAGTCAGACCATTAATTCTGGTCTTTTTACTAGAATTTGAGGTCTGCACCCCACTTTTCTCCTGCTCCATCAGGGAATCTCTGTTGTGTTCCCTGTCAGGGCTGTCATTGGTGGTACCCAGGTACCGTCTAGTTCTTCTGGTCTCAGGCTGATGGAGTCTCTGGTTTATATGGCCCTTTCTGTCTCTTGGGCTCATATTTTCCTCATGTCTTTGGTATTCATCATTTTCCTTTGCTCTAAGTGAGTTGGGATCAATTGATGCATCTTAGATGGCTGCTTGATAGCTTTTAAGACCCCAGACGCCACTCATCACAGTGGGATGCAGAACATTTTCTTAATAAACTGTTTTGCCAGTTGACCTAGATGTCCCCTGAAACCATGGTCCCCAGACCCCCACCCCTGCTATTCTGTCCCTTGAAGTATTTGGTTGTATTCAGGAAACTTATTAGCTTTTAGTTTAGTTCAGTTGTGCTGACTTGCCCTGTATTGTGTGCTGTGCTTCCCTTCACCTAAAACAATTCTTGTCTACTATCTAGTTACCCTCATAACCATCGAAGAATGTTTTCTCCAGTGCTTAAACCTTTTCTTGAGTTTTTATAATAGTGGTCTCATACAATATTTGTCCTTTTGCGACTAATTGCACTCAGCATAATGCCTTCCAGATTCATCCATGTTATGAGATGTTTCACAGATTCATTGTTGTTCTTTATCATTCAGTAGTATGCCATTGTGTGAATATACCATAATTTGTTTATCCATTCATTTGTTGATGGGCACCTTGGTTGTTTCCATCTTTTTGCTATTGTAAACGGTGCTGCGGTGAACATGGGTGTGCGTGTATCTATTGGCGTGAGCGCTTTTATTTCTCTAGGATATATTCCAAGGAGTGGGATTGCTAGATCACGTGGTACTTCTATTTCTAGCTTTTTAAAGAAGTGCCAAATCCATTTCCAAAGAAGCTGGACCATTTTACATTTCCACCAGCAGAGTGTAAGTGATCCAGTCTCTCTACAACCTCTCCAACATTTATGATTTTGTGTTTTTTGGATTAGTGCTAGCCTTGTTGGGATGAGACGGTATCTCATTGTAGTTTTGATTTACATTTCTCTAATGGCCAATGATCGTGAACATTTCCATGTATCTGTTAGCTGCCTGAATGTCTTCTTTGGTGAAGTGCCTGTTTGTATCCTTTGCCCAATTTTTAATTGGGTTATTTGTCTTTTAGTGGTTGACGTTTCACAGTATTTTGTAAATTTTAGAGATTAGACGCTGATCGGATTTTTTCCCAGTCTGTAGACTTTTTGCTCTTTTGATGGAGTCTTTTGATGAGCATAAGCGTTTGATTTTTAGGAGCTCCTGTTGTCTATTTTCTCTTCTGGTGTTTGTGCATTGTTAGTTATATTTTATATTCTGTTTATGCCACATGTTAGAGCTCCTAGCATTGTCTCTATTTTTTCTTCCATAATCTTTACCATTTTAAATTTTATATTTAGGTCTTTGATACATTTTGAGTTAGTTTTTGTGCATGGTGTGAAGTATGGGTCTTGTTTCATTTTTTTTGCAGATGGATATCCAGTTATGTCAGCCCCATTTGTTAAAGAGACTGTCTTTTTCCCAATTAACAGACTTGTGGCCTTTGTCAAATATCAGCTGCTCATAAGTGGGTCAATTTACATCTGGATTCTCAATTCTGTTCCATTGGTCTATGTATCTGTTGTTGTACCAATACCAGGCTGTCTTGACTACTGCAGTGGTATGTATAATAGTTTCTAAAATCAGGTAGTGTGAAGCCTTCCACTTTGTTCTTCTTCAGTAAAGCTTTACGTATCCAGGGCCTCTTCCCTTTCCATATGAATTTGGTGATTTGTTTCTCTATCTCATTAAAAAATGTCATCGGAATTTGGATGGGAATTGCTTTGTATCTATAAATCACTTTGGGTAGAATAGACATTTTCACAATGTTGAGTCTTCCTATGTGTGAGCAAGGTTTGTTTTTCCACTATGTAGGTTTCTTTTGGTTTCTTGCTGTAGTGTCTTGTAGTTTTCTTTGTATAGGTCTTTTATGTCTCTGGTTAGATTTTTTCCTAAGTATTTTATCTTCTTGGGGGCTATTGTAAATGGTATTGATTTGGTGATTTCCTCTTCGATATTCTCTTTGTTGGTGTAAAAGAATCCAACTGATTTTTGTATGTTTATCTTGTATCCTGATAGTCTGCTGAACTCTTCTATTAGTTTCAGCAGTTTTCTTGTGGATTCTTTGGGGTTTTCTGTGTATAAGATTGTATCATCTGCAAATAGAGATACTTTTATTTCTTCCTTACGAATCTGGATATCCTTTATCTTTTTCTAGCCTAATTGCTCTGGCTAGGACCTCCAGCACAATGGTAAATAAGAGTGGTGATAAAGGGTAGCCTTGTCTGGTTAAGTGCTACAGCTGCTAACCAAAAGGTTGGCAGACCAAATCCACCAGGCGTTCCTTGGAAACCCTGTGGGGGCAGTTCTACTCTGTTCTATAGGGTTGCTATGAGTGGGAATTGACTTGGCAGCAGTGGGTTTGGTTTTTTGTTTTGTTTTGTTTTGTCTGGTTCCCGTTCTCAAGGGGAATGCTTTCAGACTCTCTTCATTTGGATGATGCTGGCTGTTGGCTTTGTATAAATCCCTTTTATTATGTTGAGGAATTTCCCTTTTATTCCTATTTTGCTGAGAATTTTTATCATGAATGAGTGTTGGACTTTGTCAAATGCCTTTTCTGCACCAATTGATAAGATCATGTGGTTGTTGTCATTTGTTTTATTTATGTGGTGGATTACATTGATTGTTTTTCTAATATTGAACCATCCCTGCATACCTGGTATGAGTCCCACTTGGTCATGGTGAATTATTTTTTTGATATGTTGTTGAATTCTGTTGGCTAGAATTTTGTCGAGGATTTTTGCGTCTGAGTACATGAGGGATATAGGTCTGCAATTTTCTTTTTTTTGTGGTGTCTTTACCTGGTGTTGGTATCAGGGTTATGCTGGACTCATAGAATGAGTTTGGAAATATTCCATTCTTTTCTATGCTCTGAAATACCTTTAGTAGTAGCGGTGTTAACTCTTCTCTGAAAGTTTGGTAGAATTCTCCAGTGAAGCCATCAGGGCCAGGCTTTTTGTTTGTTGGGAGTTTTTAAATTACCTTTTCAATCTCTTCTTTTGTTATATGTTTATCTAGTCTATGTCTGTTTATGTTAGTTTAGGTAGGTAGTGTATTTGTAGAAATTTGTCGGTTTCCTCTAGGTTTTCAAATTTGTTTGAGTACCGTTTTTCACAGTATTCTGTTATGATTCTCTTAATGTCAGTTGGGTCTGTTGTGATATCGCCCATCTCATTTCTTATTTGGGTTATTTGCATCCTCTCCTGTTCTTCTTTTGTCGGTTTGGCCAGTGGTTTATCCATTTTGTTGATCTTTACAAAGAACCTCTTTTGATCTTGGTCACTCTTTCAATTGTCTATTCTCTATTTCATTTAATCGTGCTCTAATTTTTATTATTTGCTTTCTTCTGGTGCTTGAGGGCTTCTTTCGCTGCTCTGTTCAAGTTGTAGGGATAATTCTTTGATTTTGGCACTTCTTTTTGGATGTGTGCATTTATTGGTATAAATTGACCTCTGAGCACTGTTTTTGCTGTGTCCTAGAGGTTCTGGTAGGATGTATTTTCATTCTCATTTGACTCTATAATTTTTTTTTTATCCTTAATTTCTTCTATAACCCAATAGTTTTTGAGCAAGGTGTTGTTCAGTTTCCATGTGTTCGATTTTTTTTTCCTTGCTTTTTCTGCTATTGATTTCTACTTTTATGGCTTTGTGGTCAGAAAAGATGCTTTGTAATATTTCGATGTTTTGGATTCTGTTAAGTCTTGCTTTATGGCTTAAAATGTGGTCTATTCTGGGGAATGTTCCATGTGCGTTAGAAAAGAAAGTATGGTTGGCTGCTGTTGAGCGAAGTATTCTGTATATGTCTGTGAGGTCAAGTTGCTTGATTGTGGCATTTAGATCTTCTGTGTCTTTATTGAGCTTTTTTCTGGATGTCCTGTCCTTCACCAAAAGTGGTGTGTTGAAGTCTCCTACTATGATTGTGGAGCTGTCTATCTCCCTTTTCAGTGGTATTAGAATTTATTTCATGTATTTTGGAGCCCTGTCTTTGGGTGCGTAAATATATTTTATAGTTATATTGACCTGGTATATTGACCCTTTAATCAATATGTAGTGTCCTTCCTTATTCTTTGTGGTAGATTTTACTTTCAAGTCTATTTTTTAAGAAATTAATATTGCCATTCCTGCTCTTTTTTGATTCTTGTTTGCTCAATTTTTTTTTCCCCATCCTTTGAGTTTTAGTTTTTTTGTGTCTTCAAGTCTAAGTTGTGTCTTTCATAGGCAGCATTTAGACGGATCATGTTTTTTAATCCATTCTGCAACTCTCTGTCTCTCTTTGGTACATTTAGTCCACTTACATTCAGTGTAATTCCTGATAGGTATGAGTTTAATGCTGTCATTTTGATGTCTTTTTTTTTTGTTTGTTTGTATTTTTGACAGTTTCTTTGTTCCATTTAATTTACTGTGTTGAGTTGTTTTTCTTTGTATATTTTCGTTTCCTCTTTTTCATTGTTGATATTCGTATTTGCTGAGTTTTTATATTTTTTATTTTGATGTGTAGGATTGTTAGTTTCCTTTGTGGTTACCTTGATATTTACTCCTATTTTCCTAAGTTTTAACCAATCTTTTAGTCCTTTCTATTGCCTTGACTTCCTCTCCATATGAAAGATCTATGACTACATTTTTTAGTCCTTCTTTTTTGTTTTAATGCTGTCATCTTTTACATAATGACATCTCTGTTTCCCTGTTTTGAGCATTTTAGCTTTGATTTATTTTTGTGATTTCCCTATTTGGGTAAATATCTGGTTGGTCCATCCTGTGTTCTAGTCTTGGCTTGTTATCTGATGTTATTGATTTTCTAACCGGAGGACTCCCTTTATAATTTCTTGTAATTTTGGTTTGGTTTTTGCAAATTCCCTAAACTTCTGTTTATCTGGAAGTGTCCTAATTTTGCCATCATACTTGAGACACAGTGTTGCTGGATATATAATTCTTGCCTGGCAGTTTTTTTTCCTTCAAGGCTTTATATATGTCATCCCATTGCCTTCTTGCTTGCATGGTTTCTGCTGAGTAGTCCAAGCTTAGCCTTATTGACTCTCCTTTGTAGGCAACTTTTCTCCGTCCCTAGCTACTCTCAAAATTCTCTCTTTACCTCTGGTTTTGGGAAGTTTGATTATAATATGTCTTGGTGACTTTCTTTTGGGATCTACCTTGTGTAGGAATTGATGAGCATCTTGGATAGATATCTTCTCATCTTTCATGATATCAGGGAAGCTTTCTGCCAATAAATCTTCAACAATTCTCTCTGTATTTTATGTTATCCCCTCATTCTGGACTCCAGTCACTCGAAGGTCATTCCTCTTGATAGAATCCCACATAATTCTTAAAGTTTCTTCAATTTTTTAAATTCTTTTATCTGATTTTTCCTCAAATATGTTGGTGTCATGTGCTTTATCTTCAGTCTCACTAATTCATACTTCCATTGCCTCAATTCTTCTCCTATGACTTTCTATTGAGTTCTCTAATTCTGAAATTTATTGTAAATCTTCTGGATTTCTGTTTGCTGTCTCTGTATGGATTCTTGCAGCCTATTAAATTTGTCATTATGCTGTTCTCTAATCTTCTTACGTTCCTCTGTTGCTTTATTTGTGTGTTCCTTGGCTTGTTCTGGGTTTTGCCTGATCTTCTTCCCGATCTCTTGAGAGTTCAGTATTTTAATCTTTTGTATTCTACCTCTGGTAATTCCAGGAAGTTCTCTTCATTGGAAGGATTTCTTGATTCTTTGTTTTGGGGGCGTTGTGAAGCCATCACGGTCTGCCTGTTTATGTGATTTGATATCGACTGTTGTCTCCGAGCCATCAATAAAGTATTGTATTCGTTTATGTTTGTATACTGTGTCCTAGCTTCTTGTTTTATTTTGTTTTGATATGCCCAGATAGGTTGCTTGAGTGCGCTAGTTTGAATATTGAAGCTCTAAAGTCCTGACATCAAGTGGTTAGAGCTGTTACTAGGTATGTGAGCCCAGGAGTCTGTTTACTTTTCTTGTATGGATTCAGCTCAGGTATCCACCAAGTATGTGGTATAGGCTCTCACCTACCGTCTTACATGACAGGGTAACTGGTGTAGGCACAGATATCTGGCTGTAGTAGGGGGTCACGTGCTGAGCAAGGTAGGGTTTGACAGCCACCCGAGTGTCTGTGAAGAAAGTGTGTCCGTGTTCCCTAGAGCATGTAGGTGGGTAGGTTTTGCAGCTGGACTGTGGGCACCCAGTGCTATTGGCTGTAAGGACTGGGAGACCCCACTTATTCCTGGACCCCTGTCATGGGTGTCTAGGTGGCGTGGGTGAAGCCACCAGTCCTCAGGTCCCTGATGTGGGTAGGTGAGGACCCTGCTCGATAGGCAGAGTGGTGTAAATGTTATGAACCTGCCTTACCACCATATAGCTGAAACAATTCAAGTTAGGCTTCAGGTATATACCCTATTTACTGTGCTAACGAG
Source organism: Loxodonta africana (assembly GCF_030014295.1). Taxonomy (NCBI): domain Eukaryota; kingdom Metazoa; phylum Chordata; class Mammalia; order Proboscidea; family Elephantidae; genus Loxodonta; species Loxodonta africana. Next base: position 25,063,906 of record NC_087364.1, read on the forward strand.
GGCCTACGCTGTTGAAATGGGCCCACACGGGTCCATGCAGGGGTGAAAGGCATTCAAAGTTCACAGACCCCTTATGCCTGGGCCTAGGAAAAGGAGCTGTTTCTGCCCTGAGTTCCTGGCTTAGGGGAGCCAGGAGATTATTTTTTCCCTGTTTGGTAATTACTTCCCTTTCCAAGAGCAGAAGAATGGCTCAGGGTGTGTGATGGTCCTACTTCTGGCCTAGGGGAAGTGGCAATCTCTGAAGCTGTCATGGACCCAGTGCAGAGCAGGAAGGAGGTAGGTAAGTGGGAGTAGGGTTTTTCCCAAAGGTTTTTTTTTTTTTTTTTTTTTTTTGATCTGGGCAGTAGATTAGATGCATGTACTTATCTTTTGCCGATTGAGTGCCATTTTTCACTGATTCTGGAGGTCTGAGTCTACTGCTCAGTCTCAATGTGGAAAATGTGTCCCAAACGCCACTGCTTGTCTCACCGCTGGTGCCAGCCAATCCCAGCCTGCAGGGTGCCAGTTCTTGCTGGGTCAGGTCTGACAACTCCTCGCTGCTTTTGAACCGTCTCTCCCTCCTCCGCCACTTAATCTGATTCCTCAACTTTGCCTTTGATGTTCAGGGCCCCTAGATTGTCATATATAAATGATTCACTTATGTTTTGGGGTCTTTGCTGTAAGAGGGACCACAGGAAATGTCTGACTACTCTGCCATCTTGGCCCCTCAAAGCAATTTTAGTGGACCATCCATAGTCCTATTCAGCCCTGTTGATCTGAGCCTGGAGTGCTGCCTCTCCCCTCACCCCTGCATTGCCACATGTGCAGCCCCAACTACATGAGGAGCTTTAGGTTCTGATAGGAAGCTGGTGGGTTTTCCTCATTCAGTATGTGGGGAATCTCTTGGGCACAAGACAGGTGAACATCCTGTGGCCAACTCCCATCAATGCTGACATTTCATGGTGATTCAGAGTCATGAAGACTTGTATTATGTGAAAAAAAAAAAAAAAAGGGAACGACTGTCTTCCATACACCCAGAGACGCACAGGTGTGACTCCACACACCATGGTGTGCACACACCAAGTGTCTCCCAAGAGCATGAACAAAAATGAAGTGCTTCCTCTAACGAAATAATAGTCATTGAGTAAACTGAAAAACAAAAAACAGTATTAAACAGAAATATTCATCAGTTTGAAGAATGCCCCAATTAAGTAGGTAGTTTAGTCAGCTTTAGAAAAGATACTTCATTTAGTAATGTGTAGTGGGTAGTCCTCCAGGCGCTCCTTGGAAACTCTACCAGACAGTTTTAATATGTCCTATAGGGTTGCTATGAGTCGGAATCGACTCGACGGCAGTGGGGTTTTTTTTAGTGGGTAGAAAACACAGGATTCCGATATACTGTTTCAGTTTTAATTACTTTAAGCAGAAGTTAGAGTAGTAAGGTGAAGTAAGTTAAAAAGAATGAACTAGAATAGCTAATTTTCCTTCTTAATGAAGAAGAAACCATATCGTTGCAATGTACATCTGGGTAAGATTTGTTTCCTGGATCACCAAGATTCCCCTAAAGCTTTCTTCAGTACACTTTCTCATTTATGGTATCTGATTTTTGTCTTAGTTTCTTAGTGCTGCTGTAACAGGAGTACCACAAGTGGGTGGTTTTAAAGAACAGAAATTTATTTTCTCACAGTTCAGGAGCCTAGAAGTCTGAACTGATGGCATGGTCCTAGGGGAAGGCTCTCCCTGTTGGCTCAGCAGGAAGAACTTCACCTCAGCTTCGCTTCAGTAGCACTGGTGCTCCTTGATTCCTTCACAGTCTTCAAGTGGCATCTATCTTCCCCCGTTTGTGCTCTCTTGTCCCTGTGTCTAGGCTGCTCCTTATAATTCAACAATGATTAGGTTTAGGACACACTCTACATTGATATGGACTCATTAACATAACAAAGAAGACCCTATTCCTAAACAGGGTTACATCCACAGGTATAGAGGTTAGGATTCCAACACATATTTTGAGGGGAAACGATTTAGTCCATAACAGTTCTCTTCTCAGATGACATCTGAGCAGAGAAACCTTTGGCCACCCTATGTAATATAGCACCCTAACCCACATCATCTTCTATTTCTTTGCCAACTTTATGATCCATCATGGGGCTTATTTTCTACTTTACATATTATTTATCTGTGTATTTATTTTCTGCCTTCCCACTATGAAAATGCAAGCTTCATAGGAACTGGATCCTTGCTTTGTTTACTGCTATTACTGTGACATACAGTCGGTGTTTGAACTTTTAATTAATGAATATATATCATACATATTTCTGTTGATATACATGTTATTCATATTCTTTCCTCTCTTGGGCTCTATGAAAACACAATTTAAGTTGTGCTGATGGCTAATATATATCCATGGCAACAGTAGATTAAAAAAAAAAAGAAAAAAAACGGAACCCATTGCCATCGAGTTCATTCTGAGTCATGGAGACCCCCTATGTTACAGAGTAGAGCTTCTCCATAGGGTTTTCTAGGCTGTAATCTTTACAGAACCAGATTGCAAGGCCTTTCTTCCACAGAGCCACTGGGTGGGTTCAAACCATCAACTTTTAGGATAGTCTCCGTTCCCGACTCATAGCAACCCTATAGAACAGAGAGAGTAAAAAAAAAAAAAAAAAACAGAGATAGTAGTGGAGCGCAAATCATTTGTGCTACCCAGGGTAGTGTATACTACCCTGTTTGGGGGACAGACCTCTCTCATTGCACAATTTACAAAGGGTATAAGAGCAGCTTCCACAACCCCAAGACCCCTGAGCAGGATCGTAGACTTCAAAGGAGCTAGGGTACGAACAGGAAGAGAAGTTTTGTGGAGACTTCTTTGCAGGGATGGTGTCGAGTGAACAGGAGTAGAGGAGTGCTGTCTCCTTGCAATTGAGCCTAGTGAGGGGGCTTCCATGGAACCTTGCAGAGAACCTGAAATATGCGTTCCTCACACACAGAGGGCTGGTGCCTGACAAGTGCCTCAGGTCAAAGTGTCCTGGGGCAGCAGGAGGGAGACAGCCGTGTTAGCACAGCCTGCACAGCCAGCGTTGTCAGGTAAGGGAAATAAGAGAGCTTTCCACAGGCCACACCTGTGCTAACTGGGACAGCGGTTGTTGCTGTTGTCAGCTGCCGTTGAGTCGGCTCATCTCATGGCAACCCCATGTATAACAGAACAAATAGTTGCCCAGCCATGCACCATCTTCATGATGCTGGGGCATACATTGTTGCAGCTATTGTTTTAATCCATTTCATTGAGGGTTTCCCTCATTTTTGATGACTCTCCTCTTTACCAAACATGTCCTTTTTTAGTTATTGGTCTTTCCTGATGATGTGTTCAAAGTAAGTGAGTTGAAGTCTGACCATCTTTGCTTCTAAGGAACATGTTCTTGTAACATGGGACAGAGTGGAGGCAAATTGGGTCTGCTTGAGGGGTAGAAGCTGGGGGTGATGGGGAACTCCTCGAGCCTGTGGAAGGAGTCACAAGGGAACCCCTGGTATAGAAAGGCATTTAGCTGGGTCATGATGACCAGAGGAGAGAGGTTCTCAGTAACTGGACTTCCAGAGAGCACCCACAGTGAAAGGGTGGGCTTTCAGCGTGTGCCAGACTGTCAGGCATGAAGCCACCCAGCCAAGTAAGAACAGCCCTATCCTCCTTCCTCTCCTGCCTCTCAGGGCTTTGACCTTTGTGGGGTTAAGTTGTAGCAAGTATTTGGGTGAACAGAGAGAGCAGAAACTCTCTACTCCTTCCCAGAAGCCAAAACAAAACAAACAAAAAACCCGTTGCTGTTGAGTTGATTCCAATTCATAGTGACCATATAGGACAGAGTAGAACTGCCCCATAGGGTTTTCAAGTAGCAGCTGGTAGATTTGAACTGCGGACCTTTTGGCTAGGCAGCCTTGAATTACAGGCTTTAGTATGTATGAGGTGTGATGGGAGAAGCCAGGAGGAAGCTCACCTTTGAAGGAAGATTGAAGGTTGAAATTTTATTTAATGACTGACTGGATTTATTCCAATCATAGAATTCAAATCATGTTTTGTGACTTGAAGTGACCTAAGGACTGTCATTATGTAAGAGTGAGCAGCAAAGTTATGGGATCTCCCCAGATTCTCATCCAAAGGCAAGGAAAGATTACCTGTACAATATACCACCCCACCCATGCTTTTAAAAAAATGTGATTTGATTGTCATTAATCAGACATTTTTTAACTTGCCATTTACATTGTTTTCTAATATTTCCACAGGCACTTTAAAAATAATTTTTCCATCTAGCTTAGAGCAACGTTATAGTGTTGTTGGCTGATCCAGCAGTCACATAAATTCCTGCTCTTTTGCTGGAACTTTCTACTATGGAGGCTTTCTTCCAGCTAGGGTTGGCCATGTGATAAAGTTCTGGCCAATAAGAGAGAAACAGAGTCTGCTGGAAAAATTCTTGTCTTCATGATAAAACAGGCGGCTGAATCTAGGGTCTTCTGTTCCCCCTTCTTCCTACATTAAATGTGGCTATAGTAGAGCTGTATCAGCCATTTTGTAGTCCCAGGGTGGAGCAGATGGTTTGTGCTTGGCTGCTAACCTAGAGGCTGGTGGATCAAACCCATCTGGCAGCACCACAGAAGAAAAGGCTGGCAATCTATTTCCATAAAGATTATAGCCAAGAAAACCCCTGTGGAGCTCAGTTCTATTCTGTAACACATGGGGTTGCAAGAGTCAGAATCAACTTGATGGCAGTAGGTTTGGTTTCTGGATTAGCCATTTTATGACAAGAAGTGAAAGACCCAAAATGTTACCAGATACTCGTCCTGACCTTGTTGAGTTAGGTGCCTTCCCACAGACTTCTTAATGTGTGAGGAAAACAAACTCTTATCAGTTTAGCTACTGCTAGTCAGGTAATTGGAGTCCCTGGGTGTTGCAAACAGTTAACACCTTGGGCTGCTAAAGGTCGGTGGTTCAAAGTGCCTCAGAAGAAAGGCCTGGTGATCTACTTCTGAAAAAGCAGCCATTGAAAACCTATGGAGCACAGTGTCTATTCTGACACACATGGGGTTACCATGAGTTTGAACCGACTTGGTGACAAATGGTTTGGTTGGTTTTAGTCAGGTAATCAGTTACTTGCAGCCAAAAGCATTTCTAAGAGAACCAAAAACCAAACCAAACCAAACCTTGTTGACTGATGTCAGGAGCGAAGCCAGGATCCACCTATATGCAGTTATTCATTCAACTATCAAACATCTTAGGTAACATTTTTTGAATATTACTATGTACTAATCGACTCGATGGCACTGGGTTGGGTAAGCCCTCAAGATACAAGGAGGAATATGTGGGTGCTCCCATTTCAATGAATAAAAATTAATTGTAATTAATAAAAATGTGGTAAACCCTGAAAAATCCATTGCCGTTGAGTCAATTTAGACTCAATAGTGACCCTATAGGACAGAATAGAACTGTACCATAGGGTTTCCAAGGCTGTGTATCTTTACAGAAGCAGACTGCCACATCTTTTTCCCCCAAAAATGTGATACATGCTATAATAACAATGTGCAAACAAGTTATATGCAAAGCAATAGCCTGGAAGAGTTGGGAGGGCTGAGAGAAGGGTAACTCTTGAACTAGGACTTAGGAGTTTATTAGATGGAGAGGCAGGTGGTGACAACTCAGGTGTAGTACATGGGGATATCTAGGCAATATAAGTAGTACATTTTACTATTTAAATGCTTGGGCCCTGTTGTTGGACTACCTTGGTTCAAATCCTGGCTCTCCCATTTATAGCTGTGTGACTGTAGGGAAGCTGTTTAGTCTCATTTTTCTTATCTGAAAATTGAGGGCTTGTATACCTCATGGGGTTGTTGGGAAGATAAAATGAGCTAAATTCCATAAGGCTTTTAGTAGATGCCTGGAACATGGTTAAGTACTCAATGAATGTTACATATTATTATCACTCCATTGTGGAGATAGCAGGTATTATGTATGGGTGGTGGGGTGGCTGCAGATGAATCTGAGAAGGTTGACAGGGGCTAAATTGTCATGGGACTTGAACTTGATCCTACACTCATTGGGGAATTCTTGAAGGTTCTGGAGCACAGAACTAAGTCAACCATGGCCTTGTTTCCACTGAATTGATTCTGACTCATGGCACTCCCATATGTGTCAAGAGTAGAATTGTGCCCCATAGAGTTTTCAGTAGCTAGGATCTTTTAGAAGTAGATTGCTAGGCCATTCTTTCGAGGAAGTTCAAGTTGTTAAATCCTACTTAATTTCACTGATAACCATTTTTTGTTTTGTTTTGTTCCTATTTTAAGTCTCGTCTCCTTCCAATTCATCCTCAGTGTTGCTGCCTGAGGAAGCGTAAATGCAATTACGATTACCTAGTAATCTTGCCTAAAATCTGACATGGCTCCTCATTTCCTTCATGTGACAAAAGGAGAACTCATGACCATATTCCTGCAAACTTCTCCAGTGACATCTTTTTCTACACTCTTACATGAATTCTACCCTCCATTTTTATCATATGAAACTACTGGAAGTTCCTTAACCATGGTGCAATTTTTTGACTTCATGATTTTGCAGGGATTGTTTCCTCTGCCTTAAAAATCTTCCCCTGTCTCAGTTTGGCTTATGGTTTTTACTCATTCTTTAGGATTTAACTGAATTGCACACACACAATATCATCACATTTTTAGTTTTAAAGCAAAACGATTGCACTGACTCATTTAAAAAATAAAAAAGGAGTAATCATTTGTTGTAATTTTGTCCGTTACATAGCTGGTAAGCATTCTCCACATGCTAATTGACTGATCGCCTCTGATGAAAGACATGCTATTAGATCTGTTCCATTCCGTAAGAGTCCCTGAGCTTTGCTTCGGGGGAAGAAGTTCTCAGCTTTCTTCTGTGCCTCCAGACTGAGTTGACACGATGTGTGTGGCTGAGAACTGACAAGAATGAAGGTAGCCCAGTTGCTATTTAAGAATTTTTACGTTGGACTAGACTGGAGTGTTGACTATTTGCCTGCACAGGATTTTCAGTGACTTGACTGAGTCTCCTTTAGTGACCGAAGGTGACTGGACAATGATTGTTTATCATCTAAGAGTAACTGGGAAGCTGGGAACCATGCCCAGCACTCCACTCGGGAAGAGGGGGTGAAACGGCCTCCAGGGCAGGTTAAAGCAGGGGTGTTGAGAGAGGGTAGAATCGTGTTCTGCCCTGTCCTGTGGAGTCTCAAATGTTTCATAAAACCATGTCATTTGCCCATCTCTGTGAACTAAGCTCGAAGGGTGGTCCCAGGACTCCCCATTTCTTATTGACTTTGGACTCACTGTAAAGGAAGGGACTAAATTTTGACTCTTTCTGTCCTGCACTTGATGAGCCAAAGGCTCAGCTAAACATTCCCTGGAGCACGTCATTTTCCCAACATTTCTCCTCAGCATTGTGATCATAGATGTCCTGCACAAATTACTGAAGTGTGTATAGTTTTGAAAAATTAAAATATCCACATGAATAGCAATAGGATTAGTGACCTAGAATATGCCTTCTCCATGGAATATCATACAGCTATTAGAAACAATCTTATTTCATGATAATGTTGAAAAATCCTATGAAATGATACACAGGAAAATCAGGATTTCCAATTGTACCTACAGGCTAATTGCAATCATAGGAAACAGCCTTATATTAATGGCAGTGTCCAAAAATTTGCTTGTATTGGGGCGTTAGAACTATGAATAATGTTTGAGCTTATTTCCTTTTCGGTAATTTCTAGCTATTCCTTCCTTCCTTTCGCCATGCATTCATATTTACTGACCACTTGTTCTGTGTCAGATCCTCTTCCAGGCCCTGAGATCCAGCAGTAAACAAAACAGACACCAATTCCAAATCTGATTTTGTGCTGGATTGGGGAATGGACTGGAGAAGAGAGAAACTAGAGGAAGGATACCAAATAGGAGGTGGTTGTACTAATCCAGGTCAAAGATGGTGAAAGCGTAGACTGCACCAGTTGCTCTGGTCCTCTTTTCTTCTCATATAATCTCATCTTCCTGCATTTCACTCCTGTCTCTGCTCAAATATCGCATCGCAGGAAGGAGCTCTATAGCCAGCCTTTCTCCTTTACTTTGTTATCATGCCCAGCCTTCCTCCTTTGTCAGTAGTGTGTTATCCCTACTTGGGAATCCCTGGGTGGTCCAAACTGCTAACACCCTCAGCTGCTAACCGAAAGGCTGGAGACTTGAGTCCACCCGGAGGTACCTCAGAAGAAAGGCCTGGTGATCTAATTCTGGAAAATCAACCACTGAAAACCCTGTGGATCACAGTTCTACTCCGACACACATGGGATCACCAGGATTCAGGGTTGACTGGCTGGAAACTGTGTTTTTATCTTTACCTGATTCATTACCTGAATTTATATATCACTTGTCTATTTATTGTGTGGCTTCCTCCACTAGAATGGAAGCATGAGGTTAGGGATTTATTTGCTCATTGTTGCATCCCTGTTGCTTAAAAGTGTGTCCACCTAGGACACTGCAGGGCTTCAGTAAATATTACTCTAATGATTAAATAAATGATTTCTAAATTTATACTCTTAGCTTTGACATATCTCTTGAGTTCCAGATCTGTATTTCCCGCGCCGACTACACCTTTAAAATGTATACCTTAAAGTCCAGCTGTTCGAAGCTTCTTTCCGTCAGCCTCCTTCCTCAGTCAAATCTGTTCCACTTCTTATAACCGGCTCTTGGTTCAGGCCATCCTTCTGCCCCTCAGGTCTTCAACTCTGCCCCATACCCCAGTCACCACATCCTGTTTGCCTGGTTTGCGCATAAGGAAAGCAGGTAGAAGGAGTGCAGTGTTTTTCCCTCATTGTTTTACTCACTAATATAGACAAAAATATCAATCGCCATTCAAGGTAGAGCTACTCTTGGGAAGCCAGTGGCCAGCCCACTAACCGACACAGCAATATAACCACCCCAATCCTGTGGCACGGGGGAGGGAAGTGTAGTAACAAGTAATTCCATTACAAATACAAACAAAAACCAGTTATAAAACTTACACTGCAAATATCATTTAATTTCTTCACCTTCTTTAGTGGACTGTCAATAGATACAGTTTAAGGTTGAGAAAACTAGGTGATTAATTAAAATCTATAATGATAATGAGCAGAAAAACTAAAAAGTTATCTATGTGATTCTACTTTATGAAAACGAACGCACGTACACATACACAAATCTCCGTGCGTGTTTTAGTTAGCTAGTGCTGCTGTAACAGAAACAGAAATTTATTTTCTCACAGTTCTGAAGGCTAAAAGCCCAAATCACGGTCTCGGCTGCTGAGCTGATTCCTTCCTCGTCGGTGTTCCCTGGTTTGTTGGCTCTGCCGTGCCCGTCTTCCTGTCTAATCTGCTCTTTTCATAAGCCAGAAGTGATTACATCTAGAACCAAGCCTACTCCTGTATGATCTAACTAACATAACAAAGAAAACCTTAATTCCAAACAGGATCACATCCACAGGTATAAAGGCTGGAATTCCAGCACATATTTTTGGGGGACACGATTCAATCCATAGCAACACTCAAGGGGGCCTTTCCTGACTCCCAAGGTTGCCTCCCACCCGAACTTCCCACAATCTATTTGGCTTCCTTGCTCAATGCTTTCATCTTTCCCTGTGCTTTTCCTTTATGATGTGATTTGATGAACATCTGTTTTCTGACGAAGAGTCTTGGTCTGGTTTGGTCACCATTGTTACAAATACCGGGTTCCAATCAGGGGCGGATCATCTAATAGGTAAGGTAAGCATAGCGTTTACCTCACTTACCAAAGCATCGGTAGTGAACAATTTCACTTTTTTCTTTTTTTACCACATCAAAGATTCTGCTTCTAGGTATGGCTGGTATCTGTCTCTCTTCCAACCCCACTGCACCTTCCTACAGAATCAAAGCCACTTTTCAAATTTACAGTCCCTGACAGGGGTGGATTACCCAGTATGCACAAGCAAGCACAGGCTTATTTGTGCTTATTTACTAATCTGTAGTGAACAATTTCACTACAATGAAATTGCTTACTACAAGTGATCTGGTAAGCAAGGTAAGCACCTTGTTTACTTTGTCTATTGGATAATCTGCCCCTGGTTACGATGCTGAGATCTAGTAGCTGCGTAACCTGTAATGATGCTTGACCAGTCCTTGCCTTCAGGGATCTCACTGAAGTAAATGCAATAAATGCATGTATGCAATAAAACAAACAGAGCTTGTTTAGGTTTAGAGAAGTGGCAAAAAGATTAGTCTATTCTACCTTGGGGAAAGCGTCATACAAAAGGTGGCATCTGAGCTGAATCTTAAAAAATTCCAGTTTTTCTGACCCCCAGGGAAGGAAGACATTCTAGAGAAATGGAACAGACAGCAGAGAGAGAGAGAGAGACAAGGTTACTGAAACAGCTCAGGACCCAGACATGGGGAATATGGTAGACCATACTGGGGATTGGGATTTCATCCTTTACTTCAGGGAAACAGTATGGCCAGGTTCTTACCTGAAGCACCCTCTGTAGAGAGCAAAGAAGAAAAGGAGGCTGAAAGGTGAATTTCGTGAGAGATGTCCTGCCTTGACTGGCTCCTAAACTTTAGTTCCTGGAGTCTCTAGGTGGTGTGAATAGTTTACATGCTCACTGCTAATGGAAAGGTTGGAGGCTTGAGTCTACACAGGGCACCTCTGAAGAAAGGCCTCATGATCTACTTCCAAAAAAACAGCCATTGAAAACCCTGTGGAGCACAGTTCTACTCTGACCCACATGGGGTCGCCATGAGTTGGAGTCCACTCCAAGGCAACTGGTTTGGATTTTTTTTTTTGTTATATTTTAGTTCTTCTTGTTGTTCAGGGCCATTGAGTCAATTTTCAACTCATAGCGACCCCATGTGACAGAGCAGAACTACCCCATAGGGTTTTCTAGGCTCCAATCTTTACGGAAGCAGATTGCCTGGTCTTTCTTTCTGGGAGTGGCTGGTGGGTTCAAACTGCCAACCTTTTGGTGAGCAGGTGCGCACTTAACAGTCGCAGCCACCAGAGGTCCTTCTTCAGTTCCTAAAAAAAAAAAAAAAATTTTTTTTTTTTTCATAAAATCTGGAGAGAGAAAAATAGCATAATTTGTATCAGCTGGTAGGCTTGCCCCAGCATGTCTGTCTGCTTCAGAGAAAACTGTTGGTGGAAGGTGAAGTATTTTAATGGGAAGGATTTAGGCATGAAGGAGCTGTCCTGGGGTAGGTGTGCTGTGATACTACAGCAGGGTCTCCGTTTGCAGGCCTTAGTGACTGAGCATGGTACTTGGTCCAGAGAGAGAGGTCTTTTGATAGATATGAAAGCTCCTGTTCTTTCTACTTGCTGATATCTAATGCATTTGGTGGTACAGTCTTGGCCAATTGAAGAAGTAAATATTAGTAAATATTAGGGTTTTCTGACCTGATCTTTATGTTGTGTTGCATACTCTCCTCTGCGTGAACACGATGACTTCTTCCAAGTGGAGAAAGGTACGCACGATTTACAGCACTTTCCCTTTGAAATATGGTGAGAAAGAAGGGATGGAACAGCTGTATGTAAGGATATTCTATGTATTTATTACTGATAATGAGTTCTGAGTAATAATTTTGGGGGGGAAGGGGAGAGGGAGAAATGCTAACTGAAAAACAGAAAGATTAATACCATTTTTAAAGTCAACTCTAAAATTTAATTCTATTCAGGGTATTTAAGTAAGAAGCATACAAGTTTACCTGTTCGTGATGTAGCCTTTGAATTGTCTTCTACATGCTGCCCTTTTTGCAAGGTGGCTTATCTATCTATGAGAAATAAGCCAAAGGGAGGGACTGACATTCCCAAAGACTCATCAGTCTTTGAATTTACACTCATTACACTTTCAAATTACAAGGGAACGTTAGTTACTGTGGGGAGACTCCATCAACTCTAGGACCCAAGTTCCTGCCTCCAAGGAGCTTGCATTTGTCATAGGGAAACAGGGTACAAACAATATAATAGCATCAAAAAAGTGATGTATATTTTCATCATGTCATAGACTATATTTATGTGTATTCTCAGATATCACTTGCCTGTTAGCTCCCCCTCCTTCAGTAAACTGAACCATTGATACTAAAACAAACACGAAACGAAACCATGGAATAAACTGTCTTTTGCAACCACCCGGTTCTCCTGTGCCCAAGAGGCCATCGTCCATCTTATTTGGAGATGCTTTCGTAGGATACAAGTCCTTCACGTTGAAGGAGACTTATCAAGAAGTACCTCGTTCGGCATGTAACCGAACTACTGGACTCAGGGAGCGTGCACCTTCTCTTTAGACGCACGGCGCGCACACATTACTTTTTATGGTTGCGCAGGTCGGCGAGCAGCAAATTCAGCCAACCGCGCCTTCCCAGCCTGTGGGCGGAGCCATTGACGGCTGGGCGGGGTGGGGGAGGCGGGCCCGGGCGAGGCCCGGGCGGGGCGCGCGCCCGCAGGCTTTGACTAACGGTTCCGGTGGCGCGTGCCCGCGGGCGGCCTCGGAGCAGAGCGCGCGGCGCCGCCTTCTTTTGCTCTCTCGGCCCGCCGTGCTTTCCTCTCTTCCTCTTGCATTTCTGCACCCGCCGCGCTTAGGGCGGCCCGGCCCGGCCCGGCCGAGCGATGAAAATCCTGTGCCCCCGGCCCACGCCGGGCGGCTCTGTGCGCCGGGGACCTGCCGGGCCGCGGCGCCCTCGGCGGCACCGGCCGTGACCACCGCGGCGCGCGGTCGGGGCTCTGCAGTCCCCGGCCCAGGCCCCGCGGTCCCGGGAAAGGCCCCCGGCCCTGCAGCCTCGGCCCTGCGGCCTGTGGGGGAGGACGCCGGAGATGGGGGACAGGTAACCTACGGGTGGGGCTTCCCGGCGGGAGGACGGGAGGGCGGGCTCGGGGACCCGCGGCCGCCGCCCCCGCCCCCCCCACGTGGCCCGGTCTGCTTGCACCCGCCCCTCTGAGCTCCTTTGCCTTTCGCGCAGGTGGGTCCGGGTGACTGTTCTCCCGAGCTGCATGGGCTGCAGGACCTTCGAAGTCCTGTCTTCCGCGACCGTTCTCGACGTCAAGGAGCTCATCTCCGCGGAGACGGCCTTCCCGGTGCCTGAGCAGCAGCTGTGGCACTGCAGCAAGGAGGTAAAACGTGCTTCCTTCCCGTTTATGCCCAGTAACTGATGCACAGTGACAACACGGGGGCCTGCAGTGCAGGATTTTAGCACATAAACGTGCTGGTCATAAACTGGCTGATAGAGACGCTGAATGTTTTAATTTATTTTTACTGTAATTGAAGACAAATACTCAGGTTTATTATGTACCTTGGAAGTAACACTTTGTAAAACACTGGCAGAAAATTGATACAACTATCATTGTCATCAGTTGTAATTTTTCTTGATTTACTATCTCAACATTTGTATTCCCCACCCCTTGCCTCCTTAAATGAAGTGCCACTATTTTGTCTGAATTTTCACTTCCTGAAATTAGGAGAATTTTGTGATTGGCATTATAACCAGAGGGTTTATTTGTTTGTTTGTTTAGAGATGTCATTGTTACACCTGACTTAATCATTTCTAATTACTTTATGAACAATTTTACAATTGTTTTATAAACTTAACTGGATTACCAGTAAATTTCTTCAGCTTTTATGTCTTGGAAGATTGTTTCGCCATTACTGAATCACAGAAATTTAGGGCTGGAAGGATCTTTGAACATAACTTAATATATAATAGTATTTTTGATGAATAAGATTATATTAAAAGTTCTCTTTATATTTTATTTCTTTAAAATTTTTATTGTGCTTTAAGTGAAAGTTTACAAATCAAGTCAGTCTCGCACACAAAAACTTATATACACCTTGCTGCATGCTCCCAGTTGCTCTCCCCCTGATGAGATGGGCCTCACCTTCCCTCCACTCTCACTTTTCATGTCCATTTCACCAGCCTCTAACCCCCTCTACCCTCTCATCTCTCCTCCATAGTCTCAAGTGTCTACCAGATCCAAGGAGCTCACGCCTCACCAGCATCCCTCTCCATCCCCTTGTCCAGTCCAATCCCTGTCTGAAGAGTTGGCTTAAGGAATGGTTCCTATCCTGGGCCAGCAGAAGGTCTGGGGGCTATGACCACCCAGGTCCTTCTAGTCTCAGTCAGACCATTAAGTCTGGTCTTTTTTCAAGAATTTGGGGTCTGCATCCCACTGTTCTGTTCCCTCAGGGGTTCTCTGTTGTGTTCCCTCTCAGGAGAGTCAAAGGTTGTAGCTGGGCACCATCTAGTTCTTCTGGTCTCAGGCTGATGCAGTTTCTGGTTTATGTGGCTCTTTCTGTCTCTTGGGCTCGTAATTACCTTGTGTCCATGGCATTCTTCATTCTATTTTGGTCCAGGTGGGTTGAGACCAACTGATGCATCTTAGATGGCCTCTTGCTAGCGTTTAAGACCCCAGACGCCACTCTCCAAAGTGGAATGCAAAGCGTAAAACTTCTCTTTAAATGCAAATGAATGACTCGACACAACAAAACTTTGGAAAATAGGGATATTTTATATTGGTGTGTTTATCCTTTAACACTAGTGGCAATATTTCAGTTTTTTTAAAGGAGGAGTTTAGTTGAAGACATTTGACTAAATGTTAACTTGTTCTATTTTTCCCTAATAAATATCTTCACATTCTTATATGATAAAGGACAGCATTTTCAGAATTTAAAAAAAGAACCAAAAAAGGAGTAGGTGGACAGGAGTGCTTGAGCAATACAGAATGACATTTCAAGTATTGGAGTTCCTTGTTGTCCAACACAAATATGAGCAGATGGTGAACTCCTGAGTATCCTGGGATTTTTTAAATCTTTTACTGTAATCTTGACCTTCTGTGTACCTGAGTTCAGTGCTGTGGTCTCTTGTACACTTAAACAGATTTCTAATTAATATTTTCTAATGCTAGTATCAGTCCTTTTTGTCAATTCCCCAAGGTGTTGGCTGGCATGCAGACATTGACTTGAATGAGGATGTTAGAGTTAGAAGTGAGCAAAATTTGCCACCCATACCTTGTTCTGTGCTTTCCCCCATCTCTACACCTTCCTCCTACACACTCTATCCTGGTTCTATACCTCCTTCTCTGCTTACTCCTCTAGATCTACTTTGTCACCTTTCCCTTAACAGTGGCCATACCCAAAGACTCAGTTGTGGAGAGTCTTGCTTTGAAAGTGCTTTTACAAGTGAATTGATATAAAATGATAAATGTGATAGTGGTGTGCTTAGGATTCAGTAGGCTGATGTAGAGGTGGGTGTCTAGGTAAGACACTTGTGTCACTGAGGTTTTTAAGGAGAAGCTATAAGGAAAAGATATGCAGGAAACATTGTAAAAGACAGAATTATGACAGTTTGGTACCAAATGGTTGAAGGGTTGGGGCAAAATAAGGAAATATGCCTTGCCAAGGGTTTTTACAAGCCTTGAGTCAGCCAGGGAAATAATGGTTCAATTAGCAGAGATAAGGAAGTATGGGGGGGACCTAGTTTAGGGGGAGAGGTGATCAATGTGCCTTTAAATATTGTTCAGTTGTTGGAGGGACATGAAAGAAGCATCTCAGCATGAAGCTGAGAGGTAGGTGACCTGCACTCTGCATGCTGGTGTATTTACAGAGACCACATGAATTAATGTTTTTAGGGCCTGTTTTCCCATGACTCATATGAATGGGGTAGAGCTAATTTTAACTACTGCTAAGGTTTCTACTCCCCCACGTGTCTGTCAGTTTGTCGTACTGTGGGGGCTTGTGTGTTGCTGTGATGTTGGAAGTTATGCCAGCAGGGTCACCAATGGAGGACAGGTTTCAGCTGAGCTTCCAGACTAAGGCAGACTAGGAAGAAGGACCCGGCAGTCTACTTCTGAAAAGCATTAGCCAGTGAAAACCTTATGAATAGCAGTGGAGCACTGTTTAATATAGTGCTGGAAGAAGAGCCCCCGAGGTTGGAAGGCACTCAAAACATGACTGGGGAAGAGCTGCCATTTCAAAGTAGAGTCAACCTTAATGATGTGGATGGAGTAGAGCTTTCAGGACCTTCATTTGCTGATGTGGCATGACTCAAAATGAGAAGAAACAGCTGCAAAAATCCATTAATAATCGGAACCTGGAATGTATTAAGTATGAATGTAGGAAAACTGGAAATCGTCAAAAATGAAGTGGAACGCATAAACATCGATATCCCAGGCATTAGTGAGGTGAAATGGACTGGTACTGGCCATTTTGAATAAGACAATCATATGGTCTACTATGCTTGGAATGACAACTTGAAGAGGAATGGTGCTGCATTCATCGTCAAAAAGAACGTTTCAAGATCTATCCTGAAGTAGAACGCTGTCAGTGATAGGATAATATCCATACGCCTACAGGGAAGACCAGTTAATACGACTATTATTCAAATTTATGCACCAACCACTAGGGCCAAAGATGAAGAAATAGAAGATTTTTATCAGCTGCTACAGTCTGAAATTGATCGAACATGCAATCAAGATGCATTGATAATTATTGGCAATTAGAATGCGAAAGTTGGAAACAAAGAGGAAGGATCAGTAGTTGGAAAATATGGCCTTGGTGATAGAAACAATGCCAGAGATCGAATGATAGAATTTTGCAAGACCAACAACTTCTTCATTGCAAATACCTTCTTTCACCAACGTAAACAGCGACAATGCACATGGACCTCGCCAGATAGAACACACAGATATCAAACCAACTACATCTGGGAAAGAGGCGATGGAAAAGCTGAGCATCATCAGTCAGAACAAGGCCAGGGGCCGACTGTGGAACAGACCATCAATTGCTCATATGCAAGTTCAAGATGAAACTGAAAAAAATCAGAGTAAGTCCACAGGAGCGAAAATATGACCTTGAATATATCCTACCTGAATTTAGAGACCATCTGAAGAGTAGATTTGATGCATTGAACACTACTGACCGAAGACCAGACGAGTTGTGGAATGACATCAAGGACGTCATACGTGAAGAAAGCAAGAGGTCATTGAAAAGACAGGAAAGAAAGAAAAGACCAAGATGGATGTCAGAGGAGACTCTGAAACTTGCCCTCGTACGTCAAGCAGCTAAAACAAAAGGAAGAATTGATGAAGTAAAAGAACTGAATGGAAGATTTCAAAGGGTGTCTCAAGAAGACAAAGTATTATAATGGCATATGCAAACAGCTGGAGATGGAAAACCAAAAGGGAAGAACACACTTGGCGTTTCTCAAGCTAAAGGAACTGAAGAAAAAATTCAAGCCCCGAGTTGCAACAGTGAAAGATTTTATGGGGAAAATACTAAACGACGCAGGAAACATCAACCGAAGATGGAAGGAATACACAGATTCGTTATACCAAAAGGAATTAGTCGATGTTCAACCATTTCAAGAGGTGGCATATGACCAGAAACTGATGGTACTGAAGGAAGAAATCCAAGCTGCTGTGTAGGCATTGGCGAGAAACAAGGCTCCAGGAATTGATGGAATATCAATTGAGATGTTTCAACAAACATGCAGCTCTGGAGGTGCTCACTCGCCTATGCTGAGAAATATGGAAGACATTTTCCTGGCCAACTGACTGGAAGAGATCCATATTTATGCCTATTCCCAAGAAAGGTGATCTCGCTGAATGTGGAAAATTTAGAACAATATCATTAATATCACACGTAAGCAAAATTTTGCTGAAGATCATAAACAGCTGCAGCAGTGTATCGACAGGGAACTGCCAGAAATTCAGGCCGGTTTCAGAAGAGGATGTGGAACCAGGGATATCATTGCTGATGTCAGATGGATCCTGGCTGAAAACAGAGCATACCAGAAGGATGTTTAAAAAATGTTTACCTGTGTTTTATTGACTATGCAAAGGCATTCGACTGTGTGGATCATAACAAACTATGGACAACACCGTGAAGAATGGGAATTCCAGGACACTTACTCGTGCTCATGAGGAACCTTTACATAGATCAAGAGGCAGTTTTTTGGACAGAACAAGGGGATACTGATTGGCTTAAAATCAGGAAAGGTGTGAGTCAAGGTTGTATTCTTTCACCATAGCTATTCAGTCTGTATGCTGAGCAAGTAATCTGAGAATCTGGACTATATGAAGAACGGGGCATCAGGATTGGAGGAAGACTCATTAACAACCTGCATTATGCAGATGACACAACCTTGCTTGCTGAAAGTGAAGAGGACTTGAAGCACTTACTAATGAAAATCAAAGACCACAGCCTTCAGTATGGATTACACCTCAACAAAAAACAAAAATCCTCACAACTGGATCAATGAGCAACATCATGATAAACGGAGAAAAGATTGAAGTTGTCAAGGATTTCATTTTACTTGGATCCACAATCAACAGCCATGGAAGCAGCAGTCAAGAAATCAAAAGACACATTGCATTGGGCAAATCTGCAAAGGACCTCTTCAAAGTGTTGAAGAGCAAAGATGTCACCCTGAAGACTAAGGTGCGCCTGACCCAAGCCATGGTATTTTCAATCGCATCATATGCATGTGAAAGCTGAACAATGAATAAGGAAGACTGAAGAAGAATTGACGCCTTTGAATTGTGGTGTTGGCAAAGAATATTGAATATGCCATGGACTGCCAAAGGAATGAACAAATATATCTTAGAAGAAGTACAGCCAGAATGCTTTGTAGAGGCAAGGATGGCGAGATTGCGTCTTACATATTTCAGACATGTTGTCAGGAAGGATCAGTCCCTGGAGAAGGACATCATGGTTGGCAGAGTACAGGGTCAGCGGAAAAGAGGAAGACTCTCAACGAGGTGGATTGACACAGTGGCTGCAACAGTGAGTTTAAGCATAACAATGATTGTAAGGATGGCTCAGGACAAGGCACTGTTTCCTTCTGTTGTGCATAGGGTTGCTATGAGTCCCAGCCGACTTAATGGCACCTAACAACAGCAACAAGGTTTCTACTAGGTAAGCATCTATACCTGATCCAAGCTGTGGTGTTTTCAGTCACCTCATATGCATGCAAAAGCTGGACACTGAATAAGGAAGACTGGAGAAGAATTGACAGCTTTGAATCATGGTGTTGGTGAAGAATATTGAATACATACCATGGACTGCCAAAAGAACAAACCAATCTGCCTTAGAAGAAGTACAGCCAGAATGGTCCTTAGAAGCAAGGGTGGTAAGACTTTGTCTCACGTATTTTGGACTTGCTATCAAGAGACATCAGCCCCTGGAGAAGGACATCATGCTTGCTAAATTAGAGGGTCAGCGAAAAAGAGGATGATCCTCAATGAGATGGGTTGACACAGTTGCTGCCTCAATGGACTCAAAGATGATAATGATTATGAAGGTAGCACAGGACTGAAAAGTGTTTCATTCTGTTGTACATAGGGTTGCTCTGAGTTGGAACTGACTCGAAATGGCACCTAACAAGCACAACAAACATCTAGACGAGACAGGAAGCTGCAGATCTGAGACTGAAGCTCGAGGGAGAGAGCGAGGTCAGGGCTAGAGATATAATTTTGAGAAGTAACTGTTGTTGAACGTAGGAGAGGGGACAGATCTTTTCTGATCTCAAGAACACAGACTGGACCTCTGGGACTGGCTAACTTAGTGATGTGGAGGTGGGCCATTGTAGGGCTCTTTGTATACAAGTGAGTCTGCTGCAGAACGTGCTTCTTTTCCCTTTTAATTTGCCTGCTGCTCAGAGCCTTTTAGATTTGAATTTTGGGTGAGACTTCCCAATATTTCAGGGTAGGCAGGAAACAAAAGCTGTTGATGACTTCTTATCCCAAGCTGGTCTTTGTTGGCATTGGATTTTGTTAACAGGAGGTACCTACTTAGTCCTTAGTTTTTCTGGGTCACCTCTTCCTCTTGGTCTCTTGCTTTTCTTGGCCTGGAAGTGGAATTGGTAAGCTCTTCACTTCACCTGCAGTCTTGGGAAGAGTCTGGAGCTATAAATCATTGTTGAATACCGCCCCCTCCACCCCGCAAATGTACATACGTCTCAAACCAGGAAGTTTGAAGAATGACTTAACTTTTCTTCTTTTAATTGATCACAATTGCCCCCTACCCTGGACTGTTGAATCTTGAGGACCTCTGTGTGCCTTTGACAGCTGAGCAAAGGAACAAGTGTTGGGAGACCTAGATCAAAGTAATATATTGTTTGCTTAATAATTTGGAGGGAGTTTGGTTTCTATTTTTGGTTTTTTAGTAAGTGAAGGTCAGCATGTCTGAAGTCGGTAAGGGAGGTTGGGGCTGGCATAGATAGAGACCCAGATACTCAGATTATTTTATAATCACCCTGTTTTACAAACAAAATATAAAGACTGAAACCAGGCAACTTTTGGGATTTCACATGGCGCAGTGCGTCTGGTGATGACCAGGCCCAAAGTGACTATGCTTGGTTGGAATGATTTGGGATGCAGCAAAGAGAGTCCAGACAAAATCCCAAAAGCTTAGCAAGCTCAGAAGGAGAAAGCAGAAAGCACTGCTGACGTTATCTGGCTACTTGACTTCTTATTTGGACAATCACTTCACTGTAGGTAGGCCACTGATGACAATCTACCAATAGCATCAATTGTTAAAGACAAGTAACTGGTTACATCCAGTTTTACAGACACGCTTCTTCTTGGTGTCGTCGTCTTCTTAAAGATCTGGAAATTTCCTCCTGCATTTTTATTATAGTTTACGTTCTCCCTGCCCCTCTGCCACAGCTATACAGCATTAGACTAATAATCTTCTCTTATGCATGGCTCTTTTTAATTGGTTAATTAACGTTATAATGAACATCCACAATGACTTTATCCAGCCAGAGAACTAGCACACTTAGTAGTTCATATTTACCCACGTTTCTCTCCTAGCCTGTGCGCCTGTCTCTCTTCCCCTTGCCCTTCGTGTTTATCATTCTGGTGCTTTTTTTGTAGATATTTTAATAGTTTTATCTTAAGTGTGTGTATATACACGTATACTACCTAGATAATATGCAGTTCAATTTTAGTTGTTTAAGAACTTGACAAAAATCTTAACTATGCTATATATAGTAACCCAGAACTCACTTTTTTTTTTCACTCAATATGATATTAATATTCATCCATTTGTGTGCAGCTTAGTCAGTTTGTTTTTCATTGCCTTATGATGGTCCACTGTGTGAATATGTCACAAATTTGGGTTGTTTCTAATTTTTGTTAACAACATTACTGCTATGAACATTATTTTACATGTTCCCTGAAGCACTTGTGTAAGGAGTTTTTCTAGTTCATGTACAAAGGAGTGAAACTATTTTTATAGATGTGCTTTCCCATTCAATAGGAATATGTATATGAAAACTTCATAAATTATGAACTGTTCAGATTTGTGTTTTGGGAATATAAACATACAGCAGTTTGAGAACTAGAGTAGAGATGGTATGCAGGAAGTAAGGATACCAGATGGGAGATTGTTGTAAAAATCTAAGAGATTATGAGATTCTGAACAACTGGAAATAGAGGAGAGTAAGTTAGATCCAGAGAGATTGAGAGAAAGAAATGCTGGGACCTAGGGTTGCTATGTTTGGTAAAGTAGAGGGTTAGCTGAAAAGAGGAGATGGACTGACACAGTGACTGCAACAGTGGGCTTAAGCGTAGTGATTGTGAGGGGATGGCACAGGACCGGGCAGTGTTTCATTCTGTTGTACATGGGGTTGCTCTGGGTCGGAACCGACTCGATGGTAACTAACAACAGGGGTGCTATGAGTCGGAATTGACTTGACAGCAACAGGTTAGTATTAATTGGAGCCCTGGTAGTGCAGCGGTTAAGAGCTCAGCTGCTAACTAAAAAGTGGGCAGTTCTAATCCACCAGCCACTCCTTGGAAACCCTATGGAGCAGTTCCGTTCTGTCCTGTATGGTGGCTATGAGTTGGAACTGACTTGACAGCACGTAACAACAGCAGTATTAATTGAATGTGTGGTTTGGAGAAAGGGTGCTTTTCTTCGAGCTGTCTAGCTGATGTGACTAAGTAGATGGTGAGTGCATTAATTGAAATACTAAGTAGAGGAGAGATCAGTGTTGGAAGGAAAGCAAGTTGAGTCCACCCTTTGACAGGCTGAACTTTAGGAATCTTGACGATAACAGTGTGAGATGTTTGGTTGAATACACTGAATTTCTTGAAATGGTAAATGCTTTCCTTCATACACTGTCAAAGTGTAAGTTAGAAAGGTGGTCCTTGAGGTGAAGTTTTGACAAACGTTTTGAAGACTGCTGAGCTCTAAGAGGTCATTCCATACTAATACTTAGCAGTTGACTGCTAGGGAGGAGATTGATCTGGCTTTGGATTATTTACCTTGTTTTTCAAACAAAGGGACTGTATTACACGCCTCCTGGAGATCATGATTACACACATTTTACCCTGCCATTATGAGAAACAGAAAAACTGCCCAAAACTAACATACAGGTGTTTTTCAGGAAAGCCAATTTCAGGGAAGTTATATACCAAAGCAGCTGCAGGGTCAGTTGTCCTTTCCTTCCACACCGCATTTTTTTTAAATAGCAGTATGCACATATACATACAATAAAATATGCATTACTCCATCAGTTTCTGCATGCGTTCTTCATTGACTTTAAATTCTTCAAGTTGTGCAGCCATTCTCACTCTCTCTTCCCAAATTATCCTGCTACCATTAACATTCATTCAGTGCATTCTGAGCAGACCCCCCGCCCCAGTCTTAGTCATCTAGTGCTGCTATAACAGATATCACAAGTGGATGACTGTACGAAGCAGAAGTTTATTCTTTGACAGCCTAGTAGGCTGGAAGACCGAATTTAGGGCACTAGCTCCAGGAGAAGGCTTTTTCTCTATGTTAGCTGTGGAGGAAGGTGTTTGTCATCAATCTTCTGTGGTCTAGGAGCTTCTCACAGGAACCTTGGGTCCAAATGGCACGCTCTGGTCCCAGTGTTGCTTTCTTGGTAGTATGAGGTCCCCCATGTCTCTCTGCTCGCTTCTCTCTTTTACATCTCAGAAGAGATTGGCTTCAAAAACAACCTTATCTTGTAGATTGAGTCCTGCCTTATTAACATAACTGCCTCTGATTCTGCCTTGTTAACATCATAGAGATAGGATTTATAACACATAGCAAAATCATATTAGATGACAAAATGGTGTACAGTCATACAGTACTGGGAATCATGGCCTAGCCAAGTTGACAGATGTTTTTGGGGGATACAGTTCAATCCATGACCCCCATTACTTTTCTCCTTCCTTCTGCCCCAGTAACCACTAATTACTTACAGTTTATATATTTGCTTCATATAAGTGATATTATACAGTATATGTTGTTCTGTGTCTGACCGAGTTCACTCAGCATAATGTCCTCTAGGTTCATTCAGGTTGTGACATGCATCAGGACTTCATTCCTCTTTATGGCTGAATAATATTCCATTGTGTATTTATATTACATTTTGTTTATCTATTCATCAGTTGATGAACATTTCAGTTGTTTCTACCTTTTGGCAATTGTAAATAGTGCTGCAGTGAAGATTGGCGTACATGTGTCTGTTTGCATTGCTGCTTTCAGGTCTTGGTTATATACCTAGAAATGGAATTGCTGGATCGTATGGTGGCTCCATGTTCAACTTTTTGAGGAACTGCCAAACTGTTAACCACCAGCAATGCCTGAGGGTTTCTGTTTCTTTACAGCCTCATTAATGCCTAGTGTTTTCTGTTGTTCTGATCGTTGTCATTCTAACGGAAGTGAGGTGGTATCTCATTGTGGTTTTGCCTTGCATCTCCCTAATAGCTAATGACTTTGAGCATCTTTTCATTTGCTTGTTGGCTGTTTGAATATCTTCTCTGGTAAGATTCTGTTCAAGTCCGTCACCCATTTTTTGATTGGTTTGTTTGTTGTTGAGTATAAATTTTGGATATTAGACCTTTATCGGATATGTGGTTCCTCTAAATTTTCTCCCACTCTAGGGTGTCTTTTCACTTTATCTTTGATAAAGTCTTTTGATGAACAGAAGCATTTAATTTTTATGAGGTCTCGTTTATCCCTTTTGTTTTTTGTTGCTTGTGCTTTTATTGTGTTACATACTCCATCACAAAAACAAAGGTCTTAAAGCTTTGTCCCTACATTTTCTTCTATGAATTTTATGGTTTTATTTTTCAGATTAAGGCCCTTGGTCCATTGGGAATTTTTATGTGTGTGTATAGCGTGAGGCATGGATCCTGATTCATTCTTCTGCATGCGGAAATCCAATTTTCCCAGCACCATTTATTGAAGAGACTCTTCCTTCTGCCATTGCATGGATTTAGCACCCTTGTCAAAAACCATAGATGTGTGGATGTATTTCTGGTTTCTCCATTGTATTCCATCGGTCTGTATGTCTGTTATTATGCCAGTCCCAGGCTGTCTTAATTATTATAGCTTTATAGTATGTTTTGAAGTCAGGATGTGTGAGTTGTATTTTATTCGTCTTTAGGATTGCTTTAGCTGTTCAGGATCCTTTGCCCTTCTGTATAAGTTTGAGGATTGGCTTTTCCATTTCCGTCAGGAAAGCACCACATCTTTTTTATACCAACATGGATAGCAGTTTTTCCAGAGGGTATTTTGAGGAACACTGTCCTGTGAGTTGCTCTATGAAAATGGTTTAAAAATTTTTTTTTTATTGGCAACACTTGGGAAATACTGCTCAGTATAGTCCTTTCTAGTAGTCCCTGGGTGGTGCAAACAGTTGACATGCTTGGCTGCTAACTGAAAGGTTAGTAGATTGAGTCTACCCAGAGGCACTCTGAGAGAAAAGTCTGGAGATTAACTTCTGAAAAACAGCCATTGAAACCCTGTGGAAAAACCTACAGTTCTACTCAGATGCACGCGAGGCTGCCGTGAGTTGGAGTCAACTCAATGGCAGCTGGTATAATCCTTTCTAAGAAACTTACTGTGTGTATTAATATATTAAAAGCCTTAAAAAGCAAATTTTTCCTAAGAAATTTAAAAACATATTTATAAAGGGGAGGGGCCCCTCTTGATATCTGTGAAGCTTGGTTTTGAAGAATACATATTGAAAATATTGATCAAAAGATAACTTTGTTTATGTTGATTCTTGTCATAAATTTAAATTATGTTAAAGCAGAAATCTGTGTCTTTAACCATCTGTAAAGGAAACAACCTTTACATTTTTAAATAAAGATTTTTATTAAATTTCTGTTTTGTAGAATATTCATTTGTCTAGAATGCCTTACTTCCTGATAAGAAAAATTAGTAAGCATTCCTCATGTTAAAAAAAAAAAAAATTGAGATTTGAATTTACAGTAATAGGGACTATATTGCTATTAATACATTTTCTTTTCTTTGTTTTAGTTACCTGACTGGATCAAGATTGGAGATCTGACTTCCAAAAATTGTCATCTTTTTGTAAATCTTCAATCAAAAGGCTTAAAAGGGGGAGGTATAATACTGACTTTGCCAGTAGTATTTCTCATTTTTGGTTGTATAAAAGTTATGTTTTATGACTGAAATGAAAGCATATAACATTGGGGTGCAATGAAGGGATATTAAGGCAAACAGGAAAACAAGGTGGATGGGGATAGTTAAGTTATGGAAATGCATTGGATATAATATTCTGGAAACAGTGCTATTAGGGAGGAGCAGGGGCTTGGGCTCAGCAGACAGTTGTAGCAAAATAGTGCAAATATATTTATAGTGATGCTTTTATTTTTTTAAAGCACAGGTTTCTTTTTTACTTAAATGTAGACTTTTTGTTGTTGTTGTTGTTCTATGTATCTGAGCAATTACTTTACTCCCCCCATTCTCCTTACACTCTCCCTTCACCTATCGTAGGGTGACCTGGTTAATTGGTAGGAGGAATCTCTAGCTTAGATAAGGATTGAGGGAACTTGAACTGGACAGCCAGAGTGACTGCTGACTTTCAGAGTAATCAGAGCACTTGGTTGAGTTTGAGAATATTCTCTGTCTTCTAGGGCTGCTATCAGTTGGAATCGACTTGACCGCAGCAGGTTTGGTTTTTTTCTCTTTTTGGTTAATGAGCACCACTGTCTACAGATTATTTATCAGCAAGGTGGTTGTTGAGTGCCAAGTTGATTCTAACACATAGAGACCCTATAGGACAGAGTAGAACTGCCCCATAGGGTTTTCTAGGCTGTAATCTTTACAGGGGCAGATTGCCAGGTCTTTTCTACCACAGATCTGCTGGTGGGTTCGAATCCTTTCAGTTAGCAGCTGAGCACTTAACCATTGTGCCACCAGGGCTCCTATTTTATCAGCAAGAGCACCCACAAAGTAATGCCACTTATTGTATTTGCTTCAGGAAATAGCAACAGCTCCCCACCCCCCGCCTAGACTCTTGATTTTTAGGTTAATAATCTTTGTGTATTAGTATATTTTTAAGCATTTTTTTTAAAAGCCTAATTTGTGGTTCCATTAAAAATCTTGGGATTTGATAAAATTGAAGCTATTTTTCTTTCTGTTGAATCTGCTTAGGTGGGAAGATTTTTGTACATGGGCTGCGGTGAGATGTATGAAACCATAACTTGTGTAGCTATACTAGTCTCGGAACTGAATAACACACCTGGGGATAGGCCCTGGAATTGTCTCCTAAATCCTTCTAAATGTGTTGTCTATTTTAGGTCGATTTGGCCAGACAACTCCACCACTTGTTGATTTTCTCAAGGACATTTTAAGAAGATACCCAGAAGGAGGGCAGATTCTTAAGGTAGGGTATATGTGTGTACATGTGTGAGCTTCCTTTGATAAAAATGAGATGTTGTAAAATTACTTAGAAGTCCCATTTAGCGTTTAAGCTTTTAAAATGTAGCCTAGATTTGAATGGCTGCATTTATTTACTTGCATATGCTGGATGGGATGGGGCTGGGGTTGCAGACAGTATCAATATGTAAAGATTCTGGAGCGTAGGAAAGTACTGAGCTACTGTGTGTTGTAAGCAAGCAGTGTCTCCAGGGACATTTTACATGAATCATTTTGCAAGGGCTTTACAAAAGGTTGGCAGTTCGAATCCACCAGTGGCTCCTTGGAAACTCTATGGGGCAGTTCTACTCTGTCTTAAAGGGTTGCTAGGAATTGGAATTGACTTGGCGGCATCGGGTTTGGTTTTGGTTTTACAAAACACCTAAGCACACAAACAAACAAAATAAGTTAAAACCCCCATTCAGGGTCCTGTTTGAATCCCTGGGTTTAGAGGTTTATTTTGGAAAGGTTTATTTAATAGGATAATTATTTTATTTCCACTTCTAGACTATTCAGTCTGACTATACTTATTAACAACAACAACAACAAAAAAAAACGATAAAAAGTGGAGCAACCACTGGAAAAAAACAGTTATCGAAGATATTGCCACAAATTTGATTTTGTATTTTAGCTTAGTGAGAAATCTCCTTTATTAATTATAAAATTATATCAATTCTTATGCATTTTCCTTCTCATTGACTTTAGTGTTTACATGCCTTCAATATCTTAGCCCTCCTTATATTTTCTAGTTTTGATGGTACATTTTTATAGAGTGAGAACTGGGTCTCTTTAACTTATATAGCCACGCTCAGATAGGCATTAATTGAAGGTTCTTGCATCTTTAGTGATTGGACCTGTTCCTGTCGAGTCAATTTCGACTCATAGTGGCCCTATAGGACAGAGTAGAACTGCCCGTAGGGCTTCCAAGGAGTGGCTGGTGGATTTGAACTGCCTTTTGGTTACGAGCCAAACTCTTAACCCACTGTGCCACCAGGGCTCTAGTGATTGGAATAGTGACTGGAATAATGATGGCATATTAGAGTCATTTCAGTTCTTCTTTCAGAGTAGGCCCCAGTGGTTCATAGAAGGTTAATTTGAAGACGATTTTTATATTGACTTAGAAAAGTGAAGATGGGAAGAGGAGTGTGGGTATTGGTTTGTTATGGAAGTCAAGAGAAGGGAATAGAATGCAGTTAAAATGGAGATCTAGTGGGTAGTACAAGGAGTAGGGTCTAATGAATTCAAAAGTGAGTGATTAGGATGCCTGGCTGAGAAAGAAGGTAGCAGTATGAGCACGATCTTTTTACATTCTGAAAGGTTGGCCAACAACTGATGTTTAGTCCTTGCGCTTTGCTTCTTGTACATATCTGTGTCATAGCCAGCTAAATATAATCTTTGTTCCTTGGATATTTTAGTAGAATTCTACCATTTGAGATTTAATAGGAATCCTAGAACTCATCTAGACCTAGACCAGCCATGTTTTGTGATGTTTGCAGAAACTGAGGTCCAGAGGTATTTTTGTGGCTTATCCAAGATCACATGCAAATTGGCAAATTCATTGCCTTTACTTCTTGGAATCAGTTTGTGAAAGTTCCCCTGAGGATTACGGCTTAGGTGAGAAGCATCTCATCCTGTTTTTGTTGTTGTTCAACTCGAGATTGATAGTTGCAGTGTCAGACATGGGATTTACAGTCCAGTTTTCTCCTTTGCTCCCTAAAATCAACTTAAGTCACAAATAGGTATTTGAATGCAAACAAAATCCCACCTTTAAAGGCCTATTATTTTATAAATTAATATTGTGTTTTGCTACCTATTTCTTATTTCTGTCTTTTGTATTATAATAGCCTAATACAGATAAGATTGCTAATGTTTAAGGATTCTGTTGGACTGAATAGGTTGATGGGGCTGAAAAAAATCTTTTGAGAAATAAGCAGTTGCGTAAATGGGAGGAATGTGGCTGATAAGAAGGGAGTAGAAGGGCGAGTTTCAAATGTGTATGTTCAGGCTGAACAGTTGGTGGGCTGAGACTCTCCAGCCCTGGCAATACACTGAATGAACTGAAAGCCTTACTTGATCTCAAAACCAGGCCTTTATTTCTGTACTGTACCCTCAGCTATTTCATTTCCCTGGACATGGTGTCACCTCTGTGTTCTGGTAATGGCTTTACTGTTGTCATCCTCTCGGAGCAGTGTAAGCTCTCCAGTTTTTGCCAACCTCTGTTACCAATTTTTTGGAGCCCTTGTGGTGCAGTGGTTAAGAGCTCAGCTGCTAACCAAAAGATCTTCGGCAGTTTGAATCCACCAAGCGCTCGTTGGAAACCCTATGGGGTAGTTCTGCTGTCCTGTAGGACCGCTGAGTCCAAATCGACTCGATGGCACCCAACAACGCCACAGTGTCGCCAATTTAGTGATCCCAAGGCTTTGGGGAAGTAAAAAAATCATTCTCTCCCAAGGTTAGCGGTTCATGAGTTTAATAATGCAGGGTGACTTACATTTGTGAAGACACAAGTGTTTAAAACATAACTGTTTGGTTTGGTTTGGTAATAGTTGGAGCTCACCCAGGAAGCTATTAATAGAATATATTAGATGATATCTCTGGAATTTATTTCAGGTTTTGCTGCTTGTGGGGTTGACTTTAGGGGCTTAATCTAACTTCAGAGTCTGTAGTTACCTTGAAATTGACTAGATACCAAAATGTTTTTGGTAGGTGTCCAGAAGTGATAGGGGTTATTGGGGATTGGGAAGTTTTCTGTAGCTACTGAAGGATGTAAATCTTGTAGTTTTCTTCCCTTTTAAATCACATGGGCTTGGCCACTCATCCGCCCATCCACTCACCCACCATCCACCAAACAAATAATATTACTGCCTCCTTTATGAACGGAATTCTGGTGACAATTATGGGAGATACAAAGATGAATGAGTCAGTGCTGACGTTCAAGAAGCTTTCAGCTTAGTACAGAAGAAAGACGTGTTCATAACTCAAGTTCTCAAGAATGCAGTGTACTAAGCGGAGCATATAGATTGATACTATTTGGTTTCATTTTTTTTTCTACGAGAAAGTAGGCTTGCTTAGCTAGTGATAACAAATGTCTGTTTTTGATAACTGCTCACGAATAAGGTACCTGTCACGTGTGCTAGAATATTGCCATGACAGAGCAGTGTATGCCATTTTGGAAGTGGAGTAATTTTTTTTTGAACAGAAGCTTTGTAAATATGAGAGAGAGTTGTAAACAGAGACTAACAGCAGATTAAAAGAGGAGTCTTCCATATGTGTAATTAGAGAAGAACTCATCCTCTTTTCAACAGTACTCTCGTGTGCATGTAACAACTACTTTTAGTGATATGCTCACCGGATCTTAAAGCTAATGATGCAAATAGTAAGTTTCTTTTACTTAAATATATTTACTTTAAAAATATTGTAAGTAAATACAAAGATGGGCAGTAGATTACCGTATTATTAAATATAATTTTTTTGGTGTATTTTGTTTTCAGGAATTAATACAGAATGCAGAAGATGCTGGGGCCACAGAAGTTAAATTTTTATATGATGAAACACAATATGGAACGGAGACTCTTTGGTCAAAAGATATGGCACAATATCAGGGTAAGAATCAGTAATTAGGAGCAAGTTTTATTTTATAAACCTACATGGTTTTTGGTGCTTAATAATACTCTGCTAATGAATAACTGTCATTTGTAGTTTTCTTCTTGTATGTTTAGCTCTACTTGTGATGTTTTTCTTTGTTTTTGGTGGATAGGTGACTAGACCAGTTGGTGTTTTTAGAAAACAAAGAATAAAAACTCAAAACACAATAACAAGCAATGTAACATGTCTGTGTGTACGTGTGTGTATATGTATGTATATACATTGTCTAATTGTAAAAATACAACATATTTCCCAATTCAGCATTTTTACATGACACTTCTGTGGCATTGATTATATTAATCATCTTGTGCAACCATCACTGTTATCTGTCCTTTCCATGTATATTTTATAACAATTTTTTACTTTTGGAAAGAAGTTCTAAGAGGCTATGCTTTTGTGTGTTATTTTTGTCTTTTGCAAGTGGCTTGGGAAGAAAGGTAGAAGGAGAGAAGGGAACAAAGAAAATGAAAGGAAAGGCAGTAAGAGAGCCATAATCAGTAGTCTGTGATATCTACCTCCTGCGACTGAAGTGTTGAGTTGAAAAGAATGGTCAGTGAAAACGAGGGAAACCCTCCATGAGACAGATTGTCACAATAGCCATAACAATGGGCTCAAATGTGTGGAAGATGATGAAGACAGCACAAAATGGACAAGGTTTCATTCTGTTGTACATAAGGTTGCCACGAGTTGGAGCTGACTGAACAGAAACTTAATGCAGCTCTGAAGCCGGTAGGGTGATTCTGAATGATTGTATGTGTTGGACATTAATTGAGAAATAGAAGGATCAGTTCAGACTTTCCTAGACAGATTTTTACAGAGATGTAAGTCCAGTCTTTTTTTTATTTTTTTTTATTGTGCTTTAAGTGAGTTTACAAATCAAGTCAGTCTCTCACACAAGAACTTATATACACCTTGCTACATAGTCCCAATTGCTCTCCCCCTAATGAGACACCCTGCTCCCTCCCTCCACTCTCTCTTTTCCTGTCCATTTCGCCAGCTTCTAACCCCCTTCACCCCCTCATCTCCCCTCCAGGCAGGAGATGCCAGTATAGTCTCAAGTGTCCACCTGATCCAAGAAGCTCACTCCTCACCAGCATCCCTCTCCAACCCATTGTCCAGTCCAATCCCTGTCTGAAGAGTTGGCTTCAGGAGGGGTTCCTGTCCTGGGCCAACAGAAGGTCTGGGGGCCATGACCACCAGGGTCCTTCTAGTCTCAGTCATACCATTAAGCCTGGTCTTCTTATGAGAATTTGGGGTCTGTATCCCACTGTTCTCCTGTTCCCTCAGGGGTTCTCTGTTGTGTTCCCTGTCAGGGCAGTCACCAGTTGTAGCTGGGCACCGTCTAGTTCTTCTGGTCTCAGGCTAATGTAGTCTCTGGTTTATGTGGCCCTTTCTGTCTCTTGGGCTTCTAATTACCTTGTGTCCTTGGTGTTCTTCATTCTCCTTTGATCCAGGTGGGCTGAGACCAATTGATGCATCTTAGATGGCCGCTTGCTAGCGTTTAAGACCCCAGACGCTAAAAAAAAATGGACTCTCTCCAAGGTGGGATGCAGAATGTTTTCTTAATAGATTTTATTATGCCAGTTGACTTAGATGTACCCTGAAACCATGGTTCCCAAACCCACGCCCCTGCTGCGCTGGCCTTCGAAGCATTCAGTTTATTCCGGAAACTTCTTTGCTTTTGGTTTAGTCCAGTTGTGCTGACCTCGCCCGTATTGTGTGTTGTCTTTCTAGTCTCCTAAAGTAGTTCTTATCTACTACTTAGTGACTACCCCTCTCCCACCCTCCCTCCCTTCCCCCTCTCATAACCATCAAAGAATATTTTCTTCTCTGTTTAAACTATTTCTTGAGTTCCTGTAATAGTGGTCTTATACAATATTTGTCCTTTTGCAACTGACTCATTTCACTCAGCATGACGCCTTCCAGATTCCTCCATGTTATGAAATGTTTCACAGATTCATCACTGTTCTTTATTGATGCGTGGTATTCCATTGTGTGAGTATACCATAATTTATCCATTCATCTTTTTGCTATTGCTTCCATCTTTTTGCTATGGTAAACAGTGCTGCAAAGAACATGGCGTGTGTTTATCTGTTCGTGTAAAGGCTCTTATTTCTCAGTTCTATTTCCAGCTTTTTAAGGAAGCGCCAAGTTGATATCCAAAGTGGCTGTACCATTTTACATTCCCACCAGCAGTATATAAGTGTTCCAGTCTCTCCACAGCCTCTCCAACATTTATTGTTTTGTGTTTTTTGGATTAATGCCAGCCTTGTTGGAGTGAAATAGAATCTAATTGTGGTTTTGATTTGTATTTCTCTAATGACTAGTGATTTTGAGCATTTCCTCATGTATCTCTTAGCTACCTGAATGTCCTCTTTAGTGAAGTGTCTGTTCATATGTTTTGCCCCTTTTTTAATTGGATTGTCTTTTTGTAGTTGAGTTTTTGCAGTATCATGTAGATTTTAGAGATCAGGCACTGATAGGAAATGTCATAACTAAAAACTTTTTCCCAGTCTGTAGGTAGTCTTTTTACTCTTTTGGTGCAGTCTTTGAATGAGCATATGTGTTCGATTTTTAGGAGCTACCAGTTATCTAGTTTTTCTTCTGCATTGTTAGTAATGTTTTGTATACTGTTTATCCCATGTATTAGGGCTCCTAACATCCCTATTTTTTCTTCCATGATCTTTATCATTTTTGATTTTATATTTAGGTCTTTGATCCATTTTGAGCTCATTTTTGTTCATGGAGTGAGGTACGGATCTTGTTTAATTTCTTCGCAGACGGATATCCAGTTGTGCCATCAACATTTATTAAAAAGACTGTCTTTTCCCCATTTAACTGTTTTTGGGGCCTTTGTCAAATATGAGCTGCTCATATGTGGGTGGATTTATTTCTGGGTTCTCAATTCCATTCCATTGGTCTACGTATCTGTTGTACCAGTACCAGGCTGTTTTGACTACAGTGGCGGTACAATAAGTTCTAAAATCAGGTAGAGTAAAGCCTCCCCCTTTGTTCTTCTTTTTCAGTAATGTATTATATATCTGGGGCCTCATTCCCGTCCATATGAAGTTGATGATTTGTTTCTCCATCTCATTAAAGAATGTTGTTGGAATTTGGATCAGAATTGCATTAAATATATAGATCGCTTTTGGTAGAATAGACATTTTTATAAGGTTAAGTCTTCCTATCCGTGAGCAAGGTATGTTTTTCAACTTATGTAAGTCTCTTTTGGTTTCTTGCAGAAGTGCACTGTAGTTTTCTTTGTGTAAGTCTTTTACATCTCTGGTAAGATTTATTCGTAAGTATTTTATCTTCTTGGGGCTACTGTAAGTGGTATTGATTTGGTGATTTCCTCTTCTGTGTTCTTTTTGTTGGTGTAGAGGAATCCAATTGATTTTTGTATGTTTGTCTTGTATCCCAATACTCTGCTGAACTCTTCTATTAGTTTCAGTAGTTTTCTGGAGGATTCCTTAGGGTTTTCTGTGTCATGTCGTTTGGAAATAGAGATAATTTTACTTCTTCCTTGCCAAACTGGGTGCTTTATTTCTTTATCTAGCATAATTGCTCTGGCTAGGACTTCCAGCACAATTTTGAGTAAGAGCGGTGATAAAGGGCATCCTTGTCTGGTTCCCAATCTCAAGGTGAATGCTTTTAGGCTCTCTCCATTTAGGATGATGTTGGCTGTTGGCTTTGTATAAATGCCCTTTATTATGTTGAGCAATTTTCCTTCTATTCCTGTTTTGCTGAGAGTTTTTATCATGAAAGGGTGTAGTACTTTGTCAAATGCCTTTTCTGCATCAATTGATAAAATCGTGTGATTCTTGTCTTTTGTTTTATTTATGTGATGGATTATATTAATTGTTTTCCTAATGTTGAAACATCCCTGTGTACCTGATATGAATCTCACTTGGTCACGGTGAGTTATTTTTTTGATATGTTGTTGAATTCTTCTGGCTAGAATTTTGTTGAGGATTTTTACGTCTAAGTTCATGAGGGATATAGGTGTGTAATTTCTTTTTTTTTGTGGTGTCTTTACCTGGTTTTGGTATCAGGGTTATGGTGGCTTCATAGAATGAGTTTGGTAGTATTCTGTCCTTTTCTATGCTCTGTAATACCTTTAGTAGGAGTGGTGTTAACTCTTCTCTCAAAGTTTGGTAGAACTCTGCAGGGAAGCCGTCCTGGCCAGGGTGTTTTTTGTTGGGAGTTTTTGATTACCTTTTCAATCTCTTCTTTTGTTATGGGTCTGTTTAGTTGTTCTACCTCTGTGTGTTAGTTGAGGTAGGTAGTGTGTTTCTAGGAATTCATCCATTTCTTCTAGGTTTTCAAATTTGTTAGAGTACAATTTTTCATGGTAACCTGATATGATTCTTTTAATTTCAGTTGGGGCTGTTGTAATATCACCCATGTCATTTCTTATTTGGATTATTTGCTTCCTCTCCTGTTTTTCTTTTGTCAGTTTGGCCAATGGTTTATTAATTTTGTTGACTTTTTCAAAGAACCAGCTTTTGGTCTTGTTAATTCTTTCAGTTGTTTTTCTGTTTTCTATTTCATTTAATTCTGCTCCAATTTTTATTATTTTTTTTTTTTTTCTTGTGCGTGAGGGTTTCTTTTGTTCCTCTCTTTCTGTTTGTTCAAGTTGTAGGGATAATTCTTTGGTTTTGCCCCTTTCTTCTTTTTGTATGTGTGCATTTATTGATATAAATTGACCTCTGAACACTGCTTTCACAGTGTCCCAAAGGGTCTGATAGGAAGTGTTTTCATTCTCATTGGATTCTGTGAATTTCTTTATTCCATTCTTAACGTCTTCTATAATCTAGTCTTTTTTGAGCAGGGTATTGTTCTGTTTCCAAGTGCATATTTTTCTTTTCTCTGCTTTTTCTGTTATTGATTTCCACTTTTATGGCCTTATGGTCAGAGAAGACACTTTGTAATATTTCGATCTTTTTAATTCAGCTAAGCCTTGCTTTATGACCTAGTATGTGGTCCATTCTTGAGAATGTTCCACGTGCACTAGAAAAGAAAGTATAATAGGCTGCTGTGGCGTGGATTGTTCTGTATATATCTACAATGTCAATTTGGTTGATTGTGGTGTTTAGGTCTTCCGTGTCTTTATTGAGCTTCTTTCTGGATGTCCTGTCCTTCACCGAAAGTGGTGTGTTGAAGTCTCCTACTATTATTGTGGAGGTCTCTATCTCACTTTTCAATGCTGATAGAGTTTGTTTTATGTATCTTGCAGCCCTGTCATTGGTTGCATAAATATTTAATATGGTTATATCTTCTTCATATATTGTCCCTTTAATCATTATATACTGTCCCTTCCTTATCCTTTATGATGGATTTAACTTTAAAGTCTCTTTTGTCAGAAATTAATAATTTCTTTTTTGATTGTTGTTTGCTTGATATAATTTTTTCCATCCTTGGGGTTTTAGTTTGTGTCTCTAAGTCTAAGGTGTGTCTCTTGTAGGCAGCAAATAGACAGATCGTGTTTTTTTTAATCTATTCTGCCACTCTGTCTCTTTATTGGTGCATTTAGTCCATTTACATTCAGTGTAATTATGGATAGGTATGACTTTAGTGCTCTCATTTTGAAGTCTTTTTGTGTGTGGTTGACTGTTTCTTTTTCCCACTTAATTTTATGTGCTGAGTAGATGATATGTTGTCCTTTCTTCATATTCGTTGTTGTTGATTTTGTTTCTGCTGATTCTCTATTTTTTTCTTGTATTTTATTTTGATGAGTAGGATAGTTTGTCTCCTTTGTGGTTACCTTATTATTTACCCCTATTTTTCTAAATTTAAACCTAACTTGTATTTCTTTGTATCACCATATCTTCCTCTCCATATGGAAGATCTATGATACCATTTCTTAGTCTCTCTTTATTGTTTTAATGTTGTCTTCTTTTATATAATAACATAGCTGTTACCCTGTTTTGAGTTTTTTTTTTTTAATCTTGCTTTGTTTTCTTGATTTCCCTGTCTAGGTTGACTTCTGATTGCTCTGCCTAATGTTCTAGTCTTGGGTTGATAACTGATATTATTGATTTTCTAACCAAAGAACTCCCTTTAGTATTTCTTATAGTTTTGGTTTGGTTTTTACAAATTCCCTAAACTTCTGTTTATCTGGAAATTCCTAACTTCATCTTCATAGTTAAGAGACATTTTTGCTGGATATATGATTCTTGGCAGGCAATTTTTTTCCTTCATTTTTTTAAATATATCATCCCATTGCCGTCTTGCCTGCGTGGTTTCGGCCAAGTAGCCTGAGCTTATTCTTAATTGGCTCTCCTTTGTAGGTGACTTTTCATTTATCCCTAGCTGCTCTTAAAATTCTCTCTCTATCTTTGGTTTTGGCAAGTTTAATTATAATATGTCTTGGTGACTTTCTTTTAACATCTACCTTATGTGGAATTTGATGAGCATCTTGGATAGATGTCTTCTCATCTTTCACGATATCAGGGAAGTTTTCTGCCATCGGGTCTTCAACAATTCTTTCTGTATTTTCTGTTACTCCTCCTTGTCCTGGTACTCAAATCGCTCATAGGTTAATTCTTTTGATAGAGTCCCACTTGATTCTTAGGGTTTCTTCATTTTTTAAAATTGTTTTCTCTGATTTTTCTTCAAACATATTAGTGCAATATATTTATCTTCAAGTTCAGAAATTCTGGCTTCTACTTGCTCAGTTTTGCTTGTTTTTCTATTGAGTTATCTACTGCTGTAATTTTATTGTTAATCTTCTGAATTTCTGATTGCTGTCTGTCTGTGGATCTTCCCAGCTTATTAAATTTTTCATTATGTTCCTGAGTAATCTTTCTAATTTCTTCAGTTGCTTTATCTGTGTGTTCCTTGGCTAGTTCTATGTATTGCCTGATTTCCTTCCTGATGTCTTGAAGGGTTCTGTATATTAATCTTTTGTATTCTGCCTCTGGTAATTCCAGGAATGCCCTTTCATTTCGAAGATCTCTGGATTCTTTGTTTTGAGAGCTTGTTGAGGTGATCATGGTCTGTTTCTTTATGTGAGTTAATATTGACTGTTGTCTCTGAGCCATCTCTAAGTTATTGTATTAGTTTATCCTTGCTTACTGTGCTGTAGCTTCTTGCTTTATTTTGTTTTGATATGCCCAAATGGTTTGCTTGAGTGAGCTACCTTGCTTTTTTTCACCTTTGGAGCTCTGACGTCCTGTCCTCAGATGCCTAGAGCTGTTATCAGGTGTATCAGTCTAGGTGTTCA
This sequence comes from Loxodonta africana, assembly GCF_030014295.1. Classification (NCBI taxonomy): domain Eukaryota; kingdom Metazoa; phylum Chordata; class Mammalia; order Proboscidea; family Elephantidae; genus Loxodonta; species Loxodonta africana. The sequence goes on from NC_087364.1 coordinate 25,101,492, forward strand.
TTCACTTTTCTTGTGTGAATTCAGCTCAGGTGTCCAGGTAGCTGATCATCAAGTGTGTGGTACAGGCTCTGTCCTACAGTCTTAGAGAGGCAGGGGTGATTGGTGTAGGTACCGGTATCTGGTTGCAGCAGGGGGTCATGCTCTGAACAAGGCAGGGGGCTGAGAACCGACCCCCGAAGTGTCTCTGAGGAAAGTGTGTCCCTGTTCCTTAGAGCATGGAGGTGGCTGGGTTCTGCAGACGAACCATGGGCTCCCAGTGGTTTTGGTTGTAAGGACTGAGAGGTACCAGTTATCCTTGGACCCCTGTCGCGGGTGGCTGGGTGACCTGAGTGGAGCTGCCAGGCCTTAGGCCCCTGATGTAGTTGGGTGAGGACCCTGTTTAATAGGCAAAACAATGTCAAAGATGAAATACTCACCTCTCCACCACGCAGCTGAAATGGTTGGAGTCTGCCCACAAGGGCCTATTCTTCTGAAATAGGCCCACGGTGGTCCATGCAGAGGGGAAAGGTGCTGAAAGTCCACAGACCCTTTATGCCTGGACAGGAGCCCCTTCTGTCCTGAGCTCCCCTGGTTAGTGGAGCTGGCAAATTATTTTTTCCCCAAATTGGAAATTTTTTCCTTCTCCAAGGCTGGGAGGATGGCTCTAGGCACTCCGCAGTAGTGCCTATCTCAGGCCCAGGGAACTCAGCCGCTGAGGCTGGCTTGGGGATAGGAGGACGTGGTAAAATATACACAAGTACTTAGCTTTTGCCAAGAGCGCCGTTCTTCTCTGGTTCTGGAGGTGCAATGAGGCTCTCTGGCCGGCTGCTTCTCCCTGAGGAAACCATGGCCGAACGCTAATACTAGCCCGCTGCTGCTGCTCCAGGACTAGTGCCTGAGAGCTCCCTGCGATTCAGGTCCGGTAACTCCTCTCAGCTTCTGATCCATCTCTTCCTCTCCCTTTGTTCATTTTCTAAGCTTGCCTTTGATGCTCGGGGCTCCTAGCTTGTCATAAATATACTCATTTCACTTGTTTTTCGGGTCTTTGTTGTAAAGAGGGTTTGCCAGAAGTGTCTGTTTATTCTGCCATTTTGGCTCTGCCTCCCCGTAAGTCAAATATTTTTAAAAACATGTTTTACAATTTAGGAGGGTAGTCAACATTATTGATTAAATATTTTATATTGTAGTTAACATATTCAGTCTTAGTCAAAATTGTGATAGGAAAATTATGTTTCCCTTATTCCAGAAAATACAGTGTGACATGGTATTATCAGTACACTTTGCATTCTGGTTCAAACTTCTTGCCACCTTTGTGATCTTGGCAAGGCATCTTACCTTTGACTTACGTTTACAATGAGAGGATTGATCCGTAAGTCTCCTTTGGTCTAAGAGTCTGTGAGTTAATGTAGGTAACCATTGTTGAGAGGCAATGCTGGTACAGTGGTGTAATTCTCTCCTTCCCTCTGGGAGACCCAGGTTTGATGGTCAGCAGGTGCACCTCATCTACGGTCACCACCTGTCTGTCACTGGAGGCTTGGGTGTTGCTGTGATGCTGAACAGACTTCAGTGGAACTTTTAGACTAAGATGGACCAGGAAAAAAGGCCTGGTGATCTATTTCAAAAATCGGCCAGTGAAAACTGTCTGGATCACAACAGTCTGATCACAACCAATCATGGGGATGGCACAGGACCTGGTAGCATTTCCTTGCGTTGTACGTGGGGTTGCCACGAGTCAGGGGCTGATTTGTTGCCAGCCGACGGCAACAACCGCTGTTGAAAGACATGACATTTGAATTCAGGGGACTTTTTCGACTCTTGATTCTACCCATGGCTACCGTGCTGTACAAATCCAGGGAGTACCAACGTGGCAAGTGGCAGCTCTGATCCTAATATTTACTTATAGTGTGATTAAGAAAATTCCTGAACCTCACTTTACTTCACTCTGCTCTCTTACAAAATTGCAATAAATGCAAAACCCATCTCCCACTTACTTTGAGGATTAAATGAGATCATGTATGTGATAGTGCTCTCTGGTGTCATACCCACGTTAATTATAGTATATGTATGCATCAGTGTGTACTACAGAATCATGGAGTTAAAAACATTATAGTGTGAAGAAATTCTGAGATTTTTGGTTCAAAATTTTACCTAACTCTAGGACTTTTTGCTTCCAGCCTTGGCTTTGCCTCACTTTTATATATATATCATATATGTATATATATGTATATTTTTAGAGGAGTTTCAGGTTTACAGAAAAATTGGGCAAAAAATAGTAAGAGTTTTCATATATCCCGTTTCTTCCCTCCCACAGTTTCCCCTGTTAACATCTTGCATTCATGTGGTACATTTGTTACAATGCATACACCAATGTTGATACATTATTGTTAACTGAAGTCCATAGGTCACATCAGGGTTCACTCTGTGTGTTGTGTAGTTCAATGGGCTTTGAGAAATGCGTAATGTCATGTGCCTACCAATACAGTATTACACAGAATATATTCACTTTCCTAAAAATACTGTGCTCCACCTGTTCATTCTTCCTTCCCTCCCCTGAACCACTGATCTTTTTACTGTCTCTGTAGTTTTGCCTGTTCCAAAATGTTATATAATTGGAGTCATATAGTATATAGCATTTTTGGACTGGTTTCTTTGACTCACCCAGACTCAGTGCTAAGCAATGCAAATTTAAGGTTCTTGCATGTCTTTTTGCGATTTGATGGGTCCTTTTTTTTTTAATTGATGTACCACAGTTTATCCATTCACCTGCTGAGGCACATTTTGGTTGCTTCCAGTTTTTGGCATTTATGAATAAAGCTGCTGTAAACATTCCTATGGAGGATATGTTTTCAACTCATTTAGGTAAAAGCTTGAGTGTGATTGCTGGTAAGCCTATTAAGAAACTACTAAACTGTCTTCCAAAGTGGCTCTGACATTTTGTATTTCCACTAGCAGTGAGTGAGAGTTCCTGTTCCTTCACATCCTTACCAGCATCTCACGTCGTTGGTGTTTCGGATTTTAGCTGTTCTAATATTTACGTAGTGCATCTCATCGCTGTTTTAATTTGCAGTTCCCCAGTGACGTGTGAATGGTAGCAAACCCACTCAGAGGTGCCTTGGAAGACAGGGCTGGTGACAGGCTTCTGAAAGGTCACAGCCTTGAAAATCCCAAGGAGCAGTTCTACTCTGCACGCATATGGTGGCGTGAGTTGGAACCGACTCAACGGCACCTAGCAAAAACAACAGTGACAGATGACGTTGAGAATCTTTTTTTTTTTTTTTTTGTCATATGCCTATTTGTCATCTGTATATCTTCTTTGGTAAGGTGTCTGTTTACATCTTTTTCATTGGGTTGTTTATATCAGTTTTCAGTTATTGGTATATTTTGGATGCAATCCTTTTTTTTTTTTTATTAACTTTTATTGAGCTTCAAGTGAACGTTTACAATTCAAATCAGTCTGTCACATATAAGTTTACATACATCTTACTCCGTACTCCCACATGCTCTCCCCCTAATGAGTCAGCCCTTCCAATCTCTCCTTTCGTGACAATTTTGCCAGCTTCCCACTCTCTCTATCCTCCCATCCCCCCTCCAGACAGGAGATGCCAACACAGTCTCAAGTGTCCACTTGATATTATTAGCTCACTCTTCATCAGCATCTCTCTCCCACCCACTGTCCAGTCCTTTTCATGTCTGATGAATTGTCTTCGGGGACGGTTCCCGTCCTGTGCCAACAGAAGGTTTGGGGACCATGACCGCCGGGATTCCTCTAGTCTCAGTCAGACCATTAAGTATGGTCTTTTTATGAGAATTTGGGGTCTGCATCCCACTGATCTCCTGCTCCCTCAGGGGTTCTCTGCTGTGCTCCCTGTCAGGGCAGTCATCGATTGTGGCCGGGCACCAACTAGTTCTTCTGGTCTCAGGATGATGTAGGTCTCTGGTTCATGCGGCCCTTTCTGTCTCTTGGGCTCCTAGTTGTCGTGTGACCTTGGTGTTCTTCAATTCTCCTTTGCTCCAGGTGGGTTGAGACCAATTGATGCATCTTAGATGGCCGCTTGTTAGCATTTAAGACCCCAGACGCCACATTTCAAAGTGAGATGCAGAATGTTTTCATAATAGAATTATTTTGCCAATTGACTTAGAAGACCCCTTAAACCATGGTCCCCACACCCCCGCCCTTGCTCCGCTGACCTTTGAAGCATTCATTTTATCCTGGAAACTTCTTTGCTTTTGGTCCAGTCCAATTGAGCTGACCTTCCATGTATTGAGTGTTGTCCTTCCCTTCACCTAAAGCAGTTCTTATCTACTAATTAATCAATAAAAAACCCTCTCCCACCCTCCCTCCCTCCCCCCCTCGTAACCACAAAAGTATGTGTTCTTCTCAGTTTTTACTATTTCTCAAGATCTTATAATAGTGGTCTTATACAATATTTGTCCTTTTGCCTCTGACTCATTTCGCTCAGCATAATGCCTTCCAGGTTCCTCCATGTTATGAAATGTTTCAGAGATTCGTCACTGTTCTTTATCGATGCGTAGTATTCCATTGTGTGAATATACCACAATTTATTTACCCATTCATCCGTAGATGGACACCTTGGTTGCTTCCAGCTTTTTGCTATTGTAAACAGAGCTGCAGTAAACATGGGTGTGCATATATCTGTTTGTGTGAAGGCTCTTGTTTCTCTAGGGTATATTCCGAGGAGTGGGATTTCTGGGTCGTATGGTAGTTCTATTTCTAACTGTTTAAGATAACGCCAGATAGATTTCCAAAGTGGGTGTACCATTTTACATTCCCACCAGCAGTGTATAAGAGTTCCAATCTCTCCGCAGCCTCTCCAACATTTATTATTTTGTGTTTTTTGGATTAATGCCAGCCTTGTTGGTGTGAGATGGAATCTCATCGTAGTTTTAATTTGCATTTCTCTAATGGCTAATGATCGAGAGCATTTTCTCATGTATCTGTTGTCTGCCTGAATATCTTCTTTAGTGAAGTGTGTGTTCATATCCTTTGCCCATTTCTTGATTGGGTTGTTTGTCTTTTTGTGGTTGAGTTTTGACAGAATCATGTAGATTTTAGAGATCAGGCGCTGGTCTGAGATGTCATAGCTGAATATTCTTTCCCAGTCTGTAGGTGGTCTTTTTACTCTTTTGGTGAAGTCTTTAGATGAGCATAGGTGTTTGATTTTTAGGAGCTCCCAGTTATCTGGTTTCTCTTCGTCATTTTTGGTGATGTTTTGTATTCTGTTTATGCCTTGTATTAGGGCTTCTAACGTTGTCCCTATTTTTTCTTCCATGATCTTTATCGTTTTAGTCTTTATGTTTAGGTCTTTGATCCACTTGGAGTTAGTTTTTGTGCATGGTGTGAGGTATGGGTCCTGTTTCATTTTTTTGCAAATGGATATCCAGTTATGCCAGCACCATTTGTTAAAAAGACTATCTTTTCCCCAATTAACTGACACTGGGCCTTTGTCAAATATCAGCTGCTCATATGTGGATGGATTTATATCTGGGTTCTCAATTCTGTTCCATTGGTCTATGTGTCTGTTGTTGTACCAGTACCAGGCTGTTTTGACTACTGTGGCTGTATAATTGCTTGTGAAATCAGGTAGAGTGAGGCCTCCCACTTTATTCTCCTTTTTCAGTAATGCTTTGGTTATCTGAGGCTTCTTTCCCTTCCATATGAAACTGGTGATTTGTTTCTCTATCACCTTAAAATATGACATTGGAATTCGGATCGGAAGTGTGTTATATGTATAGATGGCTTTTGGTAGAATAGTCATTTTTTCTATGTTAAGTCTTCCTATCCGTGAACAAGGTATGTTTTTCCACTTAAGTATGTCCCTTTTAATTTCCTGTAGTAGAGCTTTGTAGTTTTCTTTGTATGTCCCTTTTAATTTCCTGTAGTAGAGCTTTGTAGTTTTCTTTGTATAGGTCTTTTACATCCTTGGTAAGATTTATTCCTAAGTATTTTATCTTCTTGGGGGCTACTGTGAATGGTATTGATTTGGTGATTTCCTCTTCGGTGTTCTTTTTGTTGATGTAGAGGAATCCAAGTGATTTTTGTATGTTTACTTTATAACCTGAGACTCTGCCAAACTCTTCTATTAGTTTCAGTAGTTTTCTGGAGGATTCCTTAAGGTTTTCTGTGTATAAGATCATGTCATCTGCAAATAGAGATAATTTTACTTCCTCCTTGCCCATCCAGATGCCTTTTATTCTCTTTCTCTAGCCTAATTGCCCTGGCTAGGACTTCTAGCACGATGTTGAATAAGAGCGGTGATAAAGGGCATCCTTGTCTGGTTCCCGTTCTCAAGGGAAATGCTTTCAGGTTCTCTCCATTTAGAGTGATAATGGCTGTTGGCTTTGCATAAATGCACTTTATTATGTTGAGGAATTTTCCTTCAATTCGTATTTTGGTAAGAGTTTGTATCATAAATGGGTGTTGGACTTTGTCAAATGCCTTTTCTGCATCAATTGATAAGATCATGTGGTTTTTGTCTTTTATTTATGTGATGGATTACATTAATGGTTTTTCTGATATTAAACCAGCCTTGCATACCTGGTATAAATCCCACTTGATCGTGGTGAATTATTTTTTTGATATGTTGTTGAATTCTATTGGCTAGAATTTTGTTGAGGATTTTTGCATCTATGTTCCTGAGGGATAGAGGCCTGGAATTTTCTTTTTTTGTAATGTCTTTACCTGGTTTTGGTATCAGGGAGATGGTGGCTTCATAGAATGAGTTGGGTAGTATTCCGTCATTTTCTATGCTTTGAAATACCTTCAGTAGTAGTGGTGTTAACTCTTCTCTGAAAGTTTGGCTGAACTCTGCAGTGAAGCTGTCCAGGCCAGCGTTTTTTTTTGTTGGGAGTTTTTTGATTACCGTTTCAATCTCTTTTTTTGTTATGGGTCTATTTAGTTGTTCTACTTCTGAATGTGTTAGTTTAGGTAGGTAGTGTTTTTCCAAGAATTCATCCATTTCTTCTAGGTTTTCAAATTTGTTAGAGTACAATTTTTCGTAGTAATCTGAAATGATTCTTTTAATTTCATTTGGTTCTGTTGTGATGTGGTCCTTCTCGTTTCTTATTCAGGTTTTTTGTTTCCTTTCCTGTATTTCTTTAGTCAGTCTAGCCGATGGTTTATCAATTTTGTTAATTTTTTCAAAGAACCAGCCTTTGGCTTTGTTAATTGTTTCGATTGTTTTTCTGTTCTCTAATTCATTTAGTTCAGCTCTAATTTTTACTCTTTGTTTCCTTCTGGTGCCTGATGGATTCTTTTGTTGCTCACTTTCTATTTGTTCAAGTTGTCGGGACAGTTCCCTGATTTTGGCTCTTTCTTCTTTTTGTATGTGTGCATTTATCGATATAAATTGGCCTCTGAGCACTGCTTTTGCTGTGTCCCAGAGGTTTTGATAGGAAGTATTTTCATTCTCGTTGCATTCTATGAATTTCCTTATTCCCTCCTTGATGTCATCTATAACCCAGTCTTTTTTCAGGAGGTTATTGTTCATTTTCCAAGTATTTGATTTCTTTTCCCTAGTTTTTCTGTTATTGATTTCTAGTTTTATTGCCTTGTGGTCTGAGAAGATGCTTTGTAATATTTCGATGTTTTGGACTCTGCACAGGTTTGTTTTATGACCTAATATGTGGTCTATTCTCGAGAATGTTCCATGTGCGCTAGAAAAAAAAGTATATTTTGCAGCAGTTGGGTGGAGAGTTCTGTATAAGTCAATGAGGTCAAGTTGATTGATTGTTGTAATTAGGTCTTCCGTGTCTCTATTGAGCTTCTTACTGGATGTCCTGTCCTTCTCCGAAAGTGGTGTGTTGAAGTCTACTATAATTGTGGAGGTGTCTATCTCACTTTTCAATTCTGTTAAAATTTGATTTATGTATCTTGCGGCCCTGTCATTGGGTGCATAAATATTTAATATGGTTATGTCTTCCTGATCAATTGTCCCTTTTATCATTATGTAGTGTCCTTCTTTATCCTTTGTGGTGGATTTAAGTTTAAAGTCTATTTTGTCAGAAATTAATATTGCTACTTCTCTTCTTTTTTGCTTGTTGTTTGCTTGATATATTTTTTTCCATCCTTTGAGTTTTAGTTTGTGTCTCTAAGTCTAGGGTATGTCTCTTGTAGGCAGCATATAGAAGAATCGTGTTTCTTTATCCAGTCCGAGACTCTCTGTCTCTTTGTTGGTGCATTTAGTCCATTTACATTCAGCGTTAATTATAGATAAATAAGTGTTTAGTGTTGTCATTTTGATGCCTTTTTATGTGTGTTGTTGACAATTTCATTTTTCCACTTACTTTTTTTGTGCTGAGGCGTTTTTCTTAGTAAATTGTGAGATCCTCATTTTCGTAGTGTTTGACTTTATGTTTGTTGAGTTGTTACGTTTTTCTTGGCTTTTATCTTGGGTTATGGAGTTATTATATCTCTTTGTGGTTACCTTAATATTTACCCCTATTTTTCTAAGTAAAAACCTAACTTGTATTGTTCTATATCGCTTTGTATCATTCTCCATATGGCAGTTCTATGCCTCCTGTGTTTAGTCCCTCTTTTTGATTATTGTGATCTTTTACATACTGACTTCCGTGATTCCCTGTTATGAGTATTTTTTTTTTAGTTAATCTTAATTTGTTTTGGTGATTTCCCTATTTGAGTTGATATCAGGGTGTTCTGTTCTGTGACCTTGTGTTGTGCTGGTGTCTGACATTATGGGTTTTCTGACCAAACAATATCCTTTAGTATTTCTTGTAGCTTTGGTTTGGTTTTTGCAAATTCTCTAAACTTGTTATCTGTAAATATCTTAATTTCACCTTCATATTTGAGAGAGAGTTTTGCTGGATATATGATCCTTGGCTGGCAGTTCTTTTCCTTCAGTGCTCTGTATATGTCGTCCCATTCCCTTCTTGCCTGCATGGTTTCTGCTGAGTAGTCTGAACTTACTCTTATTGATTCTCCTTTGAAGGAAACCTTTCTTTTCTCTCTGGCTGCTTTTAAAATTTTCTGTTTATCTTTGGTTTTGGCGAGTTTGATGATAATATGTCTTTGTGTTTTTCTTTTTGGATCAATCGTAAATGGGGTTCGATGAGCATCTTGGATAGATATCCTTTCCTCTTTCATGATGTCAGGGAAGTTTTCTGTCAGCAGATCTTCAACTATTTTCTCTGTGTTTTCTGTCCTCCCTCCCTGTTCTGGGACTCCAATCACACGCAAGTTATCCTTCTTGATAGAGTCCCACATGATTGTTAGGGTTTCTTCATTTTTTTTAATTCTTTTATCTGATTTTTTTTCAGGTATGTTGGTGTTAATTCCCTGGTCCTCCAGATATCCCAGTCTGCATTCTCATTGCTCGAGTCTGCTCCTCTGACTTCCTATTGCATTGTCTAATTCTGTAATTTTATTGTTAATCTTTTGGATTTCTGCATGCTGTCTCTCTATGGATTCTTGCAACTTATTAATTTTTCCACTATGTTCTTGAGTAATGTTTTTGAGTTCTTCAACAGTTTTATCAGTGTGTTCCTTGGCTTTTTCTGCAGTTTGCCTTATTTCGTTTCTGATGTCTTGAAGCATTCTGTAAATTAGTTTTTTATATTCTGTATCTGATAATTCCAGGATTGTATCTTCATTTGGGAAAGATTTTGATTCTTTTGTTTGGGGGGTTGTAGAAGCTGTCATGGTCTGCTTCTTTATGTGGTTTGATATGGACTGCTGTCTCCGAGCCATCACTGGGAAACTAGTTTTTCCAGAAAATCCGCTAAAAAAAAATGCAGTCAGATCCCTTTCAGAATTGCCTTTGGAGTATAACCGCCACCTTGTTCCCTGTAAGGATGAAGGTCTGAGATTTGGATCATATATGCTTGGCTGTAGCTGGTTCTGTGTTTTTAGTCCAATTAGGGGTGGATTTTTGGTCCCTGGGTTTTTTTTTTTGTTGTTCTCTCAGCCCGAAAGAGTGGGTTAGGAAAAGACCAAAAGAAAAAAAAAAAAAAACAAAGGGGGAAAAGCAAAGCCGCTGCGGAGCCGGAGCCATTCTCCCTCTGGCTCAGGCAATTCCAGTGTTAATGAAGCCGCCTGTGGAGGGTGGGGGAGGGATCAGTGAGATAGGAGAGTAGCACCGGAGAATATAGCCAGAGTTCCTTGTCTTGCTTGGAATGACTGTTATATCTGAGATTCCCGCGGGGCGTGTCGCCTATGTGTGCTGGCTGTGTGGAGATTGCCCCCGGGGGTCTGGCCCACTGAAGTCACGGTCAGATCTTCCGCTGCCGGTCCAAATCCTAGCGTCAAGGTTCCCCTGCTGGGACGCTTTACTCCCTGCTCCAAAATCAGTTGCTGCCTCCCGGGGACTTCTCTTCCCGCCAGCTGCGTCGCCGCGCCGCTCTCGTGAACCGGCTAGGCCCCCTCCCGGGGTTAGTTCAGGGGAGTGGAGTAGCTCCCCGTGCTTGAGCCGTGACAGCGTCCAGTCAAAATCCTGGCGGGACAATTCCCCGGCTGGGACGCTGCTCTCCCAGCTCCAAGACCAGTCACTGCCTCCCGGGGACTTCTCCCAACGGCTGCGTTGCCACGCCACCTGCGTGAACCGGCTGGTCCCCCTGCCGGGGTGAGTTCAGGGGGGTAGGGCTGGGCCCCTTGTTTGCGCCGTCAGCTCCCCTGGGCTCTGCCCTAAATCGGGTGCCAAAGGTTACCTGAGTGGGACGCTGGCTCCAGGCTCCGAAAACAATCGCTGCTTCCCCGTATTTGTTCGTTTTTCGTCTCTAAATCTGTGTTTGTTGTTCAGGGTTCGTAGATTGTTATGTACGTGATCGATTCACTTGTTTTTCCGAGTCCTTGTTGCAAGAGGGATCCGAGGTAGCGTCTATCTAGTCCGCCATCTTGGCCCCGCCTCCCTGCAATCCTTTTTAAGACATGAATTTGCAGATATTTTCTCCCAGTCTGTGGCTTGTCATTTTCATTCTCTTAACAGTATGTCTCAAAGAGAGAAGTTTTTAATTTTAATGAAGTTCAATTTTTTTCCCCCTGACGGATTGTAGTTTTGGTGGTCTAAAAACCCATTGCCACACTCAAGGTCATCTACGTTTTCCTTTATGTTATCTTCTAGAAGTTTTATATTTTTGTGTTTTAAATTTAGGTCAATGATCCATTTAGAGTTGATTTTTGAGAAAGGTGTAAGGTCCATGTCTAGATTCTTTTTTTTTCTTTGCATGTGGGTGTCCAGTCCATGTCTAGATTCTTTTTTTTTCCTTGCATGTGGGTGTCCAGTTATTCTAGTACTGTTTATTGAAAAGACTGTCTTTTCTCCACTAAGTTGTATTTGCTCCTTTGTCAAAGATCAGTTCACTGTGTTTATGTGGGTTTATTTCCGAGCTCCCCAGTCTGTTCCATTGATCTATTTATCTATTCTCTGTCTTGATTATAGGAAGTTTTGAAGTTGTATAGTGTCACTCTGTTTTGTTCTTCTTCAGTATTGTGTTGCTTATCCTGGTTCTTTTTGCTTTTCCTTATAAACTTTAGAATGAGTTTGTTGATAATCCACAAAGTAAATTGGTGGTATTTTGATTAGGATTGCATTGAATCTGTAGATCAAGTTGGGAAGAACTGACATCTTAACAATATTGAGTTTTCCTATACATACATATGGAATATTTCTCCATTTATTTAGATCTTTGATTTTTTTATCAGAGTTTTGTAGAGTTCCCCATATAGAGCTTTAATATATTTTGTTAGATTTATGCCTAAGCATTTTATCTTTTGTTGTTAATTTAATTGGTATTGTGTTTTTAATTTCAAATTCCAATTATTCATTGCTGGTGTATAGGGCAGCAATTAACTCTTGTATATTAACCTTGTTTCTTGTAACCTTGCTATAATTGCTTATTAGTTCCAGGAGTTTTTTTTTGTTGAATCTTTGGGATTTTCTACATAGCCATATCATCTGCAAACCAAGACTGTTTATTCCGTTCATAAAAAATAATTGAATATGGTATTTAGAAACACATTTTATAAAGTGTAATACATTGTGATTAATTTCTTTGTTTGCATTGTGTTTTGGGTGTCTACGTGCTATAACACTCTCATTTTTTCCTTTTTGGATTTTTAGCCAATAATACTGTTTATTTGGTTGCCAATTTTTTACTGTTAATTTGTGCTTTTATTTTTATAATGACACCAGTGAGAATTATAATGCAGAATTCTTTTGCTCCATTCACTTCTGTCTATCCTCCCATCAGCTAAATGATTCTGAGTAAGGGAAATCTTGATAGGACTGATTATTTGGACATAATTCTTTCTGAATACCTGCATGTGCATTTTGACACCCAGGGTCAGCTCTGTATGCATACAACAATGCCATTTTCACCCCAGAGGACTGGCATGGCATTCAAGAAATAGCAAGAAGCCGGAAAAAGGATGATCCTTTGAAGGTTGGAAGATTTGGAATTGGGTTTAATTCTGTCTATCATATAACAGGTATAGTATTTGGTTTTTCAGTTTTGATATTGAAATATATTTTAGGTTAACTGCTGTAATTTATTTGGTTAACTTCAGAGATGATACTGTTTTGAGGGCATCTTTCCTAAATTATTCCATCAGTGGCCAGATGTCAATGAAATAGTATGTCCTGGGTTTTCTAAAATTGCTATGGTAAGTGCACCATTGCATGACTTCATCGTGTGATGTTGACAGTTACCATCATCATTATCCAGTGGAATCAGTATGATTAATGTATTAAGTAATTTTTTGTTAGGTTTAAAAAATAGCTTTTGAAATGCCTAGTCAAAATTGTTTCTTTTAAAATTTTTAAAGGAGTCAGATAAGCTTATTTCCTCAGATTTTCTTGTATGTATTTCTAAACAACAACAAAAAAAAACCAAACCTATTGCTGTTGAGTTGACTCCGACTCATGGTGACCCTAGAGGACAGAGTAGAACTGCCCCATAGGGTTGCCAAGGAGTGCCTGGTGGATTTGAACTGTTGACCTTTGATTAGCAGCCATAGCTCTTAACTGCTATGCCACCAGGGTTCCTGAATTTCTAAATATCAGAAGGTTAAAGGGGAAAGCAAAATATCTAATGGTATCGAATAACTAAAAATCTTTGCAGTGTCTCTGGTTTCTCAACATTTTTCTTTCTCATAAAAAATTCTGTTAGAATTATGAGTGTTTTAAAGATGGCTTTGAATTCATGTTTTGCATCTAGAAAGATTACGGCTTCTGGTTCACAGCTGTAATAGGAAACTACTCAGTGTAGACATCTCTAAGAGTGTATGACTATTCTCACAAAATCCAAAGCTCTTAGTACTTACTATAATTTCTTTAAAAACATTTTTTAAGGAGTTGGCCCTTCTGGTTTAGTTTCAAACTGTTTCGTGCAGAAGAGAGAGGGATTGAGGGAGGGACTGTAGCTATAGCTAACTTGACCATATAATTTATCATCCAAACCGGGGCAGTCTTGAGAGTACAAGAGGGCAGCATTAACAATTACTCTTAGACAACTGGCCTGACCTGGGACAGCACTAGGCAAAGGGATGTAGGGTACCCTTACTACAGCCTAGTTTAGCAAGCCTGTTGCATTTGCAGATTTTATATTCATTTATTCACCTCTTTGTAAGTCCCCCCCCCTCAGGTTTGTGACATGTAGTTTTATATTTTGCTCAGGCACAGACGTGAATTGCACAAGTGTGGAGACTACTGTGCAAGAGTGAGTAGCACTAGAGAGCGTCCAGCTAACTGCCCAGCATCTGCAGCTCGTGTGGGTTTGTTCCCTGTTTGAGATTATGAGCACATTTATGTGGGACATAAATGGGATGCTGTCCTCTAATTTGAGAATTGGTGAAGGCCTTAGGTAGTATTTTTAGAGATATAAGGAGTACCTGACATGATCATTTCAGGCATGGGGTGTGACAGTGTGGAATGGGCTAGATGAGAGTGCCATAGAGTGCATTGTAAATAACTTGGCAGGCAGGGACTAGAGGAGGGTAGCGATTCCTACTGAAAGTACTTAAGAACTACTGTTAGGAGCTGGTGAATATGAAAACTGAATCTGCAGATGACTGACCGTAAAGATTAACTTCATTGGAATTTGCCTTTTACCTGAAGTTTTGAGACTAAAATTAGCATGTGAGGCAAAACCATGTCCCCATTACTCTTGGAAAGCCAATAGAAAGGCACCGTGGTGAAGAATTTCCCCCAATGCAGTATATCCAACATGTCTCGTTTTTCTGCATTGAAGCAGTTGGTATCTATTTAGGGGCATCATACAAAAAATGTATATCTTTAAGCACTTTAATTAGATCTGGCATGATGGGATGCTTCCACCCTGAGAGGCAGAGGGAGTCAGACTTATCTGTCATACTTCAGCATCACCTGAGGGACAGCTTATCTGTCCCACTTCAGTGTCACCCCTGGACATACGCTTACTAACTCAGTGGGCAGAATCTTCTGCATTGTTTATTTTTCTCCCCTCTTCAAGAGAGAGTGTCTTGTGGAATTAGTTATTTTGAGCATATGATTCAACCCTGTTCTGTTAATTGAGTTCATATGGCTGTGAAGACTGAGTGGGAATATCCACATACTCGTTATATCTTTTAATCGTTTAATGAGTTTTTGAACATACATCCTGGGTTTTCACAGTAATCATGGGAAGTCCATATGCCTGGCGCTTATTATAGAATTTAAACAAAAGAGAAATGATTATTGGGTAAGAGGATAGGAGGGCAAAGGAAAACCTCATGAAGAGGGTTGAGTCTTCATTTAGACTTTTGAGGTATCTTGTTTGTGTATTAATTCAGAAAGACAGACATTGCTCCAGGCACTGGGGATATAGTAGTGGACCTCTGAGGAGTTTATATTATGTAGTGCGGGTGCGAGTTTATAGAGAAGAGAGCCCCTAATGAGGTGAGGATGTCACCATCTGCAAAAGGAATGAATGTGTTCGAATACACAGCCTTGACATTTATGTTGCCAGGAGAGAATTCAGAGATGAGAGGTCTGGGGCTGTGTGAGGGGTTTGGATTTCATTTAATATCCATAGGGCTTGATGTAGATTTTCTCTGGTAGTAAACAAGGTTATTATTTTTTTTTCTTAAATTTTAGAGTGGCTTCATTTGCCTCTGTGTGTTAAACAGTGTATTAGAAGAAAATTCCAAGTGTATGTAGCAAGTTTGATACTAGGAAAATTGTGTTCTATTTGCTTCATCAGGGATTTCTGACTGCCATGACTCATATGTTCAAAGAATTATATTTCCAAAGCTAAAGTGAATTAAAAAAAAATCTATTTTAGAGTCATTTTATGGGTCATATATTATTTTGAAGGTAATTATTCATTATAGTTGCAGCTATAATTGCTCATTGAATTTCGGAGGTGATGATGATTGTTAAATTTTTCTTTACAGATGTCCCTTGTATCTTCAGTGGTGACCAGATTGGAATGTTAGATCCTCATCAAACACTTTTTGGCCCACAGGAATCTGGCCAGTGTTGGAATCTCAAAGATGACAGCAAAGAAATTAGTGAACTTTCAGACCAGTTTGCGCCATTTATTGGCATTTTTGGAAGCACCAAGGAAACATTTCTCAATGGCAATTTCCCAGGAACGTTTTTCCGCTTCCCACTTCGCCTACAACCTTCTCAGCTTAGCAGCAACCTCTACAATAAGCAGAAGGTCCTGGAGTTGTTTGAGTCCTTCAGAGCAGATGCGGACACAGTGCTGCTGTTTCTGAAGAGTGTGCAGGACGTCTCACTACACGTTCGAGAGGCTGACGGAACAGAGAAGCTGGTATTTCGAGTGACAGCGAGTGAGAACAAGGCCCTGAAACATGAACGCCCCAATTCCATAAAGACCCTAGGAGCTGCTATTGGCAACTATTGTAAAAAGCTCCCCAGCAATAGCATCACCTGTGTAACATATCATATAAACATAGTTTTAGAAGATGAGAGCGCTAAGGATGCACAGAGAACGTCGTGGCTGGTGTGTAACAGTGTGGGTGGTCGAGGGATTTGTAGTAAGCTTGACTCATTAGCTGATGAATTGAAATTTATCCCACTCATTGGAATAGCCATGTCTTTGTCAAGCAGAGATGATGAAGAAAAAGGAGCAACTTCGGATTTTTCAGGAAAAGCCTTTTGCTTTCTTCCTTTACCACCTGGCGAGGAAAGCAAAACAGGCCTCCCGGTTCATATTAGTGGGTTCTTTGGCCTGACAGACAACCGCAGGAGCATAAAGTGGCGGGAGCTGGACCAGTGGAGAGACCCCGCAGCCTTGTGGAATGATGTCCTTGTTGTAAATGTGGTTCCAAAAGCTTATGCTACTCTGATTCTAGAGTCCATAAAACGTCTGGAGACAGAAAAATACTCAGATTTCCCCCTGTCAGTTGAGATTATCTACAGGCTTTGGCCTGATATGAACAAAGTGAAGGTGCACTGGCAGCCAGTTTTAGAGCCTCTGTTTAATGAACTGTTTCAGAACGCAGTTATTTATTCAATCAGTAATCAGTGGGTGAAGTTGGAGCAGGCGTACTTCTCAGAATTGGATGAGAGTTTGGAACACACAAAAACTGTGCTCAACTACCTCCAGAGCTCAGGGAAACAGGTCGCCAAGGTTCCGGCAAACCTTGCTGCCGCAGTTCAGGTGACTGCCTCCAGCGCTAAGCCTGTGAAGAGGGTGACGCCTGCGCTGGTGCGGCAGGTGCTGCGGAAGTCTGCGCACTTGGGCGGCGCTGAAGAAAAGCTCCACCTTCTAGAATTTGTGCTTTCCGACGAAGCTTACAGCGAACTGCTTGGATTGGAGCTTCTGCCTTTACAAAATGGGAATTTTGTTCCCTTCTCCTCATCTGTATCAGATCAAGATGTTATTTATATTACCTCAGAAGATTATCCAAGGTATATCGTCAGCACCTTTAAAATCCTTGTTTACTCTTAAAGGCTCTTCCCCCTCCCAATGTAGAATCCTTCATTGTACAATTCATCGGTTAGCTGTGCAGGTTTTATAGTTTGGAAGAATTTTGAAGATATAATCTGTTAAGATATTAAAGGATACGTTTTTATATTTTAAAGTGAACAGCATTCAAATGTTTATGGGTTAAAAAGAGTTTTCCAAGCAGTTGTATTCCTTGGAAATTTCAATGACAGAACACTGAAAATGATGATTATAAAGTGCTAATAATAACTAGGTGACATTAGTTAATTATTTATTTTGATGAAATGTAATTTATATTAATTAAAATAAATAATCCTTTATAACTTAGAGGGTTTGTTGACATCTCAGAAAATATAAACCCCTTTAAAAAACCCAAACCTGTTGCTGTCAATTCCGACTCATAAAATGTAACTAATTTTATTCTAAGGTCTTCAGAACGTTTCTCAATTTGGATGCGGTGCCCAGTGTCCTCACGTTTTAAAGCAAAGCTCAATGTTTGATCAGAAAGTATTGTCATTTGATTTGATGTGTGCATTAAATTTTATCTAAAATACCAGGTTTAACTTGAAATTCTGTGTTTGAATTTCTCTACCTTAAAAGTATTAGAAAATTATAATAACATTGCTGTATTTTCTTCCACTTATTAGGTCCCTTTTCCCAGGTCTTGAAGGAAGATTTATTCTGGAAAACTTGAAGCCTCACATTCTAGCTGCTTTAAAGGAAGCTGCCAAAACCAGAGGTATTACAGGTTTTTTTTTTGTTGTTGTTTAAAATGAATCTGATTATAAAAATATAAACAATTTTTATAAGTTTTCTATGAAGGTTAATATGAAATTTCCAATAGTTATCCATTTTAGACCTGTAAAAAATCAACAATTTCATATGGTTCAGCCTGATATAATTGTTATATTTTAAGATGTTTCAATAGCCATTCATCTAAAAAATCCAAAGGTAACAATATATTTAAAAATCTCCTGTATCTGGTACAATGGTGTGTTTTTATGGCAATAAGATCTTAACGCCCAGTATAGCACTTTACCACTTTTCAACTGCTTTCCCGTTTCTTTCTCATTTGAGCCTCAAACTCGTAACTTGTGGCCTCATGTGGTACCGAGGACACCTCTTGTTAGTTCAGTTTCACAGACAGGAAGGAAAGAAGGTAAGTTCAGGTCTTCATCTGAAGAGTGCCTGGAAGTTAGGTCTTCTGCTTTGTCAGCAGTGGCTCTCTTTCTCATACACTGTGACCTCCACAGTTTAGTGTGAATGTTCCGGATTTGTATTAGGTGTGATCCGCTTCAAGGACATGCAGACAAAACCAACTCTGAAACTGTTTGGAAAGAGAATTCCTTGGTGTCTTTGTAGACTGATGAGTGTCCTTTATTGAGAATTTTTTTTAAGGAAAATATAGACTAATTGGGAAAAAATCACCATACTTCTAAGTTTATTATTATTTTTCAATTTTTGTGTGTGTGGGGGAGATTATAAAACTAGCGCCTGAGCTTTTTTCGAAGTTAGATATTGCTTTGAAAAATTCTGGATTTGTCCCACTGATTAAGGTTGTAAAACATATTCTTTCTGATGGGTCTTTTGTAGTACAGGTAGTCCCCGACTTAGACAACGGGGTTCTGTTCTGACGACTCTGTAGTAAGTCAGTTCTGACGTAAGTCGAATACCTCGTTTTTTTTTTTTTAGTTTTCATTTCATTTCATCAGCCCTTTTTTGAACAGTAAATCATTAAATTAAACATCTGGGAGTGAGCGTCTGAGAATGATAACAGCAAATTATATGTTGCAACATTGTATGTAGTACATATTACTATCGATAAAATGCACGAAAACAAAGCATGCTAGTCAGTGCAGTTCATCGTAACTTGAATTTGTCTTAAGAAAGGGATTGTGTGGATATGCTTGTTTTCTTTTCAAAGATTTTCAGGAAAAGTTGGTAATATTTGTATATCTTCTTTATTAATTTAAATACAAGCAACAGGAATTGGAATGGGTAAGGCAAATTGAGGATAGAGTTTAAAAAAATGAGTAGGCAGATGTTACTTACCATAAGGCCTGTGTAAGTGTACGATAGTAACTGAGACTAATTTTTCTCAACATCTAGATGACTCATTGGATTGGGAATTGTCATCTTCAAAGTAGCCTTTTTGAGAGTCTAAATACTAATTCCTATAATCCTGCCATTGTTTACTCCAACTTTTTGGAACACCCCTCCGTCTATTTATTATATTCTTGTTTTAAAACTTTTTATCGAAGTATAATGTACATACAGAAAAATGAACATATCATAAATGTAGGCTTAATGATATTTTTACAAACTGAACACACCCGTGTAACCAAGTTCTAAAAACGGAAGGTTACCAGCACCCCCAACAAATTGCCCTTCTACACTTTACAGTCACACCCACCTAAGGGTGTCCATTATTCTGACTTTTAGCAGCACAGATCAGTTTAGCCAGTTTATGTGCTTTATATCAAAGGAATTGTGTAGTATGCACTCTTTTGTCTGACTTCTTATTACTTATTATGTTTGTGAGACTTCACATTGTTCACTTTAGTTGTGGATCATTCTCAGTTCTATAAGAACTCCCTGTATGATGTATTACATTGTGTGTGTGTGTACTTTAAGTGAAAGTTTACAAATCAAGTCAGTCTCTCATACAAATATTCATATACACCTTGTTTTATACCACCCCCTAATGTGACAGCACACTGCTCCTCTCCACCCTGTATTCCCTGTGTCCATTCAGCCCGCTTCTGACCCCCTCTGCCTTCTCATCTCGCCTCCAGACAGGAGCTGCCCACATAGTCTCATGTGTCTACTTGAGCCAAGAAGCTCACTCCTCACCAGTATCATTTGTCATCTTACAGTCCAGTCCAATCCCTGTCTGAAGAGTTGGCTTTGGGAATGGTTCCAGTCTTGGGCTAACAGAAGGTCTGGGGACCATGATGCCCGGGGTCCTACTCTCAGTCAGACCATTAAGTCTGGTCTTTTTACAAGAATTTGAGGTCTGCATCCCACTGCTCTCCTGCTCCATCAGAGATTCTCTGTTGTGTTCCCTGTCAGGGCAGGCATTGGTTGTAGCAGGGCACCATCTAGTTCTTCTGGTCTCAGGCTGATGTAGTCTCTGGTTTATGTGTCCCTTTTCTGTCTCCTGGGCTCATAATTATATTGTGTCTTCGGTGTTCTTCATTCGCCTTTGATCCAGGTAGATTGAGCCTTCTTAGATGGCTGCTTGCTAGCGTTTAAGACCCCAGACACCACTCTCCAAAGTGGGCTGCAGAATGATTTCTTCATAGATTTTACTAAACCAGTTGACCTAGAAGTCTCCTGAAACCATGGTCCCCAAACCCCCACCCCTGCTACACTGGCCTTCAAAGCTTTCCGTTTATTCAGGGAACTTTTTTGCTTTTGGTTGAGACCAGTTATGCTGACCTCTCCTGCACTGTGTGTTGTCTTTCCCTTCACCTAAAATAGTTCTTGTCTACTATCAGTGAATATACCTCTCTCTCCCTTCATCCCTCCCTTCTCTCATAACCATCAAAGAATATTTTCTTCTGTGTTTAAACTGTTTCTTGAGTTCTTATAATAGTGGTGTCATAAACAATATTTGTTCTTTTGCCAGCTTACTAATTTCACTCAGGTTAATGCCTTCCAGATTCCTCCATGTTATGAAATGTTTCACGGATTCATCATTGTTCTTTATCGGTGCGTAGCATTCTGTTGTGTGAATATACTATTATTTATCCATTCATCCTTTGATAGGTACTTTGGTTGCTTCCATCTTTTTGCTATTATAAACAGTGCTGCAATGAACATGGGTGTGCATACATCTGTTCCTGTAAAGGCTCTTGTTTCTATAGGCCGTTTTCCAAGGAGCGGGATTGCTGGATTGTATGGTAGTTCTATTTCTAGCTTTTTAAGGAAGCGCCAAATCGATATCCAAAGTGGCTGCACCATTTTACATTCCCACCAGCAGTCTATAAGTGTACCAGTCTTTCCACAGCCTCTCCAGAATTTATTATTTTGTGTTTTTTGCATTAATGCCAGCTTTGTTGGGGTGAGATGAAATCTCATTGTAGTTTTGATTTGCATTTCTCTAATGGCTAATGATTGTGAACATTCCTCATGTATCTGTTAGCCACCTGAATGTCTTCTTCAGTGAAGTGCTTATTCATATCCTTTGCCCCTTTTTTAACTGGGTTATTTGTCCGTTTGTTGTTGAGTTTTTGCAGTATCATGTAGATTTTAGAGATCACACCCTGATCAGAAATGTCATAGCTAACAACTGTTTCCCAGTCTGTAGGTAATCTTTCTACTCCTTTGGTGAAGTCTTTGGATGAACATAGGTGTTTGATTTTTAGGAGCTCCCAGTTATCTAGTTTCTTTTCTGCATTGTTAGTAATGCTTTGTATACTGTTTATGCCATGTATTAGGGCTCCTAACATTGTCCCTATTTTTTCTTCCATGATCTTTACCGTTTTAGATTTGATATTTAGGTCTTTGATCCATTTTGAGTTAGTTTTTGTGTGTGGTGTGACGTATGGGTCTTGTTTCATTTTTTTTTTTTTTTTGCAGATGGATATCCAGTTACGACAGCACAATTTGTTAGGGACTGTCTTTTCTCCGTTTAACTGACTTTGGAACTTTGTCAAATATCAGTTGCTCATATGTGGATGGATTTATGTCTGGATTCTCAATTCTGTTCCATTGGTCTATGTATCTGTTGTTGTACCAGCACCAGGCTGTTTTGAGTACTGTGGCAGTATAATAGGTTCTAAAATCAGGTAGAGTGAGGCCTCCCACTTTGTTCTTCTTTTTCAGTAATGCTTTACTTATCTGGGGCCTCTTTTCTGTCCATATGAATTTGGTGATTTGTTTCTCCATCTCATTAAAAAATGTTATCGGAATTTGGATGGGAATTGTATTATATCTATAGATGGCTTTTGGTAGAATAGACATTTTTACAATGTTAAGTTTTCCTATCCATGAGCAAGGTATGTTTTTCCACTTATGTAGGTCTGTTTTGGTTTCTTGCAGTGGTGTCTTGTACTTTTCTTTGTATAGGTCTTTTACATCTCTGGCAGGATTTATTCCTAAGTATTTTATCTTCTTGGTGGCTTCTGTAAATGGTATTGATTTGGTGATTTCTTCTTTGATGCTCTTTATGTTGGTGTAGAAGAATCCAAATGATTTTTGTATGTTTATCTTGTATCCTGATACTCTGCTGAACTCTTCTGTTAGTTTCAGTAGTTTTGTGGATTTTTGGGGGTTTTCTGTGTATAAGATCATGTCATCTGCAAACAGAGATACTTTTTTACTTCTTCCTTACCAATCTAGATGCCCTTTATTTCTTTATCTAGCCTAATTGCTCTGGCTAGGACCTCCAACCCTGACACACACGTTTCCTGACTTTAAACCAATCAGTATCCCCTTGTTCTGTCTGAACAACTGCCTCTTGATCTATGTAAAAGTTCCTCATGAGCACAATTAAGTGTTCTGGAATTCCCATTCTTTGCATTGTTGTAAATTGTTACAATCCACACAGTTGAATGCCTTTGCATAGTCAATAAAACACAGGTAAACATCTTTCTGATATTCTCTGCTTTCAGTCAGGATCCGTCTGACATCAGCAGTGATATCCCTGGTTCCATGTCCTCTTCTGAAACTGGCCTGAATTTCTGACAGTTCCCCATCGATATACAGCTGCAGCCATTTTTGAATGATCTTTAGCAAAATTATGCTTGCGTGTGATATTAATAATATTGTTCTATTATTAATATGATGGATTACATTGATTGTTTTTCTAATGTTGAACCATCCCTGCATACCTGGTATGAATCCCACTTGGTCATAGTGAATTATTTTTTTGATATGTTGTTGAATTCTATTGGCTAGAATTTTGTTGAGGATTTTTGCATCTAAGCTTATGAGGGATATAGTTCTGTAATTTTCTTTTTTTTGGTGGTGCCTTTACCTAGTTTTGGTATCAGGGATATGCTGGCTTCATAAAAATGAGTTTGGGAGTATTCTGTTCTTTTCTATGCTTTGAAATACCTTTAGTAGTAGTGGTGTTAACTCTTCTCTGAAAGTCTGGTAGAACTCTGCAGTGTAGCTGTCCGGGTCAGGGCTTTTTTTTCATTGGGAGTTTTTAAATTACCTTTTCAATCTCTTCTTTTGTTATGGGTTTATTTAGTTGTCCTACCTCTGTGTTAGTTTAGTTAGGCAGTGTGTTTCTAGAAATTCATCCATTTCTTCTAGGTTTTCAAATTTGTTAGAGTTTTTTGTATTAATCTATATTCTTTTCATTTCAGTTGGGTCTGTTGTGATATCGCCTGTCTCATCTCTTATTCAGGTTATTTGCTTCCTCTCCTTTTTTCTTTTCTCGGTTTGGCCAATGGTTTATCAATATTGTTAATTTTTTCAAAAAACCAGCTTTTTGTCTTGTTAACTCAATTGTTTTTGTGTTCTCTAGTTCATTGAATTCTGCTCTAATTTTTATTATTTGCTTTCTTCTGGTTTCTGAGGATTTCTTTTGTTGCTGTCTTTCTATTTGTTCAAGTTGTAGGGATAATTCTTTGATTTTGGACCGTTCCTCTTTTGGTATGTGTGTATTTATTGATATAAATTGACCTCTGAGCACTGCTTTAGCTGTGTTCCAAAGGTTCTGACAGGAAGTGTTTTCATTCTCATTAAATTCTTTCAATTTCTTTATTTCATCCTCAATTTCTTCTATAACACAGTCATTTTTAAGCAGGGTATTGTTCAGTTTCCAAGTGTTGGATTTCTTTTCCTTGCTTTTTCTGTTACTGATTTCTACTTTTATGGCTTTATGTCAGAGAAGATGCTTTGTAATATTTCAGTGTTTTGGATTTTGTTAAGGCTTGCTCTATGACCTAATATGTGGTCTATTCTAGATAATATTTTATGTGCGCTGGAAAAGGAAGTATACTTGGCTGCTGTTGGGTGGAGTGTTCTGTATAGGTCTATGAGGTCATGTTGGTTGATTGTGGCATTTATATCTTCCATGTCTTTATTGAGCTTCTTTCTGGATGTCCTGTCCTTCACCGTTAGTGGTGTGTTGAAGTCTCCTACTATTATTGTGGAGCTGTCTATCTCACTTTTCAATGCTGTTAGAGTTTGTTTTATGTATCTTGAAGCCCTGTCATTGGGTATATACATATATCATATGGTTATATCTGTCTGGTATATTGTCCTTTTAATAATTGTATAGGGTCCTTATCCTTTGTGGTGGATTTTACTTTCAATTTTTTTTTGTCAGAAATTTATATTGCCACTCCTGCTCTTTTTTGATTGTTGTTTGATTGATATATTTTTTTCCATCCTTTGAGTTTTAGTTTGTTTGTGTTTTTAATTCTAAGGTGTGTACTCTTGTAGGCAGCATATAGATGGATCGTGTGTTTTAATCTGGTCTGTCACTGTCTCTTTATTGGCACTTTACATTCAGCATAATTATGGATAGGTATGAGTTTAGTGCTGTCATTTTGATGTCTTTTTTTGTGCGTTGTTGACAATTTCTTTTTCCCACTTAATTTTTTGTGCTGAGTAGTTTATATATTGCCTCTTTCTTGTATTTGTTGTGGTTGCTTTTGTTTTTGCTGAGTCTTTATTTTTTTCTTGTATTTTATTTTGCCGAGTTGTATTGTTAGTCTCTTTTGTGCTTACCTTAATATTTACCCCTATGTTTGTGTGTTTAAACCTAAGTTTTATTTCTTTATATCGCTTTGACTTCCTCTCCATATGAAAGAGTTGTGACTACATTTTTTTAGTCCCTCTTTATTGTTTTAATGTTGTCTTCTTTTATATAATGGCATCACTGTTTCCCTATTTTGAATGTTTTTTTAATCTTGATTTGTTTTCTGATTTCCCTATCTGGATCGACATCTGGTTGCTCTGTCCTGTGTTCTAGTCTTGAGTCGATATCTGATATTATTGATTTCCTAACCAGTGAACTCCCTTCAGTATTTCTTGTAGTTTTGATTTGGTTTTTACGAATCGCCTAAACTTTTGTTTATCTCGAAATGTCCCAATTTCACCTTCACATTTGAGAGACAGTTTTGCTGGATATATGATTCTTAGGTGGCAATGTTTTTCCTTCAGTTTTTTATATAAGTCATCCCATTGTCTTCTTGCCTGTATGGTTTCTCTCGAGTAGTCTGAGCTTATTCTTACTGACTCTCCTTCGTAGGTGGCTTTTCATTTATCCCTAGCTGCTCTTAAAATTCTCTCTTTATCTTTGGTTTTGGCAGGTTTGAATATAATGTGTCTTAGTGACTTTTTTTTTGAGATCTACCTTATGTGGAGTTCAGTGAGCATCTTGGGTAGATATTTTCTCAGCTTTCTTGGTATCAGGGAAGTTTTCTGCCAACAAATCTTCAACAGTTCTCTCTGTATTTCTGTTATGCCTCTCTGTTCTGGTACTCCAGTCACTCGTAGGTTTTTTCTTTTGATAGAATTCCACATGATTCTTAGGGTTACTTCATTTTTTAAAATTCTTTTATCTGATTTTTCTTCTAATATATTGGTGCCCAGTGTTTTATCTTCAGTCTCACTAATTCTCCTTTCATTTCCTCAATTTTGCTCTTTCTCTTAACTTGTCTAATTTTGTAGTTTTATTGTTAATCTTCTGAATTTCTGATTGCTGTCTGTGTATTCTTGTAGCCTTTTAAATTTTTCATTATGTTTTTGAATAACCCTTTTAATTTCTTCAGCTGCTTCATCTGTGCATTCTTTGGCTTGTTCTGTGTTTTGCCTGATCTCGTTCCTGATGTCTTGAAGAGTTCTGTATATTCTCTTGTACTCTATAGCTGGTAATTCTAGGAAGACCCCTTCATCCTGGAAGATCACTTCATTCTTTGTTTTGGAGCTCATTGAAGCAATCAGGGTCTGCTTCTTGATTTGGTTTGATATTGGCTGTTTTCTCCGAGCCATCTATAAGTTATTGCATTAATTTATTTTATGTTTGCTTCCTGTATCCTGTCTTCTTGCTTTGTTTTGTTTTGATATGCCCAAATAGGCTGCTTGAGTGAGCTAGCTTATTTTGGCCTTTGAATGTCTAACGTCTGTTACCAGATGGCTAGATGTGTTACCAGGTGTATGAGTCTAGGAATCCATTCACTTTTGTTGTATGGATTCAGCTCAGGTGTCTAGGTAGTTGACCATCAAGTGTGTGGTACTGTCTCTGTCCTACAGCCTTAGAGGGTCAGGGGTGATTGGTGTAGCCACCAGCATCTGCTTGCAGCAGGTTGTCATGCTCTGAACAAGGGAGGGGGCTGACAAACATCCCCTGAGTGTCTGTGAGGAAAGCAAGTCCCTGTTTTCTAGTGCACATAGGTAGGTGGCTTCTGCAGCCAGACCATGGGCACCTTTTGCTTTTGGTTGTAAGGACTAGGAGTTACCACTTACCCTTGGACCCGTGTCACAGGTGGGTAGGTGATATGTGTGGAGTCACCAGTCCTTAGGCCCCTGATGTGGGTAGGTGAGGACCCCGTTTAATAGGCAAAGTGGTGTCAAACATCAAAAACCCACCTCTCCAATACACAGCTGAAACAGTTGCAGTCTGTCAACAAGGGCCTATTCTGAAATGGGCCCATACAGTGCCATGCAGGGGTGAACGTTTTTCAAAGTCTGGGGACCATTTGTACCTGGACAGGAGCCACTTCTGTCCTGAGCTCTGCAGCATAGTTGAGCTGTCAGAATATCTTTTCCCCCAATTGTGAATTTATTCCTTCTCCAAGACCAGGAGAATGGCTCAGAACACTCAGCAGTACATATCTCAGGCCCAGGGAAATTAACAGCCACTGAAGCTGGCTCGGGGGCTGGGGATGTGGTAAAATAAACTCAAGTACTTACCTTTTGCCAAGAGTGCCGTTCTTCTCTAGTTCTAGAGGTATGAATAGGCTGTGTGGCTCGCTGTCTCTCCCTGAGAACACTGTGTCTGGAATGTTGCCACCACCCCCTCCCTCCGCAGTTGCTCCAGGCATTTGTACCTGAGGGTTCCTGCTGAATCAGGTCCGTCAGCTCCATGCTGCTGCTGAGCCTACTCTCCCTTCCCCTGCTGCTCAGTCCATTTTCTAACTTTGCCATTGTTGTGGAGGGCTTCTTAGCTTGTCATATATGTAATCGTTTCACTTGTTTTTTCGGGTCTTTGTTATAAGAGGAATCACTGGAAGCATCTTGACTACTCCGCTGTCTTGGCCCCACCTCTTATATTTCTTTGTTTGGAAGAGAATATTTTTGTTGGTGGCAGCTAGTTTCTGAATGTGGATATGAATTTGGAAATCGGTCAGAAGTTACTCAGAGCCAAGTCAGGTAAAAGAGGAAGAAGGCCATACAGTAATACTGTTTTTGTTCAGAAATTTTCAAATTCCCTGTGGCATAGAACAGCATCGCAGTGAATAAGCTGATCACTGGCCTCCATATGTTCTCCTTTGCAAAGTCCACTTTTATGGAGTACCAAAATAGATTAAGAATGATTTATTTATGTTTTGACGTCTAGGTTTACTTACCAAAGGTGTTTTCTAGTTAGTTTTTAAGTTTTTCATATTTTTAAAAATTGTGTAGAATATTCATGTATCGGTAGTTCCAATGTCAAATTGATAAAACAGTAAATTCACAGAGTCTGGGTTCCATCCCTGTCACCCCACTGTTCCCTTCCTCCACCTGTTGGTAACTATTTTTATTAGGCTTTGGTTTATCTTTCTGTTGTTTATTTTTGAAAATATGAGCAAAAATGTTTACATATACTCTTATTTTCTTCTTGTTCTTTCACAAAAGATAGCCTACTGTAAGCAGTGTTTTGCACTGTGCTTGTTTTCACTGAATATATATTCTGGAGATTGCTCCTTCTAAAGCAGTGTATAAAGCTTCTCTCACTGTACCATGATGCTGTAATGACATTGTTTTACAAATGCTATTTCAAATTTTTGTCATTGTGTCTTTGGACTAGGTTAGAAGTGTACTGCAGTATTACAGAGTAGATGCATGTGCAGTGTCACTAGATGTTTCCACACTCCTTCCATGGGCACTCTGCCATTTGGCATTCCCGTCAGCCATGTGAGGGTTTCCATATGGTTGGGTCCACACACTGTGCTTCAGCTTTTGGATTTTTGCCAACTGATAAGTGAGAAATAATACCTCACTGTGACTTTAATTTGCATTTGTCTTACTATGGAGGAAACAGTATCGTTTTTATACGTTTAAGGGCTGTTTGAGGAGCTCTGGTGGCACAGTGGTGGCACTGTATGTAGAAGTCTAGTTTTCCCACCACTGTTCATTAAAGAGACTCTTTCTTCCCCATTGGTTGGATTTAGCATTCTTGTCGATAACCATAGATGTATAGCCTTATTTTCGGGCTCTCATTTGTATTCCACTGGTTTATGTGTCTATTATCACACTAGTCCCAGGCTGTTTTAACTACTGTAGCTTTGTAGTATGTTTTAAAGTAAGGAAGTGTGAGTCCTTCTACCTTATTCTTCTTTAGGATTGCTTTAGCTACTCGGGATCCCTTGTCCTCCCACATAAATTTGAGGATTTTTTTTCATTTCTGTCAAGAAGACTGTTGGAATGTTCATGAAAATTTTATTGAATTTATAAATTGCTTTGAGTAGTGCTGACTTCTTAACTATATTAAGCCTTCTAATCCATGAACACAGAATGTCCTTCCACTTGTTTATGTCCTCTTTGATTTCTTTTGGCAATGTTTTAGAGTTTTCTACATGCAAGTCTTTTCCCTTCCTGGTTAAATTTATTCTTATGTATTTTATTCTTTTAGATGATATTATAAACAGTAATGTTTCCTTAATTTCCTTTTCTTTTTGCTCATTGCTAATGTATATAAACCCAACTGATTTTTGTGTGTTGACCTGGTACCTGCCACTTTGCTGAATTCATTTATTAGTTTGAATAGTTTCCCTGTGGATTTTTTGGGATTTTCTATGTATAGAATCATGTCATCTGGCAAAAGAGATCGTTTTACTTCCTTCTTCCTAATTCAGATACCTTATTCAAGGATGTCGAATAGTAGTAGTGATTTGTGTGGGCATCCCTGTGTTGTTTCTGATCTTAATGGTAATGCTGTCAGCCTTTTTCCATCCAATGTAATGTTAGCTGGGTTTTTTCATAGATGTCCTTTATTATATTCAGGAATTTCTCTTCTACTCCTGTCTTGTTGAATGTTTTTATCATGAAAGGGTGTTGAATTTTGTCAAATGCCATTTTTGTGTCGACTGAGATGATCTGGTTTTTTTTACCCCCCTTTTTTCTACTAATGTGTGTCATGGATTGAATTGTGTCCCCCAAAAATATCTGTCAACTTGGCTGGGCCATGATTCCCAGTATTGTGTGATTGTGCACCATTTTGTCATGTGATGTGATTTTACTATATGTTGTAAACCTTACCTCTATGGTGTTAATGAGGCAGAGTTACAGGCAGTTATGTTAAAGAGGCAAGATTCAATCTACAAGATTAGGTTGTGTCTTAAGTCAGTCTCTTCTGAGATAAAAAAGAGAGAAGGAAGTGGAGAGGTGGGGAGGGGGACCTCATGCCACCGAGAAACAAGAGCCAAGAGAATAGCACATCCTTTGGACCCAGGGTCCCTGTGCTGAGTAGTTCCTTGACTAGGAATGATGGATGACAAGGAACTTCCCTTAGAACTGACAGAGACAGAAAACCTTTCCCTAGAGCTAGCACCCTGTATTTGGACTTCTAGCCTCCTAAACTGTGAGAGAATAAACTTCTGTTTGTTAAAGCCATCCGCTTGTGGTATTTCTGTTATAGCAGCACTAGGTAACTGAGAGAGACATTGTGGTTTCTTACATTGATTGATTGTCTAATGTTTAACCACCCTTGCATTCCTAGGACAAATCCCACCTGATTATGGTGTATAATTCCTTTAATTCATTTTTGTATTCAGTTTGCTAGAATTTTGTTGAGTATTTTTGTGTCTATTTATTAGGGATTTTGGTTTGTAGTTTTATGTTCTTGTGGCGTCTTTGTCTGGCTTCGGTACAGTGCAATGCTTGCTTCAGAAAATGAGTTAGGTACTGTTCTCTCCTATTTTTTTGAAAAGTGTAACTCTAATTGGAGTCACTTCTATAAATGTTTGATAGAATTCCGCTGTGAAGCCATCTGGTCTAGGATTTCTCCTTTTTTGGGAGGTTTTTGATTACTGATACAATCTTTGCTTATTATGGGGCATTTAAGATCCACATGGTGTAAAAGTCAAGTACTTGGCTGCTAACCGAAAGATTGATGGTTCAAACCTGCCCAGTAGCTCTGCAGGAGAAAGACCTGGCAATCTGCTGCCATAAAGATTAAAGCCTAGAAAACCCTATGGGATGGTTCTCCTCTGTCACATGGGGTCACTATGAATTGAAATTGACTTGACGGTACCTAACAACAATTTCTTCTTGAATTAATTTCAGGAGTTTATGTGTTTCAAGGAGTTTGTCCATTTCTCTGAGTTATCTAATTTGTTGACATACAACTATTCACGGTATTCTCTTAGAATATTTTTATTTCTGTGAGATCAGTTGTAACATCCTCATTTTCATCTCTCGTTTTAGATATTTGCATTTTCTCTTTGTCAGCCTTGCCGGTAGTTTTGTCTTATTTTATCGACCTTTTCAAAGAACTAACTTTTGATTTCTTTGATTCTCACTATTGTTTTTCTGTTTCATTTGTTCCTGCTCTGATCTTTATTATTTCATTTCTTCTGGTTGCTTTGGGCTTGATCTTCCTTTTCTAATTCTTCAAGTTGTTGAGTTAAGCTATTGATTTGGGATCGTTCTTTTTAAATGTGGGCATTCACTGCTGTGAATTTCCCTCCGAGCACTGCCTTCTCTGAGTCCCATAGTTTTTGGTATGTTGTGTTTTCTTTCCTGTTTGACACTTATTTTTTTCTCTCAATTTTTTTCTGTAACCCACTGGCTCTTTTGTAATGTGTTATGTAGTTCCTGGAAACCCTGGTGGTATAATGGTTAAGAGCTACAGCTGCTAACCAAAAGGTCAGCAGTTTGAATCCACCAGGTGCTCCCTGGAAACCCCATGTGACAGTTCTACTCTGTCCTATAGGGTCGCTATCAGTCAGAATCGACTCAACAGCAGTGGGGGTTTTAGTTCCCACATATTTGTATTTTTTCCAGTTTCCTTTCCATGGTATTTGTTGTTCATTCTTGTTATTTTACTGTTAATCTGCAGTATTTCCAGTTGTTTTGTTTTTTTAATTTATATCTCCTTATTGAAATTCTTGTTTTATCCTTGTACTGTTTTCCTAATTTCCTTTTATCTCTTTGAGCATACTTAATATTAATGCTTTGAAGTATTTGTCGTGAAATTCTATTATCTGACTTTCCGCACAGTTTCTTCCCCCTTGTTTTGATCATTTACATAAGCCATCTTTTCCTGTTTCTTCATATGTTTTATTATTGTCTGTTGTTTTTGGGACATTCCTTTTTTTTTTTTTTTTGCTCTGATAAATTAGGAGATAAATTCTTCCCCTTCTCTAGAGATTGTTCTTCCTCTGCATTAATGTAATTATTATCATTTTATGTTATTGAAAGATGTAGTTCTGTATTTCTATTCCAGCCTCCTCATGCAGGTACATTTGTTGTTGCTTCACTATTGGTCTCCCTGCGTAGGGGTGCCAGCCGTCACTGTTACACCTCTAGTTTCCCTAACTGGCTCAGCCACTACAGCACAGAACTCTGTGGTCGTGGTCACCTTCTGTGCCAGTGTTAGAGGTGTTGACTGTATTACTCTGTATCAGATGCCACTGTGCCTCTCTACTACCTGTTCCCCTGTTGAGGTTGCTAGCAGCCCCTGGTTGCTCACCGCAGAGCTCCCTCAGCCACACAACTCTGATACTAGTTCCCCACCCAGGAGCTGCAGCTGACACAGATACACAACATGACTCCTCCCCAAGAGCGCTGGCTGTATTACACCAGCCTTAAGGGTCTCCCTTGAAAACAGCAACTGTTGCTGATTCACCCCACGTCTTCACAGTTTGTGCTCACCATTCTGCGCTATGCTCACCTTGTTGCTTCTTTCCAGGAACTCCCATCCAAGCATTACTCACCTAGTTGCGCTGTCCCACCTCTCTTTGCTCAGGTGGCTTGGCCCAAACTGTGTCAGCCTCACCTCTTTGTGTCCAGGCCCCACTGTTCATGTACTTTGCTCTACATTGTGTCCTGGGTGAGCTGTCAGGTGACTGCCGGAGTTTTGCAGGCCTTTCTGTGCTGCGCTGGAAAGAGTAGTGGTGGAGGTTATCCTGGCGTTATGCCTAGGAGATCTGCTTTTGGCTTCAGGGCCACCAGTTGGCTGGGCGGGGCCTTTTTGCTGTGGGCTGGCAGTGCTGGGCAAGGCCTTCCTGCAGTGGGCCAGCAGCACTGAGCCAGTTCTTCCAGGGTGGCAGGTGGTTGTGGGGAGCCAGATAACTCCTGGTGGGCTGTTTGGCTGATGGACATTTCCCACCTTGAGTGTTGTCCAGGATCTGTGGCTGATGTGTGGCTCAGGGTCCAATTCCTGGTGTTTTCCTGTTGCTGCACTTCCCCAAGACACAGGAGCACAAGCCAACACTGTTGCACTTGCCTTGTGCCACTTCCCAGAAGTGTTTGCTCTGAATTTCCTGTTCCTTGCCTCGGAATTCCTACACCCCAGTTTACACCGTTCTTCCCAGGTTGCACTTTGCTGGGGGTCCCTGGACTCAAACTTGTGTTGTGTCTGCACACAGTTCTCTCTGAAGCCTGCCTAGTCTCGGTGCATGCCGTGCCCAACTTGCCACTCCTTTCCAGGGCTGTTTACTCAGTATCTCTGTCCTGGTCTGTGTCCTCCGTGTTGTTTCTGCCCTTAGCGCCTTGTTTGTAGGTGCTGTCTGCAGCCTTCCCAAAATGACCATGCTGAGCCAGGCAGTGGGTGTAGGATGTGGATGGTCTGTGAACCTCTGCTTTCCCACTGACCTGGTTGTATCTTTTTCTAGATTCAGTGTTTGCTTTGGTTCTCCAGCCCTTCAGTTGCTATCCATAATTCCAATATCATTGATTGCATCAATGTTTTACTTGTTTTCTTCTAGCATTGTTGTTGGGGGGGGGGACATGAGGATGTGACTGTTCATGCCACTATCTTGCCTCTGTCTCAGCATTTACTTTTTGTGGTATAAGTTACAAATAATTTCTTCCAGTTTTTCATTTGTCTTTTTATTTTGTGTAATGTTTTTTGATTTTTATATAATCAAACGTGAAACTTTTTTCTTATTACTTCCAGATTTTGAGACATAGTTGAGGACGTTTTCTCCACACCCAGAATTTTACTCTTTGTTTTCTGCTGCTATCTGCATAGTTTCACTTTTCTATTAAGGTGTTTGTTTCTAATCCATTTGGGAGCTGTACTGATATATGACTCTATATGGCTTTTACTGTTTGTCTCAACACCACTTAATTTAAAAACGCTTCTTTTTTTCACTTGTTTTAAATGCTGTTTTTATCATGTGTTAAATGCCCATTTGTATATTGGTCTGTTTTTGCACTTACAGCCTATTCCATTTTCCATCATCAGCCTCACTCTTTATGTACCAGTAACATGCTGTCATTATTACTGAGACTTTTTGTAGTATTTAATACCTGGTAGGCTTTTTTTTTTTTTTTTTTAGGCCTAGCTCCTCCTTCCCTGTCGCCTTTTTGTTTGTTTGTTTTCTCTAGCTGTTCTTTTTTTTTTTTTTTTCATATGAACTTAATAATCAGCTTTCTTCTGTAGCTCTAGGTGAATGAGGAATCTTGTTCTGTTTTTAGGGATTGGTTAAATTTATAAATTAACTTAAATAAAATTAGCTTATTTACAAAGTTCAGTCTTCTACTTTGTATGTGTTTTCATTTTTCATCTACTGTAGATTCTGATTCTTTATTTTGTGTTCACACGGTTAGCATTGTTTTTGTCACTGATTCTTAGTAATTATTGCTGATTCCGAGTTTTCTATTAACACTAGATGGGAGTCTTCTCTTTGTTTTGTCACCATAATGTGTGGCTCAGTCCTCCCAGGAATGTTTTCATGGTCACATTTTCTTTATCTAGATTTAAGTTTAAGGTTACCATTGTTATAATGACTTGATAACCCTGATCTCTAACCATTTGGATATTTTTAGCTGGCCTTATGGGTGATGGATAACTGCCTCCCATGTGTCTTCCCTGTTATTTTTGTACTGTTGTTCCAGCAAAATTAGTTTCTGATACTACTTTATTGCCATTAACATTTGTAATGTTTTAGAAGCATTGTAATGTAGGGACTTATGGGGACCCAGTAAATGGTGCCTTTGTTTTCCTTTCCTAAGATCTGAAGTAGTGAAGAGATAAGCAGAGCAAGGTCAAGCAGATAAATGTCAGAAAATCTTCCCTGTTACAAATAATTATGTTGTTTGAGAAAATGGTCTGTGGAAGACAAGTGGACTTCTAAGATTAAACCCCAGAATTAAATGGATTAATGCCTGGTCCCCTCAGAGGCAGTGCTGAAAGCCCACAGGCTCCCTCCCATGAGGTCTGCCCCAATTAACTATAGAGCCTGCACAGAGGAGCAGCCCCTTTGAGACTTCCTCAGGACATGCAAGCTCTCTTTCTAAACTTACCATCAGATAAGCCATTCTACTTTCCACAGATACAGGGCATCTGGTGGGGGGGAGATTAGTGAGTGTGGGCCAAGGGTATTTTATGTTTTGGGGCTCCTTTTGTGTGGCAGGAAACATCCCAAATATATAATATACATAGTTTTTTTGTTTGGTTAATGCTTTTATTTGGTATTTTTTGGTCTGAATAATGGTTAATTGTTCTGTGACACAAAGTACTATGGACTTTTGTTTAGAAGTTATTTTTTTCAAATATATTTTTCATTCTGTATTTAATTGATTTGTTCCACCATTTAAACAACTTTTATTTTTTTTAATTGTGGTTTAGAGAAAGTTTATAGCTCAATTTCTCATACAAAAATTTATACACATTGCTATGTGACTGTACTTGCTCTCCCTATAATGTGACAGCACACTCCCCCTTTCCATCCCAGGTTTCTTGTGTCCATTCAACTAGATCTTGCGCATTCCTGCCTTCTCATCCTGCCTCCGGACAGGAGCCGCCTCTTTGGGCTCATATTTCTGCTTGAACTAGGACACACACTCTTCACGAGTATTATTTTTTTATAGTCCAGGGTAATGTTTGTTTTTTTAAAAGTGGGCTTTGGGAATGGTTTTAGTTCTGGGTTAACAGAGAGTCTGGGGGCCATGGCTTCGGGTCTTCCTCCAGTCTCAGTCTGACCATTAAGTCTGGTCTTTCTATGTGAATTTGAGTTCTGCTCCAGTTTTTCTCCTGCCCTGTCAGGGACTCTGTTGTGTTCTCTGTCAGGGCAGTCACTGGTGGTAGCTGGGCACCATCTAGTTCTTCCGGTCTCAGGCCAGTAAAGTCTCTGGTTTGTATGGCCCTTTTGTCTCTTGTGCTAATATTTTCCTTTTGTCTTTGGTGTTCTTCATTCTTCTTGGCTCCAAGTGGGTTGGGACCAATCATCTTAGATGGCCGCTCACGAACTTTAAGACCCCAGATGCCAGTCACCAAAGTGGAATGCAGAACATTTTCTTAATAAACTTTGTTATGCCAATTTATCTAGATGTTTGCTGAAACCATGGTCCCCAGACCCCAGCCCCAGCTACCCTGTCCCCAAAGTGTTTGGTTGTATTCAGGAAGCTTCTTAGCTTTCGGTTTAGTCCAGTTATGCTGACTTTCCCTGTATGGCGTGTTGTCCTTCCCTTCACCTAAGGTGATTCTTGACTACTGTCTAGTTAGTGAATTCCCCTCTTCCTCCCTGCCCATCCTTGTAACCATCAGAGAATGTTTTTTCTGTGTTTAAACCTTTTCTTGAGTTCTTGAAGTTGTCTTATACAATATTTATCCTTTTGATACTAATTTCATTCAGCATTATGCCCTCCAGATTCATCCATGTTGTGAGATGTGTCACGAGTGTATCACTGTTCTTTATCATTTTGTAGTGTTCCATTGTGTATATGTACCCTAATTTGTTTATCCATTCTCTATTGATGAGCACCTAGGTTGTTTCCATGTTTTTGCTATTGTAAACAGTGCTGCAGTGAACATGGGTATGCATATATGTTTGTGTGATGGCTCTTATTTCTCTATGATATATCCCAAGGAGTGGGATTGCTGGATTGTATGGAACTTCCATTTCTATAAAAAAAAAAAAACAAAACTAGTGCCATAAGGAAGCACCAAATCGATTTCCAAAGTGGTTGTACCATTTTACATTCCCACCAGCAGTGTATAAGTGTTCCAGTCTCTCTACAACCTCTCCCACATTTTTGATTTTGTGTTTTTTGAATTAGTGCTAGCCTTGTTGGGGTGAGGTGGCACCTCATTGTAGTTTTGATTTGCATTTCTCTAGTGGTTAATGATTGTGAGCATTTCATCATATATCTGTTAGCTGTCTGAATGTGCCCTTTGGTGAAGTGTCCGTTCATATCCTTTGTCCATTTTTTAATTGGGTTATTTGTCTTTTTGCTGTGGAGTCGTTGCAGTATCTTGTAGATTTTAGAGATTAGACCCATATCGGATATGTCGTAGCCAAAATTTTTTTCCCAATGTGTAGGTTGTCTTTTTACCCTTTTGGCGGTCTCTTAATGAGTGTAAGTGTTTGATTTTTAGGAGCTCCCAGTTATCTAGTTTCTCTTCTGGTGTTTGTGTGTTGTTAGTTATGGTTTGTTTTCTTTTTATGCCACGTATGACGGCTCCTAACGCTGTCATTGCTTTTTCTTGCATGATCTTTATTATTTTAGATAAAGACCAATTTTGAGTTAGTTTTTGTGCATGATGTGAGGTATGGGTCTTGTTTAATTTTTTTGCAGATGGATATCCAGTTATGCCAGCACCATTTATTAAAGAGACTGTCTTTTCCCCTCGTAATGGACTTTGGGTCTTTGTCAAATATTAGCTGCTCATAGGTGATGAATTTACATCTAGATTCTCAATTCTGTTCCATTGGTCTTTGTTGTTGTACCAGTACCAGGCTATTTTGACTACCGTGGTGGTATAATAGGTTCTCAAATTAGGTAGTGTCAAGTCTCCCACTTTGTCCTTCTTCAGTAGTGGTTTACTTATCTGGGGCCTCTCCCTTTTCCGTATGAAGTTGGTGATTTGTTTCTCCATCACATTAAAAAATGTCATTGGAATTTGGATTAGGATTGCGTTGTATCTGTAGATCGCTTGGGTAGAACAGATATTTTCACAATGTTGAGTCCTCCTATTCATGAGCATGGTATGTTTTTCCACTTATGTAGATCTCTTTTGGTTTCTTGCAGTAGTGTCTTGTAGTTTTCTTTGTATAGGTGTTTTATGTCTCTTGTTAGATTTATTCCTAAGTATTTTATCTTCTTGGGAGCTATTGTAAATGGTACTGATTTGGTGATTTCCTCTTCGCAGTTCTCTTTGTTGTTGTGGCGGAATCCAACTGGTTTTTGTATGTTTATCTTGTATACTGATAATTTGCTGAAATCTTCTGTTAGTTCCAGTAGTTTTCTTGTGGATTCTGTGGGGCTTTGTATGTATAAGATCATATCATCTGAAAATAGGGATACTTTTACTCCTTCCTTACCAATTTGGATGCCCTTTCTTTCTTTTTCTTGCCTTATTGCTCTGGCTAGGACCTCCAGCACAACGTTGAATAAGAGTGTTGATAAAGGGCATCCCTGTCTGGTTCCCATTCTCATGGGGAGTGCTCTCAGACTCTCTCCGTTTAGGTTGATGTTGGCTGTTGGGTTTGTATAAATGCCCTTTATTATGTTGAGAAATTCCCCTTCTATTCCTATTTTGCTGAGACTTTTTATCATGAATGGGTGTTGGACTTTGTCAGATGCCTTTTCTGCATGGTTGATAAGATCAAGTTTCTTACCTTTTGTTTTATTTATGTGATGAATTACATTGGTTGTTTTTCTAATGTTGAACCATCCCTGCATACCTAGTATGAATCCCACTTGGTCATTATAAATTATTTTTTTTGTTGCTGAATTCTGTTGGGTAGAATTTTATTGAGGATTTTTAAGTCTATGTTCATGAGGGATCTTGGTCTGTAATTTTCTTTTTTTGTGGTGCCTTTACTTGTCTTTGGTATCAAGGTTGTGCTGGCTTCATAGAATGAGTTTGAGAGTATTCCATCCTTTTCTATGCTCTGAGATACCTTTAGTAGTAGTGGTGTTAAGTCTTCTCTGAAAGTTTGGTAGAATCTCCAATGAAGCCATCAGAGTTAGGGCTTTTTTGTTGTTGGGTATTTTTTTTTTTAACTTCTTCAGCCTCTTCTTTTGTGTTAGGTTTATTTAGTTTTTTACCTCAGTTTGTATTATTTAGGTAGGTAGTGTGCTTCTAGAAATGTGTCCATTTCCTTTAGGTTTTCAAATTTGTTGGAGTACAGTTTTTCATATTTTGTTACAATCCTTTTAATTTTAGTTGGGTGTATTGTGATCTTGCCCATCTCGTTTCTTATTCAGGTTATTTCCTCTCCTAATTTGTCAGTTTGGCCATTGGTTTATTGATTTTGTTGGTCTTTTCAAAGAGCCAGCATTTGTCTTGTTGAGACTTTCAATTGTTTTTCTATTCTCTGTTTCATTTAATAATCTTTATTATTTCCTTTCTTCTAGTCCCTAAGGGCCTCTTCAACTATTCTGTTTGTTCGAGTTGTAGGTTAATGTTTTTATTTTGGTCCTTTCTTCTTTTTGAATTTGTATAGTTACTGCTATAAATTATCCTGAGTAGATGTGTTTTCACTCTCATTTGTATTATCCTCTGAGTACTGCTTTTGCTGTGTCCCAAAGATTCTGGTAAGATGTGTTTTCATTCTCATTTGATTCTATGAATTTCTTTATTCCATCCTTGATTTCTTCTGTTGCCATAGTTTTTCAGCAAGGTGTTTCCATGTATTTGATTTTTTTTTTTTTCTTTGCTGTTTCTGTTACTGATTTCTGCTTTTATGGCTTTATGGTCAGAAAAGATGCTTTGTAATATTTCAGTGTTTTGGATGCCATTAAGGCTTGCTTTGTGGTCTAATATGTGGTCTCTTCTGGAGAATGTTCTAGGTACACTGGAAAACAAAGTATACTAGGCTGCTGTTGAGTGGAGTGTTCTGTTTATGTCTATGGGTTCAAGTTGGTTGATTGTGGCATTTGGATCTTCCATGTCTTTATTGAGCTTATTTCTAGATGTTCTGTCCTTCACCGAAAGTGGTGTGTTGTAATCTTCTGCTATTATTGTGGAGCTATTTCTCTTTTCAGTGATGTTGGAGTTTGTTTTATTGTATTTTGGAGCCCTGTTGTTGAGTGCGTAAATATTTATTATGGTTATGTCCCTCTGGTGTATTGACCCTTTAACCATTATATAGTATCCTTCCTTATCTTTGGTGGTGGATTTTGCTTTAAAGTCTATTTTGTCAGAGATTAATATTGCCAGTCCTCCTTCTTTTTAATTATTGTTTGCTTGATATATCTTTTCCCATCCTTTGAGCCATAGTTTATGTCTTTAAGTCTAAGGTGTGTCTCTTACAGGCAGCATGTTGATGAATTGTGTTTTTGTTATTCACTCTGCCACTCTCTGTCTCTTTATTGGTGTATATTTAGTCCATTTACGTTCAGTGTCATTATTATAGGGTTGCTATGAGTCGGAATTGACTTGACGACAGCAGGTTTTTTTTTTTGAAATTATTGGTATGTATTTTTTTTTTATGAGTTTAGTCCCGTCATTTTGATGTCTTTTTTTTGTGTGTGTGTGGCTTTGACATTTTCTTTGTTCCACTTAATTTTCCGTGCTGAGTTGTTTTTCTTTATGTATTTCCTTTTCATCATTGTTAATTTTGTGTTTACTGAGTCTTTATGTTTTTCTTTCTTTTTATTTTGATGGGTAGATTTGTTAGTTTCCTTTGTGGTTACCTTAAAATTTACCTCTTTTTCTAAGTTTAAATCAATCTTTTATTTGTTGGTGTAGCATTAGCTTCCTCTCCATATAAAAGTTATGTGACACACTATTTAGTCCCTCTATTTTGTTTTAATGTTGTCATCTTTTACATATTGACATCTGTTTTCTTAGTGTTTTAGCTTTGACCTATTTTTACGACTTCACTATCTGGGTTGATATCTGGTTGCTCTGTCCTGTGTTCTAGTCTTGGGTTTTTATCTGATATTGTTGGTTCTCTGGCTGAAGGACTCCCATCAATATTTCTTGTAATTTTGGTTTGGTTTTTACAAATTCCCTTAACTTCTGTTTATCTGGAAATGCCCTAATTTCACCTTCATATTTGAGAGACAGTTTTGCTGGATATATAATTCTTGTCTGGCAGTGTTTTTGCTTCAAGGCTTTATATATGTCATTGGCCTTTGAGTCGATTCCAACTCATACTGGCCATAAAGACTACAGTCTTGGAAACCCTCTGTGGTAGTTGTACTCTGTCTTATAGGCTGCTGTAAGTTAGACTCATTTTTAACTTGATTTTGATTTCTTTTTCTGCACTTTATCATTGTCTCGAAGCCTTGGTGGCACATAGGTTAAGTGCTTGGCTGTTAACAGAAACATCAGTGGTTTAAACCCACCAGCCATTCTGTGAGAGGAAGATAAGGCAGTCTGCTTCCATAAAGATTGCAGCCTTGGAAACGTCAGAGAGCAGTTCTATTCTGTCCCGTAGTGTCACTATGAGTCAAAGTTAACTCAACAGCAATGAGTTTGGTTTTTTTTGTTTTACCATAGTCTGGCTTCCAGAAAGACTAGTATATGCTAATTACCTATAGTCCTCGTTGTCCATTATAACTACAAACAGACTATTGCTTCCATCTTCATTTCACTAAAATTGTCTGGCTGAACCCAAAACCAAACCAAACCAATTGCTGTCAAGTCGACTCCGACTCATAGCGTCATAGGACAAAGTAGAACTGCCCCATAGGCTTCCCAAGGAGTGCCTGGTAGATTCGAACA
Source organism: Loxodonta africana (assembly GCF_030014295.1). Classification (NCBI taxonomy): domain Eukaryota; kingdom Metazoa; phylum Chordata; class Mammalia; order Proboscidea; family Elephantidae; genus Loxodonta; species Loxodonta africana. The sequence continues at coordinate 25,142,392 of NC_087364.1, forward strand.
GCTGACCTTTTGGTTAGCAGCCGAACTCCTAACCCTTACTCCACCACCTTCACTTCACTAAAATTGCCTGGCTAAGGTCACCAATTAATGATTTTTTGTCATGATGGTAAGTCCAGTGGACTCCTTGAAATCTTTGACACTCGTGGTACCATTTTCTTTTGTATCCTCCTACCTGAAGGGCTGCTTGTCAGGTTTTTTTTGTGAATTCCTATTCTCAGTTCACCCCCTTAAGGATAGGTTAGCTTATGGCTCCTTCCTCAGCTCTTTTGTGTTGTTCCTTACTTTCTTTGGGGAACCTCGGTGGTGTACTGGGTAAGAGCTATGTCTGCTAACCAAAAGGTCGGCGGTTCAAATCCACCAGGTGCTCCTTGGAAACTCTGTAGGGCAGTTCTACTGTGTCCAGTAGGGTCACTATGAGCCAGAATCGATGGCAGCAGATTTGGGTTTTGGTTTTAGTGTCTTTGAGTATACTCATCCATTTCTGTGTCTTAACTGCCTTCCCTATGTTAATGACCTCCTTATCTTTGATTGTACCCTAGTCTCCAGAGTGGAGTGGAGTGGGTGGTTAAAAGCCAGTACTTTGTAGTAACACCAGTTTGGGCTCAAACTTGTATTTATTCTGTGACTTTGAACAAGTTACTTAACTTTTCTGAGCCTTTGCTTCCTCATTGTTTTAATATGTAATACAGCAAGATTCCTCCATGAGGGTATATGTGGGGCCCCAAAATTTAATCACATAAAATGCAGAAGTGCTTTATTTCAGGGTGTTAAAGAAATGAGATTAGGGTTTGAGTGGAGGATGGCAGGCAATCACAACTTACCAATTGAATTTCATCCAAATTTGTGTTATCGAAGTAAGGCAAGTATTGAAAAGCTTTTTGTACTATTTTACTTATACAAGGCATTATTCTGAAGATTAAATGATTATACATACTTGTATATAATTTATTTTTTTATATAATTTGACATAATACATGGCACATCATAAATGCTGATAAAATGGTAGCTATTGTTATCATTTTGCGCTTGGAGTCTGTAATCATCTGAAAATCAGTATTTTCAAAATATTAGTCTTCCTCCTTTCCCCAGATCTGTTCCTCCTTTTGAGTGACTGTGTTGAGAATGATACTACTCTTCACTTAGTTGGGCAGCTTGTCTTCTTTGTTCCCCACAGTTTCCAGCTTCTAATGATGGCATTTTCTGTATCTGACCCTTGGTCTCATTGCACTGCTGCAGCTGCAGTGCAGTTGCTATTGTAACTACAGCAGTGAGTGCTTCTTCATAGCACTTACAGACGGGTAACTCCTGATAATTTACTTACTATCTGCCTCCCACTAAACTATAAGATCCAGAAGATCTGGGTCCATGTCTGTTTCATTCATTTCTGTATTTTTAGCGCTCAGTAAATACTGACTGACAAAATGACTGCCTGTAAGGTAACTTGGAGGTTGTTAAGTTTTGGAAGAACTTAAATTCCTTTGGTAAGGTTAGTGGTCTCTGTATTAGCTGCTAAGTTGAGTGTTAAGGTACCAAAATACAAAACATTTTTTATAGTTACAGAGGTCTACTTGATCAAATAAATGACTTCCTTTGAGCTGAGGAGGGTTTAGATTTCAATGGAACAGTTTTAGGAATGTTTAAATATTGGTGGCTACCAAAGTGGTCAATGGAAATATAAAATCTCTCTTTCTTTATTGTGAAGTCAGAATTGATTTTATACTGATTTTAAAAATCAGATTTCCTTCCTTTCTTTACTTGTATTTATATTATCTTTGACTATTATTTGATGATAGTCTATACAAAAGCCCAGTGGTACTTTATCAAATGACTTTATTTATGTAGATGAAATGTAATTTGTGCATATATTCCTTTTTTTTTTCTTTACTAAGATTACCCACCTTTATCTGGTTTTGATTTAGATACATATTGAAATACATCTTTAAATCTTGAATGTGTATTCTGCTATATTTGGAGTTAAGTCTATGGCTTTTCTTTTACATAATGGTGCGTAAAGATGGTATAGATTTTAAAAACAGCATTATTTTAAGATACAGAATAGTTTCTACAGCCATCATGTGAAAATTTTGACATTGCTGGCCTTTTCTAAGAATGGATTTAATTATATTCTAGCACAACAACTTCTCTGGGGATATTCAGGTAGGATAATGTGTTCATTTGAAGCCTGGTGTTTTTGTGTATTTGGTTATTTGAATCCTGTTTTTCCATTTACTCAGTAGCTAGAAATTACGTCAGCAATTTTTTTTCTAATAGTAATAACGATTACTATTACTATACTACAGCTATTACTATAAAGGAGAGAGGAAACTATACTAATACAGGTATTGTTATAAATACCACAGTAGAACCATGTTTAAATGACTTGGGCACTTTAATTTCATAGAACATTTTATCTCAAGTGAAATAATTATGCTGTAATTAAGCTGTGGTATTTAATGGGAAAATGTCATACGAATGCACCTCTATCATAAGATATGCATACATTTAGATTTAAGAAGATAGAGGGGAGACATTTTTTGGCTCCAAGACCTCATGGGTGACATATTTAGAGTCTGGCTTAGTGTGTGATGTGGCTGCTGGTAGCAGAGGATCCTGGTACTTGGCTACGGAAGACATGTCCGTTCTAAGTGGGCCGGTGCGTCATTTTTAAAAGGCCTGATATGTCTTTGTACCAACTGCCATCTTAATTTGATTTTTAAATAAAAACATTTTTGACTCAACTTACAGAATTATTTTCCCCAAGTTCCAGTGTCACTTGAAAAGTTAGAGGATGGTGAGATTTTCTCTACAGAAATTGTTTTGTGGTGATTATTATTTTTGGAGTCAGTTCTTTGAAGCAGGCTATACCTACATTAAATTAATTTAGAAGCCAACTCATCGTAATAATGAAAATTTATATAAATGTTAAATTTGTTTCAGGCTTACATGGAAAGCGGCCTATCATACCTAGCTAATATTATCATATTCTAAAGACTTCACCAGTATATCTTATATTTTGTAAGATGTAATTAAAGGTTAAAACACTACTTGTTTTAAGTAGGTGGCATAAGCAGCACCTGAGCTAGGGACGCTCTGAGCCACCTCAGTGATTTCTGACAGTTATCAAGGCTCCTGTTCAAGTTAAAATTGGACAGTAAGCAGCAGCATGCCAGCGCGGATGCCTGGAAGGCATTTGGTCACAGGTGCTGCTGTCTGTGACCCATGGAAGGGCACAGCACTAGAGCGGGGGGCTGCGTGTGCCATCTCCCTGCCTGGGGCCTGCTGGCCGCCTGGACGGAGCTCCTGTGTGGTGCCTCGCTGGGGAGCAGGCTTTTCTCTCCTCCTCTCTCCTTCCCTTCTTCTTTTTTCCTTTTTTGAGGATTTGACTGACTTGAAGTACATCAATTTATTGGGATTTCCCTTTCATTACATATGTTTATATAAGTATTTGAGTGTCTGTAAACAGTGGGATGTTGTTAGAAGTCATTAACCATCAGCACTGCCATTGTCACTTTCATTGTGCAAGGAAAGTATACAAAGCCACAGGAGCTTGCAACCTTGCACCGTGACTGCAGCCAGGCAGTGCACCTTCAGGAGTCTGGTCAAGTATAGTAAAAAAAACACCGTGACTGCAGCCAGGCAGTGCACCTTCAGGAGTCTGGTCAAGTATAGTAAACTCTCAGTTAATTAAACCATTCAGGCGTTCAGATTTCTTGGTTAGGTAAGTTTTAAAATAGCTAAATTCAGGCTATAATATCCTGTTTCCATCCCAGTTGAAAATCTTTCTCAAGCTTTGTACTGAACATCGTGCAGCTTGGAATAGTGATTCACTATGTTGAGGTTGTGTTCAGCATAAAGGGATAGAACCGATTGTAGGAAACCACAACCTGCTTTTAAAAGTTTTTTCTAAGTTAAACGATAATATTTGATAATAAAAAAAAATTTGATAATAGTTTAGATAAAATCTTTCTAGGAACAAAATCAGTACTATAATTAACATCTTTTAATAGTGCTGCTAATTTAAAAGGTTAGGTCACAAAAACACAAAGTAATTTATAAAAATGCTCAAATTATTTTGCTGATCCTATTAGAGGTGCTTTTCAATCTAAGATGAAGACTTTTTTGTGTTAACATTTATACTGTAGGTAAAAGCTAAATGGCTTAAATACAAAACAAAATAGAAATCAGGACTTCAAATTAAATAGACTTAAATCCTTAGAATTATGTCTTCCTACATTTTCTCTCTCCTTTATTTTTCTATCATGTTTCTTCATTTGAGCATGACTGCTTTGTTAGTTGCATGCTATATGTGGTGTGTGTGTTCAATTAGCATTTTATTTATACATTAATATTAGATAATTGTCCTGAAAGTAGGTATGTGTTTTATAAATTGCCAAATTTAATTCAGGGATATCAGGTAGGGTATCTCCAAAATGCATGTCATGTGACAATTCCTCACGTAGAGCAAAGTATGGTGCATATTTCATTATTGGTTTTCTGAGTGTTGTGATTTTTAATTTCTAATCTGCTTTCTATCATTGATATTGTATCTTTGCCTTACTTATGATTTAGATATTCTGTTGTAGTTAAGGAGCTCTAATGGTGTTTTTTTTTTTTTTTTTTAATGGTGAGGTGGTTAAGAACTTGGCTGCTGACCAGAAGAAGGTCAGCAGTTCAAATTCACAGCTGCTCCTTGGAAGCCCTATGGGGCAGTTCTACTCCGTCCTATAGGGTCGCTGTGAGTCAGAATAGACTCGACAGCAACAGGTTTGGTTTTTTTCATTTGGAATTATAGTTAATTCAATTTCGTAAGCATTTTTAAAGAATATTTGTTATTAAAAATTAATTATAAATATTATATTTTAATGGGACTCATAGACTAAAGAGGCTACCCTAGTCAGACTGCTGACAAGATTTTATAATTTCTTAAATATTACTACTTAGCTTACCCTAGAGGAGCCCTGGTTGCACAGTGGTTAAGCAAGTGGCTGAAAGTTTGGCGATTTGAAGCCACCAGCTGCTCTCAGGAAAAAGATGTGACAGTCTGCTTCTGTAAAGTTTACAGCCTAACGCTGTTCTAAAGTTGTAAAAGGGTACCCTTGCTTAAATCTCTATTTCAGTGATAGAAAAAGTGTTCATTGTAACGCTAAAGGTAATTTTCTTAGTGAAAGATAAAATGATCTTTCTGATGTGTCAGACTTTGAAATTATGGTGTCCTTTCTCGGGTAACAATAATAATGTAAAGAAGTTTTTAAGGGGCCTGAGGTATCCTCGTTTACAACTTTTTCAAAATTACTCTTTGAATAGTCTAGAAATTATATGCACATAAGGAGAAAGGAAATTGAGTGTTTTCTATAAGACTGAATTTGAGAGGCTTTTTATCTACCTACACGGGCAAATATATATCTATAGATACATAGTTTCACTTTTTCATTTTGTTTCCACTGACATTGTATGTAGTCAGAAACACAAGTGCCCTTACCTTAGAAGTACAATTTTTATACTACAGCAGTGGTTTAAAAAATCAGCAAAGAAACCTTTTTCTTCAAACAAAATCTTGTTAGTCTCCCTAATTTATAAAACGTACACAGGTAGAGTGGCTCTGGTTAGGGGAACAGTCCCCCTCTTTGTCACAATGCCCATTTGCTCCCTTTGCTTGGCTCTGAAGCATTTAAAGCTCCTTTAGAAAGGTCATATATACATATTTAGGAATGTATAAAGAGCAATCTATAGACACCCCCCCACCCACTCTTTTTTCCAGTTGAGAGAATTCAAGTCCAGAAGGGTTAAATGATACTAACCTGCACATTTAATCATTGAAAGAAAACTACGTAAATCTCCTTGTTGCCGCAACTTCAAGAAATGTTGAGACTTAGAACCCAAGCCTCTGTCCTCACATCAGAGCCCCCCTCTTTGCACTGTGCAGCCATGAAGTTTGTTGAAATGTTGAAAAACAGCATAGTGTAGTTAAAAGCAATTCATATTACATTTGTTTATAAATTGTTTACCCTTAAATAAAAAGATACCTATATAAACTTTATTTGCATTTTCTTTGGTGCTTTTATTTGTGGACATATAGGCACTGAAAGTTAGTTCCTATATTGACTCCATTTGCAGAATATTGCAGGATAATTTTTAAAGCACATTTAAATGTACTTTATACATTTATTTTAAATAAGCACTTTCTAAAAGGATTATTTCTCCCATATTCTAAATAGGGATTTGTGTATAAATTCTGTCATTATTATTTAAAATTCTTTTTTTTACAGTATACTTACAACTCGTAAAATGACTTTTTAGTACTATCTAATCTTTGAGAATAGAAAATGAAATAAATAAATGTTATATGTATTTATAACATTTCTGTATATGATTTGCAGGAAGGCCCTGTACTCAGCTGCAGCTTCTAAATCCAGAACGATTTGCACGTCTTATCAAAGAAGTGATGAATGCATTCTGGCCTGGCAGAGACCTGCTTGTTCAATGGTATCCATTCAGTGAAGACAGAAATCACCCATCTGTTTCATGGCTTAAGATGGTTTGGAAGAATCTCTATATACACTTTTCGGAGGACTTGACTTTATTTGATGAGATGCCACTTATCCCCAGAACTGCACTAGAAGAAGGTCAGACATGTGTGGAACTCATTAGACTCAGGATTCCATCCTTAGTTATTTTAGATGATGAATCTGAAGCACAGCTTCCAGAATTTTTAGCAGATATTGTACAGAAACTTGGAGGAATTGTCCTTAAAAAACTAGACACCTCTATACAGCATCCACTTATTAAAAAGTATGTTCATTCACCATTACCAAGTGCTGTTTTGCAGATCATGGAGAAGATGCCATTGCAGAAGCTGTGTAATCAGATTGCTTCACTTCTTCCAACACACAAAGATGCTCTGAGAAAGTTCTTAGCTAGTTTAACGGATAGCAGTGAAAAGGAAAAAAGAATAATTCAGGAATTGCCAATATTCAAGAGAATTAACCATTCATCTAGTCAGGGAATTTCTTCTTATACAAAACTGAAAGGTTGTAAAGTCTTAGATCATACTGCCAAGCTTCCACCTAACCTCCGGCTTTCTATTTCTGTAATAGACAGTAGTGATGAAGCTACGATTCGCTTGGCAAACATGCTGAAAATAGAGAAGCTAAAGACCACTAGCTGCTTAAAGCTTGTTTTAAAAGACATTGAAAATGCATGTTACTCAAATGAAGAAGTAAAACAGCTTATGTTGTGGATTCTTGAGAATCTGTCCTCCCTTAAGAATGAGAATTCAGATGTGATTGATTGGTTAATGCCATTAAAATTCATTCAGATTTCACAGGAAAGGATGGTGTCAGCCAGTGAGCTCTTTGATCCTGATGTAGAAGTACTACAGGATCTCTTTTGTAATGAAGAAGAAATCTGTTTTCCACCTTCACTTTTTACCTCACGAGATATTCTTCACTCTTTAAGACAGATTGGCTTGAAAAATGAAGCCGGTCTCAAAGAGAAAGATGTCGTGCAAGTGGCAAAAAGAATTGAGGCCTTAGAGGCCAGTTCTTGTCCAAATCAGGACGTTCTTTTAAAGAAAGCCAAGACACTCTTACTGGTCTTAAATAAGAACCAGGCATTGTTGCAGTCATCTGAAGGAAAAATGACATTGAGGAAAATAAAATGGGTTCCAGCCTGCAAGGAAAGGCCTCCAAATTATCCAGGGTCTTTAGTCTGGAAAGGAGATCTCTGTAATCTTTGTGCACCACCAGATATGTGCGATGTAGCTCATGCAATTCTGGTTGGCTCATCAATCCCTCTTGTTGAAAGCATCCATATAAACTTGGAAAAAGCATTAGGCATTTTCACAACACCTAACATCGATGCTGTCTTAAAACACTTTAAAATTGTTGTGGATTGGTACACTTCGAAAACCTTTAGTGATGAAGACTACTATCAGTTCCAACATATTTTGCTTGAAATTTATGGATTCATGCATGATCATCTAGATGAAGGCAAAGATTCTTTTAGGGACTTAAAATTTCCTTGGGTCTGGACTGGCAAAAAATTTTGTCCCCTTGCCCAAGCAGTGATAAAACCTATCCATGATCTGGACCTTCAGCCTTATTTGCATAGTGTGCCTAAAACCATGGCAAAATTTCACCAGTTATTTAAAGTCTGTGGGTCTGTAGAGGAGTTGACATCAGATCACATTTCCATGGTCATTCAGAAGATATATCTCAAAAGTGATCAAGAGCTTACTGAGCAAGAAAGCAAACAAAATCTTCATCTTATGTTGAATATCATCAGATGGCTGTATAGCAATCAGATCCCAGCAAGCCCCAATACTCCAGTTCCCATATATCATAGCAGAGGTCCTTCTAAACTCATCATGAAGCCGATTCATGAATGTTGTTATTGTGACATCAAAGTTGATGACCTTAATGACTTACTGGAAGATTCGGTGGAGCCAATCATTTTGGTGCATGAGGACATACCCATGAAAACTGCAGAATGGTTAAAAGTTCCCTGCCTTAGTACCAGATTGATCAATCCTGAAAATATGGGATTTGAGCAGTCAGGACAAAGAGAACCACTTACTGTGAGAATAAAAAATATCCTTGAAGAATACCCTTCAGTGTCAGATATTTTCAAAGAACTACTTCAAAATGCTGACGACGCAGGTGCGACAGAGTGCAGTTTCATGATTGACATGCGGAGAAACATGGACATAAGGGAGAATCTCCTGGACCCCGGGATGGCCGCTTGCCACGGCCCCGCTTTGTGGTCGTTCAATAATTCTGAGTTCTCAGATTCAGATTTTGTGAATATCACTAGATTAGGAGAGTCTTTAAAGAGAGGAGAAGTTGACAAAGTTGGAAAATTTGGTCTTGGATTTAATTCTGTGTACCATATCACTGACATTCCCATCATTATGAGTCGAGAATTCATGATAATGTTTGATCCAAACATAAACCATATCAGTAAGCACATTAAAGACAGATCTAATCCTGGAATCAAAATTAATTGGAGTAAACAACAGAAAAGACTTAGGAAATTTCCTAACCAGTTCAAACCATTTATAGATGTTTTTGGTTGTCAGTTACCTTTGACTCTAGAAGCACCTTACAGCTACAAAGGAACTCTTTTTCGACTTTCCTTTAGAACTCAACAGGAAGCTAAAGTGAGCGAAGTCAGTGGCACTTGCTATAACACAGCAGATATATACTCTCTTGTGGATGAATTTAGCCTGTGTGGACACAGGCTTATCGTTTTCACTCAGAGTGTAAACTCGATGTATTTAAAATATTTGAAAATTGAAGAAACCAATCCCAACTTAGCCCAGGATATAATAATAATTAAAAAAAAATTTTGTTCATCCAAAGCATTGAATGCCCCTGTTTTAAGTGTTTTAAAAGAAGCTGCTAAACTTATGAAGACTTGCAGCAGCAGTAATAAAAAGCTTCCCACCGATGCACCAAAATCATCTTGCATCCTTCAGATCACAGTTGAAGAGTTCCATCACGTGTTCAGAAGGATTGCTGATTTACACTCACCACTTTTTCGAGGTCCAGATGATGACCCAGCTGCTCTCTTTGAAATGGCTAAATCTGGGCAAGGAAAGAAGCCATCAGATGAGCTGCCACAAAAGACTTTGGAGTGTACCACGTGGCTTATATGTGCCAGTATGGATACAGGGGAGGCTCTAAAATTCTCCCTGAGTGAAAGTGGAAGGAGACTGGGACTTGTTCCTTGTGGTGCAGTAGGAGTGCTACTCTCTGAAATTCAGGACCAGAAGTGGATTGTGAAGCCACACATTGGAGAAGTGTTCTGCTATTTACCTTTACGAATAAAAACAGGTTTGCCAGTTCACATCAATGGGTGTTTTGCTGTTACTTCAAATAGGAAGGAAATCTGGAAGACAGATACAAAAGGACGATGGAATAACACCTTCATGAGACATGTTGTGGTGAAAGCTTACTTAGAGGCGCTCAGTGTCTTGCGGGACCTGGCAGTCAGTGGGGAGCTGGATGATTATACTTACTACACAGTATGGCCTGATCCTGACTTAGTTCATGATGATTTTTCTGTAATTTGTCAAGGGTTTTATGAAGATATAGCTCACGGGAAAGGAAAAGAACTGACCAGAGTCTTCTCTGATGGATCTACATGGGTTTCCATGAAGAATGTGAGATTTCTAGATGACTCTATACTTAAAAGAAAAGATGTTGGTCCTGCAGCCTTCAAGATATTTTTGAAATACCTCAAGAAGACTGGGTCGAAAAACCTCTGTGCTGTTGAGCTTCCTTCTTCAGTAAAATTAGGGTTTGAAGAAGCTGGCTGCAGACAGATACTTCTTGAAAATACATTTTCAGAGAAGCAGTTTTTTTCAGAAGTGTTTTTCCCAAACATTCAAGAAATTGAAGCAGAACTTCGAGATCCTTTAATGAATTTTGTTCTAAATGAAAAAATTGATGAGTTCTCAGGGATTCTTCGTGTTACTCCCTGTATCCCTTGCTCTTTAGAGGGGCACCCCTTGGTTTTACCATCGAGATTGATTCATCCTGAAGGACGAGTTGCAAAGTTATTTGATATTAAAGATGGGCGATTTCCCTATGGCTCTACTCAGGATTATCTTAATCCTATTATTTTGATTAAACTAGTCCAGTTAGGCATGGCAAAAGATGACATTTTATGGGATGACATGCTAGAGCGGGCAGAGTCAGTAGCCGAGATTAATAAAAGTGATCATGTTGCTGCTTGTCTAAGAAGTAGTATCCTATTAAGTCTTATTGATGAAAAACTAAAAATCAGGGATCCTAGAGCAAAAGATTTTGCTGCAAGATATCAAACAATCCCTTTCCTTCCATTTCTAACAAAACCAGCAGGTTTTTCTTTGGAATGGAAAGGTAACAGTTTCAAACCTGAAACCATGTTTGCAGCCACTGACCTTTACACAGCTGAGCATCAAGATGTGATTTGTCTTCTACAACCAATTCTGAATGAAAATTCCCATTCCTTCAGAGGTTGTGGTTCAATGTCATTGGCTGTTAAAGAGTTTTTGGGATTACTTAAGAAGCCAACAGTTGAGCTGGTTATAAATCAGTTGAAAGAAGTTGCCAAATCAGTTGATGATGGAATTACATTATACCAGGAAAATATCACCAATGCTTGCTACAAATACCTTCATGAAGCAATGATGCAAAATGAAGTCTCAAAGCTATCAGTTATTGAAAAGTTAAAACCCTGTAGCTTCATTCTAGTTGAGAATGCATATGTTGACCCAGAAAAAGTTTCTTTTCATTTGAATTTTGAAGCAGCACCATATCTTTATCAATTGCCTAATAAATATAAAAATAATTTCCGTGAACTGTTTGAAAGTGTAGGTGTGAGGCAGTCATTCACTGTTGAAGATTTTGCCCTTGTTTTGGAATCTATAGATCAAGAAAGAGGAACAAAGCAAATAACTGAAGAGAATTTTCAGCTTTGCCGACGAATAATTAGTGAAGGAATTTGGAGTCTCATTAGAGAAAAGAAACAAGAATTTTGTGAGAAAAATTATGGCAAAATATTATTGCCAGATACTAACCTAGTGCTTCTCCCTGCCAAATCTTTATGCTACAATGATTGTCCCTGGATAAAAGTTAAAGATACCACTGTGAAATATTGTCATGCTGATATACCCAGGGAAGTAGCTGTAAAACTAGGAGCAGTACCAAAGCGGCATAAAGCCTTGGAAAGATATGCATCTAACATCTGCTTTACAACACTTGGCACTGAATTTGGGCAGAAAGAAAAACTGACCAGCAGAATTAAGAGTATTCTTAATGCCTATCCTTCAGAAAAGGAAATGTTGAAAGAGCTTCTTCAAAATGCTGACGATGCAAAAGCCACCGAAATCTGCTTTGTGTTCGACCCGAGACAGCACCCAGTTGATAGAATTTTTGATGATAAGTGGGCACCTTTGCAAGGGCCAGCACTGTGTGTATATAATAATCAGCCTTTTACAGAAGATGATGTCAGAGGAATTCAGAATCTTGGAAAAGGCACCAAAGAAGGAAATCCTTGTAAAACGGGACAGTATGGAATAGGATTTAATTCTGTGTATCATATTACAGACTGCCCTTCTTTCATTTCTGGCAATGATATCCTGTGCATTTTTGATCCTCATGCCCGGTACGCACCAGGAGCCACATCAGTCAGTCCTGGACGCATGTTTAGAGACTTGGATGCAGATTTTAGGACGCAGTTCTCAGATGTTCTGGATCTTTATTTGGGAACGCACTTTAAACTGGATAATTGCACAATGTTTAGATTTCCGCTTCGTAATGCAGATATGGCAAAAGTTTCAGAAATTTCCTCAGTTCCATCATCAGACAGGATGGTCCAGAATCTTTTGGACAAATTGCGCTCAGATGGGGCAGAACTTCTAATGTTTCTTAATCACATGGAGAAAATTTCTATTTGTGAAATAGATAAAGCTACAGGCGCTCTAAATGTGCTGTATTCAGTAAAGGGCAAGATCACCGATGGAGACAGACTGAAAAGGAAGCAATTTCATGCATCAGTAATTGACAGTGTTACTAAAAAGAGGCAGCTCAAAGACATACCAGTTCAACAAATAACCTATACTATGGATACTGAGGACTCTGAAGGAAATCTCACTACATGGCTAATTTGTAATAGATCAGGTTTTTCAAGTATGGAAAAGGTATCCAAGAGTGTTGTATCAGCTCACAAGAACCAAGATATTACTCTTTTCCCGCGTGGTGGAGTGGCTGCCTGCATCACTCACAACTATAAAAAACCCCATCGGGCCTTCTGCTTTCTGCCCCTCTCTTTGGAGACAGGGCTGCCATTTCATGTGAACGGCCATTTTGCTCTAGATTCAGCCAGAAGGAATCTGTGGCGCGACGATAATGGAGTTGGTGTTCGAAGTGACTGGAATAACAGCTTAATGACAGCAGTAATAGCTCCCGCATATGTTGAGTTACTCACCCAGTTGAAAAAACGGTACTTCCCTGGCTCTGACCCAACAATGTCAGTTCTACAGAACACGCCCATTCATGTTGTGAAGGACACTTTAAAAAAGTTTCTGTCATTTTTCCCAGTCAACAGGCTTGATCTGCAGCCAGATTTATATTGCCTAGTGAAAGCGCTGTATAGTTTTATTCATGAAGACATGAAACGTCTTTTACCTGTTGTACGGGCTCCAAATATTGATGGTTCTGATTTACACTCTGCAGTTATAATTACTTGGATTAATATGTCTACTTCAAATAAAACTAGACCATTTTTTGACAATTTACTACAGGATGAATTACAGCACCTAAAAAATGCAGATTATAATATCACAACACGAAAAACAGTAGCAGAGAATGTCTACAGACTAAAACACCTACTTTTAGAAATTGGTTTCAACTTGGTTTATAACTGTGATGAAACTGCCAATCTTTACCACTGTCTTATAGATGCAGATATTCCTGTTAGTTATGTAACTCCTGCTGATGTTAGATCTTTTTTAATGACATTTTCCTCTCCTGATACTAATTGCCATATTGGGAAGCTGCCTTGTCGTCTTCAGCAGACTAACCTAAAACTTTTTCATAGTTTAAAACTTTTAGTTGATTATTGTTTTAAGGATGCAGAAGAAAATGAGATTGAAGTTGAGGGATTGCCCCTTCTCATTACATTGGACAGTGTTTTGCAAACTTTTGATGCAAAACGACCCAAGTTTCTAACAACTTATCATGAATTGATTCCATCCCGCAAAGACTTGTTTATGAATACATTATACTTGAAATATAGTAATATTTTATTGAACTGTAATGTTGCTAAAGTGTTTGACATTTCCAGCTTTGCTGATTTGTTATCCTCTGTATTGCCTCGCGAATATAAGACCAAAAATTGTACGCGGTGGAAAGACAATTTTGCAAGTGAGTCTTGGCTGAAGAATGCATGGCATTTTATCAGCGAATCTGTAAGTTTGAAAGAAGACCAGGAAGAAGCAAAACCAACATTTGACATCGTTGTTGATACTCTAAAAGACTGGGCATTGCTTCCAGGAACAAAATTTACTGTTTCAGCTAATCAGCTTGTGGTTCCTGAAGGTGACGTTCTGCTTCCTCTAAGCCTTATGCATATAGCAGTTTTTCCAAATGCCCAGACTGATAAAGTTTTTCATGCCCTAATGAAAGCTGGCTGTATTCAGCTTGCTTTGAACAAAATCTGCTCCAAAGACAGCATGTTCGTTCCTCTGTTGTCATGTCACACGGCAAACATAGAGAGCCCCTCAAGCATTTTGAAGGCTGTACATTATATGGTCCAGACTTCAACATTTAGAACTGAAAAATTAGTAGAAAATGACTTTGAGGCACTTTTGATGTATTTCAACTGCAACTTGAGTCACTTGATGTCTGAGGATGACATTAAAATTTTAAAGTCACTTCCATGCTACAAATCCATCAGTGGTCGATACATGAGCATTGCAAAATTTGGAACATGCTACGTACTTACAAAAAGTATCCCTTCAGCTGAAGTGGACAAGTGGACACAATCATCATCATCAGCATTCCTTGAAGAAAAAGTACACTTAAAGGAACTCTATGAGATGGTTGGCTGTGTACCTGTAGATGATCTTGAGGTATATTTGAAACACCTCTTAGCAAAAATTGAAAATCTTTCTTATGATGCAAAATTAGAGCACTTGATCTATCTTAAGAACAGATTATCTGGTATTGAAGAAGTATCAGAAATTAAGGAACAACTCTTTGAAAAACTAGAAAGCTTGTTGATAATCCATGATGCTAACAGTCGACTAAAGCAAGCAAAGCATTTCTATGATAGAACTGTGAAGGTTTTTGAAGTTATGCTTCCTGAAAAATTGTTTATTCCTAAAGATTTCTTTAAAAAATTGGAACAACTTATAAAACCCAAAAATCAGGTTGCATTTATGACATCCTGGGTGGAATTCTTAAGGAATATTGGACTGAAATATATACTTTCTCAGCAGCAGTTGCTACAGTTTGCTAAGGAAATCAGTGTGAGAGCTAATACAGAAAATTGGTCTAAAGAAACATTGCAAAATACAGTTGATATCCTTCTCCATCATATATTCCAAGAACGAATGGATTTGCTGTCTGGAAATTTTCTGAAAGAACTGTCCTTGATTCCATTCTTATGTCCTGAGCGGGCCCCAGCTGAATTCATTCGATTTCATCCTCAATATCAAGAGGTGAATGGAACACTTCCTCTTATAAAGTTCAATGGAGCACAGGTAAACCCTAAATTCAAGCAGTGTGATGTGCTGCAGCTATTATGGACATCCTGCCCTATTCTTCCAGAGAAAGCTACCCCCTTGAGTATCAGAGAACAAGAAGGTAGTGACCTTGGTCCACAGGAACAGCTTGAACAAGTTTTAAGTATGCTTAATGTTAACTTGGATCCCCCTCTTGATAAGGTCATTAATAACTGCAGAAACATATGCAACATTACAACTTTGGATGAAGAAATGGTGAAAACTAGAGCTAAGGTCTTAAGGAGCATATATGAATTTCTCAGTGCAGAAAAAAGGGAGTTCCGATTTCAACTGCGGGGTGTTGCCTTTGTGATGGTAGAAGATGGCTGGAAACTTTTGAAACCTGAGGAGGTAGTGATAAATCTAGAATATGAATCTGATTTTAAACCTTATTTGTACAAGCTACCTTTAGAACTTGGAACATTTCATCAGCTATTCAAACATTTAGGCACTGAAGATATTATTTCAACCAAACAATATGTCGAAGTGTTGAGCCGCATATTCAAAAATTCTGAAGGAAAACAGTTGGATCCTAATGAAATGCGGACAGTCAAGAGAGTAGTTTCTGGCCTGTTCAGGAGTCTACAAAATGATTCAGTCAAGGTTAGAAACGACCTTGAGAATGCACGAGACCTTGCCCTTCACCTTCCAAGCCAGGATGGTAGACTGGTAAAGTCCAATGTCTTAGTGTTTGATGATGCACCACATTATAAAAGTAGAATCCAGGGGAATATTGGTGTGCAAATGTTGGTTGATCTTAGCCAGTGTTACTTAGGGAAGGACCATGGATTTCACACTAAGCTGATAATGCTCTTCCCTCAAAAACTCAGACCTCGTTTATTGAGCAGTATTCTTGAAGAACAGTTAGATGAAGAGACTCCCAAAGTCTGTCAGTTTGGAGCATTGTGTTCTCTTCAGGGAAGATTGCAGTTGCTCTTGTCTTCTGAGCAGTTCATTACAGGGCTAATTAGAATCATGAAGCATGAAAATGATAATGCTTTCCTGGCCAATGAAGAAAAAGCCGTAAAACTTTGCAAAGCCTTGAGGGAAGGATTGAAAGTTTCCTGTTTTGAAAAGCTTCAAACGACATTAAGGGTTAAAGGTTTTAATCCAATTCCCCACAGCAGAAGTGAAACTTTCGCTTTTTTGAAGAGATTTGGTAATGCAGTCATTCTGCTCTACATACAGCATTCGGACAGTAAAGACATTAATTTCCTATTAGCATTAGCAATGACACTTAAGTCAGCAACTGACAATTTGATTTCGGACACTTCATATTTAATTGCTATGCTAGGATGCAATGATATTTACAGGATCAGTGAGAAACTTGACAGTTTAGGAGTGAAATATGACTCCTCGGAACCATCAAAACTTGAACTCCCTATGCCTGGCACTCCTATACCTGCTGAAATCCATTATACTCTGCTTATGGATCCAATGAATGTTTTTTACCCAGGAGAATACGTTGGATACCTTGTTGATGCGGAAGGTGGTGATATCTACGGATCATACCAGCCAACATATACATATGCAATTATTGTACAAGAAGTTGAAAGAGAAGATGCGGACAATTCTAGCTTTCTAGGAAAGATATATCAGATTGATATTGGTTATAGTGAATATAAAATAGTTAGTTCTCTTGATCTATATAAGTTTTCAAGGCCTGATGAAAGTTCTCATAGCCGGGACAGTGCTCCTTCCACACCAACCAGCCCTACAGAGTTTCTAGCCCCAGGACTACGGAGCATTCCTCCTCTTTTCCCTGGCCGAGAGAGCCACAAAACCTCATCTTCAAAACATCCTTCCCCCAAAAAGCTGAAAGTTCATTCCTTACCAGAAATCCTAAAAGAAGTGACATCAGTGGTGGAGCAAGCCTGGAAGCTTCCAGAATCTGAAAGAAAAAAGATCATTAGACGGCTATATTTGAAGTGGCACCCTGACAAAAATCCAGAGAATCACGATATTGCTAATGAAGTTTTTAAGCATTTGCAGAATGAAATCAACAGATTAGAGAAACAGGCTTTTCTAGATCAAAATGCAGACAGAGCTTCAAGACGAACCTTTTCCACTTCAGCATCCCGATTTCAGTCAGACAAGTACTCATTTCAAAGATTTTATACCTCATGGAATCAAGAAGCAACGAGCCATAAATCTGAAAGGCAGCAACAAAATAAAGAAAAATGCCCCCCTGCAGCTGGACAGACTTACTCTCAAAGGTTCTTCGTTCCTCCCACTTTCAAGTCTGTTGGTAATCCTGTTGAAGCACGTAGATGGCTAAGACAAGCTAGAGCAAATTTTTCAGCTGCTAGAAATGACCTTCATAAAAATGCCAATGAATGGGTATGCTTCAAATGTTACCTCTCTACGAAATTAGCTCTGGTTGCGGCTGACTATGCTGTAAGGGGAAAGTCTGATAAAGATGTGAAACCAACTGCACTTGCACAAAAAATAGAGGAGTATAGTCAGCAGCTTGAAGGACTGACAAATGATGTCCATACATTGGAAGCTTATGGTGTAGATAGCCTAAAAACAAGATATCCTGACTTGCTTCCTTTCCCACAGATTCCAAACGACAGGTTCACTTCCGAGGTTGCTATGAGGGTGATGGAATGTACTGCTTGTATAATAATAAAGCTTGAGAATTTCATACAACAGAAAGTCTGAAGTAGTTAAAAAAGGAGCAGAGCTAGATCCTTCATGTGTCAGAGCACAAATACGAATTGCTGTATTTCATTAAGCTTCATTGTCATGTATCTGAGAATTGTGATGTACACTGCGATTGTTCTGGAAGAATTTGGCTTATTATTAATATGAATACCAACAGGAAACCTTAGCCGAGTGTAAAAGGCATTTATTTTGAAGGTGATGAACTGAAAGATTGCTAGATGTTCTGAACGGCTAGGATGGCACATTATTGAACTGCACTTTACATAACCAAAGCTTAGCAGTTTCTTAGGTAAGAGTCTATATAATGTCTGGTTAGGATGAAGTTGATTTTATGTTTTTAACATGCTAATTTTGAAGGAGCTAATGAAACACTGGACATATCATTGATTTAAACAAATAAGGGGAATTAAGTCTTTGGAGTTTATCATTTTTTAAAGTGCATCTTTTTTTGGATGCATTGTTTTCTTATCAGCTGGATCTGATTATGAATTTGTTGCAATTTTACATCTTAATGGTACAGTATTTTAATCCTGAACATTACTTGATTAAGAGCGTGCAGATAGTACTTCTTAGAGTGCACTGAGTGCACTTTACATCTTTATTTTAAATGTTTTTTACACTTTATGTTTACAGGCTTCCTATTTCATGGAGATAGCGTATGGGAAACTCAAAATGGTGGCAGTTCTTATAACCAGATGTTAGTATTGTTTCTGAAGACTGCCCACCAGAGCAACATTTATCCGTTGTTAGAACACTTGCGTTATGTTTGTGTATACAGATTTTCCACAAGTGTCATAATTTGCTTAGTGTGGTTGAACAGAATGCAGTCTTTTATTTCATGTCTTAACGGTGCTGCAGTTAAAAAAATTGACTTTCAATATGGCACTTGGTGGGGTTTTTTGGATTTTACTTTGAGAACATTAATTGTAAAATATTTGTGACAATTATCCAGTTGTTTTCAAAAGACAAATTATGAGCTTGTATTTTCCCCATGAATGATTCAGAACTGACATTTAATTTGCATCATGCTCAGATGTTTTACCGTACTTATTTACGTTAACATGTTTCTTTTGCGGAATGTAAAAGAAAGATAATGATAATTAGTCTATATAAGTGTACTGGCTGTGAATGATGCTAAATATAATATTTTATGCAATTAAGGGCTTAAGGAATATGTTGAAACTTTTTTTTACCTTTATTGGTAGTAAGGGATGTTTGCGCCACCAAAACTGTATTGCTTCTGGATGTGAAGCCATGTAATTATTTCTGCTGTTACATTAAGTGCCATAATTTTAATGAAGTAAAATGTACATATGAAATCCTTGTAACTGGTATTTCCTGGAAATTAAACTTGATATCTCCCTGCATTAAAGTGTGATGTGTGTTATGTGTAATGTGTGTGTTCACTGGAAATATTAAAACTTTCTTATGTATCTTTATGCTGAAATTTTAGCAGGTTTATTTTTCACAATTAATTGACCATAAAGTCCTTGGTATATACTAGGTTTATTAGGTGCTCATTGATTTAGCTAAGAGTTTATTTTATTTCACTTTTTCAAGGAATAAGATTAGTTGATATAGATGGTGTATATATGTATTTGGAAATAGATACATTAAATATGGTTCTCTTATAGGTAGAAAGCTGAGTGGCATGTCTGAGGCTAATTCATACATGAGCCCCAAAAGATATTAAATGCTCATCTTTATACTTGAGGCCCAAGTCTTCAAAGTTAGGCAGGCAGAGAAGAACTAAGAATTGTCCAATAATGGGACTGCTACATTTTGGGTCTTCAACTTTTTTTCAACTTTGAAGCTAAAAATTAACACTTGTTTTTGGATATTAAAATTGCCACTGAAAGCCTAGTCTGGCCTTTGTAATAGTTAAATTAACTGGAGTTTTGTGTTTTCTAGACTTTTAATACACATTCACAGTCCCTTATCTAAAACTCTTATATCCAGAGAGATCTTAGAAAGTTAATAAAGCCAAATGCACTGTTGTTGAGCTGATTCTGACTGACAGCAACCCTATAGGACAAAGTGAACTGCCCCATAGAGTTTCCAAGGAGCACCTGGTGGATTCGAACTGCTGACCTTTTGGTTAGCAGGCAAAGCTCTTAACTACTATGCCACCAAGTTTTCCTAGAAAGTTAATACAAGTGCATATAACTTATGAAGTGCTCCCAGCAGGATCAGGAATCACCCGTCATCAAATGCATTAATAATTCTGCAGTGAAATTTGTAAATACTCATACTAAGTGGAATACATCAAAACTATAGATAAAATCCCATTGCCTTCAAGTCCATTTTGACTCACGGCAACTCCATGTGTTACAGAGTAGAAGTGTCCCATAGGGTTTTCTTGTAATCTTTACAGAAGCAGCTGGGTGGGTTCAAACCTCCTACCTTTAGGTTAGTAGTCTAGTTATATACTGGATAGCAGTAAGGCCCACATCATTTTAAAATAAAAATTATGTGTTTAAAATGTATGCTTTTCTCTTAAGTGGGTCTGGAAGTGCTGTCACTCTGAAATCAAAGTCCAGGTCTCCTAGAAGACAGCATTGAAGTTGCTGACCGTCCAGTGTGATGTATTTGTTGGTACTTGACACAAAGTTCTAAGAAGTGTGATTATTTGGTCTCCAAACCACAGAAAATTTCAAGTGGGATTTCAAATAAGAAGAAGACTGCTAAAGCCAAGTGGGAAGTGAAGTTTTAAGTCAGAGAAGGAAGGGGACAAAAAGCTATCTATATCAGGTAGACACAACCTAAGAACAAAGTATGAGGGGACCGCCTCTGGGCCCCTTGGTTTCGGCTCACTAAAGGGATTTGGGAGAAGAACCTGAGCTTGTGGGCTCACCCCTTCCTTTTGATTTGCCTGACATCAGAAAGAGTGGCTATCTATACTCTTTCATGGAGTCAGCCACATGGGCAGGGGAGACCTACCATCTGCTTGTGACAGGGAGGTAAGCATTATTCAGGTGTGAAGTCTTAGGGAGTCCATGTGGCTGCAAACCAAACTTATACTATCAAAGCTGTTACTTTGATCTTCACCATTTTGACTTGTGTTTGCTTCTTAGTTGGTTCATAAATTGGGAAAGAAGTGCTGTATTTTGGGTCCCTAAAATACCAACACTCAATGCATAACCACTTAGTATAAAGGAGTAGCAGTCTATCCAAACAACCCATTGCTGTCAATTCCAACTCATAGCTACCCTATAGGACAGAGTAGAACTACCCTGTAGGGTCTCCAAGGAGTGGCTGGATTTGAACTGTCGACCTTTTAGTTAACAGCCAAGCTCTTAACCACTGCACCACCAGGGCTCCATATACCTCATTAGGTATGTTCATACTCATGACCTTGAACTTTCAAGTAAATTTTCAGTTTTGTTGTATAATGTGTTTAAGAAGCCATGTTTATGTAATACATTTTAGAATATAGCCTATCTAAAAGTTTTGATTCTAACCAAGAATAAATCCCTTATTACTCTAGAGAAGGCCAAAAAAAAAAAAAAAAACCCCGTTGCCGTCAAGTTGATTCCAACTCAGTGATGTTCTAGGACAGAGTAGAACTGCCCCACAGAGTTTCCAAGGAGCACCTGGTGAATTCAAACTGCTGACCTTTTTGTTAGCAGCCGTAGCACCTAACCACTATGCTACCAGGGTTTCCAAGCAGCTACGTGTTTATCCATAATAGCTTTTTCAAGTTGATTCCATATAACTTGTTGCCATCAAGTTGATTCCGACTCATAGCGACCCTATAGGACAGAGTAGAACTGCCCCGTAGAGTTTCCAAGGAGCACCTAGCGGATTCCAGCTACCGACCCTTTGGCTAGCAGCTGTAGCACTTACCACTACACCACCAGGGCTTCCATATAGCAAGCAAAAAACTAAGACTTATTCAAAAGGTTCTGTTCTCCATGCTTTCTCCTTGGTACTTTTTCTTGACTTTATCATGTGAGCACCATTTTTTTTGATGTGTATTACGAGAACCAATTTGTCGATCTTCCATGATAATCTTATTTTATATCAGCCGGGCTTTCAGACATTGTTTTGCAGAACTAAAATATTGGAACAAGAGAGTAAATGTGACACACACAAAAAAACGATTTCATCTTTTTTTAATTGAGATACCATAGTAAGGAAGAAGTCATTCATTTTAAAAATCAAGGGTTAACTACATGGAAAAGGTGAATAGCAATGTACGTCTAAAAGTGGCTACCCCCTCATGAACCTTGAGTATTTAGAGTTGAGCTTACTCATAACTGCTTAGGAAGCACTGTGCAATTCCAAGTGTCTATGCATACTAGCAATTTAAAAATTGGGGAGTTGTTAACAACTGGGCTACGCACCTAAATGAACACCTTATCAAAACAGCATTGACATGAAGAGCTGACTTCTACTTTCTCTTGTTCTGAGACTGTAGAAAGTGAATTTGAGTTTGTGTTTATAGACAGAAATCCTGTAATTAAAAAGTTGCAATGCTGTTGGTCCTACTACATCTTGAGTTGTTTTGGGATTCTGAATTATAACAACTGGTTTAAAAACAAAACAATGAAGTCTACCACTTTTGTGAAGGGCCTTTTGCAAAGTGAGTGGCTTACACAAAAACTAACGTGTTTTCATAGGCTCATAGTATTCTGTTTGATTTCTGTAGGAACTTACACAACCAAATGGCACTAAATATTATTTTCAAAAACTGTGGAAGTCCGGTTCTAGGAAGTTAAAATCATCTCAACTACTGTGATAGGTACAGAGGCTGTGCAGTTAGGAGTCCCACCATTTAATAGCCATTTGATCTTGTTGGATGACAAAATCCCTCTGGACTTCAGTTTCTTCATTTGTCAGATGAATACTATCATATTTATGCAGTTATCAGATAGATTGTTGCTTTGGATAGAATGAGAACATATCAAAAGGCTGTGCAAATTTAGGGTCACAGTTTAGTATTTCAGTAGATATTTTGTGATTGTGTAAATGACTTGTCCTATTTGAGCCTTCATATTATCACCAGTAACTTGAGGAAAAGTACTATCTACCTCAAAATGTTGTGAGGATTAAAGAAAGTAAGACATACTCTTAAACTTCGAAGACTGAAAAATGTAGGTTGATTTATTGCTCATTGACTATAAATAAACCATGATTCATTTTGTATAATTTATTCCTTTGATTACATCTTGAAAATCAGATCAACCTCAATGTGCATTCAAAACCTGAATATTTTCTCATGAAATCTGACACACTTTGCATTATACTCGAGGGAGAACTTGCTCACAGGTTTGAGTGATTAAAAGCAAACACTGCACAGGACTTCGGAGTCCTGTAGTAGTTACCAACATTACCTTGATGGGGAGTTAGATGTTCACAGTTGGCCATCATAAATCAGTTTCAAATAGCAACTCAACATTTCATAGTACATTTACGCACACAAAAGATGAGGAAAAGAAGCCATCATTTATTAATTGTTCTGATGAAAATTTGTTAACTCAGTGGAATAAACACAGCCCTTTGACAACTTGTTCGTTTAACATCCACATGCCATTTTGAAACCGTGTACTTTTGTCCGAATATTTTTGTTGGTGAGTTTTTCTTTCTGAGTTCCTTTTAAAAGTGGATGCTTCTTTCCATCCACAGTCTCAGTCTTACAGGATGTAAAATTGCTTTCCAAGTTTGAAGTCTCAAAGTCAAGAATTTTTTAAGCTTTCTGAAAATTGTCCATGTACTCTGTGGAAGATGCAGATGGTTTAGAGACAGACATGGCTGTTTTCCTGGCACGTGGTACCCACACCAGCCACAGACAGGTAAAGTTTCCCATCTGGACAAACACAGATTTCATAGAGTCTCTGTGAGCTGCCAGAGGGACCCCCAGTCCCTTGAACCAACTTGGGCAGACATACAGTTTCAGCATCCAGCACAAGCTGTGTCAGAGAAAACAAGAGATGGAACGTTAAAGGAGTGAACATGGTAAATAAAATTCATGTGCCAAATGTTCCAAACAAAGCAGTGTTTGTTCTCCTCAGAGGAAATTAAACAGGTGCTCGACTTTATTTAATTCATATTCTAATTACCTGATTATTTCATAGCCTAATTCTATTTTACATTCAGGCAGGCGCTTAACAATCGGTTCTCCAAATTGGAGGAAAACCAGATTTCTGTTTACCTACTGTGTTAGTCCAGCTAGGATAAATGACCAATGTGACAACATGTTTTGCTCTTACAGTTTGTATGTCAATAAGCTGGATTGTTCTTCAGTTCTAATATGTTACATGTCTAAAAATACCTTTCAGACTTACTTGACACAAATGATAGAATTCTTGTGCTGATTCTCATTTACCTGGTGATCCACTTTGACTTTATATTGATCATCTTTTCCTGCCCATTAAGATAAAGTACAACCACAGAAATATATTCATTTTACTAATTTTTTAACTGTGAGTGCTGAAATTTATCCTGATTGTATTTTCCTATGAAAGGCAATTGGATTCATCCGATTAGCTACTGACCATCTCCCTGACTTCTTACTATTATTTAAACTTTGTCTTGCATACTTCGGACACATTATCAGGAAGGACTATTCCCTGCGGAAAAGGGCATCATGGTTGGTAAAGTAGAGGGTCGGCGAAAAAGAGGAAGACCCTCTACCAGATAGGTTGACACAGTGGCTCAAACAGCAATGGTTGTGAGGATGGTGCAGGACTGGGCAGTGTTTCATTTTGTTGTACATAGGATCTTTGTGTCAGAACCAACTCAATGGCACCTAACAACAACAACAAAACTCCACTGCCTTCTATTAGGTGCTGAGAAGCAGTAGACATATACCTAAATCCAATTAAAATAAAATGAGAGGGATTGGATTTTTTTTTTGTCATATTATAATTTAAACCAAATTGCAAGAACATGGCCATTGGTTGAGGATTGGAAATCTATTTGATAACCGAAGGAAATAAGAATCATCATGGTGAGTAGTGAAACCTTTAGGCATCCCAGGGTACTGGCTTATTAGAAGGAATTAAATATGTTGTGGGTTGACATATGCCTTGTCAACTAGGTTAGACACTTTATTATATGAAACCCCAACCATGAATTCCAATCTTCTATTAAACTGATATTTGCAGTCTGTATTCCCTCTTGGGAAGAAGGAATACAGAGAGCAGTGGGTGGGGCGATGTTAGCAGCATTACACACAAATGTTTTACTCTATGTTGTCTGGCACACAAAATAAAATAAATCAAATGGTATTATTTTTAAAAAGCAGAATCTATTTAGGTTAACGTCCAATGCTTTGGGTTCTTCGGGTACCTGCTTTCTCCTAAACATGCGTTTAGTTTGTTTGCTTTCCTCTATTTGTGGTTAATTGGTCAATATTTTCCTCCTTACTTATTTTTCTACCCTTCGAGGAAACTCCAACAACTGGTAATCCACATGCTGATTTATTGCTTATTTTCTTCTGCCTTTGTGGGAAAATATCTGTTGGGAGACCTGAATCTCTTCATTTTGTGTAGCGCCTGTGTGTGATATGTTTTGAGTGGGATTGGGAAGGAGCTATGGGGATTCATTACGACTCTCATTGCACAAAAGGCAATTTATTCCACCACATTTCACCAGGCACTGGCAGTATAAACAATACAATCTATGCAACTCCTTTGAAATTGGTAACAAGACGGAAGCATTTAAAAGAAAATCCATGGGCTAATGTCTTATTTTGGGCCCATTTATACATATAAAAATCGCTAGGGGTAGGCTAAGAAAAAACACAATCAATTGTTTATACAAATCTGTAATATGGCATCATATGTTTGGACTCCAGCTTAGAAACCAAAACTTTGATTTTCTTCTAGAGCTTTTAAAAACATTCCTAGAGTGCATAATTTTCTGGCTGACTTAAACTGAGCATTTTTCTTTTTTTACTAAGGAAGGTCCCATATGGTGACCAAAAAAAAAAAAAAAAAAAACCAAACCCATTGCCTTCAAGTCGATTCCAACTCATAGCGACCCTATAGGATGGAGTAGAACTGCCCCATAGAGTTTCCAAGGAGCACCTGGTGGATTTGAACTGCTGGCCCTTCAGATAGCAGCCATAGCTCTTATCCACTACGCCACCAGGGTTTCCGGTATGGTGACAACCATGTTAAAAGAAGTTGAATCACTGGGAAATGGCAAGATTGATATTCTCTGTAGGCTTTCAAAGTCTGTAATTTTTTTTTCAAAGTTGAAATTAACAAGTGACTTGATAGCGCAAAAACCAATCAAATAAAGCTCTCAAGGTCTAAAAAAGAGCTATTTTAACTTTTCTTGGTCTCTCTTTCAAAGCTAAATTGTCTTTTGGATTCTTGTAACATTTTCTACTTTACACCTACCATAATTTTTCTTTAAAAATGACCCCAAAATTTAATGTATAGCTACCTTAATGGACATGATATTCAAGAGTGTCATTAGGACATATAATAGGAGCTTGATCTATCGAGCTTACCATTCCATCACTACTATGAAATTTGATATCCATTTGAGAGAGGGCCTCAATTTTCCCAGCATGTGCTTCAATATGAATGCCCCTGGGTGCATCCATGCTTAGACTCCTTGTAGGGGATTCTAACCTGAGAAGAGGAAAAAGAAACAAAGAAAAAATAGCATATATATACCCAGTAAGCCCTCAAAGAACAGCTGAGCATAGAAAGCATAATAATGCAGTGTATAGAATCTTCATGTCTTTCTTAAATACTAATCCACTGTGCATTATTCATTGCTAAATCCAGAAATAATATGTAGTGAAGAAATAAACTTCCCACCAGACAGAGCATATGAAATTGTCACTTCTAAAAACATAAAAAATTAGGCAGTCATGTGTCTACGCAGTAGTCTTAGGTGGCATGGCTAAGCATTGTGCCGGCCTTTCTGCACACCTAGCTAGAAGAAAATGGCGATTGTGAACAGCTTTGTAAACATTTTTGTTTATTAAAATGAAAACTTGTTTGAGAAAAAGATTTAAGGACAGCACATGTATTTGCTACATGTTCATGAGATAGAATATAATTTTTGCCTTTAGGTTTTATTTGTGCTCTTTTTTTTTAATTTGGGAAGATTACAAGCTGTTATTAAACAACAATAGCAAAATGATCTGAATATGACCAATTACTGTTTTTTAAACCATATTACTATATGATGCTTCTAGAGGAGCTTATTTCCTACTCTTTGCATCATTTCTAGCCTTGATGATAAGATAGTTCAATACAGGTTAAGACATGTTTTACCAAAAGGTTACAATTAGAATGCTTCAAAGTATCCATTTTCATGAATATGTTAGTGGTAGACACATCTTATGTCTTCTCAAGACATAAGACACAGACTTTACTTTCAAGAATTTGATTTAATCTCTTCTTGTTAATTCCAATAAAGACATGTACAGAAGACTTAGAAGTTGACTTTGAGAGACTTCACAATTGATTGATGTTATAAAAAATACAATAGAGATGATTTGGTTGCTAAAGCAGGTGAATTTTAAGTCATGCTACTTTTAAATAAAATAAATAGAATTCAGTAGTTTCTCAAATCTTTGCCTATATTCATTTTTAATTGAATTTATTGAATATGACTAGTCAACCAATCATTTATGCCATTGTGATTTATTTCTCATGTCATTATAGTGTCATTTAAAGTAACAGAAGCTATGGAAAAAGTATGGATAGTATTTTAATTTGGGGGCTCTTCTCAGCCTAAAATTAAATCTAAATTAAAAAAAATATTATGAGACCAGGAAATATAAATACAAATATAACAGGAAAACATAGTCACTTATTGGAAAAAAAGTTCATGGGATTATTAGTGGATGATGAATGGATAATTTACATACCATACACCAATTTTCAATTTTCAAAAAGTTAGAATCTGAGGAATATAGTCAGTGTTAAAACTAAACTGAGCATGATTTTATATTTCTCTAGAGATTTTTCAAAATTATCTTAAATGTGTTTTTTGGTTCCATAATTTTTTCAAACATCACATTTGGAAAATCAATTTAATACAAACTAACAGTTCTGTGTTTATAAGTACTGCCATTAAAATTACATTAGAAAATGAAAACTGATTGTTGTTGCTGTTAGGTGCTATTGGGTCGGTTCTGACTCTTAATGATCCTGTGTACAACAGAACAAAACACTGCCCTATCCTGCACCATGCTCACAATTGTTGCTATGTTTGAGCCCAGTTTTTGCAGCCACTGTGTCAATCTATCTAGTGGAGCGTCCTCCTCTTTTTCACTGACCCTCTACTTTACCAACCATGATGTCCTTCTCCAAGGAATGCTCCCTCCTGATAACAAGTCCAAAGCATGTGAGACAAGGTCTCGCCATCCTCTTTTCTAAGGAGCATTCTGGCTGTACTGATTCCAAGACAGCTTTGTTGGTCCTCCTGGCAGTCCATAGTATATTCAATATTCGTCATCGACATCATAATTCAAATTCATCAGTTCTTCTTCCATCTTCCTTATTCATTGTCCAGTTTTCCCATGCATATGACTTGGGTCAGGCACACCTTAGTCCTCAAGGTGACATCTTTGCTTTTTAACACTTTAAAGAGATCTTTTGCAGCCGATTTGTCCAATGCAATATGTCATTTGATTTCTTGACTGCTGTTTTTGTGGTCATCGATTGTGGATCCAAGTAAAATGAAATCCTTGACAACTTCAATCTTTTCTTCCTTTATCATGATGTTGCTTATTGGTCCAGTTGTGAAAATTTTTGTTTTCTTTATGAGGTGTAGTCCATACTGAAGGCTGTGGTCTTTGATCTTTATAAGTAAGTGTTTCCTCTTCACTTTCAGCAAGCAAGGTTGTGTCATCTGCATATTGCAGGTTGTTAATGAACCTTCCTCCAATTCTGATGCCATTTTCTTCTTCATACAGCCCAGCATCTCAGATTATTTGTTCAGCATACCCATTAAATAAATATGGTGAAAGGATACAACACTGACACACACCTTTCCTGATTTTAAGCCATACATTATCCCCTTGTGCTGTTTGAATGACTGCCTCTTAGTTTATGTACAGGTTCCTCATACACATGAATAAGTATTCTAGAAGTCCCATTCTTCCCAATGTTATCCATAATTTGTTATGATCCATTACAAAAGCATATTGCATAGTCAATAAAACACAAGTAAACATCATTCTGGTATTCTCTGCTTTTAGCCAAAATCCATCTGACGTTAGTAATGATATCCCTCATTCCACATCCTCTACTGAATCTGGCTTGAATTTCTGGCAGTTTTCTGTCAGTATATTGCTGCAGCCATTCTTGAATTATCTTCAACAAAATTTTACTTGTGTGTGACATTGATGATATTGTTTGATAATTTCTGCATTTTGTTCTATCATCTTTCTTTGGAAAGGCTACAAATATGGATCTTTTCCCATTGGTTGGCCAGGTAGCTGTCTTCTAAATTTCTTGGCATAGATGAGTGAGTGCTTCCAGAGTTGCCTGTTAAATCCATTTGTTGAAACATCTCAATTGGTATTCCGTCAGTTCCTGGAGCCTTGTTTTTCAGCAATGCCTTCAGTTCAGCTTGAATTTCTTCCTTCATTACCATTGGTTCTTGATCATATGCTACCTCCTGAAATAGCTGAATGTCAACCAATTCTTTTCAGTACAGTGACTCTGTATATTCCTTCTATCTTTTTTCGATGCTTCCTGATGGAGTCCTTCAGTACTGGCACTCAAGGCTTGAATTTTTTCTTCAGTTCTTTCAGCTTGAGAAATGCTCAGTGTATTCTTCCCTTTTGGTTCTCTAACTCCAAGTCTTTGCACATTTCGTTATAATGTTTTACTTTGTCTTTTTGAGCTGCCCTTTGAAATCTTCTGTTCAGTTTTTTACTTCATCATTTCTTTAGAAAACTGATTAACACTACCATAACTTACTATGGTGTTTTTAAGATCTCACTACATGGTTTCAAGTACAATTATTCTTTAAATTTTGTCCCTTTCTAATTGTCAAAGGACCAAAACCAGTCAGATTTCCTCCTCTGAGAGAAAATACATAAGGCTTTTTGAAGCTGAGCAGTGAGCATCTTGTGGGCTTTAATGAATTGGCATCAAGACCAATTTCACCGTGTTGCATTTTCACAGCTATAGGCATAAGAGATGGATTTCAGCTTATAAAGATTTCTCTTTGGTAAGCTGTTAGGGAGAATTCTATTGAGTATGAAATTTGTAAGAATCCGGGGGCACCAGGAGGGGAAGAAGAAGAAGCCAGTAGAGTGAGATTAAAGGTGGCTAATCGCCTAAGGTTTCAGAAGCAACGGGAGAGGATAGGCCCAAGGGCATAGGTGGTGGGTTAGCTTGGAAAGATAAAGCTCACCTTTTCCTCCACAATTTCATAAAAGGAGGAGAACATGCAAATTCAGAGTAAACTTTAGAATTGGAAAGGAGAAAAGTCGAAAGAAGTTGTTGGATGACTTAAATGATCTGCCAGGGGTGAAGGTCATGGTGGTAGGTTTGAAGCCCAGGGGAGGGAAAAAAATAATTTCACTTTCTAAAATCTAATTTCTAATTTGAGAGTTTAGATACAAAGCTTAACTAAAAATAAAGTAAAATACCATCTTGCATCATTTAGGGACTGTTGAGTTTTTAATATTCAACTTCATAAATTTTATCATGAATACACGCATGAGGTATTCTAGATCAGAGATAGATTTCTTATTAAGCACCCCACAGTAAATAAGTGCGTCAGCCTCTCTTTGACCTAGTCTTTAACCATAGGGCAATGTGATGACAGCCAGGTCAATTGTCTTACACAAGCAGCCAGACACCCCAGTGAGGAGGAGGAGAAAGAAGAATTTTCCCTGCTTATAAAGGTGAAGGAATCCCTGGGTGGTACAAATGATTAGTTGCTCAGTTACTAACCAAAAAGTTGGCAATTCAAGACCACCAAGAGGGACCTTAGAAGAAAAGCATGGTGATTTACTTCCCAAATATCAGCCATTGAAAATCTTATGGAGCACAGTTTTAGCCATAGAAATCGTATGGAGCACAGTTCTACTCTGACACACATGGGGTAGCCGTGAGTTGGAATTGACTCCATGGCAACTGATTGTAAAGAGAAAAAAAGCAGCAGTTGCTCTCCCCTCTCGAAAGGGTCTCCTCCTTATTTCAGACTTTCGATATATAAATAAATTCTCTCCAATAATCAGATCGAATGGTTAAGCAATGCCCTACTAGCCAAAATGTTGGCAGTTCAAAACCACCTATAGGTGCCTTGGAAGACAGAATTGGTGATGTGCTTCTGAAAGGTCACAGCCTTTAGAACCCTATGGAGCAGTTCTACTCTGTACATATGGGGTCACCGTGAGTCAGAACCGACTCAGCGGCAACTAACAACAACAGCAGAGATGTATCTAGTTCCTGGGCTTCATTTCTCCTTGAAATATAAATACTGAGGAAGATAGCCACTCCAGCCTTCTTGCAATTTGAGGACTTAACCTAGGAAGCCAGGCCTGGACTGTAACCATTTGGCCATCTCTAGGAGATTAAGAGAAAATTCGAGCAATTAACTAGACAAATACCTACAGATCTAATTCTTATGGTATGTGAATAAGTCGAAGGCAGCTAAGGCTTTTGCAGGAACACTGAAAAATCCAGGGAAGTTTTATTTCCCCACAGGAATTATAGTTGCATAAGATTTGTTTTTTATTGTTAGCAGTTTTGCACAAAGAAGGGTGGAGGGTGGAGGCCAGGAAGGAGTGTCCCAGGCAGGTATGGGCAAATTCCTTATGTTCATGTATTCAAATTCATGTGTTCAAGAAACTAGAATAAGTTGAATATGTTTCAGGTTTAGAAGGGAGAAGGCGAGAGTAAGGAGGATAAGGTTGGAGAGGTAGGCATGGGCCAGGTCATGCAAGGAATACTAGACTATGATAACTGTATTTGTCTTTAATTTCAAAGTGGTGCCAAATAATTTATTCATTCATTTAACAAACATTTATTAAGTGCCTATTATGTGCACTTCTAGATTTGTAAGGAAACTGTGGGGACAAGGCAGGCAAGTTTCCTGCCCTTATAGATCTAACATTCAAGCAGTTAGTTTAAAGGACATAAATAGAGGAATGACAATATTCAATTTTTTGTCTTAAGGATATCACTCTAAAATTCTGGTCACGATGGATTGTTGGGGCCCATGGAGACAATGGGCAGATACATACTATAAATGCTGGTATTTTAAATTTCTACAGGGAAAGAGTTGTGGTCTACTGTGGGGTGGAGTTGGAGACCTTGAAATGGGCTCCCTGCATACAGGTAGGAGTTTAGACACAGCAGCAACAAAACTCTAAAGGAGGCTGCTGATTCTGTGATGTTAGAAGAGACAGTAACAAATCCTGGATTAGTGTGGAACCCAAATCCACACTATTCAGGCTTTGTATAAACCCCAAACTGAGGAATACATATGAAAACTGGTATCAGAACAATGACCCCTGCAGGTAAAACTGACATTTATGGCAAATTCAGGACTCTCTATATTTATGGAAAATGCAGATGCAAGCTGCTGACGATGAGCTTACAGACAAATTTTCAAAACACGTGAGAGAATCTAACAACATGAGGAAATAGAGCCGTCAGAAAGGAATTGAAAAGATAATTAAGTTTAAGATTATTCAAAGAGATAAATTAATAACTCAAAACAAGATTAGAATATGAGAGACAGATCTAAAAACCAGATTGCTGTTGTTGTTGTTTAGGTGCTGTCAAGCTGGTTTCAACTCATAGAAACCCTGTGTACAACAGAAGGAAGCACTGCCTGGTTCTGCACCATTCTCACAATCGTTGCTATGTTTGAGACCATTGTTGCAGCCCCAGTGTCAATTCATCTCGTTTGAGATCTTCTTCTTTTTTGCTGACCCTCTATTTTACCAAGCATGATATCCTTCTCCAGGAATTGATCCCTCCTGATAACATGTCTAAAAAATATTAGATGAAGTCTCGTCATCCTTACTTCTAAGGAGCATTCTGGTTGTACTTCTTCCAGGACAGATTTGTTTGTTCTTCTGGCAGATCATGGTATATTCAATATAAAACCCAAAACCAAACCTGTTGTTGTTCAGTTGATTTCAACTCATAGTGACCCTATAGGACAGAGTAGAAATGCCCCATAGAGTTTCCAAGGAGTGCCTGGTGGATTGGAACTGCCGACCCTTTGGTTAGCAGCCGTGGCACTTAACCAGTATGCCACCAGGGTTTCCCATATTCAATATAAGCAGTATTAAATGAGTATGGATTGCACCTCAACATAAAGAAAACAAAAATTCTCACAAATGGACCAATGAGCAACATCATGATAAATGGAGAAAAGATTGAAGTTGTCAAGGATTTCATTTTACTTGGATCCACAATCAACACCCATGGACAACAGTCAAGAAATCAAATGACAAATTGCATTAGGCAAATCTGCTGCAAAGGGCCTCTTTAAAGTGTTGAAAAGTGACGATGTCACATTGAAGACTAAGGTATGCCTGACCCAAGCCGTGGTATTTTCAATCACATCATATGCACATGAAAGCTGGACCATGAATAAGGAAGACTGAAGGAGAACAGACACCTTTGAATTGTGGTGTTGGTGAAGAATATTGAATATACCATGAATTGTCAAAAGAATGAACAAATCTGTCTTGGAGGCAATACAACCAGAATGTTCCTTAGAAGCAAGGATGGCGAGACTGTGTCTTACGTACTTTGGATATGTTGTCAGGAGGGATCAGCTCCTGGAGAAGGACATCATGCTTGGCAAAGTACAGGGTCAGTAAAAAGAGGAAGACCCTCAGCGAGGTGGATTGGCACAGTGGCTGCAACAATGAGCTCAAGCATAACAACAATTTTAAGGATGGCACAGGACTGGGCAGCATTTCGTTCTATTGTGCACAGGTTCACTATGAGTCAGAACCGACTCGACGGCACCTGATAACAATAATGACAAACGAGTAGAATTTAATTTTAGTAATAAAATAATAATAATAATTAGAGTCCTCTGGTGGGTTAAATAGTAGACACGGCATATATGAAAAGAGATTGAGAAACTGAAATGTAGATTTAGAAATTCAGTGAGAAGACAAAAACTGTTAAATCTGAAATGTAAGAGACAAGGAGAATAGAAAATGAACTTCCGATATAAGTCCATAGATGAAGTGACAGAAGGAGGGACTAGAGCAAATGTTCTTAACCTCTTTGTGCCATGGACCATTTGACACTCTGATGAAGCCCACATATTTAATGTTTTTAAACACATAAAACAGAGCACATAGAATAACAAAGGAAACTAATAACAGTTAAATACAGGTATAAAATAGTTTAAAAATGTGTGATAGTATAATTTATGAGCTTATTTAGCAATTCATTAAATCAGATCTAGGGAGTAGTAGGTCTTATAATTACTATAATTTCAAGCAGTGAAGAACATGAGAAGTATTTTGAGATATCTTCTACAACTTTAAATATGATATGAAATTATCAGTGGCTTCTACTGGTGAAAAAGTCAAAGGAACTGCTAATAGTAATGTAGTTTGTTGCCTAATAATTGAAGGAAATTCTAAATATCAGCTAGAAGTCTGTGGAAAGAAGGAATTCACCATCCAAAATCATAAACTCATTGCATTCTATTCTTGGACCACAAGAAGAAAATCCCTACTAGAGAATGAGGGAAAGACAATATATACAGAGGTAACAGCGAATAATTTTCCAGAATTGAAAAATAACATGAGTTCCTCAAATTGGGAAAAATTCACCAATACCCATGTATAAATTAAAACATATCCACACCAAAACACTTTATGGTGAAACTGCAGAACAGTAAAATTAAAGAGAAAACCTGACAAGTTTTCAGAGTGAAAGGACAGATTACCTATAAAGAATTAAAATACATTAATGAGTAATATCTTATAAGCTGATGGAAAATTATGATCAGCTTAGAAGCCCAGACTGGTTTAACTAGCATATATATTTGAAGGAACTAGACATTTTTGGAAACATATGGAAAAAGTTTGCTACCTGCAGAAAGAAGTAATTATGGAATTAAACCCATAGAAAGGAGTATTTTTTAAAAATTCTGTGGCTATTAAAGAAATCAATAAAATGTGTTTGTAAAGCTAATTAAGTATTCAATAAAACTGAAAGATTAGTAAAAACAAAGTTGTAACAAAATATTTGAAAGCATAGAAAGGAAAGTTTGGATAAAAATAACTTTCTTAATTCCTTGTTATATTTAAGAAGATAATGGTATTGATTTCAACTTAGTTAAAATGTATTAATTTGTCTCCATGAGCATAAAAAAGGATACTCATTAAAAGAAGAAAAATAAAACCATTAGAGAGAAAAATGAGTGAGGGAAAATAAAGAAAACTTTATTAAACCAACAAAAGGTAAGTAGGGAGAAAAAGTGAAAAGAGAGCACAATAAATAAAAACATAGGATAAAATGTGTTCAGATAAATCAGTAATCACAGTAAATATAATAACCCAATAAATATAAATGGATTAAATTCACCTAGAAACTTTTGTGTGTGTGTAGGTGAAGGGGGAATTAAAAGAAGACCCCAAATTGAGAATTGTCCAAAAAATATTGAAAATATAATGTTAGGAAAAGGTACATCAGGGAAAATACTAACCAAAAGAAAGCAAGTATAGGCATAGCAATTTCAATATCAGAAAAATAAGGGTAAAATGTAGATGTTACTTAAGGATTAAAAGGAAAAAGTCACAAGAAGATTAATTGTGAATATTTATTCATCTAAAAATTAAAGCAAATGAAAACATTGATAACACCAAAGTCATGGTAGGAGTTTTAATATACCTGTCTGAGAAACTGGTGAGGAAAGAAGATAAAACATAGTAAGGATACACAAGATATTAACAATTCAATTCATAAGGTTGGCCTAATGACCGCATACATATATAAACCTTGCACTAAATTAAAAGAGAATATACTTTACCATACAGGATTTATGAATAACTCTATGCCAACAATTTTTACAACCTCAAGTGTCAAGGAAAAATTTCTAACAACAACTAAAAACCAAAATGGACCTAAGAAACAGAAAAAACTAAGAGAGAAACTTCATTAAAGTAATTGAATTAGTAGTGAAAAAATTCAGTCCACCAAAAAGCACTGGTTCTTTGATTACACAGATGAGTTCATATCAACCTTCAATTGCTCTTATAATACTGTTTCAAAACTAGAGAAAGGAGAGTTGAAAAAAGACTAAAATAGAACCTTTCTAACCAGATAACAAATATTCTCAAACCTATGGCAGAAATCATAATTAGAAACCTTAAAAACATTTCTCAAACTCAGGAACTAGACACAGATGTCTATTATTACTCTTATTCAACATATCCACCACATGTCTGTCAGTTTGTCCTACTATGGTGGTTTGCATGTTGCTGTGATACTGGAAGCTTTGCCACTGGTATTTCAAATACCAGTAGGGTCACCCACAGTGGACAGGTTTCAGTGGAGCTTCTAGACTAAGGCAGACTAGGAAGAAGGACCTGGTGGTCTACTGCTGAAAAAACTGGCTAGTGAAAGCCTTATGAATAGCAGTGGAACACTGTCTGACATAGTGCTGGAAATTAGCCTCTCAGGTAGGAAGGCACTCAAAATGGGACGGGGAAGAGCTGCATCCTCGAAAAGAGTCAGCTTTAATGGTGTGGATACAGTCAAGCTTTCAGGACCTTCATTTGCTGAAGTGGCATGAGTCAAAATGAGAAGAAACAGCTGCAAACATCCATTAATAATCAGAAGGTAGAATGTACAAAGTATGAATCTAGGAAAATTGGAAGTCTTCAAAAATGAAATAGAATGAATAAAGATCGATATCCCAGGCATTAGCGAGCTGAAATAGACTAGTATTGGTCATTTTGAATCGGACAATCATATGGTCTACTATGCCAGGAATGACAAATTGAAGAGGAATGGCATTGCATTTATTGTCAAAAAGAACATTTCAAAATCTATCCTGAAGTAAATGACATCAGTGATAGGATAATATCCTTATGCCTACATGGAAGACCAAGTAATATGACTATTATTCAAATTTATGCACCAACCACTAAGGCCAAAGAAGATATTGAAGATTTTTACCAACTTCTGCAGTCTGAAATTCATCAAACACTCAATCAAGGTGCAAAGATAATTACTGGTGATTGGAATGAGGAAGGTGGAAGCAAAAAAGGAGGGTTGGTAGTTGAAAAATAAGGCCTTGGTGATAGAAATGACACTGAAGATCACATGATAGAATTTTCAAGACCAATGACTTCTTCCTTGCAAATACCCGTTTTCAACAACATAAACAGTGCCTATACAAGTGGACCTTGCCAGATGGAATACACAGGAATCAAATCGACTATATCTGTGGAAAGACATGATGAAAATGCTCAATATCATCAGTCAGAACAAGGGCAGGGGCCTACTGCAGAACAGACCATCAATTGCTCATATGCAAGTTCAAGATGAAATTGAAGAAAATTAGAACAAGTCTACGAGAATCAAAGTACAACATTGAGTATGTATCACCTGAATTTAGAGACCATCTCAAGAACAGATTTGACGCATTGAGCACGAATGACTGAAGACCAGATGAGTTGTGGAATGACATCAAGGACATCATACATGAAGAAATCAAGAGGTCATTAAAAAGAATGAAAAGACCAAAATGGATGTCAGAAGAGACTCTGAAGCTTGCTCTTGAACATAAAACAAACAAACAAAAAAACCCAAACCCAGTGCCGTCGAGTCAATTCCGACTCACAGCAACCCTATATAAAAAAAAATAGAGTAGCTAAAATGAAGGAAGAAATGATGGAGTAAAAGAGCTGAACAGAAGATTTCAAAGGGTGGCTCAAGAACACACAGTATTATAATGAAATGTGCAAAGACCTGGAGATAAAAACCAAAAGGGATTAACTCGTTCAGCATTTCTGAAGCTCAAAGAACTGAAGAAAAAATTCGAACCTCGAGTTCCAACATTGAAGGATTCTATGTGAAAAATATTAAATGACACAGGAAGCATCAAAAGAAGATGGAAGAATTGGTTTACATTTAACCACTTCAGGAGGTAGCATATGATCAGAGCTGATGGTACTGAAGGAAGAGGTCCAAGATGTACTGAAGGGCCTGGTGAAAAACAAAGCTCCAGGAATTGACAGAATACCAATTGAGTTTCAACTAATTGAGTTTCCAGCAAAGCTGGAAGTGCTCACTTGTCTATGCCAAGAAATTCGAAGACAGCCATCTGACCAACTAACTGGAAGAGATTCATATTTGTGACCATTCCAAAGAAAGGTGATCCAACAAAATTCAGAAATTATCGAACAATATCATTAATGTCACATGCAAGTTAACATTTTGCTGAAGATAATTCAAAAGCAGTTGCAGCAGTACATCGACAGGGAACTGCCAGAAATTCCAGCCAGATTCAGAAGAGAATGTGAAGCTAGGGATGTCATGGCTGCTATCCGATGGATCTTGCCTGAAAGCAGAGAATACCAGAAAGATGTTTCCCTGTGTTTTAATGACTATGCAAAGGCATTCGCTTGTGTGGATCATAATACATATAGATAACATTGTGAAGAATGGAATTCCAGTACACTTAATTGTGCTCACAAGGAATTTGTACATAGACCAAGAAGCAGTCATTCGAACAGAACATGTGGATACTGCATGGTTTAAAGTCAGGGTTGTATCCATTCAATCTTTATGCTGATCAAATAATCCAAGACACTGGAGTATATGAAGAACGAGGCATCACGAGTGGAGGAAGACTCATTAACAACTTGCAATATGCAGGTGACACAATGTTGTTTAGGGGAAGTGAAGAGGACTTGAAGCATTTACTGATGAAGATCAGTATGTGTCTGTCAGTTTGTGGCTTGCATGTTGCTGTGGTGCTGGAAGCTATGCCACTGATATTCAAAAACCAGCAGGGTCACCCATGGAGGACAGGTTTCAGCTGAGCTTCCAGACTAAGACAGGCTAGGAAGAATGACCTGGCAGTCTACTTCTGAGAAGAAGTAGCCAGTGAAAACCTTACAAACAGTAGTGGAACGTTGTCTGATATAGTGTTGGAAAATGAACCCCCTAGGCTGGAAGGCACTCAAAAGAAAAGAGCTGCCTCCTCAAAATAGAGTTGACCTTAATGATGTGGATGGAGTAAAGTTTTCAGGACCTTTATTTGCTGATGTGGCATGACTCAAAACGAGAAGAAACAGCTGCAAACATCCATTAATAATCAGAACATGGGATGCATGAAGTATGAATCTAGGAAAATTGGAAATTGTCAAAATGAAATGGAATGCATAAACATCTGAAATGGACTGGTATTGGCCATTTTGAATTGGACAATCATATGGTCTACTAGGCCGGAATGACAGCTTGGAGAGGAATGGTATTGCATTCATCATCAAAAAGAACATTTCAAGATCTATCCTGAAGTACAATGCTGTCAGTGATAGGATAATATCCATACGCCTACAAGGAAGACCAGTTAATACGACTATTATTCAAATTTATGCACCAACCACGAAGGCCAAAGTTGAAGAAATTGAAGATTTTTACCAGCTTCTGCAGTCTGAAATTGATCGAACAGGCAATGAGGATGCATTGATAATTACTGGTGATTGGAATAAGATAGCTATATTTAAAGCACCTGTGATGTGCCATGCCTGATTCAATGTTCTTGGGAGCTTCAGGCTGTTAATTACAGAGGAGTGGGTCCATTATGAGATTGAGGGCATCTCTGAGATCTCTATTTCAGCGTCTGTGTAGTAAGTAGTATCTTATCTGTCAATCTTAAAAGGAATGAAAAGTTTCTATTTCTATTATATCTCAAAAAAAAAAAAAAAACTCCTCCTAGTTTAAAAGAAAAAATAGAACCACTGTAGTTGTAAGACTTTTCTGGAAGAAAAACTTACAAATTTGCCTTTGGAATGTTCATCGTTTACATCACGTATTTTATATTCCCAATTTAATAGTACTTTATAGTTCAAGAACTTGCTATGTCATGAATGAATTCTTGTCCAAGTATGTCCACCCTTTTTCTTCACATGGTAAAGTGGTATCTCTGAAAATAAAAGTATGAGAATTCAAATTTCTATTCATTATCAGATGAGACTTTTAACTCTTCAAGTTATTCAAACTTATTTCAATTGTTGAATTGCCTAAATTTGCTGTGGTTTTTGTTGTTTTGTGATTTTCAAGTAGACTTGAGATAGCCCATGATCAATGAAAAATAAATAGTTGGAATTAGGGGTATAATTATGCAAACCATGTTGGGTTAATTTAGAGCTCTATTTTCTATTAATCATGTATTTATAGATACTGATTTTTATCTGAAAGTATTTGGCCAGTATTAAAGTTAATTTATCCTTGTGGTATTCTGTTAAAATAAGCTTTTAGAAATTTAGTTCTACTAGAAGATGATGCTTGGACAGTAGGAAGGAAAAAAACTGTCAGGAAATTCACCGGGCTATATTTAAACCACCTGTGACATGCACTCACAGAAATTCATCAGGTTCATATGGTTCCATGGAGAATTATATTAAACGTTTAGAGACCAGACAGCCCCAATAGTCTACAAATTATTTCAGAGCATTGAAAATGGGGAAAAACTTCCTAATTCTTAAAGCCAGACTAACTTTGTTACCTAAACCTTATAAAGATAGCACATTAAAAAAAAAAAAAGAATATTACAG
The DNA here is from genome assembly GCF_030014295.1 of Loxodonta africana. Taxonomy (NCBI): domain Eukaryota; kingdom Metazoa; phylum Chordata; class Mammalia; order Proboscidea; family Elephantidae; genus Loxodonta; species Loxodonta africana. The sequence continues at coordinate 25,183,044 of NC_087364.1, forward strand.
ACCAGTATCACTTATGTATATAGATACAAATATACCAACCAAAACCAAACCCAGTGCCGTCGAGTCGATTCCAGCTCATAGCAATCCTATAGGACAGAGTAGAACTGCCCCATAGAGTTTCCAAGGAGCGCCTGGCCGATTTGAACTGCCAACCGTCTGGTTAGCAGCTGTAGCACTTAACCACTGCGCCACCAGGGTTTCCATACAAATATACATCTAAATAAAATATTAGCAAACAGACTGCAACACCACATTACAAAAATGATACACCATGGCCAAGTAGGATTTATTCCAGGCATGCAAGATTGGTTCATGAACTGTATGCACAAACACATGCCAGTTGCCTCAAAATTAAAAGCACTGATGAGACTTCTAGGATGAGGACTCTACTAGCCAATCTGATTGGGTCCTACACACACACACTTTACAAAGCGTTGGCAACTGAAAATCGTTATTATTATTTATAGAAGGTAAACAGTAAACACAAGAACAGATTACTTATAGAAAGCAACTGATAAATAAGAACAGATTTTAGGTAAACAGGTCTCCCTCTCAGCAGGTGTGCCGTCGGGTCAGGTTGGGTGTGACATGTCTGTATTCTCTGTCTCTCTCCACAGCTTTTCTTGGCTGAATCTGGCCTCCTGTGCTTGCCATTTCAGCTATCAGCCAGCAGCTTTAGGACAACTCTGGCCCAGTGCCAGAGTTAGGCAGCATCATGACAGCTCTTGAGGCAAAACTTTTACGGACAACCCCTGTAAGGCGTATGCCCAACTTCTGCTCTGTTGGTGACCTTCTGCCTGGAGGTGCCCAGCTTCATTCCATGGGCCAATTCGCCTACTGCCATGGTCTTGGCCTTCTCTGTGGGCCGACTGTGCCCCCAGCTGCTGTCTGCAGGTCTCGTGGTACCCACACTGGAACCACTGCTGCCATTTCTCTGCTGCTTGGGTCTGCTGTGCCTTCTGCCATCTCTCTGTCTTCAGTGTTACCAATCCAATGAGTGTCACCAGCTCAGTGTTACAGCCCTTGACCTGTATTACAGCACTTCTAGTAGGTTCTCAGTTCAAGATCTGTGTCAAAAAGACTCGATCCCCTCACAGCTCTTCTCCATAAGGAAACCTCATGTAAGCATCCAGATTTTAGGGTTTTTTATCAGTCACTAGATTTTTTTAGATGGGTCCCTCAGCCAATCTGGGTAAAGATCAGGCTGGGTAGGACCCCTAGCCTATCCCGTAAAATTCAACTACTGGGCAGGGGCCCCCCATCTAATCCATACAAAGGTGGACAGAAACCCAACCAGTCCCTTGTAAGCCACTTACGTGGATAGTAAATCAGCCAATCCATTACCAGATTGCCCCCTGACCAATCATTTTGGGAGAATTACAAACTCAGGGTCAGAAAGGCAACATAAAAGAAAACCCATTGCAACACAGTTCAATGCTAGAAAATTCATTAATATACCATATTCATAAATCTAAAACATATACATATATACACACACATATATAAGAGCCTTTGACAAATAACATTCATTCAACACAAAATAGAAATTTATATTTACTTTTTTAAACATTATAAAATACACATTCACATTATCTTTCTTAGTAGAGAAACACTAGAGGCATTTCCACTCATGCAGGAAAAAAGGAAGGATGTTCACTATTCCCATTTCTTTCTAACACTGTACTAAAGGTACTGAGAAATGGAATTAGACAAGAAAAGCATATTAGAGACATAAGAGTTGGAAATTAAGTTGTAAAACTATACTTACAGATAAGAAAATAGTATACCTGTAAAATCCTAGAGAATCAATGATCAAACAGACTCAAACAACTTAAAAAAAAATCAGTAAGGTAGGGAGACATAAAATTAACATACAGGAATCAGACTAGGAAGAAAGACCTGGAGACCTGCTTCTGAGAGCTGGCCAATGAAAACCCCATGGATCACAACAGAACATTGTACGACTTGTTTGCTTTGGACACACCATCAGGATCAATGGCTAGAGAAAGAGGATATCGTGTTTGGTGACGTAAAGGGCCAATGAGGGCGTGGGTGACCCTTGATGAGATGGACTGGTGCAGTGGCTGTAATGATGGACTTGAATATGCTGTCAACTGTGAGGATGACACGGGACCCGGCAATATTTCATTTTGTTGTACGTAAAGTCGCCATGAATCAGAGTTTACTGGAAGGCAGCTAATAACAACAATTTAAAAAGAAACTTTTCTTGAACTATTTTCTATTAATTGATTTATGTTCTTATCTTTATTATTTCTTCTTTCTTTAGTTTTCTCCAATTTCTTTTGGTGAATACTTAGTTTACTGATTTTCAGTACTTCCTTTTTAATTTTTTTCTTTTACTGTGCTTTAGATGAAAGTTTAGAGCTCAAGGTAATTTCTCATGCAAAAGTTTATACACATATTATTATGTGACATAACTTGAAATCTCCACAATGTGACAGCACACTCTGCCTTTCCACCCCAGGTTTCTTGTGTCCATTCAACCAGTTCCTGTCACTTGCTGCCTTCTCATCCTGTCTCTGGACAGGAGCCGCCCATTTGGTTTCATATATCTATCTGATTGAAATAAGAAGCAAACTCCTCACAATTATTAATTTTTGTTTTATAGTCCAGTCTAATCTTTGTCTGAAGAGCGGGATTCAGGGATGGTTTTAGTTCTGGGTTAACAGAGCATCTGGGGGCCATAGTTTCAGGAGTTTTTCCAGTTTCTGTCAGATCATTAAGTCTCATCTTTTTACAGGAATTTGAGTTCTGCTCTGCACTTTTCTCCGGCTCTGTCTGGGACTCTCTGTTGTGTTCCCTCTCAGGGAGGTTATTGGTGGTAGCCAGGTACTGTCTAGTTCTTCTAGTCTCAGGCCGATGGAGCCTCTGGTTTATGTGGCCCTTTTGTCTCTTAGGCAAATTTTTTCCTGTGTCTTTGGTGTTCTTCTTTCTCCTTTGCTCCAAGTGGGTTGGGAACAATTGATGCATCTTAGAAGGCCACTTGCAAGCTTTTAAGATCCCAGATGCCACTCACCAAAGTGGGATGTAGAACATTTTCTTAATAAACTTTGTTATGCCAGTTGACCTAGATGTCCTCCAAAACTATGGTCCCCAGACCCCAGCCCCAGCTACTCTGTCCCTCAAAGAGTTTGGATATGTTCAGGAAACTCCTTAGCTTTTATTTTGGTCCAGTTATGCTGACTTCCCCTGTATTGTGTATTGTCCTTCCCTTCACCTAAGATGAACCTTGTCTGCTATCTAGTTACTGAATTCCCCTCTCCCCCTCTCCCCACCCTCGTAACCATCAAAGAATGCTTTCTTCTGTGTTTAAACCTTTTCTTGAGTTCTTATAATACTGGTCTCATACAATATTTGTTGTTTTGTGACTAACTCACACTCAGCATAATGCCCTCCAGATTCATCCATACCGTGAGATGCTTCGCAGATACATCGTTATTTATCTTTGCATAGTATTCCATTGTGTGGATTTACCATAATTTGTTTATCCATTCATCTGCTGATGTGCACCTATGTTGTTTGCATTTTTTTGCTATTGTGAACAGTGCTGTAATGAACATGGGTGTGCATATATCTCTTCACATGATGGCTCTTGTTTCTCTGGGATATATTCCAAGGAGTGGGATTGCTGGATAGTATAGTACTTCTATTTCTAGCTTTTTAAGGAAGCACCAAATCAATTTCCAAAGTGGTTGTACCATTTTACACTCCCACCAGCAGTACGTAAGTGTTCCAGTCTCTCCACAATCTCCCCAACATTTATTATTTTAAGGATTAGTGCCAGCCTTGTTGGTATCTCACTGTGGTTCTGATTTGCATTTCCCTAATGCCTAATGCCCTGGTGGCAAAGTAGTTAAGTGCTACGGCTGCTAACCAGTTTGAATCTGCCAGGCGCTCCTTAAAAACTCTATGGGGCAGTTCTACTCTGTCCTATAGGGTCGCCATGAGTCAGAATCGACTCGATGGCAGTGGGTTTTTTGGTTTAACGGCTCATGATTATGAGCATTTCCTCACGTGCTGTTAGCCTCCTGAACGTCTTCTTTGGTGAAGTGTCTGTTCATATCCTTTGCCCATTTTTTAATTGGGCTATTTGTCTTTCGTTGTTGAGGTTTTGCAGTATCATGTAGATTTTAGAGATTAGACCCTGATTGGATATGTCGTACCCAAATTATTTTTCCCAGTCTAGAGATTGTCTTTTTACTCTTGGTAAAATCTTTTGATGAGCCTAAGTGTTTGATTTTTAGGAGCTCCCAGGTATCTAGTCTCTTTTCTGGTGTTTGTACATGGTTAGTTATGGTTTGTATTCTGTTTGTGCCATGTATTAGAGTTACTAGCATTGTCCCCTTTTTTTCCTTCCATGATCTTTATCGTTTTAGACTTTATATTTAGGTCTTTGATCCATTTTGAGTTAGTTTTTATACATGGTGTGAGGTATGGGTCTTATTTCATTTTTTGCAAATGAATATTCAGTCATGCCAGCACCATTTGTTAAAGAGACTGTCTTTTCCCCATTTAATGGACTTGGGGCCTTTGTCAAATATCAGCTGCTCATCGGTGGATGAATTTACATCTGGGTTCTCTGTTCTGTTCCATGGGTCTTTTTTTTTTTTTTCTCTGTTCTGTTCCATGGGTCTATGTATATCTGTTGTTGTACCAGTACCAGGCTGTTTTGACTACTGTGGCAGTAAAATAGATTCTAAAATCAGGTAGGGTGAGGCCTCCCACTTTGTTCTTTTTCAGTAGTGCTCTACTTATTCAGGGCATCTCCCTATCCATGAGCAAAGTATGTTTTTCCACTTATGTAGGTCTCTTTTTTTTCCTTGCATTAGTGTCTTGTGGTTTTCTTTGTATAAGTCTTTTACCTCTCTGGGTTGATTTATTCCTAAGTATTTTATCTTCTTGGGGGCTATTGTAAATGGTAATGATTTGGTGATTTCCTTTTCGAAGTTCTCTTTGTTGATGTAAGAGAATACAACTGATTTCTGTATTTTATCTTGTATCCGGATACTTTGCTGAGATCTATTAGTTCCAGTAGTTTTATTGTGGATTCTTTGGAGTTTTCTGTGTATAAAATCATATCATCTGTGAACAGAGATACTTTTACTTTCTTCTTACCAATTTGTATGCCCTTTATTTCTTTTTCTAGCCTAATTGCTCTGGCTAGGACCTCCAGCACAATGTTGAATAAGAGTGCTAATAAAGGGCTTCCTTGTCTGGTTCCTGTTCTCAAGCAGAATGTTTTCAGACTCTCTTCATTGAGGATGATGTTAGCTGTTGGCTTTATATAAATGTCCTTTATTATGTCGAGGAATTTCCCTTCTATTCCTGTTTTGCTGACAGTTTTTATCACGAATGGGTGTTGGACTTTGTCAAATGCCTTTTCTGCGTCTATTGATAAGATCATGTGGTTCTTTGGTTTTATTTACGGGATGGATTACATTGATTGTTTTTCTAATGTTGAATCATCCCTGCATGCCTGGTATGAATTCCATTCGGTCATGATGAGTTATTTTTTTGATATGTCGTTGAATTCTTTTGGCTAGAATTTTGTGGAGGATTTTTGCTTCTGTGTTTGTGAGGGATATTGGTCTGTAATTTTCTTTTTTTGTGATGTCCTTGCCTGGCTTTGGTATCGGAGTTATGCTGGCTTCATAGAATCAGTTTGGGAGTATCCCATCCTTTTCTGTGCTCTGAAATACTTTTAGTAGTACTGGTTTTAACTCTTCTCTGAAAGTTTGGCAGAATCTCTAGTGAAGCTCTCAGGGCCAGGGCTTTTTTTTGTTGGGAGTTTTTTTTAATTATCTCTTCAATCTCTTCTTTTGCTATAAATTTATTTAGTTTTCTACCTGGGTTTGTGTTAGTTTAGGTAGGTAGTGCATTTCTAGAAATTTGTCCATTTCCTCTAGGTTTCAAATTTGTTGGAGTACAATTTCTCATAGTATTTTGTTATGATCCTTTTAATTTCAGTTGGATGTGTTGTGACATCACTCATTTCATTTCTTATTTGAGTTATTTGCTTCCTTTCCTGTTTTGTCAGTTTGGCCAATGGTTTATAGATTTTGTTCATCTTTTCAAAGAACCAGCTTATGCTGTTGTTGACTCAATTGTTTTTCTGTTCTCTATTTCATTTATTTCTGGTCTAATCTTCATTATTTCCTTTCTCTTGACGCCCACAGGCTCCCTTTGCTGCTCTCTTTCTATTTGTTAAAGTTGTGGGGCTAATGTTTTTATTCCAGCCCTTTCTTCTTTTTGGAGGTGTGGGTTTATTGCTATAGATTGACCTCTGAGCACTGCTTTTGCTGTGTTCCAAAGATTCTTGTAAGATGTGTTTTCATTCTCATTTGATTTTATGAATTTCTTTGTTCCATTCTTGATTTCTTCTATAACCCAGTGGTTTTTAAGCAAGGTGTTGTTCAGTTTCCATGTGTTTGATTTTTTTTCCTTGCTGTTTCTGTTATTGATTTCTACTTTTATAGCTTTATGGTCAGATTTTTTTGTAATATTTTGTTGTTTTGGAGTCTGTTAAGGCTTGCTTTGTGGCCCAATATGTGGCCTATTCTGGAGAATGTTTCCTGTGCATTGGAAAAGAAAGTATACTTGGCTGCTGTTGGGTGGAGTGTTCTGTATATGTCTATGAGGTCAAGTTGATTGATTGTGGCATTTAGATCATCTGTCACTTTACTGAGCTTCTTTCTAGATGTTTTGACCTTTACTGAAAGTGGCGTTGAAGTCTCCTACTATTATTGTGGAGCTGCCTATTTCTCTTTTCCATGATTTTGGAGCTTGTTTTATGTATTTTGGAGCTCTGTTGTTGAGTGTGTATATATTTATTATACTTATGTCCTCCTGGTATATTGACATTATGTAGTGTCCTTTCTTATCCTTTGTGGTGGATTTTGTTTTAAAGTGTGTCTTATCAGAGATTAGTACTGCTACTCCTGCTCTTTTTTGGTTGTTGTTGGCTCAATATATTTTTTTCCATCCTTTGAGTTTTAATTTGTTTGTGTCTTTGAGTCTAAGGTGTGTCTCTTGTGAGAGGAATATAGTTGGATCATTTTTTTTTAATCCATTCTGTCACTCTTTCTCCTTATTGGTGCATTTAATCCATTTATATTCAGCATAATTATTGATAGGTGAGTTTACTTCTGTTGTTTTGATTTTTTTTTTGTGTGTGGTGTTGACAGTTTCTTTTTTCCACTTAATTTTCTGTGCTGAGTTATTTTTCTTTATTTTCTTTTCATCTATTTCATTATTGTTTATTTTGTGTTTGCTGAGTCTTTATGTTTTTCTTCCTTTTTATTTTGGTGGGTAGATTTGTTAGTTTCCTTTGTGATTACCTTAAAATTTACCTCTATTTTTCTAAGTTTAAATCAATTTTTTATTTGTTGATATTGCCTTAACTTTCTCTCAATATGGAAGTTCTATGACTACTCTATTTAGTCCCTCTTTTTTTTGTTTTAATATTGTCATCATTTACATATTTATGTCTCTGTTTCCTTATTTTCAGGCTTTTAGTTTTGACTTATTTTTGTGACTTCCCTATTTGGGTTGATATCTGGTTGTTCTGTCTTGTGTTCTAGTGTTGGATTGTTGTCTGATATTGTTGGTTCTCTAGCCAGTGGACTCCCTTTAATATTTCTTGTAATTTCGGTTTGGTTTTTACACTTTAACTTCTTTTTATCTAGAAATCCCCTAATTTTGCCATCAGATTTAAGAGAAAATTGTGCTGGATATATAATTCTTGGCTGGCATTTTTTTCCTTCAAGACTTTATATATGTCACCCCATTGCCTTCTTACCTGCATGGTTTCTGCTGAGTAGCCAGAGCTTAGTCTTATTGACTCTCCTTTCTAGGTACTTTTTGTTTATCCCTAATGGCTGATGGCAGCTCTTGAGCACCTGGGTGGAAAGCTGGTCCCTGTTCCCTACAGCACATAGGTATATGGGTTTTACAGCCAGACTTTGGGCACCCAGTGCTGTTGGCTGTAAGGACTGGGAGGCACTACTTATTCTCGGACCCCTGTTGTGGGAGGCTAGATGGAATGGGTGATGCCACCAGCTCTTAGGCCCCTGATGTGGGTGGGTGAGGACCTTGCTTAATGAGCAGGGTGGTGTCAGATGTCATGAATCTGTAACTCCCCCTTGGCTGCTGCAGTTGGAAATAGGCTCAAAGTGTATTCCCTGTTGTTCTGTGCTAACGAGGCCTACACTTTTGAATAGGCCCACACAGGCCTAGGCATGGGTGAAGGGTGGTAGAAGTCTGTTGACCCCTTATGCCAGTGCCTAGGCAAAGGGGCAATGCCTGCCCCGAGTTCCTGCCTTAGGGAGCATGGTGATTTTTTAAAGCCATGAGACTGGTTTTGGTGTGAACAGTCCTGAGTTCCCAACTTAGTGGGCTTGGCATAAACGAGGGCCTGTGGTGTTGAATCGGTCTGCAAAGGTCTAGGCAGGGGTGGAGGGCATTACAAGTCCACGGATCCCTTATGCCAGTGCCTAGGCAAAGGGCCAGTGCCTGCCCTGAGTTCTCAGCTTAGGGGTGTTGTGAGTTTTTGAAGCCATGAGACTGGTTTGGACATGGATAGTCCTGAGTTCCTGGCTTAGGGAACTTGGTGTTTTTTTTTTTTCCCCCTAATGCCACAAGACTGGTTTGGGCTCATAAGCTCTGGCTTGGGGGGCATGGCAGTTATTAAATACTGCCAGACTGGTGTTGGACAGGAGTGGGGTGGGGATTGGGTGAGGGGAATGTGGCACTTTTCTGCTGTGAAAGTCCTGGACGGGGAGTTATTTGGCCCCATGCCGTATGTTAGATGCTTTCACTTAACTTTCGAAGGTCCAGTGCTCCTTTCCCCTGGCTCCGGAGGCTTGTGCATATTCTCTGCTGCCTATTCTTTCCTGACGTGGTGAAATGCTTCCTGAGTGCTACTGCTCACCTCTGGCCATGTGCGCTGGCCAACCAAGCACACAGGATGTTGGCTGCCTCATTACTGGCACTTCTTCGCTGCTTCCGAACTGTCTCTCCTTCCCCCTGCCACTTGGTCTAACTCCTCAACTTTGTCTTTGTTGATCAGGGGTCCTAGATTGTCATATATAATGGATTCACTTGTTTTTTCAGGTCTTTGTTGTAAGAGGGACCACAGGAAGCATCTGACTATTCCGTCATCTTGGCCCCACCCTATCCTTTCCTTTTTTTTTAATTAAATAGGGACGGGGCCAAGATGGCTGACTAGGTAGAAGCTACCTCGGACCCCTCTTGCAACAAAGACTCGGAAAAACAAGTGAATCGATCACATACATGACAATCTACAAACCCTGACCATCAAACACAGATCTAAAGACTTGACCTGAGTGACAGAGACTGAGAACAAACAACCACGGGGAAGCAGCGACTGTTTTCGGAGCCTGGAGCCAATGTCCTAGTCAGGAAACCTTGGCGCCAGGCTTTGGACTGGGCACAGGGGAGCTGAGCACGGCATCCTGAGACGGCGCAAACATGGGACGCAGCCCTAGCCCCCAGAAGTGACCTTGGGGGAAGCCCAGCCAGTGCATGCAGGCAGCACAGCAACGCGACTGACAGGAGGAGAAGTCACCAGGAGGCAGTGACTGATTTTGGAGCCTGGAGTGTGGCGTCCCATCCGGGGAAACGTGGCGCTGGACATTGGACTGGGAGCAGAGGAACTGACCACGGCTTCTGAGACAGCGCAAGCAGGGGACGCGGGCCTGACCCTCGGGGGCAATCTCTACCCAGCCAGCACACACACTCCACATGCCCCCTCGGGAATCTCAGATAAAACAGTCATCACCAAGCAAGATAAGTAAAAAAAAATTGTCTATATTCCGGGGTGCTACTCTCTCCTGTTTATCTGAACCCTCCCCTCCCCTTCCCAGGTGGCTTCATTAACACTGGAATTTCCTGAGCCAGAGAGTGAAGTGTGCAACAGTTTTTCTTTCCTTTTTTTTTTTTTTTTTTTGGTCTTTTCCTAACCCATTCTCCTGGCCTGAGAGAAGCAGCTACAAAAACCCAGGGGCCAAAAATCCTTCCCTAATTGGACTAAAAACACAGAATTAGCTCCAGCCAAACATTTGTGATCCACAGTCTTGGGCTTTCATCCCGACAGAGAACAAGGTGGCTATTATAATGCAAAGGCAATTCTGAGAGGGATCTGACTGTAATTGTTTTAGTGGATTACTGGAAAGACAAGTTTCCCAGGTCTGATATCTCCGTGTATTCAACAGAGCCCTCATTGACCCACAACAGGGAACTGAGGGCTGAAGCTCCCCCCAGACCACCTAGCCTCCTGCCTTAGGGGTCTAAGGAGGGTGACACCTACCAATCTGTACAGGTACTTGCATTGGGGGCCTAAGGTACAGCTGCAGAGCCCACCCACCAAAGTGCTTTAGGAATAGAGACACACCTACCTCACTGACACTTGGGGGAAGCCTGTCAGCATCCTGCCCCCCCTGGAGTGTGAACCCCTGCTGCTACTAGAATCTGGTGCACACAACTATCACCACTACTTCTCTAAGTGGATAGGTGAAAGTCTGCACCACACATTTGATGACCCAAAATCAGATTCTACTCAAGAATAGTGAATGGACTCTTAGGCTTATATAGCTGGTAACAGCCCAAACCAGCTGGTAACAGGACATAAGTGATTCAAGGGCTACAACAATCAAGAGAGCACAATCTAGTAGCCCATCTACGTATATTGAAAGAAAACAAAACAAGATAAGACTCAGTGAACAAATATAAAATAAATCATTACAATATCTTATACATGGCTCGGAGACAGCAGTAGATATCAAACCACATAAAGAAGCAGACCATGATTGCTTCTACAACACCCCAAACTAAAGAATCAAAATCTTTCTCAAATGAAGATACAGTCCTGGAATTGCCAGATGCAGAATATAAAAAACTAATTTACAGAATGCTTCAAGACATCAGGGATGACCTCAAAAATGAAATAAAGCAATCTGCACAAAAAGCCAAGGAACTCACTGATAAAGCAATTGAAGAAATCAAAAAGATTATTCAAGAACACAGTGGAAAAATTAATAAGCTGCAAAAATCCATAGAGAGACAGCATTCAGAAATCCAAAAGATTAACAGTAAAATTACAGAATTAGATAACTCAATAGGAAGTCAGAGGAGCAGACTCGAGCAATTGGAATGCAGACTGGGAGATCTGGAGGACTAGGGAATTGACAACAATATAAAAAAAAAATTTGTAGCTGGAAAAAAAAGATAAAAGAATTAAAAAAAAAAGAAGAAACCCTAAGAATCATGTGGGACTCTATCAAGAAGAATAACTTGCGTGTCATTGGAGTTCCAGAACAGGGAGGGATAACAGAAAATACAGAGTATAGTTGAAGATCTGTTGGCAGAAAACTTCCCTGACATCATGAAAGACGAAAGGATATCTATCCAAGATGCTCATCGAACCCCATTTAAGATTGATCCAAAAAGAAAAACACCAAGACATATTATCATCAAACTTGCCAAAACCAAAGATAAAGAGAAAATTTTAAAAGCAGCCAGGGAGAAAAGAAAGGTCTCCTTCAAGGGAGAATCAATAAGAATAAGTTCAGACTACTCAGCAGAAACCATGCAGGCAAGAAGGCAATGGGATGACATATACAGACCACTGAAGGAGAAAAACTGCCAGCCAAGGATCATATATCCAGCAAAACTCTCTCTCAAATATGAAGGTGAAAGTAAAACATTTACAGATATACACAAGCTTAGAGAATTTGCAAAAACCAAACCGAAGCTACAAGAAATACTAAAGGATATTGTTTGGTCAGAAAACGAGGAATATCAGATACCAGCACAACACAAAGTCACAGAACAGAACATCCTGATATCAACCCAAACAGGGAAATCAAAAAACAAATTAAGATTAATTTTTAAAAAGAAAAAGGATGCTCAAAACAGGGAATCATTGAAGTCAATATGTAAAAGATCACAATAATCAACAAGAGGGACTAAATACAGGTGGCATAGAGCTGCCATATGGAGAGGGAAACAAGGCAATACAGGACAATACAAGTTAGGTTTTTACTTAGAAAAATAGGGGTAAATATTAAGGTAACCACAAAGAGGTCTAACAACTCCATAACTCAAAATAAAAACCAAGAAAAACATAATGACTCAGCAAACATAAAGTCAAATACTAGGAAAATGAGGAACACACAATTTACAAAGAAAAACATCTCAGCACAAAAAAGTAAGTGGAAAAATGAAATTGTCAACAACACACACATAAAGGTATCAAAATGACAGCACTAAACACATACTTATCTATAAGTACGCTGAATGTAAATGGCCTAAATGCACCAATAAAGAAACAGAGAGTCTCAGACTGGATAAAGAAACACGATCCGTGTATATGCTGCCTACAAGAGACACACCTTAGAGACACAAACAAACTAAAACTCAAAGGATGGAAAAAAACATATCAAGCAAACAATAAGCAAAAATGAGGAGTAGCAATATTAATTTCTGACAAAATAGACCTTAAAGTTAAATCCACCACAAAGGATAAAGAAGGACAGCACATAATGATTAAAGGGACAATTGACCAGGAAGATATAACCATATTAAATATTTATGCACCCAATGACAGGGCTGCAAGATATATAAAACAAACTTTAACAGAACTGAAAAGTGAGATAGACACCTCCACAATTACAGTAGGAGACTTCAACACACCACCTTCGGAGGAGAACAGGACTTCCAGTAAGAAGCTCAATAGAGACACGGAAGACCTAATTGCTACAATCAACCAACTTGACCTCATAGACTTATACAGAACACTCCACCCAACTGCTGCAAAGTATACTATTTTTTCTAGCGCACATGGAACATTCTCTAGAATAGACCACATTAAAAAAAAATTTTTTTTAGACCACATATTAGGTCATAAAACAAACCTTTGCAGAATCCAAAACATCGAAATATTAAAAAGCATCTTCTCAGACCATAAGGCCATAAAAGTGGAAATCAATAACAGAAAAATCAGGGGAAAGAAATCAAATAATTGGAAACTGAACAATACCCTGCTGAAAAAAGACTGGGTTATAGAAGACATTAAGGAGGGAATAAAGAAATTCATTGACTGCAACGAGAATGAAAATACTTCCCATCAAAACCTCTGGGACGAGGCGGGGCCAAGATGGCGGACTAGGTAGACGCTACCTCGGATCCCTCTTGCAACAAAGACTCGGAAAAACAAGTGAATCGATCACATACATAACAATCTACGAACCCTGAACAACAAACACAGATTTAGAGATGGAGAATGAACAAATACGGGGAAGCAGCGATTGTTTTAGAGCCTGGAGCCAGCGTACCAGTCAGCACATATTCTGGAAAAACTAGTTTCCCAGTGATGGCTTGGAGACAGCAGTCCATATCAAACCACATAAAGAAGCAGACCATGACAGCTTCTCCAACCCCCCAAACAAAAGAATCAAAATCTTTCCCAAATGAAGATACAATCCTGGAATTATCGGATACAGAATATAAAAAACTAATTTACAGAATGCTTCAAGACATCACAAACGAAATAAGGCAAAGTGCAGAAAAAGCCAAGGAACACACTGATAAAACTGTTGAAGAACTCAAAAAGATTATTCAAGAACATAGTGGAAAAATTAATAAGTTGCAAGAATCCACAGAGAGACAGCATGTAGAAATCCAAAAGATTAACAATAAAATTACAGAATTAGACAACGCAATAGGAAGTCAGAGGAGCAGACTCGAGCAATTAGAATGCAGACTGGGACATCTGGAGGACCAGGGAATCAACACCAACATAGCTGAAAAAAAATCAAATAAAAGAATTAAAAAAAATGAAGAAACCCTAAGAATCATGTGGGACTCTATCAAGAAGGATAACTTGCATGTGATTGGAGTCCCAGAACAGGGAGGGGGGACAGAAAACACAGAGAAAATAGTTGAAGAACTCCTGACACAAAACTTCCCTGACATCATGAAAGACGAAAGGATATCTATCCAAGATGCTCATCGAACCCCATTTAAGAATGATCCAAAAAGAAAAACACCAAGACATATTATCATCAAACTCGCCAAAACCAAAGATAAAGAGAAAATTTTAAAAGCAGCCAGGGAGAAAAGAAAGGTCTCCTTCAAGGAAGAATCAATAAGAATAAGTTCAGACTACTCAGCAGAAACCATGCAGGCAAGAAGGGAATGGGACGACATATACAGAGCACTGAAGGAGAAAAACTGCCAGCCAAGGATCATATATCCAGCAAAACTCTCTCTGAAATATGAAGGCGAAATTAAGATATTTACAGATAAACACAAGTTTAGAGAATTTGCAAAAACCAAACCAAAGCTACAAGAAATACTAAAGGATATTGTTTGGTCAGAAAACCAATAATATCAGATACCAGCACAATACAAGGTCACAAAACAGAACGTCCTGATATCAACTCAAATAGGGAAATCACAAAAACAAACAAATTAAGATTAATTAAAAAAAAAATACACATAACAGGGAATCATGGAAGTCAATAGGTAAAAGATCACAATAATCAAAAAGAGGGACTAAATACAGGAGGCATTGAACTGCCATATGGAGAGTAATACAAGGCGATATAGAACAATACAAGTTAGGTTTTTACTTAGAAAAATAGGGGTAAATAATAAGGTAACCACAAAAAGGTATAACAACTCCATAACTCAAGATAAAAGCCCAGAAAAACGTAACGACTCAACAAACATAAAGTCAAACACTACGAAAATGAGGATCTCACAATTTACTAAGAAAAATGTCTCAGCACAAAAAAGTATGTGGAAAAATGAAATTGTCAACAACACACATAAAAAGGCATCAAAATGACAGCACTAAAAACTTATTTATCTATAATTACCCTGAATGTAAATGGACTAAATGCACCAATAAAGAGACAGAGAGTCACAGACTGGATAAAGAAACACGATCCATCTATACGTTGCCTACAAGAGACACACCTTAGACTTAGAGACACAAACAAAAACTGAAAGGATGGAAAAAAATATATCAAGCAAACAAGCAAAAAAGGAGTAGCAATATTAATTTCTGACAAAATAGACTTTAGACTTAAATCCACCACAAAGGATAAAGAAGGACACTACATAATGATAAAAGGGACAATTGATCAGGAAGACATAACCATATTAAATATTTATGCACCCAATGACAGGGCTGCAAGATACATAAATCAAGTTTTAACAGAATTGAAAAGTGAGATAGACACCTCCACAATTATAGTAGCAGACTTCAACACACCACTTTCGGAGGAGGGGACATCCAGTAAGAAGCTCAATGGAGACACAGAAGACATACTTACAACAATCAACCAACTTGACCTCATTGACTTATACAGAACTCTCCACCCAACTGCTGCAAAGTATACTTTTTTTTCTAGCGCACATGGACCATTCTCTAGAATAGACCACATATTAGGTCATAAAATAAACCTTTGCAGAGTCCAAAACATCGAAATATTACAAAGCATCTTCTCAGACCACAAGGCAATAAAACTAGAAATCAATAACAGAAAAACTAGGGAAAAGAAATCAAATACTTGGAAAATGAACAATACCCTCCTGAAAAAAGACTGGGTTATAGAAGACATCAAGGACGGAATAAGGAAATTCACAGAATGCCACGAGAATGAAAATACTTCCTATCAAAACCTCTGGGACACAGCAAAAGCAGTGCTCAGAGGCCAATTTATATCGATAAATGCACACATACAAAAAGAAGAAAGAGCCAAAATCAGAGAACTGTCCCTACAACTTGAACAAATAGAAAGTGAGCAACAAAAGAATCCATCAGGCACCAGAAGAAAACAAATAATAAAAATCAGAGCTGAACTAAATGAATTAGAGAACAGAAAAACAATTGAAAGAATTAACAAAGCCAAAAGCTGGTTCTTGGAAAAAATTAACAAAATTGATAAACCATTGGCCAGACTGACTAAAGAAATACAGGAAAGGAAACAAATAACCCGAATAAGAAACGAGAAGGACCACATCACAACAGAACCAATTGAAATTAAAAGAATCATTTCAGATTATTACGAAAAATTGTACTCTAACAAATTTGAAGACCTAGAAGAAATGGATGAATTCCTGGAAAAACACTACCTACCTAAACTAACACATTCAGAAGTAGAACAACTAAATAGACCCATAACAAAAAAAGAGATTGAAACGGTAATCAAAAAACTCCCCACAAAAAAAAGCTCTGGCCCGGATGGCTTCACTGCAGAGTTCTACCAAACTTTCAGAGAAGAGTTAACGCCACTACTACTGAAGGTATTTCAAAGCATAGAAAATGACGGAATACTACCCAACTCATTCTATGAAGCCACCATCTCCCTGATACCAAAACCAGGTAAAGACATTACAAAAAAAGAAAATTATAGGCCTATATCCCTCATGAACATAGATGCAAAAATCCTCAACAAAATTCTAGCCAATAGAATCCAACAACACATCAAAAAAATAATTCACCCTGATCAAGTGGGATTTATACCAGGTATGCAAGGCTGGTTTAATATCAGAAAAACCATTAATGTAATCCATCACATAAATAAAACAAAAGACAAAAACCACATGATCTTATCAA
The DNA here is from genome assembly GCF_030014295.1 of Loxodonta africana. Lineage (NCBI taxonomy): Eukaryota > Metazoa > Chordata > Mammalia > Proboscidea > Elephantidae > Loxodonta > Loxodonta africana. Next base: position 25,199,710 of record NC_087364.1, read on the forward strand.
TTGATGCAGAAAAGGCATTTGACAAAGTCCAACACCCATTTATGATAAAAACTCTTACCAAAATAGGAATTGAAGGAAAATTCCTCAACATAATAAAGGCCATCTATGCAAAGCCAACAGCCAATATCACTCTAAATGGAGAGAACCTGAAAGCATTTCCCTTAAGAACGGGAACCAGACAAGGATGCCCTTTTCACCGCTCTTATTCAACATCATGCTGGAAGTCCTAGTCAGGGCAATTAGGCTAGACAAAGAAATAAAAGGTATCCGGATTGGCAAGGAGGAAGTAAAGTTATCACTATTTGCAGATGACATGATCTTATACACAGAAAACCCTAAGGAATCCTCCAGAAAACTACTGAAACTAATAGAAGAGTTTGGAAGAGTCTCAGGCTACAAAATAAACATACAAAAATCACTTGCATTCCTCTACATCAACAAAAAGAACACCGAAGAGGAAATAACCAAATCAATACCATTCACAGTAGCCCCCAAGAAGATAAAATACTTAGGAATAAATCTTACCAAGGATGTAAAAGACCTATTCAAAGAAAACTACAAAGCTATACTACAAGAAATTCAAAAGGACCTACTTAAGTGGAAAAACATACCTTGCTCATGGATAGGAAGACTTAACGTAGTAAAAATGTCTATTCTACCAAAAGCCATCTATACATATAACACACTTCCGATCCAAATTCCAATGTCATTTTTTAAGGTGATAGGGAAACAAATCACCAATTTCATATGGAAGGGAAAGAAGCCCCAGATAAGCAAAGCATTACTGAAAAAGAAGAAGAAAGTGGGAGGCCTCACTCTACCTGATTTCACAAGCTATTATACAGCCACAGTAGTCAAAACAGCCTGGTACTGGTACAACAACAGGCACATAGACCAGTGGAACAGAATTGAGAACCCAGATATAAATCCATCCACATATGAGCAGCTGATATTTGACAAAGGCCCAGTGTCAGTTAATTGCAGAAAAGACAGCCTTTTTAACAAATGGTGCTGGCATAACTGGATATCCATTTGCAAAAAAATGAAACAGGACCCAGACCTCACACCATGCACAAAAACTAACTCCAAGTGGATCAAAGACCTAAACATAAAGACTCAAATGATAAAGATCATGGAAGAAAAAATAGGGACAACCTTAGGAGCCCTAATACAAGGCATAAACAGAATACAAAACATTACCAAAAATGACGAAGAGAAACCAGATAACTGGGAGCTTCTAAAAATCAAACACCTATGCTCATCTAAAGACTTCACCAAAACAGTAAAAAGACCACCTACAGATTGGGAAAGAATTTTCAGCTATGACATCTCCGACCAGTGCCTGATCTCTAAAATCTGTATTATTCTGTTAAAACTCAACCACAAAAAGACAAACAACCCAATCAAGAAGTGGGCAAAGGATATGAACACGCACTTCACTAAAGAAGATAATTCAGGCAGCTACCAGATACATGAGAAAATGCTCTCGATCATTAGCCATTACAGAAACAAATTAAAACTACAATGAGATTCCATCTCATTCCAACAAGGCTGGCATTAATCCATAAAACACAAAATAATAAATGTTGGAGAGGCTGCGGAGAGATTGGAACTCTTATACACTGCTGGTGGGAATGTAAAATGGTACAACCACTTTGGAAATCTATCTGGCATTTTCTTAAAAAGTTAGAAATAGAACTACCATACAACCCAGAAATCCCACTCCTCGGAATATACCCTAGAGAAATAAGAGCCTTCACAGAAACAGATATATGCACACCCATGTTTATTGCAGCTCTGTTTACAATAGCAAAAAGATGGAAACAACCAAGGTGCCCATTAACAGATGAAAGGATAAATACATTATGGTATATTCACACAATGGAATACTATGCATCAATAAATGAGGAATCTGTGAAACATTTCATAACATGGAGGAACCTGGAAGGCATTATGCTGAGTGAAATTAGTCAGAGGCAAAAGGACAAATATTGTAAAAGACCGCTAGTATAAGATCTTGAGAAATAGTATAAACTGAGAAGAACACATACTTTTGTAGTTATGAGAGGGGGAGGGAGGGCCGGTGGGAGAGGGTTATTTACTGATTAGTTAGTAGATAAGAACTACTTTTGGTGAAGGGAAGGACAATACTCAATACATGGAAGGTCAGCTCAACTGGACTGGACCAAAAGCAAAGCAGTTTCCGGAATAAACTGAATGCTTCAAAGGTCAGTGGAGCAAGGGCAGGGGTTTGGGGACTATGGCTTAAGGGGACTTCTAAGTCAATTGGCAAAATAATTCTATTATGAAAACATTCTGCATCCCACTTTGAAATGTGGCGTCTGGGGTCTTAAATGCTAACAAGCAGCCATCGAAGATGCATCGATTTATCTCAAACCACCTGGATCAAAGGAGAATGAAGAACACCAAGGTCACACGATAACTATGAGCCCAAGAGACAGAAAGGGCCACATGAACCAGAGACTTACATCATCCTGAGACCAGAAGAACTAGATGGTGCCCGGCCATAACCGATGACTGCCCTGACAGGGAGCACAACAGAGAACCCCTGAGGGAGCAGGAGATCAGTGGGATGCACACCCCAAATTCTCATAAAAAGGCCATACTTAATGGCCTGACTGAGACTAGAGGAATCCCGGCAGTCATGGTCCCCAAACCTTCTGTTGGCCCAGGACGGGAACCATTCCCGAAGACAACTCATCAGACTTGGAAGGGACTGGACAATGGGTTGGAGAGAGATGCTGATGAAGAGTGAGCTACTTGTATCAGGTGGACACTTGAGACTGTGTTGGCATCTCCTGTCTGGAGGGGAGACGGGAGGGTAGAGAGGGTTAGAAACTGGCAAAACCGTCACGAAAGGAGAGACTGTGGAAGGAGGGAGCAGGCTGACTCATTAGGGGGAGAGTAAGTGGGAGTATGGAGTAAGGTGTATATAAGCTTATATGTGACAGACTGACTTGATTTGTAAACGTTCACTTAAAGCTCAATAAAAATTATTAAAAAATAAAATAAATGGGAATAAGGTACATATTTTCCCCCAAGTAACACTTAATTTGCATTGCATGTTTTAACATGTTTATTGTCATTTAGTCATAAATATTTCAAAATCTCCTCATTATTTCCTCTGAACTCATGGATTACTTAATTAGTTCATTTTTAGTTTCTAAAAAAGGTTTATTTTTAATTATCCCTTTATTCTTGTTGTTACGTGCTGTTGAGTCAATTTTGACTCATAGTGACCCTACATGACAGAATAGAACTGCCCCATAGGGTTTCCCCCATGTGTCTTTCAGTTTATCATACTATGGGGCTTGTGTGTTGCTGCGATGCTGGAAGCTATGCCACTGGTATTTAAATACCAGCAGGGTCACCCTTGGCTGATGGGTTTCAGCTGAGCTTCCAGACTAAGACAGACAAGGAATAAGGACCTGGTGGTCTACTTTTGAAAAGAATTAGCCAGTGAAAACCTTATGAATAACAGTGGAACATTGTCTGATATAGTGTCAGAAGATGAGCCCCTCAGGTTGGAAGGCACTCAAGATACGACTGGGGAAGGGAGAAGAACATCACACTCGGGGCAGTGAAAAAGATGAGATGGACTGACACAGTGGCTACAACAATGGGCTCAAGCATAGCAACAATTGTGAGGATGGAGCAGGGCTGGGCAATATTCTGTTCCGTTGTGCGTAGGGTCGCTATGAATTGAAACTGACTCGATGGCACCTAACAACAACATAGGGTTTCTGGAGCTGTAATCCTTACAGGAGCAGATCGCCAGGTGTTTTCTTCCTTAGGAAGTTGGTGAGTTTGAACCACCGACTTTTCAGTTAGCAGCCGAGCACTTAACCATTGTGCCACCAGGTGACATCTAATCTAATTTGTTATGTTCAGAGAACATGTTCTTTAACTTTACTTTGGAATTTGTTTTGGAAATAGAATTTTGATCACAGACTGTGATCTGTATGATCGATTTTTGGAATTCACTATAGAATTTGAAAATCTTTTTTCTTTTGAGTTTGTGGATGGCCTTTTTTTTTTAAGTAATTTTTAATGTGCTTTAAGTGAAAGTTTACAAGTCAGTCTGTCACATATAAGCTTATATACACCTTACTCCATACTCCCACTTACTCTCCCCCTAATGAGTCAGCCTGCTCCCTCCTTCCACAGTCTCTCCTTTCGTGACGGTTTTGCCAGTTTCTAACCCTCTCTACCCTCCCGTCTCCCCTCCAGACAGGAGATGCCAACACAGTCTCAAGTGTCCACCTGATACAAGTAGCTCACTCTTCATCAGCATCTCTCTCCAACCCATTGTCCAATCCCTTCCAAGTCTGATGAGTTGTCTTCGGGAATGGTTCCTGTCCTGGGCCAACAGAAGGTTTGGGGACCATGACTGCCGGGATTCTTCTAGTCTCAGTCAGGCCATTAAGTCTGGTCTTTTTATGAGAATTTGGGGTCTGCATGGATGGCCATTTTTTTGACCTTTGTCTGTGTAAAGAGCCCTGGTGGTGCAGTGATCCAGCCTTTGGCTGCTAACTGAAAGCTTGGTGGTTTGAACCCACCAACTGCTCTGAGAGAAAAAGATGTGGCATTTTGCTTCTGTAAGATTACAGACTTGGAAACCCTATGGGGCAGCACTACTCTGTAAGTTGGAATTTGACTCTGACAGCAATGGGTTTGGGTTGTCTGTGTGAATGAAAAATAATGTATGCCGTACTTTTTTTTTTCTTGTCTGTAGTATTCTATGTACATACTGATTAGATCTGACTCATTAATTGTATAATTCTTTTTTCTATATCCTTACTAATTTTCTGCTGCTTTAACTGTGAAGTTCTAAGATAAATATAGTAAGTTCTGCAACTATGATTGTGAACTTGCCCATTTTTCCTTGTAATACTGTCAGTTTTCACTTTACACGTTTCAGTATTCATGTTATTAAAATCACAGAATACATTAATTCTTGGATGGAATTGGTAAATATTTCCTTTATCATTAAGTAGTATTTCTCTTTATTCCTGTTAATGATTTTTTTTCTGAATTTCTATTTTACCTGCTATAAATATTGCTATGTCTACTTTCTTTCCATTAGTATTTCCCTAGAAAACATTTTTCCATTCTTTAATTTGCAAAGTTATGTGTGATTTTGCTTTTAAGTGTTTGTCTTCTGAGCACTGGAAATCTGGATCCATGACTTACACACCTAATCTCTTCAGCAGCAGGCTGTTCAGCCACACCCCTTGGCCTTCTCTCCAGAGCAATTTTTAACATCTTTTGCATAGCGGACATGCTGAGAATTTTCCAAATCAGCAGTAGCTGGTTACTTTTTGCTTAGCAGTTCCTTCTTCAGTTTACGTCTTTCCTCTCACATTTTACTATAAGCAGAAGAAGAAACCAGGCCACACCTTCAATATTTTGGTCTGAAATATCCTAAGCTAAATATCCAAGTTCATCACTTACAAGTTCTGCTTTCCGCCCAACAGTAGAGCACAATTCAGCCAAGTTTCTACCTCTTTCTAACAAGGATTGCTTTTCCTTGGTCCTCATTTCCTTCTGACACCTCATCAGAAATAACTTTAATGTTTATACTTCTACCTACCATCTTTTCAGGGAAATCTAGGCTTTTTCTATCAAGCACCTCAAAACCCTTCCAGCCTGTACCCATTACCCAATTCCAAAGCCACTTTGATTCCAACCCACAGAAACCCTATAGGACAGAGTCGAACTGCCCCATAGGTTTTCCAAGGCCATAATCTTTACAAAAGCAAACTACCACATCTTTCTCCCACAGAATGGCTAGTGGGTTTGAATCACTGATCTTTCCATTAGCAGCCAAGTGCTTAACCACTGCATCACCAGAGCTCCTTTCCACATTTTTATATATTTGTTACAGGAGCACCATACTACTCAGTACCAGGACTGCTGTAACACAACCACGAAACTAGGTGCCTTAAAACAATAGAAAATTATTCGATTAAAATTTGGAGGCCAGGGTCCAAACTCAAGGTGTTGTCAGGGTTGGCTCCTTCAGGAGACTGAGGAAGAATCCATTCCCTGCCTCTCTATATCATCTGGTGACCAAGGGGAATCCTTGGCGTTCCTTGGCTTTTAGATGCATCACTTCAATCTCTGCCTGTCTTCACATGGTCTTCTCCCCTGTGTGTCTCTGTGTCTCAAACCTCCCTTTCCTTTCACTTATAAGGATACCAGTCATTGAAGCCCTGGTGGCACAGTGGTAAAGAGCTACGGTTGCTGACCAAAATGTCAGCAGTTTGAATCCACCAGCTGCTCCTCGGAAACCCTATGGGACAGTTCTACTCTATCCTATAGGGTTGCTATGTGTTGGAACCAAAGCAACGGCACCTAACAACAACAACAACATAAATCTAGGGTGACATCTCGAGATCCTTAAGTTGATTACAACTGGAAATACCTTTATTCCAAATAAGGTCGCATTTTGAAATTCTGGTGGACATGAATTTTGGGGGCCACTATTCCACCCACAATATTGTTTTAGGATGTTTGTGTGATTGTTTCACCAATAGATTGTAAACTCATTGAGGTCAAAGACCATGCCTTTTATCACTGTATACCCAACATCTGTCATAGAGTCTGACACATAAACTCATATATATATATATATATATCTGTTGCCGTCGAGTTGATTCCCATTCAGAGCGACCCTATAGGACAGAGTAGAACTGCCCCATAGGGTTTCCAAGGAGTGGCTGGTGGATTTGAACTGCTGACCTTTTGGTTAGCAGCCAAACCCTTAACCACTTGCACCACCAGGGCTCCTCATATATATATTTAGTTTTTAAAAATTGTATTTTATTTTTGTTGTTGTTGCGAATACACACAGCAGAACAGACACCAATTCAACACTTTTTACATGTAAAATTCAGTGACATTGATTACATTCTCCAAGTTGTGCAACCATTCTCACCCTCCTTTTCTGAGTTGTTCTTGGCTATTAACATAAACTCACTGCCCTTTAAGTTTCTTGTCTAATCTTTTGAGTTTCTGTTGTCAACCTGATTCCCTGTAGATAGTTCTTAAAAGAGGACAATGCTCAAGGTAGACATTTTTTACTAGTTAAGCTAAACCAATGTTTTGTGTTAAGAACACTTCAGAGAATATTTTTGGCTTAAGGTTTAAAGGTTTCCTCAGAGCAATAATTTTTGGGGTTCATACAGCCCCCATGGTTGAGAAAGTCTAGGTTCCATGAGAATTTTAAATTCTATTCTGCATTTTCTCCCTTTTGATCAGGATTCTTCTATAGAATCTTTGATAAAAAACATTCATTAGTGGTAGCCATGTACCATCCAGTTGTGGTCTTATGGCAAAGGAGGCCATTGTTCATGGAAGCAATTAGCTAAATATTCCATTTTCTCCTCTCCTTCCTGACTCTCCTTATTCCTCTGTTGCTCCAGGAGAATAGCAACCAATTATTGTACCTTAGATGGCTGCTTGCAAGTTTTTAAGATGCCAGGCACTATGCAATGAACTAGGAGGTAAAATAGAAGCACTAAACAAAATATTAGGCCAATTAACTGGGATGTCCCATGAAACCATGACACTAAACCTCCAAAACAGGAAACCAAATCCCATAAGTTGTTTGGTTGTACATAAGCAGCCTCAGCAGCTGCTCTGCTTGTTGTTGTAAATATATCTATCACACAAATTTTGCTAATTCAACTTTTTACAGGTTAACAGCTTCTTGATAGCAAATGCATTAAACCCTACCCTTAATCAATACAATTTTTCCATCATCGTAAACAGAAATTCAGTACTACATAAGCAATAACACCCACTTCCCCCCTCCTTCCTACCCCTGGTAGCCACTAATAAACTTTGGCCTCCATGCATTTCCTGTTCTGGTCTTTTTATGTAAGTGAAGTCATACAATATTTGTCCTTTTGTGATTGACTTAGTTTACTCAGTATAATGTCTTCCAGCTCCATCCATGTTGTAGCATGTATCAAGACTTTATTTCTCTTTCTGGCTGAATAGAACTCCATCATATGAATGTACCACATTTTGTTTATCCATTAGACGGATGTTTAGGTTGTTTCCACCTTTTGGCTATTGTGAATAATGCTGCAGTGAACATTGGTGTATAAGTCTCTATTTGAGTCTATGTTTTCAAGATCTGGGGTATAGTCCTAGCAGTGGAATTGCTGTGTCACAAGGTAGTTTCATTTTTAGTTTTTTTTTAGGAACCACCACACTGTTTTCACAACGACTATACCATTTTGCATTCCCGCCAGCAATGGTAAGTGTATTTCCCCGCGTCCCCACCAACATTTGTTATTTTCTGTTTTTTATCTTAGCCACCCTATCCCCTGAAAACCAAACCCCCTGCCGTTGAGTCTATTCCGACTCATAGCGACCCTATAGGACAGAGTCTAGTGGGAGTGAAATGGTATTTCATTGTGGTTTTGATTTGCCTCTCTCTGATGGCTAATGAAGCCTTGAAGGCACAGTGGTTGAGCTTTTGGCTGCTAACAAAAAGGTCAGCAGTTTGAATCCACCAGCTACTCCTTGGAAACCATATCGGGCAGTTTTACACTGTCCTATAGGGTCACTATGAGTTGTAATCGACTCGACGGCAATGGGTTTTTTTTTACAGGATGGCTGATGGTGTTGAACATCTTTTCATGTATTTGGTGTCCATTTGAATGTCCTCTTGGGTGAAATGTCTGTTAAAGTCCTGTGCCCATTTTATGATTGGGATATTTGTCATTTTGTTGTTAAGTTGTTGAAGTTTTATATATAATTTGGTTATTGGATTCTTATTGGATATATGGTTTTCAAAGATATTCTCCTGGTTGGTAATTTGTCTTTTCACTTTTTTTGTAAAGTCTTTTGATAAACAAAAGTTTTTATTTTTTATGAAGTCTCACTTATTTATTTTGTCTTTTGCAGTTTGAACTTTTATTAGTATATTAGATAATTCATTTTTTAAAAGTAGGCCTGATAGCATTGCCCCTGCATTTTCTTCTAAGAATTTTAGAGTTTTAGTTTTCACATTTAGGTCCTTATTCTATTTTGAATTTTTTTTTAATATTGTACTTTAGATGAAGTTTTACGGAACAAACTAGTTTCTCATTAAACAGTTAGTATACATATTGTTTTAAGATATTGGTTAACAACCCCACGATATGTCAACCCTCTCCCTTCTCAACCTTGGATTCCTTATTACCAGCTTTCCTGTCTCCTTGCCATCTAGTCCTTGCCCCTGGGCTGGTGTGCCCCTTTAGTCTCATTTTATCTTATGAGCCTGGCTAATCTTTGACTGAAGGGTGAATTTTGGGAGTGACTTCATTACTGAGCTAAAAGAGTGTCCAGAGGCCATACGCTTGGGCTTCTCCAGTCTCTGTCAGGCCAGTAAGTCTGGTCTTTTTTGTGAGTCAGAATTTTGTTCTATATTTTTCTCCAGTTCTGCCCAGGACCGTCTATTGTGGTCTCTGACAGAGCAGTCAGTGATGGTGGCTGGGCACCATCTAGCTGTATTGGACTCAGCCTGGTGGAGGCCGTGGTAGGTGTGGTCCATTAGTCCTTTAGACGAATCTTTCCCTTGTATTTTTAGTTTTCTTCATTCTCCCTTGTTCCCAAAGGGATGAGACCAGTGGAGTGTCTTAGATGGCTGCTCACAGGCTTTTAAGACCCTAGAAGCTACTCACCAAAGTAGAATGTAGAGCATTTTCTTTATAAACTATGTTATGCCAATTAAGCAAGGTGTTCCTTGAGACCATGGTCTCCATAGCCTTCAGCCCAGCAATTCTGTTCCTCAGGGAGTTTGGATGTGTCTGTGGAGCTTCTGTGACCTTACCTTGTATAAGTTGTGCTGGCTTCCCCAGTATTGTGTACTGTGTTACCCTTCACCAAAGTTACCACTTGTCTATTTTCTATTTAGTGTTTTTCCATTCCCTACCCCTCCTCTCCTTCGTAACCATTAAAGATTGTTTTTTTTTGTGTGTGTAAACATTTTCATGAATTTTTGCAGTAGTAGTCTTGTACAATATTTGTCCTTTTGTGACTGATTTATTTTACTCAGCATAATGCCCTCCAGTTTCATCTATGTTATGAGATGCTTGGAAGATTCATCATTGTTCTTTATGGCTGCGGAATACTCCAATGTGTATATGTACCATAGTTTGTTTATCCATTCATCTGTTGATGGGCATCTATATTGTTTCCATCTATTTGCTATTGTGAACAATGCTGCAATGAACATAGGCGTGCATATGTCTATTCATGTGATGGCTCTTATTTCTCTAAGATCTATTCCTAGGCGTGGGATTGTTGGATCATATATTTCTATTTCTAGCTTTCTAAAGAAGCAACATATCATTTCCCAAAATGGTTGTATCATTTTGCATTCCCTCCAGCAGAGCATAAGGGTTCCAGTCTCCCTGCAGCCTCTCCAACATTTGTTATTTCCTGTTTTTTTTATTCAAGCCAGTAATGCCGGGGTGAGGTGGTACCTCATCGTGGTTTTGATTTGCATTTCTCTAATGCCTAGTGTCTTAGTCATCTAGTGCTGCTGTAACAGAAATACCAGAAGTGGTGGCTTTAACAAAGAGAAATCCATTCTCTCATAGTCAACTGGGCTACACCTCCAAACTCAGGGTATCAGGGTATCAGCTCCAGAACAAGGCTTTCCCTCTCTGTTGGCTCTGGAGGAAAGTCCTTGTCATCAGTCTTTCCTTAGTCTGGGAGCATCTCAGTGCAAGAACCTCAGGTCCATAGGACACACTCTTCTCCCAGCACTGCTTTCTTGGTGGTATGAGGTCCCCATGTCTCTCCGCTAGCTTCTCTTTTTTATATCTCAAAAGAAACTGGCTTAAGACACTACCTAATCTTGTTGACTTCATCAGTACAATTGCTGCTAATCCATCTTATTACAACTGAATGATAGGATATACAACACATACAGAAATCACACCAGAAGATAAAATGGTAGACAGTCATATAAGGGAATCATAACCTGGCCCTTGACAGATATTTTTGGGGGACACGATTCAATTCATGACGGGTAGTGATTGTGAGCATTTCCTCATGTGTATGTTGGCTGATTAAATGTCTTCTTTGGTGAAGTGTTTGTTCATTTCCTTTGCCCAGTTTTTGATTGGATTACTTGTCTTTTTGTTGTAGAGGTGTTGGAATTTCCTGTAGATTTTAGAGATTAGAACTTTGTCTGATTTGTAATAGCCAATTTTTTTTCCCCACTCTATAGGTTCTCTTTTTACTTTTCTGATGAAGTCTTTTGATGAGCATAAGTGTATAATTTTTAGAAAATTCCAGTTATCTAGCTTATTTTCTGGATTTTGTGTGTTGTTGGTTATGGTTTTTATCCTGTTAATGCCATGTATTAGGGCCTCTAGCATTGATCCTATTTTTTCTTCTGTGAACTTTATAGTTTTTGGCTTTGTATTTAGGTCTTTGATCTATTTTGAATTAGTTTTTGTATATGGTGTGAGGTATGGGCCCTGTTTCATTTGTTTGCAGATGGACATCCAGTTTTGCCGGTACCATTTATTAAAAAGACTTTCTTTTCCCCATTTGATGGACTTTGGGCCCTTGTCAAAGATCAGGTGACTGTAGGTGGATGGATTTACATCTGGGTTCTCAATTCTGTTCCATTGGTAGGTGTATCTGTCGTACCAGTACCAGGCTCTTTTGACTATCATAGCTACATAGTAGGTTCTGAGGTCAGGAAGTGTGAATCGTCCTGCTTTATTCTTCTTCAACAGTGCATTCCATTTTGAATTTTTTGTGTGTATGGTGCAAGGCATGAATCCTATTTCATTTTTCTAGATGTGGAAATTTAATTTTCCTAATACCATTTATTGAAAACCCTCCTTTCCCCATCTAATGGACTTATCACCATTGTCAAAAATCAGTTGACCATAGATTTGTAGGTTTATTTCTGAACTCTCAATTCTATTCCATTGTTCTATGTTATTATACTGGTACCAGGATGTTTTTACTACTATAAAACCCACTGCAGTCGAGTTGATTCCTACTCATAGCAACCCTATAGGACAGAGTAGAACTGCCCCATAGAGTTTCCAAGGAGTGCCTGGCGGATTTGAACTGCCGACCTCTTGGTTAGCAGCCCTAGCACCTAACCACTATGCCACAAAACCAGGAAGTGTGAGTCCTTTTACTTTGTTCTTACCTTTCAACATTACTTAATCTATTCAAGCCCTCTTGCCATTCCATATGATATTAAGGATTGGTTTTTCTATTTCTGTAAAGAAGGCTTTTGGGGTTTTGATCAGGATTGTGATGAATCTATAGATCACGTTGGGCAGTACTGACATCTTAACTATATCAAGCCTTCTTTTTCAGCAATGTTTTATAATTTTCATTTTATAACTCTTTCACATCCCTGGTTAAATTTATTCCCTGGTATTTTATTCTCTTAGATGCTATTGTAAATGGAATTACTTCCCTAGTTTCCCTTTCAGATTTCTCATTGCTGATGTAGAGAAACCCAACAGATTTTTTGTTGTTGATTGTTTAATATATTTTTGCTGAAATTTTTTTTAAAGGAATGAATTAAATCATGTATGAATGAAGGGTAGCCTTAAGGTAGCATGTCAGAGTTCAGAGACTTTTCTGTAAATGATTTTGCCACGAGAAATGTAAGTTTAGCTTAATACAAGTTAGTTATCTTCTTAAAGACTGCATACATGTTCTTAGCTGAAAATAATAACTGTTACCCTCTATGACTACCATTTCAGAAAATATCAAAGTTAGATTGTGGTATTTAAACATATATACTTCAGGAATATATTTATAAATGCATTCTAGTCTTAACCCTGCAAAATCTACATTAAATGTTTTCTTTTTTTAATTTATTTTTATTGTGCTTTAAGTGAAAGTTTACAAATCAAGTCAGTCTCTCATATAAAACCTTATATACACCTTGCTATATACTCCTATTTGCTCTTCCCCTAATGAGACAGCACACTCCTTCTCTCAACCCTGAACTTCCTTGTCCCTTCAGCCAGCTTCTGTCCCCCTCGGCCTTCACATCTCCCCTCCATACAGGAGCTGCACACATAGTCTCATGTGTCTACTTGATCCAAGAGGTCTGCTCCTCACCAGTATCACTTTCTGTCTCATAGTCCAGTCCAATCCCTGTCTGAAGAGTTGGCTTTGGGAATGCTTCCTGTCTTGGGCTAACCCCATGACCTCAGGGGTCCTCCTAGTCTCAGTCAGACGATTAAGTCTGATCTTTTTATGAGAATTTGAGGTCTGCATCCCACTGCTCTCCTACTCCTTCAGGGATTCTCTGTTGTGTTTCCTGTCACAGCAGTCACTGGTTGTAACCAGGCATCATCTAGTTTTTCTGGTCTCAAGTTGATGTAGTCTCTGATTTATGTGGCCCATTCTTACTTTTGGGCTCATACTTACCTTGTGTCTTTGGTGCTCTTCATTCTGCCTTGCTCCATGTGGGTTAGACCAATTGCTTTATCTTAGATGGCTGCTTGCTAGTCTTTAAGACCCCAGATGCCACTCTCCAAAATGAGATGCAGAATGTTTTCTTAATAGGTTTTATTATGGCAGTTGACCTATATGTCCCCTGAAACCATGGTCCCCAAACCCCTGCCCCTGCTACGCTGGCCTTCGAAGCATTCAGTTTATTCAGGAAACTTGTTTGCTTTTCGTTTAGTCCAGTTGTGCTGACCTCTCCTGTATTATGTGTTGTCGTTCCCTTCACTTAATTTAGTTCTTGTCTACTATATAATTAATGGATACCCCTCTCCCTTCTTCCCTCCCTCCCCCCCTCAAGAATATTTTCTTCTCTGTTTAAACTATTTCTTGAGTTCTTATAATTGTGGCCTTATACAATATTTACCATTTTGCAACTGACTAATTTTACTCAGGATAACGCCTTCCAGATTCCTCCATGTTATGAAATGTTTCACAGATTCATCATTGTTCTTTATTGATGCATAGTATTCCATTGTATGAATATACCATAACTTATTTATCCATTCATCCATTGATGGGCACCTTGGTTGCTTCCATCTTTTTGCTATTGTAAACAGTGCTGCAATGAACATGGGTGTGCATATATCTGTTTGTGTGATGGTTCTTATTTCTCTAGGATATATTCCAAGGAATGGGATTGCTGGATCATATGGTAGTTCTAAATGTTTTCATAGGTAAGTTAGGATATTCTACAATACATTTCACTGTACTCAGGCTAGGAATAGTAAAGCTACTTGGACCCAAAAAACAAAAAGTGAGACACGGCTTATGGTTAGAATGTGTAGAAGAAAATGTGGATATCATGTAATTAATCAGTGAAGTCTGGTAGTAAGTCAAAGAATTCATAATAGCTCTAGAGTCCACATAAGTTGTAGAGAGAGTAAACAGAAAACACTCGAGCTTTGAGGTCAGAGCTGAACTTGAATTGTGATCTCAGTTTCCTCCCTTATAAGATGTGGAACAAAATGTTTACCTTCAACATTGAGTTGGTAATTAAATGTAATAAATTATGTGAAAGCACTGATTTCAGTTTTTGGCAGCTAAAGCAGTCCATAAATGTTAGTTCTGCCTCCATCCTCACCATGTTTCCCAAATGATCCCTTACGATTTAATTATTTTCTCATCACTTTGTATGTAACACTTTGGTTACATAATTCTTCCTTTGTATCACCTTCTAGAATGTAAAATAATACTCTCCTGCCATTTCTTTTGTAGTAAGAACCTGCTATATAAGCGAGCAGATTTTTGTCTTAATGGGACAACATAAGATGAATTATTTCATTTTGAGATCTATATATTTTAAAACACTGATGTTCATGTTTAAAATGTGGTTTGGCATTCCTATAATTTATATTATTTTATAATTTCAAAATGGTTTTAATGGGACAGTTTTTTAAAGGTATTGAACCATTTTTCTATCTTAAGAAAGTAAAATGTTCTTCTACATTAACTAATAATCCCTAACACTGATCATATGATCCTTTATCAAAATTAATGAGCATTGTTATAATTTAATCATAGCCACAACTTATTTTTGTGCTAGCAATGTTCTCTAACTGGGAAAGATAAATTGAACTCTATTTGCTTTTGATTAATATTTAATTAGACATTAAATGTAAGATAAATGCTGAATTTCCTAATTTCTTTTTATTCCATTGAGTGAATATGTTTGGTATATTAATGATCCTTCTCCCCAGTCTGTCTTAGTCTGGAAGCTCTACTGAAACCTGTCCACCATGGGTTAAATGTGCAAAGACCTCAAGTTAGAAAACCAAACAGGAAGAACATGCTTGGCATTTCTCAAGTTGAAAGAACTGAAGAAAAAATTCCAGCCTCCAGTTGGAATACTGAAGGATTCTCTGGGCAAAATATTGAACGATGCCCGAAGAACCAAAAGATGGAAGGAATACACAGTGTCACTGTACCAAAAAGAATTGGTGGATATTCATCCATTTCAGGAGGTAGCATATGATAAAGAGCTGATGGTAATGGAGGAAGAAGTCCAAGCTGCACTGAAGGCATGAGCGAAAAAGAAGCCTCCAGGAATTGATGGAATACCAAATGAGAAGTTACAAGTGGGTGCAATGCTGAAAGTGCTCACTCATCTATGACAAGAAATTTGGACGACAGCTAGTTATCTGGCCATCTGACTGGAAGAGATCCATATTTGTGACCATTCCAAAGAAAAGTGATCCAACAGAATGGGGAGATAATCAGACAATATCATTAATATCACATGAAAGTAAAATATTCTGATCATTCAAAAATGGTTGCAGCAGTACGTAGACAGGGAACTGCCAGAAATTCAAGCTAGATTCAGAAGAGAACATGGAATGAGGGTTGTCATTGCTAATGTCAGATGGATCTTGGCTGAAAGCAGAGAATTCCAGAATGATGTTTACCTGTGTTTTATTGACTACGCAAAGGCATTCAACTGTGTTACCCATAACAAATTATGGGTTAACATTTTGAGAAATGGGAATTCCCGAACACTTAATTGTGCTCATATGGAACCTGTACATAGACCAAGAGGCAGTCGTTTGAACAGAACAAGGGGATACCATGCGATTTAAAATCTGGAAAGGTGTGTGTCAGGGTTGTATCCTTTTACCATACTTATTCAATTTGTATGCTGAGCAAGTAATCTGAGAAGCTGAACTATACGAAGAAGAATGAGGCATCAGGATTGGAGGAAGACTCATTAACAACATGTGATATGCAGATGACACATCTTTGCTTGCTGAAATGAAGAGGACTTGAAACACTTGTTGATCAAGACCAAAGACTGTAGCCTTTGGTATGGATTACACCTGAACATAAAACAAAAATCCTCCCAACTGGACCAATAGGCAACATCATGAAAATGGAGAAAAGACAGACGTTGTCAATGATTTCATTTTAGTTAGATCCACAATCAATGCCCATGGAAGCAGCAGTCGAGAAATCAAATGATGTATTCCATTCCATTGGGCAAACCTGCTGCAAAAGACCTCTTTAAAGTGTTAAAAAGCAAAGATGTCGCCTTGAGAACTAAGGTGCCGCTGACCCAAGCCATGGTATTTTCTATCCCCTCATATGCATGGGAAAGCTGGACAATGAATAAGGAAGACCAAAGAAGAATTGATGCCTTTGAATTGTGGTGCTGGCTAAGAACATTGACTATACCATGAACTGGGAGACTAGCTTGGCTGCTAACCAAAAGTTTGGTGGTTGGAACCCATCAGCACCTCTGCAGGACAAAGATGTAGCAGTCTGCTTCTATAAAGATTATGGCCTTGGAAACCCTGTGGGTTAGTTCTACTCTGTCCTATGGGCCCAATTTGAATCGGAATCGACTCAAAGGCAGTGGGGTTTTTTTTAGCTGGAAGAACGAACCGATATGTTTTGGAAGAAACACAGCCAGAATGCTCCTTAGAAGGGAGGATGGAGAGGCTTCATCTCCTTCACTTTGGACATGTTATCAGGAGGGACCAATCCCTGGAGAAAGATATCAATCATGCATGGGAAAGTAGAAGATCAGTGAAAATAAGGAAGACCCTGAAGAAGATGGATTGACACAATAGCTGCAACAAAGGGTTCAAATGTGGCAATTGTGAGGATGGTGCAGGAGCGGGCAGTATTTTGTTCAGTTGTGGGTGGGAACTGACTTGATGGCATCTAATAACATATTAATGATAATAAAAATTATTATTTGTATTTGACTATTTAGTTTACAAAATACTTTTAATATAATATCTTATTAATTCCTTCCTAGAAAACTTTGAGAAAGTATTACTATCTGCATTTTATATATACATTAAAAAATAAATAAATAAATAAATAAAAAGTTAGTTTACCATGGTCACTAGGCTTGTATGTGCAAAGCTGAGACTCACACAAAAGTGCTCTGACTCCAAATACTTTGTTTTCTGTACTAAACACAATTTTTTACAATATATTAATTGTTCTGCATGTTCATCAAATTCTAAATGTGATTTTTAGTGATATGTTAGGCTCTACAGTATTTTGTTTTAATAAAAATACTATTCAGTTTTGTTATAAAATACAAATATACTATTGGAATAAAAAATTACAGCAGTAAATGTCATTCAGTATCCCAGCAATAAAGTGAAATGCACGCAAACACACACAGTGTATAAAGCACACATTTATATATGGAACTTGATGATTTTATATATTCATGATATCTGTAAAGAGCTATATGAACGGTTTCCAACTATTTTGTAAATGTGACTTTGTCATGCACGTGGTCTTAGAATACTCTTTTCTCTGCTAATAGTGCACATTAAAAAAAAACTTTTTTTTTTTCAGGAATGCCTTCTCTTCCATTAAAAGTTACACAAGCTTTGACTGTGTTTGCAGATAGGGTGGCGATGGATAGTATGAGTACAGAAATGACATCCTAAAAATGGCAACAATTTTTAGGAAACTTATGCTGACACTTTTCAGGGTAAAATGATGGCTTCATGAAATACATGAATCATAAGCCTGTGGCATCTGAATCAAATCTTGAGGGATGAGTAGACATTCATGAGCTCTCCAAGGTAAAATAGGCATTCCAGCCAGAGGGAAAACTTGTACAAAAGTATCAGGTGAGGGGATATGGTAGCTACTCAAATCTGGATGAGTAGGTAAGAGAGGAGGTGGCTGCCAGGCATGTGGCTGGAAAGCTAGACAGAGTCCCACTCATAAAGGGCCTTAGTGCCAAGTGGAGGACTGGATTTTCCTATGGAAAAGTCATGTAGTAAAGTCAGTCTGACAGTGGTGTGAAGCCAGGCTAGAGGGGAAAAACTAGAGGCAGGAGTAGGCTATTGGAATAGTACAGAGATGGGGATGGAGACAGTAAGGAGGCATAGATTCCAGAGATAAAAGTATGTAGATTCCGTAGGACTTTAACCTCCTTTGGATTTTAATTTAAGAGCTCAGGCTGCTAACCAAAAAGGTCAGCAGTTGGAATCCACTGGCAGCTCCTTGAAAACCCTATGGGGCCATTCTGCTCTGTCCTATAGAGTTGCTATGAGTCAGAATTGACTCAATAGCAATGGATTTGGGTTGGTTTTGAATTTTATTAGTAATGACTAGTTAGAAGAGGAAAGTCATGAAAATAAAGACAACTGATGGAATAAAGAGGGCAGTGGCTGTCAGTGGTAGAATCCTCTCTTTCCATTCTAGCCAATACACCTCATACACAGCCACCACCTGTCTATCAGTAGAGGCTTGCATGTTGCTCTGATGCTGAACAGGTTTGAGCAGAGCTTCCGGACTAAGACAGACTGAGAAGAAAGGCCCAGAAATCTACTTCCAAAAATCCGCCAGTGAAAATCCTATGGATCACAATGGTCTGATCCTGTTGTGCATGGTGTCCTCATAAGTCAGGGGCTGACTCGACTGCAGCAACAAAAAGAACAATGGAATAAGAGGATGTTCCCTGGTTGGTACAAATGATTAAGTACTTGGCTACTAACCAAAAGGTTGGAGATTCGAGTCTACCTGGAGGCACCTTGGCAGAAAGATCTGGCCATCTACTTTTGAAAAATCAGCCACTGAAAACCCTATGGAGCACAGTGCTACTCTGACACACGTAGGGTCGCCATGAGTCAGTGTTGACTCAACAGCACATGTTTTTCCTTTTTTTTTTTTTTAATAAATAAGAAAACAGTGTGGTAATAAGTACTAAAATATTATCACAGCACATGTCCAGGTGTCTTCTATAAGAAACTTTTCTTATATTTGAACAAAATTCTTACCTAAGCTCTTGAAACGGGTCAGCTTGAACAAGTGGTGTCTCCACTGAATGTTCAAAAAGAGCCCCTTCAGGACCTAAAACAAAAGCCAAAGACGAATCAGTAAAAAAGTAAAATAAACGACATGAAACAAATTAAGTGAAGATGGTGAAACTTTACCTCATATACTTTGGAAGTGTTATCAGGAGGGACCAGTCCCTGGAGAAGGACATCATACTTGGTAAAGTAGAGGGTCAGCGAGAAAAAGGAAAATCCTCAACCAAATAGACTGACACAGAGGCTGCAACAATGGGCTCAACATGGCAATGATTGTGAAGATGGCGCAGGACTGGGCAGTCTTTAGTTCTGTTGTACATACGGTCACTATGAGTAGGAACCGACTTGATGGCACTTAACAACAACATCAGCAGTGAGGAACTAATTTAAATTAAGGCAGTAGGTAAGACTTTGCATAGTAAAATGCAGTTGATCTGAAGTTTAAAATAAATAGACAATCGTGAACATATGGACTTTGTGGGCAAGGATTTCCAAGGACAGCAATGTCTATGGGCAGGAAAATGTGGTGTGTGGCTAGGAAACAAAGGATCATCCAGCTTATTGGGGAATTAAAGCATTCAATACAGAAAAACAAATGAACCTTTCATATTCCACTTAAAGTGTTTCTCCTCTTGAGTTTTATGGGCATGCGTACAGATGATGTACGCAGTACCACATGGCCTTATGCCCCACCATGATTTCCTGAGGTGGCCCATTCCTACCTGAGGGGCTGTCTCTGGTTCAGGGGCTGTAGCTGCATTTTATAAATAATTGTTTTTCCCTGAGTTTCAAAAGGGGCTCAGGAAGTATCCTCACATTTTGCAGCCTTTTACTTTAGGAAGTATGGAAAACAATTAAAAGGCTTATTATCTAATTTCCTTTGTATTAATTTTGATATTCCCCCCTGAAAAAAAAAAAAAACAGATGCTATCCAATTGATTCTGACTCACGTTGACCCCGCGTGTGTCAGAATAGAACTGTGCTCCATAGCATGTTCAATGGCTATGATCTTTTGGAAGTAGCTTGCCGGATCTTTCCTCCAAGGCACCTCTGGATGGATTTAAACCACCAACATTTTGATTAGCTGCCAAGTACTTAATCATTGGCACCACCCAGGAACTCCATTTTGATATTAGGCATTGAAAAAAGTTGCTTGAGTGACTGCAACCAGCGAAAGTTTCCTAGAAACAAGGATGAGAAATCACAACCATGTGCAAAAGCTCTTTCAGCAGCCCTTACGTTAGAGGAAACATGCCCCCATATTTTCTCCACAAAGCTACTATGTTGTTGTTAGTTGCCGTCGAGTCTGACCCAACTCATGGTGACCTTACGTACAACAGAACAAAACCTTGCCAGGTCCTGTGCCATCTTCACAACTGTTGGCATGTTTGAGCCCATTGTTGCAGCCCCTGTGTCAATCCATCTCATGGAGGGTTTCCCTCACTTTCGCTGACCCTTGATGTTACCAAAAATGATATCCTTTTCTAGTGATTGATCTTTCCTGATGATGTGTCCAAAGTAAGCAAGACAAAGTCTTGCCATCCTAATTTCTAAGGAGTATTCTGGCTGTACTTCTTCCAAAAATGATTTACTAACTGTATAAGCCTTGTTATTATAATTATGGCTTCTCTAGTAATTTTGTTTAAATATCAAGTCATGACAAAAGCTCATATTCAAAGTCCTTATGAAAGAAATAATGTTTTCTGGCAGGTAAGTAAAAGAGGCTTAGGTACAAAATGAAAATTTTAAATTATAAAAGAGATTTAGTAGCATAACTAACATAAAAATTATAATTAACAGAACATAAAGGAATACAAGTAAGGGAAGACTCACTGTTTTATAAACTTATAATATGCACAAATTATATTCAGATGAAGAATAGATCCTCATATATATACACTCTAACACATCTCTTTAAAATATCACTGAAGCCAAACCTAAATTGTAATGAGGATCACTATTTAAAGGAAGATTATACTAAGCATTGGAGTTTCCACAATAAATTGTGCCAATCAAATTTTATAGTACAATGTCTGCTTTGCTTGAAATATAGACAACATTTTTTAGCTTGGTGGGGGAGTAATTTAACGTGATAATTTGCTTCTCCTAATTTGCGAAATATAAAAGAAAAAATACATTTCGAATCAATCACTGATAAGATATGCTAAGTATAGTTTCATACTTTAAGTGCATGTTTTGTCTTTGGATTATAAAGCATCGTTTGAAACGTGAGTATGCTTTGATGTGAGGACCCTAGGATGAGCCTTTGAAATAATTAAACAACAGCAACAAAAACTATTCCTTTACATAGCTGAGATCATAGGCACAAGAGTAATCCCATAAGCTTTTGTGTGATTATTTTATCTGTCTTAACATAGACAAAATGGTATGCTGACTGAGAAAAAACAGTCAACACATTTTACTCTGTATAAACATAGTCCTTTGGTAAAACCAATTTAGCAATGTCAGTGTATTCCAATTGCATAGGCAGGTTTTATTTGAGCACAACTCCAGTTTCTTTTTCCCCTAATAGCTGAATGATATTATTATAAGAATGCCAGTTGCAGTATTTTACAAGGAAATATGACTCCATAATTAGTTTTTAAATGCATGCAAATTACTTATCTTCTAATATGACCTTAGTTAGCTGTATTACAGCTACATGTGATTATGGTAATGTACTTATAGGCAGAAATACAATCTATAAACTGAAATGTATTATCTTTAAATGAGACTAGCAGTTTCTCTATCATAGAAAATTTAAACTCTCAAATTATATGATTTTGGTTATATTATTACTATTCAGTTTCAGAGCAAATAGTCTGCAGAATCTGCTTGCATATGACAAAGTGGAAATTTCCTAAATGATGTCATAAAATAATTTTCAGTAAATTATTGTTGAACTTCAATGTAATTGTATTTCTTTTGTGTCTATACTCATTTAAAAATTCTGAAACAAGATTATATATAAAAAAATCATTGGCTTAGCATCTCTTCCTTGAGGAAAATGGAACACATTATTTGAAGTTGTAAGACCTAAATTTTAGGCAGGGAAAAAATTCCACCATAAAAAGTCTTCATACAAATCATGCATTAAATAAGCCCGTACAATTTGCATTATTTATACAGGAACATATGGCCAAAAAAAAAAAGAATTTCAGTTTCATAATGTTAACATTTTTTCTAGAGTGTAAATCACAAAGATTTAGACATAATAAAGATTTGGTCATTTTCACTGTAAAGTATCAGTAGTATTTGACTGACATCACTCTTCTCTTATGGATCCTAGAGAAATTTGTGGTGAATGATACCCATATATGATGGCTAAGATTGTGTGTCAACTTGGCTGGGCCATGATTCTCAGTGTTTTGGCAGCCATATAATGTTGTGATCACTTCCCTGTTGAGACGTGGTATGTGATCATCACCATGATAGGATCCCTACTGCTATGTACATCAGGAGAAGCCTCTATCCTGACCCACGGACTTATGACATCCCAGCCTCTGCAACTGTGTGAGTCATTTTCTTAAAATAAATCACTCTCTCTATATATATTTATATGCTTTACTGATTTTGCTTTTTTTTAAGAAGCCAGCCTAATACACTTGGTACAGGGAGCAGGGTCTAGAGAAACAAAATTGTAAGGATGAGTTTTCTAAATTGGTTCTCAAGCCTAATAAGTCTTGAAGATGTTGATGACTCTGCTTTCAGCAGTAAAGAGGGCACTGCTAGTCCGTGGAGTAAGGTGGCAATACAAATACACAAAACATTACCATCAATAGATCAGGTGTTGGTGAAAAGTGAGGCTTTGGGTGATTGCATATGTGATACCTTTCTACAATTTTGTCATAATGAGAAGTATAAAGAAGCTTATTGGCTGGTCCTACTTTCACTAGACAAACTGATGAAAGAAAGAGATGAGTTCAGGGCTTCAGAGTCAAAGCTCAAGTGCCACATATATGACTCCCATCTGATGAGATTACTCCACGTTTGTCTGCTAAACCACCCTGCCCAGTAAAATTATTAGCTCCTCCACTTCCGTCTAATGAGATTAGCCCTGCTGCGTCTAAAGAGCCCTTGTCTGAGTAATTTCTGGGGCATCACCTGAGGCAGATGCTTTACAAGACAATGCTGAATGTTCTCAAAACAATTCCCCACTACACTACACTTAAGATCCAGCAAGCCCCAAAAGGTGAAGTACAAAGTGTGACCCAGGAGGAGGTACACTACAATCTAAAAGAACTGTTTCACTTTTCTAATATGTACAAACAGAAACCACGGGAATATGTGTGGGAATGGCTATTAAGGGTGTAGGATAATGGTGCAAGGAACATAAAGTCGGAGTTTATTGATACAGGCCCACTAAGCACAGATTTTTCATTCTGTACTTCAGCTCAAGAAGTTAAAAAAGGATCTAATAGTTCATTTGGTTGGGTTGCTGAAGCGTGGATTATGTGGTGGCCTACACCAAATCAAGTTGAAGTACCAGACCTGCCTTGGTATACTGTAGAAGAAGGTATCCAAAAGCTTAGGGAAACTGGCATGCTACAGTGGATTTATCAGGTTAGACTCACAGACTCACACATGGAGTGCCCAGAGGACACACTTTTTACCACAACGGTAAGCAACAAATTTGTGAAGGGAGCCCCAGCATCCTTGAGGACTGCTGTGATTGCTATTTTGTGTAAGTCCTATTTGACAGTGATAACCGCCCTAGCTGAATTAAGGCACCTAACTACAATGGGGCCGATTGGCCCCTGTGGTGGTAGAGGCCAAGTGGTGGCACTTAATCAATAAAGACAAGGTGGGCATGGTTACAGTAATGGACAGCAGAGTCAAAGCAGTCATCAGAATAGTTTGACTCATATGGACTTACGGCATTGGCTACTTAGTCATGGTGTGAAATAAATAGGAGTGAAATAAATAGGAAATCCACCAAATATTGACTTGATCTGTACAAACAGATGAATTCTAAGTCAGGTGGACAGCAGTCTAACTCGAATCTCCAGAATAGAGAGTCATGGTGCCTCAATCAATTCCTAGACTTAAGTGAGTTTAAAGACCCACAACCCCTTGAATGAAGGGGAGGCTGGGTCCACTTGAGGAAGATTATACTGCTAATCTCTCTCCCAGCCTTCCTCAAAGTGATCTATGGCCTTTTAAGAGAGTGACTGTTCATTGGGGAAAAGGAAATAATCAGACTTTTGGGGGATTACTGGATGCTGGCTCTGAACTGACACTAATTCCAGGAGACACAAAATGTCACTGTGGCCCACCAGTCAGAGTGGGGGTATATGAAGGTCAGGTTATTAATGGAGTCTTGGCTCACATCCATCTCACAGTAGGTTCAGTGGGT
Organism: Loxodonta africana; assembly: GCF_030014295.1. Taxonomy (NCBI): domain Eukaryota; kingdom Metazoa; phylum Chordata; class Mammalia; order Proboscidea; family Elephantidae; genus Loxodonta; species Loxodonta africana. The sequence continues at coordinate 25,224,373 of NC_087364.1, forward strand.
CCCCAAACCCATCCGGTAGTGATTTCCCCAGTTCCAGAATGCATAATTGGAATAGATATACTCGGCAACTGGCAGAACCCCCAAATTGCATCTCTGACAAATGGAGTAAGTACTATTATGGTAGGAAAAGCCAAGTGGAAGCCATCAGAACTGCGCATACCTAGGAAAACAGTAAACCAAAAGCAATACCACGGTCCTGGAGGGACTGCAGAGATTACTGCCATCAAGGACTTGAAGGATGCAGGGGTGGTGATTCCCTCCACAGCCCCATTCAACTCACCTATTTGACCTGTGCAAAAAATAGACAGATCTTGGAGAATGACAGTGCATTATTGAAAACTTAAACAGGTGGTGACTCCAATTGCAGCTGCTGTTCCAGATGTAGTTTCACTGCTTGAGCAAATTAATACATCTCCTGGTACCTGGTATACACCTATTGATCTGGCTAAGGCCTTTTTCTCCATACCTGTTTCGAAGGACCATCAGAAGCAGTTTGCCTTCAGCTGCCAAAGCCAGCAATACACCTTCAGTTGCCTACCTCAGAGCTATATCAACTCTCCAGCCCTATGTCATAATTTACTTCCCAGGGACCTTGATCACCTTTCCCTTCCACAAGATGTCACACTGGTCCATTGCATTGATGATATTATGCTGATTGGACCTAGTAAGGACTAAGTGTCAATGACTCTGGAGCTATTGGTAAAACACTTGCAAGCTAGAGGGTTGGAAATTAATCTCATAAAAATTCAGGCACCTTCCACCTCAGTGAAATTTCTGGGGGTCCAGTGGTATGGGACGTGTTGAGATATTCCTTATAAAGTGCAGGATAGGTTATTGCATCTGGCTTCTCCCACAACTAAAAAGGAAGTATTACACCTAGTGGACCTGTTTGGATTTTGGAGGAAACATATTCCTCATCTGGGTGCACTACCACAGCCTATTTATCAAGATACTTGGAAAGCTGCTAGTTTTGAGTGAGGCCAAGGACAAGAGAAGGCTCTGCAACAGATTCAGGCTGCTGTGCAAGCTGCTCTGCTACGTGGGCTATATGATTCAGCTGATCCAATGGTGCTTGAAGTGTCAGTGGCAGATAGAGATGCTGTTTGGAGTCTTTGGCACGCTCCTCTGCATAAATCACCTTGCAAACCCTTCAGATTTTGGGGCAAAGCCGTGCCATACTCTGAAGATAACTACTCTCCTTTTGAGAAACAGGTTTTGGCTGGTTACCAGGCCTTAGTAGAAACTGAACACTTAACCATAGGACACCAAGTCACTATGCAGCCTGAGCTGCCTATCAGGAACTGGGCGTTGTCTGCCCCACAGAGTCATAAAGTTGGACATCCACACCAGCACTCCATCATTAAATGAAAGTGGTATATATGAGATCTGGCCTGAGTAGGACCTGAAGGCACAAGTAAGTTGCATGAGGAAGTTGCCCAAAGACCCATGGTCTCCACTCCTGTCACATTACCTTCCATCTTCCAGTCTGCACCCATGATCTTATAGGGAGTTCTTTATGATCAGTCGACTGAAGAAGAGAAAACTTGTGCCTGGTTTACAGATGGTTCTGCGTGATATGCAGGCACTGCTTGAAAGTGGACAGGCAGCAATAGAGCCCCTCTCTGGGACCTCCCTGTAGGACAGTGGTGAAGGGATATGCTCCCAATGGGTAGAACTTTGAACAAGCAGGGCACCTGGTTGTTCACTTTGCATGGAAGGAGAAATGGCTAGATGTGTGACTGTATACTGATTAGTGGGCTGTGGCTAATGGTTTGGCTGGATGGTCAGGTACTTGGAAGGAACATGATCAGAAAATTGGAGACAAGGATTTATGGGGAAGAGGTATGTGGACAGACCTCTCTGAATGCTCACCCTCACCAAAGGGTGACCTCAGCAGAGGAGGATTTTAACAATCAAGTGCATAGAATGACATGTTCTATCCTCTTTCCCTAGCTACTCCCATCATTCCTCAATGAGCTCGTGAACAAAGTGACCATGATGACAGGGATGGAGATTTTCCATGGGTCCCGTAACATGGACTTACACTCACCAAGGCTGACTTGGCTACAGCCACTACTGAGTGCCCAATCTGCCAGCAGCAGAGGCCAATACTGAGTCTCTGATATGGCACCATCCCTTGGAGACACATCACTGATTCCATTGATCTGGAAGCTAAGAATGCCACATGGCTGCTTTGTGCTCCTTATGCCTCTGGATCAACAGGCAAAGAAGAGAGTTATCATATTGACTGGTGTGATTAAGCCTGACTACCAAAAGGAAATCAGATTGATATTACATAATGGAGGTAAAGAAGAGTATATCTGGAATGCAGGATATCCCTTAGGGCACCTCTTAGTACTACTGTGCCCTGTGATTAAAATCAGTGGAAAACTACAGCAACCCAACTCCGACATGACTACTAATGCCCCAGACCTTCAGAAATGAAGGTTTGGGTCGCCCCACTAGGCAAAGAACCACGACCAGCTGAGGTGCTTGCTGAGGGCAAAAGGAATATGGAATGGGTGGTGGAAGAAGGTAGTTCTGAGTACCAGTTACAGCAAAGTGACCAGTTGTAGAAATAAGGACTGTCATTGTTATGAGTATTTCTGCTTTGTATGTGTGCATCAAATACTTTTGTTTTCTTCATTTATAAAATATAAGATATAAACAGGGCTAGTTCATTGTTTCATGTTAGGTGCAAGTATGACTTTATAACTGTCTCTATTCAGAGACTGTGTATGGTTTAAGGAGATGTGTACAGGTACCAAGTCAATGAGGGGTGAACTATTACGGCTAAGATTGCATGTCAACTTGGTTGGGGTATGATTCTCAATGTTTTGGCAGTTGTATAACGTTGTGATCACGTCCCTGTTGAGATCTGATATGTGATCATACCCATGATGGGATCTGCTGTGGGTAGCCAATTCTGATTAAAGGGAGCTTCCTTCAGTGTGTGGCCAGCATCGAACATAAGCAGATATTCTGGCAAGGCTTGGGGGCTTTTTGCTTGCACTGGATCCTGCAGCTTGCTCCTGTTTGTTTGATCTCTGGTTCTTAGGACTTGAGCTAGCAGCTTACCTGTGGTCTTGCCTGCATTCATTGATCTTCGCAGCCTGTGAGCAAGAGCCCTGCTCTCTGACCTGCCAGTGTTGGGTTCACCAGCCCCTGCGGGTACATGAATCAGGAGAAGCCTCTAACCTGACCCATAGACTTGGGACATTCCAGCCTTTACAACTGTGTGAGCCATTTCCTTGATATAAACTTCTCTTTTATATAAATATATACTTTACTGGTTTTGCTTCTCTAGAGAACCCAGCCTAAGATACCATGTGAAGATCTGCAGTAAGATTTATGGTGAGATGGGTTGAAATGGTGGTGAAGGCAACTGAAGAGGGGTTTGTCCAATAGTCCTGGAGATCAGGGACAGAGCTCAACAACTGGATAGGAAATTTCTCAAAGTTGCTCCCAACACTCTGCCATTGCTTGGCATTTTGGTTATAGAAATGTATAGAGTTCAGTATTAATACTTCTATTCAAACTGTGAGTAAAACACACTTGAACATTAGTTAGATTTTGTATCTACTCTGACAATTGTTTGTTAAGATTAATTCTAAACATGTATTGAGTGCTTATGGACTAAAATAAACTTTTCAAGTTGTGCAAAAATCCCTTTGCTCCCCTTCATAGCCAAACTTCCTTAGTAAGTTATTTCCACATAATATTTCTACTGCCTCCCATTGCATTCACTCTGCAACCTTTTCAAACTTCCTTTGGTCTTGGTCTTCTACTCCAATGAAAATTGTCTTATTAAGATAACAATTATCTTTATGACAATAAAGCCAATGAAAATTTCTATCCTCATCTTTCCTAAATCCAAATTGTTGGCTTATAATCTCTCTTGGTATCGGGAAAATATCTTTTCTGCTTTTCCTCCAACATATTGTCTACGTTTTCTCATTCTCTTGTGGTGGCTACTTCTCCTTTTTCTGGCTTCCAATCTTGGCATTTCTTAGAGCTCTGTTGATTGATGACACCCACATTTATATCTGTAATCCAAACCTCTTCTAGGAGCAATTAATAGTCTCATATATCCATTAGTTGAATTGATGATCCATTTGGCTATATCATGATATCTTCAACTTATGTGTCTAAAACATTAACTGTTGATTTCTTTTGCCATGCGAATATATTTCCTTCTCCTCAGTCTTTCCCATTTCTCAGATAATGATGCCATCACCAAGAAACAAATACCATCTTTGATTTCTTCCCTGAATGATGACCACTAATCTGATCTCTAGGCAAGTCCCTGTGTTGTTTAGAGCCACTCATGTCCCTCTATCCACATTGTTACTGCCTTGGTCAGATCACGATTTACTATTGCCTGTACAACAATAACATCCTCCTAGCTGCTCTTCCTACTCCATTCTTTCCTCCCAACTATTTATTCTTCTATGCAATAGTTGGATTGATCTTGAAACATATAATTAATCAAGAAGCACCCTCTTCAGAACCACTGTATTTAAAACAAATTCAAAGTCCTTACATTGGCCTATAAGACTCTGCATGAGCTATCCCCTTTCCACCTCCCTATACACCAGGTTTCTTTCAGACTCAAAGCCCACAAGATTAAAAAATAAAAACTATGAAATAATATTACATTGTTGCTTTTGTTGTTAGGTGCCATAGAGTTGATTCCAACCCATAGCAGCCCTATGCACAACAGAATGAAACACTGCCTGGTTCTACACCATCCTCACAATTGTTGCCATGTTCAAGCCCAATGTTGCAGCCACTCTGTCAGTCCATCTCATTGAGAGTCTTCCTCCTTTTCACTGACCTTCTACTTTACCAAGCATGATGTCCTTCTCCAGGGATTGGTCTCTCCTGATAACATGTCCAAAGTACGTGAGACGAAGTCTTGCCACCCTCACTAAAGAGCATTCTGGCTGTACTTCTTCCGAGACAGACGTGTCTGTTCTTTTGGCAGACCATAGTATAGTCAATATTCTTTTCCAACACTGTAATTCAAAAGCATCAATTCTTCTTTGGTCTTCCTTATTCCTTGTCCAGCTTTCACATGCATACGAGGCTATTTAAAATACCACGGCTTGGGTCAGTTGCACCTTAGTCTTCAAAGTAACGTGTTGTGTTGTTGTTGTTAGGTACTCTTGAGTTGGTTCCGACTCATAGCAACCCTATGTACACTAGAACAAAACACTGCCGGGTCCTGTACCATCCTCACAATTGTTGCTATATTTGAGCCCATTGTTGCAGCCACTGTGTCAATCCATGTTGTTGAAGGTCTTCCTCTTTTTCTTTTTTAAAAATTTTTTTTTTCTGCTTTAAGTGAAAGTTTACAAATCAAGTCAGTCTCGCTTACAAAATTTATATACTCCTTGCTATATACTCCTAGTTGCTCCCCCTTGGCCTTCACATCTCCCCGCCAGACAGGAGCTGCGCACATAGTCTCATGTGTCTACTTGACCCAAGAAACTCACTTCTCACCAGTATCATTTTCTATCTGATAGTCCAGTCCAATCCCTGTCTGAAGAGTTGGCTTTGGGTATGGTTCCTGTCTTGGGCTAACAGAAGGTCTGGGGACCATGACATCTGGAGTCCTAGTATTCTCAGTCAGACCATTAAGCATCTTCTTTTTAAGAGAATTTGAGGTCTGCATCCCACTGCTCTTCTGCTCCTTCAGGGTGTTCTCTGTTGTGTTCCCTCTCATGGCAGTCATCAGTTGTAGCCAGGCACCATCTAGTTTTTCTGGTCTCAGGCTGATGTAGTCTCTGATTTATGTGGACACTTCTGTCTCTTGGGCTCAAAATTACCTTGTGTCTTTGGCATTCTTCATTCTCCTTTGCTCCATGTCGGTGGAGACTAGTTGATGCATCTTAGATGGCTGCTTACTAGCATTTAAGACCTCAGACGCCACTCTCCATAATGGGGTGCAGAATGTTTTCTTAATACATTTTATTATGCCAATTGACCTAGATGTCCCCTGAAATCATGGTCCCCAAAACACCACTCCCCCACCCCCCACCCCCCCACCCCACCCCATCCTACCCCGCTGGCCTTTGAAGCGTTCGATTTACTCAAGAAACTTTGCTTTTGGTTTAGTCTAGTTGGGCTGACCTCTCCTGTATTGTGTGTTGTCTTTCTCTTCACCAAAATTAGTTCTTGTCTACTACCTAATTAGTGAATCCCCCTGTCCCTCCTTGCCACCATCCCCCCCACCCCGTAACCATCAAAGAATATTTTCTTCTCTGTTTAAACCATTTTTTGAGTTCTTATAATAGTGGTCACATACAATAGTTGTCCTTTTGCAACTGACTAATTTCATTCAGCATAATGCCTTCCTCCATGTTATGAAATGTTTCACAGATTCATTGTTGTTCTTTATTGATGCATAGTATTCTGTGGTGTGAATATACCATAATATATTTATCCATTCATCTGTTGATGGGCACCTTGGTTACTACTCTCTTTTTGCGATTATAAACAGTGCTGCAATGAACATGGGTGTGCATATATCTGTTCGTGTAAAGGCTCTTATTTGTCTAGGATATATTCCAAGGAGGGGGATTGCTGGATCTTATGGTAGTTCTATTTCTAGCTTTCTATTTCTAGCTTTTTAAGTAAGAGCCAAATCAATTTTCAAAGTGGTTGTACCATTTTACATTCCCACCAGCAGTGTATAAGCATTCCAGTCTCTTCATAACCCCTCCAACATTTATTATTTTGTGTTTTTTGGATTAATTCCAGCCTCATTGGAGTGAGATGGAATCTCATTGCAGTTTTGAATCACATTTCTCTGGTGGCTAATGGCAGTAGGTTTTTTTTTTTTTTAGTGGCTAATGATCGTGAGCATTCCTCATTTATCTGTTAGCTACCTGAATGTCTTCTTTGGTGAGTTGCCTGTTCATATCCTTTGCCCATTTTTTAAATGGGTTACTACTTTTTTTGTAATTGAATTTTTTTTTTTTAATTTTTATTAAGCTTCAAGTGAACATTTACCATTCCAATGTAATTGAGTTTTTGCAGTATCATGTAGATTTTAGAGATCAGATGCTGATTGGAACTGTCATAGCTAAAAAGTTTTTCCCAGTCTATTTTGTTTTTTTTTATCGGTAGTCTTCCTACTCTTTTAGTGAAATGTTTGGATGAGCGTCGGTGTTTGACTTTTAGTAGCTCTCGGTTATCTAATTTCTCTTCTGGTGTTTGTACGTTTCTGGAAATGTTTTGTAATACTGTTTATGCCATGTATTAGGGCTCCTAGCATTGTCCCTATTTTTTCTTCCATGATATTTATCATTTTAGATTTTATATTTAGGTCTTTGATCCATTTTGAGTTGGTTTTTATGCATGGTGTGAGGTATGGGTCTTGTTTCTTTTTTTGCAGATGGATATCCAGTTATGCCAGCACAATTTCCCCATTTACAGACTTTGGGCCTTTTGTCAAATATCAACTGCTCATATGTGGATGGATTTATGTCTGGATTCTCAATTCTGTTCCATTGGTCTATGTATTTGTTGTTGCACCAGTACCAGGCTGTTTTGACTACTGTGGCAGTATAATATGTTCTAAAATCAGGTAGTGTGAGGCTTCCCACTGTGTTCTTCTTTTTCAGTAATGCTTTACTTATCCGGGGTCTCTTTCCCTTCGATATGAAGTTGGTGATTTGTTTCTCCATCACATTAAAAAATGTCATTGGTATTTGGATCAGGGTTGCATTGTATCTTTAGATTGCATTGGGCAGAATAGACATTTTTATAATGTTTAGTCTTCCTATCCACGAGCAAGGTATGTTTTTCCAGTTATGTAGGTCTCTTTTGGTTTCTTGAAGTGGTGTCTTAGAGTTTTCTTTGTATAGTAGGTCTTCCTCGTCTCTGGTTAGATTTATCCCTAAATATTTTATCTTCTTCAGGACTATTTTAAATGGTATTGATTTGGTGATTTTCTCTTTGAAGTGCTTTTTGTTGGTGCAGAGGAATCCAACTGATTAATGTATGTTTATCTTGTATCCTGGTAGTCTGCTAAACTCTCCTATTAGTTTCAGTAGTTTTCTGGAGGACTCCTTAAGGTTTTCTGTGTATAAGATCATGTCATCTGCCAATAGAGATACTTTTACTTCTTCCTTGCCAATCTGGATGCACTTTATTTCTTTATCTAGCCTAAAAGCGCTGGCTAGGACTTCCAGCACAATGTTGAATAAGAGTGGAGATAAAGGACATCCTTGTCTTTTTCCTTTTCTCAAGGGGAATGCTTTCAGTTTCTTTCCATTTAGGATGATGTTTGTTGTTGGCTTTGTATAAATGCTCTTTATAATGTTTAGGAATTTTCCTTCTATTCCTATGTTGCTAAGAGTTTTTTTTTTTTTATCATGAATGTGTGTTGGAAAATGCCTACTCTGCATCAGTTGATAAGATCATGTGGTTCTTGTCTTTTGTTTTATTAATGTGATGGAAAACTTTGTTTTTCTAATATTGAGCCATCCCTGCATACCTGGTATGAATCCCACTTGGTCATGGTGAATTATTTTTTTGATATGTTGTTGAATTTTATTGGCTAGAATTTTGTTGAGGATTTTTGCATCTAAGTTCATGAGGGATATTGCTCTGTAATTTTCTTTCTTTGTAGTGTCTTTACCTGGTTTTGGTATCAGCATTATGCTGGCTTCATAGAATGAGTTTGGGAGTATTCCATCCTTCTCTATGCTCTGGAATACCTGTAGTAGCAGTGGTGTTAACTCTGCTCTGAAAATTTGTAGAATTCTCCAGTGAAGCTGTCAGGGCCAGGGCTTTTCTTTGTTGGCAGTTGTTTAGTTACCTTTTCAATCTCTTCTTTTGTTATGGGTTTATTTAGTTGTTCTACCTGTTTGTGTTAGTTTAGGTCAGTAGTGTGTTTCTAGAAATATGTCCATTTCCTCTAGGTTTTCAAATTTGTTAGAATACAATTTTTCACAGTATTCTGTTATGATTCTTTTAATTTCAGTTCAGTCCGTTGTGATATCGCCCATCTCATTTCTCATTCAGGTTATTTTCTTCTCCTGTTTTTCTTTTGTTAGTCTGGCCAATGGTTTATTGATTTTGTTAATCTTTTCAAAGAACCAGCTTTTGGTCTTGGTAAATCTTTCAATTGTTTTTCTGTTCTCTATTTCACTTAATTCTGCTCTAATTTTTATTATTTGCTTTCTTCTGGTGCTTGAGGGTTTCCTTTGCTGCTGTCTTTCTATTTGTTCAAGTTGTAGGGATAATTGTTTGATTTTGGCCCTTTCTTCTTTTTGTGTGTGTGCACTGCTATATTATATTGCTATAAATTGTCCTTTTTGTATGTGTGCATTGCTTTATTTTATTACTATACATTGACCTCTGAGTACTGCTTTAGCTGTGGACCAAAGGTTCTGATAGGAAGTGTTTTCTGTCTCATTGATTCTATGAATTTCTTTATCCCATCCTTAATTTCTTTTATAATCCAATCACTTTTGAGCAAAGCATTGTTCATTTTCCATGTGTTTGATTTCTTTTCCTTGTTTTTATGTTATTGATTTCTACTTTTATGGCTTTATGGTCAGAAAAGATGCTTTGTAATATTTTGATGTTTTGGATTCTATTAAGTCTTGCTTTATGGCCTAAGATGTAGTCTATTGTAGAGAATGTTCCATGTGGACTGGAAAAGAAAGTACACTTGTCTACTGTTGGATGTAGTGTTCTGTATATGTCTGTGAGGTCAAGTTGGTTGATTGTGGCATTTAGCTCTTCTATGTCTTTTTTGAGGTCATTTCTGGATGTTCTGTCCTTCACTGAAAGTGGTGTGTTGAAGTCTCCTACTATAATTGTGGAGCTATCTCACTTTTCAATGCTGTTAGAGTTATTTTATGTACCTTGAAGCCCTGTCATTGGGTGGACAAATATTTAATATGGTAATATCCTCCTGGTATAGTGTCCCTTTAATCACTACATGGTGTCCTTCCTTATCCTCTGTGGAAGATTTAACTTTGAAGTCATTTTTTGTCAGAAATTAGTATTGTCACTCCTGCTCTTTTTTGATTGATATATATATTTTTTACATTCTTTGAGTTTTAGTTTGTTTTTGTATTTAAGTCTAAGGTGTGTCTCTTTTAGGCAGCATATAGATGGATCTTTTTTTTTTTTTTTCCATTCTGCAACTTTCTTTCTCTTTATTGGTGCATTTAGTTCATTTATATTCAATGTGATTATTGATAGGTATGAGTTTAGTGCTATCATTTTGATGCCTTTTTTTGTGTGTTGTTGACAGTTTCATTTATCCACTTTTTTTTTTGTTCTGAGTAGTTTCTCTCTGTAAATCACACTCCTGTTTTTCATTGTAGTTGATTTTGTATTTGCTGAGACTTTATGTTTTTTATTTTGATGTGTAGGATTCTTAATCTTCTTTGTGGTGACCTTGATTCTTGGCTAGCAATTTTTCTCCTTTAGTGCTTTATATATGTCATCCCATTGCCTTCTTGCCTGCATGGTTTCTGCTGAGTTGTCCAAACTTATTTTTATTGATTCTCCTTTGTAGGTGGCTTTTTACTTTTCCCTGGCTGCTCTTAAAAGTTTCTCTTTACCTTTGTTTTTGGCAAGTTTGATTTTAATATGTCTTGGTGACTTCCTTTTGGGATCTGCCTTGTGTGGGGTTTGAAGAGCATCTTAGATACATATCCTTTCATCTTTCAGGATGCCAGGGAAGTTTTCTACCAAAAAACTTCAACAATTCTCTCTGTATTTTCTGTTATCCCTCCCTGTTCTGGTAGTCCAGTCACTCATAAGTTATTCTTCTTGATAGAGTCCCACATGATTCTTAGGGTTTCTTCATTTTTAAAAATTCTTTTATCTGATTTTTCTTAGAATATATTGTTGCCAAGTGTTTTATCTTCTGTCTCACTAATTCTCCCTTCCACTTCCTCAATTCTGCTCTTTTGACTTTCTATTGAGTTGTCTAACTCTGCAATTTTATTGCTAATCTTGTGAATTTACGATTGCTGTCTTTCTACGAATTTTTGCAGCTTATTCAATTTTTCATTAAGTTCTTGAATAACCTTTTTAATCTCTTCAACTGCTTTATCTGTGTGTTCCTTGGCTTGTTCTGTGTTTTGCCTGATCTTGTTCTTGATGTCTTGAAGAATTCTATATATTCATTGGGAGAGTCCTTGATTCTTTGTTTTGGGAGTTTGTTGAAGCAATCATGGTCTGCTTCTTTATGTGATTTGATATCGACTGTTGTCTCCAAGTCATCTATAAGTTGTATTAATTTATTTTATATTTTCTCACTGTGTCCTAGTTTCTTGCTTTGTTTTGTTCTGATATATCCAAATAGGCTACTAGAGTGAGCTAACTTAATTATTGGAGCTTTCGAAGCACTAATGTCCTGTTACCAGATGGCTACAGCTGTTATCAGGTATATGAGCCTATGAGTCCATTCACTATTCTTGTATAGATTCAGCCCAAGTGTCCTGATAGTCAGTCTCCTAGTGTGTGGTGTAGGCGCTCACCTACTACCTTAGAGGAGCAGTGGTGTTGGGTGTATACACAGGTTTCTGGTAGCAGTAGGGGGGTCACACTCTGAGGAAGGCAGGGGGCTGACAACCTTCCCCCAAGTGTCTGTGAGGAAGGCACATCTCTGCTTTCTAGAGTGCTCTGGTGGGTGGGTTCTGCAGCCATACCATAGGCACCTGATGCTTTTACCTGTAAGGACTGGTACCAAACCAAAAAACCAAACCCAGTGCCATCGAGTAGATTCCGACTCATAGCGACCCTATATAGGACAGAGTAAAACTGCCCCATAGAGTTTCCAAGGAGCACCTAGTGGATTCGAACTGCTAACCCTTTTGTTAGCAGCCATAGCACTTAACCACTATGCCACCAGGGTTTCCTAAGGACTGGTAGGCATCACTTATTATTGGACCCCTTTCATGGGTGGCTAGTTGGTGTGGTTGGAGCCTCCAGTCCTCAGGCCCCTGCCGTGTGTAGGGGAAGGCCTTGTTTAATAGGTAGAGTGGTATCAAATGTCGAAAACCTGCCTCTCCACTGCACAGCTGAAACAGTTACAGTCAGGCCTCAAACAGATTTGCCATTGCAATATAACAGCCAGGTCCTATCTGAGTTGGCAGAGTATTTTTCCCCCATTTGTTAATTTGTTCCTTCTGCAAGGCAGAAGAATGGCTCAGGGAGCCCAGCAGGACATATGTCAGGCCCAGGAAAAGCAACTGTTAATGAAGCTGGCTGGGCAGAGGGAGGAGGGATCAGATAGATAGGAGAGGGTTCTTTCAAAAGGAGGACCTATTAGATCTGCACAGGAAATTAGACAAAATCACTTGTCTTGCACTGAGAGTGCTGTTTTATCTCAGATTCCAGAGGCGTGTGTAGCCTGTGTGCACTGGCTGGGTCCCCATTGAGATTGCCTCAGGGGGTTAGGGCTGTTTCCCACACTTGCCTTCTTTTGCTGAAGCAGCCATGTCCTCAACTCCACCACCAGCCCCACAGCTGTCACACCAGGGGGTCGGGTGTCAGCACTTCAGATGACTTCTTTCTCTTAAGCAGCTGCATCCTAAACACCATGGCCAGCCCTGCTGCAGACACACCACAGGGTCAGGGGTGCTCCACTTTGCTTGTCTTCTTTCGCTGAAGCTCCCGTGTCCTGGAAAACTACCATCAGCCCCGCTGCAGTTGCACCAGGGAATCGGGCTTGAGGTGCTGCTGCAGGCTCGGCAACTCCTCCCTGTTTCTGCACCGTCTTTCCCTCCCTGCACTCAGTCCAATTTCTTAACTTTGCCTTTGATTCTCAGGGTCTCCAGCTTGTCATATATATACAATCAATTCACTTGTTTTTTTTTTTGGTCTTTGTTGTAAGTGGGACCACAGGAAGCGTCTGACCACTCTGCCATCTTGTCCCTGCCTTCCAGTCTTCCTCTTTTTCGCCTGACCCTCTACTTTACCAAGCATGATGTCCTTCTACAGGGACTGATCCCTCCTGATAACATGCCCAAAGTACAGTAGATGAAGTCTCGCCATCCTCCCTTCTAAGGAGCATTCTGTCTGTACTTCTTCCAAGACAGATTTAGTTGTTCTTCTGGCAGTCCGTGATATATTCATTATTCTCCTCCAGCACCATAATTCAAAGGCATCAGATTCAAAGTGACATAGATAAGCCCAAACAGAGCAGTTTTCTAGATGAATGTGAATGACTTGAATTTCTCATTAAAAATCAAATTCTCGTATACTGAGTTTAAAAAAGCAAAATTCAACTAAATGCCAATTATTAAGAAAGGCAAGTAATTTAATGCAAGAAGAATTTTGGCTGGAAGGCTAAATTAAAGAAGCCAGATCACCAGAGGCCATCCGGAGCCTTTTATCAATGCTTAGAGAAGTCATTGAACAAGAAAGTGACACTTGGAGTTGATGTATCCATCAATTTGGATGCAACCTTTTGGATATAACCAAAACAGGAAAGTTATCATACTTGCAAAGAAGCAAAGCTGGACTAAAATAACACTGGGCCACTGAATTAATCAACATGGAGCTATCCCAACACCAGACTTCTTAAGTTAGTTAACATATGTCCTTTTAGTTTACGCCAGTTTTAAATGGGCCTTTTGTTCTTTTCAGCTCAAAGACTGTTAACAGAAGCACATCAGCTCTCCACATGGCTGCATTACAGTGTTCACAGTTCTTGGATTTGTACTTGGAGGGTACAGTGATCTATAAGCAACTTCTAGATAACTCTCTTTGTGTCTTTTTTTTTTAATTGTACTTTAGATGAAGTTTTACAGAATGAACTAGCTTCTTATGGAATAGTTAGTACACATTGTTTTATGATCGTGATTAACAACCCCATGACATATCAACACACTGCCTTCTTGATCTTAGGTCCCCTATTACCAGCTTTCCTCTCCCCTCCTGCCTTCTAGTTCTTTCCCCTGGCCTGGTGTGCCCTTTTAGTCTCATTTTGTTTTATGGGGCTGTCTAATCTTTGGATGAAGGATGAACTTCAGGAATGACTTCATTACTGAGCTAAAAGAGTGTCAATGGGGCCATACTATTGGGGTTGTCTTCATGTTTTTTTTTTTTTAATCTTTGTTTATTTTAACTTCTTCAGTTGTTGAAATCTTATTCTCCGGGTCCTCTTTTGTTAGAGAACTTTTAGGTAATTCCAGCATTTCTACAACATCACTTTGAACTTTATGTAATCTTGTTAGCTGCACAGAAAAGTATTTAAAAAAAAAAAAATTGAACCAAGCTGTTATGGATTGAATTGTGTCCCATTCCCCCCAAAATGCATGTTAACTTGCCTGGTTCATGATTCCCAGTATTGTGTGATTGTCCACCATTTTGTCTTCTGATGTGATTTTCCTACGTGTTGTAAATCTTACCTCTATGATGTTAATGAGGTGGGATTAGTGGAAGTTATGTTAATGAGCAGGACTCAATCTACATGATTAGGTTGTGTTAAGTCAATCTCTTTTGAGATATAAAAGAGAGAAGCAAGCAGAGAGACATGGGGACTTTACACCACCAAGAATGCAGAGCCAGGAGCCTATGACCTTTAGACTCAAAGTCCCTGCACTGAAAAGCTCCTAAACCAGGGGAAGACTGATGACAAGGACTTTCTCCCAGAGCTGACAGAGAGAGAAAACCTTCCCCTGGAGCTGGAACCTTGAATTCAAACTTCTAGCCTCTTAGACTGTGAGAGAATAAATTTCTGTTTGTTAAAGCCATCCACTTATATTTCTGTTATAACAGTAGATAAATAAGACACAAACCTACCACTAAAAAAAAAAAAAATTTTTTTTACCACTAGATCTTGTTTTTCTCGGTGTGATGGGAATTGGCTGTTACTACAAAATCTTATTTTTTTTCCCTTAATGTTGGGTAATGAACACAGCCTAGAAAATTGTTGCCAAGGAGCCAAAATACACTTGGGAGAGGCAAACTAAGAATTGATCACCTGCAAGAAGTCAGTTCTGGCAATGGTATATAACACTTCTTTTTTGAAGACTGCATTTGATGCTATTCCAATAATATGTTCTGTAACTGGGCTTAGAAAAAGAGACATTCTACCTTTGGTCATTTGGTGACCAATTCTATTTTTAGGAGAAAAATGAGAGTGATTAAACCCTAGGTCAGTTTCAAACTGAACTGGTGAAATTGTTTAATCTCTTCCATAAATTGGATTTAAAATTATTCTTCCATTTCCTAGTTGGCTAAGGTCTATATTGAAGATGCCTAAGAATTAAAGAGATGTTTTATCTTATTCTCTGACGAAGACAGATGAGAGCAATGACAAAATAACTCTCCTTTATCCAAGACAATTAGGAATCTATACTAGTCACAAGTTGGGAGTGCACCATCTTAAAGAAGGAGCCACTTCTCTACCTGCCTGCCTCCTGACATCCATGCTTAGGGCAGTAGTGACCAATGGGGAGAAAAGTGTGGGATACATTCAAGTCATGTTTTCAGTCACAGAGATGAGTTGGCTCTCTGTCTCTTCTCCTATCACGCCCCTTCCCTTGGCTGACAGCTGCTGCTGCTTTGGCTGATCATAAAGAGACGCTGTGATGTGAAAGCAGCAGTTGGCAAGTTAAAATCCATCTCTAAAAAAGTTGTTACCTGCTTTGCACTCTTACTGCCATTCTCTCTTTATCTCCTCATTGGGCTCTCTGCCTTCACTTATTGCTCAGGATTTCACCTTTTATAGGCTGTCATGGTGATCTTTGAAAAAACTTTTGGATGTCCACAATGGTAAAGGGAGAGGCCACTTGGAGTCCATCATCTTCAGAGGCTGAGTCTTTTATAGTAAATATTGGAGAAATATTTGAATAAGACTTTATCTTGAAAAAGGAATCCCTGGGTGGTGCAAAAGGTTAAAACGCTAGGCTGCTAACCAAAAGGTTGGAGTCCATCCCGAGGCTCCTCTGAAGAAATGCCTGGCAAACTATTTCTGAAAAATCATCCACTGAAAATGCTATGGAGCACAGTTCTCCTCTGACACAGGTGGGCTGTCCCTGAGTTAAAGTTGACTTGACAGCCACTGATCTGGGTTTTTTTTTGTTAGTTTACCTTGAAAGATTAAGTATTCTTATTGTATTCTATAATAACTGTGAAACCATACTGAATAAACAAGGAATAAATCAAGTTGTTTTTGTTTTTTTTTTTTGGTATAATTTTCCTAACACAATAGGAATTGTATGATGGCTGTATTAGTTTTCTGTTGCGGATAACAATTACAACAAACTTAGCTACTGTAAACAAATAGCCATCTATTAGCTCAAAGTTCTGTAAGTTAACAGTCCAGAGAAACTCAACTGGGTTCTATGCTCAGGGTATCTCACAATTTTTCCCCCAGAGGACTTTTGTCAGTATCTGGAAGCATTTTTGCCTGTTACATCTCGGGGGTGGGAGGTGGGTTACTACTGGCATCTAGTGTGTAGAGGCCAGGGATGCTGCTAAACTCCCTACAATGCACAAGACAACCCCCACAGCAAAGAATTACACAGCCAGAAATGTCAATAGCGCTGAGGCTGAGAAATCCTGAGTTAGATAATGTACAGAGCATGTCAGACCTTGGATAGAAGAACGAAACAAGGAGAGAAAACAGCCAGCATTGAGGAACACCTTGTTTTTCTTTAGTCACAAGATTTAGGGAAGTGAAGAGCATACTGGAAGTCCCTGATTTTACTTGAATTACAACAATCACCTTTTTTTTTTTGGTAAATCTTATTAAATATGTACTACGTGGAATGTTGCATCATGTAACTTGCTGAGTTATTATTCTTAGATGTTCATTTGCAGGTGTTCTCTGTTATTATTTATAAAGATACTGATAATAAAAGGCAATAATGAAAATTAAAAATACTAAAGTATTCAATTGTGCAAACAAAGTTTCAAAATTGAGGTGTTTAGGCTGGGTTTACAACAATGGGTTAAATCCACACCACTTTTGGGTGAGCAGGGAAAGGGTAACCAACTAATGTGACAGTTCTCACAAAAAGTTAAAAATGTTCCAAGAAGAAATATGTCAAAATTGTTCTCAGAAAAAAATTTTTGCACAGACTGTTCTCAGGAAACATCTGTCAGAAATAGATTAACTGATATGAAGAAAGAATTTTTTTTTCTTCTCTTGGGTTCTGCAAAGAAGGTATATAAAAATCCTTCCTTGCTGACTTCGGCAGAGCACTTTGTACTTCTCCTTAATGATGCCCAGCTCAAGTTGTCCTATTTCTTCAAAATAATTCTTTGCTTAGATCTTTACAGAGTAAGAATTTTGAATTACACTACTACATTTCTGGTGTCAGAAGCGGGATTTTGAAGGGGCATTATCTTTTGCAGCCCGGAGGCTTTGAGGACTCGGACTGTGGTGCCAGCTGAGATGGGCTCTCCACTTCCACAAATTCTTGGGAGCTTCTCTAAGGTAAATAACCTTTCGAATTTGAGCTCCACTTTCTTGCATTAATAGCTCTCTGAGTTTTATTGTTGAATTTGTTTTTGTTTTTGCAAATGCACTTTGTCTGGGAAATGCCAACTCTAGAGGCAGCTCAGAGCTGCCCTCTGGACTCCTGCATTCTACATGGACAAACACTTTGGTCCTTTAGCCTGTGCATTTTTGCTTGCCTGGAATAACCTTACCAGAGACAGTTTTGAAAATAAGTGCCTGGTTTGAGGTTCTTTTGAACTTTTGGTTTTTCAGTGCAGTAAACTGGAAAAGACAGGCTTCCAAATTAAACAACCTTGATGAGATGCCTATTTTGATTGGTAATTAGGAGCTTCTAAAAGACATCAAGACAGTTTAGTAAATCCGTAGCTACTTTAGAGTACTTTTCAATTAGAGAAACTAGAATATTTAAGGAGCCCTGGTGGCACAGTGGTTAAGAGTTCTGCTGCTAACCAAAAGATCGGCAGTTTGAAACCACCAGCCACTCCTTGGAAACCTGTGGGGCAGTTCTACTCTGTCCTATAGGGTCGCTATGATTTGGAATTGACTCAACGACAATAGGTTACAGGGTTACAGGTTGGTATATTTAAAAAAATAAGTCTCTCTCCAGCAGAATGAATAAGGTTCAAAAAGAATGAAACCAGGCTTTGTATGGTTGTTACAAAGGAATCCCAGAGTTTTTAAGCAGCAAAAATTTGGGCACAGGTTTGAGGCCATTCACCATCAACAGAAAGATCCCTGTGAGTGGATAAGCTGGGATTTGAGATGGGCCAGAGCAATAGGCTGCCCACCAGCCACAAGAAAACTCTCACGCAACAAAGTCACACTGTGATACAAAACAGCAACTAAAACCCCACAGCAGACTCCCTACTAAGAATTTTATTTGACTCTGGGAGACCAGAATTTCAACCTATTCTTAACATCCTTGATAAATGAACCTGGATTTCCCCCTACTGGGATGCTGGTCTGGGGTTCATGTTCAAAAACACTATAAGCTGCAAATACTTGAAATTATTTAAAATTTCAATGGTCATTTTGGGAAAATGAGTTCCCATTTGTGTTGTCTTTTTTTTTCCTCTAGAAATTTTGTTTGATACTCAGATTTTTTCAGAGAGTCTGATAGCCTGCCATCCAAGACTCTGGCAAATTAATGAGTTTATTTAGGACTTGGTTTTTTTTTTTTTTTCTGTTGAATTGAGTCAATCTTACCAGAGAATTGTTGCATACATTTTAAGAGACTGAATTGCCTATGTTGTATGGTATTGTATAAGCCTAGTTTTTGAACTGGCCCTATAGCCCAATGAGTCTATGTAGTTTCTCTGTTTTGTTTTTTTCTGGGATCTTGCCTCTAGTCTAAAGCGTTGTGTCTGAGTTTCCATCTTGTATCAAGTTAGAGGTTATGGCTAGCAGGTGAAGTTTTTCAGGAGGCTGTCTTAAATCTCAGTACTTTTCTCTTCCAATGGAAACTGCTTTTTGCACCTGTTTCATGATCTGGTCTTTTAATAGCTACTCTGAGAAACATTAATATAAATTACTCTATTTTGAAAAATGCACTGAAAAGGGATGAATTATTTATTTTTGTAACAAGGCTTTAGAAACAACAAATTATTATAAAATTTATTCTTCGAAGGATCCTATAAAGACAGGGTTATGTAAATGTAGTAATTTCCTACCTCCAGATAGTATTATTGAATTAGATTATAATATTTCTTCAAATAACTTACTCTCATCAGTTTAATTTAAATAGACCTAATATTCCCATGAATTAATGAAAATAAATCTGTTCTGACAAAGATTTTTATATTTATGTCAACCTTGAAAACAAATTCTTGAAGGCTTTTAAGTAATTTAATGTAGATATTATATGAAATGTTTTATTTACAGGAAAGGGAATTTATTTGATATGAACAAAGGTTTTATTTGTGGCAGGTAAAAGTCTGATGGATTACTCTAAGAGAATTTTTAAGAGTTTTAATGTCAAATAACATACAAAGCAAAGAATTGTGTTTCTCGATGTTGAGTTAAAATTTTCTTTGATTACTGGGTTAAAGAGTTAATTTTACTCTTTATGCAATCTACCCAGAAAGCAAGGGTTCAAAATAATAAATTCCTGAGTCAAAAACCAAGCCACATAGCTGTGGAAAAAGCTAAAATTGTAGTCCCTGTGGGTTTTTGGGTATCACTCCCAATCTTCTGGCTTAATGGAAAGGTCTAATGGAATAGGAAAAACTGAGTTAGCCAAGCTCTGTGAGGTAATTCCCTTGGTCCTTTTGAACTTAAAGTCCACCCCACTTAGACTACATAAACTTACTCCATACAAGATAATTACCAGGAGACCCATGGTCATCCCCTAAGTTGTTTGCACTGGCTTTAATATTGTTCAACCTGCATTACTAAATATTGTCAATCTTTAATCCAATACTCTAAAGAATATTTTTCACAGGTTAAAGAAGGCTTTGACGACCAGAAGCCAATGCCCCCCAAATTACCTAATATTTTACCAGGAGAATATGTATATTGGAAAGACATCAATTAAAAGACTCCTTAAAACCTCATTGAAAAAGGCCATGCCTAGTACTCCTTACCAAACTGTGTGCTACCAAACTAGAGGGAGTCAAACCCTAGATACACCTGTCGCAGCTGAAAAAAGGCTAAGACATCTCTATGGACTAATCAGCCCTCTGTAGAACTAAAGATTACCCTAAAACATTCCAAGGGCCACAGAAGTAGACAGCTAGCCTCAAGATCAAAGAACAAGACCTCATGCACGTTACTAAACTTTATGGACTTTGGTGTATAATTTTAACTGTCCTTATGTTATTATCCCTGCTTTATACTGGTCACCTTCTCCCTTAGCAAACTCTCCAACATGAAGGTCTATTTAGTCTCTATGCTTCTCCTTTTAATGACTTCTAATGGATGAAAAGAAAATCTGCTGTTAAGTTAGCTCAATCAGTGGCTAGTGTTAGCAATTTGACCGAAATTTAGATATGTCTCCCTCATCCCTGAGCTGGACATGAAAATTCAAACCATTAGCATCCCCAGTACTGAATTATAGTCATATACATAATGCTATTTTTAGTCACAACATTACTTTTAAGAGAGTCATAAATGTTAGACTGTGACACCCCCCTAGGTTGTCAGCTCAACCTCAAGTATCATGTTTTAATCTAATGTATGTCATAAAATGAGAGACAAATCTCTCCATTTGTTTCAAGGTACATTTACCTGGTTCCATTGCTAACTTTGCTAACTTACTATGGTACTTCTGAAATGAACTTCCACTCCAATATACTGACTCACCTAGGTATTACATAAATCTATCTCAGAATGTGGACTGATTACCAAACTGCCTAAATAGAATTATGTCCCTCCTCTGCACTAAACTTTGGAGTTCATTGAGATTAGGGCATTATCCCATTTATAATAATTCTCTTACTGAAAACTGGCTCAAGTGGGTCAATAAGACCATTCCCTTCCCAGAGAATTACACTGGGAAACTATATGATCTGCACTCTTCATGGGTATGTCTTCTTATGTGGAGAATCCAATTATAGCACGATGAAAGACCCAAACCCAAGAAATGAACACTAAGCTTGGGTCCTGCCTTGCTTAGATGGTTGGAGAATGAGAGGTCAATGCATGCTAGGTCTTATGAGAGTCCCACTAGATATTAGCTCTTATAAGCGAAATGTACATTGGACTAAGAGCTTAAAGGTTCTTATCTGAAATAAAAGAGCCTTTTTGGCAGATCATAATCAATAGTCAACAAGCCTGAAATGGGATGGGTATTCCTTTGAGCACTTCTACCCAACTGTCACATCTCTCAGCTTGAAAAATCTATTCTCAATATATCTGCTGTCATGGCTCAAACTGCTAATGACATTGCGATGGAATGGCAGCTCAACAAAAGTTTTTAGACTCCCTAGTTAAGGTTGTATTAGACTATTGAATAGTTCTTGACTTTGTCTTAGCCAAACAAGGAGAAGCTTGTGCCATTGCTAATATCTCCTGTTGTGCTTGGGTAGCAGGAGCCCTGGTTGTGCAGTGATTAAGCACTTGGCTGCTAACCAAACGGTCAGCAGTTGGAACCCACCAGCCACTCCATAGGAGAAAGATGTAGTAGTCTGCTTCCATAAAGATTACAGCTTTGGACACCCTATGGAGCAGTTCTGCTCTGTCCTCTAGGGTCACTATGAGTCAAAATTGACTAGATGGCAATGCATTTGTGTCATGGATTGAACTGTGTCCCGTCCCCCCCAAATATCTGTCAACTTGGCTAAGTCATGATTCCCTTGTATGACTGTGTGATTGTCTACCACTTTATCTTCTGATGTGATCTCCCTATGTGTTGTACGTCCTATCACAATGATGCAATAAGATGGATTAGTGGCAGTTATACTGATGAAGACTACAAGATTAGATCATGTATGAAGCCAATCTTTTTGAGATATAAAAGACAGAAGTGAGCAGAGAGACATAGGGACCTTATACCACCAAGAAAGCAGTGCTGGGAGCAGACCATGTCCTTTGAATCTGAGGTTCCTGTGCTTAGATGCTTCTAGGCCAAGGGAAAACTGATGGCAAGGATCTTCCTCCAGAGCCGACAGAGAGTGAAAGCCTTTCCCTAGAACTGGCACCCTGAATTCGGACTTCTAGCCTACTGGACTGTGAGAGAGTAAGCATCTCTTTATTAAAGCCATCCACTTGTGGTATTTCTGTTATAGCAGCACTAGATGACTAAGACAGAATTTGTTGCCAGGAATGTGGTTCTGCTCTAACAGATACCTAAAATGTGGAAGTGGTTTTGAAACTGTGAATGGATAGAGGACTGGCAGCAGCACAGGACCAGAAGCAGCAGAGAAGTGGTAGTAGCAGAGAACTGGCAGCAGCAGAACCAGAAGACTAGCACCAGACAGTGCTGGAGCCAACCCACAGAGTGAGAGAGCTGAGTGCATGTGCACAGGAGACTTCTTGGTGGAGTGGGGTGTGTCCAGAACTTATTGGTGAAGCTACAGAGCTTTGGAACACTTGCCCCAGCAGGGCAGATGCAGACATGAAGTCTGAGGAGCTGAGAGGGCAAGAAACCAGGAAGGAGAAGCTGAAGAGACAAGGGCCACAAGAAGCCAAACTGCCTTAGTCTCAAAAGGTATGACCGCAACCTCTGGGGTTTCAAAGGGAGCAGAGTTGCCATGTCAGTGGGTTTGGAAGGCAGAGCTGAAGCCCAGGGCCACGGGTACTCCACTCAGAATCTGGAGAATGTGGCCAATACCTAGAGTCTGGAGGGCAGGGCTACTGTTTAAATTGTCTCAGAGAACAGAGGATTTTCTTCAAGCCTTGAGGGCTAATGTAATGTGTTCTGCTAACTTGCTTGGTGCCTGTTATGCCTTCTTTCCCTCCAATTTCTCCCATTTGTAATGGGAATGTCTAGCTTGTACCTGTTCTGTCATTGTATTTTGGAAGTAGATAACTTCTCTTCTAGGTTTCACAGATGAAAAGGAATTTTTGTGTTTTGCACTTGGAATTGATTTAAGACTTTTGCTATAATACGATGAGTTGAATATGTTTTACCTGTGGCAAGGACATGAATTTGGGGTGGGGACAAAAGGGTGGAATGTCAGGGATTGAATTGTGTCCCCTCAAAATATCTGTCAACTTGGCTAGGTCATAATTTCCTTGTATGATTGTCTACCATTTTTTTTTCTTCTGATGTGATTTCTCTATGTGTTATAAATCCTATCATTATGATGTAATAAGATGGATTAATGGCAGATATATTGATGAAGCCTACAAGATTAGATACTGTCTTAAGTCAATGTCTTTTGGGATATAAAAGAGAGAAGTGAGCAGAGAGACATGGGGACCTCATACCACCAAGAAAGCAGTGCCAGGAGCAGAGCATGTCCTTTAGACCTGAGGCTCCTGTGCTGAGATGTTCCCTTGGTCTGGGAGCATCTGGGAGCTCCCAGACCAAGGGAAGACTGATGACAAAGACCTTCCTCCAGAGCTGAAGGAGAGAGAAAGCCTTCCCCTGATGCTGGCACTCTGAATTCGGACTTCTAGCCTACTGGACTGTGAGAGAATAAGCTCCTCTTTGTTAAAGCCATCCACTTGTGGTATTTCTGTTATAGCAGCACTAAATGACTAAGACGGTTTGTTTTTGGTTTGGTGCTTGGATACATGTCACAGAAGTAGAACAAGATATTAGGAAATTTCACCAAAAGCTTACTTGGTTGCATTCAATCCCTCTCATACCTGACTGTTCCTACTTAAATATTTTTAGTTGGCTACCCAATGGCATTAGTTCATAGTTGCATTCCATACTGTCAACTAGATTATTTTATTTCTTGTAATTATTATTGTGTTCTTGCTGTTTTTAGGTGCTGTTGAGTCATTTTCAACCCATAGTGATCCTATATAAAACAGAACGAAACACTGCCTGGTCCTGCACCATCCTCACAACTGTTGCTATGTTTGAGCCAATTGTTGCAGCCACTGTGTCAATCCATCTCGTGGAGGGTCTTCCACCTTTTTGTTGACCCTCTCTACCTTACCAAGCATGATTTCCTTCTCCAGGGACTGGTCTCTTCTGATAACATGTCTGAAGTACATGAAATGAAGTCTCAGCATCCTCGTTTCCAAAGAGCATTCTGGATGTACTTCTTCCACGACAGATTTGTTCATTCTTCTGGCAGTCCACTGTATATTCAATATTCTTTGCCAACACAATTCAAAGGCATCAATTCTTCTTCAGTCTTCCTTATTCAATGTCCAGCTTTCGCATGCATATGAGGCAATTGAAAATATCATGGCTTGGATCAGGTGCACCTTAGTCCTCAAAGTGACATATTTGCTTTTCAACACTTTAAAGAGGTCTTTTGCAGAAGAATTGCCCAACGCAATGCATCATTTGATTTCTTGACTGCTGCTTCCATGGGTGTTAATTGTGAATTCAAGTAAAATAAAATCCTTGGCAACTTCAATATTTTCTCCATTTATCATGATGTTGCCTATTGGTCCAGTTATGAGGATTTTTGTTTTCCTTATGTTGAAGCGTAATCCATACCGAAGGCTGTGGTCTTTGATCTTCATCAGTAAGTGCTTCAAGTCTTCTTCTCTGTCAGCAACAAGGTTAAGTGTAGTATGAAATGCTTATCTAATGCTTGTAGCCAGAAAGGAACTCCCATTGCTATGCAGAGAGTTATGTATTTTGAGGAAGTTCATAACATAAAGTTTGTACAGATTCATACTGATATTCCAGGACTGAAACATCAGAAGAGAGACCCATCTCATTCTCCACGGTGTTGTATCTTGACTTTTATTGTTTGAGTTCAGCCTGAATATGTTCCTTCCATGTGGCCTCATCTGCTGCACTAATCCTGCCAAAGTCAACTCACCCTGAAAATGAGACCTATTAGCCTGATAAGGTGACGAAAAGGTGCTGACCACCTAAGACCCTTGGCTAAAACAGAGTCTTTGCAGAAGAAATGTAGTAATTCTATTATGGGTGATCAGCACCCCCTGTGGAGAGCCTGATCAAAAGAGGGGAATGTGCTAGCAAAGTTTCAAAATTGAGGCATTCAAGCTAGGCTTACAACAATGGGTTAAATCCACACCACTTTTGGGTGAGCAGGAGAGGGGCAACCAGCTAATGTAACCATTCTCAGAAATGAAAAAAAAAAAAGAGTTAAATAAGAATGTTCTAGGAAGAAGTATGTCAAGATTGTTCTTGGAAAAAGTGTTTATACAGGCTGTTCTTAGGAAAGGTGTGTCAGAAATAGATTAACTGATACGAAGAATCTTTTTCTTCTCTTTGTTCTGCAAATAATGTATATAAAAATCCTTCCTTGCTTGACCTTGGCAGAGCACTTTGTACTTCCCCTTAGTGATGCCCAGCTTGAGATGTCTTATTTCTGTAATATGTATCTTTACAGAGTAAGAATTTTGAATTATGCTATGCCACAACTTACATTAGAACCGATTTATGATGGAGTTGTCAGAACAGAACCGTGTCATATGTGGGGGACTACCTGTATTGGGAAACTGTGAAGAGTTACGGTTTTGGTCAAAATTGTACAATTCATGCATCCACTGTTCACAGTTGCCATAGCAACAAGATCTCCAAGTTACTGTGATGGTATAATGATGAGGGAAAGGTCTAAGTAATATAGTAATTAGAGATGGGGTAGAGAGTCTACAGTTAGCTTTCCTGGGGATGAGAAGTTTGGGAGAAATCTATGCCTCCCACAAAGACATGTTACGAAAGAGAAGCACATGGCTATCTTTAACAAGGTTAACTTGAACAAGTGCGCTAGGGAGAACTTCTAGATGTTGCTTTCCCACTGACTTTACTAGAGTCATTGGGAGGGCCAACCAAAAAACCCATTGCCATTGAGTTGATTCCAACTTGTAGCGATCCTATGGGACAGAGTAGAACTGCCCGATGGGGTTTCCAAGGAGTACCTTGTGGATCTGAACTGCCGACATTTTGGTTAGCAGCTGTAGCTCTTAACCACTACACGACCAGGGTTTCTAGTTGGATGGCAGCGACTCACAAATTGTGTTCTCCAGAAATGCTGCATCAGCATCACCTGGGAGCTTATTAGAAATGCAGATTCTCTTGTTCACTAATTGTAGTCATGGCCCAGAAGGATCTCTGGACTACAAAAGGTGGAAGCTCATTTTACTGATGTCCTGTGTAGGGTGGCTTGAGTTTGTGACAATACATGCTCTAGCTCAAACTATTCATCCTGCAGTTCTTATTGCTCTGGAGGGCAATACTACTCTACCAAGAACCTTGCTTTCCTTTGCATGCATATTGTTTAATCCAGCAAAGCTGGTAAAGTAGGTATTATTAATCCATTTTACAAGTGAGGAAACAGCTAGGAGAGACTGAGTAACTTGTCTGAAGCCATACAACTAGTAATTGTTAAGGTAGAAATCAAATCTAAATCTAAAAAAGCCCATATTCTCAAAACTAAACAACAGTAGACTTCTGATGGATGAAGGCACTTTATTAGGCAATAACCTATTTTATTTACTTTATTTTGGTAAGAAAAATGGACACTGCTGCCTTAGAGTGTGCTTCAAGATTAGGTTACAATTTTATAGTTTGTTTTGTTAAGAATTAACTATAACTTAAAACTCTGACTTCTTACATCAGGAAACATATTTATTTTTATTTGGGGGAGAGAATAAAGTTAAGGTTGGTTTTCAGAATGGTACAGAAGAATGCTGGGATGGATTTGACAAGTGTCTGACTGTTCATGTAAACTAGCCTTTACAGAAGCTCAGCAAGTGAATTTAGAGTATGTTCTGGAAATTTCCATGTTTTTCATAAAATTTTTTCTTTTTGGTCCTAAAAATGAACCTACCACAGGGATCACAACAGATGGTCCTGGACAGTGCTGAAGAAAAATGTAGAACAAAATTCAAATTCACGGGGAAAAAAAAAAAAAAAAAAGACCAGACTTGCTAGTTTGACAGAGACTGGAGAAACCCTGAGAATATGGCCCCCAGACACCCTTTTAACTCAGTACTGAAGTCACTCCTGAGGTTCATCCTTCAGCCAAAGAATAGACAGGTCTATATGGCCAGTAGAAATCCTGGTTGTGTAATGGTTAAGTGCTACCCCTGCTAACTAAAGGGTCAAGAGTTCAAATTCACCAGGCGCTCCTTGGAAACTCTATGGGACAGTTCTACTCTGTCCTATAGGGTCGATATGAGTTGGAATCGATTTGACAACAACAGGTTTGGTTTTTTTTTTTTTATTGTTGTTATAGGGCCAATGGGGCCCTCGTGGTGCAGTGGTTAAATGTTTGGCTGCTAATCAAAAGGTCAGCAGTTCAAATTCACCAGTCACAACTTGGAAATGTTATGGGGCAGTTCTACTCTGTCCTATGGGGTCACTATGAGTCAGAATTGACTCAACGGCAGTGTTTTTTGTTTTCTTTTTAAGTAGGGCCAAAAATAACACAAGTGAAGAGTGTGCTTCATAATTCAATCATGTATATGGGACTAATAGACACACCAGCCCAAAAGCAAAGACAAAAAGGCAGGAAGGGATAGGAAAACTAAGAATGGAAACAGGGAACCCGAGGTGGAAAAGGGGAGTGTTGACACAGTGTGGGGTTGGCAACCTACGTCACAAAACAATTTGTGTATTAACTGTTTAATTAGAAACTAACTTAATCTGTAAACCTTCACCTAAAGCACAATTTAAAAAAAAAAAAAAGAAGAAGAGCCTACCAGAAGCCTATCCAATCCTTAGTTCAATGAAAGAAAAGGTTTTGTAGAAATGTAGGGAGCCCAAGAAACTGATATAATGGGAATAAAATGAACTAATATGTAGACTATTCTGAAAAAGTCACATGAAAAATAGATATTTGAATTGTATAGATGATAGAAGAATATATGATAAACCTATGGGTTATACAAAATGGAAAAACTTAAAGGATAGCAGTATAGTGGAAGAAAAGAGTGAGCAAAGGTATATGAGAGGGATTTCAGTCTTCTGAAGCATATCAAATAATTTCAAAAGAAAAGCCATGAAGAAAAGTCAATAAATTCAAACTGGTTTTTCTTATTGGCCTGAAAGATTGCAGAGAAAACTTGCCAAACGTACAGTTTGCTTTTCCAGAATTGTACTTACTCTATGGGATGTTGTTTTTCTCACTTGTTATTACATACCAGTTACTCGAAGTTTATCTGTACCAACTACAACTTCCTTTTCATCAACTGTAAATAGTGGCTTGCCATCCTTGGAGTTGATCTGAAACTGTTGACTCTGGACTTCCACCATTTTGGGACCTGAGGGATTAATTAAAATGGTTCATTATAAAGTGTTTACTATATGGAGTTTCGAAATCTCTATTTTACACAAGTCATGTCTCCCAGTGATGCCAAGTTACCAAATATTTAGGATTTGCTACCAATAATTTTTTGGATCCTACTATGATTAAACATTATAAATTTTAAACCTAAATATATGATTGAATGAACTATATCAAACAAATGTATAAATTATTTAAAATTTTGCTTTTTCAGGTTTTTAAAGATTTCCAAAAATAACATAATTCTTCTACTCGGATAATTTAAATTTACATTATTTAAGTTAACCAACTAAAAATTTTGCATTCTGAAATGAGAGATGTGGGAATGGCAATTTTACGAATGGCTCACTTTAATAGCTAATGTTAACCCAGAAGATGGGTCATTCTCATATTCTTTCCTCTGCCCTTACTCTTAGAAGAGGTTCTTACTTCTTACTCCACAGAGAAAATTGACATCACCATGTAAAACCACTGTCTAGTTTCTGCTTTTCCCATTACCTAAAGCGTTTTTGTCTTCTCCACTCCTGCTTTCTTTCCATCTCAGTGACAGAGGCATCACTGTTCCTGCCGACATTAATCCCTTCACCTGAGCTTTAGATCCATTGCCTTCCAACACATTAATTTATTCGGCAAATGTTTAATGAATGCCTGCACATGCCAGGCACTGGGGTATCCAGTGCTCTCAGGAGATTATGAACTATCATTTGATTTCCGATCCCTCTCATTCATACACTCAGCTGTAAACTGATTCCAGGCATTCCTCATTTATGTCTCCTAGTTTCTCTGTGTGTTTCTACTCTTTCTAGCCCAGGCAGAAGGATGGATTAATTTCTCTGAAACACCACTTTCATCATCTGCTTAAGGAACTTCAAAAACCAAACCAAACCTGTTTATGTCAAGTCAATTCCAATTCAAGGTGATCCCATGTTTTACAGAGTAGAACTGCTCCATAGGGTTTTCTTTTTTTTTTTTTTTTTGATATTATGAATGCTTTTTTTTTTAACCTTTATTGTGCTTTAAGTGAAATTCACAAACCAAGTCAGTCTCTCATACAAAAACTTATGTACACCTTGCTATATACTCCTAGTTGCTCTCCCTCTAACAAGACAGCGCACTCCTTCCCTCCACTTTCTATTTTTGTGTCCATTTGGCTAGCTTCTGGCCCCCTCTGCCCTCTCATCTCCTCTCCAGACGGGAGCTGCCCACATAGTCTCATGTTTCTACTTGATCCAAGAAGTTCACTCTTCACCAGTATCATTTTCTTTCCCATAGTCTAGTCCAATTCCTGTCTGAAGAGTTGGCTTTGGGAATGGTTCCTGTCTTGGGCTAACAGAGCTTCTGGGGACCATGACTTCTGGGGTCCTTCTAGTCTCAGTCAGACCATTAAGTCTGGTCTTTATATGAGAATTTAAGGTCTGCATTCCACTGCTCTCCTGCTCCATCAGGGATTCTCTGTTGTGCTCCCTGTCAGTGCAGTCATCGGTTGTAGCTGGCCACCATCTAGTTCTTCTGGTCTCAGGATGATGTAGTCTCTGGTTTATGTAGCCCTTTCTGTCTCTTGGGCTCATAATTACCTTGTGTCTTTGGTGTTCTTCATTCTCCTTTGCTCCAGGTGGGTTGAGACCAATGGATGCATCTTAGATGGCTGCTTGCTTTTGTTCAAGACCCCAGATGCCACTTTCCAAAGTGGGATGCAAAAAGTTTTCTTAATAGATTTTATTATGCCAATTGACCTAGATGTCACCTGAAACCATGGTCCCCAACCCCCCGCCCCTGCTACGCTGACCTTCAAAGCACTCAGTTTATTCTGGAAACTTCTTTGTTTTTGGTTTAGTTCAGTTGTGTTGACCTCTCCTGTCTTGTGTGTTGCCTTTCCCTTCACCTAAAATAGAACTTATCTACTATCTAATTAGTGAAAACCCCTCTACCTGCCTCCCTCCCCCTCTTGTAACCATCAAAGAATATTTTCTTCTTTGTTTAAACTATTTCTTGGGTTCTTATAATAATGGTCTCACACAATAGTTGTTCTTTTGCAACTAATTTTACTGAGCATACTGCCTTCCAGATTCCTCCATGTTATGAAATGTTTCACAGATTCATTGTTCTTTATCAATTTGTAGTATTCTATTGTGTGAATATCCCATAATTTATTTATCCATTCATCCATTGATGGGCACCTTGGTTCCTTCCATCTTTTTGCTATTGTAAACAGAGCTGCAATGAACATGGGTGTGAATATATCTGTTCATGTAAAGGCTCTTATTTCTCCAGGATATATTCCAAGGAGTGCGATTTCTGGATCATATGGTAGTTTTATTTCTAGCTTTTTATGGAAGGGTCAAATGCATTTCAAGAACGGTTGTACCATTTTACATTCCCACTAGCAGTGTATAAGTATTCCAGTCTCTCCACAACTTCGCCAACATTTATTATTTTGTGTTTTTTGGATTAATGCCAGCCTCGTTGGAGTGAGATGGAGTCTCATTGTAGTTTTGATTTGCATTTCTCTAATGGCTAATGATCCTGAGCATTTCCTCATGTATCTGTTAGCTACCTGAATGTCTTCTTTAGTGAACTGCCTGTTCATATCCTTTGCCCATCTTTTCATTGGGTTATTTGCCTTTTTGTAGGTAGTGTTTGCAGTATCATGTAGATTTTAGAGATTAGATGCTGATCAGAAATGTCATAGCTAAAAACTTTTTCCCAGTCTGTAGGTAATCTTTTTACCCATTTGGTGAAGTCTTTGGATGAGCATAGGTGTTTGATTTTTAGGAGTTCCCAGTTATCTAGTTTCTCTTCTGCATTGTTAGTAATGTATTGTGTACTGTTTATGCCATGTATTAGGGCTCCTAACATTGTCCCTATTTTTTCTACCATGATCTTTATCATTTTAGATTTGATATTTAGGTCTTTGATCCATTTTGAGTTAGTTTTTGTGCATGGTGTGAGGTATGGGTCTTGTTTCACTTTTTTTTTTGCAGAAGGATATCCAGTTATGCCAGCACCATCTGTTAAAAAGACTGTCTTTTCCCCATTTAACTGATTTGGGGTCTTTGTCAAATATCAGCTGCTCATATGTGGATGGATTTATGTCTGGAATCTCAATTCTGTTCCATTTGTCTATGTTTCTATTGTTGTACCAGTACCATGCTGTTTTGACTGCTGTGGTGGTATAATAGTTCCTAAAATCAGGTAGAGTGAGGTCTCCCACTTTGTTCTTCTTTTTCAGTAATGCTTTACTTATCTGGGGCCTTTTTCCCTTCCATATGAATTTGGTGATTTGTTTCTCCATCTCATTAAAAAATATCATTGGAATTTGAATCAGAATTGCATTGTATCCATAGATGGCTTTTGGTAGCATAGACATTTTTACAATGTGAAGTCTTCCTATCCATGGGCAAGGTATGTTTTTCCACTTATGTAGGTCTCTTTTGGTTTCGTGCAGCAGTGTCTTGTATTTTTCTTTGTATAGGTCTTTTACGTGTCTGGTAAGATTTATTCCGAAATATTTTATCTTCTTGGGGATTACTGTAAAAATGGTATTGATTTGGTCATTTCCTCTTCAATTTTTTTTTTGGTGTAGAGGAATCCAGCTGATTTTTGTATGTTTAGCTTGTATACTGATAGTTTGCTGAACTCTTCTATTAGTTTCAGTAGTTTTCTTGAGGATTCTTTAGGGTTTTCTCAGGTATAAGATCATGTCATCTGCAAAGAGAGATACTTTTACTTCTTTCTTACCAATCCAGATGCCCTTTATTCCTTTCTAGCCTCATTGCTCTGGGTAGGACCTCCAGCACAATGTTGAATAAGAGTGGTGATAAAGAGCATCCTTGTCTGGTTCCTGATCTCAAGGGGAATGCTTTCAGACTGTCTCCATTTGGGGTGATGTTAGCTGTTGGCTTTGTTTAAATGCCCATTATTATGTTGAGGGATTTTCCTTCTATTCCTATTTTGCTGAGAATTTTTTCATGAATGAGTGTTGAACTTTGTCAAATGCCTTTTCTGCATCAATTGATAAGATCATGTTGTTCTCGTCTTTTGTTTTATTTATATGATATATGGATTACATTAATTGTTTTTCTAATGTTGAACCATCCCTGCATACCTGGTATGAATCCCATTTAGTCAAGGTGAATTATTTTCTTGATATGTTGTTGAATTCCATTGGCTGGAATTTTGTGGAGGATCTTTGGATTTAAGTTCGTGAGGGACATAGGTCTGTAATTTTCTTTTTTTGCGGTATCTTTACCCAGTTCTGGTAACAGGGATATGCTGGCTTCATAGAATGAGTTTGGTAGTATTCCGTCTTTTTCTATGCTCTGAAGTACCTTTAGTAGTAGTGGCGTTAGCTCCTCTCTGAAAGTTTGGTAGAACTCTGCAGTGAGGCTGTCTGGGCCAGTGCTTTTTTTTGGTTGGGTGATTTTTTATTACCTTTTCAATCTCTTCTTTTGTTACGGGTTTACTTAGTTGTTCCACCTCTGTTTGTGTTAGTTTAGGTAGGTAGTGTGTTTCTAGAAATTCATCCATTTCTTCTAGGTTTTCAAATTTGTTAGAGTATAATTTTTCGTAGTAACCTGATATGAGTCTTTTAATTTCAGTTGGGTCTGTTGTAATACCACCCATCTGATTTCTCATCTGGGTTGTTTCCTTCCTCTCCTGTTTTCCTTTTGTCAGTTTGGCCAATGGTTTATCAATTTGGTTAATTTTTTCAAAGCACCAGGTTTTGGTCTTGTTAATTCTTTCAATTGTTTTTCTGTTTTCTATATCATTTGGTTCTGCTCTAATTTTTATTATTTGCTTTCTTCTGGTGCCTGAGGGTTTCTTTTGTTTCTCTCTTTCTATCTGTTCAAGTTGTAGGGATAATTCTTTGATTTTGGCCCTTTCTTCTTTTTGGATGTGTACATTTATTGATATAATTGACATCTGAGCACTGCTTTCGCTGTGTTCCAAAAGTTCTGGTAGGAAGTGTTTTCATTCTCATTGGATTCTATAAATTTCTTTATTCTGTCCTTGATGTCTTCTGTAACCTAGCCATTTTTGAGCAGGGTATTGTTCAATTTCTAAGTGTTTGACTTCTTTTCCCTGCTTTTTTTGTTATTGATTTCTACTTTTATTGCCTTATGGTCAGAGAAGATGCTTTGTAATATTTCAATGTTTTGGATTCTGCTAAGGCTTGTTTTATGGCCTGATAAGCGGTCTATTCTAGAGAATGTGTCATGTGTGTAGGAAAAGAAAGTATACTTGGCTGCTGTTCGGTGGAGTGTTCTGTATATGTCTATGACGTCAAGTTGGTTCACTGTGGCATTTAGATCTTCCGTGTCTTTATTGAGCTTCTTTCTGGATGTTCTGTCCTTCACCAAAAGTTGTGTGTTGAAGTCTCCTATTATAATTGTGGCACTATCTCCGTTTTTAATGCTGTTAGACTTATTTTTTATGTATCTTGCAGTCCTGTCATTGCATGCATATTTAATATGGTTATATCCTCCTGGCATATTGTCCCTTTAATCATTATATAGTGTCCTTCCTTATCCTTTGTGGTAGATTTAACTTTAAAGTCTATTTTACCAGAAATTAATATCGCCACTCCTGCTCTTTTTTGATTGTTGTTTGCTTGATATATTTTTTTCCATCCTTTGACTTTTAGTTTGTGTCTCTAAGTCTAAGGTGTGTCTCTTGTAGGCAGCATATATACAGATGATTTTTTTTAATCCACTCTCTGTCTCTTTATTTGTGCATTTAGTCCATTTATATTCAGTGTAATTATGGATAGGTATGAGTTTAGTGGTGTCATTTTGATGTCTGTTTTGTGTGTGTTGTTGACAGTTTCTTTTTCCCACTTAATTTTTTGTGCTGAGTAGTTTATCTTTATGTACCATCTTTTCCCCTTATTTATTCTTGTTGATTTTGTTTCTGCTGAGTCTCTATTTTTTTCTTTTGTTTTATTTTGATGAGTAGGGTTGTTAGACCTGTTTGTGGTTATGTTAATACTTACCCCTTTTTTCTTCATTTAAATCTAATTTTTATTTCTTTATATCGCCTTGTCTTCCTCTCTGTATGAAAGATCTATGACTACATTTCTTAGTCCCTCTTTATTGTTTTAATGTTGTCTTCTTTACATAACAACATCGCTGTTTCCCTGTTTTGAGTTTTTTGTGATTTCCTTATCTGGGTTTACATCTGATTGTTCTGTCCAGTGTTCTAGTCTTGGTTTGATATCTGATATTATTTGATTTGCTAACCAGAGAACTCCCTTTATTATTTCTTGTAGTTTTGGTTTGGTTTTTGTGAATTCCCTAAACTTCTGTTTATGTGGAAATGTCCTAATTTTGCCTTCATATTTGTGAGATGGTTTTGCTGGATATATGATTATTGGCTGGCAATTTTTTTCCTTCAATGCATCATATAATTCATCCCATTGCCTTCTTGCCTGCATGTTTTCTGCTGAGTAGTCCGAATTTATTCTTATTGACTCTCCTTTGTAGGTGACTTTTTGTTTATCCCTAGCTGCTCTTAAAATTCTCTCTTTATCTTTGGTTTTGGCAGGTTTGATTATAATACGTCTTGGTGACTTTCTTTTAAGATCTACCTTACGTGCAGTTCAATGATCATCTTGGATAGATATCTTCTCGTCTTTCACAATATCAGAGAAGTTTTCTGCCAACAAATCTTCAACAATTCTCTCTGTATTTTCTGTTATCCCTCCCTGTTCTGGTACTCCAATCACTCGGAGGTTATTTCTTTTGATAGAGTTCCATATGATTCTTAGGGCTTCTTCATTTTTAAAAATTATTCTATCTGATTTTTCTTCAAATATATTGGTGCCAAGTGCTTTATCTTTATTCTCACCAATTCTGCCTTCCACTTGCTCAATTCTGCTCCTCGACTTTCTATTGAGTTTTCTAATTCTGTAGTTTTATTGTTAATCTTCTGAATTTCTGATTGCTTTCTCCCTAAGAATTCTTGCAGCTTATTCAATTTTTCATTATGTTCTTGAATAATCTTTCCAATTTTCAACTGTTTTCTATGTGTTTTCCTTGGTTTGTTCTGTGTATTGCCTGATCTCCTTCCTGATCTCATTCCTGATGTCTTGTAGAGTTCTGTATATTAATCTTTTGTATTCTGCATCCAGTAATTCCAGGATAGCACCTTCATCCAGAAGATCCCTTGATTCTTTGTTTTGAGAGCTTGTTGAAGCAATCATGGTCTGCTTCTTTATGTGATTTGATATTGACTGTTGTCTCTGAGCCATCTATAAGTTATTGTATTAGTTTATCTTATGTTTGCTTACTGTATCTTACCTTCTTGCTCTGTTTTGTTTTGATATATCCAAATAGGCTGCTTGAGTGAGCTAGCTTGATTATTTTCTCCTCTGAAGCTCTAATGTCCTGACACCAGATGGCTAGAGCTGTTTTCCGGTATATCAGCCTAGAAGTCCATTCAGTTTTCTCATGTGGATTCAGCTCAGGTGTCCAGGTAGTTGGTCATCAAGTGTGTGGTACAAGCTCTTTCCTACAGTCTTAGAGGGGCAGGGGTGATTGGTGTAGGTACTGGTATCTGGTTGTAGCAGGGGGTTATGCTCTGAACAAGTCAGGGGGCTGACAACCATCCCCTGAGTGTCTGTGAGGAAAGCGTGTCCCTGTTCCCTAGAGTGCACAGGTGGGTGGGTTCTGAAGACAGACCATGGGCACCCAATGCCTTTGGTTGTAAGGACTGGGAGGTACCAGTTATCCTTGGGCCCCTGTCACTGGTAGCTGTGTGACCTGAGTGAAGCCACCAGTCCTTAGGCCCCTGATGTGGGTAGGTGAGGACTCTGTTAAATAGGCAAAGTGGTGTCAAACATCAAGCACCCACCTCTCCACTGCACAGCTGAAACAGTTGCAGTCTGCCAACAGGGCCTATTCTCCTGAAATAGGCCCAAACAAGTCCATGCAGGGGGGGAAGGTATTCAAACTCCACAGACCGTTTATGCCTGGACAGGAGCCACTGCTGTCCTGAGCTCCCCAGGTTAGTGGAGCTGGCAGGCTATCTTTTCCCCAGTTGTGAATTTATTCCTTCTCCAAGGCTTGGAGAATGGCTCAGAGCGTGCAGCAGGACCTATCTCAGGACCAGGGAAATTGACAACCACTGAAGCTGGCTTGGGGGCTGGGGTGCAGTAAAATATACTGAAGTACCTAGCTTTTGCAGAGAGCACCATTCTTCTCTTGTTCTGGAGGTATGAGTAGGCTATGAGGCTGGTTGTTTCTCCCTGAGGAAATCACGGCCGAACGCCAGCACCAGTCCACCGCAACCTGAGGGTTTCTGGTGATTCAGATCTGGCAATTCCTCTCCGTTTCTGAACAATGTCTTCCTCCCCCTGCAGCTCAGTCCATTTTCTAACTTTGCCTTTGATGTTCAGGACTCCTAGCTTGTCATAAATATACTCGTTTCACTTGTTTTTTCAGGTCTTTGTTGTAAGAGGGTTCACCAGAAGCGTCTGACTACTCTGCCATCTTGGCCCGGCCTTTCCATAGGGTTTTCTTGAGTGTAATTTTTATCAAAGTGGATTGCCAGGCCTTTCTTCCATGGTGCCATTAGTTGGGTTTGAACTGAGAGCCTTTATGTTAGTAGTTGATCATGAGCTGTTTGTACTCCCCAAGGACCTCCAAGGAACTACAGAAATGCCTTAATTATTTATATTGGCTTTATATTCTTATCTAGAAAAGAATATTCTTTTTTTCTACTGGAAAACAGATCACATCTTATAATTTTCATGTATGTATTCCTGTGTCCCTTACAGTACTCATTAAAGTTGATGGGTACCTAGTAAAAATTAAATAAAAGCCTTTTAATTAATGCATTGATTGGTTTTGGATGTTACTGCATAAGCATTTTATGTGATTACACTAATTTGTATTGAGATACAATCCAGGAAGCCTAACTCTATGTTCTGATAGTTGTATACATTTTTCTTCCTCTGAGCTTTCACTCAAAGATTCAGGGTCCCTGTTTACCTCTTCTGGCTTTTATGCCTTAAATGCTTGTTATATATATTCTGATTTGCATTTAAGGATGAGTATAATTTTTTCTAATCATAAAATTGAGAAAAAACCTAAATAATTTATCCAGTACAGTTAACTGTTTTGCTCATTGGAAGTTTATGCAGAGTCTTGTTGTTGGTGCCGTCAAGTTGATTTTGACTCATAGCAACCCCGTTTGACAAAACAGAACTGCCCCATAGGGTTTTCTAGGCTGTAATCTTTACAGAAGCAGACCACCAGGTTTTTCTCCTGTGGAGTCACTGTCTGGGTTTGAACCAGGAACCTTTAGTTATTAGCAGAGCACTTAATCATTGCACCACTGGGACTCCTTACAATGAATCTAAAAGACTTTATAAAGTTGTCAGCGTTAAACTAATATTGACTAACTTTTTGTATCTATTATATCATATCCAATGAGGAAATATTCAATACATGAGTTTAGTTGCATAATATTTATGAGCTGCAAAGCTATATAAATTTTTCCTTAAATCAAAGAAAATGCAGGAGGATGAGTCCATTCTATTCAAACAAATGCATTCCATGCCTTTTTCCATCCAAAAATCTGTACTGCAAATTGAGGATACAAAAACCTGTGAGATGTAGCTCATGACTTAGTCCACTAAGGAGAAAAACAGATACACCTAGTTCCAGGACAATTTGATAAGTGATGCAAATGGGTGTTCTTGGGTGGCATGAATGGTTAAGCACTAGGCTGCTAACCAAAAGGTTGGAGGTTCGAGTCCACCCAGAGGCACCTTGGAAGAAAGCACTGGTGATCTACTTCTAAAAAATCAGCCAGTGTTGGAGCATAGCTCTATGCTGAGACACATGGAGCCTCCATGAGTTGAAGTCGACTAGAGAGCAACTGGTTTGTGTTTGTGTGTGCATGTGTGGTACAAACACAGACAGGGCTTGATGAGAAATCACACAAGAAACTCATAGTTCATTCCTGGGGGTTAGGACTGTCAGCCTGGGGAAGATAATGTCTGAGCTGACCCTTGAAGCAGCAATTCATATTTCCCTGGTGAGGAGAGAAAAGGCATTCCAGATTGAAGGAATTACTTGATAAAAGACACTAGAGGTGCATTCTTTATTTTATTTAAAAAGTATAGACATTTAATGTTTAATTTATATTCAATATCTTTTCAATTTCAGAGGAAATTGTACTGTTCTTTAGGTGCAAACAAGCCATAACCATAGGAACAATCACCTCTTAAAATTACTGAGTTTTTTATTAATTTCTTTGCTTTTATTAATATTCCATTCGTTTTCATTAAACTAGTTAGTTGGACATTGATTAGAGTTGAGCAAGTAAAGCAGCTTCTACAGCAAAGATCTTCAAGAAGTAAAATTCAAATTCTATCTTGGTGATAAGAGATACCTGGTAAAATGTAAGTTTTAATGAAAGTCTTTGATGCACATAAAGAGGCAAAGAATGATTTTATCATCTGATTAAGTTTGTGAAACTGGATTAAGTGTTTTTCTAGTGAAAATAGCATGAAATTCTTCCTTATGTACAATATGCCTCATTAATAAACAATTTTTCTCATTACATATTTAATTTGATATACCATCTTTTTCTTTAAATAAAGTCATAAAGTCCTTTAAAGAAAGAAAGAAAGATTCTGCTGCTGCAAATATGGTATTGTAGAGAAAAGTACTGAATTATAATCACAAAACTGTGTTTAAGCCTTTGCTCTACTACTTTTTGGGTGTAATTTTGTACTATTTAGTCCATAAGCCTGGCATTACTTAGCTTTACCTATAGCCTGATGCTATTCTCTAGGCCAATCTATTACGCCCATGACTCATAAATTCACGGACCTATGGAACCTCAGAAGAAAGGCCCAGAAATCTACCTCCAAGAAATCGGCCACAAAAAATCCTATGGAGCACAGTTCTACTCTGACACACATGGGGCTGCCATGAGTCAGAGTCAACTTGACGGCCACTGGGTTTTTCTGGTGTAAGACAAGCAAGGACTCCAATGCTTATTCACAGCAATTGCCTTGCATGAATCTCCTTTTCTTTGTTCCTAATCTACTGCAGTTTCTGGTACTGCAGCTCTGTCTTAGCTTGACTACTAAATCTTGGCTTTGCTTCTCATTCATGATCCTCTCCTTGACTTCCTATGCTGTCACTGGTATCTAGTTGCCCTGGCCAAAGTCCTTCAGGGCCATGGCTTAGACCTGTACTCTGATATTTTCAACTCTGGAACATTTTCACCTTGGATGGACCATCTTATCTCATCCTATTTTTTGGAACCCTATCCCAAGTTTAGGCTGATGTCTTAGCCTAAACAATCATTCATTCATTCATTCAGCATATATTTATTGAATGCCTCCATATGCCCAACACTACACTAAGCACTGGGATACAATTGAGGATCAAATAGTCAGAGACAGTAGCCTCAAGGAATGACAGACTAATAAATCAATTCAGCTTCTGGAGGTAAAACTTTATCAGTAGATGAAGAGTCTTCCTGGTGGAAATGATGTTAAGTGGAAATCTGAAGAAAGAATTGTAACCATATAGGTAAAACCAAACCAAACTCGTTGCTGTTGAGTTGATTCCAACTCATAGCAATATAGGTAAAGATGGAAGGAAAGAGTTCCAGGCAGACGTGACACCAAAGAAAAGGTCTAGAGAGAACTCATGGTATGTTTGATATTCAAAAGAAGCATGGTTTTCTTTTTGAGCATTTGGTCTTTCCTAAAGAGCCCTGGTGGCTCAGTGGTTAAAGCGCCATCTGCGAACTGAAAGGTCAGTGGTTGGAACCCACCAGCCACTTCGCAGGAGAAAGATATGGAACTCTGCTTCTGTAAAGAGTTACAGCCTTGGAAAACCTATGGGGCAGTTCTACTCTGTCCTATAGTGTTGCTACAAATCAGAATCCACTCAATGGATTGGGGTGGGGTCTTTCCTAATGACATGTCCAAAGTAAGCAAGATAAAGTCTCGCTACCCTTGCTTCTAAGGAGCATTATGACTTTACTTCATCCAAAACTGATTTGTTGGTTCTTATGTCAGTCCATAAGAAGTACACCCAGAATGCTCCTTGGAAGCAAGGATGGGGAGACTGCATCTCACATACTTTGGACATGTTGTCAGGAGGAGATGCAGTTTTTTTTACCCTTGCTTCTAAGGAGCATTATGACTTTACTTCATCCAAAACTGATTTGTTGGTTCTTATGTCAGTCCATAAGAAGTACACCCAGAATGCTCCTTGGAAGCAAGGATGGGGAGACTGCATCTCACATACTTTGGACATGTTGTCAGGAGGGATCAGTTCCTGGACAAGGACATCATACTCGGTAGAGGGTCAGCAAAAAAGAGGAAGAGCCTTGACAAGATGGATTGACACAGTGGCTGCAACAATGGGCTCAAGCATAGCAACCATTGTGAGGATGGCACAGGACAGTGCAGTGCTTTGTTCTGTTGTGCCTAGGGTTGCTATGAGTCAGAACTGACTCGATGGCACCTAACAACAACATGGCAGTCAATATTCAATTTCTTTTTTGCGAATATCACAGCTCAAATAGAGTCAACTCTTCTTCAATTTTCCTTTTTTTATTGTCCAGCTTTTGCATATATATGACGTGATGTAAAAGACCATGGCTTGGGTCAGGCGCACCTTAGTTGTCAAAGTTACATCTTTGCTTTTTAACACTTTAAAGAGGTCCTTTGAAGTAGATTTTCCTATTGCAATAAGTCATTTGATTTCTCGACTGATGCTTCCTTGGGCATTGATTGTGAATTCAAGTAGAATGAAATCCTTGACAACTTCAATTTCTTCACCATTTTTCATGATGTGTTTATTGGACCAGTTGTGAGGTTTTTTTGTTTTCTTTATGCTAAAGTGTAATCCACACTGAAGGCTGTAGTCTTTGAACTTCATCAGAAAGTGCTTCAAGGTGTACTCACCTTTGGCAAGCAAGGTTGTTTCATCTGTATACTTCAGGTTGTTAAGTTTCCCTCCAAACCTGATGCCATGTTCTTCTTCATAGTCCCGTTTCTTGGATTATTTGTTCAGCATACATATTGAATAAAGTGAAAAGATACAACCCTGTTGTACACCTTTTCTAATTTTAGTTCACACAATATCCTCTTGTTCTGTTTGAACGACTACCTCTTGGCCTATGTACAGGTTCCACATAAGCACAATTATGTGGTCCGAAAGTCCCATTCTTTGTAATGTTATCCATAATATGTTATGATCTATGCAGTCAAATGTCTTTGGGTAGTTAATAAAACACAGGTAAATATCTTTCTTGTATTCTCTGCTTTTGGTCAAGGTTCATCTGACATCAGCAATGATATCCCTTAATCTATGTTTTTTCCTAAATCTGGCATGAACTTCTGGCATTTCCCTGTCAATGTATGGCTGTAGCCAATTTGGAATTATGTTCAGCAAAATTTGGCTAGTATGTGATATAAATAATGTTATTTGATAATTTATGCATTCTCTTTGCTTTTCTTAGGAATAGGCACAAGTATGGACCTCCTCCAGTTGGTTAACCAGGTAGCTCTCTTTCAAATTTTTTGGCATAGGCAAGTAAGTGCTTTCAGCCTTGCGTCTGTTTGTCAAAGCACCTCAATTGGTATTCTGTCAATTCTTGTAGCCTTGTTCTTTTTTTTTTTTTTAATAATTTTTATTGTACTTTAAGTGAAAGTTTACAAACCCAATCAGTCTCTCACACAAAAACCCATATACACCTTGCTACACACTCCCAGTTACTCTCCTCCTAATGAGACAGTCTGCTCTCTCCCTCCACTCTCTCTTTTCATATCCATTTCGCCACCCTCTCATCTCCACTCCAGGCAGGAGATGCCAACAAAGTCTCAAGTGTCCACCTGATCCAAGAAGCTCACTCCTCACCAGCATCCCTCTCCAACCCATTGTCCCGTCCAATCCATGTCTGAAGAGTTGGCTTCGGGAATGGTTCCTGTCCTGGGGCAACAGAAGGTCTGGGGGCCGTGACCACCGGGGTCCTTCTAGTCTCAGTCAGACCATTAAGTCTGGTCTTATGAGAATTTGGGGTCTGCATCCCACTGCTCTCCTGCTCCCTCAGGGGTTCTCTGTTGTGTTTCCTGTCAGGGCAGACATCAGTTGTAGCCGGGCACCATCTAGTTCTTCTGGTCTCAAGCTGATGTAGTCTCTGGTTCGTGTGGCCCTTTCTGTCTCTTGGGCTTGTAATCGCCTTGTATCCTTGGTATTCTTCATTCTCCTTTGACCCAGGTGGGTTGAGACCAATTCATGCATCTTAGATGGCTGCTTGCTAGCATTTAAGACCCCAGAAGCCACTCTTCAAAGTGGGATGCAGAATGTTTTCTTAATAGATTTTATTATGCCAATTGACTTAGATGTCCCCTGAAACCATGGTCCCCAGACCCCTGCTCCTGCTATGCTGGCCTTCGAAGCATTCAGTTTATTTAGGAAACTTCCTTGCTTTTGGTTTAGTCCAATTGTGCTGACCTCCCCTGCATTGTGTGCTGTCTTTCCCTTCCCCTAAAGTAGTTCTTATCTACTATCTAATTAGTGAATACCCCTCTCACACCCTCCCTCCCTCCCCCCCTTATATAACCACCAAAGAATATTTTCTTCTCAGTTTAAACTGTTTCTCAAGTTCTTATAATAGTGTTCTTATACAATATTTGTCCTTTTGCAATTGACTAATTTCACTCAGCATAATGCCTTCCAGGTTCCTCCATGTTATGAAATGTGTCACAGATTCCTCACTTATTGATA
The DNA here is from genome assembly GCF_030014295.1 of Loxodonta africana. Classification (NCBI taxonomy): domain Eukaryota; kingdom Metazoa; phylum Chordata; class Mammalia; order Proboscidea; family Elephantidae; genus Loxodonta; species Loxodonta africana. Next base: position 25,267,422 of record NC_087364.1, read on the forward strand.
CATAGTATTCCATTGTGTGAATATACCATAATTTATTTATCCTTTCATCTGTTGATGGGCACCTTGGTTGTTTCCATCTTTTTGCTATTGTAAACAGTGCTGCAATAAACATGGGTGTGCATATATCTGTTCGTGTAAAGGCTCTTATTTCTCTAGGGTATATTCCAAGGAGTGGGATTGCTGGATTGTATGGTAGTTCTATTTCTAGCTTTTTAAGGAAGTGCCAAATCGATTTCCAAAGTGGTCATACCATTTGACATTCCCCCCAGCAGTGTATAAGAGTTCCAATCTCTCCACAGCCTCTCCAACATTTATTACTTTGTGTTTTTTGGATTAATGCAAGCCTTGTTGGAATGAGATGAAATCTCATTGTAGTTTTGATCTGCATTTCTCTAATGGCTAATGATAGTGAACATTTCCTCATATATCTGTTAGCTACCTGAATGTCTTCTTTAGTGAAGTGTCTATTCATATCTTTTGCCCATTTTTGCAGTAGAGTTTTTCCAGTATCAGTAGATTTTAGAGATCAGGCGCTGATCAGAAATGTCATAGCTAAAGACATTTTCCCAATCTGTAGGTAGTCTTTTCATTCTTTTGGTGAAGTCTTTGGATGAGCATAAGTGTTTGATTTTTAGGAGCTCCCAGTTATCTAGTTTTTCTTCTACATTCGTTATAATGTTTTGTATGCTCTTTATGCCATGTAGTAACGTTGTCCCTATTTTTTCTTCCATGATCTTTACCTTTTTAGATTTTATATTTAGGTTTTTGATCCATTTTGAGTTAGTTTTTGTGCGTGGAGTGAAGTATGAGTCTTCTTTCATTTTTTTGCAGATGGATATCCAGTTATGCCAGCACCATTTGTTAAAAAGACTGTCTTTTCCCCATTTAACTGTTTGGGGCCTTTGTCAAATATCAGCTGCTCATATGTGGGTGGATTTATGTCTCCATTCTCAATTCTGTTCCATTGGCCCATGTATCTGTTGTTGTACCAGTACCAGGCTGTTTTGACTACTGTGGTGGTATAACAGGTTCTAAAATCAGGTAGAGTAAGGCCATCCACTTTGTTCTTCTTTTTCAGTAATGCCTTATTTATCTGGGGCCTCTTTCCCTTCCATATGAAGTTGGTGATTTGTTTCTCCATCTCATCAAAGAATGTCATTAGGATTTGGATCAGAATTGCATTAAATGTATAGATCGCTTTTGGTAGAATAGACATTTTTATAATGTTAAATCTTCCTAACCATGAGCAAGGTATGTTTTTCTACTTATGTAAGTCTCTTGGTTTTTTGCAGAAGTGTACTGTAGTTTTCTTTGTATAAGTCTTTTACATCTCTGGTAAGATTTATTCCTAAGTATTTTATCTTCTTGGGGGCTACTGTAAATGGCATTGATTTGGTGATTTCCACTTTGATGTTCTTTTTATTGCTGTAGAGGAATCCAACTGATTTTTGTATGTTTATCTTGTATCTTGATACTCTGCTGAACTCTTCTATTAGTTTTAGTAGTTTTCTGGAGGATTCCTTAGGGTTTTCTGTGTATAAATAAGATCATGTCGTCTGCAAATAGATATACTTTTACTTCTTCCTTGCCAAACTGGATGCCCTTTATTTCTTTATCTAGCCTAATTGCTCTGGCTAGGACTTCCAGCACCATGTTGAATAAGAGTGGTGATAAAGGGCATCCTTGTCTGGTTCCCAATCTCAGTGGGAATGCTTTCAGGTTCTCTCCATTTATGGTGATGTTGGCTGTTGGCTTTGTATAAATGCCCTTTATTATGTTGAGGAATTTTCCTTATATTCCTATTTTGCTGAGAGTTTTTATCATGAATGAGTGCTGAACTTTGTCAAATGCCTTTTCTGCTTCAATTGGTAAGATCATGTGGTTCTTTTCTTTTATTTATATGATGGATTACATTAACTGTTTTTCTGATGTTGAACCATCCCTGCATACCTGGTATGAATCCCACTTGGTCACGGTGAATTATTTTTTTGATATGCTGTTGAATTCTATTGGCTAGAATTTTGTTGAGGATTTTTGCATCTACATTCCTGAGGGATATAGGTCTATAGTTTTCTTTTCTTGTGGTGTCTTTACCTGGTTTTGGTATCAGGGATATGGTGGCTTCAGAGAATAAGTTTAGTAGTATTCCGTCCTTTTCTATGCTCTGAAATACCTTTAGTAGTAGTAGTGTTAACTCTTCTCTGAAAGTTTGGTAGAACTCTGCAGTGAAGCCGTCCGGACCAGGGCTTTTTTTTGTTGGGAGTTTTTTGATTACCTTTTCAATCTCTTCTTTTGTTATGGGTCTATTTAGTTGTTCTACCTCTGTTTGTGTTAGTTTAGGTAGGTAGTGTGTTTCTAGGAATTCATCCATTTCTTCTAGGTTTTCAAATTTGTTTGAGTCTAGTTTTTCATAGTAATCTGATATTTCTTTTAATTTCAGTTGGGTCTGTTGTAATATCGCCCCTCTCATTTCTTATTCGGGTTATTTGCTTCCTTTCCTGTTTTTCTTTTGTCAGTTTGGCCAGTGGTTTATCAATTTTGTTGATTTTTTCAAAAAACCAGCGTTTGTTCTTGTTAATTCTTTCAATGGTTTTTCTGTTTTCTATTTCATTTAGTTCAGCTCTAATTTTTACTATTTGTTTTCTTCTGGTGCCTGTGGGTTTCTTTTGTTGTTCTCTTTCTATTTGTTCACGTTGTAGGGATAATTCTTTGCTTTTGGCCCTTTCTTCTTTTTGGATGTGTGCATTTATTGATATAAATTGGCCTCTGAGCACCGCTTTTGCTGTGTCCCAAAGGTTCTGATAGGAAGTGTTTTCGTTCTCATTGGATTCTATGAATTTCTTTATCCCATCCTTAATGTCTTCTATAATCCAGTCTTTCTGAGCAGGGTATTGTTCAGTTTCCAAGTGTTTGATTTCTTTTCCTTGCTTTTCCTGTTATTATTTCCACTTTTATGGCCTTATGGTCAGAGAAGATGATTTGTAATATTTCAATGTTTTGGATTCTGCTAAGGCTTGCTTTATGACCTAATATGTGGTCTATTCTAGAGAATGTTCCATGTGCACAAGAAAAGAACTTATACTTGGCTGCTATTGGGCGGAGTGTTCTGTAAATGTCTACGAGGTCAAGTTGGTTGATTGTGGCATTTAGATCTTCCACATCTTTATTGAGCTTCTTTCTGGATGACCTGTCCTTCACTCAAAGTGGTGTGTTAACGTCTCCTACTATTTTTCTGGTGCTGCCTGTCTCACTTTTCAATGCTGATAGTTTGTTTTATGTATCTTGCAGCCCTGTCATTTGGTGCATACCTATTTAATATGGTTATATCTTCTTGGTGTATTTTCTCTTTAATCATCATATAGTGTTCCTCCTTATCCTTTATGATGGATTTAACTTCAAAGTCTATTTTGTCAGAAATTAATATTGCCACTCCTGCTCTTTTTTGATTGTTGTTTGCTTGATATATTTTTTTCCATCCTTCGACTTTTAGTTTGTTTGTGCCTCTAAGTCTAAGGTGTGTCTCTTGTAGGCAGCATACAGACAGATCCTGTTTTTTTATCCATTCTGCCACTCTCTTTCTCTTTATTGGTGCATTTAGTCCATTTACATTCACAGTAATTATGGATAGGTATGAATTTTTTTTTTAATGAATTTAGTGCTATCATTTTGATGTCTTTTTTTGTGTGTTGACAGCTTCTTTTTCCCACTTGATTTTATATGCTGAGTCTTCTTTATATATTGTCCTTTCCTCATATTTGTTGTTAATTTTGTTTCTGCTGAGTCTGTATTTTTTCCTTGTGTCTTATTTTGATAAGTAGGATAGTTTGTCTCCTTTGTGGTTACCTTATTATTTACCCCTCTTTTTCTAAATTTAAAACTAACTTTTATTTCTTTGTATTGCCGTATCTTCCTCTCCATGTGGAAGGTGTAGGATTACAGTTCTTAATCGCTCTTTATTATTTTAATGTTGTCTTCTTTTACTAAATAAGATCATTGTTACTCTGTTTTGGGCTTTTTTTTTTTTTTATAATCTTCCTTTGTTTTTTTTTTTATTTCCCTGTCTGGGTTGACTTCTGGTTGCTCTGCCCAGTGTTCTGGTCTTGGGTTGATACCTGATATTATTGATTTTCTAACCAAAGAACTCCCTTTAGTATTTCCTGTAGTTTTGGTTTGGTTTTTACAAATTCCGTAAACTTGTGTGTATCTGGAAATGTCTTAATTTCACCTTCATATTTAAGAGACAGTTTTGATGGATATATGATTCTTGGAAGGCAATTTTTTTCCTTCAATTTTTTAAATATGTCATCCCATTTCCTTCTTGCCTGCATGGTTTCTGCCAAGTAGTCCGAGCTTATTCTTATTGGCTCTCCTTCGTAGGTGACTTTTCTTTTAACCCTTGCTGCTCTTATACTTCTCTTTATCTTTGGTTTTGGCAAGTTTGATTATAATATGTCTTGGGGACTTTCTTTTAAGATCTACCTTATGTGGAGTTCAATGAGCATCTTGGATAGATATCTTCTCATCTTTCACAATATCAGGGAGGTCTTCTGCCAACAAATCTTCAACAATTTTCTTTGTATTTTCTGTTATCCCTCCCTGTTCTGGTACTCCAATCACTCGTAGGTTATTTCTCTTGATGGATCCCCACATGATTCTTAAGGTTTCTTCATTTTTTTAAATTCTTTTATCTGATTTTTCTTCAAATATTTTAGTGCCACGTTATTTATCTTTGAGTTCAGAAATTCTAGCTTCTACTTGCTCAATTCTGCTCCACTGACTTTCTACTGAGTTGTCTATTCTGTTATTTTATTGTTAATCTTCTGAATTTCTGATTGCTGTCTATGGATTTTTCTAGATTATTAAACTTTTCCTGAATAATGTTTCTGAGTTGTTCAGTTGCTTTATCCATGTGTTCCTTGGCTTGTTCTGCGTATTGCCTCATTTCCTTCCTGATGTCTTGAAGGGTTCTGTATATTAAACTTTCATATTATGCATCTGGTAATTCCAGGAATGCACTTTCATCTAGAAGATCCCTGGATTCTCTGTTTTGAGAGCCTGTTGAGGTGATCATGGTCTGTTTCTTTATGTGACTTGATATTGACTGTTGTCTCTGAGCCATCTATAAGTTATTGTATTAGTTTATGCTTGCTTACTGTGTCATAGGTGCTTGCTTTGTTTTGTTTTGGTATACACCTATGGGTTGCTTGAGTGAGCTAGCTTGATTATTTTCACCTTTGGCACTTTGGTGTCTTGTCCCCAGCTGGCTAGAGCTGTTATCAGGTCTATCAGTCTAGGAGTCCATTCAGTTTTCGTATATGAATTCAGCTCAGGTTTCCAGGTAGCTGATCATCAAGTGTGTGGTACAGGTTCTGTCCTACAGTGTTAGAGGGGCAGGGGTGATTGGCGTATATACCAGTATTCGATTGCAGCAGGGCATCACACTCTAAACAAGGCAGGGGGCTAAAAACTGACCCCCAAGTATCTCTGAGGAAAACACATCTCTGTTCCCTAGAGCGTGCTGGTGGTTGGGTTTTGCAGAAGGACCATGGGCACCCAACATTTTTGGTTGTAAGGACTGGGAGGTACCAGTTATCTTTGGACCTGTGTCTCGGGTGGTTGGGTGACCTGAGTGGAGCTACCAGTCCTTAGGTCCCTGATGTGGGTAGGTGAGGACCTTGTTTAACAGGCAAAGCAGTGTCAAACATCAAACACCCACCTTTCCACCGCATAGCTGAAATGGTTGGAGTTTGCCAACAAGGGCCTATTCTCTCGAAATAGGCCCACACAGGTCCATGCTGAAGGGAAAGGTGCTCAAGGTCTACGGACGGTTTATGCCTGGACAGGAGCTGCTTCTGTCCTGAGCTCCCCTGGTTAATGGAGCTAGCAAATTATCTTTTCCTCTCAATTGCAAATTTTTTCCTTGCCCAAGGCTGGAAGGATGGCCGTAGGTGCTCAACAGGGTCTATCTCAGGCCCGGAGATTCAGCCGCTGAGGCCGGGTTGGGAGTGGCGGTGGCGCAGTAAAATACACACAAGTACTTAGCTTTTGTGAAAGCGCTGTTCTCCTCAGTTTCTGCAGGTGTGAGTGGGCTGTGTGGCTGGCTGTTTCCCTCTGAGGAAACTGCGACCAAATGCTAGGACCAGCCTGCCACCACCTCCACTCTGGGAATGGTGCCTAAGGGCTCCCAGCAATTCAGGTCCCGTAACTCCTCTCTACCTCTAAATGGTCTCTTCCTCGCCCTGCCCCTCAGTTCATTGTCTAAGCTTGCCTTTGATGCTCGGGGCTCCCAACTTGTCCCATATATACTTGTTTCACTTTTTTTTTCAGGTCTTTGTTGTAAAGAGGGCTTGCCAGAAGCGTCTGTCTATTCTACCATATTGGCTCCACCTCTAGCCTTGTTTTTTGACAGTCCCTTTAGTGCAGCTTGAAATTCTTCCTTCACTGTCAGTGGCTCTTGATGATATGCTACCTGCTGAAATGGTTGAATGTCAACAGATTCTTTTTGGTTCAGTGACTCAGTGTATTCCTTCCATCTTAGTTTGATGCTTCCTGCTTCATTCAAGTTTTTGCCGATAGATTTTTCAGTATTGCAGCTTGGGGCTTGAATTTTCTCTTCAGGTCTTTCAGCTTGAGAAATGCTGATTGTGTTCTTTCCTTTTGGTTTTCTAACTCCATGTAGTTGTGTGAAATAAAATTACAAGTTTTGCTTATGAGAACAGAGTTCTCTTAAACCCATGACACTGGAGGTCATCTCATTAAATGTTAGAAATCTATATGCTATATAACCATAAACATATCATTTTAAATCCTATAGTTATGCCTTACATTATAATTAATCTTTGGAAGAAGCTTGTCTTGTATAATTGTATCTAGATGATCAGGATCACTAAAACGCAACTTATTTTTTCAGGAAACAATTGAAGAGTAATGAACATGTCCTGTTTTCTACGCTCCAGAGGTCTTGTAATCGTGGCTTACTGACCTTGTGATTATCTTAGGAAAGTTTCTATTTTTCTATATTTTATTGTGTTTGAGCACATACTGCTCTCTTACATGATTTGTATTTCTGAAATAAGCGTCATCCAATCAAAATTTTTTGTTCAAAGTTCCTGATAAAAGTGTATATAAAAAATCTTAATTAATCAGAGCACTAGTATACTTAATAATAATGTGCTGCCTAACTTTAAATTTGTCTATTAAACCTACCAAACAAACTGTTCATGGCGCTCTGAGCTGTTTATTTTTGACAATTGTAATATTTACCTTGTTTTCTCCAGCTGCCCTTTGAAATCTTCTGTTTGTCCCTTTTACTTCATCATTTCTTCTTTTCCCTTCCGCTACTCTGTGCTTAAGAGCAATTTTCAGAGCCTCTTCTGCCATTCATTTTAATCTTTTCTTTCCATCCTGTCTTTTTAATGACTTTTTACTTTCTTCATATATGATGTCCTTGATGTCATCCCACAACCCTTCTGATTTTCAGTAATTAGTGTTCAGTGAATCAAATCTGTTCTTGAAATGGTCTCTAAACTTGGATAAGATGTGTTCAAGTCTGTACTTTGGCACCCTTGAACATGTTTTGATTTTCTTCAGCTTTCACTTGAAGTTGCATACGAGCAATTTATGATCTGTTCTGCAGTCAGCCCCTGGCTTTGTCTTGACTGATAATATTAAGCTCCACAATCATCTCTTTCCACAGATGTAGTTGACTTGATTCCTGTATAATCCACGCAGTAAGGCCCATGTGTGTAGTCAGCATATGAGTTATTGGAAAAAAAAAGTATCTCTGGTGAATAAATCTTAGGTCTTGCAGAATTCTATCATGCAATCTTGGGCACTGTTCCTATCACCAAGGCCATATTTTCCAACAACTGATTCTTTTTTCTTTCCAACTTTTGCATTCCAATCATCACTAATTATCAATGCATCTTGATTGCACATTTGATCAATTTCAGATTGCAGCATTTCATAAAAATCTTCAATTTCTTCAATTATGGCACGTAGTGGTTGATGCATATATTTTAATAGTAGTGGTATTTAACTGGTTTTATTTGTAGGTGCATGGATATTAACTTTTCACTGACAGCATTGTACTTTAGGAAAGATCTTGAAAAATTTTTGACCATTAATCCAACACTGTTTCTCTTTAATTTGTTGTTCCCATCATAGGAGACTATAAGTTTTTCAAATTCAAAGTGGCCAATACCAAACCATTTCAGCTGGCTAATAACTAGGATAGCAATCTTCAAGTGTTTCATTTCATTTTTGTTGGCTTCTAATTTTCCTTGATTTATATTTTATATTCCAACTCCTAAAGGATATAATTTTCAGAAGTAGATTTCCAGGCTCTCCCTCTTAGTCTATCTTCATCTGGAAGTTCCACTGAAACCTATGAATGACCCTGCCAGTATTTGAAATACCAGTGGCATAGCCTCCAGCATCATAGCAACATGCAAGCCGCCACAGTACAACAAACCGACAGATGAGTGGTGGTGACAACACATAGACATTTGATAAATGTTTGTTAAATGAATGGCAAAAAATGGACAAAAACTCAAACATTTAAAATGTATACTAAAAATTTTTTATGAAAGTATGGTAAAAGATAAATCAAATACTGTATAATTCATCAAGAAAATATGATTTGATTTAGACAAGTTTGAGGGATCTGTCTGCTGGATACACCAAGGTTCATCTCTAAATTCAATTAGAATTTGATTGGACTTATTGATCAAATAAAACTTCTAAGCAAAAGAGAAATGCAGCTAGATTTTTGCAGTAAGTTATAAAGATTAACATAGAATATAAAATATGGAATATCTTGTGTTAGTATAATAAAAAGGAATTATCAGTTAATTTAGGGCTGTAGTTGCTGTAGTTTCTAACGTAACATTGTTCTGTTTTTTTTTAAAAGCATCCATTAAAAAATACAGACACTAAAAGTTACCCATTATGTTAGCAGTGCAACTCTCATCTATTCTCCCTTGAACAGAAGGGACATCCAATTTCCTGGATTTAGAAAATCTATAGAGTGTTGTCTGTGTAGAGAATATATGCAGATTCATTTTTATCAGCTATTTTGCTATTTTGTTTATTTCATCTCTATTCTCTCTGTATTTCTCACTGTACAAGAAATGCTTATGGCATTTCAGCTTCTTCTGGACACCCATTAGATTCCATGTGGCCTCACTCCTGTGTGGCCTTAGCTGATTGAAGGGGGTGTCTATACTGGACCCAAGAGCAACTCATTGAAAACATAAGTAGAGCTAATTAGAGTACTTGGTTGCGAATTTAGAATTTGCAAAATTGAAGACTAGAGTTATTGGTGTTGCGAATTCCAACCAACAGATGAAGAACAGTGAGGTCAAGTAGATCATGTAGGATCAAGACAGGTGCAAGCATAATATGCATGTGTAAGTGAACAGAGGGAAAGATAAACTACAAAGGAGAGTGGACTATGTGGGAAGAGAGGACGAGAGAGAAGAGGAGAGAATGAAAGCGAATGTACCATTTTTGCTCCCAGCCCCTCGTATTTGCTTTCTTGAGACTAACGACACTTCAGTCTCCCTTTCCTTTAGCCTTTGTGAGATTCTTCTGCACCTTTGCAATAAAAGCTTTGTTTCTTGTGCTAACTTGAACGGTACTGTATCTCTTAGAGCTGAAAGAACTTTTCTTGAAATACTCCAGACTGTCCCCTGTGGTGATAACTATTCTCTGAGGTCAACACAGCATGCTATTTAGAAAATTCATACTTTGTTCATAAACAACTCTGACTTATTTGGGAGAAAGACAAAATGTATTCATTAAGCACAGCTATTTTTTATTCATGGAACATGCATGTGTAAATCACCTTGATTCAGTGTGACTCACCCACTTTTAATCTGCCTGTGACCTCTCCTTCGGAGTTGCGGGCATTCACAGTCACATTTTGAGTTGATTGGAGAAGCAGAGAGGAGTCCTAAAGCAAAAGAACTGATAAAGTTAGCAAAATACATACTACTTAAAATGAGTTTATCTTTATATTTGTACATAAATTTAGAATTTTTATAAACTAATTCTCCATAGTTGCAGAACCTGTGATCCTATATATTTGTGGCTAAAACTATAAAATCTCCTGGATAATACTATGTTAAGAGAGTAAACATATTAATAAGCTCCCCCCATAAAATATAATAATCCCGTGGTTTGTAGTTCTTGTGCACATTGGTTACAATGCGTCAAGTCAGTTCTCAAGGTGAAAATTACATACAATTTAGTTTTTCTTTTTTTAAATTATTTACTTCATTGTTGTTGTTGAGAATATACATAGAAAAACACACCAATTCAACAGTTTCCACATGTACAATTCAGTGACATTGATTACATTCTCTGAGTTTTGAAACCATTCTTACCCTCCTTTTCTGGTTGTTTAATACATTTAAGTATTAATGCATTTTGTCTTCCAAAAAATTAAAAGTTCAATTTTGTTATTTATGTCCTGGGTATGACATATTTTAAGATAATTTTTTTTAATGTCTTCTACAAGAAATACCACATTATTTATTTTCAAAATGCAAAGGCGTCTCACGTTTTCAAAATAATTTTTAAAATTTGCAGGATAATGCCTATGTTTTTTGAAATTTTGTTGGGAGTTAAAATGACTTTTCAAGCATATAAACGCTTTCTTGAGTTATCATAGTCCTGAATGGGTGGTTTGTTTTACAGAAGTTTCATTGGTTTTATATAAACCATTTTCTTCAAAAGGAATTCATTACAGTTTGGCTGTTGGATTCAGGTAAGTTTATAGTCCACTCAGAGGAAAGCAAATATTTTCCAGAGTTGTAGGGAATAATGTGTTCCTCAGAAGGAAATAAATTTCAGCAGCCCGCTGGAACTCTACCTAACATGTCAGAAAGTCTCTAACTTGCTTTGTGAAGCAGATGGCTCTATCAGCATCTTACATTTTTATCCAATGACATGACCTTAATTTTTCTTTACGTTGTCAGAAAATAACTAGCATGATTATAAGAAATAAGAATAAACCATTTACCAATAATTTTAGTTTCCATCTTATTTTATTCTCCACACTATGAAGTAGGTACCATGACATCTAATATTTAGATGAGGAAATTGAATTCAGAGAGATGAAACTGCCGCTTGTCCAAAGTCATAAGCTAGTGACAGTTCTATGATTGGAACAGTCTTTATATGCCAACTTCCATGCTCGTTCCTATCATTTTCTTGGAGTACAGGACTGAGGTTAGAGCTTCAAGTTCCACTCCCATGCCTACACTAAGTAAGATCGTTCTGGGATTCACATGTGGTTATCTGACCCAATAGCCACGCCCAAAATCTTTTTCTCTTTCTGGTTTCCACTGTAGGGGCTCCAAACAACAACAAAAAAAACTAAACCGTGTTGTTGTCAAGTTGATTCCCACTCATAGTGACCCTATAGGACAGAGCAGAGCTGCCCCATAGAGTTTCCAAGGAGCAGTGACATTTTTGGTTAGCAGCCGAGCTCTTAACCACTGCACCACTAGGGTTCCACTGTAGGGGTTGGGAAAGTTAAATGCTTAGTCAACCTCATTAGTCATTAGTGAAATACAGATAAAAACCACAATGAAATATCACTTTACGCCCATTAGTTGGCTATTTAAAAAAAAAAAAAGAAAGAAAGAAAAGGATGTTTGGAGAGGATTTAGAGATATCGGAATACTCATACATTGCTGACGGGAATGTAAAATAGTGCAACCACTGTGGAAAACAGGTGGTTCCTCAAAAAATTAAACATAGAATTCCTCAAAAAATTAAACATAGAATTACCATATGACCCAGAAATTCCACTGTATTTTGTACCCACAAGTACTGAAAGGAGCAACTCAAACAGACACATATATACCAATGTTCACTGCAGTATTATTCAAAATACCCCAAAAGTGGAAATAACCCAAGTTCCCATCAACAGATGAACTGATAAAATGTGGTATGTACACACAATGGAGCTATAAAAAGAAATGAAGTTCTGACACCACCACATGGGGAAACCTTGAAGACATTATGCTAAGTGAAATATGCCAGACATAAAAGGACAAATATTGTATGATCCCACTTATATGAAATATCTAGAATAGGCAAATTCATCAAAACAAAAGATTAGTAGTTCTTAGGGTTGGGAGAAGGAGAGAGTGGGAGGGTGTGATGGTTAAGATTGTGTGTCAACTTGGCTGGACCATGAGTCTCAGTGTTTATATGTGATCACTCCCATGATGGGGTCTGCTATGAGTAGCTAATCAGTTGAAAGGGATTTTCCTTGGGGGTGTGGCCTGTATCCAAATATAAGCAGATGTTCTGGCTTTTTGCTCTCTCTGGGTCCTGTGGCTGCCTCTTGTTCATCTGACCTCTGGTTATTGGAACTTATGCTATCAGCTTATATGCCAATCTTGGGATTCATCAGTCTTAACAGCTTGTGAGTGGAGCCCTGATCTCCATCCTGCCGAACTTGGGTTTGCCAGCCCCTGTGGCTATGTGAATCAGGAGAAGCCTCCATCCTAATTCACAGACTTGGGATGTTCCAGATTCTACAACCCTGTGAGCCATTTCTTTGATATAAATCTCTCTCTATATATATTTATATGCCTTACTGGTTTTGGTTCTCTAGAAAACCCAGCCTAAACTGAGGGGAAGAAAGATTCAAGTATATGTCACTTACAAAAAGCCCACCTTAATTGAAATGATGTGAAAAGAATATGCTGTATTAACACTAATTAAAATAAATTTGGAGGAGGCGGAGCCAAGATGGCGAACTAGGCAGACGCTACCTCGGATCCCTCTTACAACAAAGGCACGGAAAAACAAGTGAATCGATCACATACATAACAATCTACGAACCCTGAACAACAAACACAGATTTAGAGACGGAGAACGAACTAATACGGGGAAGCAGCGATTGTTTCCAGAGCCTGGAGCCAGCGTACCAGTCAGGTACGGCACAAGCACAGAGAGCTGCTCCACCCCCCTGAACTAACCCCAGGAGGGAGAACAGCCAGTTCCGCGGGCAGCGTGGGACGCAGCCGGTAGGAGAAGTCCCCGGGAGGCAGTGACTGGTCTTGGAGCAGGAAGAGCAGCGTCCCAGCCGGGGAACCGTCTCACCGGGATTTGGACTGGACGCAGGTACGGCATAAACACGGAGAGCTGCTCCACCCCCCTGAACTAACCCCGGGAAGGTGCCCAGCTGGGTCGCGCGGGCGGTGTGGGACACAGCCGGTAGGAGAAGTCCCCGGGAGGCAGCGACTGGTATTGGAGCAGGGAGAACAGCGTCCCAGCCGGGACACTCGGTCACGGCACAAGCACAGGGAGCTGCTCCACCCATCTGAACTAACCCCGGGAGGGGGCCCACCTGGTTCACGGAGGTGGCACGGCCACGCGGCCGGAGGGACAAGAAGTCCCCGGGACGCAGCGACTGATTTTGGAGTCGAGAGTGCACCGTCCCAGTAGGGGAGCCTTGACGTTGGGCGTGGGGCTGGAAGCGGAGGATCTGACCGTGACTCCAGCGGGCCAGACCACCCGGGGGCAATCTCCACACAGCCAGCACACATAGGCGACACGCCCGCGGGAATCTCAGATATAATAGTCATTCCAAGCAAGACAAGCAACTCTGGCTATATTCTGAGGTGCTACTCTCCTATCTCTCTGTTCCCTCCCCCACCCTCCCCAGGCGGCTTCATTAACATCCGAATAGCCTGAGCCAGAGAGAGAACTCTGATAGGGGTCTGACTGCATTTTTTTTTAGTGGATTTTCTGGAAAAACTAGTTTCCCAGTGATGGCTTGGAGACAACAATCCATATCAAACCACATAAAGAAGCAGACCATGACAGCTTCTCCAACCCCCCAAACAAAAGAATCAAAATCTTTCCCAAATGAAGATACAATCCTGGAATTATCAGATACAGAATATAAAAAACTAATTTACAGAATGCTTAAAGATATCACAAATGAAATTAGGATAACTGCAGAAAAAGCCAAGGAACACACCGATAAAACTGTTGAAGAACTCAAAAAGATTATTCAAGAACATAGTGGAAAAATTAATAAGTTGCAAGAATCCATAGAGAGACAACATGTAGAAATCCAAAAGATTAACAATAAAATTACAGAATTAGACAACGCAATAGGAAGTCAGAGGAGCAGACTCGAGCAATTAGAATGCAGACTGGGACATCTGGAGGACCAGGGAATCAACACGAACATAGCTGAAAAAAAATCAGATAAAAGAATTAAAAAAAATGAAGAAACCCTAAGAATTATGTGGGACTCTATAAAGAAGGATAACTTGCGAGTGATTGGAGTCCCAGAACAGGGAGGGGGGACAGAAAACACAGAGAAAATAGTTGAAGAACTCCTGACAGAAAACTTCCCTGACATCATGAAAGACGAAAGGATATCTATCCAAGACGCTCATCGAACCCCATTTAAGATTGATCCAAAAAGAAAAACACCAAGACATATTATCATCAAACTCACCAAAACCAAAGATAAAGAGAAAATTTTAAAAGCAGCCAGGGAGAAAAGAAAGGTTTCCTTCAAGGGAGAATCAATAAGAATAAGTTCAGACTACTCAGCAGAAACCATGCAGGCAAGAAGGGAATGGGACGACATATACAGAACACTGAAGGAGAAAAACTGCCAGCCAAGGATCATATATCCAGCAAAACTCTCTCTGAAATATGAAGGCGAAATTAAGATATTTACAGACAAACACAAGTTTAGAGAATTTGCAAAAACCAAACCAAAGCTACAAGAAATACTAAAGGATATTGTTTGGTCAGAAAACCAATTATATCAGATATCAGCACAACACAAGGTCACAAAACAGAACGTCCTGATATCAACTCAAATAGGGAAATCACAAAAACAAACAAATTAAGATTAATTAAAAAAAAAATACACATAACAGGGAATCATGGAAGTCAATAGGTAAAAGATCACAATAATCAAAAAGAGGGACTAAATACAGGAGGCATTGAACTGCCATATGGAGAGTAATACAAGGCGATATAGAACAATACAAGTTAGGTTTTTACTTAGAAAAATAGGGGTAAATAATAAGGTAACCACAAAAAGGTATAACAACTCCATAACTCAAGATAAAAGCCCAGAAAAACGTAACGACTCAACAAACATAAAGTCAAACACTACGAAAATGAGGATCTCACAATTTACTAAGAAAAATGTCTCAGCACAAAAAAGTATGTGGAAAAATGAAATTGTCAACAACACACATAAAAAGGCATCAAAATGACAGCACTAAAAACTTATTTATCTATAATTACCCTGAATGTAAATGGACTAAATGCACCAATAAAGAGACAGAGAGTCACAGACTGGATAAAGAAACACGATCCATCTATATGCTGCCTACAAGAGACACACCTTAGACTTAGAGACACAAACAAACTAAAACTCAAAGGATGGAAAAAAGTATATCAAGCAAACAATAAGCAAAAAAGAAGAGGAGTAGCAATATTAATTTCTGACAAAATAGACTTTAGACTTAAATCCACCACAAAGGATAAAGTGTCTCAAGTGTCCACCCGATACAAATAGCTCACTCTTCATCAGCATCTCTCTCCTACCTGCTGTCCAGTCCCTTCCATGTCTGATGAGTTGTCTTTGGGAATGGTTCCTGTCCTGGGCCAACAGAAGGTTTGGGGACCATGACCGCCAGGACTCCTCTAGTTTCAGTCAGACCATTAAGTATAGTCTTTTTGTGAGAATTTGGGGTCTGCATCCCACTGATCTCCTGCTCCCTCAGGAGTTCTCTGTTGTGCTTCCTGTCAGGGCAGTCATCGGTTGTGGCCGGGCACCATCTAGTTCTTCTGGTCTCAGGATGATGTAGGTCTCTGGTTCATGTGGCCCTTTCTGTCTGTTGGGCTCATAGTTATCGTGTGACCGTGGTGTTCTTCATTCTCCTTTGATCCAGGTGGGTCGAGACCAATTGAAGCATCTTAGATGGCCACTTGTTAGCATTTAAGACCCCAGATGCCACATTTCCAAGTGGGATGCAGAATGTTTTCATAATAGAATTATTTTGCCAATTGACTTAGAAGTCCCCTTAAACCATGGTCCCCAAACCCCCGCCCTTGCTCTGCTGACCTTTGAAGCATTCAGTTTATCCCGGACACTGCTTTGTTTTTGGTCCAGTCCAGTTGAGCTGACCTTTCATGTACTGAGTGTTGTCCTTCCCTTCACCTAAAGTAGTTCTAATCTACTAACTAATCAGTAAAAAACCTCTCCCACCCTCCCTCCCTCCTCCCCTCGTAACCACAAAAGTATGTGTTCTTCTCAGTTTATACTATTTCTCAAGATCTTATAATAGTGGTCTTATACAATATTTGTCCTTTTGCCTCTAATATCGCTCCGCATAATGCCTTCCAGGTTCCTCCAAGTTATGAAATGTTTCACAGATTCGTCACTGTTCTTTATCGATGCATAGTATTCCATTGTGTGAATGTACCACGATTTATTTAACCATTCATCCGTTGATGGACACCTTGGTTGCTTCCAGCTTTTTGCTATTGTAAACAGAGCTGCAATAAACATGGGTGTGCATATATCTGTTTGTGTGAAGGGTCCTATTTCTCTAGGGTATATTCCGAGGAGTGGGATTTCTGGGTTGTATGGTAGTTCTATTTCTAACTGTTTAAGATAACGCCATATAGATTTCCAAAGTGGTTGTACCATTTTACATTCCCACCAGCAGTGTATAAGTGTTCCAATCTCTCCGCAGCCTCTCCAACATTTATTATTTTGTGTTTTTTGGATTAATGCCAGCCTTGTTGGAGTGAGATGGAATCTCGTCATAGTTTTAATTTGCATTTCTCTAATGGCTAATGATCAAGAGCATTTTCTCATGTATCTGTTAGCTGCCTGAATATCTTCTTTAGTGAAGTGCATGTTCATATCCTTTGCCCACTTCTTGATTGGGTTGTTTGTCTTTTTGTGGTTGAGTTTTGACAGAATCATATAGATTTTAGAGTTCAGGCGCTGGTCGGAGATGTCATAGCTGAAAATTCTTTCCCAGTCTGTATGTGGTCTTTTTACTCTTTTGGTGAATTCTTTAGATGAGCAGAGGTGTTTGATTTTTAGGAGCTCCCAGTTATCTGGTTTCTCTTCGTCATTTTTGGTAATGTTTTGTATTCTTTTTTTGCCTTGCATTAGGGCTCCTAAGGTTGTCCCTGTTTTTTCTTCCATGATCTTTATCGTTTTAGTCTTTATGTTTAGGTCTTTGATCCACTTGGAGTTAGTTTTTGTGCATGGTGTGAGGTCTGGGTCCTGTTTCATTTTTTTGCAAATGGATATCCAGTTACGCCAGCACCATTTGTTAAAAAGACTATCTTTTCCCCAATTAACTGACACTGGGCCTTTGTCAAATATCAGCTGCTCATATGTGGATGGATTTATACCTGGGTTCTCAATTCTGTTCCATTGGTCTATGTGCCTGTTGTTGTACCAGTACCAGGCTGTTTTGACTACTGTGGCTGTATAATAGGTTCTGAAATCAGGTAGAGTGAGGCCTCCCACTTTCTTCTTCTTTTTTAATGCTTTACTTATCCAAGGCTTCTTTCCCTTCCATATGAAGTTGGTGATTTGTTTCTCCATCACATTAAAAAATGACATTGGAATTTGGATCGGAAGTGCATTGTATGTGTAGATGGCTTTTGGTAGAATAGACATTTTTACTATGTTAAGTCTTCCTATCCATGAGCAAGGTATGTTTTTTCACTTACGTAGGTCCTTTTTAGTTTCTTGTAGTAGTACTTTGTAGTTTTCTTTGTATAGGTCTTTTACATCCTTGGTAAGATTTATTCCTAAGTATTTTATCTTCTTGGGGGCTACTGTGAATGGTATTGATTTGGTGATTTCCTCTTCGATGTTCTTTTTGTTGATGTAGAGGAATCCAAGTAATTTTTGTACGTTTATCTTATAACCTGAGACTCTGCCAAACTCTTCTATTAGTTTCAGTAGTTTTCTGGAGGATTCCTTAGGGTTTTCTGTGTATAAGATCATGTCATCTGCAAATGCAGATAATTTTACTTCCTCCTTGACAATACGGATGCCTTTTATTTCTTTGTCTAGCCTAATTTTTTTTTTATCTTATAACCTGAGACTCTGCCAAACTCTTCTATTAGTTTCAGTAGTTTTCTGGAGGATTCATTAGGGTTTTCTGTGTATAAGATCATGTCATCTGCAAATGGAGATAATTTTACTTCCTCCTTGACAATACGGATGCCTTTTATTTCTTTGTCTAGCCTAATTGCCCTGGCTAGACTTCTAGCACGATGCTGAATAAGAGCGGTGATAAAGGGCATCCTTGTCTGGTTCCCCTTCTCAAGGGAAATGCTTTCAGGCTCTCTCCATTTAGAGTGATGTTGGCTGTTGGCTTTGTATAGATGCCCTTTATAATGTTGAGGAATTTTCCTTCAGTTCCTATTTTGGTGAGAGTTTTTATCATAAATGGGTGTTGGACTTTGTCAAATGCCTTTTCTGCATCCATTGATAAGATCATGTGGTTTTTGTCTTTTGTTTTATTTATATGGTGGATTACATTGATGGTTTTTCTAATTTTAAACCAGCCTTGCATACCTGGTATAAATCCAACTTGGTCATGGTGGATTAATTTTTTGATATGTTGTTGAATTCTATTGGCTAGAATTTTGTTGAGGATTTTTGCATCTATGTTCATGAGGGATATGTTCATGAGGGATATAGGTCTGTAATTTTCTTTTTTTGTAATGTCTTTACCTGGTTTTGGTATCAGGGAGATGGTGGCTTCATAGAATGAGTTAGGTAGTATTCCGTCATTTTCTATGCTTTGAAATACCTTTAGTAGTAGTGGTGTTAACTCTTCTCTGAAAGTTTGGTAGAACTCTGCAGTAAGCCATCCAGGCCAGGGCTTTTTTTTTTATGAGAGTTTTTTGATTACCGTTTCAATCCTTTTTTTGTTATGGGTCTATTTAGTTGTTCTACTTCTGATTGTGTTAGTTTAGGTAGGTCGTGTTTTTCCAGGAATTCATTAATTTCTTCTAGGTTTGCAAATTTGTTAGAGTGCAATTTTTCGTAATAATCTGATATGATTCTTTTAATTTCAGTTCGGTCTGTTGTGATGTGGCCCTTCTCGTTTCTTATTCGGGTTTTTTGTTTCCTTTCCTGTATTTCTTTAGTCAGTCTGACCAATGGTTTATCAATTTTGTTAATTTTTTCAAAGAACCAGCTTTTGGCTTTGTTAATTCTTTCAATTGTTTTTCTGTTCTCTAATTCATTTAGTTCAGCTCTAATTTTTAGTATTTGTTTTCTTCTGGTGCCTGATGGGTTCTTTTGTTGCTCACTTTCTATTTGTTCAAGTTGTAGGGACAGTTCTCTGATTTTGGCTCTTTCTTCTTTTTGTATGTGTGCATTTATCGATATAAATTGGCCTCTGAGCACTGCTTTTGCTGTGTCCCAGAGGTTTTGATAGGAAGTATTTTCATTCTCGTTGCATTCTTTGAATTTCCTTATTCCCTCCTTAATGTCTTCTATAACCCAGTCTTTTTTCAGGAGGGTATTGTTCAGTTTCCAAGTATTTGATTTCTTTTCCCTAATTTTTCTTGTATTGATTTCCCCTTTTATGGCCTTGTGGTCTGAGAAGATGCTTTGTAATATTTCGATGTTTTGGATTCTGCAAAGGTTTGTTTTATGACCTAATATGGGGTCTATTCTAGAGAATGTTCCATGTGCGCTAGAAAAAAAAGTATACTTTGCAGCTGTTGGGTGGAGAGTTCTGTATAATTCAATGAGGTCAAGTTGGTTGATTGTTGTAATTAGGTCTTCCGTGTCTCTATTGAGCTTCTTACTGGATGTCCTGTCCTTCTCCGAAAGTGGTGTGTTGAAATCTCCTACTATAATTGTGGAGGTGTCTATCTCACTTTTCAGTTCTGTTAAAATTTGATTTATGTATCTTGCAGCCCTGTCATTGGGTGAATAAATATTTAATATGGTTATATCTTCCTGGTCAATTATCTCTTTTATCATTATGTAGTGTCCTTCTTTATTCTTTGTGGGGGATTTAAGTTTAAAGTCTATTTTGTCAGAAATTAATATTGCTACTCCTGCTCTTTTTTGCTTATTGTTTGCTTGATATATTTTTTCCATCCTTTGAGTTTTAGTTTGTTTGTGTCTCTAAGTCTAAGGTGTGTCTCTTGTAGGCAGTATATAGACGGATCGTGTTTTTTTATCCAGTCTGAGACTCTCTGTCTCTTTATTGGTGCATTTAGTCCATTTACATTCAGCATAATTATAGATAATTTATGTGTTTAGTGTTGTCATTTTGATGCCTTTTCATGTGTTGTTGACAATTTCATTTTTCCACTTACTTTTTTGTGCTGAGACATTTTTCTTTGTGAATTGTGTGCTCCTCATTTTCATAGTATTTGACTTTATGCTTGCTGAGTCGTTACGTTTTTCCTGGTTTTTATTTTGAGTTATGGAGTTGTTATACCTCTTTGTGGTTACCTTAATATTTTCCCCTGTTTTTCTAAGTAAAAACCTAACTTGTATTGTCCTATATCGCCTTGTATCCCTCTCCATACGGCAGTTCTGTGCCACCTGTATTTAGTCCCCCTTTTTGATTATTGTGATCTTTTACATATTGACTTCAATGACTCCCTGTTTTGAGCATTTTTTTTAATTAATTTTAATTTGTTTTTATGATTTCCCTATTTGAGTTGATATCAGGATGTTCTGTTCTGTGACCTTGTGTTGTGCTGGTATCTGATATTATTGGTTTTCTGACCAAAAAATTTCCTTTAGTATTTCTTGTAAAAGTGATCTATACATTTAATGCAATTCCGATCCAAATCCCAACAGAATTCTTCAATGAGATGGAGAAACAAATCACCAATTTCGTATGGAAGGGAAAGAGGCCCCGGATAAATAAGGCATTCCTGAAAAAGAACAAAGTAGGAGGCCTTACTTTACCTGATTTTAGAATCCATTATACCACCACAGTAGTCAAAACAGCTTGGTACTGGTACAGCAACATCAACAGATACATGGACCAATGGAACAGAATTGAGAATCCAGACATAAATCCATTCACATATGAGCAGCTTATATTTGACAAAGGCCTCAAAACAGTTAAATGGGGAAAAGACAGTCTTTTCAACAAATGGTGCTGGCATAAGTGGATATCCACTTGCAAAAAAATGAAACAAGACCCATACCTCACTCCATGCAGAAAAACTAACTCGAAATGGATCAAAGACTTAAATGTAAAATCTAAAACGATAAAGATCATGGAAGAAAAAATAGGGACAACATTAGGAGCCCTAATACATGGCATAAAGAGTATAGAAAACATTATAAAGAATGTAGAAGAAAAACTACATAACTGGGAGCTCCTAAAAATCAAACAATTATTGTCACAAAAAGACTTCACCAAAAGAGTAAAAAGACTACATACAGACTGGGAAAAAAGTTTTTAGCTATGACATTTCTGATCAGTGCCTGATCTCTAAAATCTACACAATACTGCAAAAACTCTACTGCAAAAAGACAAATAACCCAATTAAAAAACGGACAAAACGCATGAATAGACACACTTTACTAAAGAAGACATTCAGGTAGCTAACAGATATATGAGGAAATGTTCACAGTCATTAGCCATTAGAGAAATGCAGATGAAAACTACAATGAGATTTCATCTCACTCCAACAAGGCTGGCATTAATCCAAAAAACACAAAATAATAAATGTTGGAGAGGCTGCGGAGAGATTGGAACACTTATACACTGCTGGTGGGAATGTAAAATGGTACAACCACTTTGGAAATCTATATGGCGTTATCTTAAACCCAGAAATCCCACTCCTAGGAATATACCCTAGAGAAATAAGAACCTTCACACAAACAGATATATGCACACCCATGTTTATTGCAGCTCTGTTTACAATAGCAAAAAGTTGGAAGCAACCAAGGTGTCCATCAATGGATGAATGGCTAAATAAATTGTGGTATATTCACACAATGGAATACTACGCATCGATAAAGAACAGTGACGAATCTGTGAAACATTTCATAACATGGAGGAACCTGGAAGGCATTTTGTTGAGTGAAATTAGTCAGTTGCAAAAGGACAAATATTGTATGAGACCACTATTATAAGATCTTGAGAAATAGTATAAACTGAGAAGAACACATATTTTTGTGGTTATGAGGCGGGGAGGGAGGGAGGGTGGGAGAGGGTTATTTACTGATTAGTTAGTAGATAAGAACTACTTTAGGTAAATGGCAGGACAATACTCAATACACGGAAGGTCAGCTCAAATGGACTGGACCAAAAGCAAAGAAGTTTCCTGGATAAACTGAATGCTTCAAAGGTCAGCGGAGCAAGGGTGGGGGTTTGGGGACTATGGCTTAAGGGGACTTCTAAGTCAATTGGCAAAATAATTCTATTATGAAAACATTCTCCATCCCACTTTGAAATGTGGCGTCTGGGGTCTTAAATGCTAACAAGCGGCCATCTACGATGCATCAATTGGTCTCAACCCACCTGGATCAAAGGAGAATGAAGAACACCAAGGTCACACGATAACTATGAGCCCAAGAGACAGAAAGGGCCACATGAACCAGAGACTTACATCATCCTGAGACCAGAAGAACTAGATGGTGCCCAGCCACAACCGATGACTGCCCTGACAGGAAGCACAATAGAGAACCCCTGAGGGAGCAGGAGATCAGTGGGATGCAGACCGCAAATTCTCATAAAAAGAGCAGACTTAATGGTCTAACTAAGACTAGAGGAATCCCAGTGGTCATGGTCCCCAAACCTTCTGTTGGCCCAGGACGGGAACCATTCCCGAAGACAACTCATCAGACTTGGAAGGGACTGGACAATGGGTTGGAGAGAGATGCTGATGAGGAGTGAGCTACTTGCATCAGGTGGACACTTGAGACTGTGTTGGCATCTCCTGTCTGGAGGGGAGATGGGAGGGTAGAGAGGGTTAGAGGCTGGACGATTGTCACGAAAGGAGAGACTGGAAGGGCTGACTCATTAAGGGGAGAGTAAATGGGAGTATGGAGTAAGGTGTATATAAGCTTATATGTGACAGACTGACTTGATCTGTAAACGTTCACTTAAAGCTCAATAAAAATTATTAAAAAAAAAAAACTACAATGAGATTTCATCTCACTCCAACAAGGCTGGTATTAATCCAAAATTACAAAATAATAAATGTTGGAGAGGCTGTGGAGAGATTGGAACACTTCTACACTGCTGGTGGGAATGTCAAATGGTACAGCCACTTTCGAAATCGATTTGGCTCTTCCTTAAAAAGCTAGAAATAGAACTATCATGCAAACCCATATTTATTGCAGCACTGTTTACAATAGCAAAAACATGGAAGCAACCAAGGTGCCCATCAACAGATGAATGGATAAATAAGTTATGGTATATTCACACAATGGAATACTACGCATCGATAAAGAACCGTGAATAATCTGAGAAACATTTCATAACATGGAGGAACCTGGAAGGCATTATGCTAAGTGAAATTAGTCAGAGGCAAAAGGACAAATATTGTATAAGACCACATTATAAGAACTTGAGATATAGTTTAAACTGAGAAGAAAACATTCTTTTGTGGTTACGAGAGGGGGGAGCGAGGGAGTGTGGGAGAGGAACATTCACTAATTAGATAGTAGATAAGAACTACTTTAGGTGAAGGGAAAGAGCACACAGTACAGGGGAGGTCGCACAATTGGACTAAACCAAAAGCAATGAAATTTCCTGAATAAACTGACTGCTTCGAAGGCCAGCATAGCAGGGGCAGGGGTCTGGGGGCCATGATTTCAGGGGACATCTAAGTCAATTGGCATAATAACATCTATTAAGAAAACATTCTGCATCCCACTTTGAAGAGTGGCGCCTGAGGTCTTAAACGCTAGCAAGCAGCCATCTAAGATGTATCCATGGGTCTCAACCCACCTGGATCAAAGGAGAATGAAGAACACCAAGGACACAAGGTTATTACAGCCCAAGAAACAGAAAGGGCCACATGAACCAGAGACTACATCATCCTGAGACCAGAAGAACTAGATGGTGCCCGGCTACAACCAATGACTGCCCTGACAGGGAACACAACATAGAACCCTTGAGGGAACAGGAGAGCAGTGGGATGCAGACCCCAAATTCTCATTAGACCAGACTTAATGGTCTGACTGAGACTGGAAGAACCCCAGTGGTCATGGTCCCCAGACCTTCTGTTGGGCCAGGACAGGAACCATTCCCGAAGCCAACTCTTCAGACATGGGTTGGACGGGACAATGGGTTGGAGAGGGATGCTGGTGAGGAGTGAGCTTCTTGGATCGGGTGGGCACTTGAG
The DNA here is from genome assembly GCF_030014295.1 of Loxodonta africana. Classification (NCBI taxonomy): domain Eukaryota; kingdom Metazoa; phylum Chordata; class Mammalia; order Proboscidea; family Elephantidae; genus Loxodonta; species Loxodonta africana. The sequence goes on from NC_087364.1 coordinate 25,291,812, forward strand.
ACTATGTTGGCATCTCCTGCGTGGAGTGGAGATGAGAAGGTGGAGAGTGTTAG